>NC_045429.1:358176093-359426093 GCF_902635505.1 Sarcophilus harrisii | reverse complement strand
TTCTGATATTACTCTACCACCTACTTCGATTTCAGCAGAAGTATCGGGGTTTGAGCCTTAGCTCCATTAATCAACTAATTGATCTTGGAAAGCTCATCTAATGTCTCTGAGCTTCGGTTTACAGCCAGAGTGGTGTACTTGCTCTCTTCTGTACATGACATTCCATTTTCTGCCCCTGTGCCCTTACACAGGCTGTCCCATGCTTAAAATCCTGTTCCTCTTTTGTTCTACATCTTCTCTAGTTGTTATATAGGAATTCTCTTACCTGATAACATTGCAGAGATCAAATAAGATTTTATACATACATATATACGCATGTATGATATATGTGTGTGTTTATACACACACACATGAAATATTTTGGAAAGTATTTTTAAAATGCAAGATGTTATTGTTTTGATAGGGTAATAGTTGAAGCAGAGATGTAATTTAACTAAGTTTAAAGGGAACTATTAAAAGTTCTTTTAGGTCTCTCAGGTTGGGTGGCCTGATCATATTTCCTTTTATTTTTCAGCCTTTAAGAGTGAAGATACCTGAAACATTACAGGCTGAGATTGGTAAGTCATCCAGTCTTATATTTCACTCTTTCCCTCAGACCCTATGGAAAATGGGCTTTAGCCTGAATTCTGGAGAAGTAAAGCATTTAAATGAAATACACTCCCTGGCCTCTGGAAGTTTACAGTTTAATATAGGCATGAGGACATGTATGAAAGTAACTTAATACATACAAAACAGCATTTTAGTAAGTATAATTGGTTTAATTGTGAGTGAAGAATGTAATTCTTTTCATTCAATTTAACAAGCATTTGTTAAGCATCCAAAATGTGTTGGGCACTATGCTAGGTGCTGGAGCTTATACTCTGTTTGGGGAAAATATGTAAGCTGGAAGTATAAAATTAGGTTTAGGGACTTGACCTATGATTTCAATGAAGCAATTCCCTTTACCAATGGGGGTTGACACCTTCTCTGCAACTCTTAGAGAGTTGCCTGGAGCTCTGAGAAAGGTCTTACAGTCAGGTTGTATCAGAGATAGGATTGAACCCAGGTCTTCTTGATTTTGAGGGCAGCTATATGTCCCGTGCCATTCTGCCTTTTGTATAATACAAAACTATCTAAAATTAATGTAAAGTAGTTCAGGGAGACGAGATTAACACTCACAAGTAGACCAGCCTCTGGAAGGAAGGGGTCCTTGATTTGAGGTTTGAAGTAAGCTAAGGCAGAGGTAGAACTCAGAAATGGGGGAGACAACCTGTACAAAGGCATAGGGCCAGGAAATTGAATGTTGTGTGCTAGGAATAGTTAATATGCCACTTTGGCTAGAATCATATGAGGGAAAACAATACAAAATCAGTCAGGAAAAAAATGGGAACCAGATTGTAAAAGGTTTTCAATGCCACTCAGTCAGTAAGTATTAAGTTCCTACTACTTTTTAGGCACTGTATAGACAGGGAGTATGTAAAAACAAAGTGAAAGCACCCCTTGGCTAGCAACTTAAGGGCTAGCAGGAGGAGAGAACATGTGCACATCTAGGTAAATACAAAAGAGATGCTAGATATGTTTGTGGGCAGCACATTACTCTGACTGGGGGGTGTCAAGAAAGGCCTCATTAGAAATGGGGATTCTTAGACCGAAGTGAGTACTTTCAGTGCAAGGTGGGAAAGGCAGGGGCAGTTCCAGAATATGTGGAGTAGATGTGTTATAAAGAGTGGTAAGAAGAACAGATTAAAAAAGGAAGGGGAAGAATTTGCAATAAGTCAAAAAAGGTAGACTGGGGCTTTGGTTCACACTTTGTATGCTGTCATAGAGACAGTACGGGGCCATTAAAGTTGTGTCTTAGGATTGTCAACCTATATGAAGTTTGAAGGGCAGAGACTGGGGAGAGCCAGGTAGGAAGCTATTGTCCAAGCCAAGAAATGATAGAAGTAGAACTGGGATTGTGGTCCTTATGAGTAAAGAATACAGTTGGAAGAATGTTGGAGAGGCTGAAGTAACAAAATTTAGGAACCAATTGACCGTACATGGTGATGTGGAATGAAGGGTGACTCTTAAGATTGTAAACCTGGAGAAGATCAGTGAAGAGGATAGGGAAAGGAAGTAATGTGGTAGAATAGACTGGGACCTGGGATTGGGGGGAGAGGGGGAGAGATGGGGAGGAGACTTGTTCCACTTTTGCCACTCATTTACTATGTAACTTTGAACAAATCATTTGTCTCTGGGTTTAGTTCCATTATTTGTAAGAAGACAACACAACACAAAAACACATGTACATGTTGTCATAAGATTTGTGTTTGGACTTGGCTCCATTGCATCATAGGTATGTAACAATGGGACTGAAATTTTTCTTCCTAGTTGGTTTTCTCATCTGTAAGATGAGAATAATCTTATTTGAATTACTTAACTCACAGGAGTGAGGAAACTGTTTTGTAAAGTTTGGAAACATTATGTAAGTATGGCTATTTTTAAATTTAGCTATTGGAGTTAATTTTCAAAACTGTAAAACAAGTCTGTAAGCTGATAGAGAAAATAAAGTCATATAAAGTCAACAAGGAAGGATTTCTTGGAGATTATTTTGAATTAGAATTAGAAAAGGAAACTATTAGTAATTTTTCAGATTCCACTCTCTTTACATAAGCTGTTCTTAATGTTCCTCTTTAATGTCTAAATGTCCAAGTGAAAAGTAGATTTGCACAAATTGAGTAAAGAGTCATGAAAATATTAAGGAATTGGGGACATATTAAAGATCTGTGCTGAGATCTTTGTAGAGTCTAGTTGTTTGTTATTGTTATTCAATCACTTGTCACTTCAGTTGAAGTTTTCTTGATAAAGATACTTTACTGTTTCCTTCTTCAGCTCATTTTATATGTAAAGAAACGAAGGCAAACAAGGAATAGTGATTTACCCAGGACCACACAGTTAGTAAGTGTCTGAGGCTGGATTTGAACTCAGATTTTCCTAATTCCAGGCTTGGCACCCTTTCTACTATACCATCTAGAGTCCCAAAGGTCTCATTAATCAGTGAATCAGTAAGCATTTATTAGATTCCTATGATGTGCCAGGCATTATACTAAGTACTTAGGATGCAAAGAAAGGCAAAAGCTTGTTTATCTCAAGGAATTCAAGGAGACTATATGCAAACAGCTAGGTAAAAATAAATTGAAGATAATTTTAGAGGAAAGGAACTGGAATTAAAGAGGGCTGGGAAGGCATCTTGTAGAGGGTCGGATATGAGTTTCAAGATCTTAAGAAACCAAATAAGCCAGATGAGGAGAGACAGAATCCCATGGATTAGCCACTTTTGTATAATACAAAACTATGTAAAATAAATGTAAAGTAGTTCAGGGAGACGAGATAAACACTAACAACTAGAACAGCCTCTGGAAGGAAGAGGTCCTTGATGTGAGCTTTGAAGTTAAGCTAGGGCAGAGATAGAACTAAGAAATGGGGGAGACAACCTGTACAAAGGCCAGGGAGAATATTTAGAGATGCATGGATCAAGTGTCTTGGTAAGGAAGCATATGGAGACCAGCATCATTGGATCACAGAGTACATGGAGGAAAATAAAGTGTTATAAGACTGGAAAGATAATGAAGGATTCAATTAAATAGGGCTTGGAGAGCCAAATACTTTTTTGTTTGATCTTGGAAGTAAGAAGAAACTACTAGAAATTTTTGAATGGAAAGGCGACATTTTTACCTGGGCTTTGGGAAGATTATTTTGATGACTGAATAGTGGATGGATGGGAATAGAGAATGACTTGAGGCAGAAAGACCAACCAGAAATTTATTGTTTTAGTCCATGTGGGAGAATGTAAGGGTTTGCACTAGAGTGGTGGCAGTGTCAGCAGAGAAAAGAGATATATGCATGAGGTGTTGGGAAGATAAAATCAGCAGGCCTCAGAGACAGATGGGATATGGGAGGATGAGAGGGAAGAGTTGAGGAAAATATCTAAGTTGTAAGCTTGAATGCTTGGGAGGATCGTGCTCTCTGCAGAAACAGGTAAGTTTGAAGAGAGGAGGAAGAGAATGAACTCAATTTTGTACATACCGAACTTGAGGTACTTCTTACAGGACTTCCATTTTCAAGATGTGCATTTGGTATTTGGAGATGGGAGTGAAGATAAGCAGAGAGGTTAAAACTGGATAAAAAAGATTATGAATCATTTAGATTGAGATATTGGAATTCACAGGAGCTGACGAGGTCTCCAAGTGAAATAGTATAAAGAGGTCCCACAGCACTCAGAGTCTCAGGGACACCTAAAGTTAGTTATCAGGCAAGACCTAGGTGAAGTTGATTATCAGGCAAAGGAGGTTGAGAAAGAGCAGTCAGAAGGGTAAGAGGAGAGCCAGGACAGAAGAGAGTCACAAAATCCTAGAGAGAAGACAGTATTGGGGAGGAGAATGTGACTGACCGTGTCAGAGGAAGACTGAGGAAAGGCCATTGGGTTTGGCAATTAAGAGTTTTTTGGTAACTTAGGTGGGCAGTTTTGGTTGACTGATGAGGTCAGAAGCCAGACAAGAGTGAAAGAAATATAGGTGGAGGTACTGATCATAGACAGCCTTGTCAAGGAGAAGGACCACTTCTATAACTGAGCAGAAATGAAAGAGAAGATAATAGCAGAAGGTGTTTGAGTGATCTAAAATGAGGAAGAGGGGAGAAGAGGGACTTCTCAGCAAATAGCTTCCCTTTTTTGTCTGCTGTTCTTGTCCTTTCTAGAGTGCTGCCTAGGTAGTAAGTGAGCCTCTTGAGGGCTAGGGGCTAATCAGTGCAAGCTTAGCCATGCAGGGAGGGGAACAGTGCTTGGCTTCTGATGAGAGGATTTAGGCTGCCTTAAGTGGAAAGTAGATTTTCTAGAAATCTTTTCCATTCTTAACCTTTGGGACCTGGCTGCACAGGCTCTGTTTTTGGTCTCAGAATGACCCAGCAGTCCAAGCCTCAGTTCTCAGGTAAGGTAAAAAGGGAAATGAGTAGGAAGATTCATAGTTTGAGGTCTTTAAGAATCATTAATGTGTCTATCATCTTCTGTATCCTGTCACTGGCAGATTTGCGCCTGCGCAACAATGAGGATATCCGTAGTGCATTGTCTGAGGCCCAAGAAGCAACTATGCCAGAGATCCAGGAACAGATTCAAGACTACAGGTGTGACAGCCATTCCTTCAGGGCCAGAAAATGGTTGGGTGTTGTTTAACAGGGTCAAGTATTGGCCAGCACAGGTCCACTAGAGGAGAATGAGCCAGAGGGTTGGTTAAGGCCGCTGAGTTCTTCAGTTTCCCTTTGGCCTTTTCCTGCAAATTTGCTTAAATGATTTTTTTTTTTTACTTAAATTTCATGTTTTTCTGATGATTTGTTTCTCATTGCTTCTGATTTTCTGTCTCTGGGTGACTCTTTTGATATATGTACATTTCTTTGTATCTTTTCCTCTGCCTCTCTTCTGTGGTTCTATCTCCCTTTGGCAGGACAAAGCGAACCATGGGCCTGGGCAGTCTCTATGGAGAAAATGACCTTCTGGATTTGGATGGGGATCCCCAGCGGGAGCGACAAATTGCTGAGAGACAATTGGCTGCTCTTGGAGATATCCTGTGAGTGTCTGGGCCCTCGTATCAAAAAACTTAGCTGTGTGTCTAAATTACCTGGGTCCTTTCCTAACCCTTTCCCTATCAACTTTTTTAGCCTTTGTTCTAGATTTAGTTCTTCTCTTTTAAAACTGATGAAATATGTCCCCTTCTCTTCTTTTAGAAGAGCAGGATTTTTTGAATGGGCTACAAGAATTTTTGAAGGAATCATAATGTATTGAGCTTATAAAATTAACCAATAGCTTTTTTAGCAGTGATGGCAAATTATAGGCTTAATTTAAAAGACTTATTTCTACCTTTGCTTTCTTAACTTCTCTAACTTTCACTATTCTTAGCCTTTTGGAAAGGGTCTCAGAATGATCCCATAAGCAGAGTCATAATGTATGATATATTTAGTGGTAATAAGCCAGGGCCAAGCTTTGAATGAGATTTTTTCCAAGGAATAATGCCCCCCTCCCTTTTCCCTCTATTCTCTTCTACCCCAACCTCAACCTTTTCCCCTTCCCCCTCTCATTTGCTTCAGAAAGCAGATGGACCTGTCTTAAGAGAAATTGAACCATTTTTAATAATCATGGCCGGAAAACTAAACTAAACTTATTAAATAGTTTCCGGAGCAGCTGCTTCTTACTATATCTGTCCAGCTCCATTTCCCAAAGCAATATAGATGCCTGTGATGTAAGTCCCAACCTCAGATTCCTCTGTGAGTGAAGATAAGTTCTTATCCAGGACCAAACTTTGCCATTAGCTAATTCTAACCTTGAGCAAATTATTTAATTTCTCTCTAAATCTTAGTTTCCTTGTTTGTAAACTGAAGAAGTTGGAATAAATGTTTTCTAAGGTCCTTTTTAGCCCTAAAAATCCATGCACACCGACTGTGTGAACTTTAGCACACTTGTTTTCACTTTTTATCAAGTGGATAAATTATCTTAGCTCTTTCTACCTGTAATTTTATATTTGTGGAAATACTTTGAGACATAAGACTAAGATAGAATAAATTAAGCCACTTATTTATAATAATGGCACTCTAATTTTTGCCAGTGTAAATCATTCTCTTTGAATGAAGTCTGAAGGTATTTTCTAATCCATCTCCTTTTACTACAACTTTAGCCCAGTTCGCTTCTTTTGGTCCTTAGTGAAAATGAAAAAGAATATTTTCTTCTTAATAACACCTTAGAAGCTTAGACATATACAAAATTTCTCTGCAAGAGACTTCTGCTGTATTCTCTCCTCCTTTAGGATGGTAGAAACATCATGATCATCTTCCCATTTTTATTGAGTGCCTCCCAGGCATCAGAGTTCTCACCCCCTGAGCCTCAAGCTGTTTCGATCACCCACCATGATCTGATCTTCCTATTAAAATTAAATTGATTAAAATGATTCCCTCCCCCTCCTCTCTGTCCTCCTCCTTTTTCAAGAAGAAATTTGCCCTCCTTCCTGTTGCTGAACATAGACCAGCTCTGCTTTGCTGCCTGAGTCATCTTTACTTCATTTCTCTCCTTGCAGGTCCAAATACGAGGAAGATCGGAGGTGAGTAAGTATATAGCATTTTCTGTTTACGTTCTTTTGATGTTGCCGTTCAGTTGTGTCTTGGGGTTAAATAGCAGTTGATTTTGAACATCTCTTTTGCTTTTTCCAGGTTACTTCTCTATGGGTAGAAGTTATCAAAAATCCAAGGTTGTTCAGTATCTCAGTTTAAATACTAAATGATCTTCATGGTCATAAAAGTTGGAAGGGTCATCTATGCCATTTTTCTGCCTGGAGGTTAAATCTGTCCAATTCTAGCTAAAACTCATAACATTTTGTCTAACCTTCATTTTGTGGTTCTAGAGAACTCTGTACTTCTATCCTGTCCCACTTCTATTCCATTGAAAGGCAAATATATTAATGATACTAAAGTGAGCACTTAGTTATCTGAATTAATAGAGGAAGAAATCAGTATTATTAAAAGAGTAGCTAATTCAAGTCATATTTTTAATTTGAAAAATATGTTGATTTTTCTTTAGCACTAAAACTGACTGCATTTTTCTTAGGAGAATGTGAATTTGCCCTTCTTGAACCATATTTATTAAGGAGGGAGGAATAGGTTTGTGTATTCAAGGAATACAAATTCATTTTGCTCCCAGAGAAGTAGAAATGTGCTGGAGAAAAAGAGGAAGCCAGTCTGAGATGAAATATTTGCTACAGATAGTATATGTAGTGTTAGTAGTTCACTTGTAGATTACTGGAACTTGACTTTAACCTCAGAGCTCTGAAAAGTTTCATTTTCCAATAGCTTTTCTTCCAACTTGTTATACTTAAGTGTCAGTGTTGGGGAATAACTAGGAGCTCCTAATAACTGATCTGGCCTATGACCATAACTGAAGCACTCTGATCAAGCACCAGACCTCACACTTTCCCTCATTCCTTTGTTTATCGAAGACTGATATTAGTAGCCTTTATTGGGGATGGGGAAGAGGGGATGGGAAAGAGGGGATGGGAGTAGAGAGATTATTAAAACCTATTGAGCTTTTTAATAAAAATCATTAAGACTGATCGACGGCTTGTCAGGCATCATAATTTTAAGTTTTAGAAGGTGCTTCTTGTTCAGGGACAGTTTGGAATAGATAATCTCTGAAGTCCCTTCTAACTCTTTCAAATTTTGTGAAAGCTATAGGAATTAAGGATTGATGTACTTTATCCATATGGACAAGTTGGATGTCATTCTGCTTTAAGAGAGATAAAGACACCATTTTCAGGTTTTTCCACATTCACTGTTCCCAAGTGGACCATCTTAGAGAAGGTTCCGAGTTCCTGAGGCTTACAATATGTTGTTGGAAAGTTTACCTTTTGCTTTGAGGTTGAAAGTCCTTGACCAATCCTCTCTTTTAAACAGTGTTTCAATGGACTTCGCTCTCAACACCTATATGAGCCATGCTGGGATCCGACTTCGAGAGACACGGCCCTCCACAGCAGAGAAATCTCAGACTCTTCCTGACAAGGATAAATGGCTACCTTTCTTCCCTAAGACTAAGAAGGTGACTTTAATGCCCCTAGGCAGTGATCTTTTAGCCAGTTTGTAAACAGGCATTTATTCTTTTTTTCCCATTTAGTAGTATTTTATTTTCTCTAACTACATGTAAAGACAATTTTAACATTCTTTTTTAACATAAAATTCTGAGTTCCAGATTTTCTCCCCTCTTTTACTTTTTCTCTTCCTAAGACAACAATTTGATATGGGTTTTGTTTGTAGAATCATCGAAAACCTATTTCTATATTAGTCAAGTTGTGAACAAAAAGAAACATGCCAAAAGGGGGGGGAAATATGGGGGGTGGGGTGGGAAAGGAAGTGAAAATCAGCATTCAGACTTAGTTCTTTCTCTGGGTATGGATAGGATTTTTTTATCCTGATTCCTTTGGAATTGTCTTGGATCATTGTAATGCTAAGAAAAGCCAAGTCAGTCATAGTTGATTATCACACAATTTTGCTGATATTATGTACGATGTTCTCCTGCTTTTGTTCACTTCTCTTTGAATCAGTACATTTAAATATTTCTAGGTTTCCCTGAAATCATCCTGCTCATTGTTTTTAATAGAACAATAGTATTCCATTTTATTCATGTATCATAACTTGTTCAGCCATTCCCCAATTGATAGATATCCCCTCAATTTCCAGTTCTTTGCCACAAAAAGAACTGCTATAAATACTTCTGTACATGCAAGTCCTTTTCCCTTCTTTATGATCTCTTTGGGAAACATACCTGGTAGTGGTATGGCTGGATCAAAGCATATGCACAATTTGATTACCTTTTGATAACTGTTCCAAATTGCTCTGCACAATGGTTAGATCAGTTCACAATTCTCCAGCAGTCTATTAATGTTTATATTTTCCCATATCTTCTCCAAAATTTGTCATTTTCTTTTTCTGTCATATTGGCCAGTCTGAGAGATATGAAGTGGTACCTCAGAGTTGTTCTAATTTATACTTTTCTACTCAATAGTGATTTAGAGCATTTTTTTCATGTGACTGTAGATAGCTTTTATTTCTTCATTTGAAAACTTATCAAAGCATTTATTTTGTACTTTTCTCTGCCACTAGACATCAGGAATACAAGGGCAACAATGAAATTGTTTCTTTATCTTTGCTTTCACAGAGCTTACATTCTATTAAGTTACGTAACATAGATGTGCAGAAATATACATAGCATCATAGGAATTTTTGTTTGCTTCATGTCTCTGTTTTTGCTTTTGTTTTTTTAACCGGATCTGTGATTTCATTGGGACAGGGAACTCTTGTTAAGGAACTTCCTCTCTCCATATAGATGAATACTTTCTGTGCTAGTTAAAGTCTTAGAAAGTTTCTGAAGCAGTAACAGATAAAGTGCAAACGCACTGACAAAAGATGGTCCTTCTGAGCTCAACTTTTAAGAAAACTGGATTCTAGAAGGCAGAGATGATGAAGAAGTGCATTGCAAACTTGGGGACCAGCTTCTGTAAAGACACAGTTAAAGGAAACAAGAAACAGCTAGGAGGCTACTGTGGCCACTAGTGAGCCTGCATACAAGCAATCATAATAGAATAAGGCTAGAAATAGAAAGGTAGGTTAGAGCCAGTTTGTGAAGTCAGTGAGCAGACATTTTTTAAACACTTCTGTGTACTGTGTAGTACTGGGATAACAGAAGAACTTAAAAAAAAATTTTTTTTTAAGGAACTCACAATTTAATGAGATAACAGGGATACAACTGTATACAAAACAAATAAGGATATGCACAAGATAAAATGGAGATAGTCTTTAAGGGAAGACACTAAGATTAAGGACTTGAGAACAGGCTTCTTTCAGAAAGTAGGAGTTTAACCAAACATTATGGAAGCCAAGATAAGGAAAGAGAGTTTCCAGCATATGAGGCATTAAAATTGGAGAGCCAAGTGTCTTGTTTTAGGAACAGCAAACATGATTTAAGTCAAATTATGTAGAAAGGAGGGATTAAAATGTGAAAGAATACTGGAAAGATAGGAATGGACTGATTTGTGAAGGGCTTTGAACACCAAACAAGATATATTTGATATAAAAAGTGACAGAAAACTACTGGAATTTTTGAATAAGGGAAAGGTATAATATAATCAGACCTATGTTTTAGGAATATAATTTTGACAACAGAAGGAAGAAGGGCAAGAGTAGAGAGAAACTTGAGGCACTTCCTTCCCAGTTCTGTCTCTTAAAATTCCTAACTTCCTTCAAAATTTAATTCAGGTATCACTGTGAACATGAGACTTTTCCTAACATTACCTTGTATTCCTGAATGGACTTAGGGATTTATATGTTCTCTTTCTTGGTAAAGAAGGTAAGCTCCTTGAAAGCAGACATTGTTTGTCTTTATATCCTCAATCCTCATTTAATGTCTGACACATAAATTTTAAAATGTTTGTTTCTTGCTAGAGGACTGGAGCTCAGTGCAGAAAGGAGGACTAAGTAAAGAGATCTAAGAATTATATGCATAGAGAAGGGAATTAAACCTGTAATTGCTAATGAAGTCACAGTGCAGAGAGAAGAGTCTAGGACAGAGCCTGGAGGTACATCCACAGTTCAGGAGGGATCTGTATAATCACTCTGTAGTAAAGAAACCTGAAAAATAAAAAATATTAGAGAACCAAGAGAGAACAGTTCATTTAAAAAAGCCAGAGAAGGGAGTATATCCATGAAGAGAGTGTGATTTAGTGTCATATGCTGCAAAGAGGTCAAAGTATGATTGAAAACAAAGCATCAGATTTGTCTCTTAAAAGCTCATTGGTTTGAAGAAAGAGGTTTCATTTGAATGGTGAGGTCAGAAACTAGACTTTAAAGAACTGAGAAATGAGAAAGACAAAAGAAAATGGAGAAAGTAAGAGTTGAGATCTTATAATACTATAGCTTAGGTAAGATAGTAACGAAAGCCAAGTGAGTTTTTTTAAGGATGGAGGAGACCTGGATCTCTTTGTAGGCAGCAGGAAAGGACCATTAGGTAGAGTCTGAGCATTAGATGGAAAAGTTTGAGCAATCTGCTGAAGAGATGAGAGAGGATAGGATCAAAAGTATGTGGAAGGGGGTTGGCCTTGACAAAAAGGACTACCTTTCACAGGAGTGGGGATGATGTCAAAGTTTTATATATGTAGAGAAAGGGAGAAGAGAGAACATGTGGTGAATGGCCTTTATTTTCTCATTAAAATATTCTTTGAGAAGTTCACGAAGCTTTTATGATTGTTCGTTTTAATTTATCACTACCTCTGGGCTAAAAGAGGACTTCTATTTAACAGCTACCCAACTAAATTCCCTTTGTTTTGGACTTTGAGTAAAATTTGAATACAGGCATCTGGAAAAATGATAGGAAATCAGAATACACCAGAGCTTACTTTCTCTCATTTTTTAACATGTAGGCATAATTGTCACCCCCAAAACTATCATATCTACTATACCATTTTCTAGTTAGTGTCAGACTCCATGGGAGCGGAATTGACTGGCAAGGTTTAATCTTGAAGCTTTCCACAATAATTCTTTCCTATTTCAGCAGAGCAGCAATACCAAGAAGGAAAAGGAGGCATTGGAAGACAAGAAGCGAAATCCCATCCTCAAATATATTGGGAAGCCAAAAAGTTCTTCTCAGAACAGTAAGTATCCAGGAAGCTTCTGTTTTCCTAAAAGCTAGAAGCTGGCAGTCCTCTACTTCTGTGGGTTAGCAGGTTCTCATTAGCACTGCTCAGTCTCACCTCACATTACATCTGTTTTGAGATTTCTAGAACTAAAAAAGAAGCATATTTAGAACCAAGTATTTGATTCAAGAATTCCAATCCAATTAAAAGATAATTGAATAGCTCTTTGCACCAGTACATTCCTAGGTTCAAATCTGTGGTTTCCCTTAAGTCAGTAATATTCTTGGGGTGGTAGGTATAAGAGGAAGAAAAAAGTTTTGTCTCAGAACAATAAATACCCTTTTCATTCCCTTCCCTCCACTTCTCCATCACTTTTCTCAATTCCTGCTCCAAAGGATCCTCAGAAGTTTAGGTCAGTTTTGGACCTTTGATGGAATTAAGTCTCTGAGATGTTGTCAGTGTTGTCATTGACTTGATACCCAAGGGATCTCAAAACTGACCACCTATGATTAAGGTGTAATAGCACTTGAAGTATGTGCAATTTATTAGGAAGGAATTGCTGTTCTAACCTTCTTTTCTGCCCAAGTTAGCTGCTTGTTTTTCTACTCTTCTTCCCCAAGGAATGAATGGGGGATAGGGAGGTGACTATAAAAAAAAGAGCAAGGGATAAGTTTTTTGATTAAAATTGCCTTCTCACAGTTTGAAGATAGGGAAGGTAGTATCATTTCTGGGTCATCTTTCATTTTACCCCTCTTTTTTAATTTTCTGGTTCGATGTGATTTTTGTTGTCATTTGCTTGATTCTTGAAGAGTTAATCTTACCTTTTATGGTTTGTTTTGTATGCTTTTTTGTTTTTTGTTTTAGCATTTCATTATTCCCTTTTCCCCTGTGGAAGGTGAAAAGATCACTTTCTTGGGATTTTCTTTATGTTCAGGCTTTTCATTCTCTTTCCCCCACCAAGTACTTCTTTTTTTTCCCAGAGGGAGTTCCCAGCTACTCAGAATCCCTGCCTTGCCTAAGGGTCTAGGATTAAGGACAGCCCTTTATATAGAGCTATCCTGCAAGCTTTTTTTACTTGTCTCATAAGGTCTCTTCATAAATTTCTGTAGATGTTTTCTCTCAACTTTTATAGATCTTTTTTTGGGAAGATAAGCTTCTCAAACAACATCACATGTAAAGGAGATTCCTGTTCAGAGATCCCATTCTTCCTGGTTTTTGTAAAACCATCTCTTTCATGGAGGTTCCAGAGTTAGAATGGGCCTTTAGAGATTCTTTAGTCAGTGATTTTGCCCTTCTTCTACTTCCACATCCATCATTTTTCTGGTGAAGAAGCAGAGAGATCCACAGAGGCAAAGTCCTATGGGTAGTGGCAGAGCCCCAAGGAGGACCCCTCCTGAGTCCAGTGGGGGGGGGGGGGGCACATGGGACTAGGATCCAACGTATAAAGCAGGCTCATAATTAAGATTTCAAACTCTTCCTAGTTAGCTCCTGATAGTTCATTATACATAGAATGACTTAGCAATACCTTAAAATTATCATCTTTGAAGATGATATTATTACTGTACCCTGCATGTAGAATCATTGTGCTAGGAGAGCAATATCTTTTAGTGGGAGACTGTAAGCTAGGTAATAAATAAGTGTAACCATGATAGGAAGAGGGAGAGGGTACCAAAATTTAGGGGGGTGATTAAGGCTTTCTTATTAAGAGGTAGTCCAAAAGCTGAGCTTTGAAGGAAACAAGGAATTCTCAGAGGTGGAAATAAGGAAGGGACTCAGTCCAGGCATGGCATGGACAATTCATATAAAGATATCCAGATTGGAGGTGGAAGGCTAAGTAAAGGGAACAATATGTGGGGCATTGCTTTGGTAAGAATTTATGGTACGTGAAAGTAGGTAGTATTGCATCTGAAGCATTTGTCATTTATACTAAAGAGATTAGGGAGTTGATGGAGATTTTTGAGCTTGCAAGAAGAAATACTTCTCATTTAGACTTGAGAAAGATTTTGATAACTGTGTGGGATATAAACTGGGGAGGGTTGGGACTGGTAAACTGATTAGGAGACTCTTTCAATAATCCAGAAGGCCTGAACTAGATTGACTATTTGTGAGTATAGAGAAAGAAATCCATTTAGAAGATTCAGAGATAGAATCAGATAATTGATTAGATATAGGAGTTAATGGAAAAGGAAAATTCAGGGATGACTCTCAGATTGACACTTGGATTATTAGAAAGACAGTAGTTTCAAGAAAAAGATGATAATTTCCTTTTGGACTTGCTGAGTTTGAAATGGGATCTAGCTAGGCATCTAGTTAGGCATGGCCAACAAATAAGTGATTATTTGGAATTAGATTTCAGAAGAAAAGATTAGGGCTGACCAAATAGCTTCAGGAGTCAAATATATATAGTTATAGATATAGATAGATAGATACATAGATAGATGATGATGATTGAACCTCTAAGGGTTTGATAATGTTATCAAGAGGTAGTAAAGAGAGAAGAAGATATGGGAGAGAATCTTTGGCAAGGATTACTCATATTTGGAGGCAAAAGATTAATGATGATCCATCAAATAGAGAATTCTTCTGAGAAGAAATAGATAGGAAGAAGGAGAGCAGTGTCACAAAAGCTGAGGAGCATGGGGAGGTGATAGTCAGCAGTATCAGAAGTTTCTAAAAGGTCAAGAATGATGAAGACTCAAGAAAAACCATGAGATTTATCAATTAAGAGATTTTTCATAAACTTTGCGGGAATTGTTTTTTGAATGGTGACAGAAGTTTAATTGCAAGGGTAGGTAATATTACCTGTTCTCTATTTAAAATGAGGGGTGGAGGGTGTTTTAAATCCTTATCTATATCTCTGATGATTTTTAACTTCTGTTTGATCATAAAATCCCCTTTTCAGATCCCCCCCTTCATAAATATGATATTACATTTAGAAAATAAGCCATTAAAAACCATTGTTTTATATCATTCTAAGAGGTGGCACTGTACCTTTCTCACAGGGAGTGTTACCTCTCCAGGGGACAGGATGAACAGACCTGCCAAATACTTCAGATTCTAGTTTTTGCCATAACTTCATTTAATGCCAGATTCTCTGAATTTTCAGAAAGCCACTAGTTTTCTTATGTAAGAATGCAACATGAGAAAAACTAGAAGAGAATAATTTTAGATGGTAATTTCTAATTTTTACTTCCACTATTTTTCTCTTTGACAAAAAAATCAATCTATAACAGCATGTGGTCAGCTTTCATTTAGTGTTTTCCCTTCCCTTCCCATCTCTTTCTACCTCCATTTGCTCTTATTATTCTTTTGGTGTGGTGCTCATCTGACCCAGAGATCTCTTAGGGCCATAACTTCTTTGGTTATTCCTTATTTTTTTGTTACAGCCAGGATGGGACTGTCCCCCAGAAGATAGTTAGTTGTATACCTTGTACTCTACCATATAGTGAATAACTTACACTTTCCTAGGGGTTAGCATTAACACTGGATTAAGTCCCTGCACTCCAGTAAATTCATCTTCTGAGATGTGTCTAGATTACTTTAAAGAGGAGATCTAAGTTAGCTGGTATCTTCTTTTCAGGTAAGACAGGAATACTAGCCCTGGCCAATTCACAAAAGCCCATGTACACATCCAAGTAATGAATAATTAGAAAACATGTAACTTGAATCTCCTCTCCTGGTTACATGCTTCTTTGAAGGTCACTATTAAACCACTTTGTATGTGGATACAGAGAGGCATAATCCTAATCCTACCCCAAAGATGTGAGGCAAAAAAACTTACCAAATTCTTTCCTCTAGTGTTTTCTCAATCAGAAATTTTCTTTTAAAATCTTGTAATGCAATTTGGCAAATTTGTGTTAGCTTACGAGGTCTTTGTGAATGTGTCTGTCTGGAACATGGATTGGTATGGTTCTTGATGGATCCTCAGCCCTTGGGACATTTCTTCTTTCTTGTTTTACCTATACTTCCCATAAGTCCTCAATAGAAATCATCTCCCTGTGATGGTATAGCACACCCCCCAATACCAGAATCAAGATCCTTAAACCAGGCTAGTCAGCTTTTTGGAATACTTTCCTTAAACCCTTTCCCTGTTGGGAGATAATAACAGTCCTGTTTGTGGGCAGTGTGGGTCTTAAGTTCTTCACAGCTCCTAACTTCTGTGATAGGCTCTATGCATACCATTTTTTTTTTTTTAAATTTTTATTTTTTATAACTTTTTATTGACAGAACCCATGCCAGGGTAATTTTTTTTACAACATTATCCCTTGCACTCACTTCTGTTCCGATTTTTCCCTCCCACCCTCCACTCCCTCCCCTAGATGGCAAGCAGTCCTATATATGTTGAATATGTCGTAGTAGATACAATGTATGTGTGCAGAATCAGTTTTCTTGTTGCACAGGGAGAATTGGATTCAGAAGGTAAAAATAACCCAGGAAGAAAAACAAGAATGCAAACAGTTTACATTCATTTCCCAGTGTTTTTTTCTTTGGGTATAGCTGCTATTGTCCATCATTGATCAATTGAAGCTGAATTAGGTCTCTTTGTCAAAAAAATACACTTCCATCAGATTGCATCTTTATACAGTATCGTTGTTGACGTACATAATGATCTCCTGGTTCTGCTCATTTCACTTAGCATCAGTTCATGTAAGTCTTTCCAAGCCTCTCTGTATTCATCCTGCAGGTCATTTCTTACAGAACAATAATATTCCATAACATTCATATACCACAATTTACTCAACCATTCTCCAATTGATGGGCATCCATTCATTTTCCAGTTTCTAGCCACTACAAACAGGGCTGCCACAAATATTTTGGCACATACAGGTCCCTTTCCCTTCTTTAGTATCTCCTTGGGGTATAAGCCCAGTAGAAACACTGCTGGGTCAAAGGGTATGCACAGTTTGATAACTTTTGGGGCATAATTCCAGATTTATGCATACCATTTTTCACCTGTCTTTTTCAGCTTTTCTAAAATAGAACAACTGTCTATAAGTTTAGCCTGGCTTAGGACCAGAAGGTGAATGGCCAGGAGAAAGCTCTCTAGTCTTGGCATAATCCCTTTTTCTTTCCCTGATTTGTGGTCTTTACTTTTTTGTCCTTTTCTGCTTTACCTCTGGTAAACAGAGAATTGAATTTAAAGAATTTGTGAGATGGGGCATAGAGGTGGTTAAAAGAAAGAAAGAAATATCAAGAAACTTTGATCTAAAAGTAATGGTAAATTTTGAAAAATGTCTGAGGATACACTGAATTGCCTCGTTTAGAAGTACACATAAATGACATATGAATATGTTTGTAACACTTCTGCCTGCTTTTACTTGGATATGTCCTTTAGGAAAATCATAGCAGAGCTTTCATGTAGCATCCACTGCATTTACCTTTATTAGCTTAGAGGGAGAAGTGAGAAATCTGGAGTTTCTGTGCAGAAAAGAGAGTATTGTTTACTTAATTTTTACCTTCTCCTCTATCCCTAGTCAAACCTGGCAATGTGAGAAACATCATCCAACACTTTGAGAACAACCAGCAGCATGAGTCTCCTGAGCCTGGACTGCAGCGACTCTCAACAGGAAGCTTCCCTGAGGATCTGCTGGAGAGTGAAAGGTAGTGAGTAGCTAGAGGGCCAAGACCAGTGTCCTGGGGAGGATGCCTCACTCCTGGTTAAGGTCCTATCACTTATGGCTTTATTCCTTTACTCAGTTCCCTCCTTAAAGAAGGAAATGAGTCAGAACTGGGGTTGGGTTTCTGTGTAATAAATAAATTAAAGAGAAGGAAAAATATCTGTAGTTTTCCAACATCTGACATCCAAGCATTTCCATGAAATCATTATCCAGCCTGTCTGCATATGTTAGCGGTGGAGAACTCAGAACTTTTTAAGCAAAGCCCTTTGGTTACTGAAATCTGCCTATTGGTAACCCCCATCCTCAGATTCTAGTTCTGCTTCTTGAAATCATATAGAAGAATCATTCTAAATCCCCTTATAGCCTTTCAGATAATAAAGTTGTGATCATAGAGTTTTAGAACTTGAAGGAACCTTGGAGATGAAAGTCTGCTCCTTCATTGTACAGATGAAGAAACTGAGGCCTAGAGAGGATAATAGCTTGCTGGAGGTTACAGTGGGCAAGTGGTCAGCCCAGATCTTTTGCCCCCAGCGTGTGGGCTTTATGTCCCTGTTTCCCTGCACTGCTTCTTCTCCAGGCTCAGCATCCTTCAGCCATTTCTCATAGAAGGCCTTAGAGGGCTCAGGGTCTGGCTGGAAAAACCAGTCCCAGGAACAGATGACTGATAAGGTAAGGGAAATAGAGTCAGGAACTAGAGCTGTAGAAAGAAAAGTGGAAAGAACTGGGCTTTCCTTATAAAGGAAGACTGAGCTAGAGCTTGAAGGGATCGGACAGGGAAACTGAGGACAAAGGCTATAGAGGAAGTATCAGGGCAGACTAGAGGACATTGAATGCCAGGTTTGGAGTTTTATCTTCTAGGCAGTGGGGTGTCGTTGAGTTAGTAGAATAATAGTGTTTAAGAGCATTGATTTGGGGTTTTGTAGAGAGTATATTAGAGGGTAGGCTAGAGGCAGAGAGATCATTGGAGTTTCATTGCCATAATCCTAGTGGAAAGAGAGAGGATCTTGAACATAGTAACATTGAGAATAAATAAAGGTATGTAATATATGAGGCATGACAAAGGAATCCTAAAATCATAGTGTTAGAGTTAGAATAATCTTTAATATCATTTTGTTCAATTTCTTCATTTAAAAAACAAAGGTTGAGGCAACTAGGTGGCACAGTGATTAGAGCACCAGCCGTGAAGTCAGGAGGACCCGAGCTCAAATCTGGCCTCAGACACTTAACACTTCTTGGCTATGTGATCCTGGCAAGTCACTTAACTCCAATGGCCTCAGCCAAAAAAAAAAAAAAAAAAAAGTTAAAAGATATTTCACCTATCCAAATCATGTAACAAGGTAGTAGCAGGGTTAAAATTAGAATTCAGGTTTCCCAACTCATGGTCCAGTGCTTTTTTCCACTATGTTTTACACTGGACTAAATGTTCAGGACACAGAAGTATCTTAAACACAGTCTGTGTTTTCAAGAGTTTAGAACTCAGTAGCTACTTTATACTACAGTGTATCTAGAATCTCATTAATGTAACTACTCCCTCTCATGTGCAAATCACAAGCTATGACATTTTCTTAACCCTTTCTGAATCTTTATATTCTTTCATAAATTATATGGAAAGAACCCTACATACTAGAAGTTTGCTCCAAGTCTTTTATACTTAACTGACTCCTAGTGTAAGACCAGTCCACTTTTTTCTGCTCTCACATCTTCTTAATTATCCTTTTTAGGCTTCTCATGATCATTTACTGTTGCCTACTGATCCTCAGTGATTGTTTTCCAATCTTTTGGGTCACCTATAATTTTGCTTCTCTCAAGACTAAGACTGAAGTGTTCCATGACTCATGGCCATAGAGCATCATTAGAAGAAGAGTGTGTGTAAAAGATGGCATTTTGCTTTAGGAGCAGGTTAGAATTGTTGAAATTCCAGATGTAGTTGAACCTATATTTTCTTTTTGATTCAAGGCCCAATTCATTACTTTTCTAATTGTCTGCATAAGATATATATATCAGTGGTCACTTAAGTGTAAAAGACTTAAGACAGTCTTCTTAAGGAAATCCAGAGTTACTCAAATGAATTCAATCTAATAATCCACACAAGAAAAACCAAATTAACTGGGCTCCTAATAAGTTGCATTTCATAATTTGAATGATAAGTATTATTTATCCACTTGGTGACATGTTGTTTTTAACTGTCCCAGGTAGAAATGTCCAACAGGCAATAAGGAAAATAGGACCACTGGGATTTGTTTAAGAGGAGTTGATAATGCCAAGAAGAGAAGACTGAATCTTGTCATGCACATAAATTTAAGGGATGGGAATTATTTAAAAAGCCAAAGGAATAATCAAGGACAGTGCAGAATGGAGAGATAGGAAGGAAATAATTGTAAAGCAGGGTAGTCAGCAGTGTCAAAACATACAGAATAGAAGTAAAGAGAAAAAAAAAACTGCTGGATTTGTGATTTGGAAGTTACTTGGTTGAACTTTTAGAAAGTATTTTTCAGTATAGTGTTGGAGGTGGAAACTGAGAGAATTTATTGTAGACATTAGGTTTCTCACAGAGACAGAAACATGTAGTACACATTTCAAAGTGAAAGGTATGTGAGGATCTGAGCTTCTCTAAACAGCATACTCTTGAAAGTGCTTGGGTGTTAGGTGAATTTCTGATTTGCCATATTAATCCTAAGTCGTTCCCAGCAACTGATTTCTGAAAGCTATGTTTGCCTCTTTTACCCTGTATCCTCAATTACACCAACAATAGTGTTGAAGCAATTGATAGAAGGGTATTTATGAAGAAAATCTCGAAACTAGCTTGGGTCTGGGTCAGATTTTTCAGAACTGAATGGCAGTTCATACTGATTCATGAAAGCCTAGAGACTCATGGCATCTGGCTAATGGCAGTAGTGTACTCTAATGGCCCAGGTGCCCCTTAGTTCAAATTTTGAGAGATCCTTAAAATTTCCATTTTGCGTAGGGGTACAGCATGGAATACCAATTATCAGTATTAATAGCAACAGAAATGTATGATTTCACAGGAGGAGCTAGGGATCTAGGGTAGATAGATATCAGAAATACCATCTGTTGTGGGGTCCAGATCACAACAGAACACCAGGCATAGCAACACCAAATCCTCAACTTCTTATCAACACTCTCTAGTCCAGAGAACAAAGGACCCTTTGCTACTTTCAGATGCTTTGTTGCTAAACTTAGAAGATCGAGAAGAGCAGTTGCCTAGAAGGGAACTGACCAGAAGAGAGGCAGTTTGGTATTATGATACTTGATCATGGGCAAGCCATTGACCCTCTCTAAGCCTCAGTTTCCTTAACTATAAAATGGGAATAATACCACCTGTGAAATCTACTTTACAATGCCATTGTGAGACCCAAAGGAGACAGTGTATGTACAGAAATTCATAAGTTTGAAAATACTATATAAATATCAGTTTCACTAGAAAGTTCTAGCCATATTGGGGGAAACCAAGGTGTGGGCGGGGGCAGGACAAGAGTTCTATTAAGATACAAGAAAGGAGGAAAGTTAGAAAGCAGTGAGAACTTCCTGACAGGCAATGACAGAAAGCCCTGGAATAGGCAAATGAAGAAGATGGTTGCATTTTCTTCTCGGGAGATCTTGGAAAAAGGAGGGTCCCTCTGCAGCTGGCACCAGAAGAGGGGACTGTGCTGTACAGAGGCAGAGGGATGAATAGAATGACCACAGATAACCCTAGGTGAGGAGAATGGTGGTATTGGGTCTTGTTATCCTTGATCAGGGACTCTGTTGTCTACACTTTTCTAGGATGGTTAGTTTGGGGTTCTCAACCTACCCCTTGATTTCTTAAGTTGAAGGATTCAAAGCATATTGAAGGTCTGAACTTGTCTTTCATCATTAGGATTTGCTTTCCCCTTTAGACTTTTTCTTGATAGGTCTTAGAGAAGAGTAGATCCTTGATTAGGCTACAGTGGGAAAGGGAAGGGAGAGTTGCCTTTATGCAAAGGGAAGGACATGATGATCTTGGGCATTCCAAAGTTGTCTGCTCCTTTGGGGCTTAGATGGATCATCCAGAGAAAGTAGAGGGATTGTCTTCTGGCTTTTGAGGGATGGAGGTGGGGAAGGAGAGGGTTAGATATTGGAAAGAGCTGAGCAGAGAAGTAATCAGCTTCCAGATTTGAACCTTTCCCATCTCCTTACTCAGTTCACGTTCAGAAATACGTCTGGGCCGCTCCGAGAGCTTGAAAGGACGAGAGGAGATGAAGAAGTCCCGGAAAGCAGAGAATGTGCCACGTTCTCGAAGTGATGTGGATATGGATGCTGCTGCTGAGGCTACTAGGCTCCACCAGTCAGCTTCATCCTCAGCATCCAGCCTTTCTACCAGGTGGGTAGGATTAAAAGGGATTGGAAAAATGTTAAGGCAACCATCCTAAAAACTGCCTGGTTCTTTGGGTGAAATGCTGATAATTCTCATTCTATCTCCAGGTCCCTGGAGAACCCAACCCCACCTTTCACCCCCAAAATGGGCCGCAGGTGAGTAATTCAGCATTCCCTGTTCTTCAACCCAAGCCTCTTAGTCCCTAATGATTCTTATTTGCATAGAAGTAGCTGGAAAGGACCCTGTGTGGCCCTTTCTTCTACAGAAATAAATTAAATCCTTCACCACTAACCCTTTATCATTTGCAGGAGCATTGAATCCCCTAGCCTTGGGTACTGTACAGATGCCCTTCTCCCTCACCTCTTGGAGGATGACCTGGGTCAGTTGTCTGACCTGGAACCTGAGCCTGATGCCCAGAACTGGCAGCACACAGTGGGAAAAGATGTGATAGCTGGGCTGTCACAAAGGGAGATTGACCGACAGGAAGTTATCAATGGTGAGGACTTCTGCTCTGCTTCCATCCACTCGGGGCAAGAACTCTACCTAGGCACTTGAGAGTCCTTGAAGAAAAGATTCTAGGTAACCTCTGGAGGTTGGGATTCCATGCCAACACCAGAAGGAAACAGTGAAATGTGATGGGAGTCACAGGAACTGAATTCCATTCTTAATTAGCTGATTATGTACAAATCATTTCCTCTGGGGCTGTTTCCATATTTGTTAAAGGAGATTGTACTATACAATCCTAAAGTCTCTTATAGTGTAAAAATTTGTGAATCATAGATATGAAAAATCAGGCCTTTTGATAGGGAGGAGTTGGGATTTAGAAATAGTACTTTTCCTGTAAGATTAGGAAGAATTGGGGTATCAAGGAGTTGTGACTCCAGAGCCTGAGGTGACTTTGGCTCTCTCCTGGCACAGAGCTATTTGTGACAGAGGCATCCCATCTTCGAACTCTACGAGTCCTAGACTTGATTTTCTACCAACGCATGAAGAAAGAGAACTTGATGCCACGGGAGGAGCTGGCCCGCCTTTTCCCTAACTTGCCCGAACTTATTGAAATCCATAGTAAGTAGCTCCATTCTTGAGGTCCCTGCTCTTTGGTAACCTCCTAGTACTGCTCCTTATCTCCACAGTGGTCCCTGACCTTACTCAGTTTCCCTTCTCCACACTTGCCTTTTCTTGTGTTCCCCATATTCCAAATCTCTAATTTTTGGATACTTATCCTTTCTCAACCCTTCTGCTTGGCATGTAGTCTGGCAATGAAAACTGGGCCTTGGCTATACCTGCATTTTCTCTTCCCTTCCTCCCCAGATTCTTGGTGTGAAGCCATGAAGAAACTTCGGGAGGAGGGCCCTGTCATCAATGAGATCAGTGACCTCATGCTGGCCAGGGTACGGCCCCAGGATCCCTTTGAGAAGATCATCACTGGGGATGGAAAGGACTGTTGGGAGGCCAAGAAAAAAGCAAGGGCCTGCAGTGTGGGATGAGGAAGGGCTCTGGAGAGGACCAAGAGTTTTAGAACTAGCTGGATGCCCATTTTGTCCCCTCAGTTTGATGGTCCAGCCAGAGAGGAGCTCCAGCAGGTAGCAGCACAGTTCTGTTCCTATCAGTCAATTGCACTGGAACTGATCAAGACCAAACAGCGTAAGGAGAGCCGCTTCCAGCTCTTCATGCAGGTAATGCCTCGCATCCACCCTTCTGCTGCCTGTCATCTCCTTAACGGTCTCTCGTCCTCAAGCCGTTCTTCACATCTTCTCACCATCTACTCCGGCCTTTCCTTCTGCTTAATAGAACTGAGTCATCTCTTTCTTTCATTCTAGGAAACACCCCAGTACTTTCTTAGATCACTCTCCTCTTCCTGTTTCAATGCCAGGGAACTGTCTCTGCCTTAATAGTATTCCAAATCTCCCTTCTTCCTTTCCACCATGACTTAAATTTTTCCCAACTTATTCTTCTCACTCAGGAAGCTGAGAGCAATCCTCAGTGCCGGCGTCTCCAGCTCAAGGACCTGATTGTCTCAGAAATGCAACGTCTCACTAAGTATCCACTGCTGCTGGAGAACATCATCAAGTATACAGATGGTAGGCACTGTCTCACTGGACCATATTTTTCTAGATGGGAGTTCTGGGTACTAGCATTAAGTTAGAAGCAATTCCTGCCCTACTCTGTCACCACCTCACCCATCTACCTTTAATGGGCTACTTTGTTATGTAGGACTTTTCCCTTTTTCCTCAGGCTTTTCCTTTTCCTTAACTAATGACTCCTCAACTTCTATCTCTTCCCAAACCTTTCCTCCCCCACCCTTTGTTTCTAGTAATAAGTTTTGTATTTTTTATTTGGATCTTAGGCAAGAACTTTCCAGGGTGCTAGACAATGACCTGAATTCTGAAAATAAACTCAGTTAACCTTTTCATTTGAATTATTTGGAATCAGACTTGACAAAAATCTCATATACAGTACTACTAACTCCAAGGAAATGAAGATGATCAGGAAAAGGAATGGCCAAATAATATTTTGCTCTGTTCAGATACCTCTGGCTGGGAAAGGAAAAGGAATAAATATTTCTATTGAACAAATGTTATTTCAGGCACTGTAGCTAATCACTTTTTGTAAATGTTTTCTCAGTTGAGTCTCATAACTCCAGGAGATAGGTGCTTTTATTATTCCCATTTTACAGTTGAGGAAACTGAGGCAAAGATTGTTTTCTTCCTAGAGTTACACAACTTATAAATGTCTGAAGCCAAGTTTGAACTCAGGCTTTCCTGACTCCAAATCTCTTGAATCACCAGCTGCCTCTAGAGACTGATTATAACCGATTATAATTATTATAAGAAACTGATTTGTAACATTTTACCTTCACTATGTCTCAGCAGACAGTAGTTCAGAGTATCACAAGCTGTGTCGGGCCCGGGATCAGTGCCGGGAGATTCTTAAGTATGTGAATGAGGCAGTGAAACAGACAGAGAACCGACACCGACTAGAGAGCTACCAGAAACGCCTGGATACCACCTCCCTGGAAAGGGCCAGTAATCCTCTGGCAGCAGAGTTCAAGGTACTATGTGGAAGGTAGAAGCAGTTGCTTGCCCTACAATAGTCACCGTGACACTCCTGAAAAGAGTTCTGTCTGGGGCACTAAGGGGAGAACTATGACCCCTAGGGTAGTCTGTAAATAAATATGAGTCACAGATGGTTTTTATCAGACATGAGTTCTAAATATTAGTTGGGGGGGGAGGGGGGGACGAGGCAGGATATGGCTAAGGAAATCAGTCTGCAGAAGTTTTTTGCAGTTAGTAATATAAAAGGGGGGGTGGGGATGGAGAGTGATAAATAGAATGGGCTTGAAGGAAGAGAAGAAAGGAAGGTTTCCTTGAAGAGGGATGGGATACCTGAAAGCAGACAGGTAATGAGTTAGAAAAGTATGAATAAAGAATAAAGTGGAATGGCTCAACCAGCGTATCATTGATCACTTCTCTTCCTTGCTCTTTTCTAACAGAGCTTAGACCTCACAACAAGGAGAATGATTCATGAAGGACCTCTTACATGGAGGATAAGCAAAGACAAGACTGTGGGTATGAACTAGAATCAAGTGGAAATGACGGAGCAGCCAATTCATATGGCTTCTCCAGTTCCCTTGGACATAGGAGGTGTTTTGGCCAAAACTAGAAAAAGGGGTTGGGGGAAAGCATCTCAACAGATCTGGCATTCTGAATTCCTGAAACCAAACTAAAACTGTATCACCAGACTGTGCTTGGGCCTTCATAGGATGGATTATGACTGAGGCTGAAGTCAGTAAAGGTATTTGCCTATAGCACTCCAGGAACATAAATCTAATTAAAAATAAATGTTTAGTGCTTTGCCAACCTTAAGACACTATATGAATGTATGTGTGTGTTGTGTGTATGTATACATATATATGTAGATAGATACACAGATAAAATATAGGTGCATAGGTGAGTGATAGATAAATGCATGGGTAGGAAGATAGATTGACCCATTTCAAGAACCCCATATTTGAGTTGGTGTTGACCTGTTGGGTGGGAAAATTGATAAAATTAATGTTTGCTATGTATATTCCATCCTCCTTCCCCTTCTTCTCCAAGATCTTCATGTATTGCTCCTGGAGGACCTGTTGGTACTGCTACAGAAGCAGGATGAGAAACTGCTCCTCAAATGTCACAGCAAGACTTCCCTAGGCAGCTCTGACAACAAGCAGACGTTCAGCCCTGTATTGAAACTCAATGCTGTGCTCATTCGCTCGGTGGCCACAGGTATCCCTCTTTTTCTCTCTCAGTGCAGGTAGCTCGCCCTCATTGAAAAGGAATGGGACCTTGGTCAGTGGGGTCAAACTCAGTAATGGGAACCATTAATATTGAAGGATCATTGTGAACCACATATGGATTTAGTTTTTTAAATGTAACATTCTCTATATTTTATTGTATTTTATTGATTTTTGTTAAAAACATTTCTGAGTTAATTTTATTTTTGTTCAAGCCCCACTGTGTAGTGCTATATGTTATGTTTGATGCCTTTAGGCTTGGGCCAAGGAGTTTTAAATAAAGTCATCATCCTTAGCACCCACTGTCAATATCACATAAGGTTTCTTGGCTTCTTTTAAAAAGTCAGTTGTTCTTCATTGGTTTTGTGCTTCTCTTCCCTGTCATGGGAAGCTTCTTTGAAGAGAGTCTTAGTATTGTCTCAGGGGAAGCTACAGAGAGAAGACAAGCAGATGAACAAAGCGAGCGCGCATGCCCGTGCACACACCCGCACCAAGGGCAGGACAGATAATATGCTTCCTCAGCACAGTTGCCAAGTCAGATTCTGGGAAGGTTTGGTAGAGGAGGGGAGGTTGGAACACACTTAGGAAGGTCTGACAGAGAAGAGTAGGAAAGACATTTGAATTGGAAAAGTGGATGGATTAGACAGAGGTATAGAGAAAAAAGAATGGGAATAAAGGCCTAGTAAGCATCCTTAGATAAGGGAAGAAAATGAAAAAAAGGCCTTTTAAAGCTGAAGTTAAGTACACTTGTCCTGATCTTGTTAAAGTTCATTGCAGGAAGGTAGGTGTGATGACTCAGAATGTTCATAGGTCACTTTGGAGCTCTTTTAGGGCTTCATTAACTTTCCTTTATCACTAGCTAGACTAATAGCAATGATGCTGCCATTTCTTGACTTTCCCTTACCCTCTTACACAGACAAACGAGCCTTCTTCATTATCTGCACCTCCGAGTTGGGCCCTCCTCAGATCTATGAGTTGGTTGCATTGACGTCATTGGATAAAAACATGTGAGAAAGATGGGTTTAATATCATCCCCCTCTCCTTGAGTTTGGGTATTGTGAGTAATAGAGCAAGAACCTGAAGGGGGCAAGACTGAGGGAAGAGCTCTGTCCTAGGCTAGCTTAACCAGCCCCTGGGAGAGTAGGGGGAGGAGGAGGAGAGAAGTTAAGTGACTTAGGAGAAAACTAGCAGCGGGAAAGCCCATCAAAGAGGTGCAAAAGGAGAGCCCGAGGAACATCCTCCTCGGCTTGATTCAAGAATAATCTGGGCAGGGAAATTGACAAAACATCAAAAATTACAGCTATAGCCTTAAAATCTCTTTATTCTCCATACTACCCTACTCCCCAACTTCTTTTTTTCCCCCCACAATCATCCTAAAGGCATATTACTCATCTCAAATGGTTCAACTTTGATGCTAGCTCCTGTAGTACCCCAGGGTCTTGGAATCCACCCTCTTAATGAATAACAGTAACCAGAGCAAACTGACTACTCTTTTACAGCTAAGCCCAGCATTTGGTTAAGGTGCTGGTAGAAGTGGTGGCCAGGGATGCAAAGTTACAGAGGTAGGCAATAGGCAGTGGGTTTTTCCTTTTCTCTTTCCCCAGTCTTAACTGTTGACGTGTCTCCTTTTACTGAGTAATAGGTGGATGGAGCTTCTAGAAGATGCTGTGCAGAATGCCACCAGAAATCCTAGCATTGTTCCAAACCCTTCCCATCTTTCTCAACCAGTCCCCCAGCAGCCATCTCAGCACAGCTCCTCATCCACAAGGTAATCAGCCCTCCCTGAGGACCCCAGCAGCCAAATCCCTAAGGCACATGGCTTTTGATTTATAGTTACTTTGAACCTTGCCTCTGGGAGATTTAATGGCATCTGAAAACATGGAAGATGGATAACCACAGGACAGAAATATCAGAAGAAGAAAAGGGATAATCCTAGGCTCAGGCAGATTGGAATTTACTCCCTATTCTCCATATTACACTCTCTTGGATAGAGTAGCAGTAAGCTGAGTGAAAGTAGAGGTGAAAGCAAAAGCTTGTATGTTCTGTCCTCCAAGTCTCCCATCTAGGTCAGCCTAATCTGAATGAACACACACACATGCAGAGCTCTCCTTTGTCCTTCATTCCCTCATTCTTACTCCCATGCTGAAAGTGCAGAAGGTAGAATCCAGGGTTCCCAAGATAAAATGCCCATGACATTTCCCTACTTAATGGTGAAATGGGATTTCATTGTGGCTAGTACCACTCTCAGCATTTGTCTCACCATAGGCTTTTTTCTTTCCTCAGCATGGGGCTGACTGACTCAGAAGCATCCCAAGGAAATGGCTGCCAATCAGAAGATGAACTACTGCCTAAAGGTATGTAAAGAAGATGGTCCAATTTGTCTCTAAGATCTGTCTTAGGGTAATAATTAAGGTCACCTAGAATCTTGCTTCTTAAAATAAGTCTTTTTTTTCTCTGTGGGTCTTGTAATTGATTCTAGGGGTCATGAAATTATGATTTATTATTAACAAATGTTTAATTTGCATACTTGTTTTACATTATCTGCATGTCCAGGGTCACATAAAAATTTTTCAGGCAAAAAGGGATCATGAGTGGAAAACGTTTAAGAAGCCTTGCTGTAGTAAAGTCAACATCAAAATGCTTGAAAAGTATTGAGGTGAACCGAATTTTAAATGAAGGAAAACTAGGATAACCTGAGACATATAGTAGAAACATTGTGGAGAAATTTGGAAGAGAGTTTTGTATTAATCAGAGGAGGGATTCACTGATGATTTTTCAGAAGATGGGCATCATGACTGGAGTTGTGTTTTAGGAGAATCACTTTGGCATCTCTGCAGAGGATAGAGTGGAGGAGAGAGAGACCAGGAGGAGTGAAATCATTTAAGTGACTGGGACAAATAGACCCAGTCAAAAGATGAGCTAGGGCAGTGGTAGTGAATGCGGAAAAGAGAACAGATTCCATATAGAGTTGGCCACTGTTGATTATGAGGTTTTAAGGTGAGAAAGAAGAAACAGTCATAGATGATTCCAAGGTTACAAATCTAGGGGCTGAGAGGGAAGAACATTGGAAACATTATATAAGTCATTGGATCAAGTATTTTGTTTAATTGTTTTTTGTTTGTTTTTTTTTTTTTAAACAAGGGAAGGTTTGTTGGAGGGGGGAATCAAGTGATCAGTTGGCATTAGTTTTGTTTTTCAAACAAATTTCAAACAAAATTAGTCTAGAGGAGAAAAACTTTTATTTAGAGGATAGAAATGAACAAGGTTTTCTTACAGTTTAATTTTCCCAAGAGATTAAAGGTACTTAAAGATGGGGTAAGGGATAGGAAAAAAGCTCACATCCCTGAAGAACATTGACTTCACTGGGGGTTGGGGATCTGGAAGAAATACCCTAATGGCCCTGGATGCTGAAGTTCTCAGTTGCTGAGTGGAAGGAGAAGGGATGAATGGCTCCATAGG
Source organism: Sarcophilus harrisii (assembly GCF_902635505.1). Lineage (NCBI taxonomy): Eukaryota > Metazoa > Chordata > Mammalia > Dasyuromorphia > Dasyuridae > Sarcophilus > Sarcophilus harrisii. The sequence goes on along the minus strand of NC_045429.1, from coordinate 359,396,216 downwards.
GAGAAGAGGACCAGATTTGGGGTAGGGGGCCTGGGCTTACATCTTTGCTGTTACCTATTAAATGTGTGACCTTGGCAAGCTATGTAATACTTGGATTTTTGTTATTTCATTTATAATTGGGGAGGGGGGGATTAGATAATTTCTGAAGGGCCCAAGGAAGTTGTTTCCATCACCCAGTGATAGAGGACCCACATTTAAAGAATAAAGACTATAGAAGAATGGGGACAAAGTATTGATTCAACAGATATGATTAGTGGACTGCGATTTGGGGTTAGGAATAAAGCTAATTCTCTATTTTGGATTTAACCTCAGAGTAAAAAAACAATAATATTACAATAGTGGGCCTAAAAGAAGCCAACGCTATTCATTTGGTTTCTCCTTTACCCCCTGATGTCCTTCCCCTGGGAAATGGGCAATTCCTCCATGCACCTTACCTCACCCCAGCTAGTTGATTTTTCCATATTTAAATTTCTTCCTTGGTTTCTGGAACGTCTCAATAGTCTCAAATGAGACTTACTGGAAGAGAGGGAAGAGAGGGGGCAAGGGAATGGGCCAAGACCATGCACATGCTCACATATAAAATTAGACTGCTTTCTTTTCCTCTCTTAATATTCTTCTTCCTTACTTCTGTTAGGTGATAGGTCCCAGCAATGGGTTAATGGGAAACATCAAGCATTGTTGGAAGAACCAGAGCAGGAAGGCAGTGAGGAAGAATTGGTTGCCCCAACATCCACCTCATCCCTGGGTGGAGGGGGCTTGGGCATCAGAACAAGAGGTGCTATCCACCTGCCCCTACCCAGCCCATTATTCATGGAGGGATTGGCCGACTCTGCCCTGGAAGATGGTGTGTGAACAAGGGACCCTGTTTCTCCCCAACCCCCCTTCTTAATGCCTACCTAGTTACCATCTAAACTTTATTTCTTTTGATTTTAGTTGTATGGAAGCTCTAAAACAATGGAGTCTAGGACCCACCTCCCAATTAATGCCCACTAGTTCCTATCCAAACTTTATTTCCTTTGATTCTAGTTGGATTGGCAGATCTAAAATGTTGGGGCCTAAGACCCACACCCACCCCAAATCCCTTTTCACATATTAGATCTTCTAAAAGGGCTAGACTTGGAAAGGTCTTGCTTGCATTATAGAAGTGATACTCAAACAGAGGTTAAATGGGGGTTAGAAGTTCCTGTAAAGCTATAGAATTCTTGTTCTTTCCCAAATATCCATACCTTAACTCCCAGAGTAACTTGGGAAGGCCTATAGGGAAATTATGTTCTAGGATGTTGGATCAAGCTCCTCCATCTCCTTCTGAGGCCTGCTTATATATAATGCTGTTAATTTGAGAGGGACAATTTCCCCTACCCACTAGTTTTGCCTGTTAACCTGTTATCAAAGAATTTATATTTTTTCAGTACAGGAGGCAACTAGTTATGAAAGAGGGAGGGAGGGAATGAAGAAAATTTCCCAGGTGCCACAGTTCTGTTTTCCTCTCCAGTGGAGAATCTTCGACACCTGATCCTGTGGAGCCTTTTGCCTGGTCATCCAATAGAGTCCAGAGCTACTGTGGAGCCAGAGGACGACCTCACCCCTACACCATCTGTCATAGGAATCACCTCCCACCCCTGGGATCCAGGTTCCCCTGGGCAGCTTCCAGGTGAAATGGAAGGAAATGACCTTGCACCCTCTGGACAGATGAGTAGCCAGCTGGAGCTGGAGACAGGGGAGTTAGATGATGCAGCTCTGAGCTCCCTAGAGCACCTGCCCCCAAGAGCCAGAAACTCGGGAATCTGGGAGCACCCAGAACTGGACAGAGATGTGCCTGAAGAACCTCTTACAACAGAGGCCATTGGTGGTTACAAAGTAGTAAGGAAAGGTAAATAACAGAAAAAAAAAGGTAACTCAGGATCAGGGAGACAGACAACAGGGCACCTAGGATCATTCCTTACATATAAATGCATTCAAAGATAGATGCTTACCTTAACTGGATTTAAAACAGATTTCCAAAAGAACTGCTCTCATTTCCCTTCCCCTTCCCACTCCTATCCTGAATATTCTGCATGCTAAACTAAATATTGAAGGGGGACCCAGAAGACAGCAGCTGGAAAAGATGTCTGTCTTTTGGAGGCTCCAAGTTTAATAAAAAGACATGACTTCAGCCCTCTCCTGTTACCAGCCTAATGGGAGAAATAGACTTTGCCCCATAGAGTGTTGTTTCTGATGGAAGCTGGTTTCCCCTAGGGATCCCTATTTGGGGAGAGGACACCAATAGCAAGAGAACAAACCTTCCAACTAGAGCTTGAGGGGTGTTGGCAGAGATACAGGATATTGGATGAGGAGGGAATAAGAGGTCATTCCAGTAGAGGAATGTAGAACAAGCCTGTGAAGGAAATCTGGGAGGAAAGGAAAGGGGAACTTCAAAAGCTTAGGAAAATAGGTTTCAGGGCAAGAGATGGTCCCTGGGATGAGATGAATAACATGAAGGAAAGAGATTGTTAGTAAGTCTGGGTCTGCAACGAGAAGCAGTGATAAACATAGTTATGTAGGATCTTGGGCAGGGGAGAAGTGGGATCCAAATAGTGTTGGGAGGGAGAGGCCAGTTTTTTGTTTTGATTAAATCTCCCATCAGTTTGATTATCCAGACTAGCCCAGCTTCCAAACTCCCTCTTCATTAGGATCTCACATTTATTCCCTTAAGATTCATATTTTCTCTCTGTGGTCTTTGGGAACTGACAGTCTTTATCCTTTTCTCTTTCAATGAATCAGTAGAAAGTTCTCTCCAATTCCCTGGGGTATAATCATGTATGATCTTATGTTTACTTTGTTCTTTCTTAACTTTTTTCCCCTTTTTTTCTCCCATCTCCTTTGTTCTTTTGTTTCTCTGGATATCTCGTGTCTCTCCCTCCCCGACCCCTTTTTCCTCTCTTGCTCTCCTTCCTTCTTTTTCTCTTGCCTTCCCTTCCCCCCTTCTCTCCCTCTTTCTCTCCCTCTTTCTCTCCTTCCTCTGTTTCCTCCATGGTGGTGGTGGTGCAGCTGAGGTGGCAGGCAGCAATGCTGTCCCTGCATTGCCTGAGTGTGGCAAATCAGAAAGTGAGCCACCAGAAGCTGGAGGTGGACCTAATGCCGCGGGTAACATATGGGGTTCTCTTGGGAGCTGCAAAAGGGGTAGGGAAGCCTGAGGAAGGGCGAAAGTGCAGAGCCAGCGAGCAAAGCCACCTGGGAGCAAGTTGCTGCTGTCTGAAGTCAATTTTCAGGCCCCAGCTACCAGCTTTCTGGGGTGTAATGATGAGGTGAAGAGGGATAGCCAAGCTGCCCTTTGGCCCATTCCTCCCTCTTTGAAAAGCTACACATCTAACGCCAGTGCTCTCCTTTATAGACCAAAGAAGGCCTGCTAGGTAGTGTTCAGGAAAGGGAGGTGAGATCATACTCGCATGAACTCTTCTCCTTGGACTTTGACCCCCCTCCCCCAGCTGACTGGAGCCACGCATTGCTCACCCCTGCTTACCACCATTAAAATAAGCCCAAGGGAGCAAGGGGAGAAAGTTGTACTCCTTCTCCTCTGTCTGTCTCAGGTCCCCCTTAGGACAGTGTCGACCTAGCTTTATCTGTCTGCCAGGATGTAGAGAGAAGAAAAGGAGGACAAATGTTACTTTTCTGAAGTGCAGCCGCTAGAAAGGACTTCCATTTGGTTTTTCGTTCAGGTTTTAAACCGAAGCACTGCCTCAGGGGCCCAGCCCGGCCCAGTCCCTCCCCCCCAAAGCGCTGTGTCAGACCCCCCCGCTGCTTCATCTCTCCAGTTGAGATGATCTTTTTTCCCCTCACACCTTCCTCTCACTTGAAGCATCAACCAACCCTACCAAGACACTGTTTAGTAGATGAGGTTGATTTGGATGAAAACAGAGAATTTGTTTGTTTTGAAAGCAGAGAATATTAATTAACCCACATGTTAAGGTGCTGATAATGCACAAGGAGGGCATTTGAAAGGCATTGGGTAAGAAGTCCTCTGTCCTGTACATGTCTGTGAGGAGCTTACTTTGAGAGCTGCTTAGAGCCCCCGTTATTGGCTGTATAAGAGGGAGTGTGAGTGAAGCATGTTACTTGGCCTCTCTCAGCTTATCTTGGTGCGAAGGGAAGGGGGAGGGAAGCATGGTTTTCCATTCTCTGTGTCCTCCTCCCTGATGATTCCTTATCACTCTGCCTCTTGCCACGGGAAACAGGAAACTGTTTTTATGTCAGCATGCCGACTGGGCCCCCAGAATCGAACACAGACCCCTCCGACACAGCCAGGAGCTTCTCTCAGCACGAGGCCCCCTGTGCTTCCCCACCGGAGCCCGAGCACCGAGGAGGCGGCGGGGACGAGGGACGGGCTCGAGGCACAGCTTCCAGTCTGGCCCTCAGGGATGTGGGCACCATCTTCCGCACCATCGAGCAGCTCACACTGAAACTCCACAGGCTTAAGGTGAGAGGGAAGGCTTGGACGCCGCCGGGAGGCTTTTCCTTCCGGACCCCAGCAGACTCCCAGATGCTCTCTTTCTCTCAGGGGTCTGTGGGAGAAGGCATCTAAGCACCCCAAACATTCTCTTAGGACATGGAGACGGCCCACCGGGAGCTGCTGAAGTCTTTGGGGGCAGAGTCCTCAGGGGGCACAACCCCTGTGGGCGGCCTCAGTGCAGAGGCAGTGAGGTGGACCGAGAGCTCCCCGTCGCCCCCAGCCAAGGAGCCCTTCTCTTCGTGCTCCAAGGACAGTCATGAGCAAGGACTGGGCCCCGAGACCGGTGAGTGAAGCCCCATCTCCCCCCCGTCCTGTGGCCCTGGCTGAGAAATAACAGCAGCCAGCGGGGCTGGGGGAGAGACGAACACAAAGCGGGGGGGTTCTCGTTCCTCTCTTAGAGATGACACTGTCCGTTCCCAGAGCACCATGATTTAGTGATCCTCCCCTTTGCTCTTTGCCATGGAAATAAGCCTCCCTCCTACCCCCCACTGTGAGACCCTGGCCGTAGCAGCAGAGGTGTCCATGGCCCATTTTTTTGTCCAAACAGAGCAGCGACAGCCTCAAGGAGCCAGTGGGGATACCGCTGGGGGCGCGTGGCCAGGGCTAATGAGGAGGGGCTGTCTGGGTGGCAAACACACCCCGGATCTCCTCCAGCACCGTTCAACTCTTCTTTCTCTTCCTTCCCACTTATTTCTGCAGGTTCTGACAGCCTAGAAGAGAGTCCAGCCGACACAGCTATTTCACTGGGACTTTAATCATGGAAACCCCCCAAGATTTCCTAGCTCCCTGCCTCCTCAGGGACTGCCCCAGGGCAGGGGGCCAGCAGGGAAGACCCTGAACCTTCCTTTGGGGAGGACTCAAATCCAGGCCAGGTCTGAGGGGGAGCCAGATGCCTGGCTCTACGCATGTTGCTTCTTCCATTCAAATCTCAGTCAAGTTTGCTGTCCTCTCCCCCACACTAGAGCCTCAAGTTTCCTCTGTGCATGCTGGTTGCATCTGAGAGGCCCCTCTTCCTTCCCTGAACACGTGTATGTGCACATATGTGTATGTGTGTATACACCTCACAGACTCGACTGTCACTTCTGTCCGTTTGAGTGAGAGATGGCGTCGTCTGTATAAATGCACTTTCTCCACCCCTGTCCCTTTCCTCATAGAATCCCAAGGCAGGGAGGTTAGGCGCCTCCACCCCCTCCCTTTTGCCATTTTTGGTTTTCTATAAATATGTATGTATTGTATGTGCGTCTTTGCTCGTGTAAATAACTTGACTCTTAGGTCTCTGCTCCCGAGATGGGGGCGAGAAAGACTAGAGGCAGCTCTGAAGGAGGAGAGGCATTATTCAGTGTATCCTGGGGAAGAACCTCTTCCTCGGCCCCTAACTCAGCTCTGAGACAGAGGAGGAGCCAGGCCCCTGCGGAAGAGCCCAGATAGATTTTCCCACATTCTTCTTGGCATGTGAGGCGAGCAGAATGTTTCCCTTTGTGAGAAACGGGGCTCCCAGCTCCAAAGACCCCCTAGTTCTTGAGTTGCCTATTGCTCTCTCTTCCCTTTCAGTATTTCTTATCTGTTCTCTCAAGGTGAGGAGAGCTTCTTTGGGGATTTGGTTTTGAAACAGCCAAATATTGAATCCTTCACCCCCATCTCTGTTTACTTCCACACCTACAAAGAAAACCAGTGCCATTAGGAATAGATCTGAAAGTTGAGTCCATGGACAAGGGGTATTGAGAGCTGAAACTACTGCCATGCTCAGAACCTGTCCATCCTCGGAAGGCATCTTCTCGTTAATCCTCCTAATAGCTGTCCTTCCCTTAAAGATTAATAGAATATACACACTGTGGTAGGTGTATATATATATATATATATATATATATATAATATATATATAAAATATAAATATATATAATATATAAAATATAGATATGGAAATGACTGCTGTTAAAAATGATGTATAATCTTTTATTTTCCTCTTATGATTAAGATTTTTTTTTTAAGAAAACTTAAATATTCTTCCGTTGTGATGGTGTGTGATTCTTGGAGTAGGCTTTTCCTGGGAGAGTACTGGGGAGGGCCTCACCAACAGGACCTCCTATCCGAATGCCTGTACTTAAATAACCATTTTCATCTAAGAACCTCATATAAAGGTACTAATAGATCTGGGTCTTATGCAGACACAGCTTATAATGTGCACAGGCAAACTAAAAAACTAGGATTTCAGTACTTAAAGGAGCTAAGGTTTCAGTTTGTCAACTACTTCTAGAAATGCAGATTGAAGCCTTTCTAAATTTCCTAGATAGGATTCATCAGCCTGAGACCAATCTGGTGATGAGCTTTTAAGACCATAGATAGTGAACTCAAAAAATGATCCATTCTTAAGCATGTTGATTAACTCCGTCAATCAGTGCCCTGGCTCTGTGCCTGGACCCAGCTCCAAGAGTTGCTCTGAGAGCATTATACACAAGGTAGAGGAAAACTAAACATGGTAGTCTTGACTTTCAGTATGATAGGAGTTCAGAGATTGGTGTGATTAGCTTGGACTGGAATAATTAGAGGAAAGCTTTCTAAAAGAGAACTTGAGATGGCGTAGAGTAACTGTAATTTATATTGTGCTTTAAAGTTAGTGAAGCATTTTACAAACATTACCTCACGTGAGCCTTGACCACTACAGATATGAATCCCATTTTGCAGAAGATGAAATTGAAACTCAAAAGATTAATCCAAGGTCACACACACATAGTGACTGACTGGTCCAGTGCTCTTTCTACGCCATTTTAAAGAGAAGTTTGGAGAGGTAAGTAGCCTTGGACGCCAAGGTTGGGAGTTTGATATGTGTTCTGTGCAGGGGAGAACAGGAAAAATGATGTGAAAATCCACACGCCTCCAGAGCACTGAACTTGGGAGTCAGGTTTTAGTCACAGTTCCACTGATTTGCTGCTTCTTTTGTTGGCCCTTAGTAAGAGAATTGCTCTAAATGAGTTCTTACTTTCCATCTCTAAAGATCTATGATTCCGTTACATGGAAAGAGTCGTCTTTTTTTTTTTTTTTTTTCCAGTTTTATTGGGAAAAGAGGCACATACATTCTCTCTAGACAATTCTAGATATCAGTGCTGGAAAAAACTGGAGGGACTGGGAGAAGCACAGTCAAGTCAGCTCAAGAATTTGTATAAGAGTGGAATAGTTAGAAAAGGAACAGAGAGGTGGGGCTGGGATGGACACTTTCTGGGTTGATTCTAGATACAGTCTGTAGAGGTGAAGAATCAAGACCTTTCCTGATCTGAGCTTTTTAGACTCAACCTCTTATCTCCCTTACACATGCTGGCATTTGGTCCGAATATTTGCTCAACTTATGTATGTGACAACCTGACTGCCTCTCTACCTTTTGCACAGGCTCTCTGTCACTCGTGCTGATGTGTCTTTCCTCCTCACCCTTACACAACTGCCTTTTGGACTCCTTTTTTGATCTACAACCTGGGTGCTACCTCTTCCCAGATGCCTTTCTTGACCTCCCCTGCTGTTAGTGGTGTTCACCTCCAGAATATATGTAATTTCTCATTCATGTGACAGCCCTCCAATTTCTTGAAGACCATATCTTCATATCCTAGATGACATTTTCAGACTCTTCAGCTAATATACACATGGCATGGCTTCTGTATTTTCTCACATTTTACAGATATACTGAGACCCAGCAGTATCTAGATATTATCCCAAAACCCACTCTCCCCTTTCAAACAAAAAGCATGTGTAAAGTTTTGTATATTCTTAACCTGTGCACTTAGTTTTGCCCTGATAAAATACCCTAAGGGTAGCATCTGTTTGGGTTTCCTAAACTTGGCATGCCATACATGTTTGTAAATACTTGTTGAATTGTTGAGTAGAGTAGAACAAGGTGGCTTTGAGATGGAGTCTTTCCTACTTGTGAATTTTCTCCTGAGGATTCACTCCCGAGGTGGAGATTCAAACTCCTGGACTCTGAGCACTGTCAGCCACGCCAGGGTTTCTGGCCCTCTAACCTAGGATCTGCACTTTGCATCAAGATGGACCAAGCTTTGGTTTATTTATTTTCTGGAGCAGGAGAGAGGGTTGATGGAATGGGGGTCTATCCTGTGGGCATAAAAATTTTCATGTTCAAGGATAGGATAGAAGCAGACAATATAAGCTTTGTTCAAAATCAGTTTAGAGTTAGGAGGGTCCACAGGGATCATCTGTCCATAGAATGTCTGTTCCATCCTAGAGCTGAACATCACAGCCAGTCTCTGTTTGAAGATCCTCACTACTTGGTGAGGCAGCTCATTCCATTTTGGATGGCTCTCTAATTCCTCTCTCATGTGACACCCCTTCAAGTTCTTGGAGACAGCTATCGTATCCTCCTCAAATTTTCCTCTTCCAAGCTGTACATCTTTAAAGCCTTCCACTAATCTTCATATGACATGGTTTGTATATTCTCATATATTTTAAAGGTAAATTGAGCTCCATACATGTCTAGGTCCTACTATACTATATATCTCTCTGACCCCTAACTATAGGTAAATTCCTAATAAAAGTGCTTGGAGATCCTCAGAAACAAAGGAACAAGAGGATTTTATTAGTAACCCAGAAATGGGGTGTTACTCCTTTATCCCTCTCCCACTCAGGGGACAGAGGCAGATGGACCTTCTTCATCTCTTCTAGTCTTGAGCTCCCGAGGAAGCATCAAATCCTGGATTGTAGTGTAGGTTTCACATTCTGGGGGAAAGGAATTTTTCTGATACAGAAAGGGAAGGAGAAAAGATGCAAGTTAAACCTCAATCCAACCTATTTCCCAGGAATCAAAGCCCTACAATGGGAGATGAGAGGATTTGATTATGGAACACACCATTTCATTGAGGCTAGTTCATAGCAAGGACATCTTGACATGAACTGGGAGACCTTGAACCATGAGTAGCATTTCCTTTTTTTTTTTTTTTTTTTTTTTTTGGAGGTTGGGGAGGAAAAAAAGGGAGATAGGCCCCAGGAAAGTAAGACCGAGGTTAGAATTCTAGTACAAGGGAAGTGATCCATGCTCACCCCGAGCATCAGTTTTAGCAATCCTGATGGGCCCTTAGTAGGAGTCTTGGGTTTGGTATACTTCACTTGGTATCGAACAGCACTGAGGAAGCCTTTCAAACCCGTTTCTGTGATTTGGTTCCCTAAAGGCGTAAAAAAGAAAAGAGGTTTCACTTCTCATTGCTGCCTCACCTGCTGACTGCTGATACACCCCCACTTCCTCACATGGGCTTCACCCATCCTTCTGGGTCATCATTAATCCCCCCAAATTTATACTAATGTCTACCTATTCCATTCTTAAGCCCCTCTCCTTATTTCCCTCCACTGCCATCCTCTTCCAGCCTCAAGTTTTGATCCAGACACATAATTACTCCATTCACAACTACCCTGGTTATTCATGAAGGCTGAGACCAGATGGAATCGGGAGTGCTGAAAAGGGGGAAAGAAAGGATCAAGTTTGTCCCTCTTGGGGATGGCAGGGTTCTGAGGTGCCAGAAAAAGATGCTGACCTCTTCAAGAATCAGGAGAGCTGGATATACTTACGAATAAGATTGAGGTGCATAAGGACTTTGTTTCCTGGCAAGAAAACTTTCCCATTTTTATGCTCTGTCTGCTCTAGAAGAGGATTGAGCATCTCAGTAGGTTCAGGGGTTAACTGTAAAGGAGAGGAGGCAAAAGATAGTCAAAGCAGAACCCATTCTGGGCAGGTTCATCCTTGGTACCACTGGAGAGAACTAGAGGAAGGGAAAATTATGGGGCCCTTTCCTCAGGAACCCTGCAAGAGATGAATTGCGCACATCCAAGATCCAGAAGAAGGTAAGGGCACAATACAGAAATGGGAGGATGAAGTCAAGCCACAAAAATTTCCTGAAATTGGCAGATAATGAGGGGAATTAAAAGGGAGAGGAAAAAAGAGAGGCCTTTAGGAAGGGCTGTCGGGTAACTAAGGCTCTTTCCATGGTCTTCCATAGAACTATGGATGCCCAGAGACGGACAACAATACGCCCTCTTCTGTAACTGAGGCTAGAGTTTGGATCGTTAGTAGAAATGAAAGAAGGGACTGCATCCTGGTCTTGAAATAGAGTTTCTGGAATGATGGAAATCACTGTGTTCCATCTTCATCCATAAAGCATAGCCAGACACACTTAGCCCAAATTGGAGAGAAAACGTGGGATAGTGGCTACTTTTGTGCAGAAGGCATGTGTGAGAGAAAATTTGATAGGATGGGGGGGAGAGGGAAGAGGGACTGGTTAGTTGGAGAAAACAATGATAGGTGTTAAGGGGAAGAAGGGAGGAAAGCCATGGGGTTTTCTGCTAGTAAGATGCCAAAAGATATGATTGGGTCCTTTATTTACTTTCCTCCTTCCCCACTGGTGACAGATCAGTTTCCAACCTTTTTCTGAATTACTTCAGACTCAGCAAGTGTACTTCGCTTCTCCTTGGGCCCCATCTTGGTCCCCTTTCCCCGACCAGGCTTCTGTTCCGGAATGGTTACCCCTGATAGGTAGAAGGAAGAGGTCAGGGTTGAAGCTTTAGATCCTTGAAAGCTACCTCTGCCCCTTTGAGAAGGCAAGGGGACAGAGGGTCTCTGTTCTTATTATGTGCCAGCTAGGTCTGAGAGTGAGCTTGGGTGAGGGCAGGGTGGAGAGGGGAGAGGGATGGAGTCCAGGCTTGGCAGGTACTGTCTGAGGCGTGACTTCCTGACATGTCCCTGTTCCTCTGTGGAGGAACCGCTCAGCACATGGAGCTGATGGAGCTCTGGCCGCGCACAGGAGAGTCCCCGAACCTCCTCCCACAGCCGGCCAGCCTCTGTCCCAGGGAGGATGGCCAGGACACTCACTCCCTTTAGAACCCTTGGAAGGGTCATCTCTTTTGGGAACATTCTGTGTGGGGGATGTCCCAATCCCGGGCTTCTCTTCTTTTTTTATTACTTCCTGCAGGAGTCAGGAGGGGAAATAATGATAAAAGCTGACATTTACATGTAGCCCTTTAAAGCTTACAAATCACTTTACTCAGGACAACATTGGGAGGATAGATAGGCAAGTGCTCTCCCCCTGTTTTTTGTTTTTCCCAGAAGTTCCCAGCTTGGGATTACATTACTATAAAATGCTGGAGTCAAGCTTCAAACCCAGATGTCTATTGACCACCAGTTCAACAGTTTTTGCACCTACATCGGGAGTTTCCAAGCCTTTTAACTCCCCGTACTCCTCAGCTTTTAGTAAACAATAGGAAACTAAGAAAGGAAATAAAAGTCTAGAACCTGGGTGCTTATGGGCATAAGGAACAAAGTAGATTAACTCTCATTGGGCAATAATTAGAAAACAGTCCCTGTAACTCTGTGACAAGCTTCTCATCCCCAATCCTGGGGAAGAGTACCTCAGCTTGGAAACCGCTGACCAAAGCCCTGATGTTGGAGGTTCCTCAAAGTCTGAAGTGCCCCTAGCTCTGCTGGTACCCCTGAAGGCCTAACGTTCTGGGGTTTTCCAGGGTCAGGGTAGGATACTAGGCCAAATTCCTTCCCTTCAAACACATAAATGGGCACAATTTAGGAAACGCCTCCTGCCCTCCCCGGTTCCACCTATCATGAAAGACCTATAACCTTTTCCTTTTTCTTTGCCAAGCTGCCTTTGGTGATCTTGAGTCCCTGAAGCTTGTCAATGGCCCCAGTACTACCAATCCCCAAGAGAGGCCGGTCTCGTTCTCCATGGCGGGAAGAAGTGGGCTGTGGGAGATGAGAAGGGCAGTCAGCACCCCTTTATTCAGGGAAGAGATAGCCCTCTAATTGCGTAGGGACCTAGCCCACAGCAGAGACCTAAGAGGTTCTCCAGCTGTTAGATCTAATAAAGTGCTTTGATATCCTTTTGGCTGAAGACAGGTGTGTATGTGTGGGAAACAGCTAAGATTTCTAGATTGCTAGAAGAGGTTAAGGGAGTAGCTAGTTTCTTCTACAGATGCTACAGAAACTAAGGCTGGGGTAGGGTAGGGTGGAGGCGGACTGGCATGCCTTAAGGCCACAAGGTTTGAGATTAAAATCAGTCAGTTCTTCAGGGTTAGATGAGACTGGGACCAGAGCATTTCAGTGGGGTCCAGGTAAGGACTGGGAGATCCTGAAGAGGAAGATGGGAGAGATGGCATAAAAGGGAGATGAATGGCCCACTGGTTACGGGAGGCACTGGATGGATTGAGCTAGACATCTCTCCACCCATTTGGATCTCTCACCGATCCCTTTACTAGTTTTGATCGGTCCTGAGTCCCCTTTTCTAGCAGAAGTCGTCGGCGTTCTACCACCTCAATGTGTGTTAGTTCGAAAGGCTGCAGGACCTGAGGCGGAAGGCAGGTAGTGGAAGGTCAGGGCTCCTCAGATATCCCACATCCCCCCCCCCAGGATGGAACCCCTACCCCCACCCACCTCAGCTAGCTTCAGAGCACCCTGGTCCTGGATGCGATTGTGGGCCAGGGATAGCCAGAGCAGGGAGCGGTTCAGTCGCAGGCCCTGGAGTGGGAAAAACAGAACTGAAGGGACCTTGAGGCAGGGCCCAAGACCCTCCACCTGGTATCTTGTTTCCCAGCATGTCCAGTCTAAGAACTCTTGACCCTACTTCCCCAGTGTCCCATCTCCTACACTGTTCCTCTGGTCCCCATAACCCCCAGCTCTTCCCTGCCCTACTCAGTCTTTTATTTTCTTTCATGGCCCTGCATTAGCCTATTCTGCTTCATTGAAGCCTTTCCCTATCTCCTCCAGTCCCCCAATCTGCTTCCCACCCTTCTAGTTCCTGCAGTTGTTGCCTTCAGCCTTTCTCCCCTTTCCATGAGCTATACACATACTTCTTTTCCTCCCTGGTTCCTCATGACCCTTCTGCCCTGATTCCTCTGCCCCTATCTACACAAGCCCCTTTTGTCCCTCCCCACAGCCCTTCAGTCTCTGCTCCATTCCCTTGAGCCCATCAGTGACCCTTCCCCTCACATCTGCTATGTAGCTGGCGCCCACATCTCCAATGTGGTTGTAGCCCAGGTTGAGGGAGACCAGGGTTCGGTTGCTGGTATGCAGTGTGGACAGAGCCTGGCCCAGGAGTTGTGCACCCTGGTCATTGATGTTGTTGTTCCTCAGGGACAAGTGCGTGATGCTGGTAAAAGGGGAACACGTAGGAGGGCCCCAGCATCCGGGATAGAAAGGCCATGGGGGAATGGGCAGGTGTTGGAAATGGGAAGGCCACAGAGGTCAAGAGATTTGAGGGGGAAACTGACTTGGGGAAGTCCTAAGCGGCAGGGCGGGGAGGGGTCACAATGGACAAAGAGAATTGGACAACAGGGAGAAAAGGCACTGGGGCTCACACCGGGGTTTGAAGGGGTATATTAGGCTGGGGACATCTAGTGTGATAGAGAACATAGAGAAAGGGAACGTGTTCCCTCTAGATTAGGAAGCCGGGGATGGGACAGGATCCAAGGAATGGTGAAATGGGAAGAGAGAAGGCTCACGTGCTTTCTGGGACCATGAGCCTGTGGTAAGACTGTTCCTTGATCGGGTTTCCCTCCAGCAACACTCTCCTGATGAAGGATTGGGGAGATCAGTAAATGACGGCAGTCCAGTGATGGGCAGGAGAGACAAAGCCACCCCAAGTGGCCGGGGGAAGGGTTGGGGCAGAAGGAGCTTCCTAAGCAGGGTGACTGTGTGCTGTGCTCCTTGCTAGCGGCCCGGCACCGTGTTGGGGAGAGCAGCATCCGTCATGTAGCTGAGTGATTACAACAACCCCGGGCACTGCAGTGGTGCTAGGCCTTGTGAGAGACAGGGACTGAGTGACCAGGGCTGAGCACTGGCTGAGCCAGCAGTGAGAGATTTAGAGAAGTGTTGACAGTCTGTTTCCTAGAATCACAGACCTAGATCCAAATCTCAAGCCTTCTAATCCAGGTCTCTTGTTTTGGGGATGCTCACGGTCGCACAGGTAGATGGTGGTAAAGGTAAGATTTGATTCTCTGACTATTGGACCACAAGTCCAGGGTATGGCCCTGAGGTGGGATGGAAATGGAGTCAGAGGGGTCACAATGGTGAATTAAAATAGGAGTTCCCTTCCATCTGCTACAGCAGATCAACCATCTCTGGGATTCCCTGGTCACCTGAGACTGGAAAAACCCAAACTCCACCCCAGCCTAAATGTAAGCTTTAAAGTTACAATTCTGCAGCTAGAAGGGATCCTTGAGGCTGTCTAGTCCAGCTCTATTTTATAGGTAAGGAAACTTGAAGTCTAAAAAGATTAACAGAATTGCCCCACAGGCATACAGGGAGTGACCCAGTTTTGACTCTTAGACTTTACTGAGTCCATGTTGAAAGGGTGACTGGTCGCCCTGGGGTCTGGCTGCTGGGGAGGCATTCTCTGTGGCCTCTCAGAATGAATGGTTGGCTCTGATACAGAGGTGGTGGGCAAGAGGGGACCAGAAGAGACAAGGCAGGGAACAGATCAGACCCTTAGCCCCTGCCGCTGGAGGGCTGCTCCTGCCCACTCTCCCCCAAGTATTTTTTTCTCTTGATCAAGGTGCCCTTCCCTCCTCTCCATTACTGCTGTGTCCCCAAGGGGGAGGCTCAGTTTCAACAACTGAGATGAAAAAGGGTGGGATCCCAGCAAAAACTGGTTCTACTCCCTGCTTTCCCACCAACTCTGTTTGCTCTTTTCTAAAGTAAGGGTGTAGGATGATGTCTTCACTGCTCCTTCCAGTTCTCACATCTACATATCTAGAAAATTTGGGATCCATCTGACTCCTCCTCAGATCAACCCCAATTTCAGTGAAATTCAGGTGAACTTCCATTGGTGAATGGGCAGTTCTCTTCCCTTTCTGTGCACTACGTTTTCTCTTTTGGATTCAGTAATCTCTAGGAATCCCCCTGAAGATCTAACGTGATAAGTGGAAGATTGGGGGTCCCATGCTTGAAAGCATCTATCTTTTTGCTGTAAATGTTATGATTCTCAGTAGTTATTCAATTTCTTGGAAACAATTGACCTTAGCATCTACTTATCCAGGAAAATTAATTTGGGGGCAGCTAGGTGGCACAGTGGACAGAGCACCAGCTCTGGGGTCAGGAAAACCCGAGTTCAAATCTGCCTTTGGACACTTATTAGTTGTGTGTCTCTGGGCAAGTCACTTACTCCCAGTTGCATTAAAAAAAAAAAAAAAGTTAATAAGAGGCTATCAAATTATCTGCTTCTGAGCTTTCCAGGGATAGATAGATTCCCTAGTTTACTTGGGGTATCCTAGATTCTCCATCTTCCCCCATAAGCTGCTGTCCAGTGCCTTTTCATGTTGACTGTGATGGACTGTTTTGTGATAGTTGGTTCCAGATACAGTAATTCCCAGGAATAGATCTCAAGTCAGGAGACTTCTCTTTATCCAAATGATTTTGGGGGAAAGTTCTGTTACAGGGAGCTAGCCACCTATTCCAGCCCTAGATAAGTGGGCATAAGTTAGTGATGATTATCAGTTCAGAACTCATCTAATTTCTCATAGGCAAATGAAGTTGAATCAATAGAAATTTAGAGAGAGAGGATTGCCAGAGTAATGAAATTAATCTCTCCCACACGTTTTTAAATTTTAATGTCTTAAAAATTCTATTAAAAATGAATTTTTATGTTTTACTTTCTGTTCTCATATTCATGCTCTCCCTATACATGGTGAGGTTGTTTTTGTGTGTGTATGTGTGTGTTTTGTGTTATTCCCATTTTACAAATGAGCAACTAATGCCAAAAGAGGTATCACACAGCTAGCTTATACCTCACTCCCACTTCCATAGTAAGATAATGTTACAGGCTCCCTTCACTCTTAGATCTGTGGTTCTTAATCTGGGGTCCATGAACACTCAAGTGACCAAATTCTGGATAGATTTCAGGGGGTTTGTGAACTTAGTTTTAAAAAAAGTTTACATCTTTGTTTTCAGCAATCTCTAAATGAAAATTACTATTTCCTTCCATTATGATTTTTTTTTTTTAAATAATTCTAAGAATGGGTCCAAAGGCTTCATTGGACTGCCATAATGACTCATGACATTAAGGCCTGTGCTCTAGACTCTTGTGGAGTTCATCATCAGCTGGGACTTTGAACTATCTAATCCAAATCTTTTGTTCACAAATAAAGAAATTAAGGCCCAGGGAAGTCCAGTGTGCTTTTCTTTCCAATGAGTTGCTGTTCTTGTCTATAAAGAACCAGCCTAAAGATCATGTAGAAAAGGAAACTAATTGGGAGCAGGGAAAAGCAATACTCCCTGAGATTCCAATTTGGAAAATTCTCAAGTTGAGAGAAGGATAATTGGGCCTGGCTCCAGAGGAGAAAACTCAAGAGAGGTTGGAAGGAGACTAGGATCTCAGAAGCCACATGGCTATCTTCTGTAAATTCTTCCTCTTACTCCAATTGGTATTTTCTGTTTCATCACACTTTTTAGTAAAAATTCTTCAAAACAAAAAACAAAAACCCTCCAACATCTACAAGATCTCATTTTCCTTCTCTATAAAATATTTTGTGATTGTCATTGTAAAGACAGGGAATTTCCTGTTTAGTAGTCTGAGGGTGTGTGTTGGGATAAAAGGAAGTAGGGATTAAGGAAGAAGCTTGGTCCTTTCAGAGCTAGAGAGCAGGACATCAAAAATCATTTGGGGCAATTCGAGTTTGCATGGGAATAAGTTGAAGCTTGGAGAAAAGTTAGATTTTGAACCCAGATCTTCTTAAGGAAGGAGGTAAAAAGGAAAAGTGCTACTGGCCTCTGGTCTGCCCACCAGTTCCCAGCCCTTTCCCACACCCCAGCCCCCATCTTCCCAGAGCCCTGGAGGAAGGACCTCTCCCTGCCATTTCTGCTTACTTGAGAGTGGAGGCACAAGTAGGAATGAGGGCAATAAAGGTGGTCAAGGTTTCATCAGTCAGCCCCACTTTCCACAAGCTGAGAAGTACAAGGGAAGGACACAAGAAGATTTATGTGAGTTCAGACATAACAGCAATCTAAGACCCAAACATGGTAGTCCCTCCCTCATACTCTACAGTCAGAATGTCCTTCCTACCTTCTAGACATTCCTCCATAGCTACTCCAGTTATTCTTATACTTGATTTTCTATCTTCACCCCAGAATTTCTTTTCCATCCCTGGGGATCTTATGCTCCCAGAATGGGCTCCAGTCCTACCCGCCCCCCCCCCCATCCCAAATCTCCCTCCTTATCCCCTAGGAATCTCCCTTTCTTAACCCTGAGAGGTAGGTGCTATTGTGATCCCCATTTTACAGTTCAGGAAACTAAGGCAAACGACTTGCCCACTAAGTGCTTGCAAGATTAGAACTTGGCTTTTTCTGGCATCCCCTTCTACCCACAGGATCCACTTTCCCCTTTTTCCTTAACACGCCTTCCTTCAGCCCCTTCTTAGAAGTTTCTCCCCTCCCCAAAATCTCTCCCCTGTCTTTGAGGGGTCCTCCCTCACTTGATGGCCTGCAGCTGGGTGAGAGAGGGCAGACACTTGCTGAGAATGCTTAGAATTGGATCTGCCAGTTTCCAACCTGGAGGGAGAGAGGAGACTGAAGTAGAGTAGGAAGGGCTGAATCTTGGGGCAGGGGATGGAAGAAGGAAGCTCACCTCGGATGAAGATTTCCCGAACTGATTTGGGATCCTCTTGCTCCAGTTCCACTTGGATGGTGGGCCGGAAGAAGGCATACTTGGTCTCAATCTGTTGGAGGCTGTTTTGGCTAGTGGAGGCAGAGACCCGCGGTTCCTCCACTGTGGATATGTGGGTAGGGGATCTCAATCATCCCCACTCCCTCTCCACCCCTGTCTTCCACCCCCATCTCACTCTAGCCTTTGCAGGAATTCCCAAAGGAGAGGAAACTATCAAAGGATCCCAGATTGTGAGCTGAGAGGGATCTTAGAGAGTCCAATCCTTTTGTAGATGAGGAAAACCTTATCTATACATCTGTAAAAGATGATAAAAAAAAAGTCAGATGTTCTGCCTGTCTACTCGAGGTTCGTGTGTGTAACAAGTACTCCAAGCACTTTATTCCTTGTTGTGGGATTCCAAACTCCAGGATGCAGAACATTTGAGGATGTAGAGAAAAAATGTGAGCGTTAAATAAACTTGCATGGAATTGAGTGAGTAGAGGAAATGGGGAAATAGTGGAGAAAGAGTAGTGATTGTCATCATAGTTAGATAGTTTCTGGGGCCCTTGAATTTCCCTCTGGGGACTCTCCTGTGCAGAATTAGTCTGATGGGGAGGCTGCAGAGGGGACGGAGGGGGACGGCCAAAATGGCCCGGGCCCTTCTGAAAGCAGACCAGTCAGGAGAGACTGCTGGGGATGGAGAGAAGGGAGGAACTGAGTGTTTTCACTCACCCACCAGCTTTTCAGAGGCAGAGATGGAGCGACCATGATTGCGGACGACCACTTTGGGGTAATCTGTATATCCTGAACGAATACAGAGTTCGACAAAATCCTGTTCCAAGATTCCCACACACTGATACTCCTCTGAGGAAGAGAGAGAGAGGGAGAAGGGTCAGGGAGTGGTTAGCCAGGACCCTCTGCAATGGTGCACCACGTCCACCAGGAGGAAGCAAAGACCAGGAATCGGGGCTACAGCTCCCCAGGAAAACTGCAACGCAGATTCGTCTTGCCCCTTGTTTACCTTGTCTCTGTTTCTTCCTCCTCGTCATTCCCCTCTGTCTCCTCATCCCCTGCCACTTTCATATCCATTCTCAGTCTTGTCTCAATCTCCTGCCTCTCTCCCTCAGACACTGCCCCTCTCCGCAAAGACCCCCGGCTTCTCATTTCCCCAAAGGGCAAAGAGCCGTGTCATCCTCGGCCCTCTGCCACTTCAGGGCCTTGCTCTGGGCAGGGACAAAGAACCCTGAAGCAGGAGTCAGTCCTGCTTTCCCCTTTACTGTGGGCACGCTGCTACTGTAGTGGGTAAGAAGGAACTGCACAGGGAACAGTCTGGTCCAAGAGGTAAGACAAAATCCAAAAAAGAAGAGAGTGTAAGGGAAGAGACTAAGCGCCCTAGCACTATCAGCCTTTTCTAGGCACCTGCTGTATTGTACGCAGAGCACCGTGTAGATAAAACAGGATCCCTGATATCACAGAGTCTGCAGATCAGTCTAATAGTCCAGTTCTTCCCGACTACTTGTTCGATTCTAAGCAAACAAACAACTGCGCCTTTCTAGCCGTGGTCTGTAAGCTCCGAGACTCAGGCCAGGCAGCTTGTGGGGAAAGCCTTCCCGCGAGCTCCAGCGCCGTCCCAGCTCGGACTGGGCTTTCCGGAAAAAAAGGCAGGCGCGACTGGGACCCGCGCTGGGGCTGGGGCAGATACACCCGAGAGGGATTTGGGAGCTGAAGGCGCGAGCCTGGCTCGCCGGGAAGAGTCACGCGAGGCAGGCCTGGGCGGGAGGACTCCGGTCCCGACCTCGGGGGCCTCCCTTTTCTGCGCTGGAAACGGAGCCGGTGTGACGCGTGTCGCCGGACTCGCCGCGCCCCAGGCCCTGTCTGGCGAGAAGAAGCGGCGCGCCCCGGGGCCGCACGGCTGGCCGCCTGCCCGGGGCTGCGAGCCCAAACCCGCCTCGCCGCCCTCCGCGCGCGCCCCGGCCGGAGCCCCCCTCCCCCCCTCCCTCCTTTCCCCGCACCTGGGCATTTGGGCTCCTCCTCGCCCACGGGCGTCAGCACGGGCGGCGGCTTCTCCTTGGCCTGCCTGTCTCCTTTCTTCACCATCTTCCCAAAGGCATCGGGGGTCTTGGACACTGGGGAAAGGAGGGAGACGGGAGACCTGGTGGAGCCCATCCCTCTGTCGTCCCCCGGGGCGCTGCAGCCTGCGGGGTCTCCCCGCCCCCACTCGGACTCGGGGGGGGGCAGCGATGGCCGCCGGCCGGCCGGGTCTCCGCGGGAGCGCTCGGAGCGGGGCCGCCTGAATGGCTGCAGCCGGGCGAGGCTGGGGGCGGCACCGAGGGGGTGTGGAGGGCAGGGGCCGAGGGGAGGGGGCGCGGAGGGAGCGGAGCGAGGCTGGAGGATCGGAGAGACCAGGGGAAGGGTCCCGAGAGCCTGAGGGAGGGGGCGGAGGGCGTCCGCTCCTTGACTCTCCAACCTGAACCCCCGGTCCCTGTGCGTCCCTTTTTCTCCAGGACTACGGGCACTTGAGCCAAGAAGGGCGGGCGGGCGGGCGGGCCGTCGGGTGGGCGGGCCGGGACACAACTGCGGGTCGCTCGCGAGGTCTGCAGGGGGCGCTGCGGGGCCGGGAGCGCCTGTCGGGCTGCGCTCTCAGAGCGCATGCGCGTTTGGGCTTCGTGACTGGGCGGAGCTGGGCGCGAGGGGCTCCCCGAGACGGAGGCCGCGCGGAGTGAGAGCGACCTGGGCAGCCTGAAGGGTCCGGCTCGTGGTGGGCTCGGAGTGTCGGGTGGGCTCGGATCGCTCACTCGCGTCGGGGCTCAGAGACCCAGTCAATGAGGTCCCAGCGCCGGGGCCTCCGCCTGGGACGGCGAGCCTTGCCTCCCTTCCCCCCACCCCCTCCGGGCCCCGCCCCCCCAGAGCCCACGTCCGACTCAGAGCCGCCTTCCCGAGCACGAGGAATCCAACAACACCTTTTATTTACAGACAGGGGCAGGGTTCCCCACCGGGGAATCCCACGCTGGGGGCGGGGAGGGAGCAGCAGCAGAGCGGGAGATAGCGCGGGCATCCCGCCGTCCGGCCCGGGGGTGGTTGCCCTCGCCCTCCGGGAGCCAGGGAACCCGGCTCCCCGCGCTCTTTCTCTCCCGTCACCGAGGGCTGCCTCCGGGGGGGGAGGGGGGCGGGGGAGGCTTCTCCGAGCCGCCTTCCCTCCGGGAACGCTCTCCCCGGAATGGCCCACGGAGGAGGAGGGGAGGTGTGTGTGCCGCGGGTCAGGGCCTTTCGCAGTCCCAGGGCCCGGCCGCGTCCGGAGCGCTCTCTCCGATCCTTCCCATCCCATCCCTTCAACGATCCTGGCGAAGCCTCGGGGGTGAGGGAGGATGTCGGACAGGCGGCAAGTCATAGTGTCCCGGGATGTGGCTGTTCTTAGGGGAATCATAATGGCCCGGGGGAAGGCCTGGTGGGACGGGAGGCTGCGCGCCCCTGGAGGCGGAGTCTGGCGAAGGGAGAAGAGCGGAGTGCGTGAGAGTCCTGTGGCCCAGCCCCCAGTCTGGGGCTTCCTCCTGATCAGTTTCCTTCATCCTCTCTCGCTTCCCCCTTCCTTCCCTTCCTCTCTGTTCTCCTTCCCGATCCCCGGCTAGGCCGTCTGGATAACTAACTCCGGTCCCGTTTCCCTTAGGGCTCTCGCCCCCGCCCCCGCCCCCGCCCCCGTCTCCGTCTGATTCAGCCTCCGCCCGGCTCGGGACGGGATCCCGCTCACCAGGGGCTGGGGGGTTGGGCTGCTCGTAGGTGCCGCTGTCCCGCTGGCTGTCGGGTCTTCGAAGCCTTTGACTCCTCCGGGGCTGGGGCGCCTGCCTGCGCGGTGGGCTGGGCTCCCTCAGGGCCTCGGCCGCGGCCCCTGGGGACCCTTTCATTTCCATGTAGCTGCCCTCGCCGTGGGGCCCCAGCAGGCTGGGCAGGTCCCTGATGGTAGCATAGGGGTTCTCGCTGCACAAGGAGCTTCTGCTGGCCCCCATCCCCTCTTCCGGGATGGGCCCTGGGGTAGGAGGAGTTAATTAGAGCCCATGGGGAGCTGTCTGTCCCCCAGAATCCCGGCGCCCATCAGCCCGGGTCCTCCTGTCCCTCCGCCGTGACTCACTCCCTCCCATCTTCTTCCAGCAGACTGTACCTTTACCATAGAGGTGCCCTACTCCATTCCCAGAGCTGTAGCTGTAACGATCCAATAGGCTTCTCCCTGAGGAAAAGGACAGAGCCGCTGTCAAGGCTCCGCTTAGACTGTCACAGGAATATCACTACACAAAACGGGAAAAGGCCTTAGAGGTCACTGTTATCCGCCAGGACCAGGAAACTGGAAGCCCAAGGAAATTACTTGTCCCCAGTATGGAATAAAGCTAGGCTCTCCAACCTAAATCAGGCCTTCACCTCGCCCCTGTTCTACCATGGGGGAAGGACTCTTCTCCTTCAGAGAGTCCCAGACATACAGATGCCCTTGCCCCTCATGCATGCTGACACACAATCCCGTGGTCTCAGAATAGGATGCTTTTCCCACATCCATTTTTCCTTCTTCCCTACTTAATACCCAAACATACAAAATCCTATACCCCTTTCCCAGTGTCCCGGGGGGAACTCCTTGTGGTGCTTCCAGTCAGCAGGCAGCGTAGCATGAATGTCTTGCCCATAAGCACCAGGGCGATCCGGGGCCTGGAGGCTAGCAAAGAGCTGAGTACCTGGCACCTGGGAAGGCATTAAGAGAACAACAGATTAACCAGAGAATAGAGTTAGGAAGGGGCTTGGAAGGTCACCTTGTCCAACCTACACATTAACAGAGTTCATGTAACAGGACATGTGATGGTCCAGTCTCTACTCAAAGATGCCCGTGGCCCATTTCACTTAGGGCTCCAGGTAAGGAAGAACATTAGGCAATCAGAGCTGTGCCAGCTCTTCTATTCATTGCTCTTGGGCCCAGCCCAGCAAATATATAATCCCTCTTCTACTTAATGGGTCTTCAGAAACTGGAAGGCTTTCCAGGCTAACTGCCCCCAGTTCTTTCAATTGGACCGATCCTCCCACCCACCTGGTCTTGCTCCTCCAAATCTCTCCTCTTCTCCAGCATTCCCTAAATCCCAGACCTAACAATGCCTCCCTCCAACCTCCAATTCCCTTTCCTGCGGTACTGACCTTGTTGGGGGGCGGGGGAGTGGGAGAACACTGGGACAATGTGTGGTAGCTGGGGTTGGAGTAATAGTGACTGTAGCTTGGCGGGATATCTGACAAAACAGAAGAACCAGGGTAGGGACCTTCAGAAACCAGGAAGGGGGAGGAGGTAGCATCTAGGGTGAGGAGGGAACCCCTTTCTCAGAGGGGTGGAGGGGAAAGTGAGACACATGACCATGGGCACGGAAGATAAATTCCAAGATCCACTGTCCAGCCTCTCTCTTAGCCACTTTGCTCACTCTATCTTTACATCTCATATTTAAAGAACAGCTCAATTCAAAGAGAGGCATGAGAGTCAGACAATGGAAAGTTGGGAGGAATCTTGAAGACCTGGTTTAGACCCCATCCCCTTTTCTGAGAAATAGGGAAAGGCAGGACTTGAGCCAGGTCTCCTAAGCCGGGAGGCTAGCCTTTGTGCCTTGCCTTCCCCTTAGGACTCCTCTACACTCAAGGCTCCCCCATCTTCCCGTGCTTCTGATTCCTGATCCTCACCTGGGATGACATATTCGGAGCCATCCAGGCGCCCACTGCTGTAGGCTACGGCCAGGTGCTGGTGAGCTTTGCCTTTCTGCCAGTGTCGGTACCCAATGAACAGTGCTACCAGTGCCACGACCAGGGCTCCCAGCACTGCAATGCCAATCACTGCACCCAGTGAGTCATAGGTCACTGGCAGGGTGGGCACCATGGTGAAGGGCTGATCAGCGTTCCCTGGGCAGGAGAGGAGAGAGGAAGTGTTAAAAGTGAATACTCTGTGAGCAATGCTAAGAAGAGAGGACAGAAGAACGACCATTCCAGGGACTGTTGTCATCTTCTTGTCTTGGTAATCCTTGCACATAAATAGTGCCTGGCACACAACTAAGTGTTGATTTGAATCAGAGAGACCACAACCCACTGCCAACTTTGCCCTGGGTGAAAACTGGAAGGCTACTCTGAGGGACTCACCAATTTTGCAGGGGGCACCACTATGTCCTGGTGGACATATACAAGCCCCTGTTTCAGCATGGCATTGGCCCTCAGGCCCACACTGGCACAGGTGAGAACAGTTAGCACCAAACATACCTGGAGGACAACCTAGAGGGACAAGCAAAGGCAGGGGTCAGAGCAAAGAAATGGGGCCCAGGAACAAGTGTACTTCTCCAAAAGATTTTCTTTCTTTCCTGGGAGCAATTCCTTGAGTTCTTTAATCTTCTTCTGAATTAAACATGGATACATAATAAATAAGGTAAGGTGGACATGTCTCAAAGTATATTCATAGTTTCTCATTTGATGAAACACAGTTTGGCATAGATAAAACTGCTTTTAGGAAGGGAAGAGCTAGAGCCAATCGTGCTTTAATATTTTTTTAGTTTGTGATTTTTAGTAATCCAGCCTCTTTAAGGTTCAGTTTCTTCCCTTGTAAATTGGAAATGATAAGATTTTCACTACTCAATCTTAAAGAGTTATGAAGAAAATGCTTTAGAAATTATATTAGGCTGGAGAAATATGGCTCATGAAAGTAACTTGGAATTATGCAAATAAAGTGACTAAAATGTCTATACCCTTTGACCCAGAGGCTAATATCCAAGTAGGTCATTGATTTAAAAAAAAAAAAAAAAAAAAGGAAGGAAGGAAAGAGAAAGTCCCAAATATAAAACAAAATATTTATAGCAGCACTTTTTTGGATAGCAAAGAATTGGAAACAAAATAGACTGGGGAAATGGCTAATAAAATTATGATATGTGAATCTGTACCATAAGAAATGATGAAGATGATCAATACAGAGAAGTATGAAAAGATCTGCCTGAACTTATTCAGAATGAAGCAGAGACCAAAAACAAAACAAAACAAAACTCTAACAGTATGCACAATGATTATTATAACAATAACAATATACACAGAAAGAAAACAATCAAAAGTGAATTTTCCAAACTTACAAAAAACAAGCATGGTTCCAAAGAACAGCTATGAGATGCCCCACTCTATCTCTTTACAAAAGGTAGGAAATCCTTGGATGATAATTACACATTTTTTTCAACATTTTCATCAGTTTTTTTCTGGCATTTTTCTTTTTATTTTAAAATGTTATCTGTAATGTGGGATGGTTCTTTAGGAGCGAGAGGAGAAAAGTATTGGGGGACATGAGAGAGATTTTTTTAAAAGCATCAACAGTTATCATATTGCTTGCCTTCTCAATAGGAATAGGAAGGGCTTTTGTAGTGGCCAGAAACTGGAAACTGAGTGGATGCCCATCAATTGGAGAATGGCTGAATAAATTGTGATATATGAACATTATGGAATATTATTGTTGTGTAAGAAATGACCAGCAGGACAAATACAGAGAGGCTTGGAGAGACTTACATGAACTGATGTTAAGTGAAGTGAGCAGGACCAGAAAATCATTTACTTCAACAACAATACTATATGATGATCAATTCTGATGGACATGGCCCACTTCAACAATAAGATGAACCAAATCAGTTCCAGTAGAGCAGTAATGAACTGAACCAGCTACACCCAGGGAAAGAACTCTGGGAGATGACTCTGAACCACTACATAGAATTCCCAATCCCTCTATTTTTGTCTGCCTGCATTTTTTATTTCCTGCACAGGCTAATTGTGCACTATTTCAAAGTCCAACTCTTTTTATACAGCAAAATAACTGTTTGGACATGTATACATATATTGTATTTAACTTATACTTTAACATATTTAACAAGTATTGGTCAGCCTGACATCTGGAGGAAGGGGTGGGGGGTAAGGAGGGAAAAAGTGGAACAAAAGGATTTGCAACTATCAATGCTGAAAAATTACCTATGCATATATTTATAAATAAAAAGCTATAATAAAAAAATGAAAAAAAAAGGAATAGGAAGGGCTGAAAAGTTTGGAAATTTGAATCTAAAAATAGAATGTTAAAAATAAATATTTTTTAAAAGAAAAAAGATACCAATAAAATTATTTTTTTAAAAAGAGGAAAAAAATGAGCCATAATTATTTCTACATGTCTAAGTCCCTCGAGCCACAAACAGGGTCAGATGTAGAGTCTTTCAGACTGGACATAGAGATTATGTAATCCAAACTCCTCATTTTATGGACAAGGAAAATGAAAACTAGAGAGGTTAAGTGACTTGTGGAAGATTATACAGCAAGTTTATGGCAGAGGCAGGTCTCACCCTTAGAACTTCTGATTCTGCTTACTGTTTACTATGTTTACTGCTATCTCCTTTTCTTCACTCTTGGTCATTTGATCCATTGTCAATTGGATTCCACTTCCTAATAATCTTTCTCATAATGTGATATTGATAACTGTGTAATCCATAAGTGTTCTTTTTTGCACTGCTATATGATCAATTTCCTCTACTGTTATATTCCCTCTGGACTGGACTAGAAGTTAGCTTGGAAGTCAAAACAAAGATGAGATGATTTCTCCCAAATTACCTCCCTATTCTACCTTTCCATCATCATTGTCATACTCATCACCCCCACCATCTCCATAGCTGGTATTTACAAAGTACTTAAAGGTTTACAAACTGCTTTACACATATCACATTTGATTCATCCTGTTTGGTACCTTCAGAGCAGAGATGTCCAGTCCAGCCTGGTGGACAGATGCAGGTTCCCTCCTGAGGTTGGCAGCGCCCATTATTGTGGCACTGGCAGAGATGAGCACAATTGTTACCCCAGTATCCTAAAGGGCATGCTAAAGGGAAAAAAGAAGGCCAGGCTCAGGAATCTCAGTCATACCACTCCTTCCATTGGGTCCCCTCCATTGAATATGGGACCTCCTGAACCCCCTAGGTTCACTATTTCTAGGACTGGAAGAAGGTTCTTTTCTCTCTTTTCTCCCCACCCTTAATTCCTCACTCACGCTGGGAACAATCAGGACCAGTCCACCCAGCATGGCAGTGGCAGCTGCCATCGATGGGGTTGCAGGAGGAGTGGTTGGCACATTTGCAGGGAGCACAGCGTTTGCCATATCGACCAGGCTGGCAGGCTAGGGGAGGAAATGGAAAGAAAGGGGTTGAGGTTGGAGAGAGAAATATATCCTTCCTCCTAGTTCCTTCTGTGTTCTACATGTGTCCATTCCTTCTCTTTCTCCTGTTACTTTAGTAAACATTCGACAAGGGCAGTAGTGGGCAACTAAACTCCTGCTATCCTGCAAGAGCCCACTGATTGCTTCAGAGATAGCTCTCATCCCAGTAGATTCCTAATCCCTTTGCTTGTCCCTCTTCCTCTTCTTCTCTTTTCTCTTCTCTTTTTTCCTCTTCTCTTCTTTCTGTCTCTCTGTCTCTGTGTCTCTGTGTCTCTGTTTCTCTCTGTGTCTCTTTGTCTCTCTCTTTCTCTGTCTCTTGTCTGTCTGTCTCTCTTTCCCTCTCTCCCTCTCCCTTTTCATCCCCCCCGCCATTTTAGACTATCAGGGTTAAGTGACTTGTCCAGGGTTTCATAGCTAGTAAACGTCTGAGAATGAATTTGAATTCAGTTCCTGCTGACTCCAGTCCTCCTGACTCTGCTCTATCCATTGTGCCACCTAGCTGCGCGTGCTTCCTTCTCTTACTATGTCCGCTCTCTCGCTCACATCTTTCAAAGTCCAGGTCAAATTTTTCCTTTATCAGTCTGACCAGTCCAAACCACCAACCCATAGAGATCTCTTCCTGTTCTGAATTCCCACAGTCCTTACAGCTCAAGATGAATCTTTGAGATTATCTCATCTATCCTCCACACAGATGAGCAGAATCAGGCTGAGAAACCTTAAGTAACTTTTCCAAAGTCACACAGATACTTTCAGTGACACAACTGGGATTCAAACCTAGATCTTTTAAATTGAAATCAGACAGTCTTTCCATTAGATCCATGACCTGGTCCCATTCACTTGTATTAGTTTTTTTAATATACATTTTTCTTTTATTGATTCTTGTTTTCTTATTTCAAGTCAGAAACTCTATGTCTATGGGAATGGGAGTAAGTTACTCCTCCTCAGGCTTAGTTTCCTTATTAATAACAGCTGACATTCATAAAACACTTTGAGATTTACAAATCTCTTTAAATATATTATCTCATTGAAACATCACAAAAACCCTGGGAGGTATGTACTACAGATAGCATCACTTCAATTTTACAGATGAGGAAACAGGCTCAGAGTGGTTGCAATTTGCCTTTCATCTCTCAGGCATGACCCTGCCCATGTCAGAGGCAAGATTAGAACTGTCATCTTTCTGACTCCAAGTTGAGAATTCTATCACTACATCAAAGGTTTCAAACTCAAATAGAAATAGGAGCACTAATCCTCCATAAGGAAAGAGCTCCATAGATCACAGATTGACTTAGTTTTAAAGTGCATAATTAACTGTGTTTTATTGTATTTTTATTTATTTTGTTAAATATTTCTCAAGTACATTTTAATATCATTCGAGTGTTGGATAACATGCTTGACACCTCGGAACTACACCATGCTACCTAAGCCTTCCAACTGCTTAATTGGACACCAAACCTAGAGATTATGCCTTAGAAGGCTTTTTTTTTTTTTTTTTTGAGAAGCATTTATTAAGTACATGCAATATATAGGGCACTGAGCTAGGCTCTGGAGATGCAAAAATAAAAATGAAACATCCTTGTCCTCAATGAGTTTACATTCTAAAGGGAAGAGGAGCTTCTATTGTCTAGAAGGCATTTCTAACTAAAACTTTAGGAGTCTACAGAGCTGGAAGTAAAGTCTCCAAGAGATGAAGGCAAAATAAGTTCTCTTTCCTCACCTTTTAGTTCCCTAATTTCTTTCAGATCTATATCAAATCTCACATTCTTCACTAGTGCCCTTCCTCTGTAACTACTTTCCATCTGCTCTGTATATAGCTTAATGTACAGTCACCCATGCTAGAAAGTGAGTTCCCCGAGGCAGGAACAGTTTTTGCCTTTCTTTGTATCCTGAGTACTTAGCATCATTCCTAGAACATAGTAAACACTTCATAAATGTTTATTGACTGACTGAGTATCTAGATAGGAGAAGGGATTGACAGAGTATCTAGATAGGGAAGGAGGTATGGAAATGGAAGAGTAACTCACTTCTCTGGCAAGAAGGACCCCGGTAACCTGGTACACAGATGCAGCTCCCATTCTCAGGTATGCAGGTCCCCCCATTCTTGCAAGTACAAGAGTTATTGCAGTGGGGTCCCCAGAAACCCTCAGGGCATGGAAGGTCACAGTGGAGCCCTGTGGATCCAGCAGAAGGTGTACAAGTTAAAAAAGATCCTTCTACCTATATGAGATCAATCCCCATTAGTTATATCCCCCTTTGGAGTGGAACATGGAGGCAGGAGTCCTGGGACAGGGATAGGGGGAGTCACTGCTTTCCAAGGACCTTCCTGAAGATCTCCAGTTGGCTAGTCTTGATATTTGATTTGCTCACCTGTCCATCCAGGTCGGCATTGGCAATGCCCATGAATAGGATCACAGCCATCTGCATGTTTGCAATCACAGTGACTGGCACAGCCTGGTCCAAACTGCCCTTTCTTAAAGAAGAAGAAAGGAAGGTTGAGTTAACAAGAGAGGGCTCAGTCATCAAGGAATAGGGCTTAACAGTATCCCACTCCTAGACTTTTTCCTTACCACTGGCACTCACCAGGCAGGGAAGCTGGCATCGATCACCACGCCAACCAGGGGTGCAGGAGCAAGCTCCTGTCTGTGGACTACAGGCAGCCCCATGGGCACACTGGCAGCTGGCATTGCAGCCAAATCCCCAGGTGCCCTCAGGGCAAGGCACGGAGCAGTTGCCTTTCTGCCATCCTGAAGGAGACAGTGGTCCTAAGTTTTAATGTCCTTTACCCTTTTCATTCTTTTCCTACCAAGGAATTTAGGTACAGACTGGGTCCCATCAGAGCGCTCAACCCAGGATGGTTTCCTAGGATTCCCATACACAGTACTCAGTTATACCTTCTAATTCTGAGCCCCACTCTGACTTTTGCCTCCCTTCTTTCTTCCCTCTAGAGGCTCCCCCTTCTTAGCACTCTCAGTCTAGGCCTGAAACTTTCCCTGCTCCAAGCTATGCTCCAACCCCATCCCAACCCTTAAATCTTGTTCCAATTGTGGCTTTAGTCCCCTTCTGTGTCCCCTTCCATGTTTTTGACCAAGCATGCCTTGCCTTGAGACCCATCCTGAGACCCAGATCCACCCAAATGTCCTTACAGACCTTCCTTGCAGTTGCAGGTACCGTCAACTGGGGAACAAGTGAGAGCGTGCACACAGGAACAGCTTTGGGAGCAGTTGACCCCGAATGTGTCCAGAGGGCAGAGATTGGAACAGTGAGGACCCTGGCAGAGTCCAGTCAGAGACCAGTGAGAGACGGTTGGGGGCACCTTGTCCACAAAGTACCCCTTTCCTCTCCCTTCCCCTCTCCTTCAACCTATTGTGTGGGGGGGAGAGAAGGGGCTGGGAGAGTCAAAGGGGACACGCTGTTCCTTTCCTGACAAATCAAAGAGATCTGCCTCCAGGAGGAGTATAGATCAGTCCAGAGATTCCAGAGTCAGACCTAACCAAAAAAGGCAGATTCTTGAGCCTTCTAGAATATGGAAATAGATGTCCCCTTTCTTTCTCTCTCCCTGTAAGATGAGACTCCCTGAATATCTTACTGGGGACTCTGGGTTCCCCCAGTCTTCTAGAGGGGAAGACAAGCTAAAGAGAATGGAGCTACGGGTTCCTCTGTCTCCTGGACCAAGGTGTCTCGGATGTGGGAGAGGAGATAAGGTCTCAGGGTTCCCTTCTTCCCTGGGTGTGAGGCTTGGGGAGGGGAGGGGAGCTTTCCAGTACCCACAGGGCAGTGTCTGGCTCACTCACTGTGTAACCGGGGGGACAAAGGCAGTTGCCACTTTCCGCCTGGCAGGTGCCTCCATGGAGGCAAAGGCAAGGTTCCCGACAGCCAGGTCCATGCGTGCCAGGGGGACAGCTCTCGTTGCAATGCAGGCCAGCCCAGCCCGGCCTGCAGGAGCACTCGCCGCTCATAGGATGGCAGCTGTGAACAGAGCAAGAGGGACCCTCGAGAGTCCTCCAAGAGGTCCAGCCGAGGAAGACGGGGGTCCTCTGACTCCTAGCCCCGTTCCCCTCGGCCCAGGGAGCTCCCTTCCGGCGGAGAAGGAGGCCAGCCCAACTTCGGGGGGCCAGGGCAGCCCCGGAGAATGCAGGAGGCAGGTGCCGCCTCCCTGCCTTCTCCCTCCCTTTGGCGCTTCCGCCTTCCTGGAACCTCCTACCTCCCAGGCCCCTGAGATGCCCTCACCTGAGGCTGTGCTCTGGGTGGCAGGTGCAGGACGCTTCGCAGGCGAGGCCGTAGCTGCCGTCGGGGCAGAGGCGCTCGGCGCAGCGATCCCCGGTGAAGCCGTCCTCGCACAGACACGCCCCGTCCACGGCGTAGCAGCGGGCCCCGGGGGCGCAATCGCAAGTCTCCGCACAGTCTTGGCCGAAGCGATTCACGGGGCACTCCTCGCGGCACCTGGGCGCCTAGCTCGGTGAGGCCGGCCCTTCCAGGCTCCGCGCCACCCGAGGCCCCGGCCACCGGCCACCCTAGCCCTCACCCTCTTTGGGTTCAGCCTGTGCCCCTCCCATTCACCTGTCTCCGGTGTATCCTGGAGCGCAGTGACAGTGACCGAGGATGGGGTCGCATTGGCCACCGTTATGACAGTGACACTCCTGGGTGCAGCCCCTTCCATAGCGGCCTTCTGGGCATGGTAAGGAACAAATGGAACCCTGAGAAAAACGGAATAGAGAACATCATAAATCCCGGGAATTCCCAAGGTCTCCAACTCTAGGGGAAGCACCAGGGAATCCATGGGTGATCAAAGAAACCTTCATGAAATGCCTCCTGTCATCAGGGAGTACTGGGACCCCCACGGTCTCTATTGTTATTTCCTAGGAACTACATTGTCCCTGCCACATCCCCCCTCCCCTCCCCACCACTGCCCTCCACTGTGAATCTGCCCCATTTCTAGTCTCCAGAAGCCTCCTCCTGTATTCTGACTGTCCTTCCCCAGGTACTGCCCCCATCCCTCCTACCATCCAGCCTGGGGGGCAGGTGCAGTTCTGGTCAGAGTTGTAGATACCCCCATTTTGGCAGGGATGGCTTCTAGGGCAGGAAAAGTCAACTGTGTCCAGATGACAGGATATCTCACAACTGTGGGGGAAAATAAAGCCTAGGTCAGTAGGGAGGGAAGCAAGGAGAAGAAGTCTTCATGAATCCTTCATTCAACCTGCACGATATGGTCTGCCATGGAAAAGACTTTTTGAAATATCTATGGATAAGATAGCATTAATAGAAATGCTGCTTTTTTTACTTTTTTTTTTTTTTTTTTTTACTGCCAATGGTAGGATCATTAGTTGGCAGTAAGGATTCAGTTAAATTCAGGAAACATTTACTGAGACAGACTAGGGGAAATAGGAATTTAGGAGCAGGTGAACGCAATTTTTAATCAGAAGATTCCAAATTAACGACACAATAAATGACAAATCCCACACACAGCTAAAAATTCAACTATGGAACAAGGGAAATATGGTTATAAGTAGCTCATATGGGGGAGAATGTTGAGGGGCTTTTAGCAAACAACATGAGTCAGCAATGTGATGTGACAATGTCTAGAAAGGAGATGAAAGTCGTATTAGATTGTCCAGATTAGACCTCAGCTAGGGTTGTATTCCATTCTAGTCACTATATTTTAAGGGGCAGTTTAACAACTGAAAGATAATAATGGCCAGAATAGTGGGGAGATGGAAGCCCTATCAGAGGATGATCGATCAAAGGAAATGCCAATGTTTAGCTTGGAGAAAACTTAGGGAACAAGATTGCCACTTTCAAGAATGTGGAATCTGCTTGCCATGTGAATGACTTAAGAGCAAATAATAATAGCAATTGGTAGAATTTTCAGAGAGACATTTTGGCTTAAAATAATAAAAGCCTCTTAGAGTAGAACAGGCTGTTTTCATGAGTTAGTGAGCACCTGATTATAGGAAGTGTTCAGTCAGGAATGTTCTATCAAGAGTTCCTGCATCGAGTAAGAAATTAGACCATGCAAAGAGGGTTTCCTGATCAGCTTATAGGTTCTTAGGCTCAAAAATTCAGATCTAGAAGGGACCAAAGAAGTCATTAAGTCTGCTTCCATAATTTTACAAATGAGGAAACAAAGATTCAGAGAGTAAGTGTATTACCCAAGATCAGAAAGGCTGCAAAGTGACAAAGCTGAGATTCATACCCTGGTATCCTGAACCTCTATCCAATGCCCCATCCACTGACCTACAAAGCCTCTTATAGAACTCACACATAAGCTTTGTTTTAGGACATTTGGGAGCTTCTCCCCATGGAGCCATGGACTTGTCCATGCATCAGCCAGGGACACCCTCTGGGAAACACAGGACTTGTCCATATCCTCCATAGGGAGATGGACATCTTGTTCAAAAGACTAAGGACAACTTCTGATTAAGCCTCAGGGACTGGGACTGCCCTTCCCTCTCCCCAGTGAACTGGTCAAACCCTTTCCCAGCTCACCACTATGATTCCATATGTGTGTGTTCATAAGTGTCTTTCTGAGGATATTTGTGCCTTGCCTTTGTATAAATGCCCATATCGGTAGGTTTGTATCTAGGTTTATGTCAATGTGTATCTCGGCTTCCAAGCTGCTTACCTGGGTCCGGTGCTATTGGCAGGGCAGTCACAGGCCCCTGTCTGGAAATCACAGGAGGCTCCATGGCAATGACACTGGGCCAGGCAGTCAGGGCCATAGAAACCAGGTGGGCAGCGCTGGAAGCATCGGGGAGGCTGGAAGCCCGGAGGACAGACACAAGCTCCAGTCTTGGGGTCACAAGTGCTGTTGTTGCCACATTCACAGACATTTTCACAGTTTTTGCCCCACAGCTGCAATGGGCAAGCTGAAGGTGGGGGTGAGGGGTAGAATGATAGACACAGTCAGTCACTCACTCACCTGACCTGGGGCGCCTGATTACTCTCCAGTCCTTGTCCTTGCCTGGGCTTCTAACTTATTCTCCATAATCTCTCCATTTCTTTATCTTTTCTTATCTGTGTTTCTCAGTGTCTATTTGTTTCTGTCTCTGTCTCTCAGTCTCTCTCCATCTGTCTTTGTCTCTGTCTCTGTCTATCTCTGTCTCTGTCTGTCTCCATCTCTGTCTCTCCTCTTTATTTCTGCTGCTTTGTGTCTCCTTCTCTCTAATCCTTAGAATTGTCCAATCCTGTTTGGGCCCCAGTCTCAACTCCCAAATTTTCCTCACAATCCTCATCCATCACTCCCTTCTCCACATCCTGAATCTCCCTGAGGTTCTTTCATGATACAGAAGGGTTCTGGGAGGGTATGGCACAACTGGGGATACTCACAGGAAGAGCAGTCATCCCCCCTCCATCCGTTCTCACACTGACATTGATTTGGAGCAATGCACCGGCCATGAACACACTCCTGAGAACACAGGGCTGGGATGGGAGGGAAGAGAGAGTGGTGAAGGGAACACACTTGCCCCTTATTCCCCCAAGATACTGAAGTCCATCCCCGATCTCTAGCTACCTCAGACGATCAGAATAACTCATTTCTTTGCCACTTTCCTCACAATAACCTTGTGACATATGTTAGGTAGGAATTTTTATCCCTATTTAACAAATAAAAGAAATTAGTATTTATTTTACAAAGGGATACAGTCATTATTTGTCAGAACAAAGAGAAAGGAGGCCTCCTGGTCTTGAGACCTGGGTCTTCTCCATTACTGCCTTTCGTTTCCAAGAACTCAGACAGCCTGGAGCATAGATAGTTATAGCAACTCAGAGTAAGAACTTGAATAGACTTCACAATTTGGACCTCCTCAGTCTTTCCCTGACTCCCCAAGCAGTGGTCTAAAGAACATCTTGCTGAGAGCTTAGGGGAGGGAGTGCCACCTTTGGAATCTTGTTTTGGGAATCAACACTGTTCAAGCTGGGCTTAGGGAGAAAAGGGAGACCCTCTGGAAGCAGAAGAAGGGGGAAGCTGGAGAAAGCAAAGATAATGCAGAGATCCTTTGACAGCCTGAGAAAAGGGGAATAAGGGAACCGAGGGAAACAGTACAAAAAATGAGATAGAGAAAGATGGTCAAAAGTGGAGAAGTATACAGGGATAAAAACATAAGAAGTGAGACTGAGACAGAAGATAGAAAGACAATAATAGTCCATAATTGTACATTTTATAAAGCACTTCTTCATAACAACCCAACCCAGAAAGATGGATGATACAAGTAATATTCTCATTTTGATCATGGTAAAATAGAGTCTCAGGGAGGCTGAGCCTCAATGTCATTTGTGGCAGAGCCAAGATCTAGCCTTTGGCCATTGGAAACAGAGAGAGAGAGAGAGAGAGAGAGAGAGAGAGACATGGAAAGACAAAGACAGACAGAGAGACAGAGATAGACAGACAGAGAGATTAAGAGGGAAGTAGGGGAGTGAGGGGGGGGGCAGGCAGAGAAGGAAGAAAGAAGGGGAAGGGAGAGAGAGAAAAAGAGAGATGAAAGGAGGGAGGGCCAGAAGGAAGTAAGGAAAGACAGGGGAAAGAAAGAAAGAAAGAAAGAAAGAAAGAAAGAAAGAAAGAAAGAAAGAAAGAAAGAAAGAAAGAAAGAAAGAAAGAAAGAAAGAAAGAAAGAAGGAGGGAAGGAGGAAAGAAGGAAGGAAGGAAGGAAGAAGAAACAAAGAAAGAAAAAGAAAAGAAAAAAGTGGAAGTGAAGAAGGGAGGGAGAAAGGAAGGGATAGATGGCTAGGGAAAACAAAAGAAAGAATCCAGAAAGAGGGATGGGGGAAGAGATAGTGATATCCATACTCTGTGCCAGGGAAGGCTCTGGGGCTTGGGGTTAACAAGTTAGGTCCCATTGAAGAGCTGGGGCCAAACTTTGCTCACATTCCATAAGTCACTATTTCCCTATTGCCTTGAACCTCCCACCTCCCTGGCCCGTTTCCTGCTAACTAAGCACATCTGGGGATGGTTGGGGGCCAGATGTGGTGGTCAGGGCCAAGATCTGGGGTGCGTAGGAGGGGGTGGGGTCTGGCTGGACTCACGGACGCAAGCCCCGCTGCTCTCATAGTAGCCCTGGCAGCATCGCAGGCGCCTCCGGTGGTTCACCTTCACGGCCTGGCGATAAGCTGTGCGGTACACAATCCTGGGAGTTAAAGGGAGATGATAAAAGAGAGGGAAAGACCGGCTCCTCCACACATCCACAAAGTTAAGAGGAAACTGTAGTAAGATTAATTGAGGTTTGATCTGAAAGAGGACTTCCCAACTCTCTGATTTGAGAGGTTACAAAAAGGTAAACGAATCCCTCTTTCTCTGGGAATATATGGAAACAAGGAGAGGTTCACTCTGCATCTCCCAATACCGGAATCACAAATTGAAGCAGTCTCACCATTGGACCACACAATCACACATGCATATCCTTCCCCTCCCAGAATCTTTCTGCCATAAAACAGACAGGGAACAGCCTTTTCCAAAGGCAAATGGCTAGATAATATGACTATTAAAGTGAAAGTATTATATTTGAGGTAATAAAAAAAAATCAACAGTCCAAGAACAGGCTGGAGAGGAAGATGACTAACTAATAGTTCATGTGCCAAAGATCTGGCAATTTTAATGGACTGCAAGTTTCATCTGTCGACATATTAAAAGGACTCAGGTTTGAATCCTGTCTCTGCCACTTAACTATTTTGTGAGACCTTCAGGAAGTCACCTTTTTGGGCCTCGGTTTCAGATGAATCAACAAGTATTTCTTGACTGCTATTAAAAGCCAGGCACTAGGCTAGGTATAAGGTCCTTTCTAATCCAGCAGCTGTGGTCCTATGGCTCTCACATCCATGTATCATTCCAATCCCAATGTTCAAAAGAAAACTCATCATTTTCCCCTTCAAATTGTTCTCTTTCAAACTTCCTGATTTCTGTCAGGAATGTAATGATCATCCAAGAGCCCAAACTCAGGAATGCTGACTCTTCCCACTCTTCATAGAACATATTTAATTAATTGTTCAGGCTTGTAAAGGGTATCTCTCTGGCATCTACCTTATTGAACTCCCTTTCTTCATACAATCACCACCCTGATTCAGGTCTCCAGTTCCTCTTGC
The DNA here is from genome assembly GCF_902635505.1 of Sarcophilus harrisii. Classification (NCBI taxonomy): domain Eukaryota; kingdom Metazoa; phylum Chordata; class Mammalia; order Dasyuromorphia; family Dasyuridae; genus Sarcophilus; species Sarcophilus harrisii. The sequence goes on along the minus strand of NC_045429.1, from coordinate 359,358,823 downwards.
CTAATAAGAGAACCACCAGTCTCCCTTCTCTCCAATCCATCCTCCATACAATTGCCATAATAACTCTCCTAAATCATAATTATGACTAATCCACTCAATCTCAAAAATCTTTATTGGTTACCTATTACCTATACCAAAAAAAATACAAAATGCTATCCATATCCAGATAAAGAACTAAGGGTCTCTGAATGTAGATCAATGGACACTTTTTTTCCCTTTTGGTCTGTTTCTTCTTTCACAACTGTGACTAATATGGAAATACATTGCACATATATAACCTCTATCAAACTGCCTACCATTTTAGGAAGAGGGGAAAAGAGGGAGAAAAATTTGGAAATCAAAATCTTGCAAAAACGCCTGCTAAAATGTTGTAGGATAATCATCTATGAATGGCTTTGATATTGCTATTTTCATCAATACAATGATCCAAGACTACTTTGAAGGACTTATGATGAAAAAATGCCATTAATATCCTGACAAAGAATTGAATGTGTCTGAATAAAAACTGAAGCACACTTTTTAAAAACTTTTTTTTTTCTTGAAGGCTTTTTGTTGGAGGGGAAGATCTATACTTTCTTTTGCAACATGGCTTTTATGGAAATGTTTTGCATAACTACAAGTGTGCCTTCTCAATTCTAGGGGCTGGGGAAGAAGAGTGAGAATCTGGAACTCAAAGTTTTTTTATGTAAAAAAGTGTTTTACATGTTATAGGGGAAAATAAAAATATTTTTTAAAATTTCTTGACATAAAAGTGACAGGAAAAGTAAAATACTATTTTAAAAATATATAAAACCCTCACAATCTGGATCTAGCCTAACTTTCTAGACTTATTCCACTGTATTCTTCTTTAAAAACTATACACTTTAGCTAAAGTGGTGTACTGAATATTTTCCTTGAATTTGGCATTCCATCTCCCACTTCAGGGTCTTTGCAAAGGCTGTCCCTCATACTTGGTATGCTTTCACCTCTTCATCTTAGAATTGTAAATTTCCTGCAAAGTTCCTATCTCATTCTTGAAGTCTTTATTCCTTTCTAACCTGAATTTATGGGTACTCTCTCCCTCCTCAAAATATCTTGTTTTATGAGTGATATCTTCTAATAGATAATAAATTTATTGAGAATGGGATTATTTTTATTTCTCTGTATCCCTGTTAGGATTGATACCGCCTTAAGAAATAGGGATAGGCACTGGACTTCATTGATAGAAGGAAAATTCCTAGACGAAATTCTCTCTACAAAAGCAGATCAGCCCCAGCTTTGTTCATTGTTTGGGGCACTTAAAGGTTACATAACTTGCCTGATCACACAACTAGGATGTGTCAGAGGCAAGAATTTAAAGCGAGCACTTCCTCTGATCCAGCCCTCTATCCATTATGCTATTTCCACTAGCCTTGTACATTAATAGCTACTTAAATGCTTATGGAATTCAATTGGCCATAGAAACCAGGACCAGAAGCAATAGTTAGGAGCTATTATTTGAAGGCAGATTTTAGTTCCTTGTGAGTAAAAACTTCCTACCAGTTAACTATCTTAGAAAATCTTCAAGCAGAAGATGGCCATTGGGTGGGGCTGTAGCACAAAGGATTTGTGCCTAGGTATAAATTGCATTAGCTCAGGGGTTTTTAATTTTTTTTTTTTTTTTTTTTTGGTCTCTCATGAACCTCTTTGGCCAGCTGGTGAAGCCTATGGACCTTTTCCCAGAATCACGATTTCGAAGGATGGGAAAAAATGTTCAATTTCAATTAGAGGTTAGTGAAAATAAAGATGTAATTTTTTTTCCATCCAAATTCATAGACTCTTCTGAAATTGGTCCATGGAACCTAGGTTAAGAATACCTCTTATAGAGGATCTCAAAATATCTTCTGTGCAAAACCTTTACTTAGAAGGGAAGGCTGATGCATCAGAGTGGCTTACTGGATAGAACACTGAACCTTTAGTAGAAAAGACCTGAGTTTAAATCCTACCGAAAACACTTACTGGCTTTGTGACCCTGGACAAATCCTTCTCTTTGCCTCCATTTCCTTATCTAGAAAATGAGGGCAATACCAGCACCTAAAATAATAATTGTAAAGCCCTTATAAAGCACAGGCCTATCACATGGTATCGCCACATAAATGTTAAGTACTGTGAGCAGAAATGGGTCAGGTTATTCTCTTAGGTAGAATGTAAGCTCCTTGAGGGCAGGAATTATAACATTTTTTCTTTGTATCTAGCCCAATGCCTGCTGCATCAGAAAGAGTTTTGCCCAAAGTCAGCAAGACTCATCTTCCTTCCATCAAAACTGACCTCAGACACTTTCTAGCTGTGTGACCCTGGGCAAGTCATTTAACCATGTTTGCCTCAGTTTCCTCATCTGTAAGATGAGCTGGTGACAGATATAGGAAACCATTTTAGCATCTCTGCTGAGAAAACTCCAAATGGAATCATAGAGTCAGACACAACAGGAAAACGACATGAGGGACTGCTGATTAAGTGAAAGTCCAGCCTCCCATCCCAAACCCTGTTTTCTCTGTGAAGTTTGATTGATTGGAGATTGTACTTACTTTGGCTGAGGACAGGAACGATCATGACCCCAAAGCTGATTGCAGGGTTCAGTGGGGGGTTGGGTGTAGGGATGAGAGTAGGATTCCTTCATTGTAGTGGTGAAGCTAGGGTGGAAAAAGACAGTCAACTTGGCATAGAGCCCTTATGCTGGGCCATCAGAAAACTCAGTTACAAGTCCTAGCTCTGGCAATAACTATGCTGAATGACCTTGCGCAAATCAAATACCCCCTCTCTCCAATCTGGGCTTCAGTTTCTTTATCTTTAATGGGATTATTGAATTCTCAAATAGATCCCTTGGGATTGAATTTAAGGTAGGGGTTGAACTGTGAGTCAAGGAAATATGCCCTTTAGGTTACATTTGGGGATTTCCCCCCAACCTTAAAATTTTTTAAAGCTATCCCTATCATCTAAAATAATTCCCCAGTATTTGGATTAGCTCCATCATGAACAGAAGAAATAGTTACCTAATCTGAGCAATAACAAAAAATAAATAAATAAACCCCCTTCTCTCTTTGCATCTAGTTGAAAACTAAGAGAATTTCATTCCCTCTTCCTCAGTTCCAGAATTATAGATTCAAAGAATTTCATAGTTGGATGAGATGTTTGGAAGGGGGTGTTTCTAATGTCTTAGATACCTCTCCCACCATCTGGGATACTTAGGGTAGTTTCCCCTCAAAATACACATATGGAACCATTCTCTTGATATCTGGACTCCATCCTCTCATTCCCTTGTCTTACCCTCCCAACACATCTGGAATTCATAAGCCAGGCCCAGGTCAATCTTCCAATCCCATCTCATACTTGGGGAGTTGGAGCCAAACTTTACTTTATGATCCTTTTCCCTTTTCCTCTTTTTCCCCTCTCTTCCCTTCATCCTTTCTATCACCTACCTCTTTTCTTTCTCTTGCCCCAAATAGATTATGGCAATTCTTAACAAATCTCCCAGGACCTCCCCCAGTGACAGAGAGAGAAAGATAGAGACCAGAGTAATGAAAGAGATGGGGATTCTTATGGTGATGGAAAAGAGACAGGGATGGTTCCATGGCAGAGACAAGTTGAGAAAAAGAAATAGAATAAAAAGAAAGATATGGACAATAATGGTGACATACTGGGGAAAGTGAGGTTTAGGAGAGAGCTAGGGATAGATAGTAAGTCAGGTAAAAAAAGCACATTGAAACAGACAGAAATGAGAGTAAGGATAGGAATAGAAATAGATCAGAAACAAATGGGAACAGAGATAATGTTTGAGAGAAGAGGAAAGAGAGAGATAATAATAGGAAGGGATAGGATCCAAGATAGGAACAGAGTAGAAAGTAGGATAGAAAAATAAATAAGAGAAAGGGTTATTATGGAAGAGTCTGTGAAGGGAAGGGGTGATGAAGCCAGGAAGAGGAGGGGTCTTTGGTACTGATCAGGCAGGATCAGACCTCCTTTCTCACCTTTCCCAGTAGCTGCAGACATTGGGATCATTAGAGTTGAGAGTGCTGCCCAGTCCGGGCAGGAGGAGGAAGAGAACAGACAGTGGTGGCAGTGTCCTGGACAGCATGGGGCCACCTGAGGATCTGAAAACTTCACCGTATGACCTTCGATAAGTCACTTAAATTTTCTAAGCTTCAGTTTCCTCATCTGTAAAATGGGAATAATAGTAATACGCTCAGCGGATTTATTAACAGCAAAGTCTCATTTGTATTAGTTTTCATCATTATCACATTAAAAAAAAAAAGTTAAGGAACTAAGGATGCTTCACTTAGAAAAGAGAAGGCTTTTGGTGTTGGGGGAGGAGAATGGTCCTTGACTTCAGTTATCTTTAGGGTTGCCTCCATAGCACAGAGATAGGAGCAACAAAGGGAAGTTGCAAGAAAGGATGTTTTAGGCTTACCGTAAGGAAAAGGTTCTTACTATGTAGTAAAGTCCCCAGTTATTTGTAATTAAATAGTTGAGAACTTGCCACTTGTTGGATACATTGTAGAAAGAATGAGTGTGTTGGACCAGGAATTAGATTAGAAGAATTTTAACATTCCTTATCCTATCTAAGAATCTAGGAGTCTGTGATCCATAAGTACTTAAGCTTTTTGGAGAGGAGACATTTCCCTGGGTTCAATACCCAGCTGTGAAAATTATTAACTTTGTGACAATGAAAAAGTCATTTCTCCGGGGAGGGGGGTCTTTCTGTATAATGAGGAAGTTGGATTAAATGATCTTTAAAATCTCTGCCAGCTCTAGATTCTATGATCCCCCCATCCCCTGCCCTAGACTATAGACCCTCAAAAGGAGCTCAGACATCTGACCCATAACTTCATCTACTTGGGACCTGGTCCCAGAGATTTATCCTTCTTTTGCTATCCATCTTTCCTTTCCCATTTTCCCCTCTCTAAGCAGTCACAAATGGAATGAGTGGCAAAGCTGAAATTTGAATTCAAGAGAGCCTCTCCTCTGCTCTGGAGGTCGTAAATCTAAAAAGTTTAAATATTTAAGGATCATGGAGCTCTAGAATCTTTTGTGCTGTGCCCCACCTCCCCAACACACACACACACACACACACACACACACACACACACACACACACAAGCGTGGGAAGAGAATCAGGAACCCCAGATGAGTTCGTTGTCTCCGAAGAACAGCTCTGGGCTAAGAAGGGGATCAGTTTAATGAGCTGTTCCTCGACCCGTAACCCTCCACCCCCAGCCTGGGTTTCAGATTCTGTTCAGTGTTGATATAACTCCTTTCTCCATACCCCCCAAGGCAACCACATCTGCTTGTAATTTTTTTTTCTGGGAAGAATATGAGGTCCCACTTGTAGGCAGCTTATCCCCAATGAGTACCTCTGGAATGCTGAGTGCCCTGACTTCAAACCCCATAGTCCCCACTCCCACATATTCCCAAGGATCATCAAAGCCATTTTCCCATCTCTAAGAAGGGTCATCCCCTCCTCTTCCCTTCTTCAGGCAGCTAGGTGGTATGGTGGATAGAAAAATGTAGATCTGATTTCAAAGCTACCTTTAGATACTTATTGGTTGTCATTTAACTTCTATCTGTCTCGGTTTCCTCATCTGTCAAATGAGGATAATAATAGCGACTACCTCCAAGAGTTGTTGTGATGGGCAAATGAGATAGTAATTATAAAGTGTGTAGCACAGTGCATACATAGTACATAGTAAGTACTATACATAGTAAATGTTATATAATTGATTTTGATGATGATGATGATGATGATGATGATATCTAGCCTCAGATACTAGCTGTGTGATCCTAGGCAAGTAATTGAACTTCTGTCTGCCTCAGTATCCTAATCAGTAAATATAGACTTAATAATAGCAATTACCTCTCAAGGTTGTTGTGAGAATCAAATGAGATATTTGTAAAGCACTTTCCAGACCTTAAAACACTATATAAATATCTGATATTATTATTTCTTGAGGTCTCCTGAGAAGAAGATAGCTTTTTCCTAATGCTGACTCATTCAGGTATCTTTTACACCCCCCCCCCCCAACTTGAGAAGTTCTTCTTCAGACATAGGAGAGGCTCATTTTTTCCAGGGTGGTGGAGATGAAAGCTTCCTCCTCCCACTTTTTCCTCAATCCTTCATTCCAGTGAGAGACACTCAGCCATCCTTACAATCTAACTGACCATCCTTTTATCCAGGATGCCAATTTCTGTTTTCCCTCAGACATTGCCCTCACCAGATTCTCACCATGCTTGAGTGGAAAAAAACATTTGACCAGTCATCAAGAGACATGGGTTCAAATTCCAGGTCTGCCCATTATATTATACATTAGTTTCCTGGTAGTTAAAATGAAGGGATTGATTACCTGGATGAAATCTAAAGCTCCTTTCACTTCTAACAATCTATGAACCACTGTGGCCTGTCGGTTTTGTCTCCTGTTTATGCCTTGCTAGCCTATCCCCTTCTGGTTCCAGTCTCTCTGTCTCTGTCTCTTATCTCTCTGTCTTCTGTTTTTCCATCTCTCTCTCTCTCTTCTCCTCTCTCCAACTCTTCTATTCTCTCTCCCTTCTCTCTTTCCCACTTCTTTCTCTCTTCTCTTTCCTCTCCTTTCTCTCTTTCTCATCTTCATTTTTCTCCTTTCCCTTTCTCTCCTCTATTCTCATGTTTTTCCTCCATCCAAATTTTTGTAGATTGTTGCTTCTTTTTTACTTTCTTCCTTATCTCTCCTTTTCACCTTTACACCTCTCAGTCTCATTGTGTTTGTCCGTTTCTCAAGCATGGTTTGTCTCTGTCTATAAGTCTTTAGAGACTTTAGAGATCTCTCTCTCTCTCTTTCTCTCTCTCTCTCTCTCTCTCTTCTCACTCTGTGTGTCTGTCTCTGTCTCTGTCTGTCTCTTTCTATCTGTCTGTCTGTCTGTCTCTCCTTTCTCTATCTCTGTCTCTCTTTTTCTCTCTCTTCTCTGTCTCTCTTTCTCATTGTGCATGCCTGTCTCTCTCTCTCTGTTTCTCTGTCTCTCTGTCTTTTTTTCTCTCTCTCTGTCTTTGTCTCTCTCCCTCCCTCCCTTCCTCTCTCTCCATCCAAAAGTCATTTACAAGCTCCCTGTGACATTAATCTGAGTAGGATGGGAGATCAGTCCTGACATGGGAAGGGCCAACTTTGTCTGGGGGCACTGTGTAGAAATAGGGGGTCAGGAATCTGAGATGGGGAGGCTGACCAGAATGCCTGTAGCTTGAGGCCAGTGGAGCACATACATACAAGCTGATGGTGGGAGGTGGGGGAGGGGGATCATGATGCCTGGAAGAGCAACACAGGATACAGAACCTGAAAACAGGAAACAGAAATTAGAGAGGATGTGTGTCAGGGGGAAGACAGCAGCAGCAGCAGCAGGGACAGGACACTCTCCATGAGGACTCTCCTCCTGGACTCCAGTGAGAGCCAACATAGCCAAGTGACTAGATGAAGAAGGCTGAGGATAGAGTTCAAGTGCCTAGGATTTGAGAGAAAGGAACAATGTGACCTAGTAATAAGAATGCTGAATTTTTCAGTTTAGAGAGCTGGATTCAAGTTCAGATGCAACCACCTAATGTGATTTTGAGCAAGTCATTCAAAGATTGAAAGTTCATCTATAAGATGAGGAGACCTGTTCTCCCTTCTCACATGCTATTGTGAGGAAAATACCATGTATATATAAATCATCCATGAGCATAAGGATTAGACTTGGGATTTCACTAGTGTAGGAAACTACCCAGTGAAAAATCTTCCTCTCCCAATGTGGATAGATAACTCCATTGACATTCATAGCCCTAGAGACTTGTAGGGGCTGGGTTAGAGGTTAAGTGACTTGCACAGCCAGTGTGTATCACAGATAGAACTTGAACCCAATCTTCCTGGTTTTAGAGTCTGCTCTCTATCCATTATCCTGTTGAACTATTATTACTACTTAATAATAGTATTTATTTAAATTTAGTATTTATTTATAATACTATTTAAAATAGTATTTATTAATTAAAACTATCTATACTGCCTATGCCTGGAATAGGGGAGACATTTCTGCTTGACTTGCTCTCCAGGGGTTGATTGTATGGTACAGGAGAGTATCTCTCACTCCCTACTAGGGTGAAAGTCAGGATCGGGCTCTGTGCCCCTTCCTCTGACAAAAATCCTGGAAGATGCTAGGAGAGAGGGGGCAGGAGCAAAGAAAGAGGCAGAGGCAGAAGGAGAAAGGAATCTGGGTTTCTCAGTCCCTGGGGAGAAGGGATTTAGTCAGACCCCCCTTGCCCAGCAGGTCTGAGAAAATCTTCGGAGTCCCTGCCTATAGCTGACAGCCTGCCTGCCTGTTTCTCAGTCTCTCTCTCTGTTGATGTTTCAGTATCACTCCCTGCCTTTTTCTTTCTCAAATTCTCTCTTTCAATTCCCTCTCCTCCCTCGCTGCCCCGATCCCAGAGCAGCTGCTGAGTTTGTTTTGAAAATTCCCAGGACCGGAAACTGGCTGGACTTCCATCCACTCCTTTCCTAGGCCCCTGGGGCCTTTGGGTCAGGCCGATGCTGGGTCGGGACCAGGGCCATTGAAAGGAATTTTGTGTTAATGGGGCCCTGGAAATAGTTACGGGATAAATAAAAATGTACTATAATGGAAGCAAGGGACGAACTGGAGCCATGCTCCCTAATGTTCTAGAGCCCAGGTCAGTGCTACCTCCTCCCCAGGTCATCTCCAAGTCCCACAGGAATAGTTAGCTCTAAGCCTTGAATGAAGGGAGAGGTCAGTGAGTAAGTAGGGCAGCTGGGCTAGGTTGGGGCTTAGTGGGAGTTTGGGAAGTCAACATCAATTCAGACAATATTCACTGAACGAATGATTGAGTGAGTGAACGAATGAATCATCCCGGCCAAAAAGTCAGGAGGTAGAGATGGGACAATTTCAAGGTCTTAAGGAAATGTGGAATATTGGGAAAGTGGACTGACCTGCGATCGGCACTATGGAGCTGAGGAGAGAATGTTAGACTATGGGCAAGTCACTATAACTCTCAGAACCTCCATTTCCTCATCCAGAAGCAAGTGGTAGCCCAATGGATAGAGTGCTAGATCGGAAATTTGGAAGACTTGAGTGCAAATCCAGCCCAGCAAGTCACTTAGCCCCTGCCTGCCTCACTTACCTCATCTGTAAAATGGGAATTATAGTAGCACCTACCACCTAGAGTTGTTGTAAAAATCAAATACAGTGATTATCAAATACACGATTAGCTCTGTGTCTGGCATGTAATAGATGTTTAATACATGCTTATTTCCTTCCCTTCCCCCTTTAATCAAAAGGCATTAATAATACCCACCTACTTCTAAGGATGTTGAAAAGCTTAATGAGATCATGTATATGAAATGCTTTACAAATCTTAAAGTACTGTCTAACTGCCAGCTATCATTATTAATCTCTAATCTCTAGTTTTCTCATCTGTAAAATGGGGCTAATAATTACGTATTTTTTGTATAGCCTTAGACAAAGCACTTCACCTCTCTGAGCCTCAGTTTCCTCACTGATAAAATACTAGGATTGAACTAGATGGATTTCCAAGCTCCTACTGGCTCTAATTCCTGTGATCCTTTATAGATTATCTTCTATATGTCTAAAATTGATTTTAATCTTTTCCTACTTATTGATCTCCTGTAGATTATCTTCAGTAAAGCCTGTCTATATCTTGTTTGTGCATATTGTCTCTCCCATTAGAATGTGAGCTCCTTGAAGGCCTTTCTTTTTATCCCCAGGTCTTAACGAAGTGCCTGGCACATAGTAGGTGCTTATTAAATGCTTGTTGACTAACTCAGTTTGTAAATAATAGCTTGTAAATAAAATAATATTTTATCAATTGTAAATACCTGACTTGATCCTTGAAACACCACTATGAGATAAGTGATACAACTATTATTTCTCCAATTTTACAAATAAAGTTTACAATTTCAAAGTTAGTAAATATTGGAGCTCATATGTAAAGTCAGGGGCTTTGAGTCCAAAGTCTCTTACCACATTGTCCTTCAATTCATTTTTTGAGTTCTGCATAGTCAGATCTTTTTTTTAAGCACAAAATTTAGAGGTTGGAGAAACCCTATATGCTACCCTGTGGGGAGAGAGAATCTCCAGGAACGATCCCAGAAAGGGAGGAATAAACTTCCCCCTACCTACTCCTGAGGAGATATTTCTATCACTCTGTATTTTGGGGAAGGTCCCACTTGCCATCAATCCCTACCACGAAATATTGGGAGTGTTCCACCCCACCTGGCCAGGGTGAAGAATGATGGTTGACTGAAACATGGCAGGTTTTAAGCAAAGCTTTACTAGAGAATTAACAGACTCTCAAGCAGAGTAGGGTTGTCTTGGACAAAGTGGGGGAAGGGAACAAGTATTTATCAATACCTATGTGCCAGGTAAGATATTAAGGGAACAAATACTTATTAATATCTATTATGTACCAGATAATGTACTAAGTGCTTTACAGCTATCTCATTTGATTCTCACAAGAGGCCTGGGAAGCAGGTGCTATGATTATTCTTCATTTTCCAGATGAGGAAACAGAGGCAAAGACAAATTAATTGGCTTGCCTAGGATCACATAGCCAAGAAGTAGGAAAATAATAAATTCAATTTTAGACATGTTGAAGATTAAATATAAGCCCTATCCCTGTGTCACCACCTCCCTGTTGGACATCTTCAACTAAGTGTCCAGTAGGCATGTGACTCCCTACTATGCCTTATATGTATGTGATAAATGCTGTTTGATTAGACTGGTAACATATTAAGGGAGAGAGCTATCCGACAGGCAACTGGAAATCCTGGATTGGAATTCTGGGAAGAAGTTGAGGGTGGTGCTCTACAATAAGGACTAGTCTACACAGATGTGATGTTTAAAGTCAAAAGATGGGTAAGATCATCAAGGGAGAAAGTGTAGAAAGAGAAAAGGACGCAAGACAGAGCTTTGGGAATATTCCCATGCATTCCTACCATATTTAATTCATAGGATCATGGTTTTTAAAGCCGGAAAGGACTGTAGGGATTTGGAGTTCATTGAATAGCAGGGACCAAAGCGTCATTAATGACTTGTTTGGAAGAAGGTCCCTAGTAGAATGCCCCATGCTATTTAAAATATTTATTAAGGACCTGAACAAAGGAATAGAGAGAAACTTTATCAGATTTTCAAAAGACACAAAGCTGCAACATTCGACCAAAACTCATAACATTACACTAAATAAGACTAAATGTTTTGCTTCATACTTGGGTTTGAATACAAATTGGCGCAGGCTTGGCTAAACAGTGGTTCATCTGGAAAAATCTCCAGTTGTAGTGGGCAGCTTGCTCAATAAGCATCAGAAGTATGTTATGGCCTCTAGAAAGCTTGATTTGACCTTGAACTTAAGAGAAGCATAGTGTCTGGGACTGGGAAAATGAAAATCTCACAATACTCTTTGCCCTACTAAGTCTACATCCTATATTATTATTATTGGCTTCCACATTTCAGAAAGAACATTGATAAGCTAAATAATATACAGAAATAGGATGACAAAAGTTTTGAGATCATGTCACATGAAAATTGATTGAAGGAACTAGAGAAATTTAACTTTCAGAAGACGGGGATAGGAACAAACATTTATTAAATACCTACCATATATCAGGAGCTATGCTAAGTACTTTCACAAATGTTATCATATGTGATCCTCACAGCAACCCAAAATCATTATCTCATTTTAAAACTGAGGAAACTGGTAGACAAAGGTTAAATGACTTGCCCAGAATGTTGTTTTTCAGTCATTTCCAACTCTACACAATCCCATTTGGGGTTTTCTTGGCAAAGACAGTGGTTTACCATTTTCTTCTGCAGCTCATTGTAGAGATGAGGAAACTGAGGCAAACAAAGTTAAGTGATTTGCCCGGGATCATACTGCTAATAAGTGCCTGAGTACAGATTTGAACTCAGGAAAATGAGTCTTCTTGACTTCAGAGAGGTACTCTATCAGCCACCTAGCTGCAATGATGATGATGATGATGATGATGAAGAAAACAACTAGCATATATATAGTAGTTTAAGGTTTAAAATGTGTTTAAAAGATATTATCTTATTTGATATACACAACAACTCTGGGAAGTACGGTCCTGCCCTTATCTCCATTTTATAAATGAGGAAAATGAGTCTTAGAGGGTTGACTGATAGAATGTGAATACAAGTTTCTCTGATTCTATGCCCAGCATTCTATCCAGTGCATCCCCTAACTACATATGATACATGTGTGTGTGTATACACACAAATAAAATATGTATATGTATGTATATTACCATATGCCACCTCATATATATCTCTGTAAAAATCTCTCAAATGTCTACAACATTTTAAGGTTTACCAAAATGCTTTCCTCACTAATATCTTTGCATAGAAGACAATTTTGCCCAAAGTTATGACATTAGCATGTGACTAAAATGGTTCTCTGATGTCAAGTCTCAAATTCTATTTACTGACTGCAACATGATTTCTCTCTCATATGCTAACATATGTGTTCTTCCCTGATCCTGACTCCCAAATAAGAAGTCTCTGCTGCAGTCTCAGTTTCACTATTATATCCCCTCCCCAAATCAAATCAGTTCACTCTTTATCAGCATTCCCCTCATCCCCAACTTGTTTCAGTCCTGAAATTATGAGGAAATATTTAACACTGGTCTTTTTTTTTTTTTTTTTGGTCAAACTTGTCCCAGTATTCTAATTTTTTCAATTATTTATTCATTCCTTTATCCACTAGTTCATCCAAAAAATATGAGCCTAAAAAGGGACCTTTCCCATGCTAGCCTTCAGGTTAGGACAATGTCCTCCATATACAAAGAAATCTGGCTTAGTGGTTAGACCATGGCCTTGAAGTCAGATGATGCTTCAGAGTTTACTTTACATTATTGCTAGTTCTATGACCCTAGAACAGTCACTTAATTTCTATCCACCTCAGTTTCCTTATATGTGAAATGAGAAGTGTAGAGCAGACTAATGTTAAGATCATATCCTCCAGAGGCAATTAAAGCCATAAGACAGGGGTTGGATTTGCTAGCCCATGACTTCCCCTCCAGTTCCAAGTTTCTGATCCTAGGAGAGATGTACTCCATACTTCTCCCCTCTGAAAATTGGAATCCTACACTGATAGAGCCATATCTCAACATCTCATCATCCTGATTTGGTGGAAATTGTACTGGGCTTGGTCATCAGTCAAAGTACTGGCTTAGCCACTTTTATAGCTAGAAGGAATCTCATTGAATCATTTAGTCCAAAGCTTCTTAAATTACGGGTCATGTAAATGAATATGGAGGTTGTGAAATTATTATTTCTTTTCAGTAAATGTTTGATTTGTATACCTATTTTATAGACCTATATGCCCAGGGCTGCAAAAAAATTTCTTGGGTGAAAAGGGGTCATAAGTGGAAAGTTTAAGAAGCCCTGGTTTGGTTTAATATGTGCCTAAATACTAAATTCTTTTTTTATATCCTTGACAAATGATTGATTTCTCTAGGCAGATTATTCACATTTGTTTTGTCTGGTTTTATATGGTCTAGACCTATGATTTCTTCCATGAAAGAAACTCCTGGTGAGGAAACCCCTTTCCCCTGATGCAGAATTCGTTTATAAGTGAAGTATATATAATTATATCTAAGTTTACAATAGATTAAGAGATTTTTCCTTTTGTCACATGAAGGCAAGGCTTGAACTAACCAGGTCTTCCTGATTCCAAAGCTGGCTTTCCATACTACCCGGGCTCTCTCCTCTGGGTCACCGAATGACAGGATCATATGTTTAGAACTAGAAGGTAGCCCATTCATTGGTGCATTTGTTGGACATTCTTGATTTTAGGGCATTTTCCTTTCTATGGAGCAAAAATCTTCCTCCCTATAATTTCCATTCATTAATCCTAGTTATAGCCTCTGAGGTCTTCTTCCATATGACTTATCTCAATACTTCAAGGAGCTTCGAGTTCATTGGTATGGGTCTTTCTCTGAAGAAGCTAATTCTAATCCTTCTTTGCCTTCATATAAGCAGCTAGGTGGCCCAAATGATAGAATGGTGGGCCTCAAGCCAAGGAGACCTGAGTTTAAATCCAGTCTCAGACACTTCCTAAATGTGATTTTGGACAAATCACTTAATATCTGCCTCAGTTTCTTCAGTCAAAAGATAAGAATCGTAATACTACTTCTCATGGTTTTTGTGAAAATCATAGGAGATAATATGTGTCAACATCTATGATACTCTCACTCACATAGTAGGCACTTACTATTATCTTTTCTTTCCTTTTATGAATTGCTATAGCCAAAAAAAAATCCAGTTCTGATGGTCAGTACTATGTTTTCTCCTCTCTGTGGATAAGTTTATTAATTATAATTATATGATATTCAATTTTATTCTTTTCTTTCCACTTCCATTGTAGTCATTGTATAAATTGTTTTTCCTGGTTCTCCTCATCTTTGCATCAGTTTATATAACTCTCCTGTTAATATAGTTTAAGATATGTTAGCTCTTTTGATTTCCATTCTGAATTGTTAGTCAGTTAAGACTTCTACCCACATTTCCTCCATCCTATAGTTAAGGAACTGATTTTTTGAACCTAAGTGTAGGACTTTACATTTATTCTTATTAGAATCCAAAATGAAACTTCAGCCTATTTGTTCTAGCCTACCCATCTTTTTGGATACCAGTTCTATCCCTTACATATTAGATATTCTTGTCAGAGATTGATAAATATATTATCTTTGCCTTCATCCAACCATTCATCAAAATCCTAATCAGAACAGAATCACAGATAGAAACTCTAGGTGCTCCATTAACTAGGGAGTGTGGCGTTTAGCTATGTAGACTTAGGACTTTCCTGGTCTTCAGTTTCTTCAGTTTTGTCAACTTTTAAAATATTCCTTAAACTATTCTAAATACAGTTTTCCAGCTTTGTAGACCATTACTCCCCATCCCACATTTTGTGATGGTCCATCTCCCATGTCTCAATAAGTATTCTCCCTTCCTGGAATGCACTTCTCCCTACCTTTTCCTCCTAGACTTCCCCTCTTCCTTCAAGACCTATATCAAGAATGTTTCTATATTCTAGCACATAGTAAGTTCTTAATAAATGCTTGTTTTCTTCCTTCTCAACCCCTCCTCCACTCCTAGTGCTTTCCTCTCAAACTATCTCACGTACAAATCAAGATATGGTCCTTGTGATGTCATTGGTACTCTGCAAGAACAAAGAACATGTTACAACAATCTCATATTTAATACTTTCTATTTATTATCTTCATATTTATTTTATAATCTCCTTGGGAGCATGGCTTATTTCATTAATTGTATTTGCATCCCAACACTTAAAATAGGCACAAAGTAGATGTTTATAAGAAGCTTGATTTATTGAATTGTACAAATTCAATTGTCCCTTATAATTCTAACATTCTGTCTTCTATGTTCTAACAAAGTACCTCCCGCTTTTAACATTTTCTAGTTTTAGGATGCCTAGAGTTAGAGCCTGCTTATTCATCTGTTCTATTCAGTCTCAGTTAATGTCTTTGTGTAAAGAAAAGAGAGATTTTTGAGCCCCAGTTCAACCCCAGGCTGCTCTTTTTGAGATTGTCTTTATCTTCTAATATAAAGTCATTTACAACTTTTATAGGTTTACAAAATCCTTGCTTCACAAAATCTGTGAAAGACCAAGCTTCTCCTTTGAGACTGTAAGTTTCTTGGGGACAGGAACTATTTTGCTTTAAGCTCCATGTGCCTGGAATTTAGTAGGCATTTATTAAGTGCAAATACTCTCATTCCCATGCTACAAATGAGTGATTTCTCCTAGGTTACACAGCTAGTAAGTGTCAGAATCAGAATTTAAACACTCTTTCCTAATTCTTCTCCCCACTCCCTTCCCACTCCCCAGTCTTCTAACTCTAGAACCATTGCTCTTACTAGCAGGCTGCTTTCCAACATTTTTGTTGTTGTTCAATCATTTTAGTTGTGTTTGACTCTTAGTGACCCTGTTTGGAATTTTCTTGGCAAAGATATTGGAGTGGTTTGATATTTCCTTCTCCATACCTACTTACATCTATTTACTAACTCCTCACTATGCCAGACCCCCAATATAGGAGCTTCTGACATAGATATCCCTTCTTAGCCTCAATTTCAAACAATAAAATGAAAAGATTAGGTTAAACTCAAACTTTCTTGGCCTAAGAGGAAGGGAAATCCTTCTTCTCTTATGTTAATGGTCACTTTCTAAAGTTAAAGAAGATCACCTTAGTGGGGCATTGAAAAAAGAAACAATGAAAAGGGAGCTGCAAAGACACCTACTTTCTTGTCTAAGACACCCTACTGGGTGTCTAACCCAGTCTCTGAGATGTGATCTAGAAATAGAAATCTACAAATTTAAATCAGAAATGAGACATCGTGGTCAAAAGAAATCATTTTGGAATGAGCAAGTTGAAGACCTGGGTTTCCAAATCTGACCTTTAATACTTACTTGGTGGTACAATCAGAGCCTACAGTCAGGAAGATTTGACCTTTATTCTGGACTTAGACACTTACTAGCTTTATGACTCCAGACAAATAAATGTAACCTTTATTTTCCTGAGTGTTTCATCTGTAAAATGGGGATATGATGGAGAAGGAAATGGCAAATCACTTCAGTGTTTTCACCAAGAAAACTCCATGGACAAAGTTCATGGGACCATGTAGAGTTTGACAGGATTGGATAGCAGCAATACTTATTCCCTGTGGGGAAAAGGCTCTTTACCTCTGAGCCTCAGTTTTATCATCTTTAAAATGAGAAGCTTAAATTTGGAACTATGCTCACAAAGTTATCAAACTGTGCATACCTTTTGACCCAGCAGTGTTTCTACTGGACTTATATCCCAAAGAGATCTTAAAGAAGGGAAAAGGACCCACATGTGCAAAAATGTTTCTGGTGGCCCTTTTTGAAGTGGCAAGAAACTGGAAACTGAGTGGATGCCCATCAGTGGGGAATGGCTGAATAAGTTATGGTATGTGAATGTTGTGGAATATTATTGTTCTGTAAGAAACAACCAGCAGGATGATTTTAGAGAGACCTGGAGAGACTTATATGAACTGATGGTGAGTGAAATGAGCAGAACCGGAAATCATTATTCACAGCAACAACAAGATTATACGATGATCAAGTCTGATGGACATGGTTCACTTCAACAATGAGACGAACTAAATCAGTTCCAATTCTGCAGTGATGAAGAGAGCCATCTACACCCCGAGAGAGGACCATGTGAGTGTAGATCACAACATGGCATTTTCATTTTTTTGTTGTTGTTTGCTTGCATTTTACTTTGCTTCTCTTTTTTTTCTTGTACGCATGATAATTGTATAAATATGTATACATATATTTCTACCATATTTAACATATATTGGACTACTTGTCATCTAGGGGAGGGTGTGGGGGAAAGGGGGAAATTGGAACACACAGTTTTGCAAAGGGATAATGTTGAAGAATTGGCCACTGTTTTGAAAAATAAAAAGTTTTAATAAAAAAAAAACATGCCAAAAAATGAAAAGCTTATTCTTCATGGCCTCTAAATCATAAGTTCTATCTAAGCTCCTCTACAACCAAAATCATATGTTCTCCTAAGTTCCTTTACAACTCAAAATCATATGTTTTCTCCTATCCACATAAGAGGGGGAAACATGACATATACCAATGGCCCCTTCCCAGGGGCAAGAAAGCTGAAGGTTGTGAGTGTCCCAGCATGCTAAGGCAGAGGTGTGATGGAGTCCACTTCAACTGACTTGGAAAAGTGGATTGTTAAATTTTCAGAACGAGCATTTGCACTTTGGAAACCAGCAAAAACTACGTCCGATCTCGTTTTATTCGCTTTGTTGATTTTCCAGACTTGGGAATGTTAATAATGCAGATTAAATTTAAGTGTGTCGTGTACATTTCCCCCAGAGATCAGGCTCTTACACATTTACCAACACAATTCTGATCTAAACACGGTACAGTAGAAAGAAGAGCAAGACCGGATTCGGAAGACAAACTGAAACAATGAAACCGTATAAGCCGCACCCCCCTTTCTCCTCCCTCCCCCCCATTCCTGCTCCCCAGGCCGAGCAGGCATTTTGGACCGGTGATATGGTAACCTTGCTTGCCCTGGACACAGTGGGCGGGGCTTGCCCCGAGAAGGAGCGTACTCAGCAGATCTGCTTCCCCGGCTGCTAGCCTTGGGCTGCGTGGGAGAGAGGGGGGAAAGGGGAGGAGATAAGGGAGAGCGGTGTGTGGTCCAAAGCCTGGGGCGGGATGGTCGGAGGAAAGGTGGGGCCCGGAGCTCTCCAGCCCGGCCAAGAGCTCAGCCCCGGGTGGCCGGCCTCACCTCCCGTTGCTCTTCCCCGCTACGTGGATTATGGGGATAAGGATTCAGGTACCCCTCCTTTCCCTTCTTAAAATCTGCAACTTTGTCTCCTTAGCTGAGCTGAGACCCCTGAGTGTCTTATGTTCCTCCCCTTAAGAAGGAGGGTGGCCAGGCGCCTCTCTTCCGTCCGACTCACCCTGTACACAGCTCATTGTCTTAATCCACAGCCTCCTGAATGTTCGGAAGAGTGGAGAACAGTAGAGAAGAACTAGGGGAAAATAGGTTGGCTTCTGATTCCCTTGGCCTTGAACCTATTTTGTGGATCACTCCCTTGAGGTTTTTCTCCTCTTCTAGTAAAAAATACCCGAGTTCCAATCGGGACGCTTTTGCTAACTGCCTTTGGCGCTTTAACCCTTCGGAGCCTCAAAATCAATCGGTAAAGAAAGGGTTAAGCTGACCCTTTTTAAAAAAATCTTTTTGAATCTTAATTTTATTGGTATCTTTTGTTTTTCAATCCTTTCATTTCTGAATATAACCCCGCCCCTTTCCTTTCCAAATATATTTCTCCGTTCTTTCCCCACTCAGGGAGCCATTCCTTACAAGAAAACTATAAAAGGGGGGGGGGGGAAAGCAATTTTTCAAAGCCAACTAATACATATCCACCCAGTCAGGCACAATATTCCACACTTGAGGTCTCTGAACTTACAAGCTCTTTTGATCTTGTTAGGGGTCTGGTCCCAAGAAACTGCCCCTCTCCTCCTCCTTGTTCAGCCCCTCCCCCTCGCCAAACCCCTCTCACTTCCGAGCACTCAGAGAAGGAACCCAGAGGTCCAAGTGTCCAAGACTCTGTCACCAGGGCCCCTTTTCAGAGTTGGCTCAAAGCCAAGATAATCAAACCTCCATTCTCTGTTTCTGCCAGACTCAGTGTCTATTTTCCCCCTTTTCTCCATCTTTCTCTGGTTGTTCCTCATCCTCCTTACAGAAGAATGCTACTCACTCTTTGGGGTCCCAGAATTCCCCAAGTACTGAGGTCTGGAGTTGGGTCATTTGTATATTGATTTGCACAGCATGAATTTCAAATCTAATAGTGGGAAGTACTCCCTATTCCAATCAGTGACCTTTTCTTCCCAGAAAACAGTTGGTTCCCTCTGGCCTTTCTTGGGTGCCAAAAATGAGGCCCAGAAAGAAAATACAAAGAGGGAAGGGATAAAAGGGTGCAGAAGGAAAGAAGGGAAAAAGAAGAAAGAGAACTAGGCGAGATGAGCAATGACAAACCAGAAGGGAAGAGACTAGGGAGAGAACAGAGGGGGAAAGAGAAATCTGAGAGAAAATGGAGAGGGAGAAAAAGAGGACAAGAGAATAGAAAGAAGACAATAGGAAAAGAAGAAAGAGGAGAGGGAGAGAAGAAAGGGGAGAGAAGGGAAGAGGGAGAAATGAGAGGACAAGAAGAATTGGAGGGAGAGGTGACAAAAGAATGGGAAAAGGGAGAACAGAAGAAGAGAAGAAAGGAGGGAAAAAAAGAGAGGATTGGGAGGAATGGGGATCGGGAGGGGGTAAGAAGATAAAAAGAAACGGGGAGGGGGAACAGGGAGAGGGGAAAACTACCACAAGAATGTGATCATCGTGGGAAAGAGAATATTTACAGTCAGAGAACTGACACTTCTCTCCTTCCCATCTCCAATAAGAGATCTGGAAATATCTGAGATCCCTGCCAAGAATCCCCCTCCCCCCAGCTGGAGCCTAACTAGATTCCATCAACATCCACTCACCCCAGACTTGGGGTACCATTGTCCCATTAGACATTGCCTACTGCCCAGCACTCGTTCCCATTCTCCTAAAATGCGTCCTTTGGAACCACCTCCTAGAGATCTCTCCTTTACATTAACTGTCCCTCATAGTCCCTCTTGGGTCTAAAGAAGGTTAGAATAATCCTCTGGACAGGGAAATGAATTTCAGCTGAGCAGCCATGAGCTGGCTTACAGCAAGAGCAATACCAATTAGACAATAAGAAGAACTTTCTGGTTTCCTTTCCATTTTGGCTCTGTGGGAGCTCCTCTAGCCCATATTTCCTTCGTGCCTTCATGTCCCACCAGTCCTAATCCCAGGAAAAGCTGCTTCTCATTATCCTAAAGATACCTCAACCCCCAAGTTGATCGGGAACAGAGCTGGGGTTGCAGACGCTGACAGAGAGAAAGGAAACGGGGAAGGAGGGAGCCAGGCGCCCTTAGGGAACCTGATCCCCCCAAGCATTGGGCCATTCTCCAGGAGAGTCACCAGGCCAAGGGAGGGGCAGACATAAAGTTCTGGGCCCAGGTCTGGCTTGATTCCACCTGCTCCCCACAACCCCCATCCATAGTATCTCTGGGATCTCTGGGCGATGGCATGCGTATCTCTGGGCTTCAATCTTCCCTCTTTCTCCCCTATTTCTGTATCTCTAGATCTCTCTCCCCTTGCCTCTATTTCTCTCCCTCTTTCCAAGACTCCACATCTTTTTCATCTTTCTCTCTATTTCTGCTTTTCTATTTTTGACTGTACCTCTCCCACATCTGTCAAGATTTTGTCTCTGCCTCTCTTCCAACTTGTCTCTTTCTTTCTTTCCTTCTTCAATCTTTTCCATTCCATTTTTTTTCTTTCTACTTATCTCCTTCCCAGCTTCCCCATATTTCTCTTTCTGTGTTTCCTACTGTCCTTCTTTACTACCCCCTAACAATGTTAAATGTTTGGGGTCCTTCCCTCACATAGACATAAGTTTCCTTGAAATTTGATTTATGAACTCATAGTCAATAATTTGTCCCTTCCATTCTGCCTTCCCCTGGGGTGAACTAACTCTCTCTCTCTCTCTCTCTCTCTCTCTCTCTCTCTCTCTCTGTGTCTCTGTCTCTCTGTCTCTCTCTGTCTCTGTCTCTCTCTCTTTCTCTGTCTCTCTGTCTCTCTCTCTGTCTCTGTCTCTCTGTCTCTCTCTGTCTGTCTTTCTCCGTCTGTCTCTCTCTCCGTCTCTGTCTCTCTGTCTCTCTCTGTCTTTCTCTGTCTCTGTCTCTCTCTGTCTCTCTGTCTCTGTCTCTGTCTCTGTCTCTCTCTCTCTCTCTCTCTCTCTCTCTCTCTCTCTGTCTTTCTCTCTCTCTCTCTCTCTCTGTCTCTCTCTCTCTCTCCCTCTCTCTCTGTCTCTCTGTCTCTCTCTCTCACACACACACACACACTTTTGAATTCTCATGTTTTTGGTTAACTCAAGTTCTTGAACAACTGGAAGTTGTGGGAGATAAAGTACTAGATTTGAAGCCTAAAAAACTTGACTTCAAACCCTGTCTGAAATATTTGCTAATTGTGACTATGAAAAAATATCACCTAACCTAAATGAGCTTTGATTTCTTCACTTGTGGAATAGAGATATTTCTGGCATCTATCACACAAAGTTGTTGTAGGACCCAAGTAAGATAAAGTATCAAGTGACTTATAAACCTTAAAACATCATAAAAAAGGCAATTAGGTGGCTCAATGGATAACTTACATTTGCTTCAGTTTCCTCAACTGTAAATAAAGTGAGAATAAAAAAATAGCAATTCCCTCTCAGGGGTGTTGTGGGGATTAAAAGAGATAATATTTGTAAAGCGTTTAGCAGTGTCTAGCATATAGTGGGTGGTATATAAATGCTAGCTATTATGATTATTTATATACACATAAAAGTGGTTATTATTATTATTTATACTTTCCCCTCCCGTAAACCCGTCCCTGTTCCAGATAATAAACATGAAGCCAACCAGAAACAAAGCAGACTCTGGCCCACAAGTAGTGGGATAGGAAGTGTTAGTGTGAGTTGCTTGATGGTCAGGAAGCACTGGGTGGTGACCAAGAGGGGGCGGGTCTCAGCTGAGTTCTGTAGTTCAGGAAATAAGAGCTTGAGGGTCCCTGGACCAAAGTGTTTACTCATCAGGAAATGTGAGAGCTGGGCCTTGGGTGGGCAGAGGGAGGCAAGGAAAGAAAAAGAGATACCCCAGCTCAGATTGCCACAAGGCTGGGGAGTGAGTGGAACCTATTGCTGCAATAAGAGTATGGATTAGACAATCTGCCTTGGAATGGAAATTAAACCATGTTACTATACATACACACACCCCTCCCCTACTGCACACAGTCAAAAACATGGCGTCTACTTATTGCCTATAAGAGGAAAGCTAAATTTCTTAGCCCAGTTTTCAAAACATTACAAAATCTAGTCCCAAATTTTGTTGTTAAGTTGTGTTTGATTTTTCATGACTCCATTTGGGATTTTCTTGGCAGAGATACTGCAGTCATTTACCATTTCCTTTTCCAGCTCATTTTACAGATGAGGAAACTGAGGTGAACAGGGGTAAGTGACTTGCCCAGGGTCATATAGCTAAAACTCTTCTCAACTCCAGTTCTTGCATTCTATCTATTGCACCAGCTAGCTGCCCTAAGGGCCAAACTGTATCTCCCACTAAATTCTTGTAGCAACTCTCCACTTTAGCCAGTCCAGCTCAGTTTCCTGTTTGCCTTTTTTATTCTTACTTTTGCTTATGCTGTTCCCTCAACAAATCCCTCTTAAACAGTCTCTATATTCTGTAATTTTACCTACCCTTTGAAGTTAAGCTCAAATATTACTTGATCCATAAAACCCTTTACTGATTACCCCAGTTGGAGTGATTGCTCCCTCTGAACTCCTGAAAGCTCTTAATATCTATATGATTCATTTCAATTAACCATTTTAAAAGAACCTACTATGTGAATACCTATTGTGAGGTCTTTCAAGGGCCCTCCCTTGGAACCCTCAAGGAGCTACATTCTACAAGGGCACAAATTATATGCTTGATACTCATCTGAGTCGGGAGAGAGCTTTCATATCTGAAGGGATCAGAAGTCTCATGTGGGAGTGGTATCTAAGCTAAAGATTGCAAGAGACTCAGGGGTCACTTACTAGATCCTGAGCACATTCAGCCTCATTCTTTGAAGGCAACATTTTTTTTAATGGAAAGACCACTGACCCCAGAGAGTCCTGGGGATAACCTTAGGAGGCTAGAGAGAGAAGCTGTAACAAACAAATCATCTTCTCTCTGAGGGGCAGCTAGGTGATGGTTAAAACACTGGGCTTGAAATCAAGAAAACTCATCTTCCTGACTTCAAATCTGACCTCAGGTGACTCACTAGCCATATCAATCTAAGCAAGTCACTTAACTCTGTATGCCTCAGTTTCCTTATCTGTAAAATGAGCTGGAAAAGAAAATGGCAAACCACGTCAGTTTCTTTGCCCAGAAAACCCAATGGAGTCATGAAGAGTCGGACAGGATTCAACAATGACATCTCTCTGAGCCCATTTCTTCATCTGTAAAACAGAGATAATGATATGTTCACTGCTTATCTCATTGGATTATTGTAAGGAAAGCACTTGATAAGTCTTAAAGGTAAATAGAAATGTAAGCAACGGAGCTGATGGAAATGTGATGCATTTCCCATGAATATTTCCAGTCTTCTTAGGTAAATTGTAAGCTCCTTAGAGCAAGAGCTGTTTTATTCGTCTATCTGCTCAGCACCTAGCACAGTTCGGAAGCACAATTAGGCACATATGCCTAATTGGATGATGATGATTTCCACATGGTGAATTGAGAACAGAGAATTAGAGGAAGAGATGAAACTAAGGAGTCTCATAGACTAGAGACGGGTGGATGAATATAATGATCTTAGGAGGGTCCGACTCCTCTTTCTGTTTCAACTCCAGCCCCAACTGTAAATATCTCAGGGAGCCAAATTCTCAATTCAATTCCTATCCTATTCTTACCTTGGTCCCCAGCTTTGTACTGATCCTATTTATGGCCCATTTGATCACTCTAAATTTTTTCTTTCAGCCCTAATAAATTCCCATTTTTATTAAAAGCGAAAGAGAGGTGAGGAATTTAGTGGCTTCCTACTTAGTCTCTTCCAGGTTCATTAGACTAGATAATAAAAGTCTGAAGTTAAACTCCAAGTTCTCTCAACTTCAAAGTTGGTATTCATTCTTCTTTGTTAGGATTACAAGAGGTCAACTTGAAGTTAGTACTTACCAACTATTGTCAAGGACTGATGTCCCCTTTGCCCTGACCCTGGAAACCCTGACTGCCCAGTCTTGCCAGAGGAATGTTAACTATCTGAACTTCAAGTTCCTTTGTTATGAGTGGTCCATGATGAGGTGGGGAAGGAAGGACATTGAGTCATCTGGAACTGAGTCACCTGGGGGGCACCCTAATCCTCCCATCTCTCCATCCCACTAGTCTCAGATACCCTGGGTCCTTATTGTCCGTTCTACAATGATATCCCTACCAACTTCTAGGACCAGAAATGGTGCTCTTGACTATACCATGTGAGATGTGGCCCAGGGATGGAAAGGATGAAGACTGAAGCAGAGGAGAGGAAAGTGAAAGGGCCTGAGAGGTCCCAAGATGCCTCCAATTCTCCCCTTTATTTCTCTTAACCTGTTGTCTCTTTGCCTCTCTCACCGATGTCTCATTATGTGTCACTTCAGTCTCTATAGCTCTTTATGTCCTAGCCCCTAAACTCCCATCTGGGTTTCTCTTTCTTATTTTTTCTCCTTGAAATTTTTTAAAATTTCTATCATCTGTGTTTTTCTGAGCTCTTTCTGCATCCTGTCTCCTTTATCTTCTCTTCCCTTTGCAGTCTTTTGGGGCTTTCTTGGTTTCTCTGCTTATCCTTTTTGTGTGTGTTTTGGCCTCTCCATATCCATTTCTGTCCTTTTCTTTTCTTACTTCCTCCAGTTTGTCTTTCCTCTTTTTGCATTCTTTGTCTTTCTCTACACGCTCCCTTTAACCTTCTTTCTCTGTCTCTATTTTGTCTTTCTTAATTTTCTTTCATCATTGTATCTTTCTGTTTTTCCCCCTCTTTGCTGTCTCTCCCATTTTGCTCCTCTCCAACCTCTCTTACTCCCTCCATCTCTCTCTCCTCCCTCCCTCCTTCCTTCCCTCTCTCTCCTCTCTCTCTCATTCTTGCTCTTGCTCTTCCTTTATGTGTCTGTGCCTTTCTTTCTGTCTCTGCTTCTCTCTCTTTTTCTCTATCTCCTTCAGATCTGTCTTCTGTCTGTGTGTGTGTGTATCTGTCTCTATGTGTATTGGTCTCTGTCTCTATTTTTCTCTCTGTGTGTTTCTGTCTTTTTTCCTCTATCTTTCTTTCAGTATCTCTCTGTCTCTGCTATCTCTCTTCCTTCAGTATCTGTCTATGTCTCTCTCTGTCTTTCTCTTTCTCTCTGTCTCTGTCTCTTTTAATTTCTCTCTATCTCTATCTGTTTTTCTCTGTCTCTCTGTATGTGAATGTGTGTCGATCTCTGTCTCTCTCTGTCTTTCTCTCCTTCAGTATCTCTCTGTCTCTGTCTTTCTGTTTGTTTCTCTCCATCTACGTGTTCATCTGTTTGTCTCTATCTCTGTATCTCCTTTTTCTGTCTCCTCTCTAGTTTCTATTTCTTTATATCTCTCTCTGTCTCTCTGCATTCTTTCTCTGCACACACTGTCTCTTTCTTTCTCCTCTTAGGCCTCTTTCTTCCTATTTTTCTGCTTTCTTTAAGTCTCTTCTCTCTGCCCTTCTCTTATTTTACTTCCCTCCCCAGTACTGCTTCAAGCCTTGCCCCTTTCCCTCTTTATTCCCTTAATTCTTCATTTTGCACCAGGAGCTAAGAGCTGACCTGACTCATTAATGAGAACTAAAAGACTAATGGTTGCCAAGATAACCAATGCTAATTTCACTTGAAGTCTTCCATATCTTAACCCCAGAGCTTGGTGAGATTTTGTTAATGGCAGCATTTAATATCCGTGGCAGGTGAGTAGAGAAGAAATTAGGAAGTTAGCATTTAAATTTTATATACCAGTTGCTTCAGCTGAAGGCTCTGCCTACCCTAAATCTAGCCTTCCTAGTCTGCTCATCCTCCCATCCCCACCCCACCATTAGTCCGTAGTCTCTACTCCCTACAAACTGGGAGGATATGGGGAAAACAAGACCATAAAGCTCTATCTGACTCCAGGTTTCCGATTGGTAGACAGAGTTGTCCGGAATGGAGAAAGTTTCCTTTTCTGGGAGAGTCTGATAGGAGAGGAGGGGAATAAAATACCAACATTCCCCACCCCCCCTCCACACACACCCTCTTCTCCACCCCATTCCTCATCTCCCAGGAAAGGAAGATGGGAGGAAAGAGCCCTACCATCCTAATTTTTAGCCACCACAGAGAACAACTCAACAAACAACTCAATTACAATAAATGGAATGGGAAGTTAGATTATAGGAAGAACTTCCCAGTAGCCAAGAATGGGAGAAATATGATGGAATTTCTTTGGAAGAGAGGAAGCTCTCACTCTCCACAGACACACACACATACACACCCTCAATCATGAACCTAGGATATTTTTGTCCAGATGCAGGGGAATGGATGAGATGAGCTTTCTAACCTCCTATCACCCTCTCTTCTACTACCATAAATAACCAGGGTGAGATGAAATCCAGGGATCCTTTGCCAAATCCTAGAACTGGAACTGCATACCCAATACTCCCCTTCCCCCAGAGCCTGGGAACCTCTGTCCAGCACAGTCTGTTCCCGGTCCTCAGGGACCAGGGGTCAGAACCCAACCCTGCCTGAGAAAAACTGTCCTTAAACGGTTAGCTCAAGAGCATTGGAAAGTTGAACAAGGAATCAGGGAATGGGCTGGGGAAGGAGGAGCTGGGAAATGATCAGCAGGCTTTGAGTCACAAGAGGAATTGGAAGTCTGAACACAATTTAACTCAAGAAACATTTTAAGTGACCACTTTGTACCAGGCATTTAGCTAAAAGTGCTGAGGATATCCCTCCCCATCCCTATCCCCAAGAAAAGGCAAATAGTCCTTGCCCACCAGCAGCTCCCAATCTAATAGAGGAGAAAACCTGTGTCTGGATCTCGTCCTTCTCACTTCACCTGCTCCTCAGCCACATTTGTGCTCCATGACTAGGGACAAGGATATGCAGAATCCCAGTTTTCTCCTACCCTGTACCTCAATTTACTCCCAGATATTCATTATAGGGTTTAAGATATCTGAATTGTATCACTTTCTCTTCTTAGTACCTCAGTTTCTCCTACTCCACCCCTTCAGTGCCCCGCAGGGTCCAGGAACAAACTTTCTTCCAAATGTTAGGAAACAGAAACATAAGAGACTGTGAGAGGAGATCATCCAGAACTGAGCTGGGGTTTGGGTTAGAGCAGTGTTAGATGGGGGCGTGAAGAGGATCCCTTCTTTGCTTAATGAGGAGTAAAGACAAGGAGGGAGGGGAATCATGAAGCTCTGGGGTTCAGCTACAAAAGCCCCCCACTGTGAACTTCAAAAGATACTAATTTGCATATCATTTACATGCAGAGCCATTATTGACTAAAAGTACAAAAGCCCCCAAGCCCTCGCCCCACTCTCCTGCCAGTCTTCCATAGCCCCTGCCCCGGCTCTCAGTCACTTTCCCTTATCCCTCTGTAGGTAATCCTCTGTCTCCTATCCCTTTCTTAACCTAATTCCTACAGAGCTCAGTGTGGGAGGATGAGGCAGTTCAGTTTAGGAAAAAAAACATTTGTAGCACCCCAGGATCTTTCCCCTGGGCGGAGTCATCCAAATCTCCGACCCTATCCCTCTTGTGACCAGACCTTGACTGCCTCCCATTCCTCTGATAGACTACCCCCCATCCCAACTTCTTCTTTAGCCCCAGCACCAAAAGGATCGATCACTCACCTGCTTCAGGCTTTGGGTCACTTGCCTGTGATGCGGGCTACCCCAGTCCCAACTCCTTTCCTATCCTCAGCACCAGAAGGATCACTCACCTGCTTCAGGCTTCGGCTCTCTTGTCTGCCTAGGGTTAGGTCTCTGGGGAAGTTGGGGATACAGGGTCCTGAAGCTGGGGCAAAGGGGCCAAGGTGTCCGAACTGAGCCTGAGCCCGACTGTGGGAGCAGCCGGGGAGGCGGGAGAAAGCAGGGCGCGGTATGGGGAGGGGGGCAGGAAAGGGGTGGGAACTCTGGCCCTCGACAAGGCAGGAAGTTTTGACAAGGAAACTGCGAGCAGTATGGAGGGGAGGGGGATGAGGGAATGGGAGGGAAGACAGAGACAGACAGAAAAGAGACTGATACAGAGGAACTGAGAAAGGCAGAGAGATACATGTAAACAGAGATTCTGAGATCCGGAGGGACTGGAAGGAGATAGCCAGAGCCCCAGAGAAGAGAGACTACAGCACAAAAAATGACCAAAGACAGAGAAACAAAGGTATAGATTAAATAAATAAACACCTGGAAAGAAATTGAGGCAGACATGAGCTATAGGCCCAGAGATTGAATACAGGCAGCCCACATCTCTCCTCTCCTCTCTTCTCCCCTCCTATCCCAGAAAGTTCTGGGAAGGAGTATGAGGGATGAAGGTCTTGGATCCGCCTCCTAGACTGTGGGAGGGAGAATGCCAGGTCACTTTTTATTTCAGATCTGCAATCACCTATGGTGGGAAAGGGGAAGAACAAGCATTTATTAAAATCGACTATGTACAGGCACCGGGCTAAGCACTTTACAAGCGATACCTCATTTGGCTCTCACTCATAATCCTGACAGCCAGGGGCAACTGTTATTATGCTCATTCCTGTTTTATAGTTGAGAGGAATGGTGGTGGAAGGGATTGTTGTTTTGTTTGTTTAAGTGATTTGCCTAGATAATAAATTATCTGAGGCAGAGTTTGAACTCAGGACTTTCTGACTCCAACGAATACATTGAGTCACCAGCTTCCCCTGTTTAGAGCTTCCCCAAGGAGAAGGAACATGAAATCATAAGATTTAGGTGTAGCTGTTCTTAAAGATCACAAACGCCAAGCCTTTCATAAAGGGACACGAGGCTCCACGCTATTCTGGGGTTTTCCTAGAGTCCTAAAGAATGGACCTGTCCCGAGGGTCCCAGTGGTCACTGGGAATCTAAAAGCATCTGTCCACATCTGCCAGATGGTTAGCTACAGGGGAATCCAGGAGAGGAGCTCCATCTGGTGGTTCACGAGACAACCTCCTTAAATAGAAGCGCAGGCCAAAATGTACTAGGGTGCAGCTGGCAAGCGGGACTCCTGGGTCTCTGAGCTTAGAGGGGAGTGGAAGGAGAAGGAGCAGTCCATCTGTTAGCCTAGGAGTTACTCAGTGCTGACTCCAGGTGGAAGAGGTTCCATTAGTCAGAGAGAGAGTTTTTTGTGAAGGACTTTTAAGATCAGGAAAGATCCCTTAAACCTAGAGCACCCTGAAGGTAAATTATTCAGATTTGAGACTGGGGAGTGTTGGGTTGAGCAGGATATACAGCGAAAGAAATTGGACTGTTTTGCTCTTCTTTGCAATGACACAAAACATCTCCAGAGGGCGGCAGAGACCTGAAAACCTAAGCTGGGTGATCTCTAAGCACATTATCTTGGGAAGAAAAAGGACCAGAAAGACCGAGTCCCAGTTTTATGGAAGGATTGGGCAAGGGGAGTGAGAGAAGGACTCCCTTCCTTCTCCCAGACGATCCTGAAAGGGAACAAAAGAGAACCTATCTGGGCTCAAGACCTTCAGTGAGACTCCTGCCTTCCCAAGCCCTGTCCCACTCAGCCCATTGTCTCATCCCCACCTCAAGTTTGCTAAATGGGATCAGGGAAAGGTAGCATTGTGTCTTTCTTCCACCCATTTTCCTTTTGTTGAGTGCGGGGAGGGGGAGAAATTTGTGGCTGGAGGAGAATAAAGCAAAAAGTTTCATCTCTTCCTGCCCCGGAACTTTCTACTAAGGACCTAGAAAGCTTGGTCATGTTGGGGGAGAAAACAGATACATACTTGGAGTCCTCAAATCTTGGATCATTTCCACTGACACAGGTAAGAACACTGGCACCCAGTAATACAAAACCCTGTGTAGAATATCTTACATAGAGCCCTCAAGAGTCACACACATATATGGCATATTACAAGTAACAGCACACACAACCGGAGATTACCTATGGCATATCTAATCACATATATATACACACACACATGTGGAGGCACATAATATATATTTCAATATATCAGTTCTTTGAAGGCAGATAGAATTTTTCTTCCTAAGTCCTTTTTGGTTGATTTAGATGTTCAGATTACTCAGAAAAGCTTAGTCATTCCCAGTTACTCTTTGAATAATATCACTATTATTTTATACAATGTTCTCTTGGTTCTATTAGTTTCACTTTGCAGCAACAAGCATTTATTAAGCACCTACTATTTGCCAGGCACTATACTATTAATTGTTTTCATGAAACAGTTAGGGGATACAGTGGCTAGAGAGCTAGATCTGGAATTAGAAAGAACTGAGTTCAGAAATGACCTAGGGCACTAGCTGTGTGACGTACTGAGCAAGTTACTTTAGTCTCTGTCTGCTCGG
The DNA here is from genome assembly GCF_902635505.1 of Sarcophilus harrisii. Taxonomy (NCBI): domain Eukaryota; kingdom Metazoa; phylum Chordata; class Mammalia; order Dasyuromorphia; family Dasyuridae; genus Sarcophilus; species Sarcophilus harrisii. The sequence continues at coordinate 359,328,101 of NC_045429.1, read as the reverse complement.
TTTCCTCATTCATAAAATGGGGATAATTATAGCACTTAACTATCTGTGTTGTCGTGAGTCTCAAATGAGACATGTTGACAAAGTACTTAACACTGTACCTGGCACATGTAGGCACTTAATAATTGCTTGTTCCCATCCTTTTTTTTTTTTTTTCTGATTAACCACACATAATAGTGTGACCATAAACACTCTTCACACATAATACTGCATGTAATCATATATAACAACAAACAACATGGCGTGCAATGTTGTGTTTAACATTCATCACACACAAAATATGGCAAAGCGTTAAAGCGTCCATGGAGAGATGCACCATATATCATAATCACAGGCCTTGTTAAATTATACTTTTTATATATATATATATATATATATATATATATATATATACATACTTTCTAAGCTATATTTGATAATGTTTACTTGCTATACTTGTAAGAAAGGGTTTCCTATATATTCATCATGGCACACAAAGGATTAAAACACACACTCACTCATATATGCCCCCACCCATATACATATTCACACACACACACACACACACACACACACTCATATCCAGTATTTCTCTCTGCCCAATTAGGCCTTCACTAAATGCTATGGAGGAGGATGCTCACAGATTCATGATGAGATTCACACCCCTTCTTCTCTAAGCCTCTCTTAATGTCTTCCTCAAACTCCATTTTTTTTCTGACCAGCCTGGAATACAACCCTGGAATCTTGATGTCAAGCTTCCCAGCTGAGCCCTCCCCAGTTTCCATGGAGCTCCCTCAGATGATCCCCAGGAGCCCCAGTTTCATGAACTCCCAATAGTCCCTTGAGATCCCTGCTTCCTTCCTTCTGTGGACCCAGGCATCCTATCTCCTAGTGTCCCCTCTCCAAGGGGCTGGAAGCTAGACACTCCAGCTCTCCCCTCCTAGCTTCCCCCTTCTTCATCTCCCCTCCAGCTGTAATTACAGTCCCAGTGCCTGATCCCTCCCCCTCCTCACTGATAATTGGGGTTGATTTAGGGGCGACCAGGGGAGAGGGGGGGGCTAATGGAGCTAGTGGGGGGCAGGCTGGTGATGAAGGGAAGGATGAGAGGCAATTAACAGTCTTGACATCAATGGGAGTTATCTAATGCATTCTCTATGAATAGCTAAGTGTCTTGGTTTGGTGGTGGTGGGAAGCTGCTTCCCCCAACTCTCCAGGAGCTAGCTTTAAGAAGAATCCCAGCTCCAGGGTCCTATCTCACTCTCAGATTCTGGGATAGCAGGAGAGGTGCAAGACAGACAGCAGGGTGGACTTCCTAAAGGATGAGGGAATAGAACAGGGGCTAGGGGAAATACTGGGTGAGTGTTGGTGGAAGGAGTCTAAGGTAGAGTTAGAGGCAGGAGAGATACTTGGAGAAGAGGAGTTGGGATGGGAAGAGGCATGGATTGGGGAAGACTATGAGGTAGAAGAAGGGAGAGTATTCCAGTATTCCCATCTCTCAGTAAGGTCCCCTCCCCCTCAGAGTGCAGGATGAATTCTATCCCTCACTGGGGACTGACTTCTGATTAATACCAACATTAGATATGAACACTCTCCCCTACTGGCCTCTTGGTCATTAATTACCTCCTCTCCTCGCTTCCTAGGGGACAGAAAACAGTGTTCCTTAGGAGGCTAAAGACTCAAGTGTCCTAGCCGCTAGCTCAGAGGGACCTTTCTTTTTTCCTTTTGTTCCAACCTCCTCTTCTTATTTCCCAAGGAAAAGGGAAAGGGAGAAAAGGAAGGAAGGAAGGAAGGAAGGAAGGAAGGAAGGAAGGAAGGAAGGAAGGAAGGAAGGAAGGAAGGAAGGAAGGAAGGAAAATATTATCTTTTTCTTTTATCTCTTCCTCTTTTGTGTGATCAATCTCCTTATACTTTCAATCCCAGGCTCCATGCTCTTTGCCTCCAACTACTTGCTTTCTCTTCCAGAGTCTCTCACTACCTTGGAGAATTCTTTCTTGTGTTCTAACCATCATCCCTCCTGCTACTACTTTCTCAAGAATCTTATTTATACATGTCAAACTAAACAGAAATTGAAGTCTTCAGATTTTAGTCCCAAAGGAGGAACATATACATAGCCATATACTCAAACACAGAAATTCACTTAGACACATATACAAACTTATGTTCTTTTATGTATACTTACATACATACCAGATAGACTACATAGACACACAAATACACACCAAGGGTGTCAAGATGATCATAGGATCAACCTAACTTGGGAGACAGGGTGTAAGATACGTGATACTCAAGATATATATTTTAATATCCTCAGACAATGAACATACAGGACAGTATTGAGGGGGCTAAAATGTCACAGAGAGTGAGTGACTTGCTATTGAAGAGGTACATGTTTGGAAGGAAATCTCTTGGCCTGAAGGTTGATACTTCGGTATCTTTTCCCTATGTCTAATTTCTAACATTATTATGTATATGTTAAGGGATTAATAGGTATTGTAAATACCAGGTCACATTCAGGCTTGCTGCCCAGGAGTTACTTCATCTCTCTTTAATCTCTACTGAACGAGGTATAAAATTTCCTAGACAAGATTAACTCTGACAAGGTAAAAGCCAGCCTTGCCCTTGGGTCTTGATTGGTCCCTGTGGTCCTTTCTTTTCCCACTAGGATGATGAAGTTTCTACCTAAGGAATCGAAATAGTAATGAAAAGCAACAGGTTGATTGTTCATAGGTCATCCTTGGTCTTAGGCTTGGTCTCTCTTGGCCACTGACAGAAAATACTAGAGAAAGAATGAGGGGAACTGACAAGGATAGCACATGTGAATGGACTATGTTTCCTAAAAAGAGCTCTGCCCATCTATTTGACCTCTTCAGGGAATCATTTGCATGACAAAAACGATAACAAAACATTGATAACAATAAAAACGAATACAAAATGACTCCAGGTAAAGATAGAGAAAAGGTTCTCCTAAGAGAGAGAAGTTTCTTCTGCAAGGGAGAATAAAAAAGAAGAGCACTGTCACTGTGATGGAAGATTTGGAAGATATGGAAGTCACTATCCAGTCAATGATACTGTGAATCCTGTCGATTCTATAGGTCCAAAGAGAAAGTACAGTCTTTTAGAGGCTGGGCTTGACTCTAGCAGCTTCAAGTTCTTTCCCTGGGAAGGAGCTCTCCTAGGTAGTATTTTAAGTCTGTAGAACTAGACAAAGTCCTTGGGGAAAGCATAAATTCACCAGAGATGAGATTACTTGATTCTCTTACAGTCTTAAGTTATTATCTCCTTGGGGTGGGGTAGAGAGGAAGGTTTATTGAACTAAATACTAATAGAGTAGAGGTCTATAAATCCTTGTAGAAGGTATAAGCCCACCACGGGAAGGAGAATTATCCTAGCTCAGGTATGAGTCCTTTGCGTTTCCTGCTAAGCCAAGTAAAACTTGTCCTATATTTGACATTTTGTTAGCCTGAGTGCTTGCTTGGGAATCGAAGACTTTTTTTAGACAAGAGTCAAATTTGTATATTCCCAGGGTAAATTGGGTGGAAGTACAAAGCAAAGATGTTATTGAGAGTGGCCTCTAATGTGAGCCCCAGTCTTTATGGTCACAGAGACTATAACTGAATTGAACAGAATTGAACGGTGCTTTGCATGTAATTGATGCTTAATAAATGTTGAATTCAATTAAATTGAGTAAAGGCTTTGCTTTGGTGAAGGGGATGAATGTATGCATATGAGTTTCAAGTCTCTTTCAACTGCTGGTGTCTCTCCTTGGGTCACCTGGGAAATTAGGAGCAAAGGAGACTAGTAATCTCGGTCCCTTAGAGATAATAGTTTGAAATATGGATACATGATATACTTACACACATTTCTTTCCTAAGAGGGAAGAGGAAGGAACTGCCTGCCCTACTCCAACAAACCTCCAGCTCCTCAGTCTGAAACAGAAGTAGAGATCCCCATCTGCTTTCAAATCTGTTCCCGGCACAGAATAGGGACCCCTCCACTCAGCTCTGAGTCTTGCAGACTAAGAACATTCCAGTCACCTCTGTGGTTTTGTTTTTCCACAGAGGCCCTTCTTCCCTTTCTCTTTTCCCACAAACACCCTTCTGCTTCTCAGACACTGATCTCAAAGCCCCTTTCTTAGAGGGGGACCCAGGCATCCTGTTCCATGTGGGGGTGGGGGGGAGGGATGAGTCTATTGAGTTGGTACTAAGCCACCCTCCTCCCAGCTCGTTTATAAGGCCAAGTGAGTCTGGAGACACGACAATCGATATCCCTCAAAGATGAAGACGCTAATAACTTTATCCCCTCTTGTCCTCCGCCTCTCACTTACATTAGCTCCAACCACAGGCCCCAGGCAGCTGGGACCTGCAGTGGGAGGGATTTGAGTTGATCTCTGGGCAGAGATGGGAGGTAACCCCTTCGGGCCCGATTGAGGGGAGGGTGAAGGTTAGACTGTAGGAAGAACTACCCAACATTTCCAGCTGGGAAACCCAGAAAGAAAAAGGGGTTGTCAAAGAAGGTTGGGCTAAAGAAGGCTCAGGAAAGGCTTCAGAAGGCCATCTACAGTCAGAGAGAAGACTGTGAGAACTGAGTGTGGATCACAACATAGCACTTTCACCCTTTTTGTTGTTGTTTGCTTACATTTTATTTTCTTCTTCATTTTTTCCTTTTTGATTTGATTTTTCTTGTGCAGCACGATAATTGTATAAATATGTATACATATATTAGATTTAACATTTTTAAAAAACATGTTTAACATATATTGGATAGTAATCTATTAATAGTAATTACTATTATATTATTATATATATTATATATTATATAATTACTATTAATAGTAATTTTGGATAGTAATGCTATTTAGGGGAGAGGGCACAGGGAAGGAGGGGAAAATTTGTAACACAAGGTTTTGCAAGGGTCAATGTTGAAAAATTATCCATACATATGTTTTGAAAATAAAAAGCTGTAGTAAAAAAAATAAACTTTTTTTTTTTAAAAAAGGAAAAGTCTTTTCTATTCCCTTCATCCATATTGAAAGACCCCAACCTTGGACTCTTTCATTATACACCCCACCTCACAAGCTCTTTGCTCCCACCCGTAACTCCAAGGTTGACAGGTCCAGCTGATGTGTATTGGGGGAAGAGTTGGTTTATCCTGTGGCCTTCATAAAGTAATAATAGGAGTTTATATGCCCATATTGCTTTAAGATTTAAAAAGTACAACAACCTTGTTAAATAATACACTTTATTATACTCATTTTGTAGAAGAAGAAACTGAGATGAAGGGGGGGAAGGTGACGACTCATCTAAAGGCATATATTTAGTAAAAGGCAGAGGGAGCTAGATTAGAATCCTGGTTTATGGACTCAAAATTCTAGGATTCTTTACCAACATCTTCTTACCCTACAGTGTTGCCTTCTATCAGAAGGAATGAGATACACAGTTGCAGATGAAGGAATGGTACTTAGACATTTAGACTATAAATCCATACATTTAGAATTGAGAGGGACTTTAGAGGTCATCTAGCCTGATTCTTCCATTTTACAGATGAAGAAAATGAACACAGAGTCTTAAAGTGACACAAAGGCGACAAAAATAGTAAGTGACCTAGCTAGGATCTCAATGTCTGATGCTCTGCTTCCAAAGCCAAGGTTCTTTTCCATATTATTCCTTTTCTTCCTCCCTCCTTTCCCCATCTCCCAACTCTCCCCTCAAGACCAGCAAGAAGAGTCAAGATGGAATATAGTATGTCTGACTCTCCTCAGCTTCAAGGCCCTCTATGGTCTTCTCCCACTAAGGTGCTTTGAGATCAGCACCAGGGATTCAGATCAAAGGGGCTTCAAAAGTTTATGAAGAAAGAAGAACAAATTTCTCATATACTACTCCTTTTCCCAAACAGCAGCTGCTTGGGGAAGGTAGAGGACTGAAAGGAGAAGGAAAGGAAATGGGATGAAATCTTGTTTTTCACATGCAACTTTACCTACCCCATTTTGTCCCCTTATCCATCAGCCATACTTGTCATTTCCTCCTGGTTGGGACCTCAGAAGCTGGGGGGAAGTAGAGCTTGCTGGCTTGCAGAAGGGATGATTTGGGAGAGGAATGAGAGTTTGGGAGGGGGGCTGAGGAACAATAGAAAAAGAAGTCCTCTTGCAGGTAGAAGGAGAAATATCTTGCCTCAAGGAACCCCAACCACAGGCAAGGGCTTTAGGAAGTTCTGTGCCTTGGTTTCTAAAAAGTGTTAACTTGCCTTGTATCTGTCTGTGTTACATTGTGTCTCTGCTGTTATTTTTTAAAATATGTTTCTACTTCTATGTGTCTGTTTCTCTATCTCTGAGACACAGGAGATGTATACATTGTTCCAGTCTTGTCTGATTCTATGAGTTCCGAATTTGACTCCTATCTAAAAAAAGTCTTCAGTTCCCAAGCAAGCACTCAGGCTAACAAAATATCAAATATAGGACAAGTTTTATTTGGCCTAGCAGTCCCCCATTTGGGGTTTTCTTGGCAGCAATACTGGAAAGGTTTGTCATTTCCTTCTTTGTCTCATTTTATAGATGAGAAAATTGAGGCAAAAAGAGTTAAGTAACTTGCTCAAGGTCACACAGCTAGTGAGTGTCTAAGGCAATATTTGAATTCTGGAAGATGAATCTTTCTGACTTTAGACTTTTCATTATCCACTGTGGCCACCTAACTACCCCTAAAAATTCTGGATAATCCAAGAAGACTTGGATTATAATTCTGCTTTACCTGTCTCAGTTTTATCAATTGTAAAATGAGGATGATATAATAACTTCCAGGATCATTTTAAGAATCAAATGTGATTAATAAATGTGGAAATAAGTTTAGAAGAATTGCACATGGAATTTGTATTTATATTATTGGATTTTATATAGGATTGCTTGCTATTTAGAGGAGGGGCGAAAGAGGGAGAAAATTTATGGAAATAAAACATAAGATTTTGCAAGAGTGAATGTTGAAAGCTATCTTTGCATGTATTTGGAAAAATAAAAAGCTATCATTGTTTTAAAAAAAGAATTAAATATGATATTAGTAAAAACGCTGAGCTCAGTGTCTGACATATAGTAGGTGTTTAATGGATGCTTGTTTCCTTCCCCATTTACTAGTTGAGAAATCTTGAGAAAGTTACTTCACTTAGATAAACTCCAGTTTTCTCATCCATAATATGAGGGGGCTGACCTAGATGCACCCCTCCAGATCTAATTCCTATGTTTCTGTATACCTCTGTGTTTAGATCATTATCTCTTTTTCTATCTCTCAAGATATCTATTTCTATATCTTTCTATTTCAGAATATATTTCTGCATGTCTTTTTCTGTCTCTGCCTGTGCTCCCAGCAATTTCTGTCTGTCCTACATCTCTCTGTCTCCATGGTGGTATGATGCCCATCTTGATTTGTGTCTCTCCCCCATGCCTAACCCTGGCACCAGACCTGGTAGGCTCCCCTCCTCCTTTTCTGCCTTCCTCAGTTCCCGAAAACAGCTCAAACTTTCCATCTTAGAGCCCAAGTGGAGAGGGAGGACAAAGAGAGAGATGATGGGTCTGAGCTACAGATGGGGCAGAATAACGATGGGGTATTCACCCATATGATTTGTGTATCTCTACCCCCACCAAGTTCGTGATCTTGTGTCTGGGAGCCAGAATTTCTGGGTTTCCGTTGCTCTTCTAAAGATTTCTCCTCGGCTTCCCTAGCTGGGAAGCCTGTCCCTGCTTATGGCAAAGATCCTGGCCTGAGAAAGACACAGTAGGTGTTTAGAGATCCATGGTCCTCATTAGTTTTGGACTACTTTTCAGGATAGAACTCCCTGTTCTGATGCCCAGACATGGGCGGGGGAGAAGTGGGGAGCTGGGGTAAATAGAATCCAGAGAAGGGGATACTCTTCTGGCAGCATTTCTTCTGCCCGCCCCGTTCCTGGAAGCCCTCACGAAGGCAGCTTCTCTGATCTCCTGTCGGGAATCCAAACCTCCAGGGAAAGGAGGGGGTGGCGAGATATGTAGGAAGGAGACTGAGGCTATATAGACAAGCTGAGGAGAAAGACCTAGGACACTTGGGTCCTTTATAGAATCTATTCCAGCATTGGATACTCCAGGGAGTCTTACTACCCTCTCTGTGCTCTATTGCACTCATTCCCCTTCCTTTCATGAAAAATCTCTTGATGGAAGGGGGAAAGATTGTTAGCCGACAGTGACAGGGCCAGATGAGGACCTGGGATGTCTAAGTTCAGTCTTCAACTCCTTTCCCTTCTCCCACCTGACTGGTCACCCCCGAAAAAAAGCCATCACTTTCTCTGGGTCTCAGATTTCTTACTCTTCCCAACATCCCCACATACACCAGAATGGGGACAAATAGAACAGAGAAAGATCAAGGATTAGCTTGGGAAAGTGTGATGACTAGGTCTTCCTTTCCCTTAACAGCAGCTCCTGTTTTCCTCTGATATTCTGAGCGAACAGCTCTTCTTGGACCAAGCCCTACAGACTCTGGCGTGTAGGGGTCTTGAAACTTTCAAATTGTTGTCATTGACTGAGGCTCCATCCTCCACCTCCAATCCCTCCCCGCGGGGTCCCCAAGGCCTCATCCCCATCGATCCCCCCGGGCACTTTCTCTGTTTTATCTGGTATTCTGGCTAGGGGCTAATGGACTTGGCACAGGGAGGAGGGAGAGAAGGTAATTAACGGGGAGGGGGCAGAGGCCTCTGGTGCTCTGGGAGGTTAATGACTAGGGAGTCTAGGGGAATAGGCAAATATGAGAGAGAAGGGGAATTATAGGGTGTATCAGTGTCAGTGTATATCAGTGTGTCAATTTGTCGTGTCAGTGTGTCAACAAGTGTGCATTGATGTCTGTCAGCACTTGGGTCAATGTAAGTCGTCAGAGGGGGTCAGCGCGCGGCTGTGTGGGTCGGCGCCTCTGGTGTATATCAGGTTCTACATATGCCCATGTGTATTGCTGTTTGTGCCCGTGCTAATGAGCTGTATCAGTGTCTTAGTTTCAACTGCTGACCCTAATCCAGACCATGCACCCATGCATGATACCCCCTTCCCTCCCAAAAAAATCTGGGGTCATTAATTCCAGGAGCTTGTTGTGTTTGACTGGACCCGAGTATTTCATTATCTTTTTTCCCCCTGAGGCAATTGGGGTCAAGTGACAGCTAGAAAGTATTAAATGTCTGAGGTTTGATTTGAACTCAGGTCCTCCTGACTTCAGGGCTGCTGCTCTACTCACTGTGCCATCTAGCTACCCCATATTTTATTGTCTTATGTCAATGGTCTCCATCCAGTCCATTTTCCCCCTGAGCTAGGAATTGTCCCAATATCCCAATCTTATTCAGGGAACATTCAACCCTACTCCCCTAATCCCACCAGCTCTAGGCTTCCTCCCACCAATCTCCTGATGTTCTATAAATGATCTCCAAGCACAAATCACAATAAAAGGAGAGTCAAGGATAAAGTGACAGGTATTATTCACATTATCCCTCTTCCTCCAAGTAGGTTATTCTATTCTTCAGGATGTGTAGGGAAGAAAAGCCTTTCTCTTTCCAACACTCTTCCGTGCCAAACTCTTCCACTTTCATGGAGAAGCTCTTCACACTGTCTAGACATTATCTTGGCTGTAGTGTGGGACCTGATCATTTTCTTTCCCCCACTGGGAGGTTATGTTCAAGGCAGCTCTCCTCCCCACCTCCACCCTCACCCCAATTCCCATCCAAGCCTCAGAGACCAGTGCCCTTTTTCCCTCACTTACTAAGCAGCATCTGTAGTCATGCCAAGGGAGGGGCCATTGGGGAGGAAGCAGGGTGAGACTTGGGGGTGGGGGGAGAGAGGAGGAAGCTCGGAGTCATTTCTCAGGGTCTCCAATATCTGTGTCTGCACTTTCTCTTTCTGTCTCCACCTGTGTTTTCCAGCTCTCTGTCTGTTTGTCCTTGTCTTTTTTTTTTTTTTCCTTTCCATTTGGGTGTCTCTGTCCAGATCACTCTGTCTCTATCTTTCTGTTGTTATATCTGTTGCCCTCTCTAACTCTCTGTATCTCATTCTTTCTGGCTCTTTAAATCTCTGTCTTTGAAGCAAGATCTCCTCTCAGTGTTTCTCCCTCTTTTTGAATCTCTGTCATTTTGGTTGTCTGTCTCTCTCACTCTACCCACAGTTCTCAATCATTGAATGAAATTCAAGTTCTTTGCTTTTCTCTCCCCAGTCCTCTAGATATTGAAAAACATTGCCTCAAAGGGGCAGACCACACCTAATAGGCGGCTCCTTTGAATACATCTAAACTTGGGGGTCTCAGAAGGCAAACTCAGGAGAGCTCCCCCCCCCCCCCACTTCACCTGCCGTATCAATCAGCCCCAGGCTGTGGGTCAGGTCTCCATTAGCTCTAACTAGACTGGACAAGAGGCAGATTGCCACCATCCTGGCCGGGCCTGGGGGGGCTGATAAGGCAGCAGATCTAATAAAGGCTGAGGGGAGTGGCCTTCCAGGGACCATCTGACATTTCCTCCTGATAAGCCCTGGAGGGATAAGGGGCTGTGGGTTCTGGCAGGATGAAGGTTGGTCATTAGGAGCAATGGGACTTCCAGACAAGAGGTCTTGCTTCTACCTCCAATCCTTCCCTTGCTATTTGCCTCCCCCTGAAGAGATCTCAAAGCAATTGTCAGGAAGTCTGCCTCTCCCTCAGGCCAAAGGCAGGAAGAGAAGCTTGAGTCCTTATGGAACATCGGGCTTGTCCAATTCTCTGACGCCAGGTCCTGACTTACCCTTCCCTAGCAAGGCAAAACCAAGACATAAGTGTTCTGTGCCCCTCCTCCCATTATGGCTGAGCCTTTCTCTCACTAGATATATTCCCAGTTTCCAAGAACTTTCCCATTCGTGATCTTGAGCCATCTAACTTCCATTCCCCAGGCTCCAGAACATCCAATCTTCCCACCCAAGGTCAGCTCTTCTTGAAGCTAAAGGCAAATCTAAACCTTCCTCTGCTCCTTTTCCATTTAAGCTTGGATTGTTAGAGAAGGGAGGAACCTTAGACACCAGAGAGCCAACCTCCAGCCAAAGGCTTATGTAGCAAAAGCAGGAGTGGAGACACGGGTTTGATTCAGGTGGTTGTTTGTCCTTCGTTCTTAATGAGGACCATGACACCAGGGAGGTGATGCTATGACTGGCAAATGAACTGGAAATAAGTGAGGGAAGGCTAGAGAAAGAGGACATTGGGAATCAGGAATGAGGCATTCTCCTGCCCAACCTTTCCTTTGCCCTCCCTTCCCTGAAAGCAAAATAGAAACTGCAGAAGGGACAATAAATATATTGAGTGAATGTGCCATTTGAGTAGCATACAAATCCTTTCCCCCACCCTAATCCCCCCCACCCTCCCTCCTCAGCTCCTCTCAGGGTCCTGGGCTAAGGATGAGTTGAAGATGCTTTGAGATCACCTATGGATGGTAATAATAGGGTGGCTGTGGTAGTGAAAGTGAGCAAGGTTAGGAGCCCCAGAAGTTTTGGAGGCCCTGATCCTCAGGGCCTTGTGGCTAGCCCAGGACGTCCAGGTAGACGGGAGGGGCCTTGATGAGGGCCTGGAGCCGGGCATGGATGTCCTTGATGCTGTGGCGTTGCTGGGGCTCCCGCTGCCAGCAGCCACGCATGATGGCGTAGACCTCTGGGGGACAGGCCCGGGGCCTCTCCAGTTCCCTGCCCTGAGTAATGCACTCGATGGCCTGAGAAAGAAATAACGGGTTGTGAGAAGTGGTCTGACCCAGAGAAGAGGCTCAGTCTTTCTGGGAGCCTACTATCTCCATGGGGCTCTCCTAGACCATCTCTAAGGTCCTTTCCAGAGTGAGGTTGCAGCCAAGGGGTGTGAGGTTGGGCTGTGCTGTATTACCAGGGAGTAAGGGGAGACAAGTGTAAGGGTGGGGAGGGTTTGCAAGCCCCTTTGTTAGATTTTCAGTTGCTGGATTAGGGAAAGCTACAGAAAGAGTTAGCAATGGACTAATGTGAGATGACACTCATGGACAGACTTTCCAAGTGGGCAGGAAAGGAGAAAGCTCATCAGTCTTAATAGCTTGGGTAGGTGAGTGGGATGGGTTCTCCCAATGGACTCTCTCCCCTACACGTGAAGAAGCAAAAAAGAGTGCAGGTAGATTATGGAAAGAAAGCAGGAGATAGTGGAATGGGGGAGAGAGAGGGGGAAATGCACCCTTTCCTATTTCCCTTTCTTACCCTTCTATGGGAATTTGCCTTCCCTATAATACAAAGAAAATGACTTGGAATTACAGCACAAAGGATGGAAGGAAGATTGCAAGATGAACTAGTCAGGAGAGTATATGAACTGAGGAGAGAAAGGAATGGAGAAGAGGGAGGAGGGAAGGAGGAAGGATCAAGGAGGGGGCAGGAGCCTCCTTGGGTTACAGCCCAAGAGAGAATGGGGGTGTGGAGACGGAGCAGGGGTGGGGGGAGAGACATAGCGAAACCGAGACTAATTCCATTCCATCTCTCTGTGCTTGAGAAAATTAAAATCTATAACCCCCTCCCCAGCCCCGAGGGAGCCAACTGCATTAGGAGAAGAAATGGGAACTGACAGCTGTGAGCCAGGAGGTGGGGGAGGGCAGGAAGCTGAGCTGGGAGGCTGGACACCTGGGTTCTTATCACTTTGCCTAGCTGGCAGGCTAGGGCTGGATATAAGGAAAGTTGGACAGGACTGTCCTTCTGATGGTCTAACTTCAGTCCCTCCTGTCTCTATAAATAGGAAGGAGAACTAAAGTGGGGGGGGGGTGTCTATAAAATGCATGGAAGAGCTTTAAGGGAAGCCTATGATCTGAATTTAGGAGCCATAGAGACTGGAATTGGCAGAAGAAAGGGGATGAGAGTGGGGCAGAGGGAGAGGAACCAGTGGGAAACTGATGTTAGACAGGACTGTCCTTCTGATAGTCTAACCTCCATCCTTAGCACTGCCCCCTTGTCCCTATAATTAGGAAGGAGAACTATAAAATGCTTGGAGAGTCATTAAAAGAAGCCCATGATTGGGATTTAGGGGCCACAGAAACAGACTGAGAAGAAAAGGAGTGGGGGTGGGGAGGAGGGGGAGGGACTAATGGGAAGGAGAGGAACGAGAGATGAAGAGAAATGGACCAGAGAAGGACGAGGGTGTAAAGGGGCTCTCCCCACCTCCCTGAGGAAAGGAAGGAAATAAAGCTTGCTTGATAGCAAGAAGCACAGCGGTCAAACTATAGACAAGACTAGAAGGGGGTGGGCAGCATGTGAATTGGAATGGCAGTGTCCTGGGCTCTGGAGAGCAGATTCTGGGAAAAGGAGAAGGGCACTAAAATGACTCCATGAGCTCCTAGACTTAAGGGGAGGACTGCAGGGAGCCAGGGTGAGCAGCTGGCTCTATTGCTATGCCCCAGGGTATAAAGAGAGAATCAGCTGAGGTGTCCTGGGGTTGCCTTTGATTGATGGGGACTACAGAGCTCCAACACCCCCTTTTTTCCTGAATCCTTTCCTGCTCACCCCAACTGCTGGTACTGTTTCTCCCAAACTACAATGTACTCGACAACTATGCATATAATATGTATTTATAGAAACTTTGTAGTTAGGATACAAATATTAATATGTCTATATTAACATGCATAATATGCATATATTAGTGTCCAAGGCTTCCTCCTTTCCCCAGAATCTGTTCTTGGAGCCCAGGATGCTGTTATTCCAATTTAGGCAATTATTTACATAATAGATAATTAATAAATATTTGTTGGTTGATTGATTGTAGGGGCAAAGCCAATATCAGCTGGTGAGAGATGGGACCAGGATGGAGATGGTGAAGTTTGGGGGGGAATGGATGCAGGTACAAGAGGCAAAGAAATTGGGATGGGTGGTGGAAGGTGAGAGGGGGAGGTTGAGCTAAGGATCCAAGGAGTACAGTGAAGATGGGACTCCAGCTACCTCAGTGTTGGAGAGCTGGTACCAGGGCTGTTTGCCATAGGTGAAGATCTCCCAGAGAAGGACGCCGAAGCTCCAGACATCACTTTCCGTGGTGAACTTCCGATAGAGGATACTCTCTGGCGGCATCCATCGTATAGGTAGCATCGTGCGGCCCCCCACCTATGGGCAAAACACCAGTGCCTTGGGCTTGCTCCCTCCAAAGCCTGGGAGCAGCAAGCCCATTTGTTGCTAAAATACTTTAGAGCAGGTAGGAAAAGCCCCACTCATGAAACCCAGGGCTCCAGAGAAGCCGGTCTTAGAACCCTGCGAGGGATGCAACAGAGTCAGTGAAAATCACTTGGAGCCAAGATTCAAATCCCAGTTTTATCACCTCCTGGCTTAGGCAAGGCATTCTACCTTTTTTGTTTTGTTTTGTTTTAACTTTTTTTATTAAAAGCTTTTTATTTACAAAACATAAGCATGGGTAACTTTTCAACACTGACCCTTGCAAAGCCTTTTGTTCCAAATTATCCCCTCCTTCCCCCCACTCTCTCCCCTAGATGGCAGGTAATCCAATATATGTTAAAGGGTATTCTACCTTTCCAAGACTCAGTTTATTCATCTACAAAATAGGGAAAATCTTGGCACTAGCTACCTCAAAGAGTAATAAGAAGAATCCTTAGTAAACTTTAGAGTACCCAGAAATGAATTACTACTAATCTCAGCCCAGGGCCAGAGAGGATCTGTCCATATCTAAATGGGTGTCTGAGTATGTGGGCAAGGAGGGGTATGGAAAGTCTGGGGGACGCCATGTATTAAGTGATTCCCCTGCCCCAAAGATCCCCCATCCACCTCCATCATTAAATATAGATGCTGGTCCCTAGGCCAGAGCTAAAAGGGAAAAAATGATGTAGTTTCCATCTGGGTGGAGAGAAGGGAGACAAAAGCTTCTTCCCTACACTGTTCCCCCCCCCCCAGCTGCTCTGCTCCTTTACTGGGTTCAAAAGAGCAGTTTAGTATCCTCTCCCCCACCATTCACAGTCCCTTCTCTCCCCCCCCCCCCGCCCCGTCTTTCATCTGACCCTGGAATCTACATTAACCTGCTGAAGAACTCTGGATTTCTAGTTCAGAGTCCCTGCCTTTGGGTTCTGCTATTCCGAGGCAAGGCAAAGGAGGGTTTTTTCACTAGAAGGCCACAAATAAATTTCATGTAAACAATATTTGAAATAAGTGAAGCCCTCTTTTTCTATGTCCTGTCGGCAATGGAGTCACAGTATACAGCCTGTCTAAACTGGAAACAACCTTAGAAATCCCTGAATCCATTCTACTACTTGCACAAACTGGAAACTGGGGCCCCAGAGAGAATAAATCATTTGACAGTAAGCTCCTTGCTTTGCAGATTTAGCACAGCCAAAATGGGGGGAGAAGCCAGGTTGGAATCTGAGTCTGGGGAGCTGGCTGAGCTGGTGGGGTATGTGGAAAGCAGGTCTCCTTACCCGGTAGTAGTCAGTGCTGTAGATGTCTCGGCTCATACCAAAGTCTCCAATCTTGACCACAAGCCCCTGACCCACCAGGCAGTTCCTGGTGGCCAGGTCACGGTGCACAAAATGCAGGCTAGCCAGGTAGACCATCCCAGCTGCCACCTGGCCGGCCACTGCCAGCAGCTGCCCCAGGCCTAGGGGTCCAGGAGCCGTACCCACTCCGCTAGCCAGTATCTTAGCATCTGGCCCATGAGACCTGGATGGGAGGAAAAGAAGAGTCAGTTCAAGGAGAGAGGAGGAGACATATGTGAGCTGGCAGAGGAGAGAAGGATAGAAGGGTCCCATCTAGAATAAAAAAATAAGATATAGAGATTATAGCCTCCTAGACTTTGGAGCAACAGGAGGAAAGGATCAGGGACAGCTGAGAGGAAAACAGAAATCCCAGCCATTAGGAAAAGGGAAAGGTGATCCAAAGAGTCTTAGGTTTAAACATTCAGGCATCTGGGTTTCTGGCTCCTGAGAGAGGGACAGACACTCTGATTACGGAGGGTTCTGGTCTGAGAGGGAGCCAGCTTTTCTGCCTCCAGCCCTACTGAGCTTGTAGGTAGATAAAGACAGAGGAAGGAAAAGCAGTTGCTCTTAAATGAAAGATGAAAGGATACTAATAGAAACAGTTCTACAAGAGAGAAGAGGAGGTCTGATGGGAGATGAGTCTGAGCTGATTAAAAAGACTGACATTTCTGAGGTGGGAAAGATATGAATGGGGCAAATAGAACAGAAGTTAAGAACAGAGATGGTGTGAGTGGTGGGACTGGTACCAAGGATGGAATCTAAGAAAGGAAAGGGATGGAGAGATGGAGTTCATTCCTCAGCTAGAAAAAAAAAGTTTCAAGAGCAGGATACTAGAGAAGTGTGCAAGGGATGGAGAAGATGTCCCCTTCAATTCAACTTCGCAGAACCACATTCATCATTTTCACCCCTCTATTCAAACTTGCTTCCCTCCTCACTTTCTTATTTCTCCTTATTTTTCATTTCTTTCCACTTGGCTATTCAAATTTAACATGTCCAAAATCAAGCCTATGGTTTTTCCCCTAAAACCTGCTTCTCCTCCTTTCTCCACAATTTCTGGCTATGGAAGTGCTATCCACCAGTCTCTTATGTGGAGAATTTTACAGTAATCTTTGTTTTTTTTTGTTGTTGTTGTTTTTGTTTTTGTCTCTTCCCCCCTAACTTCTCAAATCTAATCAGTGACTAAGTCCAATATCACTTCTGCTAAATATCTCACATCAATCCATCCGATCTATTCTCATCACCATTAGCTTAATATAGGCTTTCATTATGACTAGTCTGGTCTATGAAAAAAAAACCTCTTTTTAAAAAGTCTTTTTTCATTGATGCCTTTTGTTTTTGCATTACCTTCATTCATTTCCAAATAATCCCTCATCTTTCTTCTATCCAGGAAACTATCCTATCTGATGAAGATTTAAAAATAAAGAGAAAAAAAAGCAGTTTAGCAAAATTAAACAATTGAACATGTCTAACAGTATATGCCCAATTCTATGGCCCTAGTTCCCCACCTCTGCAATGGATAGAAATATTTTTTCTATTTTCTTGGTTATTATAATTATAAATGACCCAGCTTTCCAAATCCAGAGAAAGAACTATGGAGTCTAAATGTAGAAGGAAGCATATTATTTTCACTTTTTTTCCCTTTCTCATGATTTTTCTCTTTTGTTCTGATTCTTCTTTTACAACATGACTAATGTAGAAATAAGTTTAATATGATTGTACATATGAAATCTATATCAGATTGCTTACTGTCTTGGGGGGAAAGAAGGGGAGGAGAAGACAATGGAAAATGTTGAAAACTAAAACAAATTTACACTATAAAAATAGACAAAACTTTATGAGAATGGCAAAACTCTTGTAAAATGTAAACTTTGGGTAGTTTTGTTTCTTCCTCCAATTGGAATTTTTAAAAGGAAAATTATGAAGATCTATGAAATTAATTTAAAGGAAGGTAGTCAATGAATAAAATTCATGCAAATATCAAAAAATGACCAAGATTGGTCATTATAATTATGTAATATTCAGTTTCATTTTTGTTGTTCTTTCCAGTTATCTGGCTGTAGTCCTTCTGGGCAAACCTCCAGTTTTACTCTCTCTTTGACCCTTCTTTCCAACTAATTTTTCTTATACCAAAATGCAGTCATGTCACATCTCTGTTCAAAAGTCATATGTGGCTCCCTATGGCCTTCTGAGTAATAACTCCTTCATATCCAAGACTTTCCATAAAACGACTCCACTAGAGCTCTCTGGAACTTCTCATATTACTCCCTTCTACATGCTCTGTGCTTCAGCCAAATTAGACAATTCTTTTCTTCAAACATACATTTTATTCTTGACACTCTGCCTTTGCTCATGTTTTATTCTATGCCTACTATGTCTTTCCTCTCCATATTTTCCTTTTGAACTCCTTGTCCTTTAAAATCCAATTCAAATACCACCTTCTCCACCTTCTTTACTCAATCATCCTACCCCTTTAAATTCCATTTTATAATTTTCCTAGATATTATATTTTTCTGTGTATCCATCAAATGAGATAACATTTGTAAAACCCTTTGCAAACTTTAAGTCACTATATAAACATAAATTATTATCATTGTCATCATTGTGTTTTACTATTAGGTGGTAAGCTCCACCAGGGCAGGGACCATGGCTTATTCAAGTTTTGTATCTCCCTCCCTTGCCTTCAAGTAGCATAGTGCCCTGTATAGTGTATTCAGTAATTTCTTAATAAATGCTTGCAGAAATATTGTATGCTGATCAATATTGATAGAGTTAGCTCTCCTTAGCAAAGCAAGATAAAAGGCAATTCCAAAATAATAATGGAAAATCCAGAGAAAGAACTATGGAGAATATATCCAGAGAAAGAACTATGGAGTCTGAAAACAGATTGAAGAATACTTTTTCATTTTTGTTGTTTTCTTTCTTGTAGTTTTCCCCTTTTGTTCTGATTCTTCTTTCACAACATGACTAATGTGGAAATATGTTTAATATGATTGTACATGTATAATCTACATCAGATTGCTTGCCATCTTGGGGAAGAGGGAAGAAAGTGAGGGAGAGAAAAAATATGAAATTCAAAATCTTATCAAAGTGAATGTTGAAAACTATCTGTATATGTAATTGGAAAAAATAAAATACTATTTTTAAAAATTCTTGCTGAATTGAATTAAATACAATTCTTCTAGTTACATAGGCTTAAAACCTTTGACTTCTCTCTCACCTCCTGTAACAAATCAGCTCCCAGTTCTCACTGGATCCTCTTCCATCGTACCACTGCCATAGGCTTCATCACTCATATCCTACATTATCTAAAAACCTCCTAACTGGCTTCCTTACCTCCAATTTTTAACCTCTTTAATCCAACAAACATTTGTATAGTGTTTACTATATTCAAAACACTTTACAGAGCTGCCAGACAATCCTTCGAATGAATCCTTTGGATCAGGTTACTCCTCTGTTCAGAAACTTTCGTAATTTTCCATCATCTATTGTAACACGTCAAACTAAATTGTCTTTTGAATTCTTTGGGCATGAAATATATTAGTGGAACTCAGAAATGTTAGCAGAAGTGGGAACGGGAATATTTCTAGGATAAAGGCAAGATGAAGTTGGGGAAAATATTGAAAGAAAATAAAGGCAATTGAGGCTATTCTCATCCCTCCCCCTATAGCACATCCTTAGCATTTTTGATACATTCATCATTTTATAACCTAAAGGAAATGAGTTATAAGGACCAAGATTTTCTCAAAGAAGCCCCACTCCTATAATTTAGATCGCTAGTATTTCACTAAAGATTGTTTGGGAAAGACCAAGCAAGAAGGGTCCTTAGCCTGATCCCTAGGTCCCCTCTGACCCCAACTGCTTTTCTCTTTCCCAAGTCCCATGTTCCCACCAAACTGCCAGTCCTCCTTTGAGCCCCTCCCTGCCTTCTAAAAAGCCTTGTCCCTCTACTCCTAAGTATCTCCCCCCCACCATCGCTGCAGATCCCTTCTCATTACTTAGCACAGATCCTACTTCTCCATGTGCACCACGGCTCCCTGATTAGTCTGCATGTTGCTGAGGGAAAGTTTGCCGCTCATATTTTTTTGGCTTTCTCACACTCAGCAAAGTAGACTCAATATTAATTTCCTACATGAATGAAGGAGGAAACCCTGGGGTAGGTGGAGGAGAAGATGGGGAAGGATGAAGCTGTGGAGGGAGCAGGGAAGGCAAGGGCTGGGGGCCGCAGAACCAGGTCCCCAGAGGGCCAAGTACCTGAGAAAGCGGTTCAGGTCTCCGTGTTTCATGTACTCGAAGACCATGAGCAGTGGGCGGCCCTCTGTGCAGACCCCGAAAAAGCGGACTATGTGTTGGTGCTGCAGGACGGTCAGCAGCTCTGCCTCCCGCTGGAAGTCCTGACGGGCACTCTCGGACACCTCCTTCAGAGCCTGGTGTGGGTGGCAGAGGACACGAAGGCGTGAGGTATGACCCCGTGTCTCAGGTCTGCCCATAGGGGCAGCCTCCCACTCATCCCCATTAGCCAGCCTAATATGACCAGATCCCCAGGTAGGAAGGAAGACCAGTCCCCTGGGGAACCATGGAAGGTTTCTGAGATCACCTTGACAGCCACGAGCATCTTGTCCTGCTCTGGAAGCAGGTTGTGACATTCGGCCAGGAAGACCTTCCCGAAGGCACCTTCTCCCAGCTCCCATTTGAGCACGATGTCTCTGCGCTTAATGTGATGGACACCTGGGGGGGGGGGTGGAGATGGAGCAGGGAGGACAATGCAACACAACAGTTACTGGGTACTTACTGTGTACAGAGGATCATGTTGAGGGAGTGGGGGGAATTCAGGAAAAGACAAAATTTAGAGATAATAAAATTTCTGCTTTCAAGGACTTTTAGTCTAGCTGGGGGATGAAACATCAACACAGACACCATATAATATCTCCTGTTACAGAGAAGTTTCAGGAATTGAGGAGAGGTCATTCTGTCAGGGAAGAAGATTAACAGGTAGGCTTCCATCTGCTGCTTAGAGATCAGAGTGGGGTGGTCAGTGTTGGGAGAGAAGAGCTACTCTTTGGGATGTGGGATGCTCTGCCTGTAAGCTTCAGTGAGTTGGGAAGTGGAAATATATGAGGAATATGTCTAGGGAGAGAGCTCAGTAGAAAGGATGTAAGTTATATTGTATTTAATTTATACTTTAACATACTTAACATATATTGTTCATCCTGCCATTGCGGGGAGGGGATGGGGAGAAGGAGGGGAAACATTGGAACAATAGGTTTGGCAGTTGTCAATGCTATAAAATTACCCATGCATATAACTTGTAAATAAAAAGCTATAATAATAAAAAAAAGAAAGGATATAAGATCTCTGAGCATAGATGGGACAAACATAAAGATGACTTCAGCAGTCTCACAGAGGATAGAGACCCTTCTAGTAGTTCAGTCAAGAAGAAATGAAGGCCTTTACTAGGGTAGCTAAGTGGCACTGGGCCTAGAGGGAGGACCTGAATTCAAATCCAGCCTCAGCCACTTACTAGCTGAGACCTTGGAGAAGTCATTAAACCCTCTTTTCCTCAGTTTCCTGATATATAAAATAATCTGGAGGAGGAAATGTCAAACCGTTCCAGTATCTTTGCTGAGAAACTTCAAAAGGGGTCACGAAAACTAAAAACAGAAAGTACATAAAATATTCACCTCCTATCTAGCAAATTGTGATACTTTAGGATACAGGGGCTGACTTTATATTTTTTGCTGAATTACTGACCGGGGGACTCTCTGAGGATGACTTTCTCTAGCCTGGGGTTAACCACAGTGGATGGGCAGGGAAATAGGAGTTGGGCTGGGGAGGGGCTCTGTGGCTGCCAGGGCTACCAGTTTGCCAGCCTGGAGGCCTACTTTCCCTGAACCCTTACAGGCGTCACTGAAGTATTGTGGATTCTCGATGATGTGCCCCTGCAGGCCGGATCCCTTTCCCTCAGGAGATAGGGAACTGTTTCCCAGAGTCATGAAATGTAGGGACATGGCCAGACTGTCCTCGGGGGCCAGGACCGCAGGACCTAGGAATGGGGAAGAGCCGTGTTAAAAAAAAAAAAAATAGGGAATCGGATGCCCCAGTGTGCTCTCTCCTCACCCACATCCTACCACGTGTATGGTCGGGGGAGCGATCGAGAGACCCCACCCCACTGCTCCCCAGCACATACACCTAGGCATCCCAAAGTCGGCAGTGTTGGTATGAGACTCCAGGCTCAGGATGGGGCAGTGGTGGTTGCTCTTGGCTGAGCTCCTGATTAGCCTCAGGTCCCCATGGATACTGCAGACACCCCTCTCTCCCTCAGGACCCCAGGTCTCCCAGAATCACTTAGTGTTTGATTCTGATCCAGCCGCAAATTAGTGGCTGTTGCTGCTAATACTACCCCTCCCAGACACACACACAGGGAGGAGAGAAACAGGAACACAGAGAGAGAAAAACAGAGATGGACACAGAGAAACCAAGAAACTGAGGCACAGCAGGGTACCCAGACAGTGAGTCACACTTGAGACACAGAAATAAAAAGATGCTGAATGAAGGAGAGACATTAACTAAATGGCCCAGAGGGGGTTAGGAAACAAAGAGAGGCTGAGAATCAGCAGGGAAAGGGATATTTAGATAATGGAGAAGCATCAAGGCGGGGAAAGAGACTGAAGACACTGAAAGACAGCAAGTGACAGAGACATCATCCCACTTGGGGCCATTCTCTAGCTCACGGTTGATTCCGAACTTGCTTCTCCGGCCACATTTGTTGAGAAGAATGAGTAAAACCAAGAGAAAGAGGCAGGCAAAAACAGCTAAGCCCACTGCCACTGAGACCTGGAAGAGGAGGACATGAAAGGGTCGCTGATTGCCCTCATGAGCTCTACTCTCTCCTTAGGCTATTTCCCTCCCTAGATACCCCCAGCTTCCAATCCCTACTCCTTTCTATTTCACAGGGAACCCAATTCTGTTATCTTTTCTCTTCCAATAGTCCCGATAGTACAGCTTTGGCCCAAGTGGGGATAGCCAGGTATTCCTTTCCATGAAACCAGTCTATTGCCGCAGGAGGAGTTCTCAGTGCAAAGGGAGAAGGACAGAGGTGTGGGGAACAGTGAGATTATGCAAATGTATGTTATTCTGAGTCAGATGACTGACTCCAACCCCTTCCTGTAGCCAGTAGTTCTCTGTGCCCTAGCCAGCTTCCCCTAACTCTAACCAGCTCTTATCTCTATTCTCACCCCAAAATATGAGTCTTCCTTCTTCTCCACGGGGTGCCCAGAAGTGCTGTTGGTTGCTGTGTAAGGACGAAGAAGAGTAGATAGTGATAAGCCCTGTTCCTCCCCCTCGGACCCTTGCTCCTTCCCATCTCTCCAAAAGAAGCCAAATGCTTCCAATAAACAAAGCACCCATTGCCTCTCCACCCTTCCCTAACCAAAGACCAGGACCACATGCTCTCCTGACTCGGGAGAAATAGGGGTGTGATACTTACCTCCCGGGGAATAAGAAACTACAGTGGAGAAAAGAGAAAGAGGAAGTCAGTGAATTGGGAAACATTAGTGAACCTCCCCCCTTTCATCCCCAGCTGCGTCCCTTCACCCAACAGGGAAGAGAGAGAGGAACAAGGAGTGAACCCGGTCTCAGGGATGAATGTGGGGACAATGAAAAGAGGGACCATTTCCCAGTGATAGCAGAGAATGGGTGGAGAATAGAGACATCACAAAACAGGGGATGGAACAGGTATAGCTGTCCCTTCTCCTCTGGGTTACAGTGGGAAGGAGGAGGAGTCCCCATTGATACAGGGACTTGGAGCCCAGGTGGTAGTGATGACAAAGGGGGTAGATGTGGTGGAACGGGGACTGGAGGCCCAGACACTGAAGAAAGACTGAGGGAAGGGGCAGGAGTGTTGAGTGAGGAAGAAGAGAGAAATCATGGATCCCGGGAAATTTTTAGTCCATCTAGTCCAATGCCTTCATTTGGTAGGTGAGAAAACTATTGCCTGCAAGAGGCTGGGGGGAGCGACTTTGCCATAAATAACTCAGAGTAGAACTGGAATCTCTGAGTCCCAATGCAGCGTTCTTTGTCTTACATCATGTGGGACACCAGGACCTCTGGGTGCCTCCAGAACCTTCCCTGTGCCAAATGCCAAGGAAGGGCTCAGTCCCTGGGAGAAGGCAGTGGGTGTGGTGGGCAAGCCGCGCCATCCCCGCCCCAGGACTCTGATCTGTGTGTGTATGTGTGTGTGTCACAGGGAAGCCGTTCTGGGAAGGGCCGCCTACCAGGGATGGGATCCTCGGGTTTGAACTGGAAAGGATTGTCCATGAAGATAAAAAACCGAGAAGCAACGTCCCGGCCACCAGGGTTGGAGGCTTCCAGGGTATAATTGCCGTTGTTGACGTGCGTGGGCTTGTTAAGTCGCAGGCAGCCGTGCTGCATGGTCTCGTTGGCTGCCTGCTCCAGGAACTCCGTGAAGATGAAGTTGGTCTCATTGAGCACGTGGCCGTTGAAGCGCCAGGTGATGGTGGGCGGTGGCTGCCCGTCCACGGAGAAAGGGATGCACCAGTGGTGCTGGGCAATTGCTTGATGGAGATGCACCTTAGCTGGGACTGTGGCCCAGGACGAGCGGGGAGAGAGAAGGAGAGAGCCACCAAGTCAGAGAAGTCGCAGCCAGAGGGACCTGAAAAGTCAGGCAACACAGTCCCCCCTATCTGACAGAGGAGAAAGAGGAGTCCTGGCAGATTCAGTGTCTACAGTAACAGCTATTAAACAGCAGAGCTGGGGATTAAGCCTGGGCTCCTTGCAAGCCAAAACTGACAATTACCTTATGTCCAGTTGGCCTGAGAGAAAGTATCCCATAGACTAAGGAAATTAGGCTTTGGGCCTAATACCTCAGATACCAGATTTTAGAAAGAAGTTAGATAGTAGGATTATTTTGTAACAAGACCTAAAGAATAGTTGTCCTAACTTAAGCAACAAGCATTTAAATTTGGAAAAAGAAAAAATTAAAATTAAAAAAATAAAAATTTTTGGGAAAAGAAAAAGTAAGAGGCAGGGCCTAGAAAAATCAGGTATTGGGCCCAGAAAAACCCAAGTGGGATGTTGGCTTTTCAAAAAGGGATATGATATTTAATTTATATCATATTGCTTGCTAGACTGGAGAGGGAGAAAGTAAAGGAGGGAAGGAGGGAGAAAAATTTGGATCCCAAAATTTTACAAAATGAATGATGAAAACTCTCTAAATGTGTATTTGGAAAAATAAAATACTCTTTTAAAAAAGGATGTGAGATCATAGGCTTAAAAACAATCAGATAGTAGATATAAAGGAACCAAGTATCTAGGAGAAAAGACTAAAAAAATCTAATTATCTCAATCACTCAAATCTTTGCCCTTGAAAAAATCCTACCCCAGCCTCCTAAATGCTGTTCTCTGTATCAAATTCTCTTGAGATTTTGAAGGAACAGCTGTGGGGCAGCTGTGGACACTCCCCCCTCCCCATGCCTCCTATTCCCCACACCATAACCCCTCAGAACTCAGACCTAGAAAAGACAGAGGTCTTTTCCTCCTGCCCCCCAGAGACCATGGGACTGAAGGACTCACAGGAGACGTTGATCTGCACAGATTCCTCCGACCTGCCCACATCATTCTCAGCCCAGCATGTCACATTCTTCCTGTTGAGGTCGCTGGAGACATTGACCAGAATCAACCATAAGGAAGACAGATTCCCAGATTCCAGGGGCTAGGAGAGAGGGGGATCAGATCAGGGAAAGCCTTCGGGAAGAAACCGAGATTTATAAATTTTAGAGCTGGACCTGAATTTGGAAAGCTTGGGGTAGAGCCCCTTTAGTTCACAGATGAGCAAAGAGAGGCACAAAGATACAGTGATTTTCTACAAGTCACAAAGCAAAGATTTCAACATAAAGGATTCAAATGCAGATCTTTTAACTCCAAATCTGGTGGTTGTTCCAACCCCGGAACCCAGGTGAGGGGAAGGTACATCACACCCTCAAGGGGATAGGGCACAGACTAAATATTCTCTGGAACTGGAAACTCTTGTCATCTCTTCTGGCTTTGGATGGACAAGAAGAGGGATTTCAGGAGAGAAAACTGATGATGAGTTTGTGGGAAGTGATGGAATACCGTGAAATGCCTCCTCTCTCTCTCTCTCTCTCTCTCTCTCTCTCTCTCTCTCTCTCTCTCTCTCTCTCTCTCTTTGTATTTATGCTTCTCAGAAAATTAGAACTCTTTCAGGGAAAAAATGCATAGTACATGCCTAACAAATACTTGATGAATTAACTCAAAACATGAATGAAAAAATTTGAGAGCCTAAAAGAAAGGAAATAAGATCTATATAACCCAGAGATCCACAAATTTCCTACACTAAAGGTGAGACCTACATAACCTTGTTCCAAACCTTGTGAACTCTTGAGCTTTACTAGAATTCTAACAAAAAACAGAACTATACAAAGAAAAGAAATGGAAAAGCATAAGAGACAAATGATACTTCCTCAACTTGCCTCAACTTCTCAATAATATATCTGTATTCAAGATCCTGAGTCAATGATAACACCATTTTTATGTAACTTTAAGGTAGAAATATACAAGTAAATGTTTAACAACTGTCTCTCCCTCCCTACTCTGTCTCGCTCCCTACCCCAAGTACTCAAGAAATACACTGTTAAGTTTAATTAATTTAATTAATTAAGTTTAAATTAATTAATATTTTCTCAAATGTAGACAATCAACAAAATAAGTCAAGACCTGATTTATAGATTTGCTTATGGCGCAAAAACTCACACTGAAAATTTCACAATAGGTTCTGGAATTCTATTTTAATTGGTTTCAGCATTTGCCTGTCTTGAGGTTTACAAAGCATTTTTCTTAGAATGACCCTATGAGGAAGTTATTGCATGTTTAATTCTCTGTATTAGTGTCTTAGTCTCCTACTATACTGTAAACTCCATCAGGACAAGGATTAAATCTTACCTAAGCTTTTTAATGTTCTGCAGCATTAAGCATCAAACCTTTGCATGGAGCAGTATTTCATAATTTTTTGGGGGGGCCATCACATCGCAAGTATTTTTATCCTCATTTTACAGATGAGAAAGCTGAGGCCCAAAGAAGTCAATCGATTTGTTTTGATTGGCCCACTTTTTTAACTTAAAAGTAAATGCTCTTTTGACTACACTGCAAGGACAGCTATATTCAAGGACTAAAAAGTAGTCATGAGGAAGATGGTCTAGCTTTTTCTGCTTGACCCTAGAGGGCAAAACTAAAAACAATGGGTAAAAATTGCAAAGGGGAGGATTTAGATTTGACTTAAGTATTATATGGATTAAAAATTGGAGCAACTCAAGAGTAAAGTGGACTCCCTAGGGAGGCTGTGGGCTCCCCATCTCTGGAAGTCTTCAAACAAAGGCTGGATGGCCATTTGATCTGTTAGATATATCACAAAGGAAATCCTTCTTCAGGTATGAGTTGAACCAGATGTCCTTCTTACTCCAAAATTCTATGATTCTGTGACTTCCCAGAATCACAGGCCAATAGAGCAAGGAGGGACCTCTGACCATATGTTATTAGACCATAAAGCACAAAATATTAGATCTTGAAAGGACATTAGAGCATTGGTTGATAGAGTTGGCAGAGAGTTTAAGAAAAAGTCAGAACACAGAATGTTAGATCTGGGAAAGACCGAACAGCAGAAAAAGCCAGCATTAGAAAGCAACTTAGGGCACAGAATGTCAGATCCTTAGAGAACATTGAGTCCGAGCCTTTCATTTTCCCAGCAGAGGAAATTAAAGTTAAGGCAAGGAAATGACACGCAGAGTTAATGGCCAGGACAAGGAGTCAGGTTTTCAGACTTCCTCTCTCTCTCAGTCTAGCACTTTTTACTTTATTAATATAGCAATAGATGGGTTAGAATTTTCCAGGGGAATTATCACCAAGGATAATAAATAACTGGGGATCTAGTTTACAATAAGGATGGACATCAGAGGAAAATTCTGCAGTGGCCTTGGTCAAGTGTGTGCTCAGTGTGACTTTGGATATACCCAAGTGGTTATCATCTATACTAAAAATTCAGGTTTGCCTGTATAAAAAAGAGGAGGTAAAGAAGTAAATCTCTCTCCATTCTTCAAATTATAAGGGAGAATGAGATGTTCCTTAACAATAGAAGAAGGACTTTAACAAGAAAACAAAGAAAGGAAAAGGATCTGGAGACAGAGAGGAAAATTTTGACCTGTGTTAAAGGGAGGTTGAAGGTCAAACCAGGAAAAAGGGAAGATAGTCCAGCGAACATTTTGAGCTAAAGAACAGATGAGACTTTTCCCAAAGAATAAGAGAGATGAAGCTCCTGACGAACAGATCATGCTTTTCCTTAAAAGAAATAACAGTGTGGACCTGCTGGTGCCATTGAGTGATAGATAAAAACCATTCCCAGAGATATATCCAAGACATGACAGAAGACCTTTCAAGAATTGTTAATCCATTCCTAATGATTCATATGGGCCCAAATGATACTGATAAGGAATCTAGAAAGCATTGTTAAATATCTCTAAGTCTTGGGCAAGAAACTCAGGGGCATGAAATAATACCCATTAAAGGCAAAAGGTTTAAAAGTGAAAGGCGGATTTGGAAAATAAATAGTTAAGAAGATATTATCTGAGAATGAGATTTGAATTTCTGGACCATGATACAAAATACAGGAATGACAGGCTCCTGGTCAAGGACGAAGTATACCTGACAAGCACTAATGTAAGAATGAATTTGCCTGGAGTCTTGCAAATCTAATAAAGAGTGATTTAAATTAAAAAAGAAAGCAAAGGGAGAACATTGCCAACATATATCCAGCAAGCTAGATGCCATAGATAATAGCATCAATATAAGAAGAATAGCACTAGAGGTACTCAAACTTTCATAAGATACAAAATCTAAGAAACAAGATGGTAATAAAACCTATGACCTCAAATGTCCATACAGAAATGCACAAAACATGGTTAAAATGCAAGAAAAACTAAAAATACTAATATTTGAGGAGAGATCTTACCAAATAGCTCAGACTTCAGGAAAGAACAAGGGCAGGTATTAGAGAGATCTTAAAAAAAAAAAAAAAAAAAAAAAAAAAGAAAGAAAGAAAGAAAGAAAATAAGTGACTTATCCATAATCACATTACTGTCTGAGGCTGGATTTGAACTTAGATCCTCCTAACTCCAAAGACAGTGGGTACCACCCAGTTGCCCTTCCTGAGGCCTTTCTTGATCCTTCCTACTTCCCCCACTAGCTTGTACTTTTTCCCCCATAATTATTTTGTAAATAGGCATTCATGTGCTTCTCTAATAGGATATAAGCTCCTTGAGGGAAAAGGGTTTCTTTTTTGTCTCTTTATCTTCTGTGCTTCATAGCACAGTGTCTGACATATAGTAGAGACCTAGTAAGTACTTGCTAGGAACAATGCCAGAAGTGGTCAAGATTAGAATTTGTTGAGGATAATGAGGAAAACCAAGGACAATATAAATGTTTGATTTTTTAAAAACTGATATTGGGGAAAAATTTAGAATGCAATAAAGATTAGGATGATTACTCAAAGTGGCTGCATTTTCAGTCTCATGATGTTAGAGAGAAGGTAAGATCACTCAATTCTGATTTTACTTGATTTTTTTTCTGCCAAAAAGAATGAACATTGAATGGGAAAAGGCGGAACAAAAATGACTAAGGGGCCTGGATTAGAGAGTTTCTAAGGTTCTTTTCAACTCTAAAACTAAATCCAGCTGTCCTTAATGAATTCAAATCATCAAGGTCAAATGAAATATATCCCATTACGCTGAAATAACTGCAAGATGTAACTGCAAATTAATTTTGCAGTATCATGGATAAATGAAGAGATAACACAAGATTGGTGATGGGCAAATAATGTCTTGAATTTTTTTTAAACTGAATATAATCATCTTTAAATTATAAGGTGGTGAGATCGGCTTTGGTTTCTGGCAAAACTCTGGAACATATTAATTAAAGAAATGGTTGGTGAACGTGAAGGAGTAGGGATCACAAAGGGTCATCCTACCTTAATCAAGAATGAATCTGGCTAGACTAAACACATTTCCTTTTGTTAGTGCAATTGCTTGGCAGGTCCCTAGACAAGTAAAATGGTTTAAACATATTTTGCTTAGATTTTAGGATTTGATAAAATCCCTCAAGCTAGATGTGGGCTAGCTGAGAGTAGTTGGATGTATTTGTAGTTGACTTAAGTCATGGATTCCTGGTAGAGGGAGGATTTCATCTAGGTCCTAGATTCATTGTGAGAATCAGCCCCCTGTCCTTCATCCCTGATTTGATTGCCTTTCTGCCTGGCCATTTCACAGAGTGACACAATTTCAAAGTTGAAAACAGTCATCAGACCCCAAAACTAATCCCTAACATTTCAATGTCAACTTGTATTGAAGTCTTTAGAGAATGCCCCATGGATCTATGCTTGATTTTATGTTTATTACCAGCATGGATAAAGGGATGGGTGGCACATTTTTGGATATGTGTTCTTATGGAGCATTTTTGCCTGACCTGTGGCAGAGCCTTCTGAGCTCCTATTGGTCTGATCAGCCACAAACAGCCACATTATCCCTTGACTACAACATAGTGATATCATTTTGGAAAGACAACAACCAACCAAGACTGATCAATAGGCATGATCCAAAAAGATTAACAGGCTCAAATATTGGGGTGAATCTAGTAAGATGAAACTAAAAAAGTATAAATGTTAAAGTCTTGCCCTTAGGTTCAAGAAATCAGCTTAACAAGTTCATGATAGCAGAGATAGGGAAAGATTTATCTGAAAAAGATCTCTGAATTTTAGAAAATTGCAAGCTCAATCAGTAACATAGAATGGCAGCTAGGAAAAAAATAATCTTAATCACTTTAAGAGGGGGATAGTGTCCAGGAATAGACAGTTGATAGTCTCATTTTACTCTGTCCTGGTCGGAAAACATGTGTAATATCTGTATTATTATAGCTACAACATTTTAGGAAGGCCACCAATACACTATAGTATGTCCAAAGGATTGCTTCAACAATCTACAATTATTTAATCTATAGAAGAGAAAACCTAGAGAGGACATGATGGTTGTCTTCAAACATCTGGAGCATTGCCATATGAATGATGAATTAGAATTGCTCTTCTTAGTCCCAGAGGGCAAAACAGGAGAGATGGATAGACGTTGGACAGATGCGTATTTAGGCTTGAAAAACCTTAATTTTCTAATAATTATGGAGCTATTCTAAAGTGGAAGGGCAGCTTGTGACTTGCTCCTTACTGTAATTCTTCAAGCCAAGGGCTAAGATGATATAGAGATGGTTAGAGATCTTACAAAGATGTTCTTAAGATATGAATTGTATTACATGATCTCTGGAGACCCTGTCAACCAAGAGTGTGCTGGAGCCAGTTTACACTGGCTCGCAAGCAGCAATAATTAAATTTTTAGTATGAGCATTTATATCTCAGAAATCATTAGATGCTACAAAGCTAGACTTACTATTTTATTATCTAGAAAATGATAAAGAAAACATTAATAATGGGCAATAAACTTAAAAGCATATATTTTTTTCAAAGAGCTGTTTGTTAAATATTTGCCAGCATAGCACTATTTCAATTTTGAGATTTTTATCATTCCATAGAATTACTCTAGAGATGAAACCAGAATCAAGAATGGAATCTTGACTGCCATTTACAACCTGGGAAGTAAAATGGGAAAATCCATTGACCTCTCTGGATCTCGGTTGCTGAAATGCCAAAATGAATCTGTTGACTAATTAACCTCTAAAAAAAGTCCCTTCCAATTCTGAATCTATGATCCTATAGTTGACTAAATAGGAAGACAGCTCCTTAGGAGAGGAAGTCAGACCTAGGGTAAGTACCAAGCATTTGAAGCCAGAATATTTGAGCCAGACACCAGTAAAAAAAATAGCATAGGTCCCAGATATGGTGGCTAAAATTCACTTCTTTCTTCTGTAACTCAGTTTCTTCATTCTATGGTTCTATGGCTGTTCTAAAGCAAGACTTTGCCAAGGATTCTGCAGCTACAGAAAAAATAATTAAAATTTAATGTATGATACTAATAAGAGAGTTGCAAGGTATTAGAGAAGGAGATCTAAAGGGGGAAATCAGGAGCTGACTCTGAACTGAGAAATGTGAATTTATAGGATCATAGATTAAAACCTGGAACTGGAAGGGGACCTTAGAAATCAAAGGATCACAACTACAGACCTGAAAGGAACTCAGAAACCAAAAAGTCCAATCTCTCATTTTACAGATAAGATAAAAGTTCTAGAGCTGGATTCAGGAAGATTCAGTTCAAATCCTAAATTGGATACTTAGTGGCTATACAGCTTCGGGCAAATCACTTAATCTCTGTCTGCCTCTATTTCTTCAGGTATAAAATGGGGATAATAATAGTGCCTACCTCCCAAGATTGTTGTGAAGATCAATGAGATATTTGTAAAGTTCTCTGTAAACTTTAAAATGTCATATAAATGCTGTTTACCTATGATTATTATCATTCTGATGATGATGATGACTTGTTCAAGGTCACACAGGTAGTAAGCATAGAGATAGGGTTTGAAACCCGTCCAAATCCAGTCCAAATTCCCATCCCCTTTTGACAGATCTAGTGTCTTGACCAAAGTCAAAAAGACCCGAGAATAGAATCTAGGTCTTCTTAGTCCAAATTCTTCCATGCCAGTGAATTCCAGGTTGGATCCTTCATGAGTTAGCTATAAAATCTTGGGTAGATCACTATAGCTATCTTAGTTTCCTTAATAAAAATAAGAATTATTTCCTCCCATGTACCAGCCTCACAGGTAGGTGGTGCAGTAAATAGAACACTGGGCCTGGAGTCAAGAAGAACTGAATTCAAGTCCAACTTCAGACTTTCACTAGCTATGTGATTCTGGGTAAGTTAAATCATCATAATAAGCTTGAAAGGGAAACGACAAACCACTCAATATCTTTGCTAAAAAACCCCAGATGTGGTCATGAAATCAGGCACAATTCAAACAGGTGAACAATAACAACCTACCTCATAGGGCTTTTATAAGAAACAGGAAGAATCAACAGACATTTTCATAGTACTTTAAGACAAATAAAATACTTTCCCCTTAAATACCCCATCAGGGAAGTTTACAAGCATTATAATTCCAGTTTTACAGATGGAGAAACTGAGACTCAAAGATATAAAGTGACATATTACATAACCAGTAAATGACAAGTGCCAGGATTTGAAGTCACAATTCCTGACTATATTTGATAATATTTCTACTGCTTCACTAACTCTGTCTTCCTATAAAATAACATATATAAAAGAGCCTATTGAACCACAGAGCACAAAACAAATGCAAATTGTGATTATAATTCTTTAGAATATATTATTCTTAAAATTACTCATAGAAACATGGGTTTTGGACTGATAGAGAACATCTGGTACACCCTTTCATTTTGCAGATGAGAAAACTGAGATCAAGATGGATTAAACTGATTTTCCCAAAGTCTCACAAGTGATGGTAGCACGTGGAAGCTGGTCTTTTGATTCTCAATCCATTGTGTTCTTTAACATCACTGTGGGAATAAACAGTTTCTTGCTGCACCAGAACACTGAGTACTACTAGGAATGGCTAAGGAAGCCAAGAAATCACCTTCTATATGAGCATATTATCCTTCATAGCACTTAGGATCCACAAAGGACCTCAGAGACGAGACTTGGGGTGCTGGGGTGCACATGAGTGTTTTTTGCTCTATTCTACTCTGCCACCCATGGAGTGAACCCCAAGTTCCACCAGGTCTTTTTGTTCCCTACCACTTAGCATGGTCTAGGCACTTATAGGTGCTTAATAAATAGTGACTGATTGATTGCTTGGGTTCCAGGGTATGAAGGAGTCTTTCTTTTCATTCTCTCCATATTTATCTCCATGCTTCTGACTCCTCTGTCTCCTATTTCTGAGCCTATTTGAGTACCTCTGTCCCAACTCTCTATTTCTATTTCTTGATGCTTTCTTTGTTTCCATCTCTTACCACCACAGTGGCAAACTCAGATAGCTCTTCAATGTTCCAGCCAGCCCAGCTCCGTCCCTGGCTCTCCATCTGGCAATTCAGTGTCACGTTGTCCCCTACATTCACTGTAGCACTGGACAGCTCAATCTTCAGCAGGGGCTTTCCTACACCAGGGAGTGGTACATAGAAAAGAGAGATTATCAAATTAGGGACAAAGCTTGTCCTCTCACTCCTAAACTGTTGCTGACCTTCTTAGAGAACCTGGCTCCCCAGCACCAAAGGTGTCCCTCTAAACTCAGATCCAACCCACCAACTCCAGAGACTCATCTCTCTCTTCCAAATCCACCTACCACAGCTGTCATTGGGCATGATGGCAGCCGGCTCCTGGCATGGAAACCCCAGTTTGGCCAGCCCTTTGTCCTCCCAGCGCTGCAGCCATTGAAGAGCACAGGAACAGTTCAGGGGGTTTCCAGTCAGAATCCTGAGAGAAAAGGCATGAGTATTTGTTGAAGAGCCCATTCTGTTATGATGAAAAAAGAGCCTAGATACTATTTTACAGGAAATCATCAAAGAGAACTGCCCAGAGGTAATAGAATCAGAAGGCAAAATAGACATTGAAAGAATTCATCGAACACCTTCTGAAAAAGACCCTAAAAAAATTAAAATTCCAAAGAAGAGGCCATTCTATGTTTATTACATTTAATGAATTCATTCATAAAACAGAAGATAGCAAAATGGATTAAACAGCAGAATCCAACACTTATTTTCTTTAACATAAAGATATTTGAAACATAAAGATTCAAATTGATTCAAAAGGAGTAAGAGCAAAATCCATGAAGTTTAAACTACATTCAAAAAAAATCATGACTTCAGACAAGTAAAAAGCAAAAAAGCAAAAAAAAAAAAAAAAAAAACTTGGTTAAAAGAGATAAATAAGAAACCCACATGGTACTTAAAAGTACCATAACATCAATATGTAAAACACATGCATCAAATGGTATAGCATCTAAATGCTTAAAGAAAAATTAAGTTAGTTGTGGGAAGAAATACTAAAACTATAATAGTGAGAGTCCTCAATGTACTTCTCTCA
This sequence comes from Sarcophilus harrisii, assembly GCF_902635505.1. Taxonomy (NCBI): domain Eukaryota; kingdom Metazoa; phylum Chordata; class Mammalia; order Dasyuromorphia; family Dasyuridae; genus Sarcophilus; species Sarcophilus harrisii. Next base: position 359,293,560 of record NC_045429.1, on the reverse strand, counting down.
GATTTAGACAAATGTAGCAAAAAAAGAAAGAGAATATATTAGCAACCTCAACATAATTTAAGAAAAGTAAAGTCAAAAGAAAAATATTTATCAAAAACTTACTATATGGCAGATACTGTGCTAAGCACATTAGCATATTTATATGTGATAAACCTCTGATTATTAGTGAATGAAAATAGAAAGGAATGAATATATTTCTCAGCTGCATACAGCAATTTTACCAAAATGGAGCATGGGGCATAAAAACCTCACAAACAATCGAAGAAAAGCAGAAATATTAAACACATCTTTACTAACCACCATGAAATAAAAATATATTTGATAAAGGACTTTTAAGAAAGAATTAAAAATTCATTGGAGATTAAATGTCTTAATCTTAAAGAACTGATGGGTCAAAGAACAAACCACAGAAACACCAGATCATTTCATCAAAGAAAATGACAAAGATAAGATTTCCTGTGCAGACTGAGGGATGGAGAGAAGGAAGAGGGGAGAGAGGGAAGAAAGGAAGGAAGGAAGGAAGGAAGGAAGGAAGGAAGGAAGGAAGGAAGGAAGGAAGGAAGGAAGGAAGCAAAGAAGGAAGGAAGGAAGGAAGCAAAGAAGGAAGGAAGGAAGGAAGGAAAGAAGGAAGGAAGGAAGGAAAAAGAAAAAGGATGATTTAGAGTGGGAGAAACTTGAGGACAGGGAGACCAATGAGAAACCCTCTTACAATAATTCAGACAGGAGAAGCTAAAATAAGACTGTTGTAGCTATGTGAGTAGAGAGAAGGGGAAATATATAAGAGACTTTATGAAGGTGGAAATGATTAAATTGACAGTAGGATGAGAGTGAACCCTTAATCAACCAAAGTGAAAAAGTAAAACCACTTTTTCATTACTTTGAATATAAATCATTTTTACTTAATTCTGCTCTTATTGCTTCCTCCCAGGAGAACGTAAGTTCTTTGAGGTCAGGGACTGTTTTTATTTTTGAATCCTTGATGACTAGCACAGTGTCTTGTATGTAATAGACACTTCAAAATATTTGCTTAATTGGCTGTGTGGGATGAGAGGGACTCCTTGGTCAAAACCAACATTTGAGGTTGTCAACCAAAGTCACTGGGAAGCTGGTAACACCCCCAACAGTAACAGAAAAGTTGGGAAGAGGGAGAGGCTGGGGGGAAAGATAAATTCTGTTTTGCATATGTTAATGTTTGAGATGCCAATGGGACATTCAGGTCTAGAGATCCACAAGACAGTTGGTGACAGAGCTGGAGCTTGGGAGAGAAACTAGGATTATATATAGAGAGAGATTTGGGAATCATCTATCTAGAGATGATGATTGAGCCTATGGAAGGTGATAAAATCACCAAATGAGATCACGGAGGGCCTTGAAGGTCACCCACTGTTAGATGGTCATGCTAATACACTACCTGAAAGATGATCTATCCAAGAAGACTGGGAAGGAATAGTCAGATAGGTAGGAGGAAAACTAGGAGAAACCAGAATCATAAAACTAAGAGAAGAAAGAACATTCACAGGGAGATGGTGACTATTACTTTTCAGATAGGTCAAGAAGGATGACAATTGAGAAAAGTCATTAGATTTGGTTTTTTGTTTTTGTTTTTTGGAGACATTTCGGGTGAAACAGCTTGCCCAGGGTCACACAGCTAGGAAGTGTGTGAGGTCAGATTTGAACTCAGATCCTTCTGAGTCCAGCACCAGTATTCTATCCACTGCATCATCAAGCTGCCCCTGTCCCCACCCCACCCAATTGACAATCAATCCCTGGCAGTTTTCAAGAGTGTAGTTTCAGTTAAATGATGATGATGGAAGCTGGATTGCTGAGAGTTTAGAATCAAGTGAGAGTAAAGAAAGTGGAGTCACAAATTGTGGAGGCTTTTTCAAAGAGTTCAGCCACGAAGGGGAGGAGAGGTAGCAGGGATAAATTAGCCAAGTGAGAGGTTTTCTAAGGATGGGAAAGACACGGGAATGTTGGCAGGTAGTAGAGAGGGAGAGACTGAAGACTGGAAAGTGGTGGTAAAGATAATCTGCTAGGAAAGATGAATGGACATCCCCAAGGGTGCACAGGGATTTACTTTGTTAGGAAGAGTCACTTCTTCATTTGAGAGTAAAAGAGGAGATATTGGAGGAAGACGTCTGAGTGAACCCCAAAAGGGATCACAGAGAATTGGACATGGCTGAAAATGACTGAGCAACAGAATATCGCCCTTGAAGGTTCACAAAATACTTTATACTTGTTGTCTTTTTTGATTCTCACCACAAACCTGCAAGATAAGTGGTACAATTATCATCTCCATTTTATAGATGAAGAAACTAGAACCCAGGAAGGTTGTGATTTCCTAGGGTCTCCCAGCTAAATAAATATCTGAGCCAGGATTTGAATACAAAGCTCCTGGCTTCAGAATCATATACATAGATGTAAGGGGAACAGCTAGCAGGTCAGGTTTCCTGAAACACAGAGCACAAGAAAGGGAGTAATATAAAATGAAAAGGTAGACAGGATCCCAGATGGTGAAACATCAGACTAGATTGGATATGTTATATAGACATTAAGGAGCCATTGAAATTTTCAGATAGTTAAATGATATGATCAAATTTGTGTTTTAGGAACATCATGCTGTCGAGCAATAGGAAATGAGTTTAGACATCAGCAAAAACTAATCTTTCTGAAGGAAGAATGGTACCATGGAAAGAATATTGAATTTGGAGTCAAGACACAGCCTTGGTCGAGAACTGAATATTAATCCTATGTCTTGCTATTTCACTTACATGATCTTCAAAAAAGTCTCTCCCGGCCTCAGTTTCCTTAACTTTAAAATTAAATAGTTAGCAAGATGATCTTCCATTTTTAAAGCTATTTCCTGGAGGTCATGAAATGGAGGAGGAGAAGGGATGAGGAGCTAATGGCTCCCAAGAGACTATCCTTCCCTAGAGAGTAGGAAGATGATAATTGGATGTTTGAGATAAATACACTGTTGCTGTTGTTCAGTCATATCCAACTCTTCATAACCCCATTTGGGGTTTTCTTGGCAAAGATACTAGAATGATTTGCCATTTCCTTCTCCAGCTCATTTTACAGATGAGGAAACTGAGGCAAATAAGGTGAAGGGAGTTCAGAGCTAGGAAATGTCTGAGGCCAGATTTAAATTCAGTAAGATGAATCTTCCTGACTGCAGGCCCAGTATTCTATCCCCTGAGCCACAAAACTGCCCATGACAAAATCATTGGTAAGAATAAGAATCATCTCAAATCCCTCATGTATTTGTTACCACCAGAATTTTGAGCCAGGTCAGGGCTTCTAAGGACAGTGACTAGAGATGAGAGAAGGGGGTCATAGAATTAGCATATCTGTGATTGAAAGCTGGATAAATATATCTCCTCCCTTCCATTTCTCTGTTGAATTCCCCTACAATTCAGTTCACTTTGTAATGGCATTACAATTACTTTCAATAAACTTTGCCCCCTGACTAGGAAAAAAAAAAAGAAAGAAAGAAACTTTGACTGATAGGATAAAGTTGTGGCTTGGTCATGTCTGATGTCTGACTCTTCCCAATCCCATTTGGGATTTTCTTTGCCTTTATCATTTCCTTTACCAGTTCATTTCACAGATGATGAAACTGAGGCAATCAGGATTAAGCGACTTGCTCAGGGACTCAGAGCTAACAAGTATCTGCAACTACATTTGAACTCAAATCCTCCTGGTCCGAGCCACATAAAGCTGCCCATATAGGATGATTTACAAGCTCCTATTTCCTATCCTTTATAACCTGGTTCCCAATTACTTTACCAGGTTTATTTTACAATTCTCTTCATTTCAACACTCCATCTCCTGGCTCTGGACATTTGCTTGAGCTGTCTAGTGTCAAGAGTGCTCTCCCTCATTCAGCTCTGCCTGGTGACTTCTCTGGATTCTTTTAAATTCCAACTAAAATCTCATCTTTTAATGGAAGCCTTCCCTTCCTCTCTTACTTCTTATGCCTTCACTCTGTTAATTATTTTCTCTATATTCTGTATATAGTTTGTTTGTACATATTTTTTACGTGTTATCTCCCTCTTTAAATTATAAACTCTGAGGGCAGGATTTGTCTTTTGCCTCCTTTTTTTATCCCTAGTGATTGGTTCACAGTAAGTGCTTAATAAATGTTAATCAATTGACTGATTGATTCATTCACTCTGTTTCCCATCCAAACTGACCTTCTCACTTGGTCCCTCCCATCTCCCCGCTCTCTTCCCATGACTCCACCTCAGAAAATCCTTAGTTTCCTTCACATCTCTGCTCAAGGTCAACCTCCCCTCTATGAGGACTTTTCTGGTCTCTCAAATCACATTGCCCTAGTTTTGGACACATACTTAAATATGTACATGTTATTATTCCCCAACTCCCAATAGAATGTAAGCTCCTTGAGGATAGGAACTATTTCATTTAAAAAAATTTGTGTCCCCAGGAAACTCTTTAATCAGTCAATCAGTAAATATTTATTAAGTATCACCCGTTATGTGCCAGGCACTAAACTAAACAATGGGGATACCCAAGCTGCCCACCCCCAATAGTCAGATGATGAATTCAGAGGGCAGATTGAAGTATAGATCGTTCTGGGAATGAACAACGAAGAATTTGTTTTGATTGAGTATAGTATCTATGTTTGTATTAGTTTGTTTTTTCTTGTTTTCTCAGTGGAAGTGGGAGGGAGAGAGAATTTGAACCTAAAAATAAAATTTAATTTAATTTTTAAAAAAAATACTAAGTTTCAGAACAGGTTATTATCTGCTCTGCTTGAGTTGCCTCATTCTCATACCAGTGAAATCATCCAATAAAAGAAAAGAAAATTTTTTCTCAGTTGGTATATCAGCCTCCCACTAACTACAAAAACCTTACATGGTAGGGACTATGTTTTATCTAAACAATGCAATCTCTGAAGCACCGAGTCCTAGCCCAGAGCACTACCCACAGTAGGAAATATTTGTTCATTGTAAATGACCCTCCCCAACTATCCTCCAGTCCTGAGCAGGAAGGCTCTCAGGAGGGCCTCCATTATCTACAGGACACTACTATGGACTTGGGAGCTACACAGCAAGTCACAGAGACCCACCTAGAGTGAGTCACAGTCACTGGCTGGCAACAGGCATCCTGGTGAATACCCCACATACAGCCCCCAACCCCAGGTCCCTGACTGGGAACTCATAATCATATGCCAAGTAAGTCCCACGTAAGCAGCAATACCTGCCACCCACCAGTCCACCCCGCTCCCTCTCCCACATTTACATATAACCTTTTTCTGATAAGCTGCCAGTCAAGCCCCAGTACTCACAGTTCCTGCAGGGGAAGGCCCTGAACAGTTTTCCAAGAAAGTGAGTTCAGTGCATTGGAAGAAAGATTCCTGTAGGAAAGAGAGAAATCTTACTCCTAGTTGCCCTTCTGAGACTTCTCTAAATGTAAATTTTTTCCTGGCTGCTCTCTTCCTCCCCTTCTCCCTTAGCCCATCTCCCTCAAATTCAGGCACTTTAAGAAACAACTTCTGTGTTAGGAGAGTCCTACTCTTCTGACCAGCACCTCCAGGGTTAAACCCCCCTTCACTCCCTCCCCTGGACCCCAGGGAAGGGGGGATCTGAGGGAACAGCCGGCTCCCCCTCCCCCACCTGGCCCCAGCTGGCAAAGTGCTGAGGGCACAGCTGGGGGGTGGACAGGAGGGGGTCCATCTGTGCTCCTCCTTCCCTCACCCCACTGTCAGGGACCAGATGGGGAGGGGGAAAGAGAGAGAACATCTAGGTGCCCCCCCCAAAAAACCTTTGCACTAAGAAACTTGAAGCATTCTTCAGCTTCCCCCAATATACACATCCCTCCTTTCCTCCGTCTTGGACTTCTGAGAGCTTTATCACATTCCCCATCCCCCTTTCTCCACCTGTCTGATGCTCAATCCTGCAGAGGGGAGGATAAGACAGATCTTATGGAGTTTCCCTTCAAAGCCTCTGAAACTTTAGAGGAAGACCAGGGCTGGAGAAACAGTTTTCTTTCTTTCTTTCTTTCTTTCTCTCTCTCTTTTTCTCTCTCTCTGTCTCTCTCTCTCTCTGTCTATCTCTGCCTCTCTTTCTCTCTGCCTCTCTCTCTCTCTCTCTGTCTCTTTCTCTGTATCTTTCTCTCTTTGTCTCTCTCTCTCTCTGTCTCTGTCTCTCTCTGTCTCTGTCTCTCCCTGTCTCTCTGTCTCTGTCTCTGTCTCTGTCTCTCTCTCTCTCTCTCTCTCTCTCTCTCTGTCTCTCTCTCTCTCTTTTTCTCTCTCTCTCACACACACGCACACAGCCTCAGCAAAATCCATAGAGAATTTTCTGAGTAGGGAGGGGGACAGCCAAACTGCACCTTCCTCTGTGATTTCTCTATGACACCTCAAATCTCAAGGGGTATCAATATCTCTGTCCTCAAACTATCCTCCTTGTTAAGAAGCATCTGTGGAGAGAGGTCTGGGTCTCAGGCTCAGCTTCCCACCTGGAGCATTTCTTTCATTTATTTATTATTATTATTCATTTTATTTTTTCTGAGGCAATTAGGGTTCAGTGACTTGCCCAGGGTCACACGGTCAGGAAATATTAAGTGTCTGAGATCAAATTTGAACTCAGGTCCTCCTGACTTCAGGGCTGGTGCTCTATCCACTGGACCACCTAGCTGCCCCTTGGAGCATCTCTTTACTGGAATACAGTGGGAATGTCCTGGCTGGTTCTCTTACAGAAGGAAGCTCACGGTGAAGGATGCTGGTAGCAGAGAATTTTCTATGACCTCCCTCACATATGCCTTGGGGCATAAATGGCACTTTCCCCATTTGGAAGAGAGACCAAAATTCCCAGCCTGGGGGTTCGGAGACCTATCTTTACCTCTTTCTTCTCCCTCAACCTAAAGACCTAACAATTAGCTCGCAAAGAAAAGCTGTGTGGAAGGACCCACTTGGGAGTTGATGCTACAGCTAAAAGCTGGAAAATGGGAATTGAATTCAACAAAGACTTGAAACTGATGGGCGGGCAGGGGGGAATTTCAGGGACTTCCCCCTCTGAAAGGAATGAAGAGGCACCACTTAGAGGGGTCATTCAGGACAGAAGCAGAGGAATGGGCTTGACTGAAGACTACAGCTGGCCTTTTCCACTCAGAGCTGAAGGCCTGTTAAAAGGCCAAAGTCATCCTTCTTCAAGCCTCCCTTCCAGGAGGACCTAAGTAAGGTTCTACTCACAATCTGCTCAGCCGAGGGGTGAAGTGAAAGGCATCTGGAGCCACCGATTGGAGACCACTGTGTACAATGGTGCTGTGGGAGACAATTCAGGGTTAGTTCCACCCAGGGGATGCCCGACTGCCTTTGTCAGCACTCCAGCTCCTCCTGTCTGCTCCCTGACCAGCCCCTCACCCCCTCCTCCCTCTCTGTGGAGCCCCAACCCTTCCTCCCCATCCCTCCCCTCACAGGTTCCTCAGCTCTCTCAGGAAGCTCAGGTCAGACAGGGCCAGATGCTTCAAGTCCTTCTGGTTCTCAATATGGCTGTGGGGAAAAAGAAAAAATAGCAGAATTAAGATCTCTCTCTTTCAAATGAACAGTCTTCCTCTCTTGTTTGTTTTGTTTTTCCTTCATTTTTGAAGAGGTCCATGACATCAGGAAGGGGATTCAATGGCTTGCACAGGTGAATTGGATTTAAGTCAGGGAGGGCTGGGCAAGGTCACCTGCCTCACTTTCCCCTCCAGAGCATTTGGGTCACGTGGAAGGACATAAATCAAGATGACCTTGGATGAAATGAGAGATTTGGGCCTTTCTAAGCTAAGGTCCTCACCAGGTCTCAGTTTGACCATTCAGTGATTAAGGCTGTAGCAAGTGAGGTAAAGAATCTCCTCTTTTATTTAGTGCAAAAAAGAAAAATCTAAATAAACAAACGAACGAATGAATGAATGAATGAATCTGGGAGGGTTTCTGGCCAAAGCAGAAATGATTGCTATTTATATTCAATCTGAGTTGATCAGGACCCAAACAATGACCAAATGGGGCTTGGCCTGGGATCTACTGGTGGCCAATGAGAATCAGAGTGGCCTGGCCCTTTGGAAAGAAATCTTGCCTGCTCCTCCTCTTCTACACGGATTCCTATAGGTGCTTCACTCCCAGGCACCCATAGGTTCAGTTCCTCGGATGGAAAGCCCTCAACCCCTCTTTCGAGAGCATAGCTCCCAGCTTAGTCATCTCTTGTAGCTCTGTGCTCCTTTACCCTCTCCCAACACACTGCTCTCTTCAAGTTTCAACATCCTCCTGCGTGCTTATACATCCCTCTTACCCAGTTAATTTAACACACCTGCCCACGTGCACATGAAGCTCTCATAGAATTTCTCCAGGTATTCCCCCAAGTCTGCTCATTTGTGTCCCCACAGATATGAAGATATCGTTTTTAAGCATAGGGACAAGACTCATGAGTTAATCAATACCAGAAAGGTCCAGTCTCGTTTCTTAACCTAGTATTTTTCTGCTTAAAGTAACTCGCCCCTAGTCCCACAGTTCGTATGTGTCAGAGGTAAGACTCAGACACAGGCACCAAGGCTGGTTCACTATCCATTACGCCGTACTACCTCTCTCTAGGGAGGGCAAGAATCATTTTTTGGACCAGATCTGTGATTGCCTTGGCATGAAGAATTAGGAGTGAGTCAACATTCTCTGCCAATAAAGATTGGCACTTGTCCTACCAACTCTAGTTTTAGAGGCTAAATGCACACAACATTTAGAGGCTAAGTGACTTGCTCAAGTTGCTCAGTCAGAATGTGTCTAAACCAGAATTCGAACCCATGATTTGTTTTAATTTGTGAGACCAGTTTCTTTTATCTGATCTTCCATGATATCTCTCTAATAAGTGTTATTTGAGGTTCCATGTTTTTCTACCCAACCCATTGATTTCTAATCAGTTTATACAGAGAGGGATGGAAAAGGGTTGGGGCTGCAATCTCCACACTCTGGAGTTTCTCCCTCAGAAAAGCTAGAGGTACTGGATGGCAGAACTCCTGGTTTCCCTAGCAGAAATAATGGGTTGATGTTGTTGGGAATAAGCAAAATAAAAATTGGGGAGGGGCAGCAAAATTGTACTTCTGTGAGGGAAGAACGGGATTGAAGCTAAACTTTCTCCATTGGAATATGAATTCCAGCCTGGGGCTCTCTGTTAATGCAGATCAGTGCCTGGGGCAGAGAAAGGTGAGGAGGTAGCTAGTGTCAGAGAGATTTGAACCCAATTCTCTTCTGCCTGCAGCGCCAAGGGTTTTTCCATTGAACCAGGCTCTTCTGATACCCTTCCGGGTGCAACAAGTCCCTAGTGGTTGATGGGATTAGTGAGGAAGAGGGTGAGCCTGTTACCCAATGCCCCGATTGTCCCTTCCCTCTGCCCCTCAATAGAGCCCAGCTGTAGGGAGAGACAAAGGGGAGGAAAGGGGAGATGGAATAAAACAACAGGCTCAGGGAAACTGAGAAGAAAAGTAAAGAGTTAATCTCTTTGAAAGGTTAGAGGAGGAGAGGAAGACAACCAAAGGAAACCGGAGTCCAGGTGCCAACCTTCCGCAATCCCTCTTCCCCCTACCCCACCCTGAGAGGGTCCTGGGAACTCACTGTGGTCAATTCCAGAGAAATCCTAATCTCATCATAAGCCCCTGAGTCACTCTACCCTGAGGCCTGGGGGTGGTTATTCTCAGAATCCTTCCTCACCCTCAGACAACATCCTCCACCCTTCCTTTCCTCAAAGGAGGAAGAGGATGGGGGTGAGAAGAGCCCAGAACTGTCTCCTCTTCCCCAGTAGCTCTCCACATTACTCCCCTTCTGCCTTCATGTTTCCCCCACTCCCATCTCCCCCAAATATTTCTCTCGTGTCACGTCTCCCTTGCTTTCCTCCCCAGGATTTTCCTATTTTACGCCTCATTCCCCAAGCCCTTGCCCTTCCCTCTCTCTCTTGAGCCCCCCCCTCTGTCAGTATCCCTGGCCCCCGGCCCCATCCTCCAGCCCCCCATGTGCGCGCGGGTGCACGCGCGCACACACACACACACACACACACACACACACACACACACCTCAGTGCATTTCTCGCTTGCCCCTGGCTAGATGCCCAGACACCTCAATCCCTTTTCTACCTCACCAGCCCCTGCCCGGCATTCAGAGAAAAGTCGGGGCCCAGAAACAGAGGCGGAGGGCAGCGGGGGATAGCCAGACAGAATGGGGTTGCCAGGCAGCATGTGCTAGGAGGCCCCTAATTCACTTTTTCTTGTATTTTTTTTGTTTATTCCCAACAATATCAACCCATTATTAACTCTGCCAGGGAAACCAGGAGTTCTGCCCCTCGATACCTCTAGCTTTTCTGAGGGAGAAACTCCAGTCTCCACAAACATCATCCCTGCAGCCCCAAACCCTTTTCCATCCCTATCTGGATAAACTGATTAGAAATCGATGGGTTGGGTAGAAAACCGCCATGGGGGTTCCTTGTCTAAAGTGATGAGGACCTAGAAACCTGGGATTCCCCTTGTGAAGGTTTAAGGGAGTGTCCTAGGGTCAGGATTGGGTTCATGTCCTGAATTCTACCTCTTGTTTCCTTTCTCTGCTCCTCAGTTTTCTAATCTGTAGAATGGGGGTATTTGACTAGCTCATCTTTAAGAGACCTTTTGAGCCTTACATCCTAGGTTCTATAATTCTGTGAGTCCTGGGTATAATGACTCCCTTTCTTCTCTCTTCCACCCTTGATTGGAGATGTAGGATAGTAAATATGATGTTGAAGAAGAGTCTAGGTACAAGATTTCATTTCCTTCTCTCCCCTTCACTCCTTCACCCTTATGGAGAGCTACCCCCAAATACCCTAGAATTTTCTAGATAATTACTGCGATTGGGCTTTCTTGCTTGTCACTTCAGGTATCTGGGCATCTTCTAGCATGTTAGGGTACTTTCCATGTGCTTACAATGCTACATAATACTAGAGGACATTCTCAACCCACCCTCCCATATTCTAGGGAATTTTCCTCTCCAACTGTAAAATAAAATACCAAAAACTATATTGTCACTGTAAAATACTCAATTACATTCCACCCAATCACACCAGGACATTATCAAACTATATATCTTATATGCTATGGGATAGACAAGTCAGCCCCCCTCCACCCCTGTCCCCAGCAGCTGTTAAAGAAAAATGGAGTATTTTCCAGTCAGTTACTATTGCGTGTATTTGCTGCTACTGCAGGCACCTAAAGAACTCTGCCTTCCTTCCCTCCTCCTTAGATTTCTTTAGTGAGCTCACTCAGGGCATTACTTTCTGTCAGCTGCCTGGTTTTCCCCCTAGGCTAAGTATATAGGGTTGGGAGATGATAATGGGGGGCAGCAGGGAAAGGGAGAGAAAGAGACAGAGAAAAGAGGAAGGGAGAGGGAGAGAGAAAAAGAGAAAGAGATGAGAGAGAAAAAAAGAAAGGAGGGAGGGAGGCAGACAGAGAAACAAACACAGAGGGAAGGAGGGAGACAGAGACAGAGAGAGAGAAAAAAAAGAGAGAGAGAGAGAGAGACAGAGAGAAAGAGAGAGAGACAGAGACATACACAGAAAGAGAGAGAGAGAGAATGAGAGAGACATTCAGACAGAGAAACAAACACAGAAACAGACACAGAGGGAGGGAGGAAGGGGGGGGGAGACAGAGAGACAGAGAGAGAGAGAGAGACAGAGAGAGAGCATGAAAGAGACATGCAGACAGACAGAGAACATTAAGCAGAGGGCTGGGAACATCCATCTCCCACTGTAACAACCTTCACTTCACCATTGTCAAGAGAAGTCATGGGAACCACACAAGGCATTCCTGAGGAAGGGGTGGAGACAAGCGCCCCTCTGATTCCAAGCTAGGTGGGGTGGAGAGGTGACACTGTCCCTTCAATCCCCCAACCACCAAGACGTGTGAACCCTCTCCCACCAAAACAACCAGCTTTCCCATCTTTTGTGGGCAGCATCACTGGGGAAGAAAAGGGCCAACTACAAGCTGGCATTAGCAGGAGCTGCCCAAAGCATAAGAGCAGAGCATCTGGGGAGGGGCTCGGGGAGTCACTGGGGGAGAGGATTAGAAGAATACAGAGGAAGAGGAGAGGGAGATATGGGAAGAGTAGGAGAAAAGGGCAGGAAACTGAGAGGGGCACTGAGAGAGAAGGACAGACCAGGAGAGAGGAGAAGTGGATTGGGAGAAGAGAAAGGGAGGGGGTTAAAAGGGGTTAGTAGGAAAACAGAGAAAGAGTTGCTAAGGGAGAAGAGAGAATCTTGGGAAGAGGAACAGCAGCTGAGGATTCCAAGGAAGAGGGGCAGAGGTTGGGGTATTAGCTCTTAGAGCATCCTCTGCTCTTTATTGCTTCCTGTGCCTGGCTTGGGAGTCCTGAGTTCCAGATAACCCCCCTCCCGGGGAGTGGGGGTGAGGGTGGTGGAAAGTAGAATACTGTTTCTGGGCATGATTTTAATTAACAAATTCTGTTGTCAGAAAATCTCACTGCTCCCCACTGCAATTCCCAGAAGCAAGTCCCAAGGTGTAGGAGAAAAAAAAATCACCCCCCATAAAGTACGCCACTAGTCTTTGCCCGTAAGGCTTGAAAGGTAGCACCCAGATCCCTGGATTACAGGGGGAAGAAATTCTAGTCTCTCTTCCCTTCAGTACCAGGGACCACCTGCGGGCCCCACCACCCTGCCAGGGAAGCTTCAAGCCCATACCTCCCCCAGCCCCCTGCCCAGTTTCAGCTCTCCAGTGCCCATCCCTAATGCCCAGTGGGCACTCACAGCTCCGTCAGGTTCTCCAAGCTTGTCAGGTTCTCCAAGCTTGTCAGGAGGCCAAAGCTGGAGAGAGCTCCTGGCTTTACGCAGAGCAGCCCTGAGGGGCCAAAGGGGCAGCAGGCATGGGGGCAGTGGGCAATGCCCGAGGGCACCAGAAGCAGCCAGGCTAGCAGGGCCCAGGGGCAGCCCTGCCTGCCAAGCTGCCCGCTCCTCCCGGCTCTGAGCATCTCCCCCTGACTGCCTCGGCCAGCCTGACTGCACTCACCCAGCTGCTCCCAGCCCAACCTCCCCCCACCCACCCCCAACATGTGGACGGGGCTGCTTTAAAGGGACAGCCGTCTTAAAGGGGAGGAGCTGGCTCTGCCCCTCTCCCCCAATATCTCCCAGCCTCTGTTCCTCTCCAAGAGTATTCCTCAGCCCTCCCCCCTCTCTTTATGTCCACCCCCCCAATCCTTTTCCTTCTCTTGTGCCTCTTTCATCAGTGTTCCTCAAGCTCCTGCACCTCTTTCAGTGCCCCCAGTCCTCTCCTCTCTTTCCCATTATCCCTCCGCCCCTGCCCTTCTCCCCAAGTGACCCCTCAGCCCCCCAGTTTTCCCATAGTATTCTTCAGCCCCTTTCTCTCTCCTAACCCCTCCCTCTCTCTTGATCCTGCCTTCTCCTTCGGTACCCCTTCTTCCCTCCCCACCCCTCGGTGCTCCTGGATCCCACCTCTCCTCTCGGCATCCCCCCTGCTCCCTCCCACAGTATACCGAGCTGCTGCCGCCCTCTCCCCCTTTTCCCTTTACCCCCTCCCTACATGCCCCTTCTTCTAGACCCCACCCCCAGCTCTTGCCCTTTCCCCTTGTGTCCTCCCCTCCAGGGGTATCATTCCTTCAGAGGTCGCTCCACCTGCGCACTCCTATGGATTTTCTGGGGACTTAGCCCTTTTTGCTTAATAAGCCAGGCTGGAAGCTAGCTTGTTGCTTCCCCACCCAGGATGCCGCTGCATTCTGAAGCTCCGCGGGCATCCCTGGGCTGAGAAGAGATGGAAACCTAACGTCCCCGTCATCATCCCAGGCCCGGGCTCCCTAAGGGACGGACGCCATCGGGGGCTTTCGGAGGGGGAGGCGCCCGGGATTTCATCACTTGGAGCACAGGTTAAAATGACCTCGAAGACCCTTTACAGAAAGAAAAAGAACTGGGAGCAACGGGAATTGGGAGGAGAATGCGGGAAAACCAGGGAGGTATTTCCCCAAAATGGGAAAGCCAGAGGTGAGGAAAAGGTCTCCCCAAAACGGTCGGCCGACGTCAGGCTGGAGCTGCATCTCCATGGGGAGGGGCGTCTGCCTCGCGCTCCTTAGAGCAGCCACCGGGTGGCACCAGAGGCGCGTGTGTTTATGCTTTTAGACTAGAATGAGAATCTGGACTTCATAGGTGATTTCATCTCTGTTAAGAACTCCCGGATGAGGAAACTCCCTCTGCAAATACAGATCAGCACCACCCCCTGCGGCATACATACATACCTGTACATGCACGTGTGTATATATGTGTGTGCGTGTGTATACACACATCTATTTATATATAGTCTTGCATAGAGTAACCTGGGAGCTCCGAGAAGTTAGTGAGTTGGCCAGTCACACAGCCAGCAGCACAGAAAGTGAGACTTGAATCCAAAATTTCCTGTCTTGGATGTTTCCTTTCCATGTATTCTTAACATGTCAATCAATCGACAAGCATTGATTAAGCTCTTACTGTATGCAAGGCGGTGGGTTAAATAAAGGCTGAGGATGCAAAGAGAAACAAAAATAATCCCCTGTTCTCAAGGAACTCACATTCTAACATGCAAAAAATAAAACGTATGTGTCTAAACACAAACTACTGAATCCAGTCAAGAAACATTAAGGCCCATAATTGTGCTGTGCCAAGTGCTAGAGTACCTCAGTATTCTGGCTCTCATTCACAAAGCATTTTAATATTTTTAAAATGCTTTTCCTATATTTCTGAGGCGGTGTATTACTATTTTACACATGAGAAAACTGAGGCTCGGAGAGGAAAGGTCACAAAGCTAAGGCATGATAGTTCGAGAACTCAAACCCGTCTTCTGACGCTCCAAACCGGGGTTCTTGCCGTTACTCCCTCTGTGCTATGCTTGTTTCGCAGCAGAGAAAGGGGACCCTTGCAGGATGTGCCGAGTGGTGTAGAGGCAAGAAGAGGGATGCCAGTCCCGGGGCAAGGAGGAGGATGCCAGTTCTCTCTCTTGGAAAGACCGGCCCGACACTTCGAGGCAAGCAAGGCAGGGAAGGGAAAGGGATCAATCGTCCGTTCGTACAGAGGCGCATCGATTTCCACGCGAAGAAATTAATAGGTCTTCTCTTAGCTCTTCAGAAAGGCCGGAGCTCCGGGCCAAGCCAAGCCAAGCTCTGCTTTCGCCCAGCAGCCTCTCCTGTCCCCTCCAGAAACGCCGGCTAGGTCTCTGACTACCTCCCCCCACCTCCCCTCCAACTGGCAGCCCTGCAAAGCATCACACATCGGTTCCCTTCCCAGTTTCTGCCCCTCTCCATGCACTCCCCAAAGCTGGGCGCGAGGGAACGGGGCCCTACGGGTTTGGTATCTACGTTCTGATCAATCCGAGGTAACTTCGGGGAAGGAGGCTTTCCGCCCAACTGAAGGAAGCTGGGGGTTGGGAGGGAACCGAGGTGCCCCGCGCCCGCGGACCCTCCTCCATCGTCTCCCCGACAGCTCATGCTGTCTCTCGTGCGGAAGTGTCCCGAACACCAGATCTCTGCCCCCTCTTTCTCGCTGCCTCTCCATTCTGTCTCTTGCCGATTCTCCTCTTGTCACCGTGTCAACTCCTTCAGCCCCACCTGAAGGGATGATTCATTGTTGTTGTAGGTGTAGTAGTTCTTGCTACAAGATAAGCTTGGAGTTTCTTTGCTGCCGCTGTCAGAAGCGGCGCCTTCTGGGTGAGTTGGAGGTTGGGATGTTTTCTTTGGCCTCCAGTCCAAATCTTACCCCCCCTCACCCCTGCCCTTTGGCCTTATTTTCCCAACAGACATGTTCCCTATGCACAGTAGCACCCTCCTCCCTCTCAGTTGTCAGGCTAAATATTTTGACTTCACTGGAAAGAGAGAGATGATAGGGAAGTAAAGCAAGGGGGGGCAGTGGTACCTCCCCACCACCACCCCATTGTCCTCAGACCAATGGGCTTTAGGACCACAATTGGAGGCCAGCAGGGGGTTTCCAGTTCCCTGCCTGTCCAACTTCTTTGCCTCTGTCCCTCAGTGATTCCACAGAAGGAACAATTCCAGGCTGAGGTACAAGAAGCCCTGCACCATCACCATCAAGGTCTTCCCTGTGCCCTAACTCATTTCTTCTCCACTGAACCCTGACTTGTGCTTCTCTCTGTGTGTCTGTGTCTCTGTGTCTCTCTGTCTCACACTCAGAATTATTTCCTTTAATTCCATTTTCATCGATTCTCAGTACTTTTATTATTTTCTTCATTTCTGGCACGGTTTTCCACTGTCTTTCTGTCTCCTGTCTTTTGAGTCCCTCAGTGTCTCTATCTCTCAGGCTTCCCTCAGGCAACTCTTTTGCATGTCCTGCCCCCAACCTCTATCCCTACCAGGCTGGATAACACCAAGCTGGAGCTGGGTGTGGGCTCAGGGCCAAGACAATGACAGCACCCAGCTCTTGGCTCTGGGGATCTTGCCTGCTGATGAACTTCCTCCCTTTGGGATTTGGCCTGGATACTCCAGAGGGTGAGTCCTCATCTTCTCCCAGAGCTGGGAGACAGGGCATCTGGGTTCTTCTCTAGGACTTAGTCTCTTTGTGTTGCCTCTAGCAGCAGTAAAAAGGTCTTAGCTATGATCACAAGAAGAATTCTTTGCAAGGAATGTGGCCAGTTCCTTGAAGGGGGCTTACAGCTTCCTCTGTGGAGCACTTGTCAGTAGGAACAATAAGATGATCTTCATTCTGGCTGGAATATCTGTGATCTCAGAGCTGAGGTGAGAATGGAGGATAGGGGGGCTTAAAGGTTCCCTGCTATGACAGGCAGCATGTAGTAGAAAGAGCACTAGGTGTAAATTCAAGAATTGCCAATTATTACTTTCGTCATGCTGGCTGAGTTGATGCACTGCTATGGCCCTTAGTTTCCTTGTCTGTTGCTAAATCTCCAGTATATCCTGCCTGTATCTTGCAGGCACGTAGTTGTTTGCATGTTGTTTCCCCCAGAAGACTCATAAGCTCCTTGAGAATAGGAAATATTTATTATATTTCTTTGTAGGCCTAGCACTTAGCACCGAGGTTAGCACATATAATGGTCCTTGGAGGTTTGTAAAATACTATACAAGTAGTACATCATTTGATCTTCACAACAACTATGGGAAGTAGATCCTGTTCTTATTATACAGATGAGAAAACAGAGGCAGGTAGAAGTTAAGTGACTTGTTCAGGGTGACAGGGTTGGTGTCAGAAGTTAATTTGAACTCAAATCTTGCTGATTCTAAGTCTACATCATTTGATCTTCACAACAATTATGGGAAGTAGATTCTATTATTTTTATACAGATGAGGAAACAGACAGAAGTTAAGTGACTTGTTCAGCGCGGCACAGTTAAATGTTGGAAGTTAATTTGAGCTCTTGTTGATTCTAAGCCCAGTAGTCTATCCATTGTGCCACCTGGTACCTAGTGGGTACGTAGTAGGCACTCAGATATGTTTATTGACTGACTGACTAGATGCCTTGGAAGAAGTCTTCTAAACATAACTCTTTGGAAGGGTGCTAAGGAAAAATCAAAAAAGGGATAGAAATGGAGACACAGGAGAAAGATATGAAAACAAAGATCGAGAGAAAACAAGTGGAAAGGGGCTGGAAGAGGAATAGGTAATATGGGGGAAAACAATAAAGACAGACAGCTGTGTCCAAGAGAAAGAGCATGGTAAGAATAGCCTTGAAGTCAGGAGAACCTGAGTCCAAATCTGGTCTCAGGCATTTAACGTTTACTAGTTGTGTGACCCTGAGCAAGTCACTTTGGTGATTGCCTCACCAAATAATAACTAATTTCTATAACACTTTCCTCCCAACAACTTTGTGAAGTAGATATGTACTTATTATTATCTCCATTTTACAAATGAGAGAAATCACAAGCCCAGTAAATGTCAGAGGGTGAATTAAAACGCTGGCTTCCCAAATGGAAATGTTCTATTATGATGCAATGATAGTGAAAAGGTACCCAGGACAATCTCTGCTTCTGCTTCATTCTCTCTCCTGTGCCTTAACCTAGTTTGGAGGATATCCTGGAGATCTAACAAGAGCTAACCTATATCTCTATCCAATTGTCTTCTCTTTAGTCTGTCTCTTCCCTCAGATATAGGCAGGCAGCCCAGATGGGACTCACTTGCTCATGCATGTACATGCACACACATTCAAGGCTATAATGGACTCTCTTCAGTCCTGGTGCTAGCTTGCAACCTCTCTTGAGATCTCTGGTCAACCTTAGTTCAAACACTTGGAGCTCATCCTATATTTGTCATTCATCGAGCCCCAGCAGTGGTCCATTGGTAACTCAAGATGTTCAAGGAAATAGGGAAAACTGCTTCTCCATCTGGACATGGGGTTTCATAGTATTTCAGAAATAGAAAGAACCTGAAGCCCAAAGATGGGAAGTTGGCTTGTTTGGGGTCACAGATGGAATCCATGCCTAGAGCTAGGACTAGAAGTAGGGGACTCTGATACCCAGCTCAAGTCCCTACTACCCAATGGAGTTGTCTCAGCATCCTCATGGGATGGATCAATGAGTCTGGAGCAAGAGGAACGAGGTTTGAATCCAACCCTGATTCTGTGGCTTGCCATCCATGAGACTTTGGAGATCTCTGTGGTTCCCTTATAGCTCTAAATGATATGATCGAATATGAGAGAAGGCTGAAGGAAAAAGCCTCCATCCTCCCCTTGACAAGCCACAACCACAAGAGGGATGAAAGATAGAGGCTGACAGGGTGCCTGATGTGATGAATTAGATGGCTTCTCAGGGTGTACTAACCTGGGAAGGAGAGCATATGCTTTCCCCAGGTTGAGTCAGCTTACCCCCACTCTCTCCAGATTCCTCTTCCTACTTCCACCCCCAGTCTTAGCCTAGAAAGTTCCCATGTTTAGCATAGGGATTGAAGGGGGGAGACTGGTCATATTGACTGTAAACAACCTCCAGATGGGGGAGGGGAATTGGGGATACTGTAACTGAGGGAAAATGATGAGATAGCACGGGATACGATCAGAAAGGAAATTCAGTAAAAAGTTTAAATTTTCTCAAGAGCCCCTCTTCTGGGAAGCCTTCTCTGATTGACTTCTGACTCCCCACTATCTGTTCCTATTCTAACATACAGCTCAAATTGCCTGGCTCATCTGCTTTCGTCTCTTTCTGGTCAGGGTTTCTCTATCCATGCCCTGATTGTACACCACATATTGCTATTAAAATGGGGTCTTTACAAGGGCAGGAAGTGTTTTCCTCATCTTCCAGAGTGTGAGTTCCTGAGGGAAAGGGCAGGGTCTCTGCCATAAGACATAAATGAAGGGAATTGGAGTGAGAGCTGAGAGGTACATGGGGCTTACAAATACCTGCAGCTTCAGCATTATCATTCTCCCTCATGATTAAACGGCCTTGGGCGGGAGGGTGAGGGTGGAAAAGGGGGATGGAGCAGAGCCATCTCCAGGCCCCAGCAGATGCCAGACGGGAGTATGGTTGTCCAGACAGAAGCACGTCCATGGGAGGAACTGGGAGCTTCTGAGGGTGGGGGCGGGTGTTTGATCAGGGGACCCAGGTGGCTGGTTCTCAGTGTCAGCCAGGGAGGGAGCAGGAGAGGCCAGAAAGGAAGGGAGAGAAGTGGGGGGGAGGGCATCAGGAGGAACCTGAAGTGGGGGGTAATCAGAGAAGGCTTTGGGATTTGTTTTTCCAAAGTGTTCTCATTAGGGGAGCTCTGAAGAGCCTAGGTGCATGATGGGAAATGGGATGAGGGGATCTTGAAGAAGGCCCCCTACCCCTTTCTTAAATTTGATTGGTCCAGGGACAGGTGATAGAAATGGTGGGGGATGGGAATGAAGGGGAGCTGGTTGCAAATCTCACAGGCCACTTGTCTCTCTCCCTCCCTCACACATACACAAACACAAACACACACACAAGTAAACAATTAAAGACAAATTTTGGTCCATTTTCCCAGTATTAAGAGAGATACCTTTTGGGGGTATACATGTTTAGAAATGGAGAAGAGAAAATGTAAGTGACAATGAGGTGTGATGGGGAATGCTGAAGGCAAAATTTGGCAAGGAAAGGTGAAGAAGAATTAGATTTGAGAGGTGGTAAGGAAAATAATGGAAATCAAATAAGCAAAGAAAGAGTGGGGAGAAATAAGTTGGGAAAGGGAAGATTAACGTTATCAAGATGTCTAAGCTCCTATGCTTGCCAAACACACACACACTCACTCACTCACTTATCTATGCATGTACCCTATTAAATATCAAGAAACAATGGCTAGAGGGGAAACATACATACTCCCATGTCCATCTATGCTCATATCTCTCCCTGAGAAGAAAGTTAGGGACCCAGATGTCCAGGTAGGGAGGAGGAGGCTGAGGATCAGAGTTGGGATAAGGCATTTTCTGATCTGAGACAAAGACTGAGTTAGAACCTTTGCTGGAACACGCTTATATAAAACGAATACCATAATCATGAAAGAAAGGATTTTCTAGCATTAAGAATATATGCTTTTACCAAAAAAACAAAAACAAAAAAACCCCAAAAAACTACCTTCCAATGTCCTTTATCGTACCCACTTATGTTATTTGCCTTAGGTGACCAGCTACTTTGTTGACCTCTAGTCCTAATCCCTAGCGACCCAAATCTGCTTTGGGAAGGCAATATATGTGTCTTGTACCTACCTACTCACCCCTTGATTCACATCCCAGGGGTTGATTTGCCCAGGGCTGATACATAGTAGACATTCAACATATGTTGAATGAAATAAGCAACACCATACCCTGAAGTCCAGTTGTCCCAAGCCTGAGTCCATTTGGAGTGATTGGGGATAGGAAAAGTCAGTATTCAAGGGTCCCAAGCTTAGGCGCCCTATTAGATGAAATTTAATAATGATAAATGCCCTATACTTGAGTTTAACAAAACTGCATAAATAACCAGATATGAGTAGTTTGTGATAGAAAGAGCTGGGGATTTTAGTGGATGTCAAAGTCAATATGGATCCACAGTGTGGTATGGGAGCCAAAATATCTAATAATTTTGCAGCCCCCAGCTACCATGGCTTAGTGGGGAGAATTCTGGGACTAGAATCAGGTAGACTCAACTTCCTGAATTCAAATCTGGCCTCAGACAGTTCTTAGCTCTGTGATCCTGGTCAAATTACTCAAGCCCATTTCTCTCAATTTCCTCATCTGAAAAAAAAAGCTGGAAAGGAAAGTGGCAAATTGTTTCAGTATCTTTACCAAGAAAACCTTAAATCAGATCACAAAAAGTCGGACTCAAGTGAACCAATTAAATGAAAACAAAAATTATAGGCTGTGTTAATGGATGTATTGTGTCTAGAATACATGCCATGGTTGACTTACATCTAGGATATTGGGTTCAATTCTGGATACCACAGTTTAAGAATGTTATATACACATTTGACCTCATCCAGGAGAGAATGAACAAGATGATGAGACATCACCAAACACCAGTTGAAAAAACTGGAGATATTTAGCTTAGGAAAAAAAAAGACTAAGAGAGGAGTAGGGACATCTCATGTGGAAGAGAAATTAGATTTGCTCTTCTTGGTCTCAGAGGGCTTGGGGCGGGCAGAAAGAACAGAATGTGATTTGGGCTCCATTTAAGGAAACACTTTCTAACAAGTGGAGCTGTCCAAAGCTGAAATGGACTCCCCATGTAGGAATGTAGCAGGCTCCTGATCATAGCTGAAACTATGTAGCTATTTGCCCAGCATGTTGTAGAGTGCGTGGTGTGCTCTAGACCTGATGATCTCAGAAGTCATTGCCTTCTCTAAGATTCTGTGAGTCTAGAATTGGGCAGGGCAAGTCTATGGGATTCAGGTTCTCTTGGGAAGGACGGGGGTACGTTCCTGAGCTCCCATCTGTGTCTCCTTTTCCTCTACCACTCAGTCTGCCCCAGCCTGGACATCCGCACAGAGGTGTCGGAACTCCGGCGACTGGAAAACTGTACCGTGGTGGAAGGCTACCTACAGATCCTGCTCATATTCACAGCAACTGGGGAGGATTTCCAGGGACTCAGCTTCCCCCGCCTCACCCAGGTCACCGACTACCTTCTCCTCTTCCGGGTCTATGGGCTGGAGAGTCTTCGGGACCTTTTCCCCAACCTGGCAGTCATTCGAGGCACCCGCCTTTTCTTCAGCTATGCCCTGGTCATCTTTGAGATGCCCCATTTGAGGGATGTGGGGCTTCCAGGCCTGGGTGCCATCCTTCGAGGGGCTGTGCGTGTAGAGAAAAACCAAGAGCTGTGCCATCTGTCTACTGTTGACTGGAGCCTGCTGCAGCCAACAACCGATGCCAACCACATTGTGGGCAACAAGCTAGGAGAGGAATGTGCCGATGTGTGCCCTGGAATGCTGGGCACTGAGGAACCCTGCATCAGAACCACCGTCAATGGGCGCATGGACTACCGCTGCTGGACCTCGGGGCACTGCCAGAGAGGTGGGTACATGTGGGCAGAAAGTGAGCACAGGAGATGGCACTTAGACCAGGAAAAAATCAAGTAGTCTAGCCCCCTTATTTCATAGATGGCAGTGATTTACCTAAATAACCCATTGACAAGCATTTATTAAACACTTACTGTATGCCAAGCACTTTAGTAGATGTTTAGGATTTATAGACAAAAAAAGACAAAGTTCTGCCCTCAAGAGAGATTCTATAAGGAGCATCAGGGACACACAGCATATACATATATAAGTAAATACAAAATAAAAAGAAATTCAAAGAAATAAGAAATTCTAAGAGGCGGGAGGAGAGGGAGGGCATCCCAAACATAGGGAACAACTGTACAAAGGCAAAATGAAGCATGTGAGAAGCAGCAAGAAAGCCAATTTGGCAGGATCAAAGCAAGAGGGAAAGTATGAGGTTGGCCTGGTACACAGGAACCAGATTATAAAGGAGTTCAAATCCAGCCTCAGCCACTCACCAGCTGTGTGATCCTAGGCAAGGCATTTGGCTGTTTGCTCAGTTTACTGAGCTGGAGAAGGAAATGGCAAACAATATCTTTACCGAGAAAACCCCAGAAGGGATCAGAGAGTCAGCCATGGCTCCTCAGGAGCTCAGGATGACCATAATCAACTCCCTCATTTTACATAGGAGGAAGCTCAGGTTAGCAAAGTTAGCAAAGCACGGGTAAGTAGTACAGAGCTAGATTTTGAGCCTGGTCCTTCACCTGGATTCAAATGCCCAAGATCACAAAGCTAGGGAGCCTGGTGGGCAAGTTCAAAGGGAGTTGAGGAGAAAGATTAAAAAAAGATGGGAGAGAGCAAGGAGGAGAGATAGGAATATCCTAAAAAATCAAAGTGGGGAGAGGCTGGAAAGGGATCTGAGAAAGGAAAGAGTTAAGTAGGGAAAAGGGGAAATGGACTGGCCCCTGGTGGTTGAGAGGGGAAGGGGGAAAAGCAGGGAATGGGGGTCCCTTAGGATCAAGGAGAGCCTGGAGACCTTCCGCTTGAAAATTTGTCCAACCCGTTGTCTCTCTCATAAATTAGGACACAGGTCCTGAGAATGGGGGTCCCAAAAGCTGTCCCCCCATCTCCTTACCTGCCATCCAGGTAACCAGATCCTTGCTGTATCTTGATCTCCCACGTCTTCCCCCAACCCGGTGTTGTCTATAAACAGGATTGCTAGTTCCCAAAGTATATGGTATCAACACACGTTGCCCCTGCTCGTGGCCCCTCTCTTTCCTAGTCTCTAGCTCTTGCCCCACAGGGAAGCCAGGCTCCTGATGCCCTGGCTCTAAATTTGCCCTGTTCCCCCATAAATCCCCCCTCCCTCAGAACTTAAGGGACAGTGAGCGGCTGGTTCTCCAGCAGGGCTGCAGCAGTGATATTTTCTGGAGGGTCTCCGTGCCCCAGCTCTGCCTCCCGAGCTCAATCCTGCCCTGGCACCATGCCCGGCCCAAGTCTGGCCATCCCTTCCAGGAGGGAGGGCAGGGAGACGCGGTGCTGACAAAGCAAGGTCACGGCTCTGTCCCCAGCTGCCCCAAGCACAGGGAAAGCAGCCTGGGCAGAAGGAGGCCCTGGGCCCTCAGGGAGCCCTTGGTTTGAGGGCCACACCAGGACACGGGGACAGAGAGCAAGGGCAGGCGAGCAGCCGGACATCGGACTGCAGGCGTGAATGGGGCGGGGGGGAAAGCCAGATGGCCGGTGGTCACGGGCACGGCATGGCGTCCAGATACACCTTCGATTGTCTGACTTCCCACTCTGAGGCACAGTCATAAAAATAGCCGACAGGCAGCTTGTTTGGGGTTTACAAAACATCTTTCATAGTCGGGGCAGACGTCCGTCTGGAGTGCAGAGGAGGGGTAATCATGGTGGCTGACAGCACCTGCTGTATACCAGGCCCAAGCCCCATGCAAAAGGCTCACAAATATCACCTTGTTTTATCCTCGCAACAGCTCTGTAGTGTTAGCAGCCACGTAACGCCGGTGTTACTATTCTCACCACATCACAGACTGAGGCAGAGAGATGTTAAGGTGCTAAAAAGTAGGAATTCAGACTTGAATTCAGGTCCTCCTGACTCCAGGCCCATTGCTCTATCAATCGCACCGTCCATTTCCCTCTTGGGTATCCTGGATAAAGAGTCAGATACTGGGGGGAAGGCCCAGGGAGATGGGGCACTAGGAGAGGGAGGTCCTTCTGGCCGAGCTGGCATGGCCCTGATGCCCTATCCCATGCCCACAGTGTGCCCGTGTGCCAGGGGCCTGGCTTGCACCCCACGGGGTGAGTGCTGCCATCCCGAGTGTCTGGGAGGATGCAGCCGGCCCAGCGACGCCCAGGCCTGCGTGGCCTGCCGGCACTTCCATTTTGGAGGCACTTGCCACTCAGCCTGTCCCCAGGGCACCTACCAGTATGAGGCTTGGCGCTGTGTGACAGCCGAGTACTGCGCCAGCCTCAGGGCATTGCCCGACCTGCCTGGCAGAGGCTCTGACTTTGTCATCCACCAGGGCAGCTGCTTGGCCCAGTGCCCTCCAGGCTACACCCACAACGACAGCAGGTGAGTCCTGGACCCCCAAGGGGACGCCCCCCCGTGTATTCAGGGGAGAGGGACCCAAGGCATCCAAGGGCAGGACCAAAGAGGAGATCTCTACATGGAAGGGCTCACATCAATGAGGAGGAACTCAGAGGGCCATGGGAACAGTAGGAAGGGTCTCTGGGATAGGGGCAAGAGCATCCTAGAAATCAGAGGCAGCTCTGGGGATGGGAGAATGGGAGCCCAGCCTCGTCTGGGAGAGGGGGGCTCCGAGGAGCTCACTGTCTCCCCCTCTCTCCTTCCTCCCGCAGCATCTTCTGCCATAAGTGTGAGGGGCTGTGCCCCAAGGAGTGTAAGGTGGGCACCAAGACCATAGACTCTCTCCAGGCAGCCCAGGAGCTCATAGGCTGCACCCATTTGAAGGGCAGCCTGATCCTTAACCTGCGCCAAGGCTGTTAGTATGCCCTGGTTCCCACCCCTCCCCCTGCCCCTGGTGCCCATTCTGGAGCCTCCTTCTTGTCAGTGGGGTCTCAGTCCCTGGGTAATCCCTCTCAGACCCCCGCCCCTAGAAGGAACAATTCTTCCCACCGATCCAACCCAAAGATCCCCCCCAGTTTCTCAGCCTTCCAATCAGTCAGTAAGCACTTATTGGGTACCCACAGTCTGCCAGGCCCTGTGCTAAGCCAGGGGTACCTGATTTCCTTCCTTTCTCCCCCCTTGTCCTGCCTTGAGCTGAACCCTTTCCCTCTCTGAGCAGATAACTTAGAGACAGAACTACAGCGAAGTCTGGGCCTGGTGGAAACCATTACTGGCTTCCTCAAAATCAAACACTCCTTTGCCCTCATCTCCCTGGGATTCTTCAGGAACCTCAAACTCATCCGGGGAGACTTCATGGTGGATGGGTAAGGGGGTCGGGGGTGGGATGGCTCTTCCCCCCAAAGCCTCCCCTCTGCCCCGGAAGGGAGCCAGGGCGGGGACTGCCAGCTTGAATAGACAGTGAGGGACATTCAGAGAGTGGCTGCAGGTTTGGAGGATGCTCAGAGCCCACACAATGACTTCTCAGACTGGGGCCATTAGCCAGACATCAGGGGAAGAAGCAGCTTATCCCATCTCCAGGTATTGGTGCCCTGGGGCAGATCTTTCCTTGCCCTTTCCTGTTACACCCTCATCTCTCTCAGTCTGTTACCTATGAAAGCCCAGGTGACCGTGCCCCTCTGCTCCCCCTCCCTGCTCCCCCTAGTATCCCTGCCTCCCATCAGGTCCCCACAAACAGGTTCCGTGTCCACCTTATGCCAGCTGGTCTCTCCACGCCTCGAGTTCCAGACCCAGACCCTGGGCCTCTCTCCCCAGGAACTACACGCTCTATGTGTTGGACAATCAGAACCTACAGCAGCTGGGGGAGTGGGCAGAGGCCGGGCTGTCCATCCCCGTGGGGAAGATTTATTTTGCCTTCAATCCACGTCTCTGCCTGGAACACATCTACCAGCTCGAGGAGGTGACGGGAACGCGGGGCCGGCAGAACAAGGCTGAGATCAATCCTCGCACCAATGGAGACCGAGCGGCCTGTGAGGGAGACATGTCCCGGGGGCAGACGTGGGATGGGGAGCCTCGG
This sequence comes from Sarcophilus harrisii, assembly GCF_902635505.1. Taxonomy (NCBI): domain Eukaryota; kingdom Metazoa; phylum Chordata; class Mammalia; order Dasyuromorphia; family Dasyuridae; genus Sarcophilus; species Sarcophilus harrisii. Next base: position 359,266,971 of record NC_045429.1, on the reverse strand, counting down.
GAAGGTCCCTGGGTCAGGGCGGGATTAGGGGAGCAGCCTGGATGGGGAAAGTGAGTTTGGGCATTTGGGGAGAAAGTTGAGGTGGAGGGTGGGGTTGGGATCGTAGCAGTATCACAAGAACTAGAGATAAAAGGGATTTTTAGAGTCGTTCTGATCCAGTCCTCCCATAAGTTAAACAAGAAAGCTGACGCTTCAGAGAAGAGACTTATTCAAGATTTGTAGAGTATTAAGGTAAGCAGCCAGTAAGTGAAGGAGCTTGGAATCCTCTCTAACCCCAGATCAAATGCTCTTTCAACTACTGTCAGGTCAAGGTGGACAATGCAGGATGGAAGGGCGGACATAAAGACAAGATTGGGGACGGACGAGAGCTCAGCCTAGGGAGACAGCATAAGGAAAGGGTTAGAGACCTGGAGGTTGGTATTGAGTGAGGGGTTTGAGAGTGGGAGAGATAGGGAGAACTAGAAAGGAGGGAAGGTTAGGAATAAGGGAAGGCTTGAGGTCAAGGATTAGAAGACAGATGAAAAAATTTATTCTCATCTGAGACTCTCTTCTTTTCTATTATAGGATCATAGGCTAATAAATATAGAATTTTATGGGATCTAAGAGACTTAGGATCCAGACCCCATTCATCAAGAGGTCCATGGAGAGATTTTAGAGAGATTCAGAGAGATTCACTAATCTCAATGGGAAAAAAATATTATTTTCACTATCTTCTCATTGAAATTTAGCATTTCTTTCAATTATTAAAAAAAAGTTATCCTTAGAAGGGAGTCTTAGGTTTCACCATATTTCCTTTGGCAAGATTAAATCCCCAGATAGTCATATTACAGGTGAGAAAACTGAGGCCTCCGAAAGGTTTTCATCTTCCAAGGTCTCTTACATTGAATAACTAACAAAGTCAGGATCATCTCAGGTGTTTGGACTGTTTGTACATGTGATGTGTGTGATGGTGATCAGGAAACTAAGGTCTAAATCTTGGCTCTGATGCTTACTCACTGTGTGACCCTGAATAAGCCATTCAACCCCTCTGATAACAGGCTGCTCATCTAAAAATGAGGAATAATATATGATCTTGTTAGGGGTATAACAATTGTGAATAAAGTTCTTCGTAAGCCTGAAAATGTTATATAAATGTGTTACTATTAATAAGTGCTGTATTGATGCAGAAAGGGCTGTTACACAAATAGTTTTGAAATTTAGCCAACAACAACAACAACAAAAATAGGTCATGTCAGATAGAATTTGAGAGAAATAATAAGGCAGGTAGGTGAAACAGTATAGACAGAGCTCTGAGTCTAGAGTCAGGAAGACCTTAATTCAAATCCAGCCTCAGAAACTGATTAGCTGTGTGGCTTTGAGCAAGTCACTTAACCTCAGTTTCCTCATCTGTAAAATGGGAATAGTAATAGCGCTTACCTCCTAGGATTGTTGTGAGGATGAAATAAGATAATATTTGTAAAGCACTTAGCACAGTGCCTGGCAACTATATAAATGTTAGCTCTCGTTAATATTAACTTCCATTTATATAGTGTTTCCAGGTTGACAAAACCTGAACTTATACCCCCAACAAGATCATATATTATCCCTCATTTTTAGATGAGGAATCTGTCATCAGAAGGATTGAATGATTTATCCAAGGTCACACAGTCAGTAAGCATCAGAGTCAAGATTTAATCCTAATTTAATCCTAATTACCATCACCCAGAGCTGCTCCCTTATACCCAGGCTGTGGAGCAGAGAGGTAAGCATCCAGCCTGATACTACCATCCCTCACCATTTTCTTCAGGCAAGACCCGGCCTCTCCGGTTTGTCTCCAATGTGACAGAATCAGATCGGATCCTCCTTCGCTGGGAGCGCTATGAGCCCCTAGAAGCTCGAGACCTCCTGAGTTTCATCGTTTACTACAAGGAATCGTGAGTGTGTGTGAGGGGGAATGGGAAAGGAGGGATCCTGGAGAAAGATGTAGGAGCCAGGGGCTATTCCTTTTTAATTATTAGTTAGGACTTTTTTCATATATTGACAGCTTAGATTTCTTCCTGTGAAAATAACTGACATATACTTTGTCCATTTATCAATTGGGAAATAACTCTTCTTTTAAATTTGAATCATCCTGGCTCTGCATTCCTCATAGTGGCCGGTATTTTGGCCAAGAGAGAGAAAAGCAAAGTGAGAAGAAGAAGGGAGAGAAGACAATTCTTATGGGAAACATGGTGGTAGTGAAGAAAATGGGTTTTTTTTTCAGTTATTTAGGGCACCAGAGGCCCCCATAAAAGAGAAAGGGTGTGGGCCCAATGGGGGAAAGAGAGAGCATTTGGAATCAAATGATCCTGGTCCAAATTTTGGGTGTACATGACCTAAAGCAAATGCTTCCCATCTTTGGGTGTTCCAATTAGTTCTAGGGTCCATTCGACCTCAAAACATCATGTGCTAAGATTCCAGAACATTGAGGTCTCCCTCCCTAGCAGCCGAATATGTCCATTTCATTCAATTCAACAAGCATTTATTAAGCACATTTATTCATTTTATTAATATTATTAATATCAATCCAGTTTATTAGTTTATTATGTGTTAATATTAAGCAAATCTATTAGTTTATTAATTATATTTATGCATTCATATGTCAAGTAATCTGCTATGTATTGGGGATACAAAAGTGAAATAAGATACAATCCCTGCCTTCAAAGAACTTACAGTCCAGAGAAAGGTATAACATAGTTAAGTATAGTATAAAGTAGAACATTCAAAGGGAAGATCCAGACAGGATCTAGGAATCTAGGAAAAAATCTAGGAAAATTTGATGAAGAACTTACTTTTATTTGAGGTACAAGGGATGGGACTTAACCCTTAACTTCTGGGGCATTCCCTTCCTCATCTGTAAAATGAAAGGATTGGACCAAAAAAACTTTTCTAACAGCTCAGGCTCTATGGCTCTAGAACATCTTCACTCTCTTTTCTCTCATTCCTAATGCTGCACACCCAAATCAAACTTATTGTATTTTAGCCTATAGTCACTGGGGACTGAAAATTCTTGAGCACAGAAGTAAACCAGTCACACGTGTCTTAGGAAGAAGGGTACATGGAGACAGGGAGATCAGTTAAAAGGCTATGTTGCTGCCATCCCCTTTTCCTTTTGCCTTCAATCTTTCTCAACATCAGAGTCTTTTTCAATGAATCTTATCTTTTCACTATGTGGCCACAGTATTTAAGCTTCAGCTTCAGTATTTGACCTTCTAGCTAACGAATTTAATTTCTTTATTAATTTCTTTAAGTATTAATTGATTTTTACCTCCTTGCTGTCCGAGGGATCCTGATAATAGGGATTATTACGAAACTTGATGGGATCATAAACTACAGAGGTGACAGTAGAAGTGAACCCAGTATGCATGAAGATACAATGATAGACCTTAGCAATATAGTGAACATATGGAGTGAGGGAAAGAATCAATAAATCAACATTTATTAAGTGCCTGCTATGTATAGTGCCTGCTAAGACTTAGAGATCTTCTAATCCATTTTATAGATCAGGAGACTAAGGCCAAAAACTTACATGATGCATTTGCCACGTGCTAAGTGCTGGGGATACAAAAAGACACCGTTTTCACGCTTGAGAGGACTGGGAGAACAAATGGTTGCCATCATAATCAATAGAAGAGTTTGGAAGAGAGATGAGTGTAATAGAAAAGTAGATAAAATCAGTTCTAGGGATATTGTGAGTTTAAGGTCATGGTGGGATATCCATGGAAGTGCCCAAATGAGTTCAAATCTGGTTTCAGACACTTATAAGCTGTAAGACCCTCTACAAGTCACTTAATCCTATTTATCTATGAGCTGGAAAAGGAAATGCAAAGCTACTCCAGGATCTTTACCAAGAAAAACCCAAATGGGGTGACAGGGGGTTGGACAAAATTGAAATGACTAAAAAACAACAAAAAAATATATTTGAAAGATAGCTCCATGAAGGTGAGAATCGAAGCCATAGGAGTAGATTAAATCGACAAAGAAAAAAGTAGAGAAAGTGGAGAAGCTCCAGAACTAAGCCTTGAAGTAGAGCCGAGAGTAGAGAGAAAAAAAAAGATAATGAATTGTTGAAGGAGTCGGAGAAGGAGCAGTGAGATGTTTAGAAGGAGAACTTGGATACAGAAGTAACATGCAAGTCCAGAAAGAGGAAATAGTGTCAGAGGCTGTAGGAAGACACAATAGGATAAGAACTTTTAAAAATGCTGTTATTTTAAGAGTTCAGAGATTGCTGGCAATCTTTGAGAGAAAAGTTTCAGGACAGAATTGGGGTGAAGAGTCAGCTCAAAAAATTAAAAAGTTAGTAAGTGGTAAGGAAATAGAGGAAGCACCTACTATGTGTCAGTCACTGTGTTAAGTGTTAGGAAATACAAACAAAGGCCAAAAAAACCCCCAAAAAGTCTTTGTCTTTGAGGAGCTCACAGTCTAACGGGGGAATTCACCATTTAATGGATTCTCAGAATTGAAGCCTTCTGATCTAAGCATTAGCTAGATAATGAGCTACAGTAGAAAGAGAAGACCCCTCTTTGCTTTCTAGGGCAGTCCATTTCACTTATAACACTTGCTATTAGGAAGATTTTCCTTACATTTATCTTGAAATCCTCTCTTTCTACACTCTATCCCTTGCTTCTAGTTTTGTTCTGTGGAGTCAAACAAGACAAATTTCATCCTTCTACATGGCAACCCTTCAAATATTTACAAAGATCAAATGAGATAATATTTGTAAAGCACTTGATCACTTAGTGATCAAGACAGTAGGTGTTTAATAAATTTTTATTATTCTTCAAAGATGATCATCATTTTCCTCATCTCCCCAGCAAGTCTGTTTTCCAAAGTAAACTTGATCTCTGGTTCCTTCGACTGTTCCTCATATGACAAAGGAGCAAGGAGCCAGAATATCTGGTTAATAAGTGCAAGGTCTTTGGACAAGGTACTATAACTACATGGTATGAACTTCAGGGGAAAAGTCTCTGAATCAAGAGTGTCTTGATCCCCTTTCTTTGGGCAGTTTCCTCCTTCTACTTTTCCCCGTCCTTCTCCCCATGTCTCTCTGTATCTCAGAACAGATACAGCCTTAGGGATGCTTTCTAAGAGGCAGAGCTGTCAGTAGGAATAAATTCTTTGTCAACAGAAGTCTTCAAGGGAAGGCTGAATGACTATTTCATAAGATCATAGGTTTGGGGCTGGAAAGAACCTTAGAGATCTTCTAATCCATTTTACAGATCAGGAAACTAAGGCCAAAAAAGTTACATGATATATTTGCCAAGGTTACATAGTAAGTAAAAGAACTGAGATTTTCCAGCTTTCATGCCTTCAAATCCCATTTTCCACTCACTGTACCAGGGTATTTGTTACCAGGGATATTATAGAAGAAATTTTTTCTTTGGGAGGGAGTACAGGACCATGAAAATAACTATCACAGCACCCTGCATCTCTAAGATTCCATGATTCAGTTTGCCATTCCAAGGAAAGTTTTTAGGAGGAGTTTATGATCAGTCAAGGGAGGAATAGGCAGCAGCCTGGGCTGGGAAGTCCTGGAGATTGATTAAGTCTTCCTTCACTTTGTTAATGACTCTTAATGACCAAACACCTCCTGCCCCCAGCTGTGGTCTGAAGACCAACCACTAATTTGGCTAGTTTGATTAGCATCTCTGCCAGCAGTTCATTAGACTCTAGACAGGAAGGCTGGAGGAAGGGGGGGTTAAGGAACAGCTGTTCTTCTTTCTGTGGTGCACAAGAGCTGACCCCAAAACAGGAGGTCAGGCGACAGGAAGGACTTCCTTGTCAGGCATAAGAGATGTGAAAAATGATGATTCAGGAGAAAAGAGAAATACCCCATAGGACTAGGGAAAGGAAAAATGAGGAGTTGGGAGTAGGGGAAGCATGATATAGTGGAGAGCAATGACTTTGAAGTCAGAGAACATCAATTTGAATCCTGACTGCCTTTCTGTGACCTTGGAAATAGTATTCAAACTGTCTGGACTTTGGTTTCCTGATCTATAAAATAAAAGGGCAAAGCTGTGATGTATAAGAGAATGTCCAGAATCCCAGAGCTGGAAGGGACTTTAGAGGACATCTCTTCCAATCCAAGGCAAGAAGTCTTTCAGCAGTATTCCTGACAGATGCTGATTCAGCCCATTCTTGAACACTTCCAATAAAGGGTAGTTTAGATTTACTTTAGATTTCCATCCTATTGATGGACAGCTCTGATTGTTCATCCCTCTCTTTACTGTGCCAGCCTAGCCATTTCAGATGTTCTGGCTAGGTCATTCGAAGGACAAGACTATTTTCCTTAGGTTTCTCCCTGCCACCTCTCCATCTCTCCTTTGTTCTGTCTCTGCACAATATAGTAAAAAGTATGGAAACCATATCATGTGAGGATCAGTTGAAGTAATTGACCCTGTGAGAAGTGGGCAGCAAAGGGCTACCATAGTGCACAGACCGCTAGACCAGGAGTCAGGAAAACCTGAATTCAAACCAGCCTCAGACACTTACTACCCATGTGATCCTAAACAAGTCCCTTAACTGTTTGCCTCGGGTTCCCTCTTTGTAAAATGATCTGGAGAAGGGAATGGCAAACCAATTTTGTATCTTTGCAAAGAAAACCCCAAATGGGGTCACAGAGAGTTGGACAGGATTGAAATGGCTGAAGAACAATAATATGGGAAGGGGGATCACATGATAACAGTCTGAGTATTTGAGAGACTCATGAAGGAGCTCATCTTCCTTGGCCACAGGAGGCAAAGCAAGAGATAGAGGAATGTTTTCATAGTCAAAGCTGTGTGACAATGAAATGAGTTGCTTCAAATGAGTCCTCCATCTCTTTATCATTCAAAGAAATATATATTTGAGACCCAATCATATGCAAGGTTGCTGAATCATAGCTAGAATTCATACAGCACTTTGAGCTTTGCAAAGCAGTTTACAAAGGCTATGTCATTTGATCTTCACAACAATCCTCCCTGGGAGGTAGGTGCTCTTATTAATCCTACTTTACAGATGAGGAAAATGAGGTAGACAGCGATTAAGTAACTTACCCAGAGTCACACAGTTAATAAGTGTCTGAGGCCAGATTTAACTCAGCTCTTCCTGATTCTGGTCTACCAAGACAGGAAAGTATGATTCATTATCCATTTTCTAGGAACAGAACTGGTCATTGCAATTAATCGGAGTTGAGTTGCCTCTTAACATTGTTTTCCTTTCCATTAAGTTCTCCTGGTTCTCTCTAGTTCCCTTTTCATCAATTCATACAAGTCTTTCTTAGGCAATAATATTTCATGACATGCTGATGCCGCGAATGTTCAGCTGCATGTTTCCTAATCAATGGATACCAACTTTGTTTCCTGCTTTTCATTACCGCAAAAAGTGCTGTCGCTAACATTTTGGTATATGGGGTTTTTCTTGCTGGAGTTGGCTCCCTTGGGCTGTATACTCAGTAGTGGGACTCCTGGATTGGAGGACTGACACTTATTGACTCTTCTCAGATGATTCCTCATTTTTTTTCCTGAACCCTAACACCTTCCCTCTTTTTTTCTCCTCTGGTTGTTCTTCTTTCTTTCACTGGGTTTTTGTCCCTGGTTTCAGTCTTTTTCTTTTTGTTGCCTTAGAATCTTTATCTCCCTGGATTCTTACTGGGATCAATTCCTTTTTTGTTATAATAATAGCTTTTTATTTTTCCCCAAAAATGCAAAAATAATTTTCATCATTCACCCTTGCAAAACCTTCTATTCCAAATTTTTCTCCCTCCTCTCCTAGACAGCAAGTAATTCACTATAGGCTAAACATGTGCAATTCTTTTAAACATATTTCCACATTTATCATGCTACACAAGAAAAAAGCCAATCAAAAGGGGACGGGGATGAGAAAAAGCAAACAAACAGCAACAACAATAAAAAGGTAAAAGTACTATAATGTGAACCACATTCAGCCCCCAGAATCCTGTCTCTGGATGCAGATGACTCTCTCACACAGTTAATAGTATCTAAGGCCAGATTTGAATCCATTCTAAGTGCTCTAACTACTGTGTTATCACTAGAGATTACAGTCCCATTTCCTAGATAAAGAAACTGAGGACTGACAGGGGGTGGTGATTTATTCAAGGTTACTCCTAAAGTTAATGGCAGAGTTGTACTAAACCCCAAGTATCCTGACTCATCCCACCTGGCTTTATCCACTGAGATAAACTCCTTGTAGAAAAAGGGGTCTCTAGTAGGAAAAAATAATCTAGTAAAGGAAATTGATGTGTTGTAAATCTCACCTTTGATTTTTTTCTTTCTTTCTTTTGTTGAGAGTGACATCCCATTTTCATTTTGGATGGCTCTAATTGCTAATTAGGTTTCTATTAGATTGAGCTTTTTAAAACAGATCTTGTAGCTTTCACCCAGTGTTCCTCTAGTTCTGCCTTGGAGGACAGAAAAACTAATTATTCTTTCAAAAGATAATTCAATTCAGTTCAATCAACAAAGTATGTAGTGAGGTGCTATCCTTCAAATGTGTGAAGATGACTATCAAGGGTAGGGTACCTCTGTAGAATTAAACTGTAGGATCCCAATTATCCTTTCTTTGAAATCAAAGAAATAAATTCACCCCAAATCTAGAGTTTGCCTCAAATATCCAGTTTTCCCTTCCTAATCTGCTATGAATTTTAAGAAAGAGGAATCACTTCTGCCTAAGGTTCCTATCATTTCCATTGCTGTAGCTAGTTCCTCTTGAGTGATCGTAATAAGACTCAACATAACAGCAATTCTTTCTATTTTTTATTTCCCCTACATCATGAGGAATTACTGGATGCTCCATTTTAAAATTTTTTTTTACTTATTTATTTATTTTTTTGCTGAGACAATTAGGGTTAAGTGACTTGCCCAGGGTCACACAGCTAGGAGTGTTAAGTGTCTGAGATCAAATTTGAACTTAGATCTCCTGACTTCAGGGATGGTGCTCTATCCACTGCACCACCTAGCTGTCTCTTGGCTGTTCCCTTTTTAAAAAATAGAGATGGAGCTCCAGCAGATGCTCAGACAGTTAATCTCCTCCTCACTCACTACCACCCCTTTATTATATCATGTTTCCATACTGAGTTTGTCATTTGTTTCCTGAACACGCCATCCATTTCCTCCTTCTTGGCAGGTGGTTCTTAGAACATTCCCCTTCCAGTGTCACTTCTGCTCCTCCTTCCATTGATCCTTATCCAACTGATATTGACCAGGTTTCCCTGAAACTACTCTGTTTCCCCACTGCCCACTTGAAGAATTTTCTCACATGAGTCTATCTTTGTGGTATATAATACTGCTCCAACCCCCTCTTATCTATTTTTTCCCCTTGAGTAAGATAAAATCTTTTATTCTACTAAGTCATATCCCTTCAGTCTCAGCAATGTCTAGGAAGTCAAATTTATCTAATTAAAATCTCCCATTTTGATCTCTTTTTTGCTACTCTTCTACTATTCAGTATTCCCTTTGTATTCACCAAGATCTCCCCTGCCAAAATCACTGGAATATAACTCCTTCCAAAATCCTTCTATCATTGCCAACACTTGTAAAGAAATGCCTTAGGTGCATAGACATTCCCTTGAATCTCCATCAAACTTTAGACCCAGTTCGCATTATTATACTGGTTGCCATCCTAAGCACAGCCTTCACCAGGATGCCAAGAGCATCTCCATCTCCCTGGATACCCTACCCCTGAGCATCCCTCCAACCCTTCTCATTCCCAGACACAATGGTCCTGAGGAGCTTGAATTCTGTTTCCTTGGGCACTTAAAGAAAAGAAGGCACAAAATTATAAGGATAAATCGATGCAGTGGCAAGAATTTTGGCAGATTTGGGTTGAAATACCAAGTTCAACATTTAATAACTGCCCCATTTTTTAAAGAGCTCCAGCAGATGCCCAGATAGTTAAACCTCCCCATCTTCGTGACTATATCATGTTTCCATGACAAGTTTGTCATTCTTTTTTTGAACACATCATCCATTTTCTTCTTCTTGGCAGATGGTTCTTAGAACATTCCCCTTACAATATCACTTCTGCTTCTCCCTCCACTGGTCCTCATCCAGCTGATATCAGTAAGGCTTCCTGATGTGTTAGGCTTTGTCAGGTTAGCTGTGTGATCCCCGTGAGCCTGGGTTGTCTATCTGTACAACAGGGTAATAATCTTCAGACCATCCACCTCACAAAGTGGTTGTTATAGAAAGGCCTGTTGCATGCTCAGATTTGTAAAGAAGCAGAGCTGCTGAGGGGATATACCATGGAAAAGGCACTTTTCAAATTTTACTCTACAAGTTCTTTACAAAGTTACTCTACAAGACAATCATTGAGACTCCCACCAAAAGTTGGATGGCAGAATCTTTGATCTTGGGCATGGTCAAGGGAGATTTGGTCTCTTTACCCTCTACTACAAGGGAGGTGTGATGGGGGGAAGCCATGTCCCTACCCTCCCTCTTCTATCTTGATTTCCCTGGTCTCCTTCATGTCTCAAATCTCACCTTCTACAGGAGGCCCTTCTGTGTCCCCCCCCAGCTGCTAATGCCCTCCCCTTTTAGATTACTTTCCATCTCCTCTGGATATATCTCATATGCATCTAGTTATTTACATGTTATCTCTCTCATTAGAATAAGCTCCTTGAGGGGCAAGACTGTTTACTTGGAATAAAATTGTATTAATATCTAGTTTTACATAGCCTTAATTTACCCATTGTCTTCTTCCTCTTCACTTCCAGATAATTTTAACATGTAACAAAAATTATTTTAAGAGAGAAAAAAAATCTGCAAAATTGCTCAATACAAAATCTGACAATATAGACAATGTTCCATACTCATGGACTCCCACTCCTCCCAACTAAAATTCCACCTTCTGTAGGAAGCCTTTTCTAACCTCTCTTAATTCTAAATGCCTTCCCTTTTTAAATAATTTCCCATTCATTCTATAAATAGCTTGTTTTGTATATATTTATTTATTTAGTTTTTATTTGGTTGTCTCTCCCATCAGATGGTAAGCTCCTTGAGGGCAAGGAATGACATTTGCCTCTTTTTGTATTTCCATCACTTAGCACGGTGTCTGACGCATTAATAAATGTTTATTGATCGATCACTGCAAAGTAGTTTGAGCCAAGCTTGTTCATAATTTTGCAGACATGGGCTGGTCTGGGGGGCTTTTTTATTTTGCTTCTGTTTGTCTCCCCCAGACTTAGCATAGTACTTGACCCATGGTAAGTGCTTAATGAATGCTTATTGACTTACTGATCCTTCTTGTCAAGAGATTAAGTATTCCAGACTTGGGGAAGATGGCAGCATAGAGGGAAGGAATTTTCAGATTCCAAGGAGTCTGTGGCTGCTCCCCATCTCCTGGTGTGGGGGGTGTACAGTCCATTCCAGAATGCCACAGAGCACATGGGCCCAGATGCTTGTGGAGCCCCGAACTGGAACCTGCTGGACGTGGAACTGCCCCTGAGCAGAACCCAGGAGCCAGGAGTGACCCTCGCCCCCCTCAAGCCCTGGACCCAGTATGCCGTCTTCGTGCGGGCTATCACCCTGAGCATGGCAGAGGACAGCCCCCATCAGGGGGCCCAGAGCCCTATCATCTACCTGCGAACCCTGCCTGCAGGTACCCCTCCACCTTCTTCCTTCTGCCCCTTACGCCAGATGGATTCTCTGAAGAATCTTAGCCAGAGAGGGCATCTAGCTATCCAAGTGAATGCAAGGGGATGAAGTGGGGGGCCTGGATTCCCTGTGCCGAGTAAAGGGAGGGAGGAGGGGCGTGAGGAGGGGCGTGGGGCTGGGCTGGGGGAGGCAGGGGCCTGGATTTGTGGACAGAAGATGAGATCTCTCTCAGGATGGCTACTTGTGTAAGCTTGAGCAGCCTCCTTCTAGGCGGTCTTTCTTTAGCTACAAAATGGACTAGAGATCTCCAAGGGTCCTTTAGATCCTGTGAGGTAGACCACTGGAGAAGGGGAGCGAGCTGCCTGAGAAAGTGCAGGACTTAAGATTCTTGAAGGTTTGGAGACCAAATGGGACTCCTGGGTCTTGAGTAGCCAAATACCTGTGTCTCGTGTGTGTGGTTGAGCGCTCGAGGGGGTGCGCACACACACTCACTCATTCACACTCACACTTACACACTCACACTCACACTCACACTTACACACACGTCCCCTAGGTACCAGGGAAAATAAGGTTAACAGTGAGAGGCTGCTGGAAGTGCCGGGAAGGGGAAGGGGACATCTGGGGCGTGGAAAGTGGGGCGGATTCTGGAAAGGGAAGAAAGAGTGGCTTGACTGACCCGGGGCTGGTCCTGCTCCCCAGCCCCCACAGTGCCCCTGGACGTCATGTCCACGTCCAACTCTTCCTCGCACCTGCTGGTGCGCTGGAAGCCGCCCACGCAGCGGAACGGGAATCTCACGTACTACCTGGTGCTGTGGCAGCGGCTGGCGGAGGACGCGGATCTGTACCTCAATGATTACTGCCAGCGGGGTGAGGACCGGGGCTGCCTGAGGGGTGAAGGACTGCCTCGGGAGCCCGAGGAGGGCGGTGGACGCGAGAAAAGGATGGGGCTGCACCAGGAACTGGGGTTCTAAGCGCCGAATTTGAAGTCGAAAGGGACTAGGCCTAAGCTGTCCCTATTAATAGGCAAACCACTTCCCCTCCCTGGCCCTCGATCTCGGCTTGACTGTAAGGGGGGAGACAGGGTGCAGCCTCTCAAAGGTCCCTTCTGTCCTTCGCGGCTGACTGAGCCGGATTTCGGCCCCGCTCCCCTCCTACACCCAGGCCTGCGGCTACCCAGCAGCAGCACGGACGCCCGCTTCGACCAGGAGGAAAGGGAACCCCTTGCCGAGGCTGAGCCCGGCTGCTGCCCCTGCCGGAGTCCGTCCCCGGAGCAGCCCCAGCAGCCTGCCCTCGAAGCGCACGAGGCCTCCTTCCAGAAGAAGTTTGAGAACTTTCTGCACAATGCTATCACCCTTCCCAGGTCAGCTGAGCCAGAGTCCTACCCGCAGGTCGGGGCTAGAGACCTCGGGGAGGAGGGAGGGAAAGGGGAGGGGGAGAAAAGAAAGAGAGGGAGGGAGAGAGAGAGGAGAGCAGAAGAGGGAGAGAGGAAAGACACACACAGAGAGCTACAGGAACTGAGAGAGAGAGAAAGACAGACGGAGAAACAGAGAAAGGGAGAGGGGGAGAGAGAGAAAGGGAAAGAGAGGGAAAGAGAGAATTGACTGGCAAGACTGTGGGGAGACTTGGTGGATGTGATCTCGGAACTGAGCCTTGGGCTTTAAAATCCTGGGTGAGAGTCTTGGGTTGGAGGAACCTGCGGCTGAATGGGGCATCATGAAGTTGCTATTAGTATCTTAGCCTACCCCTCATTAGACACCGCACAAGAGTGGAGCTCTGGTCCCTCAGAGCCTTTCGGGTTCTCTCCATGGCTCCCCCAGCCCTCTGGGCATACAGTAGGTCCCTAGCACATGTCTATTGAATGGGTTCATTCGTTGGAGAGGCTCACAGACGAGGAGAGAGCCTGCGGATTTGGGGGAAAGGCCCGTCGCCCGCGGGTGGGGTGAGTGTGGGCGGAGCTACAAGTTGAGCCCCTTGAATGGTGGGTGTTGCAGGATCTGGTGAAAAGAGTGGGTTGAGAACGGTCCCGCCTTTCTCCCCAGATCCCCCTGGAAGGTGACTTCGATCAACAAGAACCCCCAGAGGTAAGTGGGGGGAAGGGACAGGGAAGCCGCGAGGGGAGCCAGCAGGCAGAGCGGTTGGGGGTCAGCAGTGAGTGGGAAAAGGATTTGGAGAAAAGACCTGAGTTCGAATCTCAGCTCCGCCACCTTAGCCAACGGTTGAGTTTCCTCAGGATGAATTAGGAAACCCTGCCAAACGAGTGCTCCGCCAGTGCCTAAAGTACCTTCCAGCTCATTAACGGGCGGACCCTTCTGCCTCCCCAGGGACGCAGGCCGCTACCGGAGGGCTGCAAAGGCCCCCGGGGGAGGGGGGAATGGCTCGGACTTCGGGATCCAAGACAAGGTACCTCGCGAGCGGGCAGTGCTGAGCGGCCTGCGCCATTTCACCGAGTACCGCATCGACATCCACGCCTGCAATCACGCCGCGCACACGGTGGGCTGCAGCGCGGCCACCTTCGTCTTTGCCCGGACCATGCCCCATCGTAGGTGACCTCCAGCCTCTGGCCCCGAACCACCGCCCTCCGAATAGCACCGTGCACACGGTGATCTCCCCTCAGACTCACTTGGGCAGCTTTTGCCTTCATTTCTCCATCCCCAAGGTCAGAGGGGGAGGGGGGAGGGATGCTTGCACTGACAACCTCCAAGCCAGAAGGGCCTTTACAGCCATGGCTGCTGCTTCCTCCCCCCAGGTGAGGCAGACAGCATTCCGGGGAAGGTGGCCTGGAAGCCAGCCAGTAAAAGCAGCGTCCTCTTGCACTGGCCTGAGCCCCCAGACCCTAATGGGCTCATTCTCAAGTATGAAATCAAGTACAGGCGCCTAGGTGAGGTAGGGACCCTAACACCCCTCCCTGCTGCGCTCCCTCCCTTCCCAACTACTGAGCTCTTCTTCCCCCCCACCCACCCCGGGGAGCCCCTTCCCTCTCAAGTGCCATCATCCCCTCCCCATTTCCCTTCTCCCCTATTATCCGGCTCCACAGTCTTCTGCTTGGTTTTCTGCTGAGTTTTCCCCTTCCTTTCCCTACCCCATCCCCACCTAGGAGGCCACAGTGCTGTGTGTATCCCGCCTCCGCTATGCCAAGTTTGGGGGAGTCCACCTGGCCCTCCTGCCCCCCGGCAACTACACAGCCCGAGTCCGAGCCACCTCCCTGGCCGGAAATGGCTCCTGGACAGATGGCCTGCCGTTCTATATCCCTGGTCCTGGTAAGACAGAAATGGCCAGCGCCTGGCTCTCAAAGCCAACCTAACCAGGACCTTAGAGGCCCTCACATCACTGGGAACCTATGATGGAAGCACACCCCCTCACCCTTTGGTTCTGTCCTAGGGCTGGACCCCTCATCCCCTGACCCTAACCATTAACTATGGTCCTGAGTGAGCCCTCCCCTTTGATCTCTGATCTCCACCTGACTTTCTCCTCTCTTCCCAGAGGAAGAGGAGTCAGGGGGGTTACATGTTCTCCTCACGGTCACCCCTGTGGGGCTCCTATTGCTCGTGGTCCTGGCTGCCCTTGGCTTCTTCTACAGTAGGAAGAGGTAGATATCTCCACACTCAGTTTCTCTTCTCCCCTCCCCTTCATTGGGCTCCCCATCCTCTCCTCCCTACATGGGAAGCAAGCCTGGATCAGACGGAGATGGGTTGACACTGAAGCCTGCTGCCTCTCACCCCGCCCCAGGAAGTAGTAAAATATCCCTTTTAAGAAAAAAGATAGCAGGGTAGCTAGATGGCACAGTGGATAGAGCACCAACCCTGAAGTCAGGAGGACCTGAGTTCAAATCTGGACTCAGACACTTAACCCATCCTAACTATGTGACCCTGGGCAAGTCACTTAATCCCATTTGCCTCAGGGGGAAAAAAGAAAGAAAACAATGCGATGTATCTGAGGTGAGGGTGAGGAGACCCCTGCCACATGACCAGTAATTCAGGGTTCTTGGCCCCTCTCTGGGGAGGGCAGCAGGAGGCGGACTAAGTGACAGCACACACGCAGTCCCCACCATTCTTGGCCAGAGTCTGGGCTCAGGAAAAAGCCCAATTCTGAAAGATGCTCAAGAGATCCTCTAGATCTGGATGGGGCTGAGAGGAAAAGGGCTGTGAGACCTACTTTGGTGCCTTTCCTCTGCCCCTCAGGCCTAAACTCCCCCTTGCCCTATGACTTCACACCAGACTCCTGCCAAGCCCCGATCCCTCCCCCCCACACACACCCTGCCTCACTTCAGTTCTGGTCTCTGCCCCCTCAGGAATAGTGATGGTTACCCCAATGGGACTCTCTATGCTTCTGTCAACCCTGAATACTTCAGCACTTCCGACAGTAAGTGCTCCATGGGTCTAGGGAGAGGGTGGGGGACAGGGATCAGGGACAACTTTAGAGTGGAGGGTGAGACTTGGCAGGTGAGAGATGGGCACAGATCAGGCTTCAGCTATGGATGAGAGAGGTGGTGTTCAGAGCCAATCCCTAGGGAGGGCAGTGGGGACCCCAAGGGAGGAGAGGCTCAGAGAAGTCCCTGGCTCCCCCTCACATCATCTGTTCTCTACCACAACCAGTGTATGTTCCAGATGAATGGGAAGTGCCTCGAGAGCAGATTTCTGTGATGCGAGAACTGGGCCAGGGCTCCTTCGGGATGGTGTATGAGGGGTTGGCACAGGGGCTTGAGGAGGGGGAGGCCCCCACCCCAGTGGCCCTCAAGACCGTGAATGAGCTGGCCAGTCTTCGAGAGCGCATCGAATTCCTCAAGGAGGCTTCCGTCATGAAAGCCTTCAAATGTCACCATGTGGTACCTGGGAGGGGAAGGGCTTGGTTTCATGGCACCCGGGAATCAGGGGCATGGTTGGGGGGAGGCGGGATCAGGTATCCGGAGACTGGCCCAGTTACATTTGGATCCCAGTCAGACCCCATTGCCAACTACAGGTGCGGCTCCTGGGCGTGGTGTCCCAAGGACAACCAGTTCTAGTCATTATGGAGCTCATGACCCGAGGGGACCTCAAAAGCCATCTCCGGTCCCTGAGGCCTGAGGCAGAGGTAAGGGCTTAGATGGAAGGAGGAAAGGAGGGATAGACTGAGGGTGGGGGGACTGGTGAATGCCAACGTGCTTGGGATGGTAGGTCCCTTGGTGTTTGGGCAAGGAAGAGTGAGTCCTTTCCTCACAGATCTCCCTCCTCATCCCCGACTCCAGAACAACCCAGGACTCCCTAGACCAGAACTGGGTGACATGATCCAGATGGCAGGTGAGATCGCTGATGGCATGGCCTACCTCACTGCCAACAAGTTTGTGCACCGAGACCTGGCTGCCCGAAACTGCATGGTGTCTCAAGACTTCACAGTCAAGATTGGGGGTACAAAGGATGAGAGGGGCCTCTTCCAGTTTTGGATATTCTTTTATTCTACGCTGGAAGCAAGCTTTGGGGCTGGGAGACAAAAGAGGGAAAGAAATCAGAAAACATAGCATGGAGAGCAGGAGATTTGGGAATCAGAGGAGTTGGAAAATAAAAGGATGGGGAAAGTGGAGGCTGGTCATACTTACTTGGGGCAGAGTTTGATGGGGATGGGGGCTGACTGACTAAAGCAGTGTGTGTGACCTGCCCTTCCCCGTGTCCTCTGCTACCCTCAGACTTTGGGATGACTCGGGATGTGTATGAGACAGATTATTACCGAAAGGGAGGAAAGGGGCTGCTCCCTGTCCGTTGGATGGCTCCTGAATCCTTAAAAGATGGAATCTTCAGCACTCACTCGGATGTCTGGTGAGGATGGGTGGGCTAGATTGGGCTTCCTGGGGAGGGAACTGGGACCCTCACAAGAGAGGCTGGAAAAGTGAACCAGTAACTTTCACTTAGACTTTAGGGAGCTCTGGATCCACACCTGTTCCTGGAATGAGGTTGTAGGGAGGGAGCAGTCACTGGGAAATGCTAAAGATCTTGCCTTTTGTCTCCTCAGGTCGTTTGGTGTAGTGCTGTGGGAGATTGTGACCCTGGCAGAACAGCCTTACCAGGGTCTTTCCAATGAGCAGGTGCTCAGGTTTGTCATGGACAATGGCGTCCTGGAGGAGCCCGAGGGCTGCCCTCCCCAGCTGTGAGTCACCTCCCTCCCCTCTCCCCACACCATGTGCGCCCTCCTCCACTCATACATAGCTCCTCCATTTACCTTACATCCAGACCTTACTCCCAAACAGTGACTTCGAGGATTTTCACTTCTCCCCAAGTCCTGTAACTACTCATGGGATCAGGGTGGTAAGATCGCAATCATCCTGATGACCCTGCTCCTCTCTTCCCCCATGCCAGACAGGAACTAATGAGTCGCTGCTGGCAACAGAACCCCCGCCAGCGCCCAACCTTCCTGCAGATCCTGGACAGCATCAAGGATGAGCTGCGCCCATCCTTTCGGCTCCTCTCCTTCTACTACAGCCCCGAAAGCCGAGGGGGCAGGGGCTCCTTGGCACCTCCTGACACAGACCCTGATCCCCACCTGTCCCCTGAGGCCCCCCCAGACTACAGCCCTCCTAATGGCAGCCTAGGACACTGAGAAGTTCCCTTTCTCCTGGAGGGATGCCTGTACATTGACATCACATGACAATGAGAGAACACAAGATTCCTAGATGCCAGCACTTTTGATATGGAACACACACACACACACACACACACACACACACACGTTCATAAAATAGTCCAAGGGGGAGAGGTGGTGATGAGATGGGATGGGATGGGATGGGCCAGGGGACAAGAATTCTCTCTGGTCCTTTTTGGACCGATGGTGGACTGGGGCCAGGTAAGATGCCTCAGCCCTGAAACTCCATTGAAAAATGAGAAAAACGGGGCCGACACAACCGAAGGATGGTGGTAGCCCTGACATTTGGTGGGGTGCAAAGCTCTCACTAGCACAGAGGGAGAACAGTAACTTTCTTTCATGGACAAATCAAAAATACAAAAATACACCCACCAGGCATCCCAGACTCAGATGGCATAGGGAATCTATCCTGTGTTCAGATATATATGCTAAATGAGTCTGCATGTGTTGTGGGGTTTTTTTTTTTTTTTGAGAAAACACATTACACACATACACCTCTCAACACCATTTTTTCTGATACCTAAACATTTCAGAACACTTTGCAGAAACTTGTTTTGGGGGAGGAGGTCCTGAAAATATGAATCAAATCCCAAATCTTGCCCTCTGGCTCATCTTTCCCAAGATGATGCACTCTGGAGGATCTTTTCTCCCTGGCCTACCTTAGGAAAGGATAAGGTGTCTAATTTGGACAATGGTGGAAAGTGTTGGGATGAGTATTTGCTCCCAACTCTCGTCCCCAGTTTCACATCCCTTCCTCTCTCGTGTAGGACATTCCCGAGGAGGTCTTAAGAGTCCCAACTATCTCTGCCTTTCTGTGGGAGGACTTTCAACAAGTTTACCTCTACTTTGGACTCAGCCACCTCATTTAGCCCCATCCCAGGGTTCCTCAGCTTGGTGCTGCTCCCTTATTCCCCCTGGGGACATCTCTTGGTGCTGACTTTCTTTCCCCTCACTTCAATTTTCTTCTCATCCCCTTTTCAAATCCTTGCCACTGGTTTAATTCTTAAAAGTCTTGAAAGTATCACCTTCATTCTTTAACCACTTCATCTTAAATGTGGATACTGGAAACGCAATAAAATTCCTGTTTGTATCTGGGGTCTTGGTTATCATATTATCCATTTATAAATTATAAATTCACTGTTGTCTATCCTTCACTAGGTCTGAAACTGTTGCTGCTTTGGCAGTAGTACAGAATAAACTTCATACTATATAACTTCTCACTTTCCTCCCCCACAGGCAATTAGGGTGGCTTTATTACTGATAAATGATCTGGTTACTGACTGGGCTTTCAGATGCTAGAAAAGCAGAGCAGGTTAACTTTTGCTATCTACTTGACACCCAAGTGATCTTGAAAAGTCTCTCTTGGGCCTCAGTTTTCTATGTGAAAATGAAGGCATAGTACTAAGTGATCTCTAAGTCCATCATATAATATCTATGATCTTGCTACTGAAACCTGTATTCAACCTCCTCCACCATCTTCTGCATAACTGTCTCCCCAAAACCCACAAAAAGCTCTCATCCCTCTCAAAGTTTCCAACTTTGTCTATCATCCAAAGTTTCCTGGATCGTGACTACCTTCCTTAGCTTCCCTTAGAAAGAAGGCATTTCTTGGACTCGGTCTCTGTGCTACACGCTTCAGGTAGGCAACATGTCTTGAGTAGGAGAAGGGAATAAGAAATAAAGTCAACTCCTCTTGCTGGTACTAACGATTCATCCATTGATTAGAGTAAGCCTGTCAGTGGAAAGAGCCCTCTAATCTTTCCATAGGTTTGAATTCTGTTTCTAAAATTGAGTGACCCTGGACAATTTAAGAGTCACAGTTCCTTCATCTCTTCATAGGGATAACAATGTTTACCCACTTTGCCAATGACTTCAGGATCATTGAAAGGAAAATTCTTCATAAATTTTATAAAACTGCTATGGAGATGTGTATTATTTGAGTTTAGTACAAGAAGCTTGGTCTAAGGACCATGCTGGGCCTCCTTATGGGCTGCAAGGCTTGGATGAAATCAGTTACTATCTTCCTCCAGTGTCTTTAGGTGAGATCAAGTTCAATATAACCAGATTATATTAGAAGGGAAAAGAAGTCACAAAAAGGCAATATGCCCCAAAGGGATAGGGGTGCCCTCAAAGAGGGGAGTCACATTCTCTGTTATGGTGTGGAAAGGAAGGGATTGAATATGTGTAAAAAGCTTTCTTAAAACTTTTGTTTAGCACCATGGGTGGAAAGCTAACCTCTCAATTCTACCCTGCCCCATTTCTCCCTTCCTCCTCTACCAGCTGTTTAGCATCCCTGGATAAATCTCCAAGTATTGGAGAGTCCTTAAGGAGGAGTCCACAGGGAATGGCCTGGATTCAATATGCACTAAAGATAAGGTGTAAAATCATTCTGTGTTCATGTCAAAAGCCTGCATACTACTAACTCCAAATAGCTATCTCCAAAAGTTATTTGGGAGAACTATTCATAGGTTCAGTGTACAGCTATCCCTTCCATATTGTGATTTTCCTCATTGTGGTTTTGATATAATGCAGGTTAGTATGAGAAATTAAATAGAAATTTTTTGGAAGTTTTGCAGAAGCTTCAGGCACACAAAGGAGGCCAACAGACAACACAGAAAAAGTTTAGAGACCCTGAAATGCATAAAATATATGTATAGTATTATATAATAACATATATTTTAATATTGTAAGCATCCCATAAAAGAAAATGAAAAAATTCAGACTTCTCTGGTACAAAGAGAGCCAAAAAAATTTAAGCAGATTTTCCAGATTAAGGGGGCACTGT
This sequence comes from Sarcophilus harrisii, assembly GCF_902635505.1. NCBI lineage: Eukaryota > Metazoa > Chordata > Mammalia > Dasyuromorphia > Dasyuridae > Sarcophilus > Sarcophilus harrisii. The sequence goes on along the minus strand of NC_045429.1, from coordinate 359,245,971 downwards.
GCCCCTAATTTCCCCCTACCCCCATAATTTAGAAGGGACTATAATCCTCTTTTTCTATACCCTTTATTGGTGATCTCATCAACTCTTAATGATTCAACTATAATTTCTAGGCAAATGACTCCCAAATCTACATACCCAGTTCTCATCTCTCTCCTGAGCTGCAGTCCTGCATTACAAACTTCCTGTTCAACATCTTCATCGAAGGTATCTTTAAAATACCACATATCCCAAACAGGACTCATTATCTTGCCCTCTGCCCTGCCGTGGTCTTTACTCATCTGGAATAGATCCATCTGAACCAGAGACTATCTTCTTTCCAGGATGGACTAACATACTTAGTGTGGTCCCTGGAGTTGGGTTTGTCTAATGAATGGAAATTCTCCCAAAGAGCTACCATCTAGCTGGCCCCAGGGTATGCTTCAAAACCACATACCCAGGACATCTTGATATCTTGAGATCTACCCTTCTGCCACAAATTACCATCCCATCCTATATATGACCCAATGAATAAAGGCATGAAAATGAACTGGCTGATGGCTTAACTCAATATTCCTGCATTTCCCCAAACAAAAGCTCCTCTATCATATGCTGTCTCTCCCTTAAAATATAAGCTACTTTAGGGGAAGTACTGATTTTTGTTTACATATCACTAGCACCTACCATAGTGATTAGCCCATAGTAGGTGCTTAATGCTTTTCTTCAGTTAGTCATTCCTTCATTGCCCTCTCTAATCTGTCCTTTCTCCAAATTTTCCCATTTCTATCTAGGATACCACCATCCTTCTAGTCAACCAGGTTAACAACCTTGAAGTCATTTGACTTTCTCATTTGATCTCATATCCAATTATTTACCAAGTTTCACATCATCTCATACATTCCTTTTCTTGACACACATATACACACTATCATAATTCAAGCCTTATCACCCTTCACTATTGTAATAGCCTTCTGGTCTCCCATTTCTCAGTTTTCCAATCTATCCTCTACATAGCTTCCAAAATAATCTTATGCTTCCTCCTAAAGCATAAGCAATGTTCCACCACTACTCAAGTATCTCAGTGGCTCCAGATTGCCTTTAACATAAAATACCCAAATTCCTAGTTTTGCAATTTTGGTTCTAGCCTACTTTTTCCAGATTTAATATTATGTACTTTCATGTATTCTTCATTTCGGCCAAGGTTCACACTTTCCTGAACTTATTTCCTGTCTCTTCACCTTTGTGCAAAATACCCCTTAAACCTGGAATAATACATTTATTTTCTCTTCATCTTTTGCTTCTTAAAATCCTTTGTAATTTTTCAGTTATGGCCATCTCTTCATGACCCCATTTGGATTTTTTTTTTGGCAAAGATACTGGAGTGATTTGTCATTTCCTTCTCTAGCTCATTTTAAGATGTGGAAACTGAGGCAAATGGAGTTCAAATGACTTGTGCAGGCAAATGAGGCAAGTGACTTGCCCAGAGTCAGGTAGCTAAGTAAGTGCCTAAGATCAGGTTTGAACTTAGGTTTTCCTGACTCCAGACCTGATGCTCTAGCCACTGTGACACTTGGTTGCCAGTTAGAATTCTTAACTTCCTTCAAGATTCAATATGAGTGTTATCTCCTAAGGGGAAAGTCTCCTGATTAACTTGTATTTATCTGTCTAAAAAAGTGTAGTGACAACATGGCATAGCAGGAAATGTGCTGGGGTTGACTCAGGAAAACCTCCCTTGCCCTTGCCTTTGGCATTAGCTAGGTGATAAGTGCTTCAGGCAGTTACATAGGACTTCACTACTATGAGATTGTAGACTGCTGCAATCTTTGTCAGTACTGGAGTTTCTCCAGAGGATATCACATATCTTTTGTTTATGCATACAATATTGCATTGATTCTACTAACCATCAGCCATTAAACGCTTATGCACCAGGTCCCGGGCTGACACACTGTGGAGAATAAGCTTTATTAGGGCAGGGATTATTTTCCATTTTGTCTTTGTGTTGCCCCAAGGTTTAGCACAGTGCCTGGAACATAGCAGATTTTTAATAAGTACTTCTTAAGTTTATTTGTAGGATTGTATTAGGCCTTAAAGCTGTGTATGAATCCTGCACCACCTGCTGCCTCCAGTTGCTGAAGCAACAGTGACCCTTAATGGCCAGGCTGGAAATTGCAGCTCCAGTAACCTTTGGGAAGGACACAAATGGGTGAGCTAGAAGCAATTTAGGGATTATAGAATCATAGGTTTTAGAGCTGAATGAGAGCTAAATTCAATTTTAAAAATAAAAGAGGCTTGCTGGCTATCATCCCTCATTTCACAAATGAGGAAATTGAGGCTCACAAAGTACCTGGCCCATACAAAGTGCTTAATAAATTCTAGTTTACCAGACGTTAGTTGATTCTTGTAGGTTCATAAAGTAAATTAATTCCTTTCCCCATTATCTTCCAATTGTTATTATAAAACACAACACAAAATGTAAACTGAGAATACTCAAGGCTATCCTTGAGACAGCTACATGTATCCTTAAGACAAAATAATCACTCACATTCTACACAGACACACTTGCTCATACAAACTCCTCACAGGGAGGGTGATGGGTAGGGTGGAGATAGTTAAGTGTTTTCTTTACTGGTCATTGGAAAGCCTGCATTCTTAGTTATATCTCTGCTGTCTACTAGCTGTGTGGTCGTGGGACATTTCTCCTCTTTTAAGCCATAGTTCTCTTATCTGTAAAATGGGGGTAATTCCTGTCCTGCCAACTTCACAAGGCTGAGAACCTTAAATGAAACTATGGATATGAAAATACTTTATAAAGTAGTTTGGCCTGGAAGAGTCAGGATGAAAGATTTAGGCTACAAGGGATCACAGAGGTCATTTAATCTAATTCCTTTCTGTTTTAGGTGGGGACATTGAGGACCAGAGGTTTGTTGATTTTCCCCAGGTCTCATTTACTAAACATTCACATCCCATGAACTTGGGATTTAAACCTAGGTCCTTTAACTCCAGATCCAAACCACAAGCTGCTTCCCTACCTAACTGAACCAGGTACATCCACCTCAGGGAAGAAAGAGAAAGCCCCTTCCTTCAACTTCCTTCCCGCCTCTCCCCACCCTTACCCCAAGATTCAGAGAGAATACAGAGTCACTGGGAGAATATCAGCTTCATGTTGAGTGAAAAAAACTGAAGCTGGAGAGTAGGGGTGGAGCATGGAAGATCAGGGGAATGAGGTATAGTAGCACAGAGTCACAGCATGCTGCCTCCCATTACCCCTGGCACAGCCCTTTGCTCCCTCCAACCAGGCAAAGAGCGTGTGAGCCAGCTCCTCCACCTATCCCCGCTTTCCAGGCTCAGGAGTAGCTGCTGTGTCTTCGGCGGAGGAGGGAGGCAGAGGGCATTGTGGAATCCTCTTGGTCGCTCTCACAGGCTCTCTGGATGAAGAGAGGCAAAGGGTGACCTGACTGTGGGGTCATGCCAGAGCTCCCTCTCTAGTGCTCAGGTCCCGGGGATGCTCAGGAGGACTCTATCCCTGCCATGCTGGGCCACTCAAGTATGGGATTCAGCTGGGGCCATGTCCATATGGTGCAAGTGTGCATAGCTGTGGAGATGCAGGCAGGCTGGGGGCAGCTCAGAGAAAACAAGAAGACTAAAGGGAGTTGATAAGGAAACATGTAGAGAGGTTGGGGTGGGAGGAGGGTCTCACCAGATCCTCATCCTCCTTGGCTTGGTAGAAGAGCATATTCATTCCACAGAAGTGACTACAGGGAGTGATCATGTGGCAGGAGAGCTAGAATGGGTGAAAAGAGGGAGGAAAGGGTCTCTATCAGCTCCACTCTCCTACTCTCATGTGGTGTACAAAGAGTCAGGAAGCCCAGGCTCAGAGCTCAGACCCAACACTAAACTGTGTGGTCATAGGCCAGTCACAATCTCTGCACCTCAGTCTGGTCTGTAAAGTGTGACTGGTGCTTGTCACAGGAGAAGTGTTTGGTAAACCTTAAAGTGACAGATTAGCCTCACTCCCATGCCCGCCTTTGAGGCCCCCTGACAGAGGTGGCTGGTTAAGGGAAAAAAGCGCTGGATTTAGAGGACCTGGCTCAGAGGGGCTTGGCTGCCGACTGTGAGACTTTGGGCTTAACTTCCTGGTCCTCTGTAAAAATGAAAGGGTTGGGCTGGATGATCTAAAGTCCTCCTAGCTCTACTTCCCATGGTCCTATGTATGATCCTTCCAACTGGGAGACTCTGGGGCTTTTATGAACCCGGGGGCTGAGCTGAAACCCCAAAGAACCCGAGGCTAAGTTAACAAAGGGAAACAGGCATCTGTGTGGCTCACCTTCCACTTACGCTGAGAATTGAACTTGCGGAAGTTAGTTATGTTGATCGAGGCAGACTCTCGATTCCTCTCCTGTTTTATGGTCAGAGGCTAAGAACACAACAGATGCCGACTCACTTAGTTGTCCTCCTGACCCCTGGCAGCCCAGGCTGGCCTGCTCAGCCCCCTCCCTTGCCCATCAACCCACTAGGGGACCATGCGTTCCACCCTGCATGCTTCCAAGCCTGGGGTTTTCAGGGTAGGAAATAAATCCACATTCTCATGCGTAATACCTTAATCCATGGGTGGAGGAGAGCTTGAGATGATGTCATTCGTTCCCTGTCAAGCAGAAAGAAAGGGTTGGCACAGCCCTAGATCCTTGTCCCCATTATTTCTTGGCACTTCCCACTCTCATCAAGCCAAATTGCTCCTTCCCCAACCCCATCTTCATTTTTCCCTCTGCCCAATTTCATCTCCAAGTCTATTCTCATGAAGGTTAGTCATTTCCTGAAGGGATAGGCTTAATTTCTCTCCACCCAGCCTTACTTCCTCCCCTCCATGAAAGGACTATAAATTTTAGAGAGCAGGAACAGACCTTAGACATCATCTAATCCAATTTCCTCATTTTCCAATGAAAAAAACAAAAGATTAAGTGACTTGCTCAAAGTCATCCAAGTAATTATTTCTAAGTGATAAAGTTAGGATTTGAACCCAGATCCTGATTCCAAATCCAGTATTCTTTCCATGGTATCCTTTTGTCTAGAGACTTTCTAGATCATTCAGCCTTGCCAGGTGGGAACCGGCAAAGGAAATAAGGCAGTGTTGAGATTAGGGCAGAAGTATTGAGACATACAGTTGGTAGAGAGAATGGAGGGGTGAAGTACAATGTTCAAGGGTGGATGCTCATTAGATACTTGGGGTTAATAACCAGCATCTGGCTGATGAAGTCCTTGGCTATGGCTGACGTGGAATTGAAGTAGGTGTCCTCATAGTCAAAAGTGCCTTTGATAATATTAGTGACAGTATCATTTTCCATTTTGTCCTGGAAAGGAGACACTCCGCTGAGCCTGTGGATCCACAGAGTGGGCAGAGTAGGTACATCAGAAGAAAGGAAATCATCAAACCTTCCCCCAGGAGCCCAGAAAGCTTGGTCCAATTCACAGAGTCTCAGAATTGGAAGGGGCTGAAAAGCTATTTAGTCAATCTAGGATCCCAACTACTTCACCTCAGGCTTGTAGTATTGCCTATGGAGACACCTAAGAACCATCTCCCATCACCTCTCCCTTTACCCATTCTTAGTCTAATAATACATCTTCCCTCTAGTGCCATCCCAACCTCCCTCCAGGGAATCCTCTTGCCCATGCTGACTGCTGGATGCTGACTGACTATGTTCCCCTTTTCCCAGCTCCTTTGCTCTCCCACCATGAGAGAAGCAGTTGGAGGGAAGGCGATGCTGTGGTGTGGGGGATGGTGGTGGGATACTGGGGAGGAAGTACTCACAGGATATAGGTAATGACACCAACACTCCTAGAATAAAAGGAGGGGCTGGATCAGAGAGGTGACTACTTTAGAACCTCAAGCCACAGATCACAATTTTCCAAATAATGGGGAGAAAGACAGCATGAAGAGGCTGGAAAAATAGAGCAAAGAAACATGGAGGCAGTAGAAGATAAGGTAAAGGAGGAGATAGGGAAAGGAAGAGGAAAGAAGGGAGAAAAGGGAGGAGAAAAGGAAATAAAACCAGACTTGGAGGAGAAAGAGGAAAAACTGGGAGGAGAGAAACAGGAAGAGGAGGGAGTGACAAAGAATCAGATCTAAGAAAAAAGAGGAAGGAAAAAAATACTGAAGGAAAGGTACAGAAAAAACACATGATCAAAAAGATAGAAGTCTTCCAAGTGGTAGAAACCCCAGTACCCTCCCTTCATCCTCCCCAGCTCCCTCCTCAACCCTTTCTTCCTAGCCCACAGCCCTCACCACATGTCAGCAACAACAGTGAGAGGTTCCAACTTGATCACTTCCGGAGCTGAAAGGGGAAAACGCTCATCCTGAGGGAGCCCAGGGTGGGGTCCTCCACTCCTGGTCCCCACTCCGCCCTGCAGCTCGGCTCCTGAGTACCTGGGCTAGGTAGGAAGCCCTGGCAGGTGCCAGACTGGAATTCCTATGCAGAGGAAGATTTGTGGGAAGGAGGAAGGAGCTGGGGCTGAGGAGGGGGCCATAAAGGATCAAGAGGGTGAGAATGATTCTTTAAGGAAATGGAGTAAAATATCTCACTGAGGACAGATGGAGAAGGGCTGAAACTGCAGCAAGGAAGGATGGTAGCTAGATAGCTGGGCAAGATATGAATGGTAGAATAAGAAAGCTGATAAGAGGAAAAAGCCTCATTGGCATTCATCTCTCAGTGGATATGAGTTCCTAGTAAAAGTATAAGACTTAGAAGGCTAAAGACTAAGGAAGGTGAACTTTTCCTTAAAAAAAAAAAAAAAAAAAACCCAAACCACTGCAATAAAACACTGGATTAAGGGACAAGACACCTTGATGAAAGGCAAGGTTATGGCTGAGATGACCTCGGGAAGGTCAACTAGTCCAAACTTAGTAAGTTGCAGACAAATAGGCTCTGGAAATTTGAAGGAAAAGCAAAGATGGAGAATCCAAGATCCTAGAGCCCAATCTCTCTACCTACCAACATACTCAGGAAGCCCACACCGACTGACGAGGCACATGTTTTTCTCAATTTTCTGGGCCATTCCGAAGCCAATTATCTTGATCTTAGGTTTAATAACATCTTTCTGCTGTAGCATGATGTTCTCAGGCTAGGGAGAGGGAAAAAGAAATTCTTGGCCAGCTCTCAGTTCTTACATCATCAATTCAAATTTACTCAACCTAGGTTTGCAGTACCTGCTATAGCCATAAGGGATGGGGGAAGTGCAAGCAATATTCTAATACTATCACTTCTTATGTCCCAGTTCTAGTACCCTGTCCAGCTCCCAAATCTATGGTGTCTCCAATAATAATAATCATGCACGTATATTTGCTTGTATATCTTTTTTCCCACAACCACCATCTAAACCTGAGTTCCCAGCTCCTGTTCTTTGCCCTTATTTCACCATCTTTGACATTGTAGTGTTAGCAAAACCTGTCCCCTATATCCATTCTATGTAAGGAGCGAGGTATCTTGTGAACTTTGGGAGTGACCTCTATATCCAATTGAAATATACCAGTTTTGTAGTATAGGCGCTGTCTTTATTTACTTGGATTTTATTTTGATGGGAAGGAAAGTTAAATATCTAGTTCACTAAGGGGGTTATATGATAATGAATAGAGATGGAGTGACATAAGCCCAACCTAATGTCAAAAAGGATTCATAATTCACTAAAAGTGAATTTGGGATTTAAAGAGTGGGCCAGTGATCTTGGCCCAGAGAACCCAAGTGAGTGAATCCCAAACTGGATTTGGTTATGCTTCTGGAGGCAATAAGAAATATGTCATAGAACACTTGGTCACCTCATCTTGTAATGTTCAAAATGAATAAAAACAACAAAAAGCAAAATGCCCAAACTCTTATATAGACACAGTTGCATTTTGCAACAAGGCGTCTTACAAAGGATGAAAGAGTATAGAATTTCTATTAAGTACTATAAAAGATCTACCAAATCAAATCAACTTATATCTTGATACATAGTGACTTCCATGTGAAAGCAAGGAAAAAATGTCAGAAAACATGATTAAGAAATGAAACTAAATGTTTGAGAGATACTCAAGTGTTATATCTGTATATCATGCTTTAAGAAAAATGTTAGAATATGCTAAAAATGGAATATAACAAACATTTTTACAAAATGAAACCAATTAAATCATAATGTAATTTATAATTATCAAAATTCTGAGTTCATGGACCAGCCATCTCTTAAAAATGTCTCTGGCTTTGCCCCTATGTAGGATTTTCTTTGGGAACATCAGAATTTGATTCATATCTCCTCTCTGTTCAATCTCTTTGCATTTCTTTGACCTTGCAGTCCCCCCCCCCCCTTTTAAAACTTAAATCCAAGAGTGTAAATCCAAGATTTGTATAAACTAGCCATTCAGTCAATATAGTGTTACACTGAACAACTCAAACTTAAAATAATTTCCTACCTTCTTAAGGTGAGTTCTGACATCAATGTCAGAATAAAGAAACACATCAAGAGGCATCACATATTCAGGGGAAGGAATTTAGTGTTGCTAGATCATCACCCCTAATAAAGACCTTGTCCTGGGAATTTTACACTTTGGTCAGGAAAGACTCCTCCTAGGATGTACTTGGGCACAACTGTTAAATTAATAGGAAATATCCTAAGAGTAATTTCTAAGTCCACTATATGTGTGCAAACTCTGTGTGTATGTGCATGTGTGTATATATGTGTGTGTGTATAACATTTACATATGTATATACAGTTAAGAAAAGATCCAGTTATTCTTTTGGTTTCTAATGTTTAACAGAAATGTGTTGTATTTTGCCAAAAAAACTTCTGTTGACAAATTTTGTTGTTTGTTTGTATCATGTGATATAACATAGTAGGCTCTCAGTTAATATTTTATTTAAAAGTTTTACTTCAATGTTCAATAGATATTCATCTATAATCATCTTTGTGTTGACTTCCCCTAATTTAGAAATAGATGTATTTGTGTCGTAATATGAATTTTATAGGATCCCATCTTATTTTTTCTTTCGTTCTCTTTTTTTCAAACAGTTCTTGTATATTGGACTTGTTCTTTCTTGAATGCTTGCTAGAATTCACTCATAAATTCATCTGGGTCCTAGGGTAGTTTTCCCCCCTTTGGGGAATTCATTTGTTTTTTTTTTATTTTTTTTCCCCTAAGATTCAGTTATTTATGCCCTTTATTTCCTGTTGTTACTTAATCTGGGCACTTTATATTTTTATAAATATTGAATTAATCCATTTTAGTTAAGATTGTCAGTTTTATTGGCATATAATTTAAAGTTTCTAAAATTTTTTTTTCACTTTATTGGTTGGGAATTCATCTTTTAATTTTTGATGCTTGAATAATTTGGTCTACTTTTAAAATCAAGTTAGTTAATGGCTTATCTATTTACCTTTTTTAAAAAAAAACAGCTCCTAGTTTTATTAAATTTTTTTTCTTTTAATTTTGTTAATTTTTTTCTATTTCTATTTTGGAATTTAATCAGATGGGGTTAATTTATTGGTTTGCTAGATTTTTAAAATTTTTTAATTGCATGCTCAATTCATTGATTTATTCATTTATTGCTGAAAATATTTAGAATTGTAAAATTTTCCCTACTGACTGCTTTGGCTGTGTCTCAAAAATGTTGACTATGGAGTCATTAGCTTTAATGAAATTTTTCATTTCTACCATTTTTTTTATTATAATAACTTTTTATTGACAGAACCCATGCCAGGGTAATTTTTTTTTTACAACATTATCCCTTGTACTCACTTCTGTTCTGATTTTTCCCTCCCACCCTCCACCCCCTCCCCTAGATAACAAGCAGTCCTATATATGTTGAATATGTCATAGTATATCCTAGATACAATATATGTGTGCAGAACCAAACAGTTTTCTTGTTGCACAGGGAGAATTGGATTCAGAAGGTAAAAATAACCTGGGAAGAAAAACAAAAATGCAAACAGTTTACATTCATTTCCCAGTGTTTTTTTCTTTGGGTGTAGTTGTTTCTGTCCATCATTGATCAATTGAAACTGAATTAGGTCTCTTTGTCAAAGAAATCCACTTCCATCAGAATACATCTTCATACAGTATCGTTGTTGACGTATATAATGATCTCTTGTCTACCATTTGTTTTTAATGTACCAGTTATTTAAAGTGATTATTTAGTCTCTGATTGATATTTAATTTTCTTCAATGAAGCTTTATATAAAATAATTTTTATTATGTTCGGTCACTAATGGATGTGTTTAATATTGCTTCTCTGTATTTGTGATGTTATTATGCCTTAATGGCCAATTTTTGCAGAAACGTCATAAATAGCTGAAGATATATACATTCCTTTCTATTTCCATTCAATAATTACCAGACATAAATCATAACCAACTTTTTAAAATTTCTATTAACTTCTTTTTCATTTATTTTTGTTAGAATTGTCTTAACTCTATGAAGAGTATACCAAGGTTCACCATCATCATAGCTTTTACTATCTATTTCTTCTAATTTAGCTTTTCCTTTAAGTATTAAGATGGTATGCCATTTGCTATGTTACATAATGAAAATTTTGATACTGTTAAGCAAAAATAATTTGATGTTTATCTCACTTTTTGTTGGGGCACTGACTGAAATCATGATTGTCATCCTTGCTTTTTATAGTTCAGCTGAGGCATAATATATTTTTGCCCCAACTACTTATTTTTAACTCTTTATGTTTCAAGTGGGTAGGTTGTAACCAACATATTTTAGTCGTCTTTCTAATCCATTTTGCTAACCTTTTCCATTTTATGGGTGAATTCATTCCATTCACTCAGTTATGATTGTTATTTCTCTCCATGCTATTTTCTTTTTTTTTTTCTCTTGTTATTCCCCACTTCCTCTTTATTTCTTTCTAACTGCTCATGATTCCTCATCCCCTTTCCAAGTTTAGGGTTTGTTTTGCTTATGGTTAATCCCTCCCTGCAGCTATCATCCTTCTTATATTCCCTTTTCTCCTCTTCCTCTTTTGTTTCTCTGTTGAGTTGAATGCATTGCAACAGCAAATTTTATATGTGTTCTGCTCTCTTTTGGCTAGTTCAGATGAAAAAGAGGTTCAAGCATTACCTATTTCCAACTTCATTCTTTACTTTTTGTATAGACATCTACTTGCATACTCTATGTGAATTAAGTTCATGTATCTTTTTCCCTCCTCTCTTCTTTCAAATCATCAAAACATGACAAGACCAGTCTTATGTCATTTGACACTTTCTATTACCCCTGATGACATTAGGGTTCTGAAAGAATTCTCCTAAAATTCTTTGTCCCCATTAGAATGTAAAAGGTTTGTCTTTATAGAGTTCTTTCTGGTCCCTTTTATTTGCCTTCTTAAAATTTCTCTTGACTCCCATGTTCTTGTTTTAAAGTTTCTATTCCACTTAGTCTTTTCCTCAGGATTTCTTGGAATTCCTATATTTCATTGTAGGCAATTTTTTTCCTTTGTAGAATTAAGTTTGTTTTGCTGAGTAGGTTATTCTTAGTTGTAGATTCTTTTGCCTTTTTAAATATCACACTGCCCACTCCTTTATAGTGGTAGCTGTTAAATCTTGTGTGATCCTGACCATAAGTTCCTTGGTAATTTAATTCTTTCTGGTTGCTGCCAGCATTTTTAAAATTTACATGCTTAGCATTTTAGCAATGATATTCCTGGAAGTTTTCATTTTGGGATTTCTTTCAGGAAGTAATTTACGGATTATTCTGTCTTCACTTTCCCTTCTTGTTTGATTATCTCTAAACAATTTTATTTCATGATTTTTTTATATATGATATCCAGGATCTTTTTTTAGTGCTGGTCTTTCAAGTAATCCAATGATATTCTCATTTCTCTCTCTCTCTCTCTCTCTCTCTCTCTCTCTCTCTCTCTCTCTCTTTCTGTGTGTGTGTGTGTGTGTGTGTGTGTGTGCTCTTTCTCCTCTTACTCTCTCTCTCTCTCTCACACACACATACATACACACACAATTGGGGTTAAGTAACCTTGTCTAGGATCACAGAAGTAATGTCTGAGACAAGTTGGAATTCAGATCCTCTTGATTCCAGAGCCACTGTTCTATCCATTGAAACACTTAATTGCCCCATAGTCCAGTGATTCTTAAGTTACTTCTCCTTAATCTGTTTTCCAGGTCTGTTGTTTTTTGCTATGAGACACCTTATATTTTCTTCTTTTTTTTTTCAATCTTTTCACTTTAATATTTCTTGTTTCCTAAAGTCATCATTCTATTTGGCCTATTGTAACTTCTGGAGAATCTACTAAAATTTGTGTTTTAGTTATTAATTCTCTTGTATTAAGTTATTAATTCTCTTTACAAGTTTCTTTTCCATAGTTATTTCTTTTCTAATTCTTTCCTCTTAACACTTCCATTTTATTTCCAACCAATCTTGTGGGCAAACTGGGTTATTTCCCTTTGAGGTTTGCTTTTAGGTTTTTTGAAGTTATTTTCTTCTTCTAGATTTGTGTTTTGGTTATTTCTATTATCATAATAGCTCTTTTGTCTTTATTTACTCATTCTGGTTTATGCTATCTCCCCTCCTCAGGGATAAAACTGAGTTGAAGCTTTTTGCTTTATCCCAGAATCCAAAGTCATCCCTTGACCAATATTGAGGCCCTGTTCTTCCTAATAATCCATACTAAGGCTTTTTTCTTTGGAACTGTACTAAAGCTTTTCTCTTTAGCCTACTGGCTAAATCCAATGTCCCTCCTTCTCTAGGTATTCAGCTCTGAGCAATGGAACCAAGTCATGTGCTGGGAAAGATTGGGGCAGGTAGTAGAAAAGAGAACTGAGATGCACTGCTTCTTTCTACTCTGTTACTATCTTTCTATCTATCTAGATTTTTTAAAAAATCTAAGTTGGTTTATGAGTTTTATCTGTAACCAAATTCGTCTTTTTATTCAATTCCTCTTTTTTTCCTAATCAGAACAGTTTCTATCTTAAGAATTTCATTCCTTAAAGCATCTTATCTTTCTTGGGCTTACTTCTCCAGTAGAATTTTAGGTTATAATCCCTACCAATCCTTTCTCTGAGGCTTTAAAATGTTCATCTTAAATCCAGGGTACAATATTAGGCTGTACCCAGCTTTCTTCTTCTTCCCTATCATAAATTCCAAGATACAGTATTATTTCAGTAATGAATTCTTCCTTGTTGGTCAGAACCAGGTAGCAAATATGAGCTCCCTATATTGCTTTCTCTACTTTTTAGGAGTTTGAAACTAACATAAAAACAATCCAAGAATGCATCAGCTGTTCTATTTTTGGAACATAGATCGATAGATGAAGTCTATGTCATGCTTAAGGGTAGGTCCTAAATTCCTCACCTATTTCCTCCTTCTAGATATGTGGTCTATGAAATATCAGCAAGACTCTCATTTCTGTTCCTTCCTCTCTTTGTCTTTACCCAGATATTCTCCAACATGTGTGCCCATGCTCTTCTATGATTTTATCTCCTGAATATATCTTTGTAGAAAGCTGAAACTATTGAGTCAATGCACTGAGGTCAGGACTGCCAAGCACTTAAGGCTAACTACCAATTGGACAATACTCTATGGGCATATGCTTGGAAAATGGTCCTTCCCACTATCCTGTGCTGGCTCCATGATTGGTGTATATACAGAGGATTGTAGGAGGGACTAGGGGGTGGGGTAAGATGAGCCAGGGTCACACTTTGGCAGCAGACAAGGGAGAAAGCGGTCGTGGAGATTCTGCTTCCATCCTGTTCAATCCTGCATCTAAGGACCAAGAATAAAGACTGAGGACTTTTGCTTATCCTGACTCTGACTGATTCTGAGGTATCTGGGATGCTAGAGCGGTTGTCACATATCTTCCTTTTATATAATGCCACTCTGTCCTTCACTTACACACTCTTATCCAATGCTTAGCACAATAGTTATAAGAACTATAAGGTTCTTATAGGACCTTAAATGTTTAGTGAATGAATGAATATGGTATACTTTTCTAATTAAGCAAGACTATATCCAATCAAATATGTTTTTTAAAATGAAAATGAAAAGATAACAGATGAAAACTAGATCAAATCTATCAGAATTTCTGTAACTAACAATTTTCTTCATCAATGACAGTGACATCATGGGTATATAGGTAGAAGAGACTTCAGTAACATCTAATTTAACTGCCTCATTTTACAAATCAGGAAGTTGAGACACAGGGACACAGTACCTTACAATCAGAGTCAGGATTTGAACCCAGGTCATCTGCCTCAAGGATTGATGTTTATTCCACTGCACCATGCTACTTCCTTAAAACTACACCTTAAGAGGTACTAAGAGGTTAAGTGGACATACCACATTCATACAACCATTATATGTAAATAAGTGGGATTTGAAAGCAAGTCTTCCTCTCTATGAGCTATTTCATGATCATCTAACAATTTAGATTCTACTATTTCAGTCTATGGTGTACCAAAAAAAAAAAAAAAAAAAAAAAAAGGTAGAGGAAATATGAATACTAAACTAGGACAAAGACAAGGCAGAAAGTACAAATAGAGGAAATTTGTACTGGAGGAGACCAAGTCTTGAGAGCATTGTTCTCAATTCTCAAGCTACTCATACATATTGTCAAGAAAGGAAGATATTACGGAATTTGGGGGGGGGGGAATCACATACAGTATTACTATCCCAAAAATGATGTTTAAGAGGACAGCAATAACTTTTAACTTAAATGCCCAGTTTCTCATCTTTATAAAATTTTAGAATGATCTACATATGTATCAAATGTTTCTTTGAAGAAAATAGATGAGAAGAGAACAGGTTGATTACTGCAAACAACACTTTACTACAAGGCACATCTTCAAAATCATGCAGCTGACTAAAAAGTGTATAAAAAACAAGATCCCGCTGTGCTTATTGTTTGTTGACTATTTTAAATAAAAGCATTTGACTCAGTAGATCAAAATGCAGTCTTAAAGGCTCCATTCCTACAGCATAGTGATTCCTTGATTGGTGCAACAATAGAGAATTTTGTTTGATGATACTGATTATCAATATCAAGCAAGACATAAAAAAGGGAGACATATGCTCACCAAAGGTGTTTGCGACTGTCATGGAAGATAGGTCTAATGCAGAATCCAAATGGAAAAGGTATTCCCTATAGATTGTTCTCCAGATGCTCCTGTTGGTGGATTACAGGATCATAGTTTTAGAACTGATAGGGACATTAGAGGTCATCTAGTCCAACCCATTCATATTATTGTGTTGATTTTATCCAGCCCTACCATAGAGCTTTCTAAATGAGATCTACAACCACTCATAAGTTTAAACTAACAATCCACATAGGAAAAGCCAAGTGGATGAAATAGGGATTTGAACAGACCTTATTGATTTGATTCATCAGTACATATATCTTAGATAAACACTACAAACAAACCATGAGCCTCATGAGACCAAAGCTTACTGGAGGAAGATTATGGGCTAGATTGTTTTAGGAAAACTATGCAACATTTATATGATCCCAAGTTACTCCCTGAAATTAAAATCCATTTTTAAACATCAATATTCTTCAAATGATGCTCAATGATTGAGCCACCAGATTGCAGCATATTACCAATGATTATTTTCATGAAAAATACATCATTTAGGAGATATATGTTCAAAAACAGGTGGGCTAGTCATACATCAGTAGCTAAAAGTAATAGATGAATAGTTTGAAGCTGAACTCTTTTTAACTATGATTAATCTTGGCCCTGGAAAAAGAGATGAAGAAAGTGTCTCCCCCATTTCATTATAGAGGTCAAGAGGACGACAGGTGCAAAATGATAACACTGTCATTCATAATTACTATATATCATTCATTTTGTTCAGTTCCTTTTCTCTATTACAAAAGAAGATTTGCTGAGCATTCAGGGATACTCATGTCTGAAAATGACATTGATTTTTAAAAACACAAAGCATCAATAAAACTTTTAAAAGACAGATATCTTAAGTGCTACACTGGTGCTCATAATATTGAAAAAGCTATAGAAAACCTTCAATATTTGGAACAGATGGGCAGCTATGTGGCACAGTGGATAGAGCACCAACCCTGAAGTCAGGAGGATCTGAGTTGAAATTTGACTTCAGACACTTAACACTTCCTAGCTGTGTGACCCTGAGGAAGTCACTTAACCCCAATTGCCTCAGGGGGAAAAATTTTGAGCAGATCTCCTATTTATGAAACAAAATGGACTAGTCACATGAAATAAAGTATGGATGTTGTACAATCTGCACACTGGAATTAGTACCCATGTTACTGAACTCATAGATTGACTGAAGCAGTAGGGAAATATATTCCCTTGAATATCCATGAATTCCATCCCAACATGTCTCAGTGATATTTCTTAAGAGAGCAAATAGTCTTCCTTACATTAGTATTTTTAGCTTCTCTTGTTTTCCCATACTTTACATATTGTACTTAAATTTCTGATGCCATGGATTTTACTGGTGAAACCTTTCTTATATTTGTATCCTTTGAATTACTGGAACTCTGTATTAAAATGTAAGCACTTAATAGTGTTTGCCTGAAACACTTTTTTGTTGCAGGTCCTATTTATTCTCTGTAATAACTTCTTTATATTGCAGGTAATTTTCTCTCACCCTTTTCAATTTAAAAGGCTTCCTAATCATATTTGAAAGATTCTGGATAATATGTAAATATATATATATATATATTTATTTGTTTTATATATATATATATATATATATATTTAGCCACATTCATTAAATGTACACCACTTCATACTAAGAGTATGCTCTTTTAAAACATAATCTAGAAATCTTATTTTAGATACCATCTCATGTAGTATCTAAAATATAGAAAAATCTCCTTCCTTTTCTAAAGTTTTCCGATTTCCTACATCTTTGCTCATGTTGCTTTCCACTGCCTGGAGTGCCCTTCCTTGTAATCTTTATTGCCAGTTGTCAAGATGAAATAAGAAAAATCTCCGAATAGAAGAGGAACTCAGAAGGTTTACAATCCAAACTATATCCAAACAGGAGTCACTTCTATGAACATTCCCAATATGTGATTATTCAGTCTGCTTTTAAAGATCTTTAGTGAGAAGAAACCTCCCAACGTAGTGCATTTCCCACTTAAAGAGCTAGAGTTCTTTAGGAAATTTGTCCTTTCATTAAGCCTAAATCTGTCTCTTAGCAATTTACATTGAGTTCAATGCTCTTTCATGAAGCCTTCAGCAAAGTAAGATTTCCTGCTTTTGTATTTCTATAAAACTCAACTTAAAAGTTGAGTTTTTATACTTAACACACATAGTAACGTTTATGTCTATATTGCCTAGATCATAATCATAACTCATGTTAACAATTGAAAAGCACCTAATATATGCGAGGCAATGTGATAGAATGTTAAATTGTCAAGAATCTTAGAGATTAGTCCAGAAGTTCTTAAACTGGGACCTGTGGACAGACTTCAAGAAGTCTCTGAACTTGGCTAGGAAAGAAATTCTATTTCTATTTCCAATAGTCTCCAAATTGAAATTTAGCCTTTCCTTCAAATGTTAAAAAATAACAACTACATTTTGGGATGGAGTGCATAGGTTTAACCAGACTGAAATAGAGACTATGACATAAATAAAGGTTAAGAATTCCTGTTCTAATCCAACTAAATTATAAAACAATTCAGGATAAGTAAGGATTATATTTTGAACAGCATGGTATCTATCATTTTCCCTTGAACACAGCAAATTTTGTTGAATCCAATTCAATTGGACATTTGCTTTTTAAGCACCTTCAACTATGTGCAAAGTATTATACTAAGTGAGAAGATACAAAATGAAAAGTAACAGTTCCTTCCTTCAAATTGGGGTGGGAGAATCATGTACACCAATATATAAACCAATAAATATAATACAAGATAAAGTATTATAGAGCAAAGGATAAATTGACAAAGTGATCTCAGAAAAATTGGAGAAAAGACATTACTTTATACTGGAAGGATAGGGGAAGATATGGCAAACATGGCACATGAGCTAAATCTTGAAAGAAAATTGTAACAGGCAGAGGTGAGGAGAAAGTTCCTTTCAACTGCATTATCATCTTACTAATAAACAACAAAAGCAGGAGATGGAAGAACAAGACCAAGGAATTTATATCAAGAAATCAATAATATATCAGTTTGACCACAATTTAAGAGTGTGTGAAAGAGAATTATGTAAAATAGTACTTGGAAAAAGTGATGAGGAGATTGTGGAGGATCTTCAGTGTTAATCAGAGGAATTTGTATCTAATGCTATATATAATGTATAACCTCTAAAGTCCCTGCCAATTCTAATTCTATGATCCCATGAGTCCTAGGAAGCCACTGAATTTTTTTGAACAGGGAAGTGACATAAATGAATGAATGTCGAATGAATTTCTTAACTTGGAGAAAAGGATCTCTAATCCAGACACCTGTAGTACTAATGTGATCAAAAGGGGTCACTACCTTGAGGTCAAAGTGCGCGATGTTCAAGGAATGCATATAAACCAATCCATCCAGGAGTTGTAACAGAAAGTCTGAGGCTTCAGGCTCTGACATTGACTCCTTTTCAGCCACAAAGTCAAAAAACTCCCCTCCCTGGATCCTGCAGGAAGAAAGAACATAGGTAGGGAGCAAACTAGACTTTACAAGACCTTCTTATGCCCCCAGTATTCTACAAATTTTCTTTGACCAGGAACCCTTTAACCAGGATTCCAAATTCTAAGGCCTAGTCATGTCTAATTTTTCTTTAAGATCCCCACAAGTTCTTTAAATACCCTTGACTTCAAAGATCCTTTATTCTTCCTTAGAATAGTCATGGATTCCCTCCCTCCCTTCTTTAAATTACTAGAACCTCCTTCAAGTTCTCCCTCATTCTCTCCTTGTACCCACAAAACTTGGTTCTCCCTTCAGAATCTCCCAGGATTCCAATTCCTTCTCAGATCCCCAAGAGCTTCTTCATAGACTTCTCAAGGATCCTATCATCTTCTTGGAACTTAAGATCCCTGAATCCCTTTGAGACCCTTCAGGCTTCCCTCCCCCTTTGGAGAAGCATGCTTCCCACCCCAGGACACTCACAGCTCCAACACCAGCACCATCTGGACCTGGCAGATGAAGACGTCATGCAGCTGCATGATGTGACGGTGTTGCAGCTGCTGCAGGATTTCCACCTCTCGATTTACCACCTTACGTTCTATCCCTATTCTGCTGCCTTTCCTCCGACGCATCCTGATGAATTTGGCCGCATAAGATATCCCTGAGGACCGTTCCCGGCATCTCCAAACTGTGGCAAAGTGCCCACTGAAGGGGTAAGAGAGTGTGGGGCAAGAAGTACCAGAGTGCTCTAATCAGTGTTTCTCAAATGGATCTTGGGCAAGATTCTTGCCTTGTTCATTCAGTTCCATTACCTGGGATGCCCTTACTTCCCCTCTACAATTATAAAGAAAAAAAAAATGCTAGCCATCCTTCAAGGCCCAACTTACATGTCACCTTCTTCACTCAGACTTCCCTGCTTTTCCTGGCAAGAAAATTGTCCTCCTTCCACTTGATTCCTTTAGAATTTTGTTGTAACATTCACAAGATTTTTTTTTTAGATTAGATGAAAGAGGAGATTCTTTGCCTCAATAGGTGCAACCTCAGTTAAACCAAGACCAATTGAAGACTTTAGCTTAAAAAGGCCAAGGGCTCCCACTGCATCCAGGGCCATCTCCAGTCCTCCTGATCTATATCAGGCCACTGGACCCAGATGGCTCTGAGGAAAAAGTGAGGCCAGAAAGGGAGGTATCACCTTCATGATATCATGGTCCTCTTGAAGAATAAAGGACCGACAACAAGACACCTCCATACTGCCTTGTACTATAGAGGTCTGTGCCCATCTTATAACACCTATAAGCTTGTAGGTTCCTTGAGGGCAGAGATCACATTTTATGCACTTGATAGTGAGCTAGTAGTCAATCAAGAGGTCAGACTTATATAGCCTGTTTTGCCACTAACTAGATGTGTGACCTTGGAAAAGCCATTTGGGTCTTTCAGTTTCGGTTTTGATGTGCTATAGCACATATTATTATTATAATTATATTATTATAATAATATAAACTTAGCATCCACAGAGTATATGCACTCAGAAATCAATTCAATAAATGTTAAGCATTAGTATAATGTGTGTGTGTGTGTGCTTGAAGTTTCACAGGCTTACTTATGGAATGCATAAATGTCAAGGCCTAAAGGGCAATGTGGCAACATGCAACATCCTAAAAGTGTTTCCACCAAATGTAAGCCAAGCAGGTACATCAATCTGGAATTTGGGTGCCTAGTCTAATCGCTCCAAAGTATTTGGGGGGGGAGGGGAAGATTTCGATATCTGAGTCTCCCTGTTGGGAATAACGGGAAGAGAAAATCAGGGGTCTGGTTTCAATAGAACCATACCAATCAACTAACAGGTATTTATTTTGTGTCTACTGATAACTCTGTGTAGAGGACCTACTGTAGAGCAAAGGTTGTAGTCAGAGGACCAGGAGCTCTAATCAGTGGAAAAATTCTCAAGTCTAATCTTCATCCTTCGACAATCACTCACAATTCAATCAATAGTTAATTGTATATAGCCCTATGCTAGAGTCTAGCATAGACTCCTAGAGTATAGGAGGGATATAAAGTCATGTAAAACAGAATCCTGTCCTCAGGCTACTTCCAGTATTCCGGGAATTATCATTCCATATTATAATAAGCGTCTGAATCTATAGAATTATCTGTTGAAATATTTGTAACAATTACCTGACTTTTACAAGGTCCACTTCTCGAGAAACCTTTTTACAAACAAAAAATATAACTAATACAAAGCAATCAATGTGATAGGTACCAAATGGGCGTTGTGGAAAGATGCTTTCTAGGAAAGCAAAGACGGGAAGTTAATTTCAGGATAAGGCAATAAGGAAATCAGAGAGTTGTAGGATGAACTGGTTCCAATTAATGCCTAGAGGAGGTTAGCGCCCAGGGAGGATATCCATCCATTCCCTCGGGACGTGAGAGAGAGCGTCACGCAAAGTTTAAATGAGCAGGGGCGTGCTTGCAGGGCCCACGAGCAGCTCGCGGAGCCGAGGGGCGGGGCTGCTCTGGGGCACTTGGACAACAGCCAGGCAAGGGCCAGCTGGGCTCGAGCCCAAAGCCGGGCTTCCAGCCCGGAGGCCGGGCATGCCCTTTCCCATGTGGGCCCAGGGGCCAGCCTCAGAGCCCATTTCACCTGCCCAGCTTATCCTGCAGCTCATACAGCTCCTCCACGTTGCCTGGTTGGACCAGGGACATGGTACCGGGCGTTCCAGTCCACAAGCACACTGTCTGCTTCTGTCACGGATACTCCAGCATCCTTCGCACTACCCAGCTCAGCCTGGGGAGAGAGGGCGCAGCTTGCCCACGGTCCCAAACAGCTCCCAGACGCCACAAACAAATGCAGGCAAACGCCCGGCGCCCCGAGGGGCTCCCGGCCGTGATTCCTCTCAGGTCCTGGGACCCCGAGAGCCAACCCCTACAGGGGAGACCCTCCGGCGAGCGGGGGACTCAGACTGGCCGGGCCTGCCCGCACGAGCCGGCGAAAAGGTCCTGGCCACTCTCTCGGACCCGTCCTCCCCTAGCTGGCCTCCAACAGTCCTGTCCGTTTTAAATCCCAAATGATACGAGGCTCTCCTTACACCCTCCCCCGCTGCCCCTCCCCCACAGAGCCGCTTCTCAGCCCCCTTTCCTCACAGCGCTCCGACGTCTCCCCCAGACGCTCCCTCTGCCCACTTTGGCCTCTCAATCCTCCCCAGCCCATCCTCCCCTCAGCCCCTCCCCCCTCATTTCATTGTGCCCCCTGCTCAGCCCCCCTTCCACAGAGACCCCGCCCCCTCACTGGACTCCTGGCCCAGCCTCAGGTCCGACTCCGCCTCCAACTTAGCAGCCGCCGGTTTGCACATAGGCCTAACGGCCCCGCCCCCTCCAACGGCCCGCGCGTGCCCAGAGCCCAGGCTGGGATGGGGAACCCGGGCGCCCGCGGAGGGGGCGGGCCCGCCAACCTCGGCGTCCAGACTGGACCGAGAACCGAAAGCCAATTAGGATGAGGAGCAGAAAAATAAGCCAATCAAAGGCGAGAAGCGAAGCTTCTAGGGCGGTCCTCGAGGGAGGAGCCAGGGGGGAAGAGGCGGGGCCAGAGGTTGGACGGCGCGGCTCGAGCTTGCGTGGGGTTTCTTCTCCCCTCGCCTGAGCGTCTCCTCCCGTGATTTCCCCCCACGAAAGCCGGCTTAGTCCATGAAATCTCCAGCCCTCTGGGGCAGCGGCTCTGACTGCTGAATTCAGCGCGCGTTTCCTGGATGCTCTCCTCCGGATTGGGGGCGGCGCGGAGTCTGGGACTCCAGACCCCCACAGCAATTCTCCGGCCTCCCGCGGGGCCCGGGGGGGAGGGGAGGCGGGGAATTTTCTCGAAAAGTCGCCCCCTAATAAGGGTGAAGGTTACCGAAAGGGAGTGAAAAGAGCGACACACCGTGGGGCGTGACTGAACCCGGTGGTTGAGCAGGCGCCGGCCGCTTTGCTTTGGCAGAGGGAAACTCTCCTGCGGGATTCTGGGAAAGTCTATAAACCAATCAAATCATGGTTCACTCATTAAAAAAACTCAAGGACCCTTTTTGGACGGGGCCAACTTGAGAACTTGTCTTGCTTGGCCAAGAGTTTCTTTTCTCAATGAAGAAAAGCAAGAGGGAGAGGAAAGTGGGGTTTTTTTTATTAAGATGTTAAACATCATCTAATTTATATTTTAATATATTTAACATCTACTGGTCATCCTGCCATCTAGGGGAGGGGGTGGGGGAGGTAAGAGGTGAAAAATTTGGCAATTGTTAACGCTGTAAAGTTACCCATGCATATAACCTGTAAATAAAAGGCTATTAAATAAAAAAAATAAATAAAAATTTAAAAAAAAATAAAAAAAAAAAGATGTTAAACATCCGTTTTTAAAAATTATTAAAACTGTATTTAACATCTACTGGTCATCCTGCCATCTAGGGGAGGGGGTGGGGGTAAGAGGTGAAAAATTTGGCAATTGTTAACGCTGTAAAGTTATCCATGCATATAACCTGTAAATAAAAGGCTATTAAATAAAAAAAAAATGCAAAAAAAATAATAAAAATAAAAATTACTAAAACACTAGTGGATGCAGGACAGGCAGCTTAATGTGATAATGGTGGTCGGCATTTATATAGAACTTTTAAGATTTGCCTTATTTTTAATCCTCATGACTACAACCCTATTATTCCCGTTCTTCAGATGAGAAACTGAAGCAAAAAGAGTGACTTGACCAAGGTTACACAGCTAACCATTATCAGAGGTCAGGCTTGAACTCGGGATTTCTGTGGCACCAGCCACTAGGACCCCTAGCTCTAGGCTCTAATATCCCAGCGATGTTGGAGGCTGGTATGGGCAGTGATTGAGAGTTGTGACTAAAAGTGTGAATTCCCAGGAATTGGACCAAACTTACACGTAAAACAGTGTCAATAGTTACATCACAAGATGGCAGGGAGGAATCCACATGCAGAAGCTAACCCACATCTGGGCCAGTTCTGTTGTCTCTGTCTCCTGGTCCTTTTGGGTTCTGTCTGGACCTTAGCCAGGCATGCACTAGGAATTTGCCTGAAGTTCTGATTTTTCTGGTTCCAGACTTTGAAAAAGGAGTTTGTTCTAAAGTTTATTAGCAATTACTACATGTGCATCACTGGGGATACAAAGAGAAAATCTCAATTCCTATGCTCAAAGAGCTCATATTTTAATTAGGGGAAACAACACAAAAAGGTAAGTTCATATCCTGTTTAGTTAATTACCATTAATTAACTAATAAGCTAACTAAATTAGGGAATTAAATAAACTAGTTAATTACCATTAATTAACTAATTAACTAACTAATTAAATTATGGAAAGACTGGATAGTCCTTAAGCAGGGAAAGTAACTGGGATACAAGGCCACAAGGACTTTGGGGATAATGGCAGGGAAAACAGTTCCCTATTAAGATAGTGCAGGCAAACCTCTCATGTTGGCTAAGATGACAAAAGAAATGATAAATGTTGGAGGGGATGTGGGAAACGCTGGGACATTGTTGGAGTTGTGAACTGGTCCAACCATTCTGGAGAGCAGTTTGAAACTATGACCAAAAGTCTATCAAACTGCATATCCTTTGACCCAGCAGTGTTTCTACTGGGATTATATTCCAAAGAGATTTTAAAGGAGGGAAAGGAACACACATGTACAAAAATGTTTGTGGCAGCCCTTCTTAGAAAGAAACTGGAAACTCAGTTGGAGAATGGCTAAATAAATTATATTATATGAGTGTTATGGAATATTATTGTTCGGTAAGAAATGACCAGCAGGATGAATACAGAGAGGCTTGGAGAAACTTACATGATGCTAAATGAAATGAGCAGCACTAGGAGATCATTGTACATGGCAACAACAAAACTATACAATGATTAATTCTAATGGATGTGGCTCTCTTCAACAATGAGATGATTGAGGCCAGTTCCAGTGATCTTGTGAAGAGAGCCATCTACACCCAGAGAGGATGGTGGGAACTGAGTATGGACCACAACATAACATTCTCACTCTGTCTGTTGTTTGCTTGCATTTTGTTTTCTTTCTTAGTTTTTTTTTTCCTTCTTGATCTGATTTTTCTTGAGAGCAAGATAACTGTATAATAAATATGTATACATATATTGGATTTAACATATATTTTAACATATTTAACATGTATTGGACTACCTGCCAGCCAGGGGATGGGGTAGAGGAAGGAGAGGAAATTTAAAAAAAATTTTTTTTATTTTTTATTTAATAGCCTTTCATTTACAGGTTATATGCATGGATAACTTTACAGCCTTAACAATTGCCAATCTTTTTCCAATTTTTCACCTCTTACCCCCCACCCCCTCCCCTAAATGGCAGGATGACCAGTAGATGTTAAATACATTAAAATACATTAGATACACAATAAGTATACATGACAAAAACATTATTTTGCTGTATAAAAAGAATCAGACTCTGAAATATTGTACAATTAGCTTGTGAAGGAAATCAAAAATGCAGGTGGGCATAAATATAGGGATTGGGAATTCAATGTAATGGCTTTTAGTCATCACCCAGAGTTCTTTCTCTGGGCATAGCTGGTTCAGTTCATTACTGCTCCATTGGAAATGATTTGGTTGATCTCGTTGCTGAGGATGGCCAGGTCCATCAGAACTGGTCATCATATAGTATTGTTGTTGAAGTATATAATGAGCAAGGAGAGGAAATTTGGAACAGAAGGTTTTACAAGGGTCAATGTTGAAAAATTACTCATGCATATGTTTTGTAAATAAAATGCCTTAATAAAAACAAACGAAAAAGAAAATGTATTTTTACATGAAATTGGAAAAATAAAGTACTACTAAGGAAAATAAAAGTTAGAGTGGAATAGATCTGGAAAAAATATTTCCAGCAAAGGTAGGGATGTGGGTGAAAATTGCTCTTACACAAGGAAAATCTTCCTTAGGGTTATTATTCAAAATGAAATGGCTACCTGGGAATTTGGTCTTCAAGATGAGGCAGGATAAATACTTGTTAAAGTGACCATAAAAGATACAAGTTAAACTAAATGATCTGTAAGGTCCCTAGTAACTTATGAAAAAATTCAAAGGATGGAAGTAGCTTCAAAGGCCATGTACTTTAATCCCTTTATTTTTCAGAGGAGGAAATTGAGGCCTTGGAATGTGAAATGACTTGCCCAAAATTACACAAGCAGTAACAGTCAGGATTGAAATTTTAACTCAGGTTCTCTAATCCCAGACTTGGAATACTTGCCATCATACCTTTCTATAGTTAACTTTATAATTCTTTTGACTCCTAGGTGTTTCTATCAGAGTATGCATCTATGTTTATATTTCTGAAACCAAAACTATAAACAGCTCATCCCCAATCATCTCTCACTGCCCTTTGAGCTCCTGTGGTTATTAATTCCTGCTTGATTGTGACTCACTTTTGTTGGTAAAGATATTGGAATGGTTTGCCATTTCTTTCTCCAGCTCATTTTGCAAATGCAAATACAATTATCTATAATACAAAATATTATGTAAATACTTAAAGAAAAAGAAAACCAAAATAAAGTATCATATGAGGTCTACATTTTTAAAGTGTTGGCACAGATTTTTTTTTTCTGTATAGCTATTTGAATGTCTATATTTACAAATATATGTATAGGTACACACATATTGGCTTTTCCCCAGAATCTTTCTGTCTTTTCAGAGTCCTGAAGAGAATTTGGAATCAAGTGTCTTCTTTCTTAAAGATAGAAGTCAAAAGACCAGAGATCTCTCTTCTTTCAATCTCTCACACACTCCATGGAACATTGAATAATCACTCTCTGGCAAGAAGGAGAATATGCAAATGAGTCTTTTATTATTCACAATAATGTATTTCCCAATGCTTATCCTAAGCCTTTTTTTCTTCAACACTCAGAAACATCTCTTTGCTCATCATGATTCATAGATAGATATAAATAT
Organism: Sarcophilus harrisii; assembly: GCF_902635505.1. Classification (NCBI taxonomy): domain Eukaryota; kingdom Metazoa; phylum Chordata; class Mammalia; order Dasyuromorphia; family Dasyuridae; genus Sarcophilus; species Sarcophilus harrisii. Next base: position 359,219,479 of record NC_045429.1, on the reverse strand, counting down.
GATTATGGATACAGAGATACTATCCGACAGTAAGCCCAAACTGGTAAAGAGTAGTGACAGACTTTTGCGGAGGTGGGGTAGGAACAGGGGAACAAGGGTAGAAAATACACATTAAGGGCCTTCTATGTGTTGATCACTGTGCTAATTGCTTTACTAATATCTCAATCAGTCAATAAATATTACTATATACCAAACAATGTGCTAAGAGCCAGGGATACAAAAAAGGCAAAAGATAGTCCCTGTTCACAAAACATACATTGGGGGAAACGGCAGGCAAAATACTATGTATGAATGAGCTATGGATAGGACAAAAGAGAAATAGACAACAGAGGGAAGGCTGGAATAAAGAGGGGTTCTGATGGGCTTCCTGTAGAAGATAACATTTTGCTTGGGATTTAAAGAAAGTTAGGGAAGCCAGTAGGATCAGGAAAGTGTTCCAGACTTGAGGAGACAGCCAGTGAAAATACCCAGAGCCAAGTGCCTTGTTCATTGAATAACAGAATGCTAGTGTTGCTAGATCCGAGAAAATGTAGCAAGTAAGTGTTAAGAAGACTGGGATGGGATGGTGGGGAGAAAGAAACTATATTATGAAGAGCTTTGAATGCTAAAGAAAAGATTTTGTAATTGATTCTTGAAATGATAGGGAAACACTGGAGCTTATTGAGTGAAGGTGCCTCAGAGGGAGTAGCATGATCTCATTGATCATAGAATGTTAGGATTGGAAGGGACCCCAAAAACCATTTAATCTGACCTCATTAGTAATAGCTCAGAATTAGTAATGCCACCAGGATAGCTGGGTGCTCAGGGGATCAGAAGCTCAGGGCTTAGAACACAGGGGAAAATTCTTGGAACTGGTGATGTTCACTCTGAGCCTTTCCCTTGCAGTCCTTCTTTCACTCTCCATCTCTATAAAGTCACATTTTGGTTTTCCTTAAAAGGTTTCCCTCTCAGGGAAGTCCCTGGGCTTTAGCCCCCTTATTACTAAAAAGAACTAGATTTCTAAGATCCTAGGTTCAAATTTCACTCCTGGCACTTAACTAGACTTGGGACTGTGGATAAATTATTCAGTTTCCCCAAGTCTAGGGCAGCTCTCTGAAAGTTATGGATGATTAGTTTTGCTCCTTGTTGGATAGAGGAATACCCCCACCCACCCACTAGAAATCACAAGTCTTTGACTTTATAGCAATGAGTCTTGTTCGATTTGGGGGAAAGTGCTTTGTCAGCCTTAAGGCACCCCAGATATAGGAATTACCATTAATCAAATGCATGAAATGCTTTTCCTCCCCATCTCCTTCTCCAGGCTTCCCTGGTTTCCTTCAAGACCTCCAGTTAAAACCTCATCTTCCACAGGAAGCCCCTCCAAATTCTTATTTCTAGTTCCTTCTCTCTTTTGATTGCTTCCTAATTACCCTGAACATAGCTTGTTCATATATACTTGTTTAGATTATGAGCTTCTTCTGAACAGGGACTATTCTTTTTCTTTTTGGGAGGGTTTTGTTTGTTTGTTTGTTTGTTTTTGGTATTTTTTATTCCTAGTACTTAGCACAATGCTTGGCCCAGAATAGGTGCTTAATAAATAAATGCTTATTGACTTACTGACTAAAATGATGAGATTAAAAGAGATGCCCTCTAGGGTCACTTCCAGCCCTAATATCTGATTCCATATGGCTGCATGTAGAAAGCATGTGAATATTTGTAGAAGAGAGCAAATATGGGAAATATAGAAGAAAATGTTAAGTAACTTGTGAACAGAAAAAAAAATCTATACCAGCATTTGCCAGCCAATTTAGACATAGAAGATATTAACACTTCATGTACATTACTGTTACTCATAAATGTGGGTTCCCTTTAGAATTACATTCTTTATTGATATGGAAAACAGTTATGTGTAACAAGTATTTGGAGTGTCCAGTGAATAGAGAGGTAGTCTTTGAGGCAGGAAGACCTAGGCTTCTGGCATATATTCTGTCCATGGTCACTCCTCCAATTTCTATGCCTAAGGAACCTCTCTAAAGATTATACAGAAAGAATTTCCTATTCGCATCACTAAAGGGAGTTTCTAAGTAAATAATTGGAATAAATAATTAAAATCAATGGGCTTAAAAAAAAAAAAAACAGGCACACACACACACACACACTCCCCCAAATAATATTCAGGACTCTTTTCAAATGAGTATAGTCCTCTGCCCCAAAGCTTTGTGGGGAATGTAGTCCTATGCTCCCCAAGATTCCCTTACAAATGATTTTATATTAAATTTTGCTAAATCTTGGAGGTCAGTTAGTCAACCCATTCCTGCAAAAATGCACTCTACAACATCCTAGACAAGTAATCATCCAGTCTTTTCTCAAAAAGAAACATAAAGCTAGTAGCAAAATATTCTGTCAGTGTTTCAATTCTCATGGAATGATATAATCATTTTAGGAAACACATTTTAAGAAATGCAGAGCCCAGAGGACAGTATATTCAAGGCTGTCTTTGCATCCTGTGTGCACATGTATACATCTATATGCACAAAGGATATATATATATATACATATATAACACATATATGCACAAATATAAGACAGCATAACATAAAATTTCTTTGCATTTATCTCCCTCAATCTTATCTTCCCAAGAAGTGATGACTTAAGACATATATGGCCAATGTAGGAATTTGTTTTGCTTAACTATGCATATTGGGGGGATTGTTTTTATTTTTTCAATTAACATTTAAAATTAATCTGTATAACCTAGTATTCCTTTCCAGACATTGAGGAAATTTTGAAAAACAAAATAAAGCCCTCAAAACAAAGCTGCATAGTCTGGCAAAACAAATTCCCACATTAGCCATGTCCAAAAATGTGTTTCTTTCTGCATTTTAGCCTCATCAGCTCTCTTCAGAAAGTGAGGGGTATATTTCATCTTCATTCTTTTAGATTTATGACTTCTCATTGCATTGATCAGAGTTTTAGTCTTTCAAAGCTGTTTTTCTCTAGAATGCTGTTATAATTCTATACATTGTTCTCATAGTTCTTTCTTTATTCTGAATCAATTCATATAAGTCTGCCCAGGTGCCTCTGAAATTTTCCATCTCATTATTGTTTATGGCACAATAATATTCCATTATGTTCATTATTACAATTTGTTTAGTCATTCCCCAATAGGAGAACACTCCCTTAGTTTCCACTTTCTGGCAACCACTAAAAGAGCTATAAATATTTTTGTCCATATAAATCCTTTTCCTCTTTCTTTAGGGAATAGGCCCAACAGTGATTGATTTAACACCTATGCATCTTTAATATTAGGGCTTTGATTTTCTTTCTTTTTGTGGGAGAGGGGGTGGAAGAAAGGGAAAGGAGAGAGGGTAGGCTTTTAAAGTTCACTGAAAAAAAATAAATTTAATTTTTAAATTTCATTCTCCTAATTCTTTGTGGTCAGAGAAGTAGCTTCCCTTGTCTCTGATTCTTTTAACTACTAACTTCAACACATGAAGAAAGTATATAATATATATGGAAGAAAAAGAGGGGAAGAGATGGGGAGGAAAAACAGAGAAGGGGGGGGACAGGAATCCCTTTCCAATCATGTTTTTGGTACAAGATTATTTTCAAAAGTCTCAGTGGGGAATTTAGGCACAGGAGGAAAAGGCAAGTGGTATTTGGAAATCCTAGTTTTTCAGTATTGGAAAGGTCCTTCGAGACCATTCACTCCATTTTGGTTAAATGATCATTGAGGTCATAGCACTAGTGAGTGGTTAAATGTCTTAGTTGAGGTCACAGCACCAGTGAGTGGTTACATGTCTTAGTTGAGATCTCAACACTAGTGGGTGGTTAAATGTCTTGGTTGAGGTCACAACGCTAGTGAGTGGGGTGCCATGACTTAAACTCCCATCCCATGAGCCCCATCTGTCGTCATATGGATTCAGAGGGTTCCTGTGTTGTTTAAGGTTGACCTAGAGAATGGTAGGAAGAAAAGTCTCTAGGAGGAAAATAACTGTCAGGAAATAGATTCTTTGAGGAAAGGGGTAAGTTCCAAGCCTCCTCTCTGAGTGTCTCATCTTCTCACCACTAAAATTACTAAGTGAAAGAGGAAATAAAAGTGAAAGAGGAAATAAAAATGATATGCAAGATTTGGGAGGAGGAAAGGGAATGTCACTAAAGGAAAAACAATAGGAGAAAAGGACTTTTGTTTCTTCATCTATAAAGGGATTTCTTTCTCACTCTAAAAATCTTATGATCAAGGCTTCCTCATGAAGCAGTGAGTTTAAAGCAAAAGGCTGAATTCTGAAGCACTTGAGAAGATATGTAGTGGAGGCAGTCTGGTGGTATCATGCCGTTTAATTTTGTCTTGTTTCTTGGAGGGGAGGGAAAGTTAATTGCAAGACCCCTGGTTTATTCTGACCAGGGAAGCTACAGTCAGAATTAGCTAAAGATGGGGAAGCTTCCACTCTCTCTAATTTACAAGGTTGTTTCCAAGGCTGGAAAACAGCCGTCTCTCAAGATTGCTACTCAGTCACCTACATCTAGGAAAGAAACAAAACTAAAGAAGCAGCCTTAGGTGAAGACTCAGGCTCACTCACCTAGGTAAGGTAAGTGCTCTCTGTCATGTGTTTGCAAGAAATCCAGTGGCTCCTTCCCTGCGGCTCCAGAGAGAGATTCAGTTCTGACAATCAGCAGAAGGAAGATTTCCTTTAAGATCTGCTGAGTGGACCACTCTTCCTGGCTTAATGACAAATCGTCTGACACAGCTGGGACAGTCCTCCACCTCCTTTAAGTGCATGAGACCAAGGGATCACTCAGGATTTGTTATGTCCTCCCAGAGTGACAAGTCCTTTAATTCTAAGGAACTGGCCCTGAAGTCCGGAGGACCTGAATTCATATGTGGTTTCAGACACATAAACACTGTTTTCAGTCCAGCTAGGCAACTCAGCTCCTATTACCTGAGTTTCCTTCTTCTACCCCATTCTTCTAGTTTTAGTTCTTAAGAAAGACCTGGGAGCTTTACCTTGGATCCCCCTCTGATGGGTCAGTCTGATGATCTCTGGTAATCCATTGTCAGCCTCTTCAAACTTTCACCTCCAATTTATGACTTCAGACCCTGGAGTCCTGGATTTTGCTCTTGAGGGGTCAGGCTACTCTCTGAGAGCCAAGTTCTCCCATGAATTTCCATCCCTTTCCTGCCCTCTGGTTTCTTCAGCTGTTTGGTCTCCACTCCTCTCTTGTGAAAACAACCAAATTATGTAGTGAATAGTGCTGGACTTGAAGTAAGTTCAAATCTGATTCCAGACACTCACCTGCTGTATGATCCTGGACAAGCCCCTTAACTTGTCAGTCATCCTTAGTTTTCTCATCTGTAAAATGGGGACAATAACAACAACTGATTCACAGGGTAGTTGAAAAAAATCAAATGAGATAGACTATATAAAGCATTAGCAAACCTCAAAGTACCATGTAAATGCTAGTCATTATTATTGTGGAGGTGAAGGAGGAGAGCAGAGTAGGGAATATGATCCCTCTTCTATCTGATGCTCAGGCTCCTTTCTTTCACATCTCACTCCTATACTCTCCACCTACCCAGGTTCTAGGCAGAAATGGAAGGATCTGAGGAACCTAATCTGGGATCTCACATTTATTTTACATTTTAGGAGTTTAGAAAGCTCTTTCTTCATGTTACTTATGTCAGAATGCCCCATGTAATGGTCCTTTACTTGTCTTGGACTATCATTTGCTTCAGGGCTGAAGTAATAATGGTTTGGGGATATAAGGGAGGAGAGGGCAACATTTCTGGTAATTACCACATTTACTTTCTTCTCCCTCTCACAGAAGCCTGCTATCTTTTTCTTCCCAGGAGCCAGGAAATTTGTAATCATGACAAGCAGAAGGTCATACAAGAGGACAGAGCAGTGATAAAACCAGTATGTCTCAGATTGAAACCTCTCTCTTCCTTCCCTTTCCTCATCCTGGAGATTTGGGAAGGGAGAGTTTCCTTCTTGCCATGCAGGTACATAACTGCTGCCAAGCTGGCTGGAAGGAATTGACTTTGGGGATTCCAGACTGTTGGGTTAGGGCTGAGGCTGGAGCAGAGAAGAGATTTCTATTTTACTTATTCAGCTCAGGCCAGAAGAGAGACAGCTGCTGAGGACCCAACATAAAGTGGAGATGCAAGTTCCCAGATGAGATTAAGGAAGGGGATCTTCAAGACCCATATAAATTCCAGAGTGCCAGGGAAAACCAACAATTACAGAGCATGGATAAGTAATCAGCAAGGGACAAAGAGATTAAACTTCCTTTGCTGTAACATCTTTGACTTTTTATTTAAACATACAATTCCTTGCCCTAGAAAGCATAGAAGGATCATTGGGAAGAGGTTTCAGTTTGGGAAGTTGTTGGGCAAATCTTTCAATGAGACAAGAGCTCTGGACAATTTTCATGCAATTTTACTATGTTTAATAAATCATGTGGCTACATTAAACACTGCCTTACTTAAGTTGTTTGGATGTAATGGCTAGTCAACCAGAACAGAACATTACCCAGACAAGGGGTAAGAGTGCAACAAAACATATAAATTTCCATATTTAATAATCATCGTGAGTCATATTTTATATAATATTATGGCTGAGTCACTTTGAATCTTAACCAGTTAGAATTTTCTTCTTGTCCAACCATCCAAAACAGAGGTAAACTGGGGGCTGAGGTGAGGGTAGGAGTAGTTGGTGAATGGTGCATACAGCTATTTCCAGGCCATTATCTTTAATTTAGTGCCACCTACTGGTTAGAAATTCTAAGATACACTCCATTAAGTGACAGATCCCCTTTCTAGAGATGCTCCATTGTTGTTGTTTCTCCTTTGTTCCCGAAGAAGACCAATGACATCATGTAGGCGATGTCCTGACTTGTGTAAGAATTAGATTTAAGTGGGGCAGGGCTGTGCAAAGTCATCAGCCTTACTCTCTCCTCCAGAGTTACCAAAGTCCAATGGCAAGGCAAAAGTCAAGACAATTGGCAATGGCCCAGCTTGCACTGCTGTGGACCTCCCACCTTCCCAAAGGAGTAGAGTCGGTGTATCTTCTGCTATCTCTTCTTTCGGGATATATTCATTAATACTGTAGTTCCCTAACATTTGCTTTTGCTTTATACATTTGTTCTTTATTTTATATATAGTTTCATTGACTTTATTCTGTATTTGATCATGTAAATCTTTCCATAATTTCTCTATTTGTTATGTTCATTATTATAAAATAGTAATATTCCATTATATTCATATTCCACTTTTTATTTAACCATTCCAAAATTGAAAGGCATAAACTTTGTTTCCAATTCTTTATCATTTCTATTGTCTTTTTGACTTCCCAATGGTTTATTTTTCTTTTAATTTTAACTTTCTCTTCTTTTATGCTTAGCTGAGTTTTGGTGAGTACTTGTTGGCTTTCTAATTTTACAAAAATACACATTTAGTTTATTAATCCTCTCCTTTTCTATTTGTTAATGTAGGTTTCTATAGTAAGAGAGATACTAAATTAGTAAATGTAAGACTCAGAAAGTCATAGGATAAGAACTCCTATTACTACTGCAGCCCCTCAAACCTCACTTGGGACACCTCCCAAGAATCAAACTGACTACACCATTGGTCATCATTGTCACAGGATCATAGCATTATCAACTTAGAAATGGAAGGATACTTTCTGAATGGTCATATTTATTTACAGATGGAAAAAACTGAAACCAGAGAGCTAAATAATTTATTCAACATATAGCACAGCCAGATCCTCTGATTTAAAACTATGTTCTTCCTACAACATCAGACCTCATTTATTACATTCCATGACAGGCTCAGATATGAAGAAGGAAGTCCCAGGTGACACACTTAGTAAATTAGAGTGCTTGAACACAGGTTTTCTGTCTTTTCAGTATACTTCCAAGGAGGCAGGAGCTTAGAAAACAATTAGATGCGAACAAACTTTAACATCCTGATCCAACATCTGGTTTCCAGTACCTGGAGTCAGTACTCCAGTTTCCTATTCTTTATCTCATCCAGTGCTCCAGGATCCCATGCATTCACCTCTGGTTTCACTGCTGTCTTAAAACCTATCTTGCACCTTCTCTGCTGCACTGTTGCCTCTCTTCCCTTTACACTAATAGATCTGGAATGAATCTGAGTGTTGATCCCCAAAAATACCCTTCAAGGATCTCATTGATTTTAACAAATGTTTCCTGTCCTGAGTTGAACAAAAGGATTGGGAAGACAGTTGGAGGGGAAAAAAAAACTCTGGACTGTGTAGTAAGAAAAGGGAACTCTCCACATGGGGAGAGACAGACAATAGGAAGGATTTCCCAAAAACCAAAAGAGAAACGTTTTCTGCTCTACCCCAGTCCCCCAGCACAGTCTTACCCCCCCTCACAGACATGCATGCAGCCTTCCTCACTGGCTTAAGCCTATGAGGCTTCCGGGGAGGGGGAGGAACATTGCTTTCCATGACGTGAGTCCCAGGGCCTGGGCTGTGGGTGAGGTACCATTTCCTGCCCCTGGGGTGGAGGAGGCAGGGGAGCTAAGTAGCACATACACCTGCTCTGGGTGGGGGGAAGGGGGTTCAGTCTCACAAACCCCTTTCATGGAGATACCTATAGATCAGATGCCTCCTCAAGGTAAGTGCTAAGTTTGGAGTTTCCCTGCCTGTCATCCCTTCTTTTTCCTTCCCCTGTTATGTCTTCATCCTCTGATTTCATCTACAATAGTTCCCTGACCACCCTGAATGTAAGGTTAAGAGGTACCCTTTCTCTGAACAGGAATCAAGAAAGAAAGAGAATGGGCTGTATGGCAGAATACACAGGTTCCCTTCCCTGGAGTCCCCTCTTTCTGGTCTTCCATTGCTCCTTTTGTTTCTATTCTTACACAGAGGAATGATTAGATCCACCAAGTCCTTAGAAATCCTTAGAGAAGAGAAATCAGACAGGAATCATAGACAAAAACTCCTAGGGAATCATAAGATTTAGAGATCATCAGTACAAGCCAAAAAAAAAAAAATGAAGACCAAATATTGGGAAGCCAAAGGTATATTGATACATATTTAATAATCAGCTTTTGGGGGAAGGAATGAATGGGGGAGCGGAGTTAAGAAATTTAGGAGATACTTAAATGTAATCTGTCTTGTATGCATTTTGTATGCATTTAAGTCTAGATAGCCAACAAAACATCAAACCCTAATTTGTAGCATTTGCAGATATTTTTATGTAAATGCTCAAACTTAAAATTTAACAATCAGTGCTCAGAGAAGCCATGAGAGCTGCTTCCAGCAAATCCTAGAAGTAATTTACTCATGGTTATACAGATTAAGTATGGATTTGGATTGTGACTTGAATCTAAGTCATGGGAAGGGAATTGAAAAAAGGTTGAAGATGGAAGATGGGGAGAAAGTGTTTTGAAACTGTCAAAGATAGATGAAGGAACGATCCTTAAGAAGTGGATTAGAATGCAGGTGTCCTGCTTCTCCAACAGTTGAATCCCAGAACCCACAAGTTGACAGAATCTATTATAGAAGTCATGATGCTTTCCCCACTATCCTTCACCAATCTAAATTTAAAAAGATACTTCTCTTTCAGCATCTCCCTACTTTTTCTCCCCAACTCCTCCAATCATTTGGAAGTCTTCCTTACTATCTAACCATTCCTCTTTACACATCAACTCCTTTTTATACTATGCCTTCTATACGTTATCCCTCATTTCTTTATCCCTTTGTCTCAGTCTCACCCCCTAAGAAGCACTTCCTGCTATTATCATTTCTTTCCCTCCCCCCTCAATATCTTCCATCACTCTTTTTGCAATATCAGCCTATTTTTTCTCCTCAAAAAAAAAAAAAATGCTATACTCTTGATAATTTGAGAAGATGGGGCTAAGGAGCAATGAGGAAGTAAGATAGGCTTATCATTGTGTCCAATCCCCTTGGAGGAGAGCACATAGTTTTGTTTGTATCTGTAGGGGAATGGAAAGAACCTGCCCCAACTTTCAACATTTTCCACCCTAAACATCCAACCCGGAAGAGCAGAAGAAGCATGGCACTGCCTAATTTGCCTCACGCATCAGAAAATGAGACTGTTCCATCCAACCACACCAAGGTAAGTGGAAAGAGAGAAACTAGGGACATCTGAATCCACATTTCTTGCCCTTCACCCATCCCCAACCCTGCGGATACCAGGCCTATAAGGGATGGTCTTGGAGATCAGGTTGGGACTTGAATAAGACTTCCTAGAAGAAATAGATTTGAGAGGGGAAAAGGGAAGATTAGAGGAAGTGGGCACCTGAGCTGGTACCAAGAAAGCCAAGGGAAGTTAAGAAGCATGTCATTCAGCCCCTTTCATCATCAATATTCTTCTGCAACTCAATAATGGCTTCACAGGATTCAGAGTTGGAAGGGACCTTAGACATCATCTGATGTGATCTCTTCAGCTTACTGAGGGTCAGAGGGGTTTTGACTAGTGCCAGGTCATGAAGGTGAAAGAAGCAACATCCAAATCCAGGTCTTCCAGCTCCAATTCTATACTCTTTTTATGATATCCACACTGTCCGGACTGAGCTTCCCAACCCAGTTCCCATAATACTTCCCTAGTCCCCATTAAGATTCCCAGTTTATTAAGATTTTTCTGATGCTTCTAGAGATGATTCTCTTTCCTGCTATTACATTACTAGGACCTCTCTTTCTCTGACCAGTAGGGAAATGGAAATCCATTAGAGTCCCCTTATCATCTCCTTTCCTCCCTTGGACTATGGTTTGGCCCAGTTCTAAAAACCTTTCCTGCTCTCTAACCACCATTCTTTACAAATCATCAGAGCTCTGTGGCCCAGAGGAAGATAGAGAGTGATTCTGATCAGTTTCTAGAAAAGCTATATCAGAAGAGATAACAGTTTAGAAAGCCGAGAGCGTTTTTAGCTGGGGGAACTAACACAGGACTAGAATGTGCTCTGGAGTGGAGATATGAACCCCCCTGGTTGTAGCATTTGTTCACAATCCAAAATTTCTCCTATGCAGGTTTCTCTCCAAGGCCAGGGGACTGTACCTATTCTAACCGACACAAAGAAGGCTGAGGAAGTACCTGGGCTAGGGGGACCATCCCTTCAGGCTGAGACCAGGGCCTGGTTTCAGAAGACCCAGGCACCCTGGTTTTTGGATGATGGGGAAGCCCCAATCTGGTTCCATGGTTTTATCACTCGGCGGTGAGGAGCGTCAAATGGCTAAAAGTTATTGTAGATATCAATTTCTTTTTCTCAGTCATCCCCCTGTCCTCAAGACTTCAGACTATATAACCATTTTTCTTTCTCTTTCTCCTTCCTCTCCCCAATATACCAATGGTCTTCCCCTATCTCCACTGCCTGAATTTATTTCTATATCTTTGGTTATCTCCAATTTTCTAAGATATCTTTTCATGCTTTCTTTTCTACATTTGTATTTCCCTCTAATTTTTGCTGAGTATCCTTCCAATGTGACAGACCTAATTTACTTTTTAGCCCGAACCTCTTCCCAAAATGCTAGCCCTCAATCCTCTTGTACATCTCTCTTAGCTGTTGGCAAGGTAGCCCAAATAGCTTACCCCTCCGCTATGGGGAGGACTCAAGATCCTGACCCCCCTCTGGGAATTTAGCAAGAGAGTCATTTATTCATCTATTCCATTCATTCAACTAACACCCCCTTCCTCCCTACTCTCTGGGGTTTCCTGCCAGTTCAGCATCTTGCTAGGGAGGGGACCGGCATCCTGCCTCCTGCCTCCTGCCCCACTAATTGGGAGGGAGAACCAGAGAGGGAGGATGGGGTAGGAAGGAGATGACGGGGGGAGATCCAGACAGGTTCCCTTCCTCTCGACCCTTCAGGGAGGCCGAGAGATTGCTGAAAAACAAACCTCCAGGCTGCTACTTGGTGCGGTTTAGCGAGAGCGCGGTGGCCTTTGTGCTGACTTACAGGTGAGGGGGCGGGGTTACGCGCGAAAGGTGGGGGCTTCGTGCTGACTGACAGGTGGGTGGGTTCGTGCAGGTGAGGACGGAGCATCGCGCTGATTAACAGGTGAATGAGCTGCTCTGGAGACAAAAGGGAAAACGGGATTTTCTTGAGGGAATAAATCTGACGAAGGGGAGCGAAGAGAAGGGCGAGGCGGGGGGCGAGCAGGGCCGGGCCGGGCGGGGGGCGGCCCCGCTGACTGTCCGCTCTCTCCGCAGGAGCCGCAGCTGCTACCGCCACTTTCTGCTGTCCCAGCAGCCAGACGGGCGCCACGTGGTGCTGGGCGAGGACAGTGCCCACGAGCGGCTGCCGGACCTGCTGCGGTACTATACCCTGTGTCCGCTCAGCCCCTACGGGGAGCACCTCACCCAGCCCTGCGCCCGTCAGGTACCTCCAGCCCAGGCCAGGCCTGGCTTCTCTTAAGCTTAACGCTGACCTCGGGACGCCGTGCAAAGCCAACCCCGAGGCAGCTGATGATGCAGAAAACGCGATCCGGAATCGTGAACACCGAGATTCTGGGTGACCTCGGCGCTTAAGTGGCCCTGGGCAATTCCCTCAAACGCCACTGGGAAATGGGAGTAAGGGTCCCGGCTCGTGCGCGTCTGAGGATGAATTTGAACTCGGGTCTTCCTAACTCTATTTTCCGGGACCATTAGCTGTTTATAGATTGTCTGAGCCGGAAGGGACTTCAAGAACAGCCCAAGCTAGGTTCACCCCCTGCCCAGTAATCTGCGTTATTAAGCTTTTGGGTATGCTTGAATTTCAGGAAAGCCTGTGACAAAGTCTCGCAGACAGGATGGAGACACATGAAATTTATTATAGGGCAGTTAGGGGGATTTGGAATTGGCTGGATGACCCAAAAAAGGGGACATTAGTGGGTCTACAAGAGGCAGTTTGATGGCATAGTGGGTAAGGGCTGGCCTGCGGTCAAGAGATTTGGGTGGGGGAGGATGGGACATGACCAAAGTCTCCAAGTGTCTGAAGGACTGTCTTGACAAAGTGCAGGGAGGCTTGCTCTGCTTGGCCCCAGAGGACAAAGCCTGGAGTAATGGGTGGAAATTGCTGAGGCAGATTTAGATTTGATGGAAGGAAAAATTTCCTAATCATCAGAGAGCTCTTCAAAAATGGAAGGGGCTGCCTCAGAACTGTCAGTTTTCCATCACTGAAGCTCTTTGTACAGAGGGTAGACAACCATTTATTTGTCAGGGAGGCTGGGGAGGAGACCAAGGTGACCTCTGAAATCCCTCCCAACTTGGAAAGATCATGATTCTCTCATTCAACCCCCTCATATACCGAACCAAGAAACTGAGACCTAGAGGAAGGTGATAGGGCTGACTCAAGATCACACAAGTTCCCTAACCAGGAGTAGAACCAGGCTTTGAATCCAGTGCTGTCTTCACTGGGTAGCTGTCTCTACTCTGGGAGCAGACTGTAAATTTTTTTCCAAGTTAAGAATCTAGTTTAATTTGTAATAATATTATTAATAATCATACCTAGCATTTATGTGGCACCTAAAGATTTTCAAAGCTCTTTACAAATACTTCACTTTTTTATCATTATAGCAACCCTAGGAGGTAGTATTATCTCCATTCTTAGATGAGGAAACTGATGCAGAGAGAAACAAAGTGACTTGCTCAGAGTTACACTAGGTTACTAAATTTCACAGTCTGAGGTAGAGTTGAGGCACTGAGGGAACAGAACTGGAAGGATTTCTTCTATTCCTGGGCTAAGGGGAATGGGGTTTCTTCTGACCAAAAGTGAAGGTGAGAGAAGAGGCCATTCCTTTTGATAGTTCTCCCTGGTTACTGGGGGTCAGTCTTCTTGTTGGGATATCAAAAACAGCAATAAAAACTTATTTTTAACTAAAGGGAGGAAAGGGGAAGGGGGAAGAAAAAGAGAGGGGGGTAGAGAGAAGGAAAGAGAGGAAGGGAGGAGAGAGAGACAGGGAGGAAGAAGAAAAGAAGGAGGAAACAAGGGAGAGATATTCAGAGAGACAGAGACAGAGAAGTGTAAAAGGATAGAGACATTGAAAGAGAGAGACAGACTGTAGAGGCAGAGAGAAACAGAGATAGAGACAGAAAAAAAAAAAAGATTAGAGAGTGAGAAGAGATAGAGGGCAGGAAGGGAAGAGAGATTGAGATGAGTGCTGAGAAGTAAGGATTAAGAAACAAGGAGCTGGGGTGGCTCAAATCATAGGAGAGGAGACTTGCTTACCATCCTTTATGAAAGAGAGCTCTGGACAGGTCTTTGACTTTTCAGAAGATAGAGCAATAGGGAATGGGTTCCTATATACAACTTCTTGCTATCAGAGGCATTTAAAAAACACACACAACAAACTAATACAGGACTGGATGGCCATGGGAAGATGTGTGGGGTGTCTATAACTGGAAAGCTTCCAAAGGAGAACAAATGCTCATCTGCTCTGGGTGGTGGAGGCTTTGTTCTAGTGAGGATCACCATTCCATTGAGGGGAGAGCACTGGAGAGGGGACAAATCAATCAAGGACAGTGTTTAAAAACATTTTTTAAAGAGGAAAATAAGATGTTCCATTTGTCTCTCTTTTTAACTAAGGACAAGAAGCATAGAATTCTATTCAATAAATATTAAAGATATATCTTAGTTCTCTATTGTGGCCAGCTAAAATAGAATGAAGGGAAGAAGGGGAAGAAAGGAGGAGCAAGGGCTAGGGTAGAGAGAAGTGGAGAGTAAGCTATACCTGGAGGCAATTATATACTCTTCCTGGGCCCCCTGAATTCTAGTGTCTTCCTTCTGAGATTATATCCAATTTTTCCTGTATATATTTTGTTTGTATATAGTTATTTACATATTGTAAATATTTACAAATAACTACATACTGTAGTTATTTACATATTGTCGCCCCACCCCCACCCCCATTAGACTGTGAGTTACTTGAGGGCAGGCACTATTTTTGCCTGACATAAAAGATACTTAATAAATGCTTGTTGTCTTGACTTTTCTTGACAGAACCTAGAGAGACATAGGAACACTGAAAATGAGACAGAAAGAAACAGGGCAACTCTCTCTCTCTCTCCTTCAGCCCTGAAATTCAGCCAAAGGCCTTCCCCAAGGATCTAAGAAGTCTAGGGAGTCTCCGCTGATGAATTATTGCCTTCCTCCTTCCTCTCCGACTATCCAATGTCACAGACTGTGCTCTCTTCTGATATGCTTAACCCTGTGGACAGCTGTGTGATTGGGTCCTTCTGTCACTGAGCTTTTTTCTCCTTTTTTCCCCACAGACCCCTGCTCCAACTGGTATGTCCATGCAAACAGAACACTCAGAATCCAGGAATGAAGGCAGAAATGGAGCTACCCTGTACAGCCCAGTCTACAAACAGGAACTAGTCCCAGGGCCTGTGAACAAGGACAATCCTGGACCTAGGGAGCCAGAATCGGTACTAGGAGTGGGGGAGGGGGGCATCACATGAATCTCTTCCTCCCTCTCCTAATTCTTTATCAAAAACCCAGAGAAAGGAAGGAGGTAACAGAGAAAGCAGAAATAGAGGCCAGATTGGGATGAGGAGGATATGTTGAGATGGAGATTAGGGAGGTAGATGCAGGAAGAAGGAAGAGGGATCAGAGCAAGGAGGAAGTCAAGGAGAGAAGCTCAGAGGGAGAAGAGACCTGGAATGGAATGGAACCTGGGAAAGGAATCACCTTGGTGGGGAAAGAAGGAAAAGGAGCCCAGAAAGAGAAAAGGAGAACGAGAGGGAAAGAAAGATCTGAGAGTGTATTTTGGAAGAGGGGGAAGGAGGTCCTTGAATGGGAGGAGAGGTCCTATCACTTCAGGTAGAGGGAGACAGAAGATAAACTTGGGCTCCAGGTTAGGTCAGGTAAGAAGGGAGCAGCTCCGACTTTTGAGCTATTTTGCTTTGTTCTGCCTCCATCTCCCTTATCTCTTTTAGCATCTATGGATTGCAGGTGGGAAGGGGTGGACTCACTGCTTCCTTTTCCTTCCCCCAGGTATCCAGGCCTAAGCCCCCTGTCCCAACCAAGCCCCAGATACGCCCCGAACTCTATTCCACTCCAGCCCCAAAAGCATCCCACCCCACTGCACGCCCTGTGCCCCCTCATCCCATCTACCAAGAGCCAGAGGAACCCATCGCCTTCTATGCCATGGGCAGAGGCAGTAAGAAGGAGAGCCTTGTCAATGTCTACTCAGAGGTGGCTCCAATGCCTCTTGGGCAGCACCACTTCCTACGGAAATGCCAGTCTCGGCCTGTCACAGTAACCCAGGTAAGTGGCACAGAGAGAGTGGGCAAAAAAGACAGAGTCTGAAGACTGCAGAGAGATGGGAAGGAGAAATGGTTCTAGGACAAAGAAGAAGGAAGGGGCTAGGCATTCAGGACCCAGAAATGATAGGAATTTTCAAAATGCTTTTCTCACAGCAACCCTGTGAGCAATGGAATAAAAGCATTTCCCCTTATTTTATAAATGAGGAAATCAATCTCATCAAAGGTAAAATGACTTGCCCAAAGTCACACAGCTAGAGCCAGAATTCAAGTCCATGTCTAATGATTCCAAGATCAAAGCTCATCTCACTATTTCCCAGGAAAGGGGGAATATACTGGAGATGTTTCTGATACCCAGGAAGCTCTGCTAACTTAGGCTAATGAGGGACATAAAAGCAAGGGGAGATGGGTGACATGACCCTGATATCTTAATTTTTCTTCTCAGACCTTAGATCAAGGCACTACCTCCTCCCTCCGACATCAGCCTCACCAGGGACATACTCTCCCACCTAACTTTTCTCAACAGCTCCCCCAGCATCAGGGACAGGTGCAGCTTCTTCTAGGATCCAATAAGCATTGACTAGGTGAGTCCAAGTTTGGATAACTAGGATTAGGAGTATGTGCCTGAAGGGGTCAGTCCTCTTGGGATGAGAGAAAATGAGAGAAGCATGTGCGTGCACACACAAGTACATGTCCATACATGGGGGGGGGGGGGGGGGGAGAGAGAGAGAGAGAGACAGAGAGACAAAGAGAGACAGAGAGAGGGTAGAAATAAAAAAAATTAGTCAATAAGCATTTATTAAACATCTAATATGTGCTAGACTCTGGAGACAGAAGTATAAAAATGAGACCATCCCTCCTTTTAAGAAAGTCTCATTCTTTAAGGAAAATATATTTTCAGAGATGATAAGGATAAATACAAAATAAATGTACTGAGGTTTGGGAGAAGAGATGGGACATGAAAAACTAAGACAAGCAGGAAAGGCCTCTTGGAAAAGGCAGTACTAGAATTGAATCTAGAAGAGAATTAGGAGTCCTAAAAGGCAGGGGTGAAAAAGGAGAGGCCATTGGGGGTAGCTGGTGTAAAGGTAAACAGACAGGCAGATGCAGGCCTATTAGACCAGAGTGTAAGAATGTGTAAGAGGGATTTATGCATAATCAGCCTGGAAATATAGGATGGAACCAGGGACTTTAAATGCCACAAGGGAGTTAGAATATTTTAATATGAAAGCAATGAGGAATCACTAAAGCTTCCTGAATGAGGGAGTGGCTTGGCCAGACCTAGGTTTTAGGAATATCAATTTGGCAGCTGGGTAGAGGACCAATTAGAGAGGAGACTGGATGCAGAGAAAGCAGTTAAGAGGTTATTATATTAGTATGGATGTGATGTGATGAGGGTTTTGATTTGAGTGGCTGGGGATGGGAGTAGAGAGAAGGGAATAAATGTGAGAGATGGAATTGACAAGACAACAACTGATGAGATGTAGGAAGGTGAATGAGAATAAAGAACTAAGGTTGAATCCCGAGTTCTAAACTTAGTGACCAGAAAAATGATATCTGAAACAGAAATAGGGAAGTTAAGAGGAAAGTGGGTTTAGAGGAAAAGATAAGTTGTTTTGGACATGTTGATTTGGAGATGCCTGTGGGATGTCTAGGTGGACCATATGGATCCATAGTCAGCAGGCTGATGGAGATCTGGTCTCATGGCCTGGAGAAAGGTATGGATTGAGTATGTTGATTGCACAAGGACCATAGCTGAATCAGTGGCAGCTGATAAAACTACAAAGATAATCTGAGAGATGAGAGGGTCTAGACCTACTTAAGTCCTCAGGACAAATTTCTGCAGCCAACGAGGAAGATTGGAAGAGCAATGTCAAAAAAACCCAGGAAGGACAATTATTTAGAAAGATAGCAGTGTCAAATGCTGATCAAGGAGGATAAGGACTGAGAAAAGGTCACTGGATTTAGCAATAGAGAGATCACTGCTGACTTTTCAAGATGCTATTCCATTGAGTGGCGAGGACAGAAGTCAGAGTCTAGGATGATGATTAGGGAATAGGTGAGGAAGTGGAAGCAATTACTGTAGACAGCTTTTTCTAAGGAGTAAATATGGGGAAAGGAGGCAGAATGTCGGATGGTTGCTTAATGGGATGGTAGGTTCAAGTTTTATCAGAGAGAGAATGGGCCTGGGAGTCAGGAGCCCTGCCTGCTGCTACACTGTGCTTCTCTCCATAGAGGTCAAGCTTTTCGGATTGATGATCCCATCTGAGTGCAGACTCAATCCTCTGCTCCCCCTGCCAGGTTTCTCTCATCGGTCTTCATCATCTCTGCCCTGGATTCCAAGCCTCAAAAACCAAATCTAGACACAGCTTCTCCTTCCCCCTCCCCCAAGAGGAGGGCCAGAGAGCTCAGAGGTCAGATACCTCGGTTCCCTCTGCTACCTTCTGCCCCTGGGAGACTTGTATCAGCTCTCTCTTAAAAGGACAGGAGCTATATCCATATGAACAAGTGCTGTGAAATCCTCTGAGCTGTCTTGGTTTCTCCTCCTGAAGCCCGGCTTCCTTGGCCCCAAAGCCTTCATGTCTGGGCCTCGGTCCAATGCTGCTGTTTTGGTTTGATGGGAACAGACGCTGAGGTGTTGTTTGCTGGTTCTTGTCTGGCTAATAAATCATCCTCCCCGAACACTTCCCCTCTCAGAAATTCAAGGTCTCCAAGCCCTGAACTCCCATGTGCATGTGAACATACTACCCAAAGTTCAATGTAAAAGCAAGCTACTGGCTTGACTGTAAGGAAGGACAGAGGAGGAAAAGGTAACAGACCAAGAGAGACTAGCCAATGGGGACATCTCTGGATCTGGAGTCGGGAAACTGAAGTTCAAATCCCACTTTAGGTACTTACTAGGTATGTGACCCTGACAAGGCACTTAATCTGTTTCTGCAAATGAGGAAATAGTATCTTCCTCAACAACAGGATTGTTATGAAAATAAAGCAAGACCATACTCAGAGAGTGCTTAACTCAGTGTCTGATATATAGTAAGTGCTTAATAAATGCTAATAAATAAATAAATCCCCTCTCCCCACCTCAGAGGGCATCTAATCTCCCCCCCTTTTTGTAGAGGGGATGGGTATCTCCCACTATAACATCTCTGACAACTAAATTATCTGACTTATACATAAAAAGACTTTTGGTGAAGAGAGACAGGCTATTATTGAACAACTAGATAGTTCCTTGTTAGGAAGTTTTTCTTGAAATTAAGCCAAAACTTGATTCTGGGCGACCACTGACCCCAATTCTGCTTCCCAGGGCCAAAGAGGTCTGATCAAGTATATGAAGAGAGTTATCATTCCCTAATGAATCTTGTCTTCTCTAGGCTAAAGCCCCAGTGCTTCCAACAAATCCTTACATATAGTGGTCCTTCACTACCTGGTCAGCTTCCTCTGAGCAATGTCTTTTCCAAAATAGAGCATCTGGCCTTGGACATGATATTCCAGATGGAGTTTGATCACAGAAAACTAAAGTAGAACTATCAACCTCTTGTTCCATGTACACTATGCTTTAATTAATTCAGCCTAAAATTAAATTAGATGGAGCAATGTTATCTTCCCAGAGAGAACAATAACTTTCTATCAGATTAGACGGAGAGTCAGATTTGTGTCAGGGGAGCAGAGATGTAAGTAGTACTCACCCTTTGTCCTAGGACCATTCAACCTGTAACTCCATTCTGATAACCACGTGTGCTCTGAGCAAGTGAGAGCAAGAATGTGGGAAGAAACCAGTAGAGAAACAGGAAGGTGTCAATGGATAATAGTAATGAGAACCTAGCCCAATCTCTTTTCTGCTTTGCTCTACACTTTAAACTTTCTCTGATCTAAGGACAAAAAGGTTCTGGACTTTCTTGTGAGGCAACTAGGGAGAGAAGTGGACTATTTGTTCTTCTAGAGAACACAAATGAGTAAAACAAATGGTTTTGAATGAGATTCCTTACACCCCCTTCTCCATTGCCTCAAACTCCAAAGTAATTCTAGGAAGTTCTGCTGCTCAAGGCCCAGTTCCTATCCTAAATCTACTTTTTCCCCAACTTCGATCCCTGGGCCTTCCTGGATCAAATTACTATTTTAATCAAGGATGCTTGCCACCCCTCTAAATTCCCTAATACTTCATGCCCTCCTTTGGGCCTTTCCTTCTCTGCCTTCTTCCTCCCTCCTTTTCTCCAATCCTGTTCTACAGATGTAGAGTCTGGCCTTGTTTTGAATTCTCCGTCATTTATTGGTCCTGTGACTCTGGCCAGGTCACTTGCCTTTTCTGCTCCTCAGTTTCCTCTCCCTGTAACACAAAGGAATTTTATTAGATGACCTCTAATCTAGATCTCTTAGCTCTAACCTTTTGTGACCAATGATGATATCCTAACAATTTAATTTCTCCAGGAAGCTGCCTAATACTGATGTCATTATCCTGCTAGCTCCATTTCCCCCAACACCTTCCTGTCTCAAACTCTGCCCGAGACTTTTGCCTCCAATCTGATACTTTTTATATTCTTGCATTGATCTCTGTCTGGGTACCATTTCCCCCACTGAAATAGATGCTTACCCCATACAGTAGCCATGTCTCCTCCTTCCTTTAGATCCCCCTGCAGCACCCTGGATTCTATTCAAAGTACAAACTAACCACTACATGGGGGGCTCTTTCTTCTCCCTGAAGTCTCCCAAAGGAAAACCAATTGTCTGGATCCATTCCTACCAGAGTCTACATGAGGAGCAGAAGGAGACAGAAGATGGTGTAGTAGAAATAGGATTTTAAAGTTCCCAAACTGAGGTTAAAGTTGCAGCTCTGCCATGAACTTGAACAGCTTTGAATATATCATTATCTCTATGGGGATTGAGTTCCTCAACTGTGAAATGAAGAGATTGTGGACGAGATGATTTGAAAGGTCCCTTCTGGTCTAGAACTTAAATTTTAACAGATGAGTCAAGGAGTCTATGAATCTGATGAACACAGACTTTTCCCTCTCCCCATCACCCAATCCTGTCCCTGTCCTCTATTCTCTAGGGTCAGCTTTGACCTGCCCTTTTCCTTCTAACTACCTGCACCAGACTTTCCCTTCCAGCTTAAAAGAAGCAAGTACTTGCTGGACCAAGTTGGGATCCCAGCAAGGCAGGTTTGTAATCCCCCTATCATTCCTTTTTGACTAGGATGGGGTTGAGAGGAAGAACTTGAATAAAAGATGAACTGGAAATGAGCAGCTATTATCACAGGAGGAAATAGGTAGAGTAGGAATATAATCACTGAGATGCAATTCCAAATACACTAAGCACCTATCACATGCAGTGCATGTTTGGGCCTCCAGGAGGGGTGGAAGGGACTTCTCAACTCAGACAATGAAAGGCTTATGCCATCTCAAATTTGAGCTAATAAGTCATGATGTGTGAAGGAATAAAACTAGACCTAAAATGATCCTATTCTTTCTTGGATTAACCCTGTTATACACAGATAGGGGAAAGAAGCACTACTGAACAGGAAAAATAAAACCAATTTGAAAAGTGGGAGCCCAATTTATTGGAAATAAATTTAGGAAACCTGGGTTCCAAGTTAGTAGCGGTATCACCTTGGGCATGTCACAATGATCTTTTGGAGCCATTCTCTCGTTTTGACTATCTCATACTCTCCTAAGAGTAATAACTCAATTATTATCTTTTTGCTGATGACTCCCAAATCCCTATGGGATTGGCCCTAATGTCTACCTAGGCAACTAGGTAGTACACTGGATGGCTCACTGAACTTGGAATCAGAATCAGGTTCAATCTGACCTGATATTTACTGGGTGGATGACCCCAGGCAAGTCATTAACTTGTCAGTCTGTTTCCTCATTGTTAAAAAGAGGATATTAATAGCATCTACCTCATAGGTTGTTATATACGAAAAGTGTATTGAAATTTTAAAGAGTTATTACTGAGCTCTAATTCCATTTTCAGATGTCTGTCTGTTAGATAATTTCCACCTAGATGTGCTTCTATAATGACCAAAATAGATTCCCTACTTCTCTCTTAACCAAAAAAACCTCTTCCACCCTCCAAATTATTCAAAACTCCTGGATTAATTTTTACTTCTTCCCTTCTCCTTCACTCCTGTCTAATCAATTACCAAATCCTGTTACTATATCTCTTATCTCACATCCACTTTTCCTTTTATCCAATCCTACTGCCACCCTCCCCCCCAATCATTTCTCACTGTGAATACTGTAAGAGCTGCTTAAGTGGTCTCTTAGTTTCTAGTCTCTGTTAAGTTCATTTTTCATGCAGCTTCCAAAATATCTTTCTAAAGAGCATAGCTTTGTCAGGTCCCTACACAAAGACTGTCAGTGCTTCCCTACTGCCTACAGGATAATAGACAACTCAGTAACTTACAAGACAAGATTCTCCTTGAGGTTCCAATTTGTCTCTCTAGCCTTATTTTACTTTGCTCAGCTTTACACATTCTCACCTAAAAGAGAATTGGTTTGTTCCCAGTATCATTCTACTCCCTCAACTTGGTAAATTTCCTCATGTCCAGAGACCTGCTTCCAAGTCTGAGGCAGCTAATAATAAAGTGGATAGTGTTGAACTTGGATTATGGAAAACCTGAGTCCCTTTACACATTCTCACCTAAAAGAGAATTGGTAAATTTCCTCATGTCCAGAGACCTGCTTCCAAGTCTGAGGCAGCTAATAATAAAGTGGATAGTGTTGAACTTGGATTATGGAAAACCTGAGTCCAAACCCAACCTCAGATTTGCTTTATAATCCTGGGCAATCACCTAACCTTTCAGGCTATTTTGTCATCTGTGAGATGAGGATAATAGCACCTACTTCCCAGGGTGTCTGTGGGGATCAAATGAGATAGTTGTAAAGCACTGAGCAGTGACTGTCAGAATAGATGCTTAATAAAATGTTTATTTCATTCCTTTCATGAAGCTGCCTCTGATTCCCCTTTGCCCTCACCCAAAGATGACTTCTCCCTCTCAACCTTCCTATGGCACTTGATGCCCATCTTTCCTTTGCCCCTGAAGGCAGAGGATTTTTTTTTTTTAAAGAGGCAGTCTAGGGGCATCTAGGTGTGGAAGTGCATAAAGCACTGGCCCTGAAGTCAGAAGGACCCAAGTTTAAATTTGGCTTCAAGCCACATAACACTTACTAGCTGCATGATCCTGGGCAAGTCATTTAAACCCAATTTTCTCACCAGAAAAAAAGAAGCAGCAGCTATCTAGTATAGTGCATAGAGCCTAGAGTCAGGAAGATTACCTGGTTGATATTAAGCCTCAAACATTCTCACTAATTATGTAACGCTGAGCAAGTCATAATCTCTCATTCTGAGTTTCTTCATCTGAAAAATGAAGATAATATCTTCAGTACACAGGACTGTAATGAGGGTTAAATAGGGCTGTTAAATGCTATAAGGGAGGATTTCCCCTGCTCCATCATGGTATCCTAAGTACCTAACATAAACAAGCATTTAATCAAATCTTATTGAATTTAATTGCCTCATTTATAAAAGATTACATGTTTCTTAGTTACCTAACAGGGTTGGCGACTGAATGATATAAAGCACTTTAAAAAGAATATACATCAATACCCATGCTTCATGATACTTAAAATAACTTTCTACAGTTTTTTCTGTATTAATCCAAGTAATGCTCCCATTTTCTGTGCTCTCCTCCTACTCCATTGTTTGCTCCTTTTTTGATAACCAGAATTTACCTTATAATCAGCAATTTTCCAGCAAATGCCTGTATGTATACTCCCCACCTTGCCCCCTTTCAAAGATCTTATTCAAGGGGTACAATCTTTTGCAACAATGTGTGTGTAATGAGGAAGAACCTGAGGGTCAGAGATTAAGGGATTAGCTCAAAGTCCTCTAGTCACTAGGTGGTAAGTATAGAACCACAACCCAGTTCTTGACTCAATCCAGTTTCCATTTTAAGGCCTCCTCATAAAGAGTGCCATATGGAAAAAGAGCACTGCCTTTGGATTCAGTTTGTAAACACTGGCCTTGCTAACAACAAATTTCCACCCCAAGCAGGACTAGCATTCTTTGGAGGCTTCTGGGGCTCCCCTGCATGGATGTACCTGAAGCAGTGCCTCACCCAGTGCCAGGGAACTGCAGCTGGGCCTAAGAAATGCTAAATAGTTTATACAAAGCTTATACAAAGCCCCAGCAACTGGGCATGCAGGAGCTGTCCGTCGCAGTCCAGCTGATTCTCAGACTCTGCAAAGGGAGCTTGTCAAACCTCAAAGTACTAGGAGAAGGTAAGCACCTCTCCTGACTCAGCCCCTCCACTTCTAGGCCCATGTGCAACCTCACAAAAACAGGGAAGGGCTTCCTCTGGTCTATCTATTCCACCTCCTTTGGGTACAACCTAGTCTCTCATTCTCCTCCCTGCTCCAGAGGTTGCCCTAATGAACGAATCTCTCTCCCTCTCTCTCTACCTTCTTCCTATTCTTTTCTTCCAGGATGCAAACACACCTCTCCACAGGCCCAATCTTTCACCCCACCTCCTCCCCACCTTGATTCACCAATCAAACAGAGACATTTTAAAGGTAGTCCTATCAAATCCTTAGGCAGACCGAAGGCTATGGGGAAATTCATGGCAGGTACCCAGCACTCAGCACAGTGCTGGGCACACACCAGGCCCTTAACCAAAGACTTGGCAACTCAATCTCTCCATCCATCCCAAATAAACCCTTTTCTAACTGTCTACCCCAACATAAGGGCCAATCCAATCCTCAGCTATAAAACAGGACAGCTAGGAAGATGGGTAAGAGTTAGAGTTAGACTACATGATCTCTAAGGTCTCTAGCATATGAGAAACTTTCACAAAACACTCCTGCTCCCTTCGTCCTTCCCTCCTTACCTTAGGAACGCCTAAGCCCAGAGAAGAGTTCAGAAGAATGGTTTCTTTCCTTTTTTTTTTTTTTTTTTTTTTTTTTTTTTTTGGCAAGGCAGCTGGATTTAACACAATGTTAAGTATCTGATACTAGAGTTGAACTCAGGTCCTCTGGACTCCAGGGCCAGTGCTCTATCCACTGCACCATCTAGTTGCCCCAACCAAGAATAATTTCAAGATGAGACATTTTTGTTCAGATGGGAAAGGCTGGGAGTAGGGCAAAGGAGTAGAAAGAAAAATAAGGGAAATAGACTTTTTAAAAAAGAGCAGAGAAATCACAAGAGTGAAACTACACAAAGGTTGTCATCAGTAAATTCTTCACCATCCCCACCACTGACTGTCATCTTGGTCCCAGTCTTCAACTTTAACAATCCCCACTAGGACTATAACTAATAGGGTCCTTTCATTACTTCCTGAGGATTTTTTTTCTTCTTCTTGGGAGTTATTTTCCCCAAATTTCCAATTACTCTACTTGTCTGAGTACCAAACTAGGGCCCCTCTCCTTCAAGCATCCTCTTAGGATGGCGAAGGAATCTTTGTCATCTCTGCTTGACTCCAAGGGATCATTTCCCAAGAGAAACTGCAACATAAACCACTGGCTGCTTTTTGGTCTGCCTTTTCTTCTATTTTTCCTTAGTATCTTCACTTTGGCTTTTGCAATTCCAAAACTCCTCCCTACTTTTGGAACCAAATACAAGTTTCTAACAAAAATGAACAAAAATGTCTTCCACTAGTTCTTGCCAACCGCAGCCCAAGCTTTTCCCTTAACATCACAATTGCCTTCCTCCATTATGCCTGCTCTAGTAAATTCATATACTGTGAAAAAAAGATTCTCCATTACAATGCCTTTCTGCCCACATTTTCATGTGTCAAAAAACTGCTCCCAAAAATTCTGCCCATTTTCAAGCCCAATTTGCCAAGACTAATGTTTTCACATTTAAGTTCATTATTCCCAAATTTCAACTCAATATTCTTACGTTTCAGCCAACAGGATGTTGGTTTTTTCTATTTTCCCTCAAGTTTCCTGAAACTGAGTTAGTTTTATTATGCATACTATGCTGCTACCACAGCACTGTCTTTCATGGGACTTAAAGACTCAACTATCAAGTCAACACAAAAGCTATTATTGTATTCTTAAACTTAGAGCTAGAAGGAATAGTGGAAGCCATTTGATCTTTCAAAAACGAAGAAACTGAGGCAGAAGTCAAATGACCTACCCAAGTCATTATGGCATCTAAATAGCCTTTACTTCTCAAGGTAAGTCCCTTTACCTTTCGGTTTATTTGTTCACTTGTGAAATCAGAATAATAATGAGAAACCATATATAAACGCTATAAAAGTGTGAGATCATATTAAATGACAGAGCCAAGATTTAAAACCAGATCCTTAACTCCCCATTCAGGGTTTCTTCCACTACTCCAACCTGCTGCCTTAAGAGTGATAATTCAGGAATTAAAAGACTCCATTTGGTTGAGTCTGTAACACATTAGGTTAAAAAAATAATTGAAGCTGGATAGTACCATATAATTGTGAAGGCTTCTATACAAAAATTGGATCATTTTGCAGTCCCCCAGCCTTTGCTGCCCAGTCACCTCTTCTTTCTTGCATAGGGACTGTATACTCGACACTGCAAATGGATGAAATGACTGCCAGGTAGACAGAGGCTGAGTGTCCCTTTCGGACCACTATGAACCTGTCTAGCTCCAACTTGAAGTAGGTCAGGTTTCAGATAAACCCATGGCTTTCCTGTAAATGAACTCTCCCTTATACTTAATAAGAAACAGACTCCTAACTTACCCAGGCAGTCAGGGGTATCACAGAGCATTTGCCTGAATCCTGACCTATCCATTTTCACAGGCTCATTACACATCTCTTTACTATTCTCCTGACCTCTCCTCAACTGTGTGATATTGCCCCAAGAATCATTCAGTCCTACCTCTGCCTGCTCAAGGAACAGTAACTCCTTATGACTTACAGGAAAAAATCTTGTCCTGTGCTTGAGCCTTCCTTCCTCTGCTCCTTTCTTCCAGATGGGATTCCAATTGCCTTCATACAGAACATCTTTCTGTACTAGTGCACATTTTTGCACACAATTATCCCAAGTGTTTATATAAATATCTACTGTAGCATCTTGATTCCCAACTGAATTGTAAATACCTAAGGATTGTACAATATCTACTTCATTGTACCTAAGGCACTGCTAACAGTCCCACAACATAGTTTAGCAAGAAGCAAAGTGGAGTCTAGGGACCTGCTGTGTTTCTTTCAGGACTGGGAAATTATAAGTTACTAGTATAAAAAGACCTCCAAAGTTATTTGATCCAGCCCCCTGCCTTCAAACTATCTGGTCAAATTGACTCCAGGCTAAAACTACACTGATCCTTATTTTAATCATTAAGAATCCAACATCTCATTTGCTCCCAGAATTCAAATCTTTAAAGGTCAGATGGTACCTTCCTTTATATTTAACTTCTCAGGTTGCAGGGTTTAGAATGGCAAGTAGTAAGTCATGCTCCTGACCTCTCCTTGAACCTTCTTTTAGCCATCAAAAATGCCTCCTTAGATGGCTTAGGCTTTTCTCTTAGGAGAAAAGAGAAGCACTCAACAAGGAGCAGCCCAGGAAGTTATCACAGAGTACTTTACATGAGGTACAAACAAATCAGGGGCAAAGAACAACAAATAAAGAGGTGTGGTTCAGAGAAAGGAAACCACAGCAGAAGAGGAGGAAGGGTGCAGGGTAAGCAGCTTCTGTCAGGATGGATGTTTTATTTCAACAGACATCTTTGTTTTTGTTTAAAAAACAAAAACAAAAAACAAAAACAAAACAAAAACAAAATCCAGAATTCAACCAGTCATCTCACCCTGTTAGGGAGCTAAGTTCCCAACCTAGAATTCAACAGTTGTTTCTGGAAGAGTCACTCAGGAGTCTTTGTGGCTCCAAGAGATATGGAAGCTGCATTTTCTAAGTTTTATTAAGAAAATGAAATCCATTGTGTTCCTTCTCAAGGAAGTGATGGCTGGGGCCCTAAGGAAGAAGGTCCTGGACTTGGAGCTTCTGGGGCTCCCAAAGATGTTAGCTGGAAAGGGCAAGGCCAGGCCACCTGGTACTGGGTAAAGGGGAAGATGGGATCAGTTCCAGAAGCCTAGAATCCATATTTGGCTTGGGTCTGCCGACGACTGAGCTTGTTCTCTGACCAGGTATTCTTCAGCTCCAATTCTCGCTCTTTAGCCTAAAAAGTCAGGAAAAAATTTTAGGAAAAGATTTAATGTACTAAAAGTTTTTCCTCTTTGCCCCTAGGAGTATCAGCTTCCAAAATTTCCTATTGTGCTAACTATCCAAGCCTAGCCCTTTACCAGCCCAAGCAGATGGGAAAGTCATGTTTTTGGGTAGGAATGATAAAATGATTAATGATTACTGGGGAGCACATAAACCTTAAAATGCTATATAAATGTGAATTATGACTAATCATAACAAGCTATTTACTTTCCCCACTAGTCTCCTGGCTCAACTGTTCCTTGCTTCTTTCTAGAAATGAATAATATCACTCACCCATCTAACAAGACACTCCCTCTATCACCCCAAAAGAAAGACCTGACTCTTAAAAGCAAGTGACTGAATTTTGCTTTTTGTTTGATGGGATTCTCATTCATTTGTGAATTATGTGACCATTGAAAGTCTGTAATAGCTCATTTTCCCTAATGTTTGCAGGAATAAGACTAGAGATAAGGATTCGACCAAAGGATCACTGAATTAGGGAAGGCAAAAAATGCCACAAGAAAAACGAAAAATATCTTCTACGGATATTTTACTTGAATATAAGCTACCAAAGAAGATCATATCCAATATCTCTGCCTCTCCCATGATGCCTAGCATAAAGTCTAATATGCTGTAAAGATCCCAGTATATTATTAATAGCTGCCATTTATAAAACACATTCAAGCTTTGCAAAGAACTTTATGTATATATTATCTCATTTGTGATCCCAAATTGAAAGACAGCTAGAGGAGTTAGGAGACCTAAATTCAAATCCGAAGTATGATTGCATCCTACATAAGTCACTTAGTCTTAATAAACCTCAATTTTTCTGTATGAAATGGAGAAAATTCTTACACCACCCTCAAAGGGATGTTTTCAGAAAAAGTACAACTTTAAAGTTATATGTAAATGAGTTACTCCTCAGCATTCAAATGTTCAAGAATTGATATAAAAATCACATTTCAGAACAAAAACAAAGATATCCCAAAATCACAGAGAAAGATTACATGTTTTATCAGATTTACCTGTGCTACTGCCGCACTCTGGTCCTGAGGTGACTAGTGTTAATTATAAAACATAATTCACTTTTTATGCGCTAGATTCTGAAAATCTGGTCAGAAACTGAATTTTGGGAAATCATTTAGTTTAAGGAATCCTATGAGGGAACCTTTTAGAAACTCCCTTGCTTAAAACAAGGTACATACAAAGAAGTTACTGCCACCTAGTGGCATAGCTGGAGATTAGCCAAGCAATTAAGGTTGGCCACATAGCAGGCAAGCTCCTCTCCGGAACAGAGAGCTCGGGCTTCCCCCGTGGCTAGGAGCTATCTGGGGAGGGAGGCTGGGTCCCTGCCCTGGCTCACCTGGTGAATCAGATATGTGATTTGGTGTTTTCGCCTCTGCTGGCCGGTCGGCTGCTCACCCTTCTTCTATAAGACAAAGAAAGAAACTGTCAGTCTGGGAAGGCAGACCTGTCCATATTCGGGGAAGGACAAAGAAAAAATTCAGAATAGACATTTGAGAAATGATGTGGTTGTAGCTGTTGGGGGAAAAACAGCTGAAAACCCAGGTCAAAAAAGGTTTCTTTATTTTAAAAAACAAAGAAATTAAGCACTCAGCAGAAAACTTGGGCTCACCAAGCCCACTTGCTGGAGGTGTCCAGGCTGTACTGCTATTACGTTAGATTTCTTGAAGACAGATCAGGGTTTCTTCTTTCTTAAAATGCTCCCAGCACAAAGACATCATCTTGGACAGTCTTCCTCATGCAACTCCTACCTGCCTGGCATTTATTTCCAACCCAAAGCTCCTTCAACAGCTGGTCTTTTTTTTTTTTTTTAAACCAGTTGAACTTTTCTCATCTGCCATCCTTTTCCTGAGCCACAGAACTGGAAAATTCTCTTGCTCTCTGCCTCACTAGGTGCTCTCATTATTCAATCTCCTCCTAAATTGCCCCTCATTTGGGAAGTCTCTCCAGTTCTATCATGTAAAGGCCAATCATTTCTTTGAATCTGCAACTCCTACAACTATAGATGCTCTGCGCACCATTCTACCTCCATGTCCTTCTATAAATCCTCTACTGACATCCACCCAGAGAAATGGGAGAAAGGGGAAGGTTTCCTAGTCACTAATGAAACTACATATAACAACAATAACAAAATTATATTTAGTAGTAAACTCACTGAGGGCAAGAACTATTTCTTTTGCATATTATCAACAAAAATGTTATCCTTTGTGTGTAAAAATGATGCTATAACCTGCCAAAACTGGATGTGCCCTTTTTGTTTTATTTTCAGGAAATGATGGGGTGTTTATACTGCTCTAACTACTCTCTCTTGCTCAATATAACCAGAGACACTCAGATGCAAGACACATGTCTAAGGCTAAAGTGACCATCTGACCTTCCCTTTGTAGTTTGCTCATCCACAATTGTTTGTGTGTTGTCCCCTCCATTAGAGGGTGAGATCCTTGCAGTATGATCTGTCTGCTGCTTTTTTTTGTATCCCCTGACTTAGCACAGAGCCTGGGACATAGTAGGACTCACTAAATGTTTGCTGAATAACAGTGCCCATGAAACTGAGTCAACACAAATTTATGGCCTTGATCTCACCACTGCTGGGCTAATGCAAGGCTTCTAATATTTTTCCCTTTCCATGTTAGATCATAAATGTTAAATGCTGCATGTTGTGAAGCACTCCCCACTCCCACTGGGGAAAACTGGTGTAGACATGATGAAAGGGGGCAAGGATAACACACACCTTGCTCCAGTAGTGAAGGATAAGGACAGGAGGAAAAGGCACATGTATATAGAACTCAACAACTTAGCTACTGCCAGCCCTGCCCTATATTCTGATTCAACAAGATAGAAAGAAGAATGTGAGTGTGGGCTGTTGGATATTTGGGGATGAACATGAGTTCAAATATTAAACAGGGGCCATCACAATCACATAGTTCTTTTCACAAAAACAAATTGTGGTATATGTACGTAATGGAATAGTACTATGCTATGAGAAGTTACAAAAAAGAAAATTTCAGAGAAACCTGGGACAGTCAAATAAGCAGAATGAGAACAATTTATGCAATAATATGATGAGAAACAACTCTGAAGAATGTTGGTCAATGTAATCATCAGCTAAGAATCCTGAACATTCATAATGAAATAATGAAGCATGCTACCCACCCATCTCCTGACAACTTAGTGATCAACTAAACCAAGTGTGGAATGAGACATTTTTGGAGTTGACCCAATGTGCTGTAATTAAAATTATGCATACTTGCTACATGGGTCTGGCTTTTTTTTTCCCCCCCATGGGAGTTGGAGGGAGAGAGAAGAGGATAAGCTGTTTCTAACACTCCTAAGGGTGTTCACCAGTCCCTCTTATTCTACCTTACTGAATGACTT
Organism: Sarcophilus harrisii; assembly: GCF_902635505.1. Taxonomy (NCBI): domain Eukaryota; kingdom Metazoa; phylum Chordata; class Mammalia; order Dasyuromorphia; family Dasyuridae; genus Sarcophilus; species Sarcophilus harrisii. Next base: position 359,187,697 of record NC_045429.1, on the reverse strand, counting down.
CATGGTTTTTTCTTCCGTCAAGGACTTGGTCATCCACTGCTGGGCCCCACTGAGCTGGTCATCTCCTTTGATCTCCACAAAATTAATTTCTTCTCTTCCCCGGTTCCTCTTGCCCTGAAGTCGCTTGAACTAGAAAAGAATATAAATTAGAAAAGTCATAAGTAGCCTATAAAGGAAGTGAGACAAAGGGTAGGATATAGAATAATTTGGACCACTTGGATTCTCAGTAAAGTTTGTGAAATGCCCACTCCCAATTTTACCCTAGTCACCTCCACATAATATACCCTCAGGTCACATGCCAAACTACTTCTTCTTTCAATTTCATCTGAAGTACTCCCTATTTCATAAAGTCCTCCTAAGTTCAACACAAGGTTAGCTGAGAGTCAAATGCAAATATACAACTATCTGCACAAGATCAGTTGCATTTATATTTAATCTAAAAACACTAGATAGAACATTTTCAAAATTTTTCCAATGAAGGTTGTTTCTCCACAATTTTGTCCAGTTTTTTTTTTTTGTTGTTGTTGTTCAATCTTACTAACCCAGATTACTATACATCAAAAATATATGGAAGACAGGAAAGAAATACTGAGTTTAATAAGGGTCATGAGAGAAAAACTGCAAAAGAGACTAATCTAGACTACCAAAGGATCTCAGGAAACTTGGTTATTATTCTAATAATTGCTATTTGTTGTCCTTCCTGGAAAAATATCAGTTCCATACATAAATTCAAGTTACCCAATTGGGGCATGAAGGCAGATAAATAGCCCAAATTACTAAAAACTTCCAGCTGAATGCAACTATGTAGTTCAATCACCAATGAGACCAAGGAGACAATTATTTAGATGTAATTATAATCATAATAAATATAATCATGATGATGGTAACACTGAAAGGGTAAGCACATAATTTAAAATAAACAAGATTTCAGATATGAAAAAATAAAAGGAAGAGAAGAAAATTTTAAAATAATTTTTATGCAAAAAAAAAATTAGTTTCCACAGTCTCAGAAATTTTATATCCCCAGAGCATCCCAATTCCCTTGTTTGAGAAACTCTATACTAAGCATCTCTGTGCTTTAACCCAAATAACATTTAGACAAAGTGCTTAGAGAGTTATTACTAAAGATTAGTCACTAATAGATAATTTTTTTTTTTTTTTTACTTATAGTAACTTGTGAGTGGCCAATACAAAAGAATAGAGGGGCTATATACGTTATACTGGTGGAGAAAGGGTAAGTTATCAATAAATTTATGAGGCTTTTTTTTAAAAATGAAAGTTTTTGAAAGAAATTAAGTTCTAGGGCTATGAAAATCTCCCTGCTAAATACCCCAAATATAGACTTAAAGACCATGAGATAGAGGTTTCTCAGCTTCCTGATTTAGGGAAGACTTCTAAAGGAAGCAGTACTTCAAATGGTCTCACAAACTGTGAGAGAACATACTTCTATGAAACAAATCAGCTGAGAAACCCAAATTTTTTTAGAATCTGTCAAAATCGTCTTAAGTCAAAATTAATAAAAGTAATATGTTAACTTACCGCTTCATCATCAATGAAAGAGGCGTCTGGGGTAATCTCCTGGGGAGGAACTAAGGCTGGATCAGACTCAGGGTAGTAGCCACTACTGTAATAATCCTAAAGCCAGAATAAATACAATTTAATATCAACATTTATTAAGCACCTACTATGTGAAAAGCACTGTGCCAAGCATTTGGATACAAAGATGAAATAAGACACCTTCCTTCACATTCACAAAGAGCTTACAATTTAATTGGATGAGGAGGAGAGATAAAACATACAAATAACTATAATGCAAGGCAGAAAATGATACACAGGAAGAAGAATCTCATAAAGTACTATGGAAAAGTTAAAGAGAGAAAAAGTATACACAAAGGGAAGGTCTACAAGGCATTTAGAAGGAGAAGAAAAAAAAAGGCAATCAATACTTGTACTCAAGTACTTGGAAACAACACTTTTTTTAAACTTAAAATTCACTATATTGCTTTAGATCTCTACGTTAAAAAAACACACACACACAATAAATTTCAAGAATAGAGAATTAAGATATTTTTATAGGGTTGTCAAAATGATAGGACCTCAAAGCTTATCTAGATCCCGGGTTCTTAAACTGTGCTTTGCAACCCCATATGGGATCTTGTAAATGAATGTGGGGGTCATGAAATTATGATGTATTATCAGTATATGGTTAAATTTTTTTTTTTTTTTTTTTGACTTGCCCGGGTCACCCAGCTAGGAAATAGTAAGTGTCTGAGGCCAAATTTGAACTCAGGTCCTCCTGACTTCAGGGCTGGTACTCTATCCACTGAGCCACCTAGCTTCCCTTATATGTTTTATTTTTATGCCTATTTTATATACCTACTTGCCCAGGTTCACATAAAAACATCTTGGGTAAAAAAGGGGTCATGAGTGAAAATAGTTTAAGAAAGCCTGATCTGGAACAGTGATGTCAAACTCAAATAGAAAAAGGGAAGGGATGACTAAACTGTATAGAAGAATCCCTGCTGGCCACAAATTGATCCCGAAAATTATACATTAACATTATTGATGTGTATGTGCACGAATGTTTGTGGCAGCCCTTTATGTAGTGGCTAGAAACTGGAAACTGAATGGATGTCCATCAGTTGGAGAATGGCTGAATAAATTGTGGTATATGAAAATTATGGAATATTACTGTTCTGTAAGAAATGACCAACAGGATGATTTCAGAAAGGCCTGGAGAGACTTACACGAACTGATGCTAAGTGAAATGAGCAGGACCAGGAGATCATTATATACTTCAACAACAATACTAGATGATGACCAGTTCTGATGGATCAGGCCATCCTCAGCAACGAGATCAACCAAATCATTTCTAATGGAGCAGTAATGAACTGAACTAGCTATACCCAGAAAAAGAACTCTGGGAGATGACTAAAAACCATTACATTGAATTCCCAGTCCCTATATTTATGCACACCTGCATCTTTGATTTCCTTCACAAGCTAATTGTACAATAATTCAGAGTCTGATTCTTTTTGTACAGCAAAATAATGTTTTGGTCATGTATACTTATTGTGTATCTAAGTTATATTTTAATATATTTAACATCTACTGGTCATCCTGCCATTTAGGGGAGGGGGGGGGGTAAGAGGTGAAAAATTGGAACAAGAGGTTTGGCAATTGTTAATGCTGTAAAGTTACCCATGTATATATCCTGTAAATTAAAGGCTATTAAATAAAAAAAAATAAAATAAAATAAATTTACCTCTAAAAAAAAAAAAAAAAAAAAAAAAAAAAACATTATTGATGTTTTACTATATTTTTGGCTGCACTCAGTGCTGTAAGCTGCAATTTTGACACCTGATACAATCCAACCTCAATATTTTACAAGAGAAGAAAAAGTTATACCATGGTCAAGTGTTTTATTCAACATCTAACAGCTGGTAACAGCAAGGATTTGAGGAGAGGTCTTCTAAATCCAAATCCAGTGCTTTTCCCTTCATACCATCCTGATATTCCTTTCAGAAATACCCATCAACACTAGACTCTTGAGAAACAAACCTTTAACAGAATGTCATCAAATAAATATTAGAGATTTTCAAAACTGGAAGGGACTTCAGAAGCCATCTATAGTTCAATCAATGCTCAGAAATTAATTTCTACTATGCAACACCTGACAAGTGATTACCTAATCTCTACTGGAAGACCTCCAAAAAGAACAAGGACCTCAATACCTCCTGAGGTAGTCCATTCAGTTTACTGAAAGCTCTAAAATTAGTAAAAGTTTCTTTACATTAAATTTAAATCTGTTTCTTTATAATTTCCATCCATTAGTCCTAGTTCTGACTTCTGAATCCAAATTTCTTCTATAACCCTTCAAAAATACATGAAAACAGCTATTATGTGCTTCCTGAACCTTCTCTTCTTCAAACTAAACACATACGGTTCCTTTAAACCATTCTTATGTGCAATGGGCTCAAATCTTTGCTGCTCTCCCTGGATATTTTCCAACTGCCAACATCCTTCCTAAATCGTAACCCCAGAAATGAATACAGTACTATAGTTGTGGCCTGACCAGTACAGTACAGTGAGACTCTATCTCCTCTCTTGTCCTGGATACAATGCCTTTACTAATATAAGCCAAGCTCACATCTGGTTGTCATGGCACGCTGAGTATGAAACTCATTAAAACCCTTGAGTCTTTTTTCATGACAAATTGTTTACTTTGTCTTTGATATTAATATTTATGAAATTAATTCTTGAACCCAAATATAAGACTTAACATTTATCTCTACTGAATTTCAAGTTGTTTAATTCAGCCAAAATTTCTAACCTAAAGCTCTTTCTGGATCCTGTCATTCAGAATATGACCTATCCCAGCATTGTGTCATCTGAAAGTCTGATAAGCATCAATATCACTTTTATATTTGCATTTCTAGTACCTAGCACAGTACCCATCAACATAGTCGATACTTACTACATGCTTATTGATTGATTAATCTATGCCTTTATCCAATTCTGACACAAATGTCAACAGCACAGGCCAAACAAAGATTTCTAGGATCTTCCACTGCAGAAGATCACCTGTCAAGTTGACATGAAATCATTAATTACTATTCTTTTGAATGTAGCCATATAATAAGTTCCAAATCTTCCAAATTATATCTTTATCTAGCTTACATCTCTCCATCTTTTACATAAGAATAGCACCAAGATGTTTTATAAAGTGCTTTGTTAAAAATCCAAGTAACTCTACCTATAACATTCTCCTTTCAGTATCCCTGTCAAAAAAAACAAACAAAAAAAAAAACTAAGGCTATTCTTGATGAAGTCACAGTGGCTTTTGTAATTAGTTGTTTATCTAGATAGACTCTAATCATATATTTAATAATTCATACTTGAATTTTAGAAGGAATTAAGCTTTACAAGGAAGATAAGTTCTCTATCTCTTCCTTTTTCTTAAATTGGGACACTTGCCTTTTTCTAGACCTGCAGTAGCTTTCATGTCCTCATGATCTTTCAAATATTACTGAGACCAGTTAATAGTCACAATAGGACTTAGTTCTTTCCTTTCTGGCCCCCAAATTACTATTTACTCAGTTCTGTGCCTTAGAAGAATTTGAAGATCAAAAGTTGGAAGACATGCTCAAAGAATTTTTCACTCTAAAAAGCAGACTAATCCAACACTCCATCCTTTTTCTTTTCTATGTTGTTTATGACAAGAGAATGATAACAGACAGTACCTCAGACATAAAGCAAACCAATACTCCAGTTGTTCACTATTGCTAAGTCACAAAATAACTTTTAAATGTAGCAAGAATCTGTGATTAAAACATGAAAATTCCTTCCACCACCACAAATCTAAACTAGTCTATATTTTAGCAAATTAGAGTTGCCTGAGGTTTGGAGAGATTAAATGATCTGCCTGTGACCACCCAGTTAATTAAATGTTTTTTTGGTTCAGTCATTTCAGTTCTCTCCAACTCTCTATGAATCTATTTGAGGCTTTCTTGGCAGAGATACTGGAGTGGCTTGTTACTTCCTTCTCCATTTCATTTTACAGGTGAAGAAACTGAGGCAAACAGGGTGAAGTAATTTGCCCAGGGTCACACAGCTATTAAGTGTCAGATTTAAACTCAGAAAAATGAATCTTACTGATATGACCTACACCTATATTAGTAAAGGCTCAGTACTCTATCCTTGATAGCACCATGAAGCTACCATAGTAAGTGTTTAGGTACAATTTGAATTAGCCCTCTGACCATACCCACAGGCCATAGAATTGGGTATTTCAGTGGTCTTCCTTCAAGGAATGCGTACAGTCTGGTACTATCCCACAAAGAAAAGAGAAAGGAACTTTTCTGGTCCAGCCAAGTCAGAGTCACAGTCCTCATGAGCTGCTCTCTGCTACCCTTGGAAGTCTTTAACTCCTACTCTTTGCCTATGTTTTCTGGACAAATCATCCATTTTAAGTCAGGAATTGAAAAGAAAATGAGACTCAGAAACACATGGAATACCTTATAAGCAAAATAAAAATATATGAGACAAAATTGGTAGTTGATTTTTCACTTTACAAAACCATCTGCAATATGGTGAATTTCAATAGCAAGTTTCCTGAATTTCAATAGCAAGTTTCCTTAGTAATTAAGAAAAAAAAAAATCCACTAATTAAAGGCCACCCCTAAACCAGAGATATCTGTGTTTAAATTTCATCTCCAACACCTACTGGCAATTCTCTATGAAAGTTTCCATATCTCTATGTCTCTTATACCAATAAACCATAGGTGTAGGTTCCTATCTTTATTTTGAATGCAAATTTCAACTTTATTTCATTTATGTGTGTGTATTCAGATATAGATATATAGAGAAAGGAAGGGAGGGAGGGAGAGAGGGAGAGGGGGAGAGAGAGAGAAAGAGGGAAGAGGGAGGGAGAAAGTGACTGACTCTTATTATCAGTCCGTTAGCTTCTTAAGGACAGGGACTATCTTTACTTTTATTTTTGTAATTCCAATCCTTAGCACAAAGTTTGGCATAACCCTCTGTTACTTTTGATTGTTAAGAGATAAAAACATTTTCACAGCTATAATCTTCTTTTTCTTAACATTCTTGGGGAAAAAGCAAATGGCATGATTATTACTGTACTCATTAAGCTATATGCTGCACCCAAGGTTTAAAAATTAAAATTGAAATAGAAACATCTTTTCAAATCTTTGTTGTATCTTGAAAAATAATTCCTGATTTTCCCAAAAATCAAAGCATTATTTTACTAAGAATCTCTCCACAAACCAAGTATAATTAGCATAGACCAATCCCTAAATTTCAGCTGCCTGCCTTTCTCTAACCCCACTTTTATGCGTTCTGATTTCCACTTCTGTATAATGTCTGGAGCTCATCTATTTACTCTTATTTGTCTGTATTTTAGAAGTGTATGTCCCCATTATTTGTCTGGGAACTATAAAAAACAAGGAATCTATCTTTGTCTGGCTCTAAATCACTGGAAATATTCAGTAAATGGTACTTATTAGTTATGAGACTTTAAGGCACGTAATGAATTTTAGCCAAGGTTATCCTGAATTTTTTAAATCATACTTATTATTAAACACAGTTTAACAGATTCCCCAAAAGGTTTAATTTAGCCAAAGTAACAACACACATCAGAGAAGGAATTTGAATACAGGTCTCAAATTTCTAACATACAAAATAACTGTTCCAGGTCATCTCTTTATACTTTCCACCTACCTGATAGTAAGCGCCAGTGGCATTAGCGTCACCATATGTAGGGAACTGGTTGTAGGGCTGACTGCTGTAGTCCTCCCCAGGCTTAGGCACCCAGGGAGCCCCACTTGAACCAGCCACCATCTTGAATTCAAGGGGAGCATTGGCTGCATCGTCCTGGAAGGTAGGATCTGGCTCTGTGCCTGGGGGTGGCTCTTCAGAAGCAGCAGGGACAGGGTAAGGGTATGGCTCAGCTCCAGGAGGCTCAGCCTTGTCTGGAAGGGAGAAGAAGTTCTCAGGGGCTACTTCCTCATCGCTGTCATCCTCCTCTTGTGTGATCTGCTTTGTCACCTGTAAGGCGGCACTCTTGGCAGCTGCTTTGATGGCTGAGGGCGATGGGGTAGTAGTGGTTGCACCCACAACAGGGGCAGAGGAGGAAGCAGAAGAAGCAGATTTGGTCTTGGGGGCTGGTTTGGAGACCTTGTTATCAGCAGAGCCATCAGTGGGTTTTCGGGAGAAAGCGTAGGGTAGGAGCAATCGGTTAGTCTCTTTTGTAGTCAGGTTTTTGGGCTGGGGAAGCAAAGCTGATAAACCTGTTCCTTCACCAGATCCCTAGTGAGCCAGAAGAGAAATAGGAAAAGTGAGACCTTGAATTTTCAGTTTATAATCACTATTACCAACAATAAGAGTCTAATGTTACAAAATCAAACCACCCTCATTTTTTGTTGCCCCTAACAACATCAGTTCCAAGTCTACCTTATTCCAATAGTCAAGTTTTTCCAACAAGATTTTGGCACATCCAACAAACAGAACTGATTTCTCTCTGCTCACCTCAACATGATCCCAATTCTGATCTAGCTCCACACTCTCCTCTCATTAGAAAACTTTCTAGACAAATTTCCTCTGCTTGAATCATGGATGAGATGACTAGGGGGAATTGTCTTGTCTATATGCTAAGGGTCTATTTCTCTTCTTCCCATTAACTTGGGAACAACGCTGTTTCCCTAAGTTTCCTTAGGCAAAGGGCTAAATAAAAGAGACACTCAATAGCCAAAATACATTTTTTTTCCCCCAAAAGCAGCTTTGTGCTCAACTCATAAACTGCTTGGTTATATTAAACAAGCAAGCAATTCGCTTGTCAATTTGAAACTATACCATTACAGTCAGTCTTCCATTATCCATAGAAATCTCTTGAAATCTACTTCCCGAGTGTTCTAATTGGCTCAAGACCTAAAGAGTGGGAATTAGAATAAGATTGCTGCCTTTTCCTCCTCCACCTCCATACAGAAAAAAGAAATGCCCAACCAAGTGGTGATTGACTCTTCTAAGTCAAGAATAAGAGAAGGAAGATGCAAATAATCAGCTGTTCAAAAGAAAAGTATTCTTCATTCCTTACTATTTATAGTTTATATATAGGTCGTAAAAGTTGGTCATTTCCCACATGGGCTGATGGTAGTATCAACAACAGTCCTAATCCTCATTATCACCATTCCATTTCTATAAGGTTATACAGCACTTTTGTCATAATACCCTGAAGAAGACATCACATGTCTTATTATTCCCATTTTACAGATGAAGAACTTGTCCAAGATCCCAATCTAGGGGTTAAGCTAGGACTAGACCCCAATGCCCTGACTTCTAGTCCAGGATTCTTTAAGGGTCAACAAAGAAAGATGGTAAAGCCATTCTTACATCATCCAGAGTTCATTCTAAGATCACACAAATTCCTCTTTAAATGGTGTTCAATCAAACCTCAAAGGAAGCTAAGGATTCTAAAAGATGGAGATGAGGCTGCAACACACTCCAGAAATGTGAGACAGCGCATGCAATGGCCCATGGGTGATAACTGGAATGCAGATTTGAAGAGATACCAAGTTGTCTGGCTGAAACTTAATAAGGAGGAACATTTATTTATTTATGTTCATAAAATGAATTTGGAAAGAGGCTGAAATTCTTTATGGTAGCAAAAAAGTGTCAATCAAATGGGTGCCCATATGTTGGGAAATGATGAAAAAATCTGTGTAATGTGAATATTATGGTTAGAATATAATAACAAATAAATGTGATACGTGAATATTGCATCATAAAAAATGATGAGGACTGTGATGGTCTTGACTCTTTTCATCAATGAAGTAATTTAAAGCAATTCCAAGACTTGTGATGTAAAGAGCCATTTGCATTCAGAGAGAGAACTATAGAGACTGAATGTGGGTCAAAGCAGAGTATTTTCATTTTTTGTTGTTGTTTGCTTTTTCTCTCGAACTTTTTTTCCCCTTTCAACCTTTTGATCTGTTTTTCTTGTGCAACATGATGAATTTGGAGATATGTTTAGAAGGATTGCACATGTTTAACCTATATTGCTTGCTGTCTACAAGAGGGAGAAAGTAAAATTTGGAAAACAAGATTTTGCAAAGGTGAATTGATTCTCTAGACTTCAAGGATTTATTACTTAAGTTCATACTCATGACAGTTCTTTGGCCATTTTTATCAATAGTTGTTATCATTAGAAGTCACTCCATCCTATCTCAGGCAACAGTCAATGGCTCTCACCAGTCCTTGTATAAAATCTACCAAGTACTTAACAAAACACACCTACAAGGAATTTCATTTCCTTATTTCTAGAGCTAAACTGTACTTGGGGTTTGGGAATTCTTGGAATCAGATGTCACTGAATATTTTCCTTGTGATTATCATTTGCCAATAAACATCCTAAATCAACTAATAAAATGCCCAAAAGGCAGTTGCTGATGTGGACTGAAGCCCAGAAGAGATTGTAAAACTGGACATATAAAATGGAGAGAAGTCAACATAGAAATGATAATTTAATTATGGAACTTGATGAAGTCAAGAAGGGATAGAGAGAGAGAGAAAAGAAATTTGAGGACAGAGTATTTGGATACATCCAACACAACTAGAGTTCAATATTATAAGAAGTGCTCCACATTGATTGTCTCTCATCTTTGCAAAGGAGAAAGATACATTTTCATCTCTTCTTTGAGACTCAAAACATTCAGTTCTGATTTTTGTGGTGCTGTTTTTTCTATCTTCCACTGTTGTAGCCTCTGTATATATTGTTTACCTGACTCTGCTTATCTCCCTTTGTGTCGCTTCATGTCTTCCTACACTTCTCTATTTTCTACATATTCAATGTTTCTTACAACACCACATCTATAATTGGATAAGCCTGATTTTATCACATTCATACATCAATATTTGTTCAGTCATTTCCTGGTGTATGGGCATTTATTCTCCTTCTTTGCAATGACAAAAAGTGCTATTATGAATATATGAATTTGGGATTTTTCTATCTTTGATTTTGGTATAAACACCTACCAGTAGGTTTGCTAGGTCAAACATAGTCCTTCCAACATATTTCCAACTTTTTTCATCTTTGCAAATTGTTGGATAAGAGTTATTTTGTTTTACATTCTCTTACATTTATCAATTTAAAACAATCTTTTATATTGTTAATAGTTTGAAATTGTTGTTTATATTCTTTGACCACCTGTCCATTGGGGACACATACATGTGTGCACAAACACACAAATATGTTTTAAGTCCCTATGTATTTCTTAAATATGGGACTTTTATCAGAGATATTTGTTAATAAAGAGCTTTAAATACCAAACTAATAAATCTAAATTTTATCTTAAAGGTAATAAAAAAGAAACCTTGGATGATTCTTGAGAGTGGAGCATGACCTTTGCTAGAGAAAATTTGGGTTTTTTTTTTTTAAAGCAATTATTTATGGAGGGCAAGTTTTCTTCCAAAGAAGAAAAAGACTCATATTTACAAACATATTTTTAGTAGGGGTTTTTTTGGTAGTGGCAAGGAACTGGAAACTAAGATACTGACCATCAACTGAGGAAGAGCCAAATAAAAAGTAGTATATAAATGTTATGGAATACTATTGTATCTTAAGAAATGACAAAAGATATGATTTCAGACAAATAGGAAAATTTATAAGCAGAATCTGGACATCAGTTTATATAACAAAAACATTGTTTAAAAAAAACCTCACATAACCACAACCATGGAAGACTTACTTAAGTACTCTGATTAATGCAATGATCAATCATGAGTACAGTGGAATAGTGAAAAAAATATACCATTTCCGGAAAGCAAAATGATGGATTCAAAAAGCTTAATGAGACATATATTTTGGGGCCTTACCAGTATGGGGATATATTTCAATTGACTATGAATATATGTATATTTGATACAAAATTTTTGTATTTTTTTTTGCAAGGGGGGCAGAGAGACATCACTAGAAACTGTGTTACAAAAGTGGGAAAAAAAAGAAAAAATTATTAAAACATTTTCAAAATGTACAGAAGAAAAGGAAGATCGATAAAAAACACAGATAAATAGAATGGCTCTGAATGTAATATAGAAATTGTACATAATACACATTCACAGATGCCTCTGCAATGCTATTTTTCTTCTGTGTTTTGTACATAGAAATAATCATCTTATGTGCCATTTGCCAAGTTCAGAATTTTAAAATTAAATCATTAATTAAAAAAAAAAAAAACCTGGAATGCTGTCCTTGCCCATTCTCAACTTATCACTTTAAATTTAGACTTCTCTTCCATAAAAAATAAAGATTTCCCATATGTTTGGCATACCGTGAGCAAAGAATTCCTCCTGCCTAGTTATCTAAAATCCAACAGTTCACAGTTATATACTTTTACAAAACACTTTTCTCCTGACGATCCTTTAAAGCAGATAGTGCTAAGAAAATAGCCTGCTCCCGTTTTCACACAAGCATTTAATAAGCAAGGCTCACTAAAATAAAGTGACCTGTCCATGGTCATGCAAGCAAGTTTTCAGAACTCTAATTTGAACCTGGATCTGCTAACTCTTGAGTTCAGTGCTCTTTCCACTATGTCAAACTACTTTTGATAGAATAGATTCAATCTGAAATTTTCAGGATGCATTATACAAAGAAAAGCACTTTAAGAAAATAAAAAAAGTTTATGAATACTGATAGTGAATTTCAAAGAAAATGAAGTAGTCTCAATACTATTGCCTAGACAGTGAGTTCCCATCTTTTTTTAGAACACAGTGCCAGGCTCATAATGAGTATTTAATAAATGCTTAGTGGCCGTTAGGACTAATTATTTTTAATTTCTCAAAATGTCATGATCAATAAGAGCACAGAATGCTCAGTAGTGATCATGAGAAGGAAAAGAATTCTCTGGTGTCAGAAATGGTCTTTCCACCTTCCACCTCATGGGTGAGAAACATGGTATGATTATCTCCTACCTAAGCTGAGGTAATCAGCTTAGAAATCAGTCAGATGATGCTCAAAGAGATCACTAGATTGTGACTGGTTTAGCCTCCTGAATTGAGTTCCTTATGAAGACTTCTTTCCTTATTTACATTCTCCCCATAGTTATTTTCACCTCTCAACAATTCCATAGACTGAGTGGGCAAAAATTACAGTTTTGGATCCTATTAAAAGTATTAAATAATCTGGTAAAAGTATTCTCTTCGTGGTAACCTGGCCTCAGAGATCAGAGATTCAGGATATAAAGCCTGGCAAGCTATAGATTACCACCCCTCACCTGGTCTGCTCAGCGAAGTGTCAGAAGTTTGAAACAACCAGCAATTTTAAGGGCACCTGTGACTCGGAGCCTCCTATCCCAAAGTTCCATCCCAGAGACACTAGAAGCTGCCATCTCTCGACTCGTCTCCCTTCTTCATGAATGCTTGTGAGATGACCTTATACTGGTATTTTCCCTAAACCTTCCATGAAGCCATGCTGGTTTGTGGGAAGCAGTGGGAAAAAAAGGAATGGCCTTGGAATAAGGGCCTCTAGCTTGGCATTGAATAGCTTTATGACTGTCAGCAAACCATTTTACTTCTCTGGGCTTTGGCTCCCTCTTTATAAAATGGAAAAGAATCTGCAAACCCTCTCTCACCTGGTACAGGTGGAATAGGAGGAAGGGAGAAAGAGTCTGCAAACAAAGGGCAGCAGAAATATTTGACAAGATGCCACGCACTTCATAGGGCTAGGCCAGTGTTGTCCATGACAACCTGAAATCACTTTTAGTTCTGCTGAGATTAGTTCAGTCTGATCTATAAGCAACAGACAGCACAAGCCCATTCCTTTCTTTTATCAAGAGCCCAACTCCCTCTCTGTAGAGAAAAATCCATTCTGCCAAAGGATGAAAACACTTAGGCAGGATGAAGATTTCCCCATCCTCCCTCAAGCCTTGAGATCAGGAATTCAATTAGCTAAGCAGAGCCCTTGCCATTTGGAAGTCTGTGGAACATCATCACAAAAAAGCCATTATCAAAATGTCTAATAATGCTAAGCATCCTACAAAGAGAACTACAGTCAGCTCCTGATTATCCACACTCTGACAGTAGTGGAATGAGTAATCCAAAATTCATTTCTATTTAGCATGTTCTTATACTTACTTTTGAATAATATCAGCAAATAACATTCATGTAGTGTTTTACAGATAAAGTGCTTTACAATTATTCTCACTTGATCAATTTGGGATAGTAGAAATGGCCTTGTTTTAATTTCATCTATGGAAACTGAGGTTGAGAAGTTACATGACTTGTCTACAGTTTCAGACAGTAAGCTGCAGCACTGGAACTGGAGCCCTTCTGATTCCATGCCTATTGTTCATTCCGTAAGAACACAGGACATACCTGCTTCTGAGACAATACCTCATACTAAATAATGAAGTCCCATAGTAAAGATTTAACTCCAAAGGAGCTAAAAAGCTATTCAGTTTTTCCTGTCTCCCACACATTGCCGGCTTAATTCCTTCCCATTCAACCATTCCATATCTGTTCTGAAAAACATCATCTCTCAGAAGCATACCAAGCCCTCTGAAAACCTGCTGCCTGGCTCACACCTTCCTACAGTGAAGTGTATGACTGAGCACATTTTGACTTAGAATGTTTTTTTTACTGGCAGAAAAACAAAAAAAAAATTCTGGTATCAATAAAAACTGAGCATAGTAGGTGACTCAAACTAACACTTGAAACTAAAGTTTGGAGAACAGGAATCAAGAATCAATTGATCTATGATGGACTTGGCTCTTCTCAACGATGTGATGATTCAAGGCAATTCCAATGCATCTGGAAATGCCAGTCGCAAAGAGAGAGAGAGAACTAGGGAAACTGAATGTGGATTGAAGCATAGTATTTTCATTCTTTTGTTTTCTTTCTCATGGCTTCCCCCCCCCCCCCCCCCCCCCCCCCCGGGTTAGGTCTGATTTTTCTCGCACAATATGACAAATATGGAAATACATTTAAAAGAAGTGTGTGTATGTATGTATGTATGTGTATATATATATAATATTTATATCTTGCTGTCTGAGATAGGAGGAGATAAGGAAGAAGAAAAATTTAGAATACAAAGTCTTACAAAAATGAATGTTGAAAACTGTCTTTATATGTATTTGGAAAAACAAAATACTTCTGGGGAAAAAAAAACCAAAGAATAAATTGACAGCAGACTTCTCTAGAAGGCAATATAGAGTTTACTGTTTTTCTCTTTTCTATACCCCACCTTAATTTTAGTCTAGGTTAAGTTACTATTGACTCATCGCTCTAATCTGAGCTAATTCATTATAAAATAGAAGGAAATCTTTATAAGGTTCTTTCTCTCTTTTTTTTTTTTTTTTTTTGGGGGGGGGGGGGGCTGAGGCAACTGGGGTTAAGTGACTTGCCTAGAGTTACACAGCTAAGAAGTATTAAATGTCTGAGGTCAAATTTGAACTCAGGTCTTCCTGACTTCAGGCCTGGTGCTCTATCCACTGCACCACCTAGCTGCTCCAGTTCTTTCTAATTCTAAAACTCTTCTATGCCTGTATTTAGACTTTTTGTTCTATAGTAACCTCAGAACTTTTCATCATCCCTGAAGAGAACACAAGAGCAAATAGATTTATTTTATAGGGCAAAAGGACAGAGAAAGGACTACTGATAATCACTTCCACAAAATCCTTGGACCTGAGTTATCAAGTACAAAAATATATTTCTTTGTTTCCTCTCCTTTGCCTACCCCTAGTCCTATTCACCCTTTGGTAAAGGTGGAAAAGTGCCAAACCCACAGAATAATACAGAGGAGAAAGGGCAGCAGCAAAGGACTTAAATAAAGAGTACTGCCCTGAACTAAGAATTACCTATAGCCAAATTTGGAAATTAATGAGCATGTAAAATGTGGTTAGGTCTAGAATTTGGACTTCCAAGATGGGACACTAAAGTTATTTCACATTGATAGAAAAATTACCTGAAGAACAGTTTTCTTCTTTGTAGGTTCATCTTCCTCTGAATCTGACTGAGAAAAAAAGAAATGGAATTAAGTTCCAGTTACTGCAGCAATAGGGAAGATGTGTAATTACATTAAAAAAAAAAATACAGACCATAGGACAGTTTTTTCCCCCCTCCCTTTTCCTCTATCTGTAAACAAGAGACAGAAGGACCTTCTCTCCTATGAAAGGAGTTAAAATTTGATTCAACAAACATTTATAAGGCACTTATTCTGTGTCAAGCATTGGGAACACAAAAATTAATCTTTCCCCCTCAATTCATCAAATATCAATTGAATATCTATATGAAGCAAATTAGAACAACATAGGATCATTTACCTCTCAGATCTGTGGAGAAGGAATTTGTGACCAAAGAAGGAACTGGAACTGATTACTGAACACCAAATAGATATTTTTGATTATGTTAAGTTAAAAAGTTTTTGTAAAAACAAAACTAATGCAGACAAGATTAGAAAGGAAGCAATAAATTAAGAAAACATTTTTATATTCAAGGGTTCTGATAAAGGCCTCATTTCTAAAATATATAGCAAACTGACTCAAATTTATAAGAATTCAAGCCATTCTCCAATTGATGAATGGTCAAAGGATATGAGCAGACAATTTTCAGATAAAGAAACTGCAACTATTTCTAGTCATATGAAAAGGTGCTCCAAATCAGTGTACATCAGAGAAATGCAAATTAAGACAACTCTGATATCACTACACACCTCTCAGATTGATTAAAATGATAGGAAAAGATAATGATAAATGTTGGAGGGGATATAGGAAAACTGGGACACCTATACATGATTGGTGGAACTGTGAACAGATCCAACCATTCTGGAGAGCAATTTGGAACTATACTCAAAAAGTTATCAAACTGTGCATATCCTTTGACCCAACAGTGTTTCTACTGGGCTTATATCCCAAAGAGATCTTAAAGGAAGAAAAGGGACCCACATGTGCAAAAATGTTTGTGGCAGCCCTCTTTGTAGTGGCAAGAAAGTGGAAACCAAGTAGATGCCCATCAATTGGAGAATGGCTGAATAAATTATAGTACATGAATCAACGTTGTGGAATATTATTGTTGTGTAAGAAACAACCAGCAGGATGATTCCAAAGAGGCCTGGAGTTACATGAACTGATGCTAAGTGAAATGAGCAGAACCAGATCATCATTGTACATAACAACATCAATATTATTATGATGATTGATTCTGATGAACACAACTCTTTCCAATGAGATGATTGATGCCAGTCCCAATGACCTTGTGATGAAGAGAGTCATCTACACCCAGAGAGAGGACTGTGTTATCTGAATATGGATCACAACATAGCATTTTCACTCTTTTTGTTGTTTTTTGCTTGAATTTTATTTTCTTTCTCTTTTTTTTTCCGTTTAGATCTGATTCTTCTTATGCAGCAAGATAAGTGTATAAATTTATATGCCTATATTGGATTTACATATATTTTTACCATGTTTAATATATATTGGATTACTTGCCATCTAGGAGAGGGAGTGGAGGGAAGGAGGAAAATTGGAACACAAGGTATTTCAAGAGTCAACAGTGAAAAATTATCGTTGCATATGTTTTGAAAATAAAAAACTTCAATGAAAAAAAAGTACCTATATAAAAAGTGCTAGGTACTACAGATACAATGAAAAAAAGCTCCTTATTTGAAAGAGCTTACATTTTACTTGGGGGAAAGGAGTAAAGTATAATAAATAACACAAATAAGAAAAATATAAGATAAAGTGTGGTCAAGAAAAAGGAGAAATCCAAAGTTCTCTAGGAAAATCTGAAGAATAAGAATATTTTTGGGGGGAGAGAAGGAACAAAGAAGAGAATCAAGCAAAAGCTTTAGAAATTCTATTTAACTTGAGCTTTTCAACACAAGGAAAGATTATGTCCAGTGTGGTTAGGGTGGTTGGGGCCTGCATTAATGCATGAAAACTGAAGGGATTTCAATACAAACAAACAAATAGTCCAATTGGGCTGGAACATAAAGAGTTCACATAGGGGAATATGAAATAAACTGGAAAAGTAAACTGAAGAAAAAGTACAGCAAACCTTAAATGCTAAGCTAAGGAATCTGTATTTTATATATTATTAACAACAGGGAAGCACTGAATTTTGGGGCAGGGAAATGACAAATCAGCTGTGCTTTAGGAAGATTTGGGATACATTATTAGTGAGTTGGTCAATAAGCATTTATTAGGAGCCTAAGTATTTGGCATTATGCTGAGCACTGGGAATACAAAGAAAATTAAAAGATAGTGGCTGTTCTCAAAGACGCCACAGTCTAATGGGGGAAAGAACATCCAACAAATACACAGATACAGACAAGATAAAAGGGTTGAAATAATCAACAGAATTGATAAAGGCTTCTGGTAAAAGGTGAGATTTTAGATGGGACTTGAAGGAGGCCACAAAAATCAATAAGTAGAGATGAAGAGAGAGAGAATTCTGGGCATAGGAGAAAGCCAGCAAAAATGTCTAAAATTGGGTGATTGTGCAGTGAACAGCAAAACAAGTTGACGTACAGAAGAGTATGTGGGTGTGGATAAGGAAGCTCAACAACTGAAAAGGTATGAGGGAGCTAGGGGATGTCAGAGGATTTTACACCTGATCCTGGATGTAGGAGGGCGTCAACACCGGAGTTTACTGAGGGAGGGGGAAAAGGAGTATGAGAAGGTAATATGGATAGGCATATGCTTTAGGAAGACAATTTGATAACTTTGTGGAGAATAGACTGCGTCATTCTGATCTATATCTGGATCCAGATGGCTCTGTGAGGGAAAAGTGAGGCAGGTGACCTTGCCCAGGCCTCCCTCCCTTAAATCCAATTCACTTGCATGTCATGGATCACCTCCCTGATGTCATGGAACTCTTTGAAAAGGAAGGATAAACAACGACAACAGAGTATAAGTGAAAAATGATAATGGTCTGAATCAGACTGTTGGCAACATGAAGAGAGGAAATATTGTGGTAGAATCAAAAGGACTTTAATGAATAAATAGATACAAGAAGTGCAAGAGAGAAGAGTTACACGTACCTCACAGGTTTCAAATCTGAGTGACAGGGAAGATGATATCATCAAGAAAAGTAGGAAAACTGGAGAGAAGCTGAGAGTAAACTCAATCTCCATAGGGACATGCAGCTGGAGATATTCAACCAGCAGTTGTAGATAATGTACTGAAGCTCAGTGAAGAAACTAGAGATAGATAAATCAACTTTGGAATAATCTATACAGAAATAATGACCGAACCTCTGGGAACAGATAAGCTTACCAAAAGAAATAGTAAAGTAC
This sequence comes from Sarcophilus harrisii, assembly GCF_902635505.1. Taxonomy (NCBI): domain Eukaryota; kingdom Metazoa; phylum Chordata; class Mammalia; order Dasyuromorphia; family Dasyuridae; genus Sarcophilus; species Sarcophilus harrisii. Next base: position 359,168,895 of record NC_045429.1, on the reverse strand, counting down.
AAACAAAAAGGGCTAAATTAAACCTAGTCCATACCCACATTTAGAGAGGTAAAAGAGTGAGCAGTGGGCCAACAGGGAGAATCAAAAGGGAAAATACAGTGTTCAGGAAGCAATAACCAATGGGGTCAAATGCATTCATTTTTTGTTGGAAACATATCTCAGCCTTTGTTGTTGCTCATCCTTCATTCTCAAAGAGGACCAGCAAAGATGATGTCTTGGCCTGCGAGTAAATAGGATTTAAGGAAGCTGATACACTGTGCAAAGTAGTCAGACTTACTCTTTCCTACAGACATAAGTCAAGAGAACTGGCAATTCCCATCCCTCAACTAAATGTAATACTTACTTCTGATTGTTTAATCACTATGTATTCTTTTACCTCCTCTCATCTGGCCCCAGATGGAGATGACCAGCCCCCAGAAAGATCAATGGGGACTGGCCCACAACCTCACCCAAGTAACTGAAACCACTTAGAAAGAAAGAATATATACAACCACAGAGCAGGAGGAATCCACAGGGATGATTGGTATGTTAACTACTTTCCCATAGGTTATTAGAGGTCAAAGCCATTGGAGAAACCTATTTTCCTTCCAGATTTGATCTATAGCCTCAGAAACAAAGAAGTATTAAAGATTCCCAGAAGACCCGGAGAAAAGCAAGTTTGAATGTCTGGAATAAGTCAGAGTCACCCCACAACTCCCCTACCTAAAAAAAATGTGGCTCTATGATAGGCCTCTCCAATATTGAAGAGATCTTCAGGGAAGTTTTCTATCATTTATGCACACAGAAATTCTTGGCTCCCATCCCTTTGCTTTGACATCAGAGATTATGTCTCAGTTTGAGATTTCTTCACAGTACACAGTGCATCCTCTACAAACGCCAGGGACTGACATTTGTAACCAACAACTGAGATCTGCTTTGCTAAGCTAACTACATTCTCAACTAGTCCTAAGCCCTTTAGTTAACAAACACATTTTCATATTCTCAAGTTTTCCTTTCTCCCAGACTGAGAGAATAACTACTTTTTTGGGAAATATTTAAAGGGCAAGAAATTAAACCTCAGATTTTCAATCTTTTGATCCCTTTCTCTATCTCTATCTACCTATTCTGACTGGTTTCTAGCTACCCTCTTTTTGCATTATCATTCGGATAAGAAGAGAGCTATGTTACCCCTCCTCCAAAAGGATTAATGCAGTTTTCATTTACTATCTTAGGCAGAACATAGGACATCCAAACAAGCTTTAAGTAACATTGAAAAGCAAGTTTATTTAAATTTGGGACATTGATACAACTATAGATAATATATTCTTTTTTTCCAATTCTTGTGACAAATATGTTTATCACAAACGGTTCCCTAGGGCTAAAAAAATTTAAATAAGTCAATTATGGGAAAAATATTCAGTATATTTTTAAATACTATTACAATATATATTACATAATTTATAAAAATTTAAAAGTCACAGACTCTTACAATTGGAAGAGACATCAAAGACCATATAGTTTAATTTTAACCTGAGCAAAATTCTCCTTTATAAAATATCTGACATCAGAAAAACAACTGATCTGGAGGAGAAATAATATGAGAATAGTCTGACTACCTGAAAATTACAATTAAAAAAAAAAGAAACTTGATACAATATTATAAGAAATCATCAAAGAAAACTGCCCTGAAATTCTAGAAAAAAGGCATAGTAGAAATGGGAAAAAAAAAAAATCCACTGAATATCACCTAAGAGATCCCAGGAGGAAAACTTACAGGAATATCATACCCAAGTTTCAAAGCTCTCATGTTAAAAAGAAAATATTGGAAGAAACAACAACAAAAAAATTTTAACATCATTGAGTTACAGTAAGGATTATATAAGACTTAACAGCTACTACATTAGGTCTCAGAATATTATATTTAATAGAGCAAAAGAAATGAAGTTACAACTAAGAGTAAATTACCCCACAAAGTTAAATATAATCCTGAATGAAAGAAAAAAAAAAGGACATTTAACAAACTTAAAGATTTTCAGATATCTGTGACAAAAACAGCAAAACTTATGGGAAAATTAGGCATATAACATCTAAGAGAAATAAGAAACATTAAGGACCAAATATAAAGCATTCAATAAGGTCAAATTGTTTATATCTTACATGTGAAAATATCTTTGCTCTTATGACTGTTATTATTTGGGTAGTCTGAAAGAAAAGTTGGGGTTGAACTGTGTATGATGATTTTAAAAAAAATAATAATACATAGGGAGAGAAAAAAAGGAGTAATTACTTCATATCAGTGAAGTATAAAAAGAAAAACTGATGACAGAAAAAGCTAGTGGGGGGGGGAAGTTGGATAGTCTGGAACTTTACTTTCATCAAGAATCAGTTAGAAGGAAAAACATTCATCTAAAAGCATATACAAGAGTAAATTCAGACAGAAATAAAGTGGATGGGATGAGGGACAGGACAAAGAAGGAATTCTTGAAAGGGTAAATGGGTTGAGAAATAGGAGGGCAAGGTAATAGGTAAAAGTAAAGCAGAGGAGTAACGATAGATAGAATAGCATGAAAACAAGAGTGAGGAAAAATTAGGAGGAAAAATAACTATTATAGCTTAGAATGTGAATGGAATGAATTTACCCATAAACTGGAAACTGACAGCAGATTAAAAATTTGAATTCAACATGTTGTTTTCAGGAAATGCTATTAAAAACAAGGAATATACACAAAGATAAAAAAAGTGCTAGAGTAGAATTTTTTTTTTGTTAAGAAAAAAGCAAGGGTAGTAATCATGATCTCTGACAAAATTAAAGCTAAAATAGGTTTAATCAAAAGAGAAAAATAGGGAAACTACACTATTTTCCAGCAATATTATTCAATATTGTATTAGACTATTTAAAATAAAAACATATAGTATAAAATACCTGATAGTATACCTGCCAAAACAGACACAAGAATTATGATAGGCAAAGCCAATATAATAAAAACAATTTTATTTAACTAATCTATTTATTCAATGTCATCTGAATTAAATTACTAAAAAAAATTATCTTACTGAGTTAAAAGATTCATCTGGAAAAACAAAAAGCCAGGAACTTCAAAGAAAGCAGGGGAAAAAAAGCTGCAAGAGAAGCAGACTCGGCAGTATCAAACCAACAGCAATCAGTGCTGTTGAAGTAAAAAAAAAAAAAAAAAAAAAGGAATATTTTAATTATTTTAAATTAAAATTTTGTTATATAAATAAAACCTATGTGGCCAAGAGCAGATGAAATGTAGAAAATTGAGAAAAAAACTTTCATAGACAATCTCTTAGATAAGATGTGATCAGGTTGGAATATAACTGTGGTGTAGTAAATGATGAGCTGGTTGATTTAGAGAAACATGGCAAGACTTGAACTTGATGAAGGAAGATGCTATCCACCTTCAGAGAAACAAATGGCATGTGGAAATAAGCAGAGTACAGTCTTACACATCCAAATATAATAGATCTATAGATATACATGAGTATACATATACATGTGTGATGCTTATAGATATAGATATTTATACACACATATAGGGGAGTTTATTTGTAGCCTTTTAGGAGGAGAACTAGGAGGGAGGGGGAAAAGTTAAAATTCACAGCAGAGAACAAAAGAAAACCTAGAAGAAAGGAATGAAAAGCTAGGCAGTTCTGAAAACAATATATAGTACTTATTATATAGGTTTTCTTGAAATAGAAATTTATTGCTTTATATTGAATCCTCTCATGTTCTGCTATGTTCATGGGAGTGCTTTTTTTTCTTTTCTCATTCTGTATTTAAGTTTAAAATAAATTTTAAAATTTATCTCTCTCCTCAAAAAAAAAAAAAAAAAAAAAAAAAACATCTAGCAAATGATCATTCAACCTCTTGTTTTAAAACTTCTAGCAATAAATGACCTACTACCACCCCCAAGCAGCCCACTTTTGAATAGCTCTTAGTTATTAGATCAAACTAAAAATCTGTCTCTTAAACTTTTATCCTTTCTATGGTAAACTACCTTGCACTCTCATAAATACTATACTTCCTTTTTTAACAAAAGAGAAAGGAAAATCAATTTTTATAGATGTTGAAATGCAGGTTTTTTTTTTTAAAAGGACAAATCTGAGGATCTATGTAACTCAAATTTACATAGTGCTTTAAGGTTTAGAAAGCACTTTCCTCACAACCATTCTGTGACATAAGTAATACAAGTATGATTCTTATTTACAAATGAGGAAACAGGATCAGAAAGATTGAGTCCAGAGTCACAAAGCTTAATTAAGTGGCCAAGATTGGAGTAAATCAGTCTTTCAATTCAATCAGTCCTCCTGACTTACAGAAACAAAACACTCTCTAACAATGGAAAGGGACCTGCATGACCAGGTGGTACAGTGGCCAGGATAGCAAGCCTGGAGTCAGGAAAACCTGCATTCAAATCTTGCTTCAGATACTTACTAGCTATGTGATCCTGGGCATATCACTTTGCCTGTTTCCTCATATGTTAAGATGAGTTGGAGAAGGAAAATGGCAAACCCTTCCAGTATCTTTGCCAAGAAAACCTCAAAATGAGGTCAAGAAAAGTCAGAAGCGGGCAGCTAAATGGTGCAGTGGACAGAGTACCGGCCCTGAAATTGAAAGGACCTGAGTTCAAATTCCATCTCAGACATTTAACACTTTCTAGTTGTGTGACCTTGGACAAGTAACTTAACCCCAAGTGCCTCGAATTAAAAAAAAAAAAGTTAGACATGACTGAACAACAACAATGGGATACCTCAAAGGTAAAGAAAAAGCTAGTACCTTTGTCACTGTTACTGGCAACAACTGATGCCTTCCTGTCCCTTCACCTTCTCCCCAGATCAATTGTCCTTTAAAAAAGAAAGAAAAGAAATGCTTTCTGAGCATTTCTGGTCATGTGGAGGCATGACTTAAAACTAAAAGGAAGCAGAGGGAAGGCTTAGCAACGAGTTATTCAGTTATTTTAATAAAATAATGAAGACTAAGTGATAACTGTTCATTCTGCACCCTCAAAGAACTGGGCTAGGAGTGTCCTACAGCAGATCAGATGCAATTTAAAAGTTACAACCTTCAGGGGCAGTTAGGTGGCGCAGTGGATAGACCACTAACCCTGAAGTCAGGAGGACCCGAGTTCAAATTTGGTCTCAGACATCTAACTAGCTGTGTGACCCTGGGCAAGTTGTTTAACCCCAACTGCCTCCAAAAAAAAAAAAAAAAAAAAAAAAAAAAAAAAAAAAGTCAAGACCTTCTAGGAGTTGTGTGAGATGTTAAAACCTATTTAATGAGAAGTTGTGGAAACTCCTGAGTTTCTGCCAGTCATATGTGCGACAGCAATCCATGTCGGTCAGAACTACAGAGGTAACAGGTACAGAGACTTGACAAAGACCAAAGGGCCGGGAGAAAGTATCAGGTCCTGGCCGTCCGCCTGTGGTTCAGTGATCCAAGGCAGTCCCAATAAACTTTGGATAGAAAACGCCATCTGCATCCAAAAAGAGAACTATGGAAATTGAATGTAAATCAACACATGCTATTGTTTTTGTTTTCTTTCTTGTGGTTTTCCTCTTTTGTTCAGATTTTTCTTTTCCGACGTGAGTCATAAAGAATATGTATTTAAAAAGTTAATATATGTGTATAACCAGAAAAAAAAATAAATTTAAAAAAAAAGTGGCAGACACAGCTCAGATAGCAGAGCAGGAGCGGAAACAGACACTGTCTATTAAGCTAAGTCCAGTGGGATAAATGAATCTATCAGAGCCTCATTCCCCATGACCAGTCTCTCTTTATCTTTCCAGGTCTTGCTCTTTAAGGCATCCTCTCCAAAAAGCAATCTCCATCGCCAAGGGCCAGAGAGGAAATAAAAGCCAACAATAGACCCTAAGAACTCCAACTATACTCCTCTGTGCTATTATCTCAATTAAGGGATTCACCATATATTTTATTTTATTTTGCCATTTGGTTTCAGGCATCTCCTGAATCTGTACCTTAGTCTTCTTACTTCAATTCAGGATTTCTTAGCTACTTCTCTAAAACTCATCTTTTATTCTTTTTTATCTCTGGTCCAAACCTTTTCCTTTCTAATCTTTCTACTTGTTTGTCATTCTACTTTCTGGTGGAACGACTGAGGAACCTTACAGAATCCTAAATTACAGATTAGTTTTAATTATTTCAATACATCAAAGGCCTGGTCTAGATATCTGAAATCTTCAAATAAACCCAAACACTCATTCAAATCATTACAATTTGATTGTTTGCACTGTTTCAGAAGCAGATCTAAATCCAGATAAGCCCAAAACTCTTACTTGTTTTTAGAATCAGTATGGATTTCAAATAAAAAGAGATAGATATAAAATCTAAGGATGAACACAGAGTACCAGATGGTATAATGTATGCAGGAGCATACGTTACAAATTACATATAAATTTTATATAAAATACATAAAAATAGTTTTTAATGCTAATCTCAAAATAAATTTCCATTCTCTAAGAACCCCAAAATAAGGGTCAAAGGAATTAAGCTAAAGGCAGCACTATGGGATAAAGAAAGCCATAGCAAATTTACACATGGGTAGTAAGAACTGGACATATTTAACCTGAGGAAGAAAAGACAAGAAGATAGCACAATACCTGTCTAAGTATCTGAAGAGCTGGCATATGAAGAAGTGATTAAATTTGTCCTGTTTGACCTAAGAGTTCAGAACAAGGAATAAAGAATACAAGTTGCAAAGAGGAAAATTTAGGCTTAATATCTCAAAAAATTTCCCAACAATTTTGCTGTTTAATCATTTTCAGTCATATCTGACTTCATGATCCCATTTGGGGATTTTCTTGTCAAGATATTGGAATGATTTGCCATTTCCTTCTCTACCTCATTTTATAAATAAGGAATTGAAGCAAACTGAGTAAAGTGACTTGCCCAGGGTGACACAGCCAGGAAGTGTCTGAGGCTGGATTTGAACTCATGAACGTGAGTCTTCCTGATTTCAAGCCCAGTACTTTATCTACTAGCTGCCCTTCTTACCAATTAAAGCTATCCAAAAGTGGAAGGGGCTGCCTTGAGAAAGGGTGAGTTCCCTCCCCATACAGGTCTTCAAATAGAGGCTAGAACAAGTACTCACCGGATATCTTATAGTAAAAATTCCTCCATTTAGGTGAACTATTTCAATGGCCACTGAGGCCCCTGACACTGGCAGTATTTGGCTTTACAATGTAGTTGTAAACACTTTTTACCTGGATCTTGTTTTCTTCCATCTAGGACTTTGACACAAAAATCTGGTTATCAAGTAGAGTCAAAGAAGAAACTCATAAAATTTGCAAAGTAAAATAGTTTACTATAGTAATAACAACTCACCTTCATAAAGTTTAAAATATTTTCTACACCATACCTGTGGGAAACTGGTACTGTAATCATTACCCCCATGATCACATAGTCTGATAGCAGAAGCTGTTTTAAATCTGTCCCAGTACCGTCTGTGCCTGCAAATAGTAGTTGCTAATACACTGGAAAGAGACTAGAACCAGTCTCCCCACTCTGGATCCACCATATAACTGGTTAAGTTCCCCTGAAGAACCAGAGCTCCCTGCCCCGGTACGTCCTCTAGTGGCACTTCAGACAAGTGTACGCTACTGCCAAGAAAGGAAGCCAAAAAAGCCTCAAAAGGGGAAATGTTTAAGGGTATATAGATATATTCCAATGTCAGAACTCATCTCTTTAAAATGAAAGTGAAAGATCATTGATCTGAGATGAGTTACCATCAATGGGTAACAAATGAATAGGAAGCTCAGCTCCTGTTCAAAGACAAGTAGATTCTCTGGATTCTTGCTGGATGGTCTTTATTACTCTCACCCCCAGCCATACCACCCAAGAGCTGCCTGCCCAAGGCATCTGTTCCAGCACCCTGGTCTGGGAAACTCCCTGGCTACACAGTCACTAACATACCCAACTAGGGGAGCCAGCTTCTGCTGCAAGAGCTCCAAGTGGGGACAAAATCACTTGTCCAGGCTGCTGTCCCACTCTTAGACAACTCTGATCACTGGGAAGTTTTTTCCCCATCATCAAGCCTAAGTCAGCCTCTCTGTAACTTTTACCATCCACTGCTCCAACTTCTGCCCTCTGGAGCCAAACAGAACAAGTCTGATGCCTCTTCACACACCATCAGTTCAAATGTTTTAAAAGTTTTCACAGCTTCTCCAAGAGCAGTTTCTTTTCTAAGCTAAGCTCCTTCATCTAATTTTCATATGACATGGACTAAAAAGTCCTTCACTGTCCTATTCCTTCTGTGATTCTGTAATTCCTTATTATGTGATGGCCAGAACCAAACAAAATAATATTTAAGTGGTTTGACTGGGGCACAGTCGGGTAGTACTAGCAGCTCATGTAAACTAAATTTTTGGCTGCCAAATAACTGACTCATAAGCTTGCCTCACAGATAACAGTCCACTAAAACCCTCTGATCTTTTTCACACAAACTGCTGACTAAACAAGCCTCCTCTATATTGTATTTGTGAAGGGATTTTCTTAAGTCAAATGTAAGATTTTACACTTATCTATAAATTTCCTTTGATTAGATTCAGCCAAATGTTCTAGCCTATTAAGTTAATTGTGAATCCTGACTCAATCATGTAGCAAGTTAGCCTTGTATCATCTACAAATCTGGATGAGCAAGCTGTCTATGACTTTCTCTTAAAGTGATTGATAATGTTAAAAAGGACAAAGCACAGATTCCTGGGCCACTCCAATGGAGAACTCCTGACAAGCTGACAAGAAAACATTACTGACAGAGTCCATTCATTCAGAGTTCCAAATCCATCTCATTATACTATCATCTAGTCCACATTTTTCTACCCTTTTCACAGGCATTGTATTAATACACTTAGCTAAAAACTAAATTTCCTGAAGCCTACCCATATTCCTTCCCTTCAGAGATACTTAAAGTTAAAGTAAAGGAGTGTTAAAGTTAAACACTCCTCTAAAACAGTTATATTTTACAGATAAGTTGTCTGTAAGTTGTCTGTGTATCTTATATTTTATAACAAAGTTTCTTAAAACTATGGATTGAGAACATAACTGAATGTGGGGGTCACAGAATTATGATTTATTATCAGTGAATATTTGATTGTATACCACTTTTATATATCTATATACTCTGGGTCAAGCAAACATTTCTCAGGTGAAAAGGGGTCATGAATGGAAAAAGTTTAAGAAGCTCTGACTTTTAAGAACATAAATTACACAAGAACAGGACCATGTTGTAATTAAATTTGTGTACCTTCACTAACTCCTAGAAGTCCTCCACACAGTAAATTCTTAGTAAATGTTTGTCAGATGGAATTAAAAATATGGTATATGAATGTGATGAATATTGTGTTGTAAGAAATAAGAGAGAAGTTCAGAGAAACCTGAAAAAACTTAAGACTGATGCAAAGTGAAATAAGTGGAAGCAGAACAATTCATACAACACTAACAATCCAAACACAAACACATTTAAAAGACTTAAGAATTATGATCAATGAAGTGACCAACCATGATTGCAAAAGTCTGATTATTTATCTTACCCACATTCTTATAGATTCAATATTCAGAAAGAGACATGTTTTTGGACATGGCGGATAATGTAGGAAACAGTTTTGTTTGATGATACAAATTTGTTATATATTTGTTACAAGGGTTTTGTTTTAATTTTTTTCTTTTAAATAGGGGAGATGAATAAGAGTGAAAATAAATGCTTGTTATGTGAAAGATAAAACAGGGGAAAAAAAGATTACTAAATTAAAGTCCACAAAGGGAAGTTGTTTTATATCACATCCATCAGGATTAGTAAAGTTACTATGAGAAATAAATCCTGGAGGGACTGTGAAAAAAAAGGTACATTAATGCACTGTTAGTGGAGATGTGAATTAGTCCTATTATTCTGGTAAACAATATTGGAATTATGCCTCCCAAATTATAAAACTGTGTAAACCCTCTGACTCAATAATACAACTACCCCTCTATATCTCAGAGGTCAAAGAAAGAAGAAAAGAAAAATATCTGTAGCAATTTGGAATTCTGCCTCCTTAAGTCATTAAAACATGTATGATCTTTGATCTAGCAATACCCTAGGCCCATGCCCCAAAGAGATTAACAAGGAAAAGTTCCTATACGCACATACTTAGAGCAGTTCATTTTGTAATGGTAAAGAACTAGAAAGTAATGGGATGTCCATCAACTTTAAAAATGGGGGAGCAAGTAAGCAGTTTGTGACCACAAGGGAATTATTCTGCAGTAAGAAATGATGAAAGATAGTTTCTAAACTGGGGCAGAATGAAATGGGCAGAACAATACGCTAACAGCAATTTTATAAAGATAATCCATTTTGAAAGTCTTGGGAATTCTGATCTACACAATGCCAGAGAACTCATGATGGAACATGCTACCCACCTCTAGTCAGAGATGCACTCAGAATGCAGCTTGAGAATTATTTTTTTGGAGATGGTCAACAGTGGAATTTGTTTTGTTTGACTATGCATGTTTGTAAGAAGGCTTTTTTCCCTCAATAGAGAAAAGGGTAGATGGAGAGTAAAAGAATATTTCTTTTAAGAAAATTGTTTGATTTAAAAAAGTTTGAAAAAGGAGGAAAAAACATCTAATGTAATAAGGCCCACCCCACAAAATTACAACTCAGGAGTCCACAGGATGAAATATGCTAATGAAACATGCTACCTTCTCCTCCTGACACAGGGTGATGGACATGATTACAAACCGAGTCATTTTTGTTTCACAGACATGGCCATTGTGGGAATTTGTTTTGCTCGGCTACACAAAATTGCTTGTTGGGAGGCCCTTCTTTTTTCCCCCCTCTATTTCTTTTTAGGACGTTGGGGCGGGAGGAAAGGTGGGAAGAGAAGGATATTGTTTAAATGAAAAAAAAAAAAAGAAACCACAGAGGGTCTACCCCTCTTCATCTGGCTCATCAGCTTAATAATTCTTGCCCAGAATTACAAATGCCTTTTCTATTTATCACAGTAGAAACCTACCCGCTTCAAAGTGACTTCTTCCCCATTCATCACCTGCATGTCCCTTAAGACTATGACCATAGTAGGTACGTGAGCAAAAAAATGGGGATCCCGTTTTTCTCTGCCTCATGCAGGTCCTTCCCTATGCAGGAAGGGACAAGCTCCTTCAAAGTATCACAAGAAGGTAAACCAGTCATGTCTGTCACTTTCAACTCAAGACACCAAACCTAGGGCAAGACTTCTAGTTAGCGAGCTCCTTGGCCAAGAAGAGCGCCGGAACAGGAGCACCGCCTGGCTGTCAGTGACCTGGGAAGCCGGGGGGTGGTGAAAATGTGCGGGAGAAAAGAATTGGCCGCTCAGAGAATCACGACAACACGCCAGCCCCGAACTAACCGGGGCAGGGGGAGAAGGGACCGGATGAGAAAGTTAGAGAAAGGAGCTTCAGGCAAGTCCCGGCCCAGGAGGGGCGGGTGGGCCCAGCTCTGCACGCGTGCTGGGCTGCCCCCGAGCACAAGCGAGAGCGAGGCCGGGAAGCCTCCCCGGGAGACGTGTTAGAGGGAAGTCGCACGCCAGGCGGTCCGGGCTGGCCGGGCTCGCGCAGCGCACCTTTTCCCGGACGCTGGAGGTTTTTAGCTGACGCAGGGGGGGAAGGGCAACGGGCAGCAAAGCTAACTCACAGAGTCTGGGAAGGAAAGGCGCAGCTGGTGATGCCCCGACCCTCACCCGGACACAGAACTCGGGAGTCTGCTCCCTCTCCGAGGGCCCTGGGGCGAGGAGGGGGAGGGGTGGAGGAGCCACAGACCGCAGCGGGAGCGGAGTCCGGACGCCCGACGTGGGACCGGGACCGGCCGGGCCCTGACAGAAAAGTGCCATTGCAAGTCGCCCTAACTCTGGGGGGTCGGCCGGAGGCGGCGGCCCCCACCCGGAGCCCGGCAGAGCGGGGGGCTCTGGGGGCGGGGCGGGAGCGCGCTGCGGCTACTCACATCTCCCAGGTGCAGCTCGGGGGCCGCGATCCGCACCGGCTCCGCAGTCCTCTTCTTTGGCTTGGGGAGCCCCAGAGGGGGCCCGGCGCCGCCGATCGGAGGGGGCAGGTTGAGGCTTGGGGCCCGCGGTAGGGGCAGCCCGAGCCCCAGTCCCTCGCCCACCCCCGCAGCCTCGGCCAAACTAAGGCCCGGGGGCGGAGGGAAGCCCCCCAGGCCGAAGGGCAGCGGGGGCGGGGGCTGCAGCCGGGGGTCTCCGGCCGGCGGCGGGGGGAGCAGCAGCGGCGGGGGAAAGGCCGGGGGCAGCAGCTGGGGAGGTGGGGGCAGCAGGGCAGGACCCTTGGGTGGGGGGAGGGAGGCGAAGAGGCCTCCCAGGCTGGGTCCAGCAGCCGGGGCAGAGGCGGCCGCCTCCTCCTCGGGTTCCGCTTCATCCGGCTCGCTCTCTTCGCTGCTGGCGTAGGCGACTAGAGACATGGCGCTGCCCTCCCGCCTCCGGGGTGCCCTTGCCGGAAGGAGCGGCCTAATCGAGGCCGGGGACACACAGAGGCCTAGCGGGCCCCACCGCGAGGCGGGGCGGGACAGGAGGCGGGAGGACCCGCCTGCTCCGCTCTCCGAGGCCTAGCCTCGGCGGGAGCCCATGGCTGGGGTTGCGTCCCTACAAGATTAAGGCCTCCCTCTTAGCTTGGGCTCCCGGTCCCGGGCAGCTCCACACAAGTAATGGCCGCCGAGTCACTCCGCCTCCCCCTCGCCTCACCGCTCTAATACTACAGCTCCCAGCAGCCACCTTGGCGAAAGTCCCCTCCGTCGCCTCCTGTGATTCGGCGCGGGGCACGGCGGGAGGTGGAGTTTGGAGGTGAGGGTTAGACGGAAAGCAGACCCCGCCTCCGGCGCGGGGAAACTTGGGATGAGTAGTTTCCTTGCCTTGGCGCCTCCGACAGGACTACAATTCCCAAAGAACACCGCAGTGATCGCTACTTGTGTTCGGGAGCATCTCGGGACCTGTAGTACGCACTTTGGGAAAATTGCGGATTCTGCAGCTTAGACTTGTGGGAAATTTGTTTAACTCTGGGTAATCGTGCAGTGGTACTAGGAAGGAGAGGGGTGCATGGGAATTTGGAGGACTCAGGAAGGTTATTTAAAGGGGCAGTAACCAGGTTTAATTAAATGCTGCAGCCTTGTTTCTCTTCTTGGCCGGTACGTCCCGGTCCCAGAGTCCCCCAAAGGTACCAGGATTAGGCGCTGGCGTGGTGATGACCTGAAATCGCACTCTTGTCCCGAGAGAGAGAAGTCCCAAAGGGAGATGCCCGAAAACGATTCCTTTATAACTTTGAAATAAGGTGGAAAATACAATATCCGCAGCGGTGTCTGGTCTTGCCCTCCCTTAGCTCATCATCATCCCTCCCCAAATCCCGACCCGTTCTTCAATAGCCTCCTACCTTACACCTCGGGCCGGAGGAAAGTTCCCAAGCTTCCTTCCCTCTCCCTGCAAAGGGACCAAAAATGCAAATCTCTCTCCCCTTCTCTGCTACCGGGCCAGGGAAGTATCCCCTTCTCCAGCTTGGAGTCTACCTGTTGGCTTCCCGAGCAAAGCTGCCTTCAGATAGAACACTGATGGTGGGATGCCACGGTGGGAAAGGACCGCGTAATTCAACTAAGTCCTGGGCAAGATTCTCATGCACATCTCCGACAATGCTTATCCAGCCTCTGTTTGAAGATGTCCAACATAACAAAACTTTGGGATAGGTTAGAATAGTTAAGAAATCCTTCCTCTGAAAGTACAAATGACTTGGAAAGGAACTCCCTAATATATTAAGAAATACTGGGAAACTAGCAAGCAATTTGGCAGAAACTAAGCTTGGGCCAACATATTACACTATACTCCAAAATAAATTCAAATTGAATGTAAGACTAGATCACACCATGAAAGAATTTGAAGACAAGTTGATCTTATACTTTTTACAACTAGGTAGGAAATGAATTCTTAACTGAATAATGAAGAGAGGCAATTGCAAAAGAATTGCAAAAAAAAAAAAAAGAGAGAGAGAGAGAGAGAAAAGATAATTTTGATTATATAAAATTGGAAAGTCTTTGCAAATAATATTGTTGTTCAGTGTTGTCCAACTCTTTGTGATCCCATTTGGAGTTTTCTCAGCAAAAACACAAGCAGTTTGTCATTTCCTTTTCCAGGAAGGAAACTGAGGCAAAGAGGATTAAGTGACTTGATCAAGGTCACATAGTAGTAAGTTTGAAGCCAAATTTGGACTCAGGAAGATAGGTCTTCTGACTCCAGACCTGGTTCTCTATGCAATAACCACCTAGCTGCTCTAACATTAGTATTTATATAGCACTTTAAATACACTATCTCATATGATTCTCACAACAAATCTATGAAATAGGTGCTATTATTATCATCATTTTACAGATGAGGAAATAGGGACACAGAGATTAAGTGACTTGCCTATGTTCATATAGCTAGCAAGGTCAGAGGTATGATTTAAATTTATCCCTCTAACAACTACATTATCTAACTATGAGGTGAAAATAAAACTAATACATATGGGATCGGGAAAGCCAGTAACTAAGATTAAACATACATACATACATATATATACATACATACATATATGTATACATGCATACATATATATACATACATACATATATATCAGATTTCTTAGATAATATTTTGGCATTAAGATATACTCTATAGACAACTAACAAACATAAGACCAAAAGCTATTTTCTAATAGATAAGTAATTAAATTATATAAACAGTTTTCAAAAGAGTTGCAAACTATTAACAATCATATAAAAGAATGATTCAACTTACTAACAAAAGAAATATAAAAACATTACTGAGGTTTCTCCTCACACCTAGCAAATTGACAAAGCTAGCAAAAAACTGGAACAGTCCAAGAGGGGTTGTATAAAAACAGGCATACTAATACATTGTTAGTGGAGCTACCAATTAGAATAACCATTTTGAAAAAGGAATTTGGCATTAAAATGGCTAAAATGTCCATGATCTTTGACCCAGAGATTTTACTGCTAGGTATATTCCTTGGAGAAGTCATTGATGAGATAAAAGGTCTCATATACACTATTTATTTATAACACTACTTATGGTAGAAAAGAACTGAAATCAAAGTAGATGCCCATTGACTGGGGAATGACTAAACAAATTGTGGCATACAAAAAAGATGGACTATTACTGTACTGAATGTGACGAATATATAGAGAACCCTAAAAAGATTTACATGAAATGATAAAGTGAAGCTGAGTCCAGAATCCAGGAAATTGCCTGAGCCATCACCAGTTTCCCCTAGAAACAACATTAAATCAAACCTCTAAAAGAATTTGGAAGCAACAGAATGCACAAAAAGATGAAATGAAACCATTTTCCAACACAAGAAGGACTTTTAGAAAGATCTCTTTCTCTTATGTAAAAAGGGAGAGCAGCACAGCACAGAGAATATCCAGGCAAGCCAGTGGGACAATCTTAGCCACAGTACAGCACAGCAATCAAGGTCGGGATTTATCAGGCTAACTGTGAGGCTTCCAGCACCAGTGCAGTAGGCAAATTGCCAACTCTGGGACCCAGGGCACACCAGGGCAACTAGACTGAGGCACCCTAATACAGTGGTAAGCCTTCAATTTCAGAGGCCCTAGAGCAAAAAGCTGAGACCAGATCTCTAGCCCCCACTACAAGAATCTTAAGACAGTGGCCTTAGTACTCCAAGAGCAGAACTCAAATTTTTAAAAATGAGCAAAAAAACAAAAAAAAGAACCTTGACCTCAGAGTTATTATGGCAACAGGAAATATTAAAACAAAAACTCAGAAGAGAACAATATCAAAATGACTACATGTGAATCCTCATAGAAGAATATGGGCTTGAGCCCAAAATATCCTTCTGGAACAACTCAAAAAAGATTTTTAAAAGTGAGAGAAATAGAAGAAAAATTGGGAGTGAAAAAAGAGTTATGCGAGAGAATTATCAAAAAAAAAAAAAAAAAAAAAAGAACCAACAACTTGGAAAAGAAAGCACCAAAACTGAATGGAGAAAACATCTCCTTGAAAAATAGAATTGGTCATGGGGTTGGGAGTGGGGGGGTAGATGCACTGAGGAAAAAACTTGCTTAGAAGTATAATTAGCTATATGGAAAAGAAGAAACAAAAACTAACTGAAGAAAATAATTCTTTAAAAATTAGGATTGGTCAAGTGGAAGCTAATGATTCTATGAGACATCAAGAATCAATCTAACAAAATAAAAAAAAAAATGAAACAATAGCAGAAAATGTAAAATACCACATTGAAAAAACAACTGACCTGGAAGATATATCCAGGAGAGAAAATTTAAGGATTATTGAACTACCTGAAAGCCATCAGCAAAAAAAAAAAAAAAAAAAAAAAAAAGAAAGAAAGAAAGAAAGAAAAAGAAAAGAGCCTGAACATCTTTCAAGAAAGTATCAAGAAAAATTGCCTTGATATCCTAGATCCAGATAGGAAAATAGTAATTGAAGGCATCCACTAATCACCTAAAAGAGAACTCAAAATGAAATGAAAATTCTAAGGAATAGTATAGCCAAATTCCAGAACTATTAAGTCAAAAAGAAAATAATGTAAGCAGTCATAAAGAAACAATTCTAATATCAAGGAGCCACAGACAGGATTACACAGGATTTAGCAGCTTTTATGTATTAAAGGATTGTAGGACTTGGAAAATGAAATTCTATAAGGCAAAGGAGCTTATAGTACAACCAAAAACTAACTAGCAGAATTGAGCATAATTTTCCAGGGGAAAAGATGAACATTCAATGAAATAGGGGACTTGCAAATTTTCCTGTTGATGATGTTCTAGTGGCAGTACAGAGAGTTGTGGGAATCCTCTTCCTTGGTCAGAGGCGCAGGTGTGATATGAAAAGAATACATGAACCCAAAAAGTTTGAATGGCAAAGGGAAGTCTTATTGGTACTGAGAGGTCAGCTTTGCTATGAAGGCAGACTTCTGAGTGGCAAAGTCCTGTTAGGGAAATGAAGGTTAGCACTGAGAAGAGAATGTGTTCCCAGTGGGCAAGAGTTCTGGTGGGCAGCTGTGCCAAGAGGAGAGGTCCCTTGGCAAAAGCATATTTCTACTGCAGACTTCTATAAAGATATGAATTTAGAATTGTCCTTTATAGAAGTCTGAGGTTAAAGTTCCCAGCTGAAAAGAGAGCCAATGCTCCCAGGCCTAGATACTTATCTTGGAGTTTCAACCACTCAGTATCAGATCAAGATCTCCCAACTGAATGAAAATCACTTTGAAGGCTTTTTCCCAGAATGGGAAATTTCTTGAATGGGGATCCAGCAAGCCAAAAGACCATTGGGAGGTGATTTGCCCAAGATCTCCAGTTGAATAAAGCCGCTTATCTTAGGAAAAGGTTTGTCTGGAAAATATGCCTTCTCCTAGACTTTCTGGAGTTTGGGAGACCCTGAATCAAAGGGGACACAATTTCAGAGTAATTATTTACAAATTAAAGGGCTCACAGTTTCATGCCAGTCACTATGAAAAGACCAGAACTGAACAGAAAATTTGACCTTCAAATACAAGATTCAAGAAAAGCATGAAAAGGTAAATAGGAAAGGAAAAAAGAAAAGAAAACTATATTATTTAATATGGTTAAAATGTTTATATCCCTACATGGAAAGGTGATACTTGTAACTCTTAAGAACTATATCTCTATTAGGGCAGTTAGAAGGAGTATACTTAAGTAGAGGGTGTGCACATAAGTTGGTTTTGATGTGATGATTAAATAAAGTAAGGGGTGAAAAATTGTACTGGGAGAAGAGAAAAGGGGAAGGCAGAATGGGGTAAATTATATCATATGAAAAAGCATAAAAGACCTATTACAGTAGAAAGAAGGGAGGAGTTGAGCATTGTTTGAACCTTAATCTCGTTGGATTTAACTCAGAAAGGGAATTACAAAAACATTCAAGTGGGTAAAGATGTCTCTTTTACACTAAAGGCAATAGGAAGGGAAGGCTCAAAGAAAAGTTAGGGGAGGGGTTGAGAGAAGGGAGATAAGATTGAAGGAGGCAGTTGTCAAAAACAAAACACTGGTGAAGAGGAAAAGGGTAAAAGAAGAGAGGAGGGAGAGAAAGAGAAATGAAAGTGAGGGGGAGGGGAGGGAAAGGGGAAAATAGAATGGAAGGAAATACATAGTATTCATAATACTATGAATGAATGTGAATGTAAATGGGATGAGCATTCCTATAAAACAGGAGATAGCCCAGTGAATTAAAAAAACAGAATTCTACAATACGTTGTTTACAAAAAATACATTTGAAGCAGAGACACAGGAGAAAGAGAAAAGGATGGAGCAGAATATATTATGTTTCACCTGAAGTAAAAACAAAAACAAAATGCAGAGGTAGCAATCTTGATATCAGATCAAGCAAAAGCAAAACAATAACAAAACAAAACAAAAGCAACTACATCTTACTAATGGTAAAAATAGACAATAAAAATAATATTAGTACTAAACATATATGCACCAAATGGTATAATAGCATTCAAATTCTTGTGTGTGTTTTCTCTTTATTAAAGCTTTTTATTTTTCAGAATATATGCATGGACAATTTTTCAACTTAGCCCTTGCAAAACCTTGTGTTCCAATTTCCTCTCCCTTCCCCCATACCCTGGCAATAGTGTGGCATTTTGCCACACTATTGGCAAGTAGTCCACTATATATTAAACATGGTAGAAATATATGTTAACTCGAATATATGCATACATATTTATACAATTATTGTGCTGCATAAGAAAAATCAAATCAAACCAGTAAAGAGAGAGAGAGAGAGAGAAGCAAAATAAAATGTGAGCAAACAACAAAAAGAGTGAAAATGCTATGTTGCAAACCACATTCATTTCCATGGTCCTCTCTCTAGATGTAGATGGCTCTGTTCATCACTAAACATTTGGAAGTGGTATGAATCATCTCATTGTTGAAGAGAGCCATATCCATTAGAATTGATCATCACATAATCTTGTTGCCATGTATAATGATCTCCTGGTTCTTCTCATTTTACTTAGCATTAATTCATGTAAGTTTCTCCAGGCCTCTCTGAAATCATCCTATTAGTCATTTCTTACAGAACAATAATATTCCATAACATTCATATTATTCACTTATTCAGTCATTCTCCAATTGATGGACATCCATTCAGTTTCCAGTTTCTTGCCACCAAAAAAAAAAAAAGGCTGCCACAAACATTTTTGCACATGTGAGTCCCTTTCCTTCCGTTAAGATCTCTTTGGGATATAATTCCAGTAGAAACACTGATGGATCAAAGACTATGCAGTTTGATAACTTCTTGAGCATAGTCACCAATGGCTCTCCAGAATGGTTGGATCTGTTCACAATTCCACCAACAATGTCCCAGTTTCCCCACTTCCCCTCCAACATTCATCATTATCTTTTTCTGTCAATTTAGCCAATCTGAGAGATAAGTAGTGGTATCTCAGAGTTATCTTAATTTGCATTTCTCTGATTAATAGTGATTTGGAGCAGCTTTTCATATGACTAGAAATAGTTTCAATTTCTTCATCTGAAAATTGTCTGAATATTTCAGAGTTCGATTCTTTTGTACAGCAAAATAACGGTTTGGTCATGTATACTTATTGTGTATCTAATTTATATTCTAATATATTTAACATCTACTGGTCATCCTGCCATCTGGAGGAGGGGGGGGGGGAAGGAGGGGAAAAATTGGAACAAGAGGTTTGGTAATTGTCAATGCTGTAAAGTTACCCACACATATAACTTTTAAATAAAAGGTTATAAAAATATAAAAGAAAAGAAAAGAAAATTGTCTGTTTGTATCCTTTGACCTTTTATCTATTGGAAAATGGCTTGAATTCTTATAAATCTGAGTCAATTCTCTATATATTTTAGAAATGAGGCTTTTTTCAGAACCTTTGAATGTAAAGATGTTTTCTCAATTGATTGCTTCCCTTCTAATCTTGTCTTCATTGGTTTTGTTTTTACAAAAACTTTTTAACTTAATATAATCAAAAATATCTATTTGGTGTTCAATAATGAGTTCCAGTTCCTTCTTTGGTCACAAATTCCTTCTCCACAGGTATGAGAGGTAAATTGTCCTATGTTCCAATTTGTTTATAAGATCATTCTTTATGTCTAGATCATGAACCCATTTCGATCTTATCTTGGTATACAGTATTAGGTATGGGTCAATGCCTAGTTTCTCCCATATTAGTTTCCAATTTCCCCAGAAGTTTTTTATCAAATAGTGAACTCTAATCCCAAAAGCTGGGGTCTTTGGGTTTGTCAAACACTAAAGATAGTCATTGACTATTTTGTCCTTTGAACCTAACCTATTCCACTGATTGACTATTCTCCTTCTTAGCTAGTACCAAATGGTTTTGATGACCACTGCTTTATAATATAGTTTTAGATCTGGTACAGCTAGGCCACTTTCATTTGAATTTTTAAAAATTAATTCCCTTGAAATTCTCGACCTTTTGTTCTTCCAGATGAATTTTGTTATTTTTTCTAGGTCAGTAAAATACTTTCTTGGGAGTTTGATTGGTATAGCACTAAATAAATAGTTTAGGTAATATTGTCATCTCTATTATATTCGCTCGACCTATCCAAGTGCACTTGATATTTTTAGCATCCAAATTCTTTTTTTTTTTTTCTTTTCTTTTTTTTTTATTTAATAGCCTTTTATTTACAGGATATATACATGGGTAACTTTACAGCATTAACAATTGCCAAACCTCTTGTTCCAATTTTTCACCTCTTACCCCCCCCCCCGCCCCTAGATGGCAGGATGACCAGTAGATGTTAAATATATTAAAATATAAATTAGATACACAATAAGTATACCTGACCAAAACGTTATTTTGCTGTACAAAAAGAATCAGACTCTGAAATATTGTACAATTAGCTTGTGAAGGAAATCAAAAATGCAGGTGTGCATAAATATAGGGATTGGGAATTCAATGTAATGGTTTTTAGTCATCTTCCAGAGTTCTTTTTCTGGGCATAGCTAGTTCAGTTCATTACTGCTCCATTAGAAATGATTTGGTTGATCTCATTAGCATCCAAATTCTTAAGAGAAGTTAAGTGAGTTGTAGAAAAATAGACAGAAAAACTATTCTTGTGGAGGATCTTAACCTCCCTGTCTCAAAATAAGATAAATCTAACCACCAAATAAACAAGAAAGAAGTTGAGTTGAATAAAATTTTAGAAAAGTTAAGTATGATATATCTCTGGAGAAAATTGAATGGGGATAAAAAGAAACATACCTTTTGCTCAGCAGTATATGGCACCTACACAAAAATTGATCATATATTAGGGTACACATCAAATATAGAAAAGCAGAAATACTAAATGCATTCTTTTCAGATCATGATGCAACAAAGATTATGCATAACAAAGGGACATGAAAAGATTAATTAAAAAATTAATTAGAAACTAAATAATCTGTTCCTAAAGAATAGGTCAAACAACAAATCATAAAAACAATAAATTCATCAAAAGAGATGACAATAATGAGACAACATATAAAATTGTATGGAATACAGCCAAAGCAATACTTAGGAGAAATTTTACATCCCTAAATGCTTAAATGAATAAAATGCCAAAAAAGGAGATCAAGGAATTGATAATGTAATTTTAAAAGCTAGAAAAACGAACAAATTAAAAATCCCCAAGTTAGAAATTCTAAAACTCAAAGGAGATATTAATAAAATTGAAAATAAGAAAACTATTGAACTAATACATAAAACTAAGAGCTGGCTTATCTAAAAAAATTTTAAATTTTGATTTAAAAAAAGAAAGTAGAAATTACCAGTATCAAAAATAAAAAGTGAATTAATCACCCATTAAGAGAACATTTAAGCAATAATTGGGAGCTACTTTGTCCAACTGTATGCCAACAAATCTGACAATCTAAGTGAAATAGATAATTATTTACAAATATATATATATAAATATCCAGGTTAATAGAAGAGGAAATAAAATACTTTAACCACATTTTAGAAAAAGAAATTGAACAAGCCATCAATGAAATCTGTAAAAAAGAAATCTCCATGACCAGATGATTTTACAAGTGAATTCTATCAAATACTTAAAAAACACTTAATTCCAATATTATATAAATTATTTGGAAAAATAGGTGAAGAAGGAGTTCTACCAAATTCCTTTTACAACACAAATATGGTGCTAATACCCAAACCAGGAAGAACCAAAACCAAAAAAGAAAATTATAGACTAATTTCCCCAATGACTATGAATGTGAAATTTTTAGATGAAATATTAGCAAAGAGATTACAGCAATTTGTCACCAAGATAATACACCATGACTAAGGGGCATTTATACCAGGCATGCAGGGCTGGTTCAATCTTAGAAAAACTATCATCATAATCAAGTATATCAATAATAAAGCCAACAGAAATCATGATTATCTCATTAGATGCAGGAAAAATTTAGACAAAATACAGCACCATTCTTATAAAAAAAAATTAGAAAACATAGGAATAAATGGAGCTTTCCTTAAAATGATAAGTAGCATTTATCTAAAAACATCAGCAAGCATTATCTATAACAGGGATAAGCTATAAGCCTTCCCAATAAGATCAGAGATGAAACAAAGATGCCCATTGTCACCTTTATTATTCAGTACTGTACAAGAAATGTTAGCTTTAACAATAAGAGAAGAAAAACAAATTGAGGAATTAGAATAGGCAGTGAGATGACAGTATAATCATTCTTTGCAGATGATATGATGGTACATTTAGAGAATCCTAGAAAATCAACTAAAAGATTTCTTGACATAATTAACAACTTTGGCAACATAATAGAATATAAAATAAACCCATACAAATCATCAGCATTTTTATATATTACTAACAAAGCTCAGTAGCAAGAGATAGAAAATGAAATTCCATTTCAAATAATTGTAAACAATATATAATATTTGGGAGTCTAGTTGCTAAGACAAACCAGGGAACTATATTAACACAATTAATTACAAAATACTTCACACAAAATCAGATGTAAACAACTGAAAAATATTAATTGTTCAAGGTTAGGACTAGCTAAATGTAATAAAAATTCTACATAAATTAATTTACTTATTCAGTTCTTTACTAACCAAATCACCAAAAAAATTATTTTATAGGACTAGAAAAAATGGTAACAAAATTCATCTGGAAGAACAAAAGATCAAGAATATTAAGGGAATTAATGAAAAAAAGTGCAGGTGGCTTCACCATACCAGATCTAAAGCTATATTGTAAAGAAACAATCATCAAAATTTAGTATTGGCTAAGTAATGGAATAGATTAAGTACAGTTGTAAATAACTATAGTAATCTATTGTTTGATAAACCCAAAGAATCCAGCTTCTAGGATAAGAACTCACTATTTGATAAAAACTGCTGGAAAAACTGAAAAATAGTATATCAAAAACTAGGCATAGATCAATATCTTACCTTTATACCAAAATAAAATCAAAATGGATACATGATTTAGACATAAAGGGTGACACCATAAGCAAATTGAGAGATCAAAGAATAGTTTACCTGTCAGATCTATGAGCAAACAAGAGAGAGAAATGCAATATGAATAATTTTCATTACATTAAATTTAAAAGGTTTTACACAAATAAAACCAATGCAACCAAGATTAGACAGAAAGCAGAAAAATGAGAAATGATTTTTGTAGCAAGTGTTTCTGATGAAGGCCTCTTTTCTCAAATATATAGAAAACTGAATCACATTTATAATAATACAAGTCATTTCCCAGTTGACAGTTAAAGCTTATGAACAGGCAAATGAAGAAATTAAAATTATCTATAGTCATATGAAAAATGCTCTAAATTACTATTAATTAAAGAAATACAAATTTAAAAACTCTGAAATACCACCTCACACCTATCAGATTAGCTAATATAACAGAAAAGGAAAATGATAAATGTTGGAGAAGATATTGGAAAATTGGGACACTAATGCACTATTGGAATTGTAAACTGATTCAACCATTCTGGAGAGCAAGTTAGAACTATGCGCAAAAGGCAAAAAAACTATGCATACCCTTTGATCTAGCAATACCACTACTAAATCTATATCCTAAAGAGATTATAAAAAGGGGGTAAGGATCTACATGTACAAAAATATTTATAGCACCTCTTTTTTTCTGGTAGGAAAGAATTAGAAATTGAGTGGATACCGATCAAAGGAAAATGTCTGAATATATGAATATAATGGAATACTATTTTGCTATAAGAAATGATGAACAGGTAGATTTCCAAAAAATCCTGGAAAGGCTTACATTAATTGATGCTGAGTATAGTGAGTAGAACCAGGAAAATATGCTCAGTAACAGTAATACTATGAAATGATCAAATATGATAGACTTAGCTCTTCTCAGCAATACAACAATCTAAAACAATTCCAAAAGACTCATGACAGAAAATGTTATCCATGTCCAGAAAAAGAACTATGCAGTCTGAATGGAGATTGAAGCATATAATTTTCTCTTTGTGTATTGTGTTTTGTTTTGTTTTTTGCTTTGTTTTGGTTTTTATCGCTTTTCTCTTTTGTTCTGTTTCTTCTTTTACAACATGACAATGTGGAAATATAGATCAGGACAATTGCTTGGCTCTGGAAGAGAAAGTGAGGCTTGTGACTACACATCCTACCCTCACTTAAATCCAATTCTTGCATGTCATGGCATCACATGTCATGGCCCTCTTTGAGAACAAAAAACAGACAAAAATGTGGAAATATGCTTCTGTGGAAATATATATTTGCATATATAACCTATAAAAGACTTGCCTTTTAGAGAAAGGTGGAGGGAAGAGAAAGAAGGAGAAAAATTTGGAACAAAAAAAAATCTTTTAAAAATAAATGTTGAAGACAATTTTCATATGAAATTGAAACAATTTCTAGTCATATGAAAAGGTGCTTTAAATCACTATTGATCGGAGAAGTGCAAATTAAGACAACTCAGATACCACTACACACTTCTCAGATCAGCTAAGTTGATAGGAAAAGATAATGATGAATGTTGGGGGGATATGGGAAAACTCTGTTAATGTGTTAAAAAATGTGTTAATACACATTGTTGGTGGAATTCTGAAATGATGCAACTATTCTGGAGAGCAATTTGGAATTATTCCCAAAGAGCTAAAAAACTGTACATACCCTTTGACCCAGCAGTGTCTCTACTGGATTTGTATTCCAAAGAGATCGTAAAAAAGGGAAAAGGATCCATAAGTGCAAAAATGTTTGTAGCAGCCCTTTTTGAAGTGGCAAAGAACTGGAAATTGAGTGGATGTCCCTTAGCTAAGGAATGGCTGAATAAATTATGGTATATGACTATAATGGAATATTATTGTTCTATAAGAAATGATGAGCAGGCTGATTTCAGAAAAGCCTGGAAAGACTTACATGAGCTGTTGCTGAGTAAAATGAGCAGAACCAAAAGAACATTGTTCACAGTAAATTATGTGATGATCAACTGTGATGGACTTGACTCTTTTTAGCAATGAGGTAATTCAAGGTAATTCCTATAGACTTGGAATGGAAAATGCTGTCCACATTCAGAGAGAGAAGTATTGAGACTGAATGTGGATCAAAGCATAGTATTTTCACCTTTTGTGGTTGTTTGTTTGCTTGTTTTTTTTCCTTGTGTTTTTTTTCCTCCTTTTAACTGATATTTTTGTGTAGCATGATGAATATGGAAATATGTTTAGAAGAATTACATGTTTTATTTGCTGTCTTGAATGGGGGAAGGAAGGAAAAGAGGGAGAAAAATTTGGAATACAAGGTTTTGCAAAGGTAAATGTTAAAAAGTGAATGCTTATATTTGAAAAATTAAATTCTATTGAAAATAGTCAATAAACATTTATTAAGTACTTGCCCATGTATTGGGCTCTGAGCTAAGTGCTGCAGCAGGTGGTGCAAAGAAAGGCAAAAGACATACCTATTCTCAAGGAGCTCACATTGCAACATGGAAATTATATACAAACAGGAACTATCTAAGATAAAATGGAGAAAATCAATAGTGGGAAAGGCATTAGCATTTAGCATTAAGGGGGCATTATTAAAAGCTTCCTGTGGCAAACGGGATTTTGTTTGAGACTTGAAGGAAACCAAGGAAGCCAGAAATGAAAAGAGAGAGCATATGAGGCATAGAGGATAGCCAGTGAAAATGCCTGCAGTAGGGAGATTAATTATCTTTTGAAAGGAACAGCAAGGTGGCCAGGTATCACTGTAGCACATGCAGGGAAGGAAGTATTGGGAGGTGCAGGGGTTGGGGTGGGGTTGGGAGTGGAGAAGAGGTTGTGAAAAGGTTTGAATGCCAATCAGAGGGATTCTGGAGGTAGTAAAGAGCCACTGAAGTTTATTGAATGGGTTAGAAGTGAGGATGATATAATCAGACCTACGCTTTAGGGAGATCATTTTAACTGCTGAGTTGGGGATGGGCTGGAGTTTAGGGAGAAACTTGTAGCCAGGATATCAGCAGATTATTGCAATAGTAGAAGCATGAGATGATGATAGCTTATACCAGAGTAGTGATGGTGTCACAGGAAAGAAAGGAGTATATTCAAGAGATTTGTTAATAGATTAGAAATGGGAATAGGTGTGGGGAGAATTAATAATTGAGAATGACACTAAGTTTCAAGTCTGAGTAACTGAAAAGATGGTGGTATCTACAAATGTCAGACAATGTATTGATGAATTTTGCTCAATTTTTCCCTTTCCCCCCAAAAAAATTCTTTGTTATGAAGGTTAACACTGGAAAGGAAAGAGAAAGGAAAGGGATAGTTGAGAAAATCTAGGCAATATAAAAACAAAAGATATCCAATAATTTAATTTAAAATAATTTTAAAATTATGTTTAATGTGTGGAACAAAAAAGGTATTTCTATAATATAGTACAATAAAAAAGATGATTACACATGGAATTACAAGTCTACCATACACAATTTGCTATTCCTTTCATTTTTGGAATGCTATTCCAAACATTCCTTGTTTGTTGCTATACAACAACAAAATTATCTGGTAAATTTCTTTTTTTCCTCTTTTTTTCTTCCTCACTCCTCCCCCTCATAGATGGTTACCATTAGATATAAATAGATATATTGGTGTATGTGTCTATGTGTGTTGGGGAGCAGAAGTGAACTCTAAAAATATATTGAGGTTTCTGGTCAATGTCACACGGTATCAGAAAAGAATTTGTAGGTTTAGTCATCTCTAAATCAAGAGGAAAAGATTCAATAAATTGTCACCAGCTGGCTAATTTTCATATGGGATTTTTAGCCATTAAAAAGGCAAAGACTCAGTGAGTGGAACTCACCATTAACAAGAGGAAAGAAGCCATAAGGTAGATAAAGTTCCTAGAAAACTTGCTACCATAAGCAGGACAGTTCCTAAAGAACTCACAGAGAAGTGGGGTACCAGTAGGTTCTTTTAGAGGAGAAAAATATCCTTGGGGGTTGATATTATATATAGTAACCACGGGATCACAATAAGTTTTCAGTGCTAGGAATCACAGTAAGTTTTCAGTGCTAGGAATTCAGCAAGGGCCCACTGCCATAAAGGCCTACTTAGGATAACAACAGGTTTATTTAAGAATAAAAGGCCAAGTTACTGAGATATAATTCTGTCAGTGGGAATTAAACTAAAGCCCAAGACCACAAAGATTCATTTAGGGGTAATATAATCTTGTCAATCTCATTCCCTATGGTCCATCCAGATACTGCCTTCTTAGCAAGGACATGGCCTTTTGCTAGTCTTATTCAATCTCATCCCCTATCATATATGTATGAATTATGTATGTGTGTGTATATATGTGTGTATGTGTATAGAATGTAGGTATATCATTCTATACATTATTTTTCTCTGCAGATAACATCTTCCTTCATATGTCCTTTGTAAAAGTTAATTTGGGTATTTATGATCGTCAAAATTAGTCTCTCAAAGTTGTTCTTAAAACAATGTTGCTGTTGCTGTATACACATTTTCTCTTAGTTCTGCTCAATTAACTCTTCATTATTTCATTCAAATTTATCATGTTTTTCTAAAATTAAAGAACTCGTCATTTCTTAAAGCACAGTAATGTTCTAACAAAATTATATTCCACAACTTTCTCAGCCATTCCCCAATTGATGAGATCTTTAAAATATATAGTTCTTTGCCACCACAAAGAATGCTGGTAGAAATATTTTAGTACATATAGATTCTTTTCTTTTTTGCCTAATCATCTTTGGAAATAGACCTAGTAGTGATATTGTTAGATGAAAAGGTATAGACAGTTTAATAACTCTCTGGGCATAATTTGATTTATCTACAGAATGGTTGGATTGGTTCACAATTCCACTAACAATGAACAGTGACCCATTTTTCCACATCCCCTCCAATATTGATTTTCCCACCAATCATTTTAGCCAATCTGATGGAGGTGTATATATATATATATATATATATATATATATATATATATTTAAATATTTTTTCTGGATTCAAATTGCATAAAGAACTGAGAGGTTAAGACATTTGCCCAAGAAACTGGAAATTGAATGGATGCCTATCAGTTGGAGTATGGCTGAATAAGTTATGGTATATGAATGTTATGGGATATTATTACTCTATAAGAAAAGATCAGCAGGATGGTTTTAGAGATGCCTGGAGAGACTTACATGAACTTATGTTAAGTGAAATAAGCAGAACCAGGAGATCATTGTACACAGCAACAACAATATTATATGATGATCAATTCTGATGGACGTGTTTTTTTTCAACAGTGAGATGATTCAGACCAGTTTCAATGGTCTTGTGATGAAGAGAGCCATCTACACCCAGAGAGAGGACTGTGGGAACTGAGTGTGGTTCACAGTGTAGCATTTTCATTCTTTTTGTTGTTGTCTGTTGCATTTTATTTTTTTCTCATTTTTTTCCTGTTTGATTTAATTTTCCTGTGCAGCAAGCTAATTCTATAAATATGTATACATATAGTGGATTTAACATATATTTCTACCATGTTTAACATATATTGGATTACTTGCCATCTAGGGGCAGAGGGCGGGGAAAGGGTGTGGAAATTGGACCACAAGGTTTTGTAAGGATTCATATTGAAAAATTATTCATGCCTATGTTTTGAAAATTAAAAAAAAACTTTAATTAAAAAGAACATATAGAACTTGAATCCAGATTGTTCTAATTATTATTTAATACACTAACAGGGCAGCTAAGTAATATAGTGGATAGAGGACCAGGCTTCTGGTCAGAAAGACTCATCTTCCTGAGTTCAAATCTAATGTGATAAATTTAGACATTTTCTAGCAGTGTGATCCTGGGCAAGTCACTTATTCCTATTTGTTTCCATTTCCTCATCTGTACAATGATCTCCAGAAGTAAATTGCAAACCCTTCTAGAATTTTTGCCAAGAAAATCTCAAATGGGGTCACAAAGAGTGAGACATAATTGAACAATAACAAATTAATTATTTTTACACCAGAATTCTTCTCTTAAAATTGTTATGAGGACTGAATGAGATAAAGTTTCTCATAAATGTATGCTGGCATTGATGGTTGCATGTGGTAGTATTTAGGCCCTTAATCCCTGCAGCTGAGAGAGGCCGAGTCTAGTGGATTGCTACAACTTGGCTAAAACCCTAGGTAAGGTTGGCACTAAGTCCAATTTAGTGAGCTCTGGAGACTGGGAAGCTACCAGACTTCTAATCAACTTTTTCAACACTTTTAGACTTGCCTTTCTTCCTAACCTACAGGTGCTTATCTCACTAACCAGCTTTGTGAATAATTTTTTCAGACCAGAAATACATTATTCCTCTCCAGCAGAACTTTCCCAATTTTTCTCATCCCTAAGATGGGCAAACCAGTCCAGGTCAGAAATGGAGCAGGTTCAAGCTCCTCTGGGATCAGGTTCATGAGTGGCCACTATGCTTAAAGTCTAGGCCAGTTAAGGAGACACAGAGTCCCTAGAAATAGTAGGGATAGTAGTAGTAGCGGTGGTTGTGGTAGCAATGGTAATGGTGGTAATGGTGGTGACAATAGTGGTGAGGGTAGTAATGGAGGTGGTGCTGGTAGTGATGGTGGTAGCAGTGGGAGTGGTGGTTGTAGTAGTGATATTGGTTGTGGTAGTGATAGTAGTGTATTTATTGCTGTTGTGATGCTTGTAGAAATGATGATGCTTCCAGGCATTGATGGTACATTGGAAAGAAGGCTCCATTCTCAATCAGAAGACCTAACTTTGACAATTTATAGATTGTGTTATGTAGTCATTTAATTTCTCTGGGAATCAAAAGGGTGTTTTGACAAAAGCTTTGTGTAAACCATGAAGTGTTAAAGAAGGCAGGCAATAATACTTAGACCGGGCCAAGCAATGGAAATACAAATAAATACAAATATGAGTAAAAGTCCCTGTCATCAAGGTATTAAATTTTAACAGGGAAGACACCATGATTCCAAACTGAGTCCCTCCCCTTCCTCCAGAAGCTCACATGTGGGAGAAGGGGACTAAAGTGGTGAACAAATGTTCTAGGATGAGAAGATCCCAGACACTTGGAAAAGTTCCAGCTGAAAAGGTAACCAAAACATGGTGGCAAAGTCCTGAGCATCAAAAAAGCAGAATCAGAAAGGGACCGATACATAGCTTGGCCCATCTCCAAAATTGAGGCCCCTGCGGAGATATTCAGTTCTACGGACAATTCAACAAACATTTATTAAATGCATACTATGTTCTCAGTACCAAATTAATGATGGTATGGGGTTAGATAAACCCCAAGTCTAAATCACCAAGCTCTTGGATTTAGACAAAAGTTTCCTTAGGCCCACCTCCAACCTATCACCTCAGTCTTCCTGTTAACAGAATCAACTTCTTTGAATTTTATGACCTGCCTGTCTTCCTAAATTGTAAGCACTTATCTCACTAACCGGCTCCATGAACAATCTTATCAGACCAGAAACATGTTAGCCCCACCTCCCTTCAACAAAGCCCTCTCAAGTTTTCTCCATGCCTTCTTCCAAATGTTTGAGAAGTAATTCAAATAAATATTTCTCTAGGGTTTTAAATATTCAAATATTTAAGACCACAAAAAGAGTCTGTGGATGAGATAATTATTATCCCCATTTCACAGATGAGGGAACTGTGGTCCTGGATCACATAGCTATAGAATTTTCTCAGGCAAGATTCAAATGCTATTCTCCTGACACCAAATCCAACTAACTTTCTTTCAACTACAGCACCTTGTCTATAATGGGAGGAACCTGAAAACAGGTCTGAGAACAGAGACAATACTGAGGCTGGAAAACAGGCAGGGAGAATGTTGCATTTCCTCTTGGCTAGATCCTCATTTCTTCCATGCTGGGAGCAACAATTATTTTAAGGTCCCTGAGTGTGTGGGATTGGACAGCTGCTAGTCAACTGGTTTACCATTCAGATTTTACTTTTTCAAATTTGTAGTTGGAGATTGCATGTACTTTTCACTGCACTTTTCTAAGTTTAGGCTTCTCGAGAGGCCAATTAAAGCCTCAGCAATAGGAAAGCCTAGAGTTACCTGGGCAGAACTGAAAAAGGAATCCAGGTGGTTGGTATTGGAAAGAACAATGAACTCCAGGGAGTCACATGAATTGAATTTGAATCTTAGCTTTGCCACTTACTACCTATGAGATCTCAGGCTTGATTCTTAACTTCTGTGAGACTCAGTTTTCTTTTCTCTAAAAGATGATTTGACTAGAAGGGCTCTTAACAATTTTTTTCATGGATCCCTTTGGCAGTCTGGTGAAGCCATAGACTCCTCAGAATAATGTTTTTAAATTTACAAAATGAAACACACAAGACAACAAAGGAAATAAATCATATTGAAATAGTTATCAAAATGCATTTGATTCAATTTATTTTTTGCCAAAAAAAGAGGCAGCTAATAGAGTAACATGAAGAAATTGGATTTAATAGCTTCTAAGTTCTCTCCAATTAATTTTTTAAAGTTTTAGTATTTTATTTTTCCCAGTTACATGTGAAAGCAATTTTTAATTGTTCACTTTTTAAATTTGTTTCAGATTCTTTCCCTTCCTCCTTCATCATCCCCTCATTGTAAAAAAAAACCATTTTTACATGACAATTATATAACATATTTAATTGCTTACATTTTCTATATATATATATTATAATAATCATATTGTAAAAGAAAACATAGACTCCCCCCCAAGAAAAACCCTCAAAAAAAATAAAGTAAAAAATAAGTATGCTTCAATCTGCATTTGGACACCACCAGTCTTTTCTCTGGTTCTTTTATCATAAGTCCTTCAGAGTTGTCTTGTATCATTGTATTGCTGAGCATGGTTATGTCATTGACAACTGATCATTTTATAATATTGCTGTTACTTTGTACATAGTACACTTTGCATCAACTCATGTAAGTCTTTCCATGTTTTTCTGAGAGCCCATTCATTTCTTATAGCACAAGAGTTTTCCATTACAATCTCATATCAGAGTTTATTCAGCTATTCAGAGTTTATTCGGCTATTCAGCCATTATTCAGTGTTCAGTTAATGAGCATCCCTTCAATTTCCAATTCTTTGCCCTCATAAAAGAGTTGCTATACAATGAGATCAACCAAATCACTTCCAATGGAGCAGTAATGAACTGAACCAGCTACGCCCAGAGAAAGAACTCTGGGTGATGACTAAAAACCATTACATTAAATTCCCAATCCCTATATTTATGCCCACCTGCATTTTTGATTTCCTTCACAAGCTAATTGTACAATATTTCAGAGTCTGATTCTTTTTGTACAGCAAAATAACGGTTTGGTCATGTATACTTATTGTGTATCTAATTTATATTTTAATATATTTAACATCTACTAGTCATCCTGCCATCTAGGGAGGGTGGGGGGTAAGAGGTGAAAAATTGGAACAAGAGGTTTGGCAATTGTTAATGCTGTAAAGTTACCCATACATATAACCTGTAAATAAAAGGCTATTAAATTAAAAAAAAAAAAAGAGTTGCTATATATTTTTGTACATAGGTCCTTTTAGCTTTTAAAAAAATCCCTTTAGGGATACAAATCTAATAATGGTATTGCTAAATCAAAGAATTACATGGTTTTTATAACCCTTTGGGCATAGTTCCAAATTGCTCTACAGATTGATTGAATCAGTTCATAACTCTACCAACAATGCATTATTGTCTCATTTTTCTCACATCACCTCCAACATTTGTTATTTTCCTTTTCCGACCTATTGACTAATTTAATAGGTATGTGGTAGTACTTCAGAATTGTTTTAATTTGAATTTCTCCAATCAATAATGAATTAGAGCATTTTTTTCATATGATTATAGAAAGCTATGATTATTTCAAATAAAAACTTATTATTTTTTGATCCTTTATCAATTGGGGAATGGTTTTTATTTTCATAAATCTGACTCCATTTTCCATATGTTTGAGAAATTAGGCCTTAATCAGAAAAACTTCCCACAAGTTTTTTTTTTCCTCCCCACAATTACTCTTGCTGACCTGGATTATTCCCTCCTCCTGCCCTACTCATTCTATTCTCTCTTTTCATCTTGTCCCTCCTCAACAGTGCTTCTGACTACCACCTCCTCTAATCTATCCTCCCTCCTTCTATCATACACACACACCATGCCCTCCCCCTCCTACTATCTTGTAGAGTAAAATCGATTTCCATGCCCAATTGAGTATATATGCTATTCCCTCTTTGAGCCAATTCCGATAAGAATAAAATTCACTCACTCTCCCTTACCTCTTCTCCCTTCCTTTCCATTATAAAAGCTTTCTCTTAGTCTTTTATATGTGATAATCTACCTCATTTTACCTTTCCCTTTATCCCAGAACATTCCTCGTTCATCCTTAATTTTCTTTTCTTTTAGATATCTCCCCTTCACATTCAACTAACACCTGTGCTCTCTACTAAATAATAGCCCTAATAATGAGAAAGTTCTTATGAGTTACAAGTAATAGCTTCCCATGTAGCAATGTGAAACCTTATTAAGTCCCTAAAGATTATTTCCTGTTTACCTTTTCATGCTTCTCTTAAGTCTTATATTCAAAAGTCAAATTTTCTATTTGGCTCTGGTCTTTTCATCAAAAATGCTTAAAAATTATTTATTCCACTGAATATCTATTTTTCCTCAAAAGGTTATATTCATTTTTGCTGGGTAAGTGATTTTTGGTTGTAATCCTAGCTCCTTTGCCCTCTGGAATATTATATTCCAAGCCTCCTGACCCTTAAATGTAGAAGTTGCTGAATCTTGTGTTATCCTGGCTATGGCTCCAATGTACTTGAATTGTTTCTTTCTGGCTGCTTATAATATTTCTTCTCATCCTGGGAGCTCTGAAATTTGGGTATAATATTCTTGGGAGTTTTCATTTTGGAATTTCTTTCAGGAGGTGATCAGTGGATTCTTTCAATTTCTGTTTTACCATCTGGTTCTAGATTATCAGGATAGTTTTCTTTGATAATTTCTTGAAACATGATCTCTGAGGTCTTTCTCAGATCTGTTTCTATAGTCCTGTGATCCTGGAATCTTGATCCCCCTAAAGCCTTCAAACATCATCAAAATTTTTTTCAATTAACAAAAATCTTCCCTCCAAAATAATTCTCTAACTACACCCCCATACTAAAAATTATAATAACAATAATAAAACCCTTGTAACAAATATGTATAGTCAAGCAAAACAAATTTCCTCATTGGCCACGTCCAATATATATGCTTCAGTCTACAGTCTGATTCCATCACATCTCTCAATCAAGAGGTGAGTAGCAATTTCATCATATGTAGTTCTCCTACGTTAGCTCACTTCACTCTGTATCATTTCATACAAATCTTCACTGATTTCTCTGAAACTGTCCCCTTTATCATTTCTTACAACATGATAGTATACTTTTATATTCATTAGCCATGATTTGTTCAGCCAGTTGCCAGTTGATGTGTACCCTACTTGTTTCTAGTTCTTTGACAACACAGAAATTGCTACTATAATTTTTAAAAAATGTATGGGTCCATTTTTTGTTTCTCTCTCTCTCTGTGTGTGTGTGTGTGTGTGCTATACAATTAGAAGCACACAAATTTTTTTTATTTTATTTTTTTCTGGTTATACATGTACATTCATTTTTTAAAAACATATTTTCTTATAAATCATGTGGGAAGAGACAAATCAGAACAAAAAGGAAAAATCATGAGAGGGAAAAAAAAAAGAAGAAAAAGAGAAAAAGTGAACATAGCATCTGTTGATTTACACTCAATCTCCAATTTCTCTCTCTGGATGCAGATGGCATTTTCCATCCATAGTTTATTGGGATTGCCTTGGATCACTGAGAAGAATCAAGTCTTTCATAGTTAATCAACACACAATCTTGTTATTACTGGTACATATATACTTTCAACAAAAACGTGATGGGTTTCATCCTGTAGGAGAAAGAGCTATTTTAAAAAAGGTTTCTCAGCTCAAATATTAATTTATAGATTATTATATTTACATTTATGTTAATTTTTTACTTAACAGTATTTTTTTCAAATGTATGCAAAGATAGTTTTCAATATTCATCTTTATGAATTTTTGAGTTCCATTTTTTTTTCTCCTTCCGTCCTTTTCCTTCCTCCTTCCCCAAGACAGCAAACAATCTGATATAGGTTATACATGTACAATCATTTAAAACATATTTTCATATTCATATTTTGAACTAAAGGGAAAAATCACAAAGAAAGAATAGTATGCTTCTATCTACATTGACTTCTGTAGTTCTTTCTCTAGATGACAATGGCATTTTCCATCCCAAGTCTGTTGGAATTATCCAGGGCCACTGTATTTCTAAGAAGAGCTAAGTCCATCATAGTTAATCATCACACAATCTTGCTATTACTGTATATAATGTTTTGATTCTGCTCATTATACTCAGTATCAGTTCATATAAGTCCTTCCAGGTTTTTCTGAAATCAGCCTGCTCATCATTATTATAGTACCATAATATTCCATTACATTCACATATCATAGCTGATTCAGTGATTCCCCAACTGATGAGCATACACTCATTTTCTAATTTCTTGCCAATATAAAAAGAACTGCTAAAACATTTTTGCACATATGGGTCCTTTCTCTCTTTTATGATCTCTTTGGGATATAGACACAGTTGTGATACTACTGAATCAAAGGGTATATACAATTTTGTAACTCTTTGGGCATAGTTCCAAATTGCTGTCCAGAATGGTTGGATCAGTTCTATATTATCTTTTCAATAAGTTTCCAATTGGTCTCCCTACCTGTAGTCCCTCCTTATTCCACACACCATAACAAAATGGCTTTCATAATGTCAAAGATTTCTTCTCTCCCCATCAAAAACCATTGATGGTACTCATATACCATAGAAAACCTAGATTTTTATAACATTTCTCTATAATCTACCTTCCATATTCTAAATCTTTTTTTTTAATCCTTTTTTTTTTTCTGGAGTGCCATCTTTCTTCTCCCTTTATGCCATCCCTGGAACCTCTCTCTTCTCATCTCAACTCCCTAGTTTCCCCGAATTTCTTCAAATTTCAGCTAAAATCCCACCTTCTACAAGAAGCTTTTTTTTTTTAACTATGGAGAATGAATGTTGATCAAAGCATAGTATTTTCACCTTTTTTTTTTTTGGGTTGTGTTTGCTTGTTTGCTTGTTTTTTTTTTTTCTCATTTTTTTCTCTTTTAATCTGATTTTTCTTGCACAGCCCAAGAAATTTGGAAATATGTTTAGAAGAATTGCACATGTTTAACCTGTTTACATTGCTTGCTGTCTAGGAGGGGCAGGGAAAAAGGAAGGCAGAGAGAAAAACATTTGGAATACAAGTTTTTGCAAAGGTGAATGTTGAAAATATCTTTGCATGTATTTGGGAAAATAAATTATATGTAATACAAAATAAATGTAACAGGTAAAAAGATTAAATAATTTTAAAAAGAAGCCTTTCTTAATTTCTCATCATTCTAGTGCCTTCCTTCTACTGATTATATATAATTTATGCCATTTCTATCTTGTTTACACATAATTGATTACATGTTCTCTCTCCTTTTAGACTGTAACCTTCTTGAAAGCAAAAATTGTCTTTTATTTTTCTTTGTATCCCCATTACTTAGCACAATGGTGGGCATATAGCAAAAATTTAATAAATGCTTATTTATTGACTGGTCACAATTACATTTCTGTTAAAAAAAAATCCCCCCCTATCTGTGCTTCCAAATACAAATCAAATTTTACTTCCTTCATAAAGTCTTTACTGTGATCATAGATGAAAGATCTTTATTCTTCTTAATTCCTAGTGTATTTTGTGCTGCTCACACAGTTCTAATTTATTGTCATGATCTGTATAAATGTTTCATCCAGATTTTAACTTCTCGAAGGCAAGGGACTCTATTTTATCCATTTTTTTTTTTTGTATTTCCCATAGTGCCATGCACATAATAAAGTTTCAATAAATATTTGTTGAGTGAGTGAATATAGATACTCTGATTCTAACATCTTAAGTAACATTCTCCCTTCCCAAAAAGGACTTACTGAATGCCATAGAATGATAGACTTTCAGACACGAAAGATATTTTAGAAATAAATTAGGCCAGCCTTCTTCTTCCCCATGTCCTCCCACTCCCAGAATACCATTAGGAAATAAAAGTTTAGAGAGCAGCAGAGTAATTAATTTTGTTTGTAAACTGTGTCCCTATACTAATGACATAGTGTTCATGGGATCATATATATCTATTTTATATAATTTTCTGTGCTTCTTCAGCTTTCATGTTTGAGACAAGCATCTAACTTACTTTGGCTTCCCTATAACTCTGCCAAAGAAGGAAAATGACTTATTTAAAATCACACAGTGGTTAAAGCCAAGATAAGAACTAGGCTTCTTAACTTTTTGTACATTGTTTTTTCTCCCATATCATACCATCTACTCTTGGCTGTTCAAAAGTCATTTGTGCTTCTAGCACACTTCCATCGTATATCTGCTGCTGACATTTTCTCCTTCATTTCTCTCCAACTTAGTGGTACATTTTCAAATACTCTCCAACAGAACATCACTCTACATTGCTTTCTCCCCTGGGGTTTTGTTTTTACTTTCCTAAGCTTCTTTTCTAGGTTCCCCAAACCCTTGGTCCTTTTGTTCTCAGCACTTAAAAAGTATTTTTAGGGATAGTATGAATTGAGTTATTTCTTTAAGATATTTATTACTTGGTTCTAAGATAGTCTGGGCCTTGTGGGTTCGTTATCCATCTATCTTAGTTTGAGAGGCCCCAGGAAGCAGGGAGCTACTTACTGTGACTATATCTGGGCCAATACATACCCAAATCAGTCATTAATAACAAAAGCTATGTTATGTATGATAATGCTCTTGTTATTCGAACTCCTCTTCTTATATTACAACTAAGGTCAGAAAGATTATTGCAACAAGAAGTTTAAGATTTTATCCCCATGAGGTTCCTTGCGGTTGTTTAAAGCCGCTCTTTTAAGTGTACAAGAGTAAAGGGAGAAGTTTGTTGCTACCAAAACTGGGATGTCCGGTTGCCACCATCCCTGCACTGTGTTGCAACAAAGTTCAGGAAAAGATTGCAACGGTGATAGGGGATATTTTGTTGCAATCAAGAAGTGAGGATTCTAATGAGACAAAGATAAACAAAACTTGTTGCAACAAGACTGTCTTTTTTATTGCAATGGGATCCTTTGAAGCAAAGCTTGCATATGGCATGTTGCAGCAAAGGCTGTAATGCAAACCTGGATCCCTAACTACTTCAACTGAAGCAGAAGCTAAGAATCAGATGATCAGAATGCCTCATTCCTACCAAATTTGGATTTTTATACTGATTGCAGTGAAAAGTAAATTGTCTTGTAATGAAAAACCCTGACACTGTTGCAACAGCCAGGATTTGCTATTGAAACAGAGATGCAGAACCTTATGGCAAGCAAGAAATCAGATACTTAGTTGCAACTAAACCTGGCCACTTGTCACATTATAACAAAGGCTTTATAATTGAATGGGGAGAGAAGCCAAAGGCACTTATGGCCACAGGAAAAGAGGCACTTCAACAGACAGGCCTGTACCATTGTAACTAAGCCAAAGGAACTTGTTGCAATGCAAACCTGACTCCCTGTCTTGCAAAAAGAACCTAGACACTTTTAGATAGACACTCTGTATCAACCTGTTGAAACAAAAATCAAGAAACTCACCACAAGAAAAAACTGGATACTCTGCCATCCTCAAAGCCTGAGGTTGTTCCACAATTAAATGGCAACTTACTTCACTATAAACTTAGACTTTTATTATATCAAGATGAATACATTGTTGTTACTTATAATAAGTTTCAGCAATGTCTTTTGTTTTCATATCAGTCATTTCCAGAGATCCTTCCTCACTGCTAAACGCTAAATGCATTTCTTTCAACAAAGAAAAAACCTTAAACAAAACCAACAAAAATCACTTAAAGTTACATGCAAATAGCTCTCCTTTCCCACCTCTCTATTTAACAGAGAAAGGTGTTCCCCCATCTTTTCACAGGGGTCAAGATTAATTAATACTCAGACTTTTAATTATAGTCGATAAGTATTTTATTCTCCTGGTTCTGTTTACTTCATTCTAACTTAGTTCATATAATTCTTCCCATGTTTCTCTGATTTATTCTGTATTTTAAAAAAATTTTTTGTTAGAATGCAATCATGTTCCATTGCATTCATTTAACAGTTTACGCAGTCATTCTCTTATCACTGGGCACCTACTTTATTTCTACATTTTTAAGTCCTACATATTTATATTGTGGCCTCCTTGGACTACCTAAAGGGTTTTGTTTTGAGTCAAAGGGTATGGATTTGTAACTTTTCTTGACATGGGTACATTTTTGCAATAAGATTATCTTTTGGGAGAAAAAGTCTGATAGATGCCTTTGGTTTCAAAATCACTGTTATTTCTCTATGTGCCCCCAAACTATTTAACCCTCTCTTGTAAGAAAAAGTTAAGAAAAGATTACCTACCAAAGTGACTTTGTAGTGACAAAGTGACCTACCCTTTGGAGTGCCCAAACCCATATTTTCCTACCCCTGTTAAAAGGAGAGAAGTATATTTTATTATTAATCAGTTCTCCTCAAAGATATTCTCCCCTCAAACAATCATCGAGAAGTGTATGGCCACCCTGACACTGAATTATATTGCTCATGTCTTTCTATTCTACTGTAACAAAATTTTGATTATGCTACTTGGACAAAGTCTTGGAACCCTCCTTCAACAGAAATATCGCATATTCTTTGGAAAGAAGGGTCAAGGGCAAGGTAAAGAAAGTCATGTACCAGGGGTCAGGAAACCTGGATTTCAGACTCAACTAGTCTCCAACTTTATTACCTTGTGCAAATCATTTCATCTCTTTGTCTTTAGTTTCTTTTATTTTTTAGAAAGGGATTAAAAATATTGATCTTGCTGGTTGTCATAGCATTATTATGTGGCTAGAGAGAGAGAGAATTTGGGAATTGGAAAGAACTTTATGAATCATCTAGCCCAACCCATATATCCCTAGTATTTGTAAACATTTGATTAGCCTCTGTTTAAAGAGCTTCAAGGAGAAAGAACCCATCACATCCCAAGGCAACCCAGTCCACTTTTGGAGTAGCTTTGACTGTTAGGAAATTTTCCCTGACATCAAGCCTAAATCTGGCTCTTTGCAGCTTCTACTCATTGATCCTGGTTGTACCCTATAGGACCAAACAGAATAACTTGAATCCCTTCTTCATATGAAACTACTTGATTGACTGACAAGAATTCTCCATCCTGCTTCCTCCCCTCTTTTCCTGCTCCTTATCTCTTCCTCCATCACACTCCCCTTTTCCTCCTCCCTTCTCTTTTTATTTCTTCCCCTTCTTTTCTCCAGGCTGATCATCCCCAGTTCCTTTACCTGATTCTCATATGACTTGGACTCAAGACCCTTTGTCTTCCTGGTTGCTCATCTCTGTGCTTTTGTTATAGGTATCAAAGATTTTAAAGTATCATATAGACATTATTTCATTTTGGCCAAAGCTTGGAAAACAAACTACTCTGAAAACTAAGTCTAGGAGCTCATGAAGCAAGCTCTTTCTTTTCTAAAGGCTGCAATGAGGCCTTGCTAAGCCCTGAGTTCCTACCCCACCCTGGATTCCCAGCCAAATTGAGGAAACTTGCTATGAAGAATTACAGGTTAGCCTACAAGAGATCTCAAAAGATTATCTAGTCCAACCTCTTTATTTTAGAGAAGAGAAAAATGAAGGCTAGAAAGATGAAATAGATTTGACTAAGGCTACACAGGGAGCAAATGGAAAAGCCAGGATCCTGTCCAGTGCTGTTTCTGGTAATCTACATCCCCCACAAAAAATTTAATTGCAAAGAGCACCTTCATATGACCAAAACTCATTTTCTATTCATTTAATAAGATAATCTAAGTGCTTGTTATGAGCAGAACATTTGGCTGACTTGTGGTAGGTGCCACACAAATACTTATCCTCCTTTCTCTTTCTGTTGGGAAAGTTTAGATAAGGCATGGCTCCATCCTTCAAAAATATTACAGTAAGGTAGAAGAAATTGATATATACAGAGAAAATTATTTCTAGGTTCAAATTTGATCTTTGGGTGACCATGGGCAAGATCCTTTTGGGGCTTCAAGGAAATCTCTGACTATAAATTATAGAATCAGAATGGATAGTCATCTGCCCTTTCCTTGCAAAATAGATGATCCTGAGTTACTACCCCCATATTGCATGTTAGGAAATGAATGTTCAGAGAAATAAAATTTCTTTCCTTTTGTTATACAGATAATTTAGGATGTTAATTATTCAATCATATCTGACTTTTTTCATTTAGTTTTCTTGGCAAAGACACCAGAATGGTTTGCCATTTCCTTCTCCAGCTCATTTTACTGATGAAAAAACTAAGGCAAACAGTTAAATGACTTGTCTTGGGCCCCCCAGTTAATAATCGTCTTGAGACTAGGTTTAAGCTCAGTAGGATGAGTCTTCCTGACTCCAGGTCTGGCACTCTATCCACTTCACCACCTAGCTACCCCAATTTAGGGTAGAACATAGAATTTGTATGTAGGTCTTCTAGATTCTGAGTTAAAACTACCAAGAGATGATCATCTGGATATCCAGTAGGAAGGGAGAACCCACTTTTCAGGCAGGAGACAACCCATTCCACTTCTGGATAGTTCTCAAAGAGGTCTGTAGATTCAAGGTCTCTCACTCTTTCCCTTGTTCCACCTCTTGATGATCTATTGCTACCACATCCCTACCATTCCATAATAACTTACTAGACTGTAAACTCCTCAAGGGTAGCCATAGTCTTCTACTTTATGTCCCCCCTCCCATCATCAGGGTTGCATCATCCTGGGCACCAAGCAGAAGCTGAGTAAACATCTGCAGACATGAAACAAATGGAAAAGGCAGGAAACTTAATAGCAGTAGCATTTGGAAACTCAGTGTCGGCACAAGCAGTGATGGGATGCTTTTCTGCTCTCGAATCTCTTTAACCACAATGCAATTCAGGTCGGGGAGCCAACGAAGCAGGCTCTTTGGGCCCCGGATCGGCTCCCCTAGCAATCCAGCAGAGCATCTGTCCACCTTCCTTTTGCCACCCAGCGAAGCTGCTGCACACAAAGCCCAATCGCTGCGCTCGGCACTTCACTCATCCTGCCTGGCCCCCGGGGTCCCCAGAAGCCTGGGGTTGGGAAGGCGGGCAGGGACAGGCGCTAGGCATCGAGTGGCCGGTCGCATCGAACCGGAGCCGGAGGCCGAGAGCAGGAGAGGAAGGGAGAAGTGGAAAAGGGAGGGAGGAGGTAAGGGGAGGGAGGAGGAGGGGGCGGAGTAGGGACTGGAGGGAGTGGGGGGAAGAGGCCTCGCTCCGAGGAGGGAGCAATTGAATTTCAAACACAAACAACTGCATGAGCGCTCACCCACCTCCCGGGAGCTAAGGACCCCCCAATCAGCGGCCCGCACCCCTTTACTGGAGGCGGAGAAGGAAGAGAAGGCGCGGGGAACTGAGCCTCGGGAGCCGGGGCCAGGGGGTGGGCGCCTGTTTCAGGGCAGGGGGGATTGCACGAGGAAGAGGAGGGGGCCCGAGCGGCGCCTCCC
The DNA here is from genome assembly GCF_902635505.1 of Sarcophilus harrisii. NCBI lineage: Eukaryota > Metazoa > Chordata > Mammalia > Dasyuromorphia > Dasyuridae > Sarcophilus > Sarcophilus harrisii. The sequence goes on along the minus strand of NC_045429.1, from coordinate 359,125,774 downwards.
CCTGTCCCCCTTTCGCGGTAGCGGAGTCAAACTTCAGCTCTCTCCTTCCCTGGGCCCCCCTTCCGCTCCAGAATTGAGTTTGGGGGAGCCACCGGAACCCCCAAGATGTCCCGCTCCAACAGGCAGAAGGAATACAAATGCGGAGACCTGGTGTTCGCCAAAATGAAGGGATATCCTCACTGGCCGGCCCGGGTAAGGAAGGAAAGGGATGTGCGGAGGTGCTGGGGCCGGGGCCAGGGCCGGGACCGGGCCGGGCTGGGCCGGGCCGGGCTGGGGGAGCAGATGGGTCCCGGAGGGGAGTACGTGGTGGGGGCGGGAGGGGGGTAAAGGAAGGGATAGGCCACGCTTATGCCCCAGCCGCCCGGGTTGCATAACGCGGGCACTAGCACATTGCACCCGGAGGGGGTGGGGGCAGGGGACGCCTGGGTCCCCGATTTTGCCCCCTCCCCGCCCCCATCACAGCCGGGCTCTCGGTCTCTCCACCTCCGTGTTATATAATGGTCTGGGCAGCTCGTGGGTCCGGGCAGCCAGGCCTCTTTGCCCAGGGACTGGAGAGGACTTGGCGGAGGAGAGAGGGGAGGGGAAAGGAGGGGGCGAGCACCTGGATCGGAAAGAGTGAGGGCCCTATTCAAAGTATACGTATGTAAGGGATAGAGACTACGTGCAGGTCAGTTTTAGTCTCCTTCTCCCGAATGGCCAATGTCCCTTTCCCCAGGCCCCATCCTGGTCAGTTTCTCCCTTGGGGCAGTCTCGCCAGCTTGTCTGCCTCACTTGAGGGGCTGGCTCAGTCTCTCTCCAGAAACTCCTCCCACCCCCGGGGATGAGAGATATAACCTCCCCTATATTCCTGCTCCCTCGAACACCTCCATTCTGGGGTTCCCCTCCCTGGTTCCCTCCTGTTTCCCTCTTTCTGTTTCACTCACAGTACACCACCACCACCACCACCGTTTAGAGGAGGGAAAAGTGCCTAGGCCAGCCTGTGCGTTTGTGTGTTTGGCTGTGGGAAAAGAGTTTGTTCCTAAATCCTGGAAAACTTTGGGCTTGGAAGAGGGGGGTGTCTACCTGGCTAAGGAGATAATTGGAGAGAAAGCATTCCCTCTCCACCAAAAAAAAAAAAAAAAAAAAAAAAAAAAAAAAAAATCCTTCTAACGAACTAAACTCTAATTTAAGAGCCAATGGAAGGATCTCTGGGCAGCTCTTGGAACTGGGGGTTCATGGGAGAAGGGAGCTTCTTTGTAGTTGAGGAGGGAGGGGGTGGTTGCTCCTCCCTCCCAGGTGTGTGCATCTCCCGCCACTACCGTCCTAGTGTCGGCCATGTGGTTGATCGCCACACTGTCCCTCTGCCTCTAGTAGGCCCCTGGAGAAAAGCTGGGTTGCTCTCTCAGTTCTGGCTTAGGCCTTCCCTGCCCTCAGTACCTGTCCAGGTGCGAAGTGGATAAAGAAGAAAAGGGAAAATCAAATCAATAGCCAAACTCTTTCTTCAAGTTGTATCTTTAGAACTGGAGTGGAAGTGGGGGGTTGGGAGGAAGAGTAGGAACTCAGATTAAGGAGAGGAGGGGAGATAGTAGATACAGGAAGGAAAAGGAAAGACAAAGTTGATGGAGTGTGTATCCCCTACTCCTGATTTTTCTTTTTAAGGTTTGTGTTATTAGTTACTTAGAGATAGTAAGGGAGGCTCTAAGATTCCTAAAATTATAAGTTTTACTTTAGAATAAATATCAGAATGAGGGACAAAACAAAATTGGGAGGGGGATTGTGGGGAAAGAACTCTATAGGAAAGGATCCACTTAGCGGGCAAGTGACAATTTATTGAAAAAGTGTGTGTGGGGGGGGGGATTTTTCCTCTACTTGTGTTCTTGTATGTTATATGGCTAAGTCCTAAATCTTAAATGTTAAAGTAAGGGGAGTTTTAGTGTGAATTTGTTAAGTCTGAAGGGTGTCCGTAACAGTGACAGTACCTGAAGAGGAAAATCTCTTCTTGTGTGTAGGGGTGTCTGCAGGAGGAATTTTATGTATTTGTGTTTGTGTATGAATGTGTATGTAGGAGAGATGTCTGTCAGGGAAATCTACCTCATGTGTTTTGTTTTGTGTCTGGCCGAGGGCTGCCTTCCTCTAAGTGTGTATGTAGGGGGAGTTTCTATGTGTGTATATAGAGAGGGCAGTCTTTTGTATGGATCCATTTGGATAGGATAACTTTCTATGTGTTTAGGGAGGGAGGGTCTTAGTAATAGCAACAACAATAATAATAGTTAATTTTTAAGATTTGTAAAGTATTTTATATATGTGTTCTCATTTGGTCTTCAGAAGGACCCTTTGAGGTAGGTCCTGTTATTCCTTATTACAAATAAGGAAATTGAAGAGAGGTTAAATGACATGTCCATGATCAAATAGTCTCTAGGTATTATAGGCTGAATTTGAACATAGTTCTCTTTTTGAATCCAAGTTCAGTGATCATTCCACTCCATTACATGTTCCACTCTGTAAGGGATGGAAGAGCTTAAAAATGTTTAGGGGGGGATGGGACTTTGCTTATGTATGTGTATTTAGGGAGGGCAAATCTTGTAAGTAGATCTACTTGTGACTGCTAAGAAGGAAGAAAATTTGTATGTTGGGTAGTGGTCATTGAATCTCTTCATGTTGGTGTTAGAGAGAGAGTCTGCTTGTATGTGCTGAGGGGAAAATAATTTCTGTATCTGCTGGAGGTGGGGCAGTGTCCTTCTGGGTCTACTGGAAAGAGAGAAAATCTCCCTGAGTGGTTCAGAGTGTCCTGGTAGCTTCATATGTTTGTCTGCTTCTAGGGTGGAGGTGGGGGAGTTTTTATGAGTGTGTCTGCTGGAGAGGGGAGCAGAACATTGATTTTGTGTGTGTGTGTGTGTGTGTGTGTGTGTGTGTGTGTGTGTGAGCGCTCTCATGCACTGGGAAAGTGTCCCTGTGCATGTCTGCTAAATGGGGGGGAGAGAGGGGAGGAATTATTGTCTGCATCTGTTGGTATGTTTGTCTGTCTGTTGGGAGGCAGTCTACAATATTTATCTGTTAGGGGAAGAGATTTCTTTTTTGAATTTATTTTTTAATTTTGATAATAGCTTTTTATTTTCAAAATACATGCAAAAATCGTTTTCAACCTTCACCTTTGTAAGACCTTGTGTTCCAAATTTTTCTCTCTTTCTTCCTCCCACTAGACAGCAAGTAATCCAATATAGGTTAAACATGTGCAATTCTTCTAAACATATTTCCACATTTATCATACTGCACACACACACAAAATCAGATCAAAAAGGGAAAAAATGAGAAAGGAAAAAAAAACCATGCGAACAACAAAAAGGGCGCAAATACTACATTGTAATCCACATTCCACTGGGAAAAGAGATTATGTGTGTATTTGGGGGGGGGGGTGCTTCTTATATGTTTCTTCTTAGGGAAGGCATCTACTTCACTGTGTGGGAAAGGAGGGAATCTCAAGTGTGAGTGTGTGAGTGAATGTGTGTGTGTGTGTGTGTGTGTGTGTGTGTGTGTGTGGCAGTGGTCTAAAGAAGTCTTCTTATAGATATTTCCTATAAGAGTCTTATGGTATGTGGATGTCTGCTGGGGGCAGGAGGAATCACCTTGTGTGGGTCTTGGGGGGAGGTATCTTTGATTTGTATTTGGCTACTGGGAGAGGGGGGCAGGAATCTTCTTATATGTGTTTAGGCAGGGAATCTCCTTGTTGTATGTGTCTGGAAAGGACTATACTTTTTGTATATGTGGGTGGTGTTTCCATTGGTTGGTTTTTACTGTGGGATGGTGGTGGTGGTGGTGGTGGAAATCTTGTGCTTTTTTTTTTTTTAAATCTCCTGGAGGAATCTATGTGTGTGTGTCCATTCTGTAGAAGATCTTGTTATATGTGTCTATTGGGAAGGAGTGGGTGGAAATCTCTCTCTCTCTCTCTCTCTCTCTCTCTCTCTCTCTCTCTGTGTGTGTGTGTGTGTGTGTGTGTGTGTGTGTGTGTGTCTATGTCTTGGAGTAGGGCATTTAATATGTACTTTCTGCTGGGGGGTGGTAGTATCTTTTGGGGGAGGTATTTCTCTACTAGGAAGGGGATCTTGTAAATGTGTCTGGGATACAAGTCTCTATTGTGTGTGTGTGTGTCTGTGTGTCTGTCTGTCTACTGAAAAGGGAGGGAATCTAATTCTTATGTAGAAGGGGAGAAGAGTCTGCTCCTGTGGGGGTGGGGATGTGGAGAGTCTCTAGATCCTGAACTTCCTGGCCCTTTTTATAAACCTGAGCCACACCCTCCTTTTGGCCTTTGGAGGACTATCAACCGGGCCTTTGATCTCCCCAGGAAAGTCCAGGAGGCCCCTAGCCTGTCCCCAGAAGCTGAAGAGTGTGTACTGAATGCTGCATAAATACACATACCCAGAGACACATTTTATCACTCTTTCATGCTCTTCTCCATCCTGAGCACATGTGGAGAGAGGAAGATCCAAGGCAACCGGATCATGGGCATGTAGGAGTTCATACGTGTGGGTAATGTGCACATTTGGACTTTAATCTACCCTTCTGACCCAGCTGGCATCTTGGTCTCAGTGCCAGAGTCACATTGGGTCAGCACAAGCACCAAATGCAGTACTCCCTACTCCCACTCCTACTGGGAGGCAAAGTCCAGAGGTCAGGCTGGAGGCAGCATGGAGGAAGCAGCCTGGGCTGGAAGAGGTGCCCGCCTGGATCCCCTTCTGCATTAGAGGGGAGATTGAAGAAGGCTGAAACCCCAAACATCTCTTCCTATTGGTAGACTTGAGGGAGAGGCCAGTATTTGGCTCCCGTTTACATGAGACTGGGTCTTAAGATTAAAGAATGGGGAAGATGGGGAAGGGATAAGCCAAACCTTTACAGGGTTCTATAATCTAGCCCTAGCCAGGGCTCATGTCTGGACCTTCCAGATAGTGTTATATGTGGGAGCAGGAGATCAGGCAGGGCCATTGTCAACAGATAGGAAACCAGACTCTCCCTGTCCCCTCCCCCTGGGAACCCGTTTTACTAGTAACCCTTAGTGTCCAGAATCATACCCTTTTCCGACCCTATTCCCTTCCCACACCCAACTATATCTCCCCAGTCTTCTGATTCCTTGGAAATGTACTGGAAATGTCTAGCACTTGGTCTCTTGGAATATAGTAGCTCCTCAACATATGTTTGTCAAATGAATACAATTATATGAATATGAATATAGTGATTCCTTTTATCCTCATTTGTAAGATGATGTTTAGACTGGATGATCCCAACACTCTAAATCCAGTGAATCATGGTATATCAGACTTTGGTCTGGATCCAAATCCTATTTTAACACTAATTGGGTGACCCTGAGCATGTCACTTTTCTTTAAGTAAGTTTCTTTATCTACAAAATGGGGAAGGTAATTGCACTATCTACCTCACAAGATGGTTGAGACTGGTAATCCTTAAAAGGTTATAAAAATATGAGTTGTTAATATTATCATAAGCCTGGGACCCCAGTGGAAATCAGCTCTTCCCACAAGAGAGATTCGCCATTCCTTCTCTTTCCTCTCCTGAAGCTAAATCACAGAACCAGAGAAATTTGGAGCTTGAAAGGACCTGAAGGACCATCTAATCTAATCCTGTCATTTGATAGATGTGGAAATATCCCAAAGAAATAAAGTGAATTGCACCAACTCACACAGGCAACTCAGTAGTAGAACTGGAACAAAATTTCCTGATTCCCATGCTTTTCCCTAGAAAAGTATTTCACTATGCCAGGCACTTCATAGAGTCATAGTCTTTTAGATTCAATAATATAGAAGCTGGGCTCAGGAGACCTGGGATTGGTCCCTAGGTCTGAAACTGCATCGCTCTATGAGCAATCTTTTCACTTTTTCATGTCTCAGTTTCTTGATCCATAAAATGAGGTAAGTCACAAGGGGAATAACAGATGGAGGAGATGTCTTGGACCAGGAAGATCTGGGAACAAGCACTGCCTCTAACACATACTGGCTGTGTGACCCTAGATAAGTCAAGCTCTCCTTTATGCAAGAATTGTCTTTACTCTTTTTGTATTCCCAGTGCTCATCACAGTGTCTGGCACACCATAGGTGCTTAATAAATGTTGATTGATTGACTGCCTGACCTAAATTGGTAGGGTTTTCCTCACCCAAAAGGGAATTTCCTATTCCAATGTACATCATAGATCTAATCCCTATGCCTAAAATGGAGATAATATATCATTTACTTCACAGGATAATTGTAGGGAAAACACTTTGCCAGCCTTCAAGCACTGTTGTTGGTGTTGTTATTACTGCTAATAAGAAGAGCTGGAGGTACCTCAGAGATCTAATTGATTCTAACCCCTCATTTGGCAGATGAGAAGTGAGAGGACAGAGCCAAAGTGCCTCCTTTATTTAAAAAACCTTTGCTGGGGTTGCCTAGAATCAACTTAGTTATGAGAGAAAAGGAGTACAGTTTTCTTCATCTGGGACAAAGGTTGCTCCAGAATAGTTCCAGCTGTAGAATAGGGCAAGGCTGGGGTTTAGGAATCCAGATAATTCCAGATTTTGCATCCTCTCTAACCTGTAGAGTATCTAGACTAAGCAGAAAAGATTAGAATAGTTGAATGTTAGGAGAACCCCTTGTCCAGCTTCAGAAACTAGCTGTGTGACCCTGGGATAGTAATGTAATTGTATTTGCCTCAGTTTCCTCATCTGTAAAATGAGCTGGAAAGGGAAATGACACACCAACCACTCCAGGGACTTTGCCAAGAAAACCTCAAAATGGGGTCACAAAGTTTCAGACTCTACTGAAATGACTGAACAACATAGAGATCCCCAGAGAAAGAAAAGGTGGTGGATGAGTAGTGAAGTATACTACTTGGAGCAGATTAATACTGTTTACTAGCTGCTAATCATGATTATTAACTTCCTCAGGGATCTCCAAGCACTTAGTAGCTGTTCTTCTCTTTACCCTTACACTCATAATCCCCAGCATGGAATCTCGGTGAGTGGGGGTGTTTGTGTAAGCAACTCGAATTCTTGGTATGCTCACATATACCTAGACATAACATCTTTTCTCTGTCCCTTTGCTAGTTCTTGCCCCTTCTCATACATACATGGTCTCCAATTCCCCACCTACTTTTCTAATCCCAATTGTCTCTTGTCCCAGATTATCTGATTCCTGGGTCAAATTGAACCTAGGCCATTGGGTGTGTCAGACTGGCAGTGAGCCAGTACCTATTTGGGCTCTGTCTCTGGCTCAGCCCTGCCCCATTCTGGGCCCTCTGTGGGCCATGGTTGGTTTTAAGGTTTTAGAGATTCCCCGTGGGAAATTGTGAAGGCTCAGGGTGGTCCCTAAATCAGGGGAAAGTTTTTTTGGGATCCTTTCATGCCCAGCCCCCTCAAAAGCACTGAAAATTTCTGAGCCCTTATAAATTCATCTTGTAGGCCTCCCTAAGTCTGGTTCTGAGATGCCCCTGGATCTGGGAGCTAAATAAGGCAGAGACAGGATTTTATAAAAATCACAGAATGTCACAGCTAGAAAGGTCTCTAAAAATCATCTAGGACATTGTAATCATTGTACAAATGAAGAAACAGGCCCAGAGTGGAAGAACCAAGATTTTCTGAGCCCTATGACTTATACCAACCTGGACTTCAAACAAGAGATATCTTAAGTACCTGATACAGCTATAATAGCTGTGACCTCTTACCTTCCCACTCTCACAACCCCAGCATATGTGTGTGTTTTGGGGAGGGGGAGTGTTGGAGATAGCTAAAAGAATATGGGGGGCAGGAGACAGGGTCCCTTGCTATTTGCTTGGGCTCCACCCTGACCCATTTAGCTGTGACTCATCTACTCTGAGTCACCCCCTGGGGTTGAAGTCAGTGCTTGAGATTCAGATCCTTTGGGAGGAGGAATATATGTGTGTGTCTGCATGCGGATGTTCACCAGCATATGTGTGTATTTTAGGGGAGGGAACCCCTAGACCCCAGAACTCCCACTCAGTGGAAGAATACCTTTGATTCTGAAGGAGAGAACATAATTCTTTTGAAGCATGAAGAACAAGGGTTAGACTGCAGGGAGGAATTTTCCTCTTTTTTTCAGCAGGCAAGACTTATAAAATCCTATAGTTTAGAGGTAGAAAGTGATCTAGTCCAACTCTCATATTTTACAGATGAAGAAACAGAGTACCACAGGTTAAACAACTTTCTCAAAGTGACACTGTCTGGGGCAGAAACAAACTACAAAATCAAATCCTTTAGACCCTAAATCTTGTTTTCTTTCCTTTCTTTGAATCCCCAGTGCTTAGCACATAGTAAGTCCTTAATAAATACCTGTTGCCTGCTACACTGCTTATCCCCTGCCCTCCTGGGATCAGGGTGGGACAGTGGGATGTTTTATCTCCTGGGAGATCCAGAAGTGGGAAAGAGGATCCTCCTCCTCCTCTCCAATACACACATCAAGAAAGCCCATTCTCTATGGGGGGCAGGTGAGAGTACAGAATGATCCCTTTTGCTGTGGGTGTCCTACTCATGCCTAGACAGATTAGGAAGGCTTTGGGTATTCCTCTGCCCTTTGGTCCTGCTCTTTTTTTGGATAGAGTTTGGGATTGTAAATTTGGTGTCTTGAATCCTTTCTATTTTTAATTCCCATTCTTTGTTTTCCCTCTCCCCCCACCCCCGGGCCTGGGCAACTGGATGCCTGGGTTCTTTGCCATGCTGTGCGGCTTTGGGGAGGGCGGGGCTGACCCTTTCTAAGCCAGTTTTCCGGTGGGGGTGTGTGCTTGTGCGTGGGCCCCGGTGGAGACTTAGGAGGGAGGTGTGAGGTCTTTGAGATCTCTGGAATCTGGTGTAATGTAAGTGTCGGGCCTTTCTCTGGCTCTGACCCATAAATGGCTGGAGTCACACCATGGGGAGTGACGGAAGACCGCGTGGGTGCCTGCTTCCCCGGGACAGCCTCCATATTCCTCTCTGCCTTTCTCTTGGCCTCAGTGAGGCTTGCATATCTGCCCCTTGGACCGTAATTTTCACCCCTACCCCCAGCCCTGGTTTATAGTTCCTGAAGCGCTCTACCCAGACCCAAAGGGCTGGGACTCGGGGCTTTTGCTATTATTATCGTGTCTCCCTCCCGGGATCTCTAAGCACGGGTATTTCAGATTTTGCTTCTTGTTGGCCCCTCAGGGATGTTAGGGGGTGGGGGGTGGGAAGGCTGCTGGTAATAGGGCCCAGGTGTCCTGGCAGAGGAACTCTCCCTCTAGCCCCTAGCCAGGTCTGAAGTTCTAGACACTGCTCTCCCGTGCTGTTCTCCATGTTGGGAACCTTGGTGCTCCAGTCTCCCTGCTGTGGTTTGATGGAGAGGACTCAGGTGTCCGACTCCAAGCGGAAGACGTGGGGAGTGGAGCGAGAGTTTTGTGTAAGTGGAAGTGGCCCAGTATCCCCTCCCCCCCTTATCCTGAAGGGTCAGTGGGGGAGGGGTGGCCACATTCCTGGTTGCTGAGTGGCCCGGGGGCGGGGCCGGGGCCGGGTTGTCATGGCGACAGGGATTGTGTGCTGGGGGAGAACCTGCCTTTCCATCCCCACCCCCACCCTGCGCACACGTGTATGTGGGAAAGACCACGTTCTCGGGTTCAGGGCTGGGCTGTTTCTTTGCCCCTGAGGGAGGAGGCAGCTGGGGACCAGGACTTCTGCCCCGGGGAGGAGCTCTGGATGAGACCACATGGGGGGAGGTTGTGGTTAAAGGAAGCTAAGTGGGGGTGGGGACAAAACTGAGCTCAGATTAAAAAAAAGAAACACCAAAAAACAAACCAACAAACAAAAAAACCTTTTTCTTTGAGTTTAATTTTTTTCTTTTTCTTTTTCTTTTCTTTTTTTTTTTTTTTTTTTTTTTGAGGGTCGCTCTGTTTGCCTTTCTGAGAGATGTCTTCTGTCTCTCCTGAGGTTTTTCTTCCTGGCCTATGACTATTTCTTTCTGCTGCCTTTGTCTGTCTGTCTGTATTAATCACACCCTAGGTCAGCAATCTGTCCTGTCTCCCCCACCCTGGAGCAACCTCTGGGTCTTCAACCAACATGGCTACCCAGCCTCTGTGCGGCGGGAAGCCAAGCTGCTAGTAGGGCTGCAAAGACTGCTGGGAGGTGTAGTTTTCCATGCCTTCTCTTCTGCTCTTGATGGCCTAGCCCAGAATCCTGGGAGCTGAGGGTTTCATGCCCCTTCTGCTCTGGGGCCTCCTACTGTTCCCAGCCCTCCCCTTTCTCCTTTCATGTTTGTCTCCATCCTAATTGTCTCACACCTTTTAATAACAACCTTCCAGACCTTGGAAGTTGAAAGAGGGGAGGGGAAAGAAGTACTATTTCCTTGGCTGTGATTAAGCTTTGTTCTTTGCAGAGGGACCAGACACACATGGGTTGTTTCCACTGCCCCTAATTTAGAAGTTAGGAGGTCCAGGTTTTGATTTCAGTGCCCTCATTTATAAAATCAGAGGGTTAGTTCATATGACTACTATCTAAAGCTCTTCCATGGCTCCAATGATGTGTGGTGTAATTCCCTCAGAAATGAACTTCTCCCTCTCAAGCAAATATCCCCAAGATTTATATAGGAGGTTGAGCTAGCAGTTTCATGTTTCCTTCTCCTGTTCCCCACCCCACCCCATCCCCCATTCCTACCTAGATTGATGAAATGCCAGAGGCTGCAGTGAAGTCAACAGCCAACAAGTACCAAGTTTTTTTTTTCGGGACCCATGAGACGTGAGTGAGCTTTGGGGGGAAAGGGGAAAGAGGGAGAGGTGAGGGGGAAGGAGGATCTGGAGAAGTGGAAAGACAAAGGGTTGTAGGGTGGTTAAAAGGGGCATAAGTTGGGGGGGTTAGGGAGAAAGTATGAAGAGAAGGGGAGTGTCTCTTTTCTCTTCTGCATGGAGGCAGTCTGTAGAATGACCTTGCATTTCTTCCACCTTAGAGCATTCTTGGGTCCCAAAGACCTCTTCCCGTATGAGGAATCCAAGGAGAAGTTTGGCAAACCCAACAAGAGGAAAGGTTTCAGTGAGGGTCTGTGGGAGATAGAGAACAATCCTACTGTGAAGGCCTCTGGCTACCAGGTAAGCTCTAGTTCCAGATGGAGGAACCTCCAAGGAGGGAATAGTCACTTTTCTCAAAGAGTTGCTATGGGGGAGAAAACTCAGCCTATATGATGTGAGAACTGGTAGTGCTGTTGGGTGGGTGGGGAATTTTAGCAGAAGGGTTAAGAAGGAGATTATAACAAGAGAGAACATGGGGGTGAAACAGTTTATTTAGAAGTTCAGATGATGGAGGGTAAGACACTCAGGTTTCATCTGCCAAAGTACAGAGTCAGAACTCTGAGGCTCCAGGAAAGGAGGGGGGGAGGAGATGGGGAAAGAAGGAAGCCGAGGAATTAGAATTGGGCAGAGGGTCATGTCTGTCTCGATAGGGGTGGGTGTTGAGGTGAGAGTGAAATAGCATTTATATTTGACTCTTCTACATCCTCATGTCTTCTATTCAGTTACTTACCAAGTCTAAATCACAATAAATATCTCTGGCCTCTGATAATTCCTGCTTCTCCCTATTGCTATCCCAGGTCTTCATTATCAATATTGACATTTTAAATGTCAATATTGGCCTACTAACTGAGATTCTTCAAGTCTTCTCTTTAATACAACCTTCTTATATTACCAACAGTATTTCATTTTTTTTGAAAAATTCATACATCTAATCTTGTTACTCTTATTCACAAAACTTTCATTGGCCCCCTCTTGCTAGCAGATTAAAATTCAAAGTCTGATCTGGCATTTGAGGCCATCCATCATTTCTATAAAATCAGTAAACATTTTAAAAGCTCTACTGTTAGCACTGAGAATACAAAGAAAGGCAAAAAACAGCCCCAACTCTTAAGGAGCTCATAATCTGATGGAATTAGATAGCTGTCCTGGGTCATCTCCTTAAATGAAGAATTTTAGAGAAATTCTCCACTGTCTACTCTCCATTCTGATCAGAGGCAGGCAGGTGTCAAGGGTGGGGAAAGGGGAATGACCTTTCTGCTTCATTTCATATTCTTCTTTTGTATCAGCTCTATACTGTTGTCAAACTGGATTGCTCCCTTCCCTTTGGACACACTGAACTTTCCTGCCTTTGTTATCCTGTTCCTAAACCTGTAATCCTATTCCTCTACCTGCTAAAAGCCTACTCCTTCTTTAAAGCTCAGCTTAAAATCTATCAATCTCATTCTAAGAATGAAATAGCTCCTCTGGTTCTTAACCTTCTCTCTAAGACTTCACTGACTACTTTTTTGTTGGCATTTACCAGGTGCATTTATAATATAATATTCTTGTTACAGCATCTAGTCATTGGGTCTTCTTTACCTATTAGAACATGAGTTTTAGATCTCAAGGATTTGTATTTCTCTCTGTGCTCTAAGTACAGTAGGCATTTAATGAAGGTAAACTCACATTAACATGCATTAATTAAGCATGTAATTTATCATGGAGTCTCTTCCTATAAGAGGCTTATTCAACTGAGGGAGTCCATATATAATAGATAAAGTGATACATTGTAAATAAAAAGTAACAATGATGAAATGAATGGAAATTTTAGAAGTTAATCCAATTAATGTCTAAAATAAAAACAGAAATTAGAGGAAGTAACTCATCAAAGAGAATTCCTGGGAAGTAGCTTCTGGATTGGTGGGAAAAGAAAGTTTGTATGGGGGGGGGAGGGGTGGACATGGGTATCTCCCTTCTCATCAAACATCTTGATCATTTTATTTTCAGGAACTTAGAATTAAGAACCCATTTTAAATAAAGATGGAAGAGGATTTGTGTAGGGGAAAGGGAAGCAGTTGACTAGGGAAAGAGGCACAAATAAGGGGTCTGGGATCTACCTCTTCTTTTTGATCCCCCCACCAGCCATCCCAGAAAAAAGGCTGTCCAGAAGATGCTGAGCCTGATCGAGAGGTATCAGAAGGGGATGGGGAGAAGAAGGGGAACACAGATGGTAGCAGTGACGAGGAGGGAAAGCTGGTCATTGATGAACCTTCAAAGGAAAAGAATGAGAAGGGAGCACTGAAGAGGCGAGCCGGGGACTCACTGGAGGTAACAACACTGTCCTGGGATATCCCAGATACCTGAAATTCGAATGTTCGATCTCTTCCCCAAAATTGTAGAAAGGCAAAGTTCAGTTCAGTGTGAGGAGAAGTTTCCAAACCATCAGGTCTGTTATAAAGAATGTGTTGTTTTGGGAGCTAATGGATCTCCTCATGAGTTTTTCAGATGAAAACTTGCTCTCCATTTATTGAAAATGGTTATGGGGGAGGGATTCTTGCTTATGATTGAGTTAGATTATTATGATATATGTTATGCTATAACTAGATATAAACCACAGATAAATGTGTATACACTAGTGTGTAAATATACATATGTGTATAAAATTTGATCCTTTGATCCTTCCAACAACCTTGTGAGGAAGATGCTGTTTTAAATCCCCATTTTGCAGATGAGGAAACTGATGCTGAGAAGTTTGATTTGCCATTACACTGTGCTGCCTCTTGGGGGGGGGGGGGTTCTACCTCTGAGATTCCAGGGAGTTGAGTAATAGACCTGAATTGAGAGGTAAAAGAAGTTGGAGGAAGGAGTTTGAAGGGAAGCTATGTGCAAGCTCAGGAAGCCCTGAGCTAGGAGTCAGGAGACTTATTGAAACTAATCTTGAACAAGTCAACACCTCTGAATTTCAGTTTCTTCATGTGTAAAATGATAATTTACTTCACAGTGTTGCTGTATCTGCCAGTGCTTTGTAAAGTATAAAGCCTTGTGGAAGTATATTATTATTAAAAATTATTATAACTTATAACAGGAGGATGAGATTTAAAGAAAGGGAGATGGGAGCTCATGAGTGAGATTAGTCTGAGTATGAACTAAGGGGGAAGGAGGTACAGGTAACGATCCCTTTAACCTAATCTGTACATTTATTCTCCCTCCTGCTCTACTCAATTGAATTTAGGATTCCCCCAAACGACTTAAGGAAACCCAGGACCCTGAGGGGGAGGGGGATGAGAAAGAAGAGCTGGCTCTAGAGGGAGAAAGAGCTCTTCCCACTGAAGGGGAGAAGAACAGTGCCCCCTCGGAACCAGGCCCCGGCCGGGGTTTGGTTGAAGAGGAAGAGGAGGAGGAGGAAGACGATGAAGAAGAAGAAGAAGAGGAAACTGCCAAGGAGGAAGGCCCTACTCAGGGTGTCAGAGATCACAAGGAGAGGTAAATGAATGAGGAATAAGGAGGGATCCACCCCCATATAAGATCTCTCTTAGGACCCTTCTCAGAGATTCATTTACAGTGTAGTCTTTAGGAAAGACTTTCTAAATTCTAGAATAGTATACATTAGGATGTGGGCATTTGAAGGGGAGGGGGAACCATTTCTAAGACCGGGAAGGATTTCCTGTGGTCTGTCTCCTAATGTCTGTTTGAATATAGGGGTGGGAGTGGGGCGGGGGATGTATCCTGTTCTAGAAGCAGCTTGTATAGGTTATGAGGGAAGAAGTCTCCAGTGAGCTGGAAACAGAATGGACGCAAAGTAATTCTCTCCTGCTTTGTCTCCTGCAGCCTGTAGCCGACAATGTTTCCAGAGGAGCCCCCACCCTGTTCCTGCTGCTGTCTGGGTGCTATCGGGGAAACTGGTCATTGCCTGCAAACTGGGAACCCCCCCCTTCTCCTGCCCCCCGCCCCTGATACCCTGACATCGGCAGCTCTCTCTTTCTCTCTCTTTGAGCACCCTCTCCCCACTCTCCCTTGGGCCCAGTCCATACTGGGTAAGGAAGGAAGGGATCAGGGCCTGGCACCACTGTCTCCCACCACTCTCTCTGACCCTCTTCTGCTAGGCAGTGGAATGCCTCCCCCCTCTCCTGAGTCTCAACCTCTTCCCTGCTGTCCTCATTGGCCCCAGCTCTGATTTTGGGAGGACCCAGTTTTGGGAAGGGTGCTAGCTTCTGAGGGCTGTTATTTCAGTGGGGAGTTGACTGGGGCTTTCCTGGACTAGCTAACTTCCTGACCTTTCCCTCAGCCTTTCCCCACCTCCACCCCCCATTCCTGGAAAGACTGGTGAGTGAGGATGTGGGTTTTAGAATGGAAAGGATGGAAGGTAGACTATAAGAAGGGAGCTGCCCAAAGTTTGGGAGGAGGGTGCATTACATGAGGAAGGGGGTGAATAATCTCTGCCCTCCAACCCTAATCTATCATCCCCTTGCCCTGGGATGATCTGCTGATTCAGGGAAAGTCTGACAACTGGAGTGGAGTTAGGTAGGGGAATAAATGCTTGGTGATTGGTCCCTATTCCTGCCTTTGGTACCCTATAACATTCTGGGAGTGACAGCTGTCCTAGTCATTGTTTCTAGGGTTACAATCTTGGGGCACTGAGGGTCTAGCAGAGGGTTAGGTAGTCCTTGAGTAGGTTCATGGAGAAGATAGCCTGGAGAGGGTATGACTATATTTGAAAGCCTCTCCACTGAGGGGTGAGAGATTGCCCTTCATACTGTTATCTGTCTTCTTGCCCTTGGCATCATAAAACTCCTTCCCAGGGCCCAACACCTGGGAAGAAGTTGCCCCAGTGAGATGAGGTGGGGAAGTTGGGCATTAGACCCTTCCCCTTCACTCCTTCTAATCCCCATCCCCTGGTGCTTCAGGCCCTCTTTACAGGAATATTTATCACCAAGGCAAAGAAAAAAGTAAAGTGGCATTTTTTAGGAAACATTTTTAATAAAAAAAAATTACAAAAAATATTTTAAAAGATTCCCTAATCCTCCATGCTCCTCTTTTCCCTTTCTCTCCCTATCTTCCCACTTCATCTTCCCTATCCTCTTGTCTTTCCTGACCCGTCCTTCCCCTATCTTCATCCTACCCCCCACTCCCTACTGCTACACCTGGATTTTCTGATTTGCTGGAAATGTAGTTGTCTTATTTGGGGCTTAATGACTTTCTTTTTTTTTTTTTGTAGCTGGGCTTTGGTTTTTTTCTTCCTTGTGTCTCTCTTGTGTTTTTTCCTCTTCCTTGTTGTCTCCTCATCCACCCCCAGGAACTAGACCCATTCCTCTTGCTATTATCACCAGATTCAATTTGTAACCTACAGAGAGAACAAAAAGAGGGAAAAAAGTCTCCTACCTTTCCCCAATAATCTTCTCTCTCTCTCTCTCTCTCTCTCTCTCTCTCATTCTCTCTCTCTTCTCTCTCTCTCTCTCTCTCTCTCTCTCTCTCTCTCTCTCTCTCTCTCTCTCTCTCTCTCTCTCTCTCTCTCTCTTTCTCTCTCTTCCCCTCCCTCCCTCCCTCCCTTCTTCTCTTTCTCTCTCTCTCTTTTTCTCTCTCTCTCACTCACTCATCTGCTCCCATCCCAACAACCTCCTCCTCTCCCTTCTCCCTGGGCTCTGATGAAAAGTTGCCGACTGTAGCTTTGGAAATTTAGCTCTAAGAACCGGTAGACAATTTCAGTTCTAGGACAATAAACCTGTTGATTATTATTTGGGGCCCTGGCTGGTTCTGTTTTTTTGTGGGGGGCATTGGGGAGGAAATTGGATATGAGCTCTCCCTCTCCCTTTCCTTTTCCCTTCTCCTGGCCCTAGAACTTAGGATCATTTGTGCAACAGCTTGGTTGCTGCTTATTAACAGGGACATCTTAAGGAATTTGAATACTGGAAGCATAGACTTTAGCCTTAAACTTAAAAAAAATAGTCTTAATCTCTTTCATAATAATAGTGAACATTTATATAACATTTTAAGGTTTGTGAATTTCTTTACATTTGTTTTCTCATTGAGCTTCACACCAATCTTGTGAGGGAGGTGCTATTGTTATCCCCAGTTTACAGATGAGGAAACCCAAATCAGGTAAATTATGTGAGTTTCCCAGTGTCACAAAGCTAGTAAATGTTCAAATTCCAGTCAAATTGATTTAATTCTTAAGACTAGCTCTCTATTCATTTTACTTCTTAGCTGCCTTTTTATCCAGGTGACATAAGGATTCTATACTAAAGTTATCCTCAGATGCTTCAGAATGATATGGATGTGACTGAAGTCTCAAAGGCTGTGCCAATGGAGCACAAATTTCTCCAAGTCTCACTGGTATGGTTTTGAGTATGGTTATGGACTATGAAGAATCATACCATGTCAAAACTAGAAGACTCTTCTATCTTATGTAGTACTAACCCTTTTATTTTGTAGGAGAAGTAATGGAGGCCCAGGGTAAGAGAAGTATTTTATCTAGAGCCATACAAGGGAGTTACTGGTAGAGAAAGGACTCTGACATATTCCTAGCTCTCAATTAGTGTATTTTTTTCATCTGCCCTGCTGTTTCTCTGTTATCCAAGGACCAACCTGTCTAACAAGAGAATCTCATTCCCAGGACATTGGCCATCAGGAAATGAGTCTTTTTTGGATACATTAACGTGTTAGACTGCTGTGGTCTGGAAGGGTTTTCATTTGTATCAGTGGGTTGGGCACCTAAATTAGGATAGCTAGCTGGCTTAATGAATGAAGTGTAGGATTTAGAATCAGGAAGATGAGTTCAAAACCTGTCTCAGACTCTGGTTTTGTGACCCATAGGCAAGTCACTTAATTGCTGTCATCCTGTTTCCTCTTCTGTAAACTGAGGGTAATAATAGCTTTTATGTCCCAGGATTTTTGTGAGGATCAAATTAGGTAATATAAACATTATATAAGGGTTCCCTATTAATGTTATTAAACTCAGATCCCGATATCATAAAGATATTAGGCTACAATGAACTCTAAAGGGACCCTTTTTTTTTTTATTTACAGGTTATATGTATGGGTAACTTTGCAGCATTAACAATTGCCAAACCTCTTGTTAAGGGACTCTTAAATGGGGAAGAACAGGAATATAATCAGCATGTGGAGGGGTGGGTGTGTAGAAGGGCATGTAGGGGGAGGACCCATGGAATCAGAAGAGTTGGAATGGACCTCTGAGGTCTTCTAGCAGACCTACTGTAACTGAAAAAGAAATATCCTCTATAAAATCAACAAGGTTTTGTTCTAGTTTATGCTTGAAGACTTTTGGAGATGAATAACCCTCTACAGAAGCAGTCCATTTCACTTTTAGACAGTTCTGATTTGGCAGCGTCTCACTGTCCTTATTTTTACCCATCTGACCTCTCAACAAATTCAAATTCATCAGTGTTCTTAAAATGTGGCATGTAGACTTAACACATTAAGATGTGGTATGATCAGGGCCTGGTCACACACAGCAGGATTATTATCTTCCTCACTTTGGCCATTTCTTTTGTGTAGCCAAAGATTATATCTCCCCTCTTAAAAATGTTAGTGGATCTGTTATCACATCAATTTAGGTAATCTCACATTCCTTTTTGCTGTTCAGTTGTTTTTTTAATTGTGCTTGAGTTTTCATGACCCCATTTGGAAATTTCTTGGCAAAGACATGGGAATAATTTGCTTTTTGATTTTACAGATGAGGAAAATGAGGCAAACAGAATTAAGTCACATAGTTAGAAAGTGTCTGAGGCCAGTTTTGAATTCGGGAAGATGAGTTTTTCTGATTCTAGACCTGGCACTCTATCCACTGTGTCACCTTGATGTCCCAATTTACTTTTAAGCATCTGTATTTTGTACATATGAGTCATCTTTTATTCTCCCTATGTGACCAGCTTACCTCTTCTAAACTTATATGTCCTTGATGACATCTATTTTTGTATGTTCTACTGAAGTGCTGCTCTTTTTCATCACACTTATCCCCCAAGTTTTCCCTCATGTCAAAGAAAAAGAAGCAAAAGCCACTTATTTGCCAAACTTACAATAATCTGTCATGATTGTCCCACATGTTTCTGTAGTAAGGGAAGAGATATTCCTTATCTCAAATCTAGGACTTTTGCTGCTTTTCCTATTACTCAGAACTGAACTTCCTCTTTGCAATCTTTTCATTAACATTGTTATTATTATTATTATTTGCTGAGGCAATTGGGGTTAAGTGACTTGCTCAAGAACACATAGCTAGGAAGTGTTAAGTGTCTGAGATTAGATTTGAACTCAGGTCCTCCTAACTTCAGGACTAGAGCTCTATCCACTCCACCACCCAGCTGCCCCATTAATATTATTTTCATAGTGTTTTTTTATTATATTATTTATCTCTTGGCTCTGTATCCATTCACACAAAATTCTTCATGTTTCTCTAAATTATGAGATTTTGCTTTTTGTATAATAATAACATTCTTTTGCCATAGTTTTTTCAGCCATCCCTCAGTTAATGGGTATCCACTTGGTTTCTTTGCTGCCAAAGAGTATTTTTAGGAATATTTTCATATACATTGGCCCATGGGTTCTGTCTGACTTCCTTAAGGATGTGTGCCCAGTAGTTGGATCACTAGGTCAAAGAGTATAGGTAGTTTAATTCCCATTCCCCCAGTATCCCTTTTTTCCCCTTTAATTAAAACAAATCCAAAGCAATTGGACCACTTTATAGCTCCATCAACAGGGCATCTGTTTGCCCACTTTCCAGTACTCCTCCCCCCTTTCTCTCCCTTTTGTCATCTTTGCCAATTTGGATAATGTGAGATGAAACCTCAGAACTGTTTTAACTTGCATCTCTCTAGTAGTAATTGGAAGCATTTTTCTTGTGATCCTTTATGGGTTTTGATTCTTTTAAAAATAGTTCATATCCTTTGAACCATGTATCTTAAGGGGAATTGCTCTTGGTGTCTTATATTTTGTATTTGTGCCAATTCTTTATATGCTTTGGTTATTCTATTTTTACTGGTAATATATATTGCAAGGGTTTTTTTTTTTCCTCTATTGTTTCTCTAATTCTGTCTTCATTGAGCTTATTGGCTAAAAGCCTTTTGGTTTTATGGAGTAAATATTTTCTGTCTCATATTTTATAATCTCTGTTTATTTAGTTAAGAATTCTCCCCTGGGATAGTTAAAGAAGGTACCTAACCTTATTCTTTCTTTCTTTTTTAAATGCTTTAGTCTTTTATGTTCAAGTCTCATGCTACCTGGTTTATAATCATGATGTAAGCTTAACTTTCACCAAACTACTTTACAGTTTTTCTAATTCTTGTCAAAAAGTACATTCTTTGTCCAATAATTTATTTATCAAACTTTGCACCATTATTTTCAATTGTTTCTGTTTCATGTTTATCTGATCTGTTCCAACCATCTGCTTTTCTGTTGCTTAACCATCCTAGTTAAGCATTGATATTGCTTAACCAGTATCAAATAGTTTTGAGACTTTTGTACTAGAACATGGTTTGAGGTTTAATAATGAAGATCTCCCTCAATACAGCCTCTCTTGTATCCACCATGTTTTTGTTAGTGACCCTGTTGGTACCTTGCAAATGTGACTGATAGATCTCAAGAGTCTTTTAAAAAACTGTTAAAAGGCCTGCACAATTTTCCAATGTAATCTACCATTTTATTCACTTTTGTCCTAGGCCTACTGTCTTCCTCATATGTATATGGACACACATATACATGAGAGTATATATGTAAAAATGCATGTGTATACATATATTATACATGTAAGTAAGTTCATGCGCTAGACTGACTGTCCAACTTCATGTCTTATCCCAGACCAATGGGGTAAAATTCAGATTGATTACTGTAGCATATACTGATTTAGAAAACCACAAATTATGGGGCAGCTAGATGGTGCAGTGGGTAGAGCACTAGCCCTGAAGTCAGGAGGGCCTGAGTTCAAATCTGACCTCAGATAATACTTTTCCTGGCTGTGTGAACCTAGGCAAGTCACTTAACCCCAGTTGCCTCAGCAAGAAAAAGAAAACCACAAATTAGTATTATCTATATTCTGTTGTATTTCTGTGTTATTTTATTAAGCATTTTCCAATTATATTTTAATATGGTCTTCCCTGCCTTTGGAATTTTGCTGACTGGGAGTTTTATACTTCTGGCTTAGACAGAAGTCATTCTTCTATTTTATTTTTTTTCTGTGCCAATTATTAAACCAATTTCTTTTGAATAGCCATAGATCTTATGGAGGAAGACTTGTAATATTCTAAGATTACATTAATTTTTTGGTCTGCCTCATCACATTCTTGACTTATATTAAACTGACCTAGAGTCTCTGAATTTTTTTCGCAAGAACTGTCATAACTTTTTTATCCTTCATTATGTGGTTGATTTTTTGAACCCCAAGTATAGGTATATAGAATCATAGATCTAGAAGTGAAAGTAACCAGAGTTCAAATCTGGCCTCAGACACTTACTAGCTATGTACTTACCAAGTCACCTAACTTCTTCCTGATTCAGTTTCCCTATCTGTAAAATAAAGATAATAATAGTACCTACCTCACATAATTGTTGTGAGGATCAAATGGGATGATAATTGTAAAGTGTTTAGCATAGTTCCTGGCACATGATAAGTGTAATGTTAAATGTTAACTAGTTGTATTATCTAATCTAACTCCTTCATTTAACCAACTAGGAAATTCAGACTGAAGGAGACTAAGAAGTTGCTCAAGGCATACAGAAAATTTTGTGGGAGGAATTTGAATCTAATTCTGATGACTCCAGAGTAAGCCATATTAGTCTTTTTTGTTGTAATATGATTTTTTTCATATATTTTCAATAGCAAGTCAACAATTATATCTATTAATTCTTTCTGTACCTTTAAATGGTGCTTTTCAATTTTACCTCAGTTCCTTTCTGTTTGCTTCAGTGACTCGGATATAAAAGGAGAATGTCAGACTAAATGACTTCTAATGCTTTAAATCCCATGATCCCTGATCGGCTACTTGCTGAGGACCCCGGCTTCATTCTATGATTTATAAAAATAATGTTGGATTTCAAATCAGTCAACTAGCTTCATGTGATAAATTAAAATATGGTATAATGGACTATTGTAGACCTTGGAGTCAGATCTGGATTCTAGTCCTGCTCCCGAAATTTATGTTATATAATCCTGAGCAAATGACTTAACCTCTTTCCACTTCCATTTCTTCATTCATCTGTAAAATCTGGATAATAGTTGTATGACTTCCCTCACCTGGTTGTTATAAGGAAAGGGCTTCAATAACCTTAAAGTATTATGTGAATGAGTTATTATCATTGCTTAACTTATCTTTTCTTTATTGACAATTTTTGTTTTAGTCTTCACAGCCTGATGATTTTTCTTAGTTGAGAAATATTAATATTTCAAAAACCTATGATTTCAAGATTTGAAAATTTCCTTACCTAAGGCAGGTCACAACTTGACTATAACTTAGGAGATGTCTTAGTTGCCTGCATCTGGGTAATTAAATGGCTTCTAGTATGACTACTAGTCATACAATTAGTAAGTTTCAGAGCCAGGATTAGAACCAAGGTTTTCTTGACTCCAAGACTAGCAGTCTTTTTGCTATATCATGATGTCTTTCTGTTTTAGTGAAGAATCAAGAAAAATTGAGTTGATTAGTTCTATCTTATGCCTATTTCCCCCATTAGTCTGTATTTTTTGGATTTGTTGTTTAATCTTCCCTAACCAGAGGTAGTATCAATTTTCAATTCTGTTAAAAATGACTACTTAGGATTCATCACCTGCCTTATCACCTTATCACCTTAGGTGGTCTCTACCCTTTCTTTTAAGCCAATCAGCATGGTATGATGGATAGCGAATTAGGCTTAGAATCAGGGACCCTTGGAATCAAATCTCTATCCTGGATAGTTACAAGATTTGTGATCCTGGACAATCCACCTAACTTCCTTTGTGCTCTTATTTTCCTCATCTTTAAAACGAAAGGGCTTTTGAGATCTCTTCCACTGAAAGCAATGATACTTCAGATTCAATATTTAATTTTGTCAGTTTCCTGAGCATCCCCATTGGTCTCTCTGAACCAGTACTTTTTGTTTAATTAGAAAGATTTGTTTTTGTGTTTTTGAAATATTTAAAAAATATATTTTTCCCAGTCCTGTGGCATTTACTTTTCATGTAGAATTTTAGATCTTGAGATCCTACCTATTCTTTCTCTGAACTTTTTTAAAGTTTCTTTCTCTGTAAAATAATGGGGTCAAACTAAATGTCTTCTAAGGTCCCTTTCAGCTGCAGTCTCAAAATCGAGTGTGCTTTAGAGAAAGATTCCTAAACCATCGTCATTTAAAATCAATTTTATTGTGGCAACAAGTTCCTCCTTTTTGGTCAGAATCAAATCTTTATATTGAAAAATAAAACCAGCATCAAAGCAAGTCAAGTGTTTCCAATCATTGTATGTCATTCTCTGTCCATTTTATGATATCTTTCCCAAACTGATCATCCACGGCCTTCCTCTGTCAGAATGGTTTATAGTATACTTCCATGACAATATTAGTTCTATTTTTCTTCTTGCAACACATTTAATTCAATTAAATAAATGGAAACGGTGTGAAATTGTAGTCTTAGAGACAGGAATACTTGGTAAGAATTTAAGATGCAGAATAATTACTGCTCTCCATTGTTTGTGGGAGATTCCCTAACCCAAAGAAATCTCAGGTAAACAAAGAACAAAACAAACAAACAGGTCTTGTGCTAGATTTGTTATACAAAGACAAAACCAAAATAGTACCTCTCCTGTAACTGTTTAAATTCTAATGGGGAGATACAAATGTATACAAAATAACTCAAGGAAAAATAACCCTAATAACTCTGTATGAGATAATGTGTGTATTCCCTGAGGAGAGAGTATTTTAGCTGATCTTTAAAGATATATATGAAGATATATAAAGGTGAGAGATAGAACATAGAATTCAGGGAATAACTCAGATTCCAGTTTGGCTAGAATGTAGATATGCATTGTCTGTTCTAATAATAGCACTATTTAATCACTTCTTTTGTCTCTTCTTTTTGAATGAAGTGTATCTTTCTGTGTGAGAGGAAGCATGATCTAATGGAGATCACGATGGATGTGGAGTCAGAAAAATCCCCTAAATTCAAGTACTACTTCTGATAGAATCAATCAATTTACTTGTGTCATGACTGGCATGTCACTCACCCTCTTGGTGCCTAGGCAACTGGCTAAGATTACAAATAAGAGAATCTGCTTTGGTGAAGAGTCCCACATTGAGAATTCATTGTAACTGATGAAATCACAGGTTCAAATAAAAAAACTTTAAATTCTTCATAGCCGTATTTCATTAATGAGTTGTAACATCACAGAATTTAGGGCTGGAAGGATCCCTAGAATTCCGGGATCCATCTAATCTAATTCCCTTGTAGGTGAGGAAACAGGTTTACAGAGATTGTGTATTTGAGCTTTGAGCCTAACTAGGTGGGTGGATAGAGCACTTGGAGTTAGGAAGAAGTGAGTTCTAAACCATTCTCAGATGCTAATTATATGACACTACTAATTTGCTAATTATTTGCCTCAGTTTCTTTATCATTAAAATGAGCTGGGAAAGGAAATGGCAAATTAGTATCTTTGATAAAAGAGTCAGATACAATTGAAATGACTGAACAATCACAACATCTATCATAGACAATTAACTTCAGTAGTGTATTCTCTAGTATATATGAAATTAACATGAGATTAATTTTATCTGCATCTGTTAAGAGGAAGAAGCGTCATACAGTAGAAAGAATAATGATTTGGAGTCAGGAGCTGGGTTTGAATCTTAACTCTGCCATTTATTTTTTTTTTTTGAGGGGAAGGGTTTGAAGCAATTGGGTACGTGACTTGCCTGGGGTCACACAGCTAGTAAGTGTTAATTGTCTGAGGTCACATTTGAACTCAGATTCTTCTGACTTCAGGGCTAGTGCTCTATCTACTATATTATCTAACTTCCCCAACTCTATAATTTACTACCTCTGTGTTCTTTGGGCAAATCACCTGTCAAACAAAGGGGTTGGACTAGATCCTATTTCCAAATCTATGATTCTTTGATCACTATTTCACCTTGTTTATTCTCCATGTTTTGTACATTTTTATAAAGATATCAACAGCCATAGGTTTTGTTGTTACTCTTATTCGTGAAGATTATCACAGGAGAATCATGTTTTCTCCACTGAAGCTTTTGCCAGACAGTCAATCCCTGTCCTTTGAGGGTCAGGGCATTCTTTGTGCTGGAGAAAAGAAGCTCAAACTTTCTACTTCTGGGCCTAAGCTGCTACTTCCCAGGTCCTTGTCATACCTTGCCATACCACGTCATACTACAGATCACACACTAATCCAAAGGCAACAGCCCTAGTTTGCTCTATCTCTACCATCCCTTAGGATGCTGTTTTGGAGAAAGACTCAGTTCATGTCAATTAAGGGAAATACAAAGATTTCAGAATAAAAAAAAATGCCTGTTTTATACATAGTATTTTATGACTAAGAAGCACTTGTTTTCAATGATTTAATTTGATGCTTATAACAGTCCTGTGATACAGATAGAACATTATTCTCATTTTTTCAGATGAGGAAACTGAGACTCAGAGATTTAACTAGCCCAAGATCATAGTTATTAAATCGCATAGTGACAATCAGAGCTCAGATTGTTTTTTTTTTTAACTCCCAATAATAGAATTCATAATATAGTAGAAAGAATTGACACACAGAAACAACTGAACAAAACAATACCTAATAGTAGCAATTCAGTCTTACAGGGCAGGACTTAGAATTGGAAAAGATCTGGATTAGAAGCCCTCTATGGACACTAGGATGAGCCTTAGCTTCCTCTTCCATAAAGAGGGGATAATAATTCTTGCACTAATTCCCTGGAGTGTTGTAGAAGTCCTTCACTGTAAGCCTGAAAGGGTGGTAGAAATGAGTTATTATTATTATAGAAAGAGAAGTGCAGCTAAAGTGTTATGTGAGATCTTGACAGAGGATCAGGGAAAGCTTTCTGGAAAGAGCAGCATTTGAATTATGCTTTTTTTTTTTTTTTTTAAATCAATGACCAAGCATGGAGAATGTGTTTTGAGCTGAGTCTACACCCATCGGATGTGTTACTTTGGTGGACATTTGAGTAGTACAATTGGCCACAGAACAGAATAAGTAGAAGGGTGTGATATAAAGCTTGGGAAAGAACCAGCAAGAGGGAGCGGCAGGAGGGACTTAAATGCCAGTTAAGGAGTTTGAACTTTGCTGGGGAGGCAATGAAGAGCCATTAGAGATTTTTGAGCCAGGAGTAACAGACCAAACAAACCAGCAGCTCTTCTGGTGGCGGTACGGAGGAAGGGTTGGAGGGAGAGAGAGATCTGCGAGTCCCCCTTGGCTGACAGCGATGGGAATGGCGCACGGGACTGGTGAGAGATGACCGCCGTAAGTGGTGGAAGACCAAGGATGGAGAAGACAGACCAAACACAACAGGTGGGCTCCCACATAAGACAGGGGATGGATAGCATCTGAGGATTGGCGATGTAGGTGGCGGTATAACGGACCAATCAGTTTCCTTCTGTAAGGCTACCATCCACCTGGATGCAGAACCTGGGAGAGGGAAGAGGGAGGCGAGACGGAGCTAGGGACAGAGATGCTCCCGGATGCATTTCCCCGTGGAACCCTAGTCTCAGAATGGGAAGCGACTTTAGAAGCCACGGACGTCCTCATTTAACAGAGAACGGAACCGAGTCTCCGTGAAACCCAGTGATTTGCTCAAGGCCCCGCTGGTAAGTGGCTCTTGAGTGAGATTCTAGATTTGTTTTTTGTATCCAGTTCCCTCCTGGCCTTCTTCTGCCTTTTATGGGAAGACTTATCCCAGAACTGGGGGATCTGGGAGGGCGGGAGGCGCAGGCTGATGGGGGAAGGAGGATGGAAAAGGGGCTTTGCCATGTGCCCTCATTCCCCAGTCATCACCACCTAGAAAATGGAGCAGCTTTTTTTGCTCCTCCTGGAACTACAATTCCCAGGCACTCCAACTTAGGACATGCGCGGAAATTCTCCGGATCGGGAAGCCCGTTCCGCCCGGGCCAGGACTCCATTGCCCGAGGTGCACCTCGGCGTTCCTCTCTCACCATTTCTTCCTTAACTACTACTCCCGACAGGCTCAGCAGCGGTGGACTGCAAGTACCAGCACTCCTGGCGGCTCGCTCTTCTACCCAACTATCTCTCCCGAGCCGGCTGACTTTTCCCAGAAAGCCAAGCGGCTCAGTTTTGTCATCTCACGTGCATAGGTGAGGGGCGGAGTCGGAATTGAGCGCATCCCAGGGTCTGGAGGTGAGGCGGTCTGGGAACTTGCTCCTTTCACCTTGTGCTGGAACGTGCTGTGTCAGGGTAAGGTTCCGGGAGATGCTGAGCCTGGGTACTGCATGTGCCGAGATGAGGAAGGGTCAGCCAGCTAAAGCTTGCAGGCATCTGCCCGCAGGAGGCGGGAGGGGACTTGGGGAGGGGACGGGGGCTTTCCCTGTGCTCTCCCCCTCCCCCTGGCCAGCGGTTCTGCGGGCGGAGACCGGGGGAGGGACTCGATGACCGGGGACCCCCCCCCATACCCCGCTGCGAGTTGGGGTGCCCCAGAAAGTTTGTTCTCCCAAAGAGGCTTCACATGGCGTGTGGGTAGCCCTTGCTAAGGAAATTGTTCTGAGTCTTCAAGGAATAGGAAGGTGGCTTTAGAGTTAGGCGGGTTTTCTCGTGTAACCCCTACGGTAGTGTGAAGCCTGGGACGTACTGACAGGACTTAGGTCATCAGAATCACAGCATTTGAGAACTGGAACAGAATCCCTTAAAGGAAGCCATCATTTATTAAGCACCTACTGTGTGTCAGGCACTGGGTTACAAGCATCTCATAATCACCTTGGGACGCAGGTGCTACTATGCTCTCTTTTTACAGCTGGGATAACGGGGCGCTTTCCCAACATCTGAGTTTGGGTTTGAACTTGGTCTGTCCCAAAACCTGTTCTGTCCTGGTCACACCACATCTGTCTATTATGCTTAGTTCTAGGCAGACATATTTTAGGACATTAATAAGCTGAAGATTCCTTAGAAGAGGGCCATTGAGACGATGAAGATCCTTCCATTAAGGAATTGATTAGAGTTTTGGGGATTCATCCTGGAGAAGAGGAAGCTCAGTAGGAATATACTGAAACTCTTTAAGAACTTGAAAGGCAAAAAGGTGGGATTCCTCTTGTTCTGTTTGGCCCTAGAGACAGAAGCGGAAGTTTTGGGTGGAAATTGCAAAGAAACACATTGAGGCTTATTTAGTCCAAAAACCCACCCTCCTACCAGCTATCCAGAAGTAGAGTGGGCTGCCATTTATCGGTTCTGTTATCCCTCCCTTGATGTCTTTAAGTAGCAACGTGGAGACCCACTTATCGGATATGTTGCGGGATCATCAGCTTAGGGGCCAGAAGGGAGTCCTACATGTCACCTCCAACCTTCTTTTGTTTTACAGTTGTTCCCTTTGTGTTAGGGGATTTGCCCAAAATCACACTAGGGGCAGGATTTGAGTGGTAGCACAGTAAAGAGCACATGTCTGGAGTCAGAAAGACTCAACTTCCTGAGTTCAAATTCATTGTCATCTCACATAGTAAGTTCTAAATCTAACCCTCTTTCTAAATAACAGTTCTTCATGTACCTAGAAAAAACTGTCAACAGACTTAAATCAATTATTTAGCACTTATTGTGAGCTAGGCTCTACACTTCCTAGCTGTATGACCCTGGGCAAGTTGCTGACTCCTCTTTGTCTCAGTTTCCTCATCTGTAAAATGAACTGGAGAAGGAAATTGTAAACCGCTCCAGGATCTTTGTCAAGAAAATCCCAAAATGGGATCATGGAGAGTCAGATATAAGCAAATCTACTCATACCTGGACAACTGAAATGTGGCCTGCTGGTTGATTTACCCGTTATACATCTTAGCCCACTTTAGTTCAGCCACCAGAGTGATTTTCTTAAAGCATAGATCTGACCATTAAACTCTTCCCTTGATAAAACTCCTAGTGGCTCCAAATTCTGTCAGCCAAAACCTAGCCCTTCATCTTAATGCCAATTCCTGCCCCCATGTGCTCTTTGATTGGTGATACTGATTTTTGCCATTCCTCTAACAAGACACTCCAGACACTTTTTCTGCCTATTCCTTTTTTTTTTTCATTCCCCTTTCTCTTTCCCTTCTTCTTTCCCTTCCCCTTCCCCTTCTCCTTCCCCTTTCTGTTTCCTTTCTTTTTTTTAATTTTTTATTTAATAGCCTTTTATTTACAGGTTATATGCATGGGTAACTTTACAGCATTAACAATTGCCAAACCTCTTGTTCCAATTTTTCACCTCTTACCCCCCACCCCCTCCCCCAGATGGCAGGATGACCAGTAGATGTTAAATATATTAAAATTTAAATTAGATACACAATAAGTATACATGACCAAAACGTTATTTTGCTGTACAAAAAGAATCAGACTCTGAAATATTGTACAATTAGCTTGTGAAGGAAATCAAAAATGCAGGTGGGCATAAATATAGGGATTGGGAGTTCAACGTAATGGTTTTTAGTCATCTCCCAGAGTTCTTTCTCTGGGTGTAGCTGGTCCAGTTCATTAGTGCTCCATTGGAAATGATTTGGTTGATTTCGTTTCTGCCTATTCCTTATGCGTGGGATGCTCACTCCTCATCTGAATCTCCTAAATTCCTTCAGTTGAGAGCTAAAACCTTACCTGTAGGAAGCCTTTCTCAGCCCCTCTTAATTAACTACCTTCCCTCTATTCATTATTTCCTATTTTTCCTTGTTTGTACAATTGTTTACATGTTTTTGCCCTGAATTGGAAGCTATTTGAGGGCTTTGCCTTTCTTTGTATCTCCAGCACTTAGTATTGAGCCTAGCTCACAATAAGTGCTAAATAACTGACAAATCTGTTGATAGTTTTTTCTAGGTACATGAAGAACTGTTATGTAGAAAGAGGGTTAGATTTAGAACTTACTATGTAAGTTACTGGACATAGTTTACTTCATTTTTTAAAAAAATTGAACAAGTAGAACTTATTTGAAAATGGCAAATGTTTCATGAAAATTAGTAAATTTTCCGAATTTGGAAAATAGCACATTGTAAAGGGCTGAAACTCTGAATAGGTACACTGCAATCAGATAACTGAGCACTTAAGGCTGATTACCTATTGGACTATACTCTTATTAGCATATACTTGGAAAATGGCCCTTCTCACTATTCTGTGCTGGCTCCATCTTTTGGCTTATACAGAGAATTATAGGTGGGATTAGGGGGTGGAGTAAGACAAGCCAAAGTCACTTTGCAGGAGGACAAGGAGGGGAGAGGAGATTGGTGGCTACCCTTGTGGAGTTTCATCTATCTCCTTTACTTCTCCCCCTAAAGACTAAGGACTTTTACTGATACTGACTCTGGCTGATCGTGAGGTCAACAGAAGCTAACTCGGACATCACAGTGCATGGTTGACCATTTAATGGAAGTTTTGAGGAACAGGGTGTCTTACATGGAAAAGGAGATTAGATGATCTTTTTGATCCCTTCTAGTCGAAATCATGTGGATTCTTTTGGGCTAGAGACAACTTTTTTGTCTTGTCAGCTTTCTCTTTCCTTTTGGTTCCTTCTACCTTGTTTTCAGTCCCTGGGTTGACTGATGACATTTCTGGTTTGAACAGCTGACTTTAGTGTTCCACTCTCCTTATCTCCTTTCACTGACGTACTTGTCTTCCCAACCTCCAGACATGCGTCTATCAGCCTTGCTAGCCATGGCAGTCAAGGCTGACTTGCCTCGTAACTACCGCTATGGAATGAGCCGACCTGGAACTATGGCGGAGAAAAAGAGAAACCCTCCCTGGAAAAGACCGCGTCCAGTTCTTGTGGAGCCTATACCTGAGGATTCCTGGAATGTGTATTGTGGGGACATGGTGAGGAATACAGAGCTGACAGGTAGGGGTGTTGGAGCAAAAGGGAGAATAAGCCTGAGGTTCTTTCTCTCCCTACAAATGTGTACCTACAGGTTGAGATCCTGGAGGGCAAAGATGCTGGGAAGCAGGGCAAAGTGGTTCAGATCATCAGGGAGAGAAACTGGGTTATCTTGGAAGGACTGAACACGGTAAGCAGGGAGTGGGACCTTCTGCACTGGGTTTTGTCAGCCCCACTTTTTTGCTCCCTTCTCTACCAAAAATCAATCAGTGATAAC
Organism: Sarcophilus harrisii; assembly: GCF_902635505.1. Classification (NCBI taxonomy): domain Eukaryota; kingdom Metazoa; phylum Chordata; class Mammalia; order Dasyuromorphia; family Dasyuridae; genus Sarcophilus; species Sarcophilus harrisii. The sequence goes on along the minus strand of NC_045429.1, from coordinate 359,094,795 downwards.
AGCAAAGGGAGGGATTGTGTGTTGAGCACTATCTCTCAGTTTAAATCCCCAGTATAGTCCCTGGGTGAGGTGAGAGGGGGCTTCCTTATGTCTGTTTCTGATTTCCTCACCTTTCTGTCCACAGCATTTCCGAATTGTTGGCAACTACAAGGATTTCCGGGGGACCATGGTCCCCAGCGAGGCTCCCCTGCTTTTCCGCCAGGTCAAGCTTGTGGATCCCACTGACAGGCAAGAGGGGAGGAGGATATTAACCTTCTGGAGGATTGTGAGGGCAGAAGCCTAGCATTTATAGGTAGTGAAAAGGATAGAATGCTGGACTTACAATGTCAGAAAGTCCTTATTTTGGAATCCTGCTTCAGATACTTGTTTGCAATGTGACCTTAAGCAAGCCCCTCATCATCTCTGTATATTACATCATCTGGAAAATAAGGAGCCTTTATGGTAAATTCTCACATTTCAAAAAAATGATCATCATGGTGTGGGATTGAGACAGAACTTTAGGAAATGCTGCCCCATGGGCAAAGAGCAGAGTTAACATTTTGAAGAAGAAAAGCAAGGTCATCTTTATTGCAAGAGATTATTTAGACATCACTCAGGATTTCCTAAGAGTCAGAAGAATTCAGTCTTTTATATCCTATGTAGTTGATTCTTTGTGGTTGGAGAAAGGATATGGAGTCTTACAAGTTTCACTCTCCTTCCCTGCAGGAAACCAACTGAAGTGGAATGGAGGTTTACAGAGGAAGGTGAGCGTGTACGAGTCTCCCTGAGGACAGGAAGGATCATCCCAAAGCCCGAGTTCCCTAGACCTGATGGCATCGTCCCTGAGCAGTGGATTGGTGAGTCAGGTCGTACAGGAGAGAGATCTTAATAGGGATGGGTTGCTTTTCATATGAGGAGTCTCTTGGGGTGGTATCACTGGTATGGACATTGAGTTTGAGGTAGTAATGTGGGTGAAAGATATCTGCTCTCTGAGAGGGCAGAACTAGAAGGAATATGATGAATTTGAAGCTGATGACATCTATCACTTTGGAAGACCAAGAAACCCCTTCTAATTAGGTGAGTAGCCAAAGGTACACTGGGCTTTAAGTCAGAAAGATGTGAGTTCAAATCCAGGCTCATTTACTAGCAGCATGAATACTATCTACCTTCTAAGGTTGTTCCCTCAAATGAGATGTCTGTAAAGCTTTTAGCACAGTGTTTGGCACATAGTAGGCACTTAATGTTTATTTCCCCCTTTTTGCTTTAGGATCTGTCTTTAGGATCTCAAGAAACATGCATAGTTGGGGGCTGTGGGAGAATCAGGGAGGATGGGATGAAGGGGAGCAGCATTTCTGGGGTGCTGGTTTCAGAGAGCAGGAGTGGTGGTGGGCATTTCCAGAGGCAGATTTTGGTTCAGTCTGAAGAAAACTTGCCAACAACGAGCTGCCTGCCACTGTGGACAGTGAGGCAGCTGAGCACTTCCAGAGGATGCTCAGAAAAGATTTTTGCCTGGTACAGGTCAGGCTGGGTTAGACAGCTTCTAAGGCTCCTTCCAACTCTGTAGTTTGTGTATTCCTAATGTAACATCATAACTCTACAGATGGTCCCAAAGATACATCAGTGGAAGATGCTCTGGAGAAAACTTACGTCCCCTGTTTGAAGACCTTGGGAGAAGAGGTAATGGAGGCAATGGGCATCGTGGAGACTCGAAGACACAGGAAAATCTACTGGTATTAAAGTTATAGCGGGGACTGTCTTTTATCCCACCATTGTCTCTACCCAAGATCATGACCCCAGAAGTCTGAGAAATTGCCTTATTTACTATAAAGGATTTTCTGAGGAATGTGTAGACTTTTGAGAATAAAGGAACTTGCTGAGCTACATTTCCTCAGTGATGCTGCACTGGATTAGTCAGAGTTAAACATTAAGAAAGCCTCCCAGATGTCTAGGCATGACATGCTATGAATCTAACTTTTTCCTTTCCAAAGGAAACCATTTCGCATGGTGGCAGGGAGGGTCAGAAGCCAACCTTGTTTGTTTCACAGGTGTAGAAACGACACCAGAAAGGAAAGATAACTGGACAAAGTCCTTCACCTCAAGGGGCCGCTTTCACCACATTTAAAATAAGGGGGTTAGACTGAATGATCACCCAGTTACCTTACAGTTCTAAATTCTGTAATCTGAGGACTCCATTGTGACTGAGCCAGGAAGGCAGAAATGAGACCAGTCAGCCTTGTCAGTAGGAAGGGGGGGGGGGGGGGGGGGGGGGGGGGGGGGGGGGGGGGGGGGGGGGGGGGGGGGGGGGGGGGGGGGGGGGGGGGGGAAGGATGATAGGAGTGGTAGAGGACTTAATCTAAGGGACATCTGTGAAGTACACCAGAGACCTGAGTGGCAGGGGTTCTGCATTCGGTGCCCAAGATTTACCCTTCGGGTAGGGTTTACCTACCTTCAGTCTAGGCGGTGCAGTGGATAGAGTGCTGGTCCTAAAGTCAGGAGGACTGAGTTCAAATTTGACTTCAGACACTAGCTGTGTGATTCTAGGCAAGTCAAGTCACTTAACCCCAACTGCCAGCAAAACAACAAAAATCTCCCCTTTTCTCATAACTGCATTCAGATACATGAGGCAGGAGGATTTAATTTTTTAAAATGATTTTTAGAAGGGTCATTTTTATATAACAAGTAAAAAAAAAAATCTTTAAGATACAAGAAGAGATACGGATAGACCAAAAAGTAAAAAGATGTGGTTCCCCAAGTGAGAGATAATTAGCTCCAGGACCTTCATCTCTCTCATGGCCACACATATCTTGGGAAAGTGGAAAGTTTTAAAGGATCTCGGAGTCTCTGTTTCTCTTAACACTGTCAGCTTTCCTTGATTTCCAGGTCCGAAAGTGCTGGGCCCAGTGGGGTTTTAGTGGCCACCAAGACCAAATTTCGAGGAGATAGTTCAGGCCTGAAGACAGGGAGAAGTTCTGCGTGGCAACCTGAGTTGGGAAGAAGGGAGGCTCAAGATGTTAGAAGCCGCCCTTGGGTTTCCAGCCTGGAAGCCTCTCCATGGGAAAGATCTTTTGAGTATCCCTTGGTTCCCTGGGAGGTTGGGGTTCCTTGGCATTAGAATGCAGTAGTAGAGAATAAGAGGGACAGTCTTGACGATGCTGCCTGCTGGGGCACTAAGCTGATCCTTTTCAGCATCAGCCTCTCCTTTTGCTCTACTTGTGCTGGGACTCACCTTGTTCCTGGAGGAAAAGCAGCCGATCCAGGAGGATTAGTGTCTCCACTAATGGTGCCAACAGCAGCGCTAGGCTGAAGAATGCCACTACCCGATGTTCCTGTGCCATGCAGGAGTGCAGGAAAGCCAGGTCCAGGGGCAGCCCAGGGTCTAGTCCCACCCGCTGCAGCCCTCGCCGAATATACCTGCAGGGCAGTGAGTGGCAACAAAAGCATTTTAGGGTAGTGGAGATTCCCCTCCTGAACGTGTCCTGAGATGGAACTTTTCACAAGTCCTTTCCAGATTCTACTTTAAAAAGGATTACAGGCCAAGATCTGGAGTAAGACCTCTAGCTTGGAGACATCTTCACCTTCCCAACCCTTCACTGAAGTGCCTCTTCCCCCTTGTATCCCCATGCATCCCCGTTCCTTACTCTTCCAAGGGCAGCTCATGGGCCCTTGGGATGCTTTGCACCCCGGGTCTGCAGAGTCCTGGCTGTGCATCCCGGATTACCGTCTCCAATGCCGCTCGGTAGCAGTGGGTGCGAAGGGTAGGGCCTCCTCCCCGAAGCCGCTCTGCGTATTCCTCCAGAGCATGGCAGGCACCCTCTCGGAACTTGTAGGGCAGGCTGTGGCCCTGGAGTCCACTAACCCAGCGGCTTAAGGGATAGCCCCCAGGGGTGGTCAGCTTCATGTAGCAGCAGCCCACAGATGCCAAAGCCACTGCCTCAGGACAACAAGCAAAGTGCTGTAGTATCGTCACACTTAGGTCCCCACAAGCATGGAGGCCGGTCAGGAGCAGGCGTCGAGCAGGGGCCTGAGCTGCTTCGGATGTCAGGGGAGACAGGAGATCCTGAGATAAGGCAGCTGGGTCTACCCAGCTAACAACATGATTTGGGGGGCGGTGTGAGATAGCTGGGATGATCTATGAGGGGAAGGAAAAACCAGCACTTAGCACAGTGCCTAGCATGTAGTAGGCACTTCATAAATACTTGGTACATTATAAGAGCCTTAATTCAGTAATACCTAGTTTCTAAAATAGGGATGAGGAACCTTTTTTCTGCCAAGGGTCATTTGGATATTTATAGCATCATTATTCGAAGGCCATATAAAATGATCAGTTGATAGAACTCAAACAATGGGAGGTGATTATACCTAGGATGTACCTAAAATCATTGACTGTGGTTGCCTTGGCAAATAATTTCTCACACCTATATCCTGAAAGCTGGATGTTCCCCATCCCTTCCCTAAAAAATTGAAGAATTTGAGTTAGAAAGAACATTGTTTTGGAGATAACCAAGTTCAACTCCCTAATTTGTACTGGTGATGGAACAGCCCAGGAGAAGCCACATCACTGTCACAATCACAGTAAGAGGCAAGGCTTAGATTTGAACTCGAGATCTTACCAGTTGAAAGAAAATATTCTTTCCACTTGGACAGAAGGTATCACATTGCCTTTCTTCCATATATTTAATCAGGTCAGTATTCTGCTTACCATCACCTTTCTCCAAATGTTCATAATTCTTTGGTACCAAGAGTCCTTCACTATCTGGTACCATCCTACCTTTCCAGCATTCTCTTCCAGGTCCCTTAACAACTTGGGGGGAGGGAGGGAGGGAGGACTCTAACTACCCCTAGAATGATCTTTCATTGTTTTTAGTAAATTCCGACTCCTTTATGTCAACAAATTCAATTCATGTGGGAAGCCGCTTCTGACTACTTCTTTCACCCCCCCTTGGATTTCACCTAGCAATCTGCTTCAAATCTGCCCCCCCCCCCCCCCCCCATGCTTGGTATTACTGTGTACCTGTTAAACAGGTAACACTCTGTGTGTTTGTCTCAAACTCCCTTTCTTTCCTCTGCTGTCATAATCTGTACAGCCCCAGCAAGGGTTGTGATAATCAGGGGCTGGGGATGAGATGTGGAGTCAAGATCCTTCTCCCCCAAGGTCAAGAGTGAGGGCAACAGACTGGAGTAGGCCAGGTCTTTCCTGAGGAAAAAATCTAAAATTATTTGATTCTGACAGCAGGGAAGATAGTTATAAATGCATGTCTTTCTGGCCCTAGTTTTTAGAACTGCAGAAGAACTCCCAACTGGAAATCTGGTTCAGGAATTTTTGGGAATCACTGTTACAACCCCTGTTATAAATGCTGTTAAGTATCATGAGCTGTATCATATATTGCCAGGCCCCCTCCCAAGAAGAGAAGCTTTTCACTATCTTCTTTCCAAGGTCAAAGATGGGAGGCAAAGCTGCGCAAAAAGACAGGAAAGAGACTGAGGCTGGGAGTCTAGATGTTGGAAGTGAAGACAGCTCAAGTGGAATAAGGTCATTTCTGCATCAGAGAAGCCTGGCAAGGTTTTCCCAACCATCTTCTTGGAGACAGAGTCTTACCCGTGGTTTCCTCCGTTCTTCCTTCTTCAGGGTACTAAGGAGTTCCTGGTCCAGATGCTGGGCTCTTTCCACCAGTCTCCTATCCATTTCAATGCCAGTCACGGAGAGCCCCAGACCCAAGGCCAGGAACCGGGTGAGATGACCCTGCAGCCATGAGGGTAGGGGTCAAAGTCTATCTCATTTGTCCTTTCTAGCCTTCCTATCAGGGGTTCAGAGGCCTAAGATCACATTAGAAAGTTTGGGGAAAGATTCAAATGTCCCTGTCTCAGTCGAGTCTCTTGTACATTTCCCCCTTTCCTCCCCCCCAGATCAAAGCCTTTCTTTTGCCCCTTTTCCAACTCTATACCTATAGTACCATGCCTTTATCTCCCTCTTTATTTAAACCCAGCATAGACCCAGGGTGGCCCACCGCCTAAATTCTACCCAATGTCTTAGAATTGTCTTCCCAACAGAGAGGAAGGTGACAGACCTAGGGAGGTCCCATCTGGACTTACCTGGCCAGAGCCCACGTCCACTACTTGATTGCAGCCTGTAAGATCACTCAGTTTCTTCACCAGCTGGGGGAAGGGATTTAGGAGAGCTAGAGAAATCTCTCAGCCACTGGCTCAGAAGAAGCAGAAGCCAGTGACTCAGGGAGAGAGCATCAGGGGAGTCTGCTGAATGAAGGGATCAGCACAGAAAGCCAAGATAGCCAGAAACTAGAGTAGGATGTTAGGTGGGAAAGAATATGAGAGACAGAGGAGGAAAACAGGTCCCTGCTCTTCTCAGAGAACAGAACCTGGCTTAACTTGCTCCAGTCTGGATCATGGAGTGAAGAAGTCTACCCCAGACCACCTTATCCCAACTCTACACAAATTCCACAAGCCCCAGGGGCTATGTATGTGACAAAGGGAGGGACTTGGAGACAAACACAAAGAATGCTATATACATATATACAGAGAGGCAGTCACCAACCAAGAAAGAAAGGAAAAACAGAGAAAGGTAGTAGCTAGAGGAGAAGAAACATGGGATGGGGGCAGTTGTGGCCTTTTGAGTCCTTGAGAGGAGAGAAATGGCCATATTTTCCTCCTCTGCCCTCCCCAAGTCTACCGCCCCCATACTTCCCTCAGTTCTCCCTTCTCATTACCAGGCCATTCCTCACCTCTCCCAATCGCCTTATCTCATGTTGTTTCTTGGGCTTGACATGTTTCCGGAATTGGGCTGCCAGCCGGGAGCTCTGGCTCGGGTTCTCCTGGAACTCCGATGGGCCCAGGCACTCAGGTGTCCGGGTAAAGGCCAGGGCACGGGCAGTAGCCTTCAGGGCCAGAAGGGTCAGTGGCCACACTGATCTGTACCTGAGACAGCCCAGGCCCTCCTGTGAATGTTCCCACCACAACCAGAACAGATTACTTGACCACAAAATGAGGTGCTTTGGGCAAAATGACCATGCCCATGAATTACAGATGTTTACATTAAAACTAACTCTTGATAATTCTTGTTTAGCTGAAAACTATTCCCATACCTGATCTCTTCCCCAGCACTAGGCATCTCAAGTAGCATGGTAGAAATCTGGGGTGGAGTCAGCCCATCTAGGACTTCTTGCCATGAGCTGGGGAGCTTCTCCCACAAACAGTCTGTAAAAAATTCCTACAGAATAAGAGAAAACCAGTCAGTAGCTGCATACTTTGGAGGCCCCCAAGCCGTCTGTCACTACTACCCAAGACAGGGATGTATATTTCTAGGTGTTTTGGATCCTAATTCTTAAACAGGAAAAGAGAGAAATTTTTCCTCCTATCTACTTTTTGCACGTATTTTGATGGAAAGATGGAAATTTGGAGATCTTCTTGATCTGAAAAATGAAAATTGGGCTAGACGATCTCAAAGTTCTTTTTCATTTGGATCCCAGGAGCATGAGTAGTTAACTAACTTTCCCAAGATCATAAAGACAGCAATCCCAGGGCCAGGATTTGAATTCCTGTCATCTAATACTTCTCCTTTGTACCTGGAACTTGGATCATTTAGGCTTTAGTTGGAAGTGCAATGGGAAGATGGACAAATGAAATCCCAAAATATATACTTTGCATTACCCACCCATTTCTTTTTCCATAAACACATCCCTCCATTCCTGCCCTTACACTACTCCAATCCTAGACTTATTTACAATAATGTAGGCATCCAGGATGAATCCATAGAGGGGAAGAACACGGGTCAGGTCCACAGCTAATTGCTTCCTTCCTCCCAAAGAGAGGTTCCTGGCAGCAAGGCCAGGCATCCTGAGGACCTAGAGAGCAAGCACATAGAAAACTCCAGATGAATCCTTTCCTGCTCCTAATTAAGGTTATACCTAATGTGAAGAAAGATCTGTGCAATTTAGTGAGCTTAGGCTGTCCCTAAGAATAAGACACTTTGTCCTAGTATGGGGTACTGGCTACTATGTTCAATTTTGAAGCACTTTATTTCAGAAAGAGCATTGATGAACTAGAGAGTCCTCAGAGGAGGTAAGTGAGGAAGACAAGAGGGATCTTGAGGATGTTTAGCTTAGAGAAGCCCTGGGAGGACATAATAGCTGTCTTCATTTTTCTGAATGACTATCATGGATTGGCCCAGAAGACAGACCTCAGAGCAATGGGTAGAAGCTGCAAAAAATAAGATTTAGGCTTTACCAAAGCTAAGACTTAATAACAGAACTACTGAAACATGGAATGGGTTCCTTATCACTTTCGCATCAATTCAGGGATGCAGCCCTGTGGAATCTTGTGGGTTCTGCACATAGAGACTTAGGCTGAAAGAAATGAAAAAGTTATTTCATAAAGACCTGAGAAGATTTGTAGGATATGATAGAGTTAAGTGAGCTGAACCAAAACAATTTATGATATAACATCAATTCTATGAAAACGAAAAATTTTGAAAATCTTTGACAACTGACCATTTAACAATCAACCATAATTTCAGAAGAATGATTAATGCTGTGCACTTCTTGACAGATAATGAATTGACATGCAGGAAAAAAATTTTTTTTCTAATGTGGCAAATTGTTTTGACCATGAAACAAGGGCCCTGTTTTTTTTCCCCCTATCTTTCCAATGGTTGTGAAGAGGTGGAAGAAAAAAACTTAAACTAAATGATAGATATTTTTTTAATGAATGAAAAAAACACAGGAAGGAAAGACATTTGTTTTAAATTTTTATTTTATTAAAAAATAGAAAAGGAAAGCAAAACAAAACATTGTCAAGTGCTCAGCAGAACATCAGGGAGATTTCAAAATATATACCAAATTACCAGTTCAAGAAAAGAAGGAAAGACATTTACAAAGCACCTACTATGTACCAGGTACTTTACAAATATCACATTTAAGACTCAATAACTTTGGGAAGTAGGTGCTGTTATGATTGAGGATAGTGAGGTAAACAGGTGAAGTTGCTTGCCCCAAGGTGTCACAGCTAAGAAGTGACTGAAATTGATAAGCCCCCCGCCCCCCCCCCCGCCCGTCTACTTAATTTGCCAATTATCTGAAGAAAAATGACTAATTTCCTGGCTATTCCACCAATAAGACATCCCATCTCTCTGCTTGGAAGCATTTTATTTTCTCCAGATATTCCCTAATTATTTTTGCTGAGGCAATTGAGGTTAAATGACTTGCCCAGAATCACACAGCTAGGAAGTGTTAAGTGTCTGAGGTCAAATTTGAACTCAGGTCCTCCTGACTTCAGGGCAAGTGCTCTATACTCTGCACCACCTAGCTGCCCTGATGTCCCTTATTTCTATAACACTCTCCTTCAATACTAACCTCCCTGACTTCCTTGAAGTCCCAACTAAAATCCCATCCCTGGGGTCCCAACTGGAACTGGTCAGGTGGGTAACACAGCTTTCCTTTTTTCTTTCTTAGCTAAAAACCTCCCAAGATATCTAGGGGTTAGATTTCTTTGTTAAGGACTATGTCTTAAATCTAAATTACTTTGGACCCCATTGAGGCCAACAATCAGGCCAAGCCTCAGGTGGTCTTTGTTGGATTCAGATTGACTTGAGTGAAAGGAAATAGCTAGAGAATCAGGCCAAGCCTCAGGTGGTCTTTGTTGGATTCAGATTGACTTGAGTGAAAGGAAATAGCTAGAGAATCAGGCCAAGCCTCAGGTGGTCTTTGTTGGATTCAGATTGACTTGAGTGAAAGAAAATAGCTTAGAGTATCAGTTTGGGCCAGAATCCCTGAGGGTCTTACCCTCCAAGATTGGATATTTTTGGGGAGGAGCCTAGATAAAAGAGGCCATTCTTTGCCTCAACCCTGAGCTTTTAACTACAGAATGGGCTTTGCCTCAGTCAAACAGATCTGTTAAATCCCATTACATTCAGGGATATCTCCAGTCCTCCTGATCTGGATGTTTCTGGAGGAGAAAGTGAGGCAGGTGACCTTGCACAGCTCTCCCTCCCTTACATATGGCATCACCTCCCTCTCCGAGAATACAGGACAAACATTAATCCTGGATATGGCTAACTTAAGCACATATTTGAATATATGTTGTAGGCTCTTTGAGGTTCCAAACGGTCTTTTGCCTATTTCTCTACTTCCAGCACAGAGCACAGTGCTTAATGGTGATTATTTCCTATTTATTCAGTTTACAATTTGCTCTTTGGGTGTTTTTGCGTATGTATCCAACGTTAGGCTGTCATTTTGAGATTAGGAACTGGTATTTTGCCTCTTTTTGCATCCCTAACGCTAAGCACAGCAGCTAGCTTGTAGTAGGTGCTTAGTCAATGTTTGTTTCCTATTTATCCTGTACGTTGCTTGCTTTGTGTGTGAACATATGCGTATATATATTATATGCATGTATTATATATATTATATATATATATATATATACGCACATATATGTTCGCAAGAAGCCTTCGCAGTGACATTCTAAGCTCCTTTTAGGCAGGGGCTATTGCTTTTTTTAGTACCCCCAGCGCTTAGCACGGCGATTGGCACCTTGTGGGCACTTAATAAATGTTCGCTGATTGAAAATAACTCAGAAAGGGGGGCGGGGAGAGAGATGCGAGCCGGGTCCCGGGGACCCTCTCGCTCATTGGAGGTCTCGAGTCACAGAGCCCAGACACGTGCCCGAGAAGAGGGGGCGGAGATAGCGTGGGAACGTGACGACGTCACAGAGCAGTAACGCAGGGCAACGTCTCGCGCGGAGCGGCGTGGGGCGGAGCCTCCGGGCCCTCGCAGGGATGAGGGTAAAGGAAAAGGCTACCCCAACAATCCCTGGCTCCGCCCCGCCCGTCCTCCTCCCGGAAGTGAGGCCCGACCCCACGGCGCCCCCCGGCCCCACTCCCCTCAGCCCCCTACCTTGCCGTCCGAGTTGCACTTCCACGGGGCTCGAGGGGCCGGGGAGCGCGTGCCGCCCCCGCCCCCGCCGATCCCCCCCCGTCACCTCCGCCACCGCTTCCGCTCCCTTCTCCCCAGTCGGAGTCGCTTTCCTCCTTCTCCGACTCGGGTGTCGCCTGGGTGCCCGCGGGTCCTCAGGCGCGCTCCCGTCCCACGCCTCCGCGCGTTGGCCCGCGTGCCTGCCGCCCGCAGCCGCGCAGGCGCGGTCCCATCTCCACTTCCGCCTCCGGCCGCTTCCGGCCTCCGCGGGGGCCGCCAGAGGAGGTGAGTGAAGCGCGATGGGGCACGCGCCCAGCGTCCGGCCCAGGGCTCCTCCGGCCGTGTCGGGGCTAGGTCGGGGTGGGGCCGCAGCCCGGGGCCGGAAGGCTCTCCGAGCCCCCGATTGATTCCCGCGATCCCGCCGCAGCCTCAGTTTCCCCCCTTGTTCATTCATCCTCTTCACGGGTCAGGAGCCTCCGCTCAGCCGGACTGTTTTCGTAATCACAGGACTGAAAGCCGCGGGCGTCTTAGAGTCCAATCTCCCGGTTCTAGAAATGGGGAAACTGAGGCCCAGAGAAGGGGAGGTGGACACCAAGGGCCCGAAGCGATGAGGTACATTAGCTTGTGAGGTGTTGGAAGGGGACGGATCCGAGGGGCGCAGGAAGAGCCCGGAGGATTTGGGGAGGGGGAGGAGGGCACAGAGCAGATCCGTGTGCTAGGGCTTAGGTTTGGACGAGCCCCAGTAATGATAGCAGCCGTCACGGGCCTCCTCTTTCAGGGGCAGTTGGAGGCTTTGAACCACTTTCTGCCTGGAGGACTCGAGGCAGATCGCTTCTTTTAAGCTTGAATGCCCGGCTTAGCACGAACAGGAGTGAAGCTTCGCTACGTGAGCTTCTATACGGTAGCATACTGTCTCTTAACGTCTCTATGCTTTTGAGTAAGTTGTTTACCCCTAGCCTTACTCTCCCCTGAAATACGGTAGCCTTTAAAATAGCTCCTCTGTTCCCTAAAACTTTTTAAAAGGTTGGCTGTTTTTCCTGATATCCAAGGTTATGCTGAGGCTTATGAAGAGTCATTTCACCACCCATCATTTGGGCCCTTAGACTCTGGGGTCAGTTTGGTCACTTTTCTTTCCATAGGGTATGCTACACACCTCAAGATGCGGGTCTCTGGCCTTTGGCTGGGAATAAGCCCCCAAGCTTCCCTGTTTCTAGAAGCCACTATCTGAAGCGAGATCCCTCCTGGTCACTCTTCTCTCCGATCCTCCCTGACAATGTCTACCCTAATTCTCAACTTGGACTTTGGGGACTGTTCTCCCCCAAAGAAGGCAACTGAGGGGAACCACAGGCACCAGCGTTTCATCCAACGACAAAGGCGGATACAGAGGAATCTTAAGCAGAAACAGATGCAGGTCCCTGCTAGGCCTTCAGGATCAGGTCATTCGAAACTCCAAAATAAAGGGGGGGCCCTTAGCACAAGTAGTAAACAGAAACTCCATCTCCCCCCTGCACCTATAGAGGAGACACCCACTCAGAAAAATGGAATTGAGAAGCCCTTGAATAGGAAAGTATCAACAGTGTCTTGGTTGACACCTGCTCCTTCAAGGAAGACCAGTTCAGTATCTGTGGCATCTAAGGTAGATCTCCTGTCAGAGTTTCAGAGTGGCCTCTGCCCCCTCCCACCCACCCGAACCCTCCCACCTGCGTCAGAGAAGGGCTGCAACAAGAAGATGGTGGCTCTTGACTGTGAGATGGTGGGCACAGGGCCTAAAGGCCATACCAGTTCTTTGGCCCGGTGTAGCATTGTAAGTTACAATGGTGACGTGCTATATGATGAATACATTCGTCCTCCCTGCAAAATTGTTGACTACCGGACCAAGTGGAGCGGTATCAAGAAGGAGCATATGATTAATGCCACTCCTTTCAAAGTGGCCCGGAAAGAGGTGATGGGAGTGGGGACAGGGAGGGAGGTGGGATAGGATGCCTCTGGGGTCTTTCTCTTAAAAGGGAACAATCAGGGGGGGAAAGCCTGACAGAGGTTAGATAAAGAGAAAGGCTTCTACATAGGAAAGGACTGGGCTTTAGTGAAAGGTAGTAGAGGGTGGGAAAGGATTTCTTAGTTAACATTATATGCTGAGCATAGAGCCCTGCTATGGAACTGAAACAGGGTAACCCTGCTTCCCCCCTGTTTCCTACCAAGATTTGGACAGAAACTGGAGCAAAGGATCAAGTTATACAAAGATATTTTTATTATTATGGGGAAGGAAGGATATTTGAGAAGCCTCTTGGACTAGGAGAAAAATTCAGCACAGAGTTGGAAAAGAAGATAAACAATGAAAGAAATAATGCAGAATTTAGGTGATAGAATGAATGTTTCTGGGTACTTTTTTTCCTCAGTCCTGTCACTATTCTGTCAGAGTGTAGAACAGGTAATGAGATGCTCCTGAGTGATCTCATTCCCGCCTTGGACTGCTTTTCTCTGTCACAGAGAGGAAGGGTCTAAAAGTATCCTGGAGGAAGGTAAATGCCTCCATTTTCCAAGTGCTCAGTTGCTTAGAAGTCATACAAGAATGTCAGCATTGGATGGAAACCTTAAGAAGCAGCTAGGCCATCATGCTCTTTTACAGATGAGGAAATGCAGGTTCAGAAAAGTAAAAGTCACACAAAACTAGGGCTGGACACAAGGTTCTGGACTTTACAGTATAGCATTCATACTACAAACTCTTGCTTGCCTTAGCCTGAGGCTTAGCTTAGGATCCCCTTCACCAAGTGTGGACTTTGTACTCCCTGGCTTCTCTCAGAGAACCTGTTCCTATATATAATGGCTGATGGACTGTACATCAGTTCTTAATTGTGAGTATCAAATTAAACACTATCCCATACACTTTCAGGCACTGTAATGACATTGTAGACCGAGGCTTTGGCTGCAGGATTTTTCAGGAACCTGTAGGTGGTGCCCTTGGGCCAATTCTCTGAGCTGTTCAAAGATACTTGAGAATTTATTTGTGTCCATATATCCTGTCCCAGCAGCTCCCAGTGTATAGAATTCTGTCCTGATCTCCAAGGACCCAAGGCAGGGTCCAGCCAGAGGATAGAGTTGAAAGAGACCTTAGAGGTAACTCAGTTCAACCTCATTTTAGTAATTGAAACCCTAAGAAGGGAATTGATTTGTGTCTAGTTACATTAGTGGCAAATGGCAAAGTCAATTCAAATTTAGGTCTTCTGCTCTAGTGCTCTTTCCCATACCCTGTGTCCTCTCTGGTTTATGTCGACACTGTGTAGTGAAATGGAAATATGGAGGGGAAATTCCAAATAAAAATTAAGAGGTTTCTTGAATTCTGGAAAGTTTTGGAAGGAGAATGGAGGATATAAAAGAAGCATCCCAGGAAGTGGGGACTTTTAAAGCTGGAGGTAGTTCGAGCTGAATTGAAGTCCTGAGTCCACTCTTAGGAGATGGTAGGAAATGAGGCCGATGACCAGTTGTTATTGGGAAAGAGGATCATAAATACTTGGCCTGGGTTGAGATTCTCTACAGAAAACATCTGCCTATTTGCAGATAACCATATGCTGGGTAGCATATAGACTCTAATGGAGGTAATTCCTCCATCAGCACATATCTAGCCATGAGTTTTGTCTCTTACAGAGTAGACTCCCTTGAGAGGCCATGTGCATATTGCATATTCCAGTTCCAATATGCCTGAGATACTCTGAGGACTGAACTGAGGAATTGCCTTTGGAGCAGGGATTCTTCACTTTTCATCATGAACTCCTTTGGCATTCTGACTCCTGCTTAGAACCACATGTTTAAATGTCTGCTAAGGAAATCAACTATATTGAGAATATGGTTCTCAGAAGTATTTTTTAAAAAATTAAGAGTCCTGCTTAAGAACCCTTGTTTTATGATTTGTAACCTATTCACTTGACCCTCAGAAGTGGTGGCATATTATTTTTTGAGAGTGATTTTGATTTTTGAAACAACCAGAAGTCATTTGGAGCCAAATGTGGCAAATAAAAGTGAGTGATAAAGCTAGGAAGATGTAATTTTTGATTTTTAGAAGGAAAGTTGTAATTATATAGTGAGACTTTTTTTTTAAGAGAGGCAATATTAATACAGTAGAGTAGAAAGAGCATAGGCCCTGGTTCATTGATCCTTGGTTCAAATCCTACCTTTTGCTTTTTAACCTTGGAAAAATCATTTAACCTGGGCTTTGATTTCCTCATCTCTAACATGGATTATATCCTTTGAGGTCCTTTTCAGCTCTGAATCCATAATCGTTTTCTTACTCCCCCAACTGTACTCATTCCTAACGTATAAGGTGGTCTAAATTTCTACTGGATTGCTAGGTTTGTCTCTTATACGTTAGGAATGAGTACAGTTGGGGGGAAGTAAATTTATCATTGGGTTGAAGAGTTGGTGGGGGAGAAAGAAGCAATATTCTATTTCCAGTTCATTCTGTTTCCAGTTCCAGATTGAATAGAGCCAAAGAAATCAGCCTATTTTCATCTGATTAAGCTAGGCAGAGGTGTTTTGAAGGAGGGAAATTACAGAGACAGTTTGACAGGAGAAAGATAGTTTGTGGAAGTGTAGTGGCTCTTGAGAGGGACACACTGGACAAAGAGGACATAGAAGGGTTGTATCAGCTAAGCAGGGCTATACTGTGTTATACATGGAGTCTTGAGAGACTTCAACTACTTTTTTCTGAATTTCAGATCTTGAAGATACTTGTTGGCAAGATTGTAGTGGGCCATGCCATCCACAATGACTTCAAAGCCCTCCATTACTTTCACCCCAAGCCCCTTACCCGAGACACTTCCCGAATTCCTATCCTTAATTCCCGGGCTGGCTTCCCTGAGAATGAATCAATCTCTTTGAAGCGTCTGACCAAGCAGCTGCTCCATCAGGACATTCAGGTAAGTTAAGTGGGTGGGGATGAGTGGAGATTTTTCAAGCTCCAGAAACTTCCCCTTCATATACCAACCCCCTTCTCCCCCCCGCCCCTTCCTCCCCAACTTATGGGTTCCAATGGTTCTTTCAACTTTCTTTTCCTAGGAGTTAGCCCCTTTAGCTTTGACTGATTGGATGTCTCTAGTGTGGAGGTCAAAGGGGGATAGCCCTTGGGTGAAAGGCCAGGCCCTAGTCCTGCTTCTCATTTGCTATATGTGACTTTTCCCAACTCATCTGCCTTCTTTAGGCTTCACTTCCTCCATCTGCAAAAATGAGGAGGGTAATAGCTCTCCTCATTTCTTCACAGCTTGATTTTGGGAATAAAATGATGGTAATAATCATGAGTAGATAGGTCCCAGAATTGGGTTTGTCTAAGAGGAAGATAAGATTTCTTCTAAAGAATAGTCATAAAAAGTACAAACAATTAACGATATGATCTTACTATGCCAACTTAAGGGAAATACCAGTTATTCCCAGAATTAAACCTATCTCCTGAGCCACATAGAAAAGGGGAAAAGAACTGAGCAAGAAACTAGAGAAGAAATAATTTGAGGGCTAATAGTATCCTTAATTTGAAGGGCAGTTGACTGAAAGTGGAAGGTGGGTTTTATAAATACAGAATAAGATGGAATTAACAGATATCAGGAAGGATGGCATAGATTTCCCAAAGATGGAACTCTGAAATGAGGAAATGAAAGTTCACAGTAGGGCTCTATTTCTAGGAAAGCCTGACTATCAGAGGAAAGAAGAGATGGGTTTTTGGTTGTTGTTGTTTTTTTAATCTGGATGTATGATATTTAAGGAACTCTTGGTGCTGGAACTCCCTCTACCAGGGCAGAGCAGTAACTATTCTGCTTGCGGCAATAAGAAATTAAATTGATTTGCCTAGAATCATATACCTAGTAACAGTCAAAAGGTGTGGCCTGAACCAGGTTCTTCCTGATTCTAATGCTAGTCTTCCATCTACTACAGCAGTGTCTTTGGCAGGCCAGACAGAAATAGGATCAAGAGAAGGGAGTTGGTGCATAGGGAAATAAAGAAAAAATGCAGAAGCAGCATCTTGAAGCCTCAATCTTTCTTTCATCCCTTTTTCCCTTAGGTAGGGAAGAGCGGACATTCCTCAGTTGAAGATGCCAAGGCAACTATGGACCTCTACAAACTGGTGGAAGTTGAGTGGGAGCAACAGCTGGCCCGGGCTCCTCCCTCTCAGGAGTAGGGGAGGTGGGGTTTGGGGACTGGTGGTCATTTCGGAGAGAATACATCAGACTGAGGATAAACAGGACTTAGGCTGGAGCTGTTGGGAAGTGAGTCTATCCCAGACCCAATCTCTCCAACCATAGACCATTGAAATTTTTACCACGGGTGTTGTGTCCTATTTGTCTAGAATGTTTTCTCTCTCCGTCCCAGTGAAAGGATGGGATAAGAGGAAACTTTGAAAGCCAATCTTGCTGCCTGCCCCTTACATTGGTGTTTTAAGCTGGTCACAAGACCCAGCACGCCTTGTTCCAGCCAGGCAACTTGACTAACAGAACAGGGCTGGGACATGTAGTTTCCCCAAATATCTCCCCTAAATCATTACGATCGTGATGAGTACTTTTGTCCCAAAGTACCATTAGTCAATGCCACTTTTTGCCCAGGACACCCTCTTCTTCCTGTCCTTGATAACTGGAGGAGTCACCTCTGATGATCAGTTGATTCTCTGTTTTTTCACTGGGATGTAGGAAGCAAGAAAATCAACTTTTTCATGGTTAAATTTTTTCAAAATATCCTCTTCCCTAAGGGGAAGAGGTATTTGAGTCCTAGGTGCCTGCTGAGAAAGCATTTATGTTTTCAATGCTCTCCTTCACGTTAAGTGAAGCCTCTAAATGCCCAAGTTACTGCCTTGTAAACTCACAAAGGAATTTTTATAAAGGAAGAAGTATTGTTTCTTTGCTACTTATTAAACAGATTTCAAGACAATGTATTTTGCAAAAGAATGCATAATATGGGCTAACTACAAGTATTTCAGTAAAGGAGCTTCCTGGTTTGTGAGTTTGAAAACCCCTGAACAGCACCCAGCATATGGATAAAACCAATCATACAGTCTCATCTTCACAAACATTACTAAGCATCTTCAGGTTGCTATTCTGTAGCATATTCTTCGTTCACAACTTTGCTTCACATTTCCTACTTATAAATCAGTCATGTGGATAATAACGCAGCAAGATTATACAAGATGGCTCAAAGTGTGGCATCTCAAAGCCAGTACACATGTAAGTTTAGTTGGTATGTCTCTTAGCAGAGAGTGCATCTGAATGCTCTGTCATGGTCCCACCAAGTCTAATTATGTGTTCAGTTTTGAGTGTACTCCATTTTCAGGAGAAATACGGATAAGTTTGGAGCTCATCCAGAAGTGGCCACTGTGGGGATTTGAAACCATGTTAGAAGCCTGCTTGATGTGGAATAGGTGTAGTTAAGACTGAAGGAAGAGACATTTGAATGTGTCTAGATACCTAAAGATTTCTCAAATGGGAAAAGGATGTCTTATTCTGCCTACATTGGTTAGAACTAAGAAGTTACATAGAGACAGATTGCAACTTCATTGAGGAATTTGATCTGGAAGGGATCTTTAAGATCACTCCCTTGTTTCTAATTTATAGAGCTAACATATGAATTCAGATCTCTTATTTCAATCTGGAGATTTTCTCCAATCTTATGTGTGTGAGCAGGGATGAAATGACTGCCTTTGCACACATGGATGGGAATCATGTTTTAGATAGAGTTGGACCAGATGACATCTGAAATCCTTTGCAATCTGAGGTTAAATAATTCTATAAAATAGATCGTTTGGTTCAAGAAAGGAGGACAAATGAATGAAAGGGGATATTCTGAAGCAGCTGCAGGCTTGTTTTTCAATGAACCCCAACCCTGTTCAACATGGAACCCCAGAGAGGGATTTTTTTTGCCCTTTGAACCTAGGGCTACATTTTATACTCACTTTGGGCAGTGCAGGCATTTCATCTACAGAAAAACCCAGAGCCATAGTTCTGTCTTCATTGCTTTGCCTCTGGAGACTAGAGCCACCTCCTTGACTGCCATTAGAAAATAAAAACTTCACCCCAGTAACAGCTTTCCCTTTAGCCCCACCAGGCCCCAAGCATTAGCTCATTGACTTCATAGCATGATCTACATGCACAGGCAGTCATCAAGGCTTGAGCAAGTTGGTTCTTGTCAAGCCTAGCAGGCATCACTGTCCATGTTGGCATAGAAGTGACATTGCGTGGTCCATGAATAGAGAGAACCAGGAAGTCTATGAAGTCTGTATAACCTGAACAAGGTAACCTATGTTGGCCTTAGAATTGGGCACAAAAACAGAATTAGATTACAGATAGCCACGATGAAGAAAGACTAATAGCAAACTCAAACAGGTAACTTGATTAAAATCCAAATCTTTTGCCTTTGTGGGACCTATTTATGAAAACATTTTGTGGGGACAAGACCAGACTCCAGCTTATATATGTGGAATTCATAGTACCCAGCCTTGATGAAATTAGTACCTGGAATTATTGACTAGATTATAAGCTCTTTTAGGGCAAGGGGTAGTCTGTTTACCATATTGGTCCATTTGAGTTAAACCTGAGTGTCCAACAAATGTTATTTTTCAGTGTGAATTTTAATGGGTCTTCTTTTTTGAGATTTCATTTGAGATTTTCATTACATTTAGTTTAATATAAGCATTTATGTATCTCATCTAGGAAAATGCCTTATTGCTCATGACTGGCAACTGAATGAATGACTTAGACTCTGGTTCATTGTTGTTTTGGGAGATGTCCAGACTTAGGATTTCATTGGTTTAGAGATCAGTGGATAGAGCACCAGCCCTGAAGTCAGGAGGACCTGAGTTCAAGTCTGCCCTCAGACACGTAACACTTCTTAGCTGTGTGATCCTGGGTAAGTCACTTAACCCCCATTGCCTCAGAAAAAAAAAAATTGGGAAATCATTGATTTAGAGATGTCCTAATGGAAAAACTCCCATTACCAATGCAGATCACTAATTGCTCTGCAAGGCAGAGTCCTAGAAAGTCTCCTGGAAGCACTGAGAATTTAAGTGACTTGTCCAGAGTAAGTCATTACTTGTCAAAGTTATATTTGAGCCCAGGTCTTTCTGACTCTTAAGGTAAACTATCTGTTGTGTCATACTGCTCTGCAAACAAATGACAACATTTGACAATAGAAATGTAAGCACTTAATTAACGAATGTCGTAATATCACAGAATTTCATGGTTCCAAAGGATGTTAGAAATGAGATGAATCCATTCTGTACCAGGAGGAGAGAATCCCTGTACAACGTAACATAAGTGGTCACCAAACATTTTTTTGGAAGACTTCAAATGAGGAAAAGCCTATAACATTCTCAGCCCATTTCACTTATGAATAATTCAAGTTATTAGGAAGTCTTTACTCAAATTAAGGTCAAATCTACCTTATTGCAACTCCCATCCATTGCTCTAAACTATGCCCTTTTAAAGGTTAAGCAGATGAGTCTTGTTCACCTTTCATTCAAATACTGGAATACAGCTTAACACACTCATGATGTCTTTTCCAGGCTAAACAGTCTGGTTCCTTCCATCTTCTTATGGCAAGAACTTGAAGATTTTTCGCTTTCCTTGTCACCATCCTCTGGATATGCTCCAACTTGTTGTCCTAACTCAAATGTATCCAAAATGAACACAGTACTCCCTCAATGTAGCCTAAGAGCCCATTAGCTTTCCTGGGCAATCCTGTCGACTCATTGAGCCTGTGACCCACAGAAAACGCCACACCTTCATTAACTGGGCTAACACTCATTTTGTACTTGTGATAATTGACTTTTTAAAATCATGCATAACTTTACGTTTAAGCCTCCAACTTTCATCATATTTATTTTGACTCAATGTTCTAACTTGCTTTAAGATCTTCTTACATTCTGATATATCTGAAGGTTGGAAAAGTATGCCTCCCATGCCTGTTCAAGTCATCCATCAAGAGGACAGGACCCAGCACAGATCCCATGGGCAACCTTCCAAGTTGACATGGATCATTAATGATTATACTTTGAACCTTGTCAATCATTTCTGTATTCACTTAATTGTAATATCAAACTCACATTTTGCCATATTTTCCACATGAGACCTTGCCAAATGCTTTGCTAAAAATCTCAGTAAACTGGATTATTTTCCTAATGTAACAGCATAGTGACTGTCAAAAAAAAATGGAAATAAGCCTATTTTTGATGGTCATTCTGGGTCTGATCACTTCCTTTTTAAAATATTCACTAATTATCTTTTTAATGTGTTCCCAAGTTCCCACAGAAATCATGATATATGGCAAACCAAATTTGACTGTTTTTACAATTTCCATTCTCTTCTTTTTTTTTAAGGGGGGTGGGGGGTGGGAGATGCAAACATCCTTCTACCTTTTTCATTTCTGTTCCTGAGTTCTCCCAAGAACGTTCAGACACCAAGGGATGGTGGCTCACACTATCTGCCAGGTCTGTCAGTTCTTTAGTATCTCTGAGACAAGTACGTGACTTGAATTCATCAAGGGCAACCAAGCATTCTCACAGCAGAAAGAGAGTTGGAATTTGGAATTAAAGGGCCTCTTTTCAAATCCCAGTTCTGTTTACTATCTGTAGGGCCATGAGTATCTCAAGTTTCCTCAACTGTAAAATGACTAATTGGACTAAGTTGGACTAAATAGTCTGAAATCCCCCTGTCCTGTATTTCCATGATGTATTAAGTGATAGTAACATACTTTAAGCTTTGCAAACTTGTTACATTTTCTTATGGTCTAATATGTTTTATAGCTAAGATACAACTGATTGCTATAGATAAAAGATTTAAGAATAGAATTTAAAGAATATCTATAAAATGAGAAAGTTAATCTAATTCTAAATGACCTCTGGTCATTTGTGGTCTGCTTATATCAATGGAATTTGGAATTTGTGGACCTGGTTAAAATCCTCTCCTAGTTAATATTTGGGCGGGTAGGGGGCACCTCCTGGAGTTAGACATCTATTCAAATCAGAGCTGCCTATGTGAGCCTGAGCAGGTCATTTAACAAATTACCTCAGTTTCCTCATCTGTCATGATGAGCTGGAGAAGGAAATGGCAAACCAATCTACTATGTTTGCCATGGGTCACAAAGAATTGAACAGGACTAAAACCTAACACTTGTTTTATTATTAATGATGGAGTTGGATTATTTCATACTGATCCCTGATGGACATTAGCCAGAACTTAAGTTCAATTCTATTGTTATGTGGATAGCTGTAATTTTAGCTCATGATATTATAGTATTTAAAGGTTTGCAAAGCACTTTAATCACAATAGTTAAGTGAAGTAGATGGTACATTTGTTGTCTTCATTTTGATGAGAAAATTAAAGCTCAGAGGTTAAATGACATAGTGTTAGAATTAGGATTCAAATTAATGTCCAAAATATTTTTTTCAGTTAACCAAAGTTCTCTTCTAATTATTCCCTTGTTGGAATACACAGGAGCCATCTAACAGTAGCTGCTGGAGATCCAACCCAGACCTGCAGAATGGATCTCCTCTTGTGAGAGAATGATACAAGGAGACTGAGAGGCAGTTTCGTTCTCTGACCTCTCTGACTAAGAGGCCATTGCGTTGTCTGACCTCTCTCCTCTTCCCTCTGCCTCCAATTTATCTCATTCCCAGTCCACAACACCTATGTCAGCAAAGGCTGCCCTACAACTCCTCCAGATGCTATGATCCACAACTGTGGAGGCTCTTGGAAAAGTGACCTGTCCCTTAACACCCCCCCCCCCCAACTTGAAAAATAAAGAAAAAAACATGTAATAGGTACAGTCGAGCAAAACAAATTTCCCACATTAGGCATGCCAGTCTCCCTCTTTCTATCTATGTGTATTTGTGTGTGTGTGTATATATATATATATATACACACACACATATGTAGCACATTTCATCATGAGTCTTCTGAAGCATAGCTGGTCATTGAGTTGATCATTTCCAAAGAACTCAAAGTCATTTGTCTCTGCACTATTGCTATTATATGAGTTGTTCTCAAGGATATGCTTATTACTTCCTGCTCCAGTTGGTCAAAATCTTCCCAGGTTTTTCAGAAACATCTTCATTTTTCACAGTACATGTGTTCTGTCACATTCCCCATTGTCATTCCCCAATTAGTAAACACTCCTTCAGATTCTGGTTCTTTGCTACCACCAAAAAAACTAAAACCTTGTACATTAACAATTCTAATTTTAATTTTGGGGGTGGGAGGATATAGATTTTGCAATCAATTGATCAAAGGGTTGGCATAGTTGAATAATTTTTGAAGTTTCATATTGCTTTCCAGAACTGACTGTACTATCAATTCACAGCTTCTGCATTAATATATCAGTTTTCCCTCAGAGCCTTAAGCATTTTTTTTCCTTTTGGGGGCCAACTTTGACAATCTATGGAATAGATTGAGCCTTATGAATTGTTTTAATTTGCAATTCTCTATTATAGATTTTTAGAACATTTTTATTTTCATGTAGCTATTGATAGCTTTGATTTCTGCCTCTAAAAACTGCTTATGCATATCCTTTGACTTTACATTTGAATCATTTCTCTATGTCCTAGAAATGAGACTGAGAAATTTGCAAGATTTTCCCATTTGCCCACTTCTCTTCAAATTTTGACTTAATTGGTTAATTGGTTTAGTTCAAAAATTTTTTAATTTTATATAATCAAAATTATTCAAATTGTCTTCTGAATTCTTTCCATTGAATTATGAGGCTTAATTCAACTCCCTCACTTTATAGATGAAGAATTTGAGATGGAGTGATTTGCCCAAAGTATTGAGTGGCACAACTGGAACTAGAATCTAGGTCTTTGACTTCTAGTCAGAGTTAAGTGTCCTTAACAAAGCATCACAGGTCATTAGAAATGCAAATGAGCTGCAAACACGTAACTATAATTTGTTGTCCATATCTCATTGTTTGCATTTATGGGTTAGCTATTTCCCAGCCTATGTGTTTGGCACAAAACCCCCTGGGGGACTCCAAAGCCTGGCATTTATTTGCAAGACTCTTCTCTCTTGTTCCATCCGATCCCTCCCCAGGAGGATAGCCAACAGGATTCTTTTTTTTAAATTTTAATAGCTTTTTATTTACAAATTATATGCATGGGTAATTTTACAGCATTGAAAATTGCCAAACTTTTTGTTCCAATTTTTCCCCTCCTTCCCCCCACCCCCTCCCCTAGATGGCAGGATGCCCAATACATGTTAAATATATTAGAGGATAAATTAAATACAAAATAAGTATACACGTCCAAACCATTATTTTGCTGTACAAAAAGAATAAGACTCCGAAATATTGTACAGTTAGCCTGTGAACGAAATCAAAAATGCAGGCGGGCAAAAATATAGGGATTGGGAATTCGATGTAATGGTTCTTAGTCATCTCCCAGAGTTCTTTTGCTGGGTGCAGCTGGTTCAGTTCATTACTGCTCCATTAGAATTGATTTGGTTCATCTCATTGCTGAATATGGCCAGGTCCATCAGAATTGATCATATAGTATTGTTGTTGAAGTATATAATGATCTCTTTTGGTCCTGCTCATTTCACTCAGCATCAGTTCGTGTAAGTCTCTCCAGGCCTTTCTGAAATCATCCTGGCCAACGGGATTCTTACATGATGCTTTTTATGCTGCCCTATCAGTCTTTGTTCCTCTTTCTCCACCCTTTTTTATTAGAATCTTGCTGAGCCTTCAGTTGAGAATAGATGATCCATTGCATTTAATCTGAGCTACATCTGTTTCCCTCCTTTTTTTCCTCTCTTTTCCCCTGTGAATAACAAATAAGTACCATTTCTGAGTGCCTTCCTAGCTTCCCTCTGGCACCTTCCCAAAATTTCCCTGAAAACTGCAGTCATCTTTGACTCTTGTCCTTCAAACTTCATATCTAATCAGTTATCAAGGCCTATCCTTTTTCTCTTCTATTTATGCATTTCTCTCCACTCACGTGACTACCACTTTAGGCCCTCATTGGTTCTCAACTAGATGTCTATAGTTACCTAGTTAAATCGTCTCCTGGCCTCTTGTGTCTTCCCTTTTCAGACCATCCTTTACAGTTACCAAAAATTACTCTGAGACACAGGCCTGACCATGATTTGCCTATTCAGAAACTTGTCAGTGATGCTTTAGCTCATAGTAATGTGGTTTGAGCATCAAAATGATGAGGATGATGTAAACACCAGATGATGGTGGGTACCATAAGTTGGGGTTTAGTCATGTGAAAAATTCATAATGGCATTTTCTTTGTCAAAAGGTAGATTTATTTAGGGAAAGAGTTTACAGACAAAAATGAAGGGATACAATAGATACCTGGAAGGTAAATATGAAATAGAGTTGAGAGAGCTTATGAAAGACAAGTTCCTCAGTGGAACTTAAAATTAGAAAGGGAGCACCCCATGAGGTTAGGGAAGGCCCTTAGCTGGCAGGCTAAATCCTGAAAGGGATGAAAGGGCCCTAAAAGAGTTTAATTAGCTGTAAGGAGGAGAAGTGGGGTTGGGAAGCATAGTAAAGTTAGGAGAGATACCATGTGGCATGAGGAAAGGGGAAGGGGAAAGACAAGAGTGCCATGGCAACTGCTTGCCATCTAGGGGAGGGGGTGGAGGGTGGGAGGGAAAAATCGGAACAGAAGAGAGTCCAAGGGATAATGTTGTAAAAAAAAAATTACCTTGGCATGGGTTCTGTCAATAAAAAGTTACTACAATTAAAAAAAATTAAAATAGATAAAACAAAATAAAAGAAAGAATCTTCTCTCTCAATTGTAAAAAAAAAAGTGCCATGGCAGACCTACCTAAAGGAAGGCAGCAGCCATGGATGATCCATAAGATTTTATAGGGAAAATTTAACCTTAGATTCATGATAAGGATTTCTGACAGGGCATGGTAAGGTGATTCTACTCAAGACTTCTACAGAGGGTGGGTCTCAGGGCTTTTACATAACTTGAATTTCAAACTAGATCACCTCCCCCAAAATTGGTCTTTCTCCATACCTTCTCCCTGCATGCCTCAGGGATCAAATCTTTAGTTTCTCCTTGTACAACATACTAATTGGGACCTTATCATTAGGATTAAATATGCTGAGTCTGTTTCCATACTCATCACAGTTGTGTTTGTATTGCAACCTCCTTTCTCTCCTCTTCCTCATAAAAGCCCTCATTCCCACTCATGTGGACTATACTAATAGCCTCGTAGTATACTTATTCCACTTCTGCTCTCTTGCTTAATTCAAACTATCGGACTTCAGCCTTACCAAAACTTCCTTATGTAGAGAGATCATGTCATTGGTGACTCCCTGTTACCTACTGCTTAGTAGTAGACACTCATGACCTCTAGCTTGGACTACTGTGATAGCCTGCTTCATCCAGATCTTAACCTCTAGTCTTTTTGATATCCGATCCCAACTTCACAAAGCTGCCAAAGTTCAAGTCTGATTATAAAAATATTACTTTACTCAAGAAAGTCCTATGGTTCCCAATTTCATCTACAATCAAATACAAACTCCTTTGATGTATAAAGAAATTCCTTCACCCATTTGACTCTTAATGGGTCTTTCAGGCTGATTGTACATTACTATTGTGATGCCCTCCATGGTCCTTCCAAAGTGGTGACTACTTGCTGATTCTCATGCCTGCCATCTTCCATCTCTATATGTTTGCCTTCTTCTGAGCCTTGGCTTCTTTCCCTCACCTCTGCTCTTCTCAAGCTTCCTTTAGCTCTCAGCTCTATACCACTGCCTGTATCCAAGGCCTTTCCTAATCCTCTCAATAGCTCCAAAAATCACCTTTTATCATCTGCCTTGTATTTACATTGTATAGGTTTTGTATCTACTTATTTGCATTCTTGTTATTTCTTGAGATGGAATTTAAGTTCTTTAAAAGATTATCATTTTTGTCTTTGTATCCACAGCAATTAGCATCTAACTTTTTTTTTTTTTACTATCAAGCTTTTTTGCTTGATAATAAAGTTCAAATACTCCCAATCCTTTCTTTTCAGTCTACAGCCAAACCAAACTATTCACCTCCTCAGGAGACTTTGCTGAAGGTCTTTTTTTCCACTGTATTACTTCTCTTGTATTGCATCCATCTACCATACTCATCTGAATTCCTAATTTTTGAAACCTAGTTCAAATGCCACCTCTAGGAAGCCTTTCCTGATCTCCCTCTCTTCCCCAGACTCCCTTTCCAGTAAAAAAAAAACTTTAGACTTCACATGACTGTTTACACCTCCCTGTGTATTATCTTACATTCTGCATATTTGTGTCATCTCCCTCTACAAGACTGCCAGTCATTCTAGCCCCTAACAGTGTTATGTAGAGACAGTATTTTCTTAATATTGATTGAAATACGTTTCTAAGTTCTTATTCCTCCATGCTTCAGTAATACCCAAGAAGCCCTTCCCACTCAAAAGTGTAGGATCCCGTGATCTCTCCTGATGTTGTTTTTCTCATCCATAAACTGAATGGGAGGCTGAATTAGATATCTAAGGCACTTTCTCTAGCTTTAATAATCTAATTGTATATTCAGCTGGAGTACTGAAATAAAAGGGAAGGTTCAAAAAACACTTTTGAGCACCAGCTCTACTATATACCAGGTATGATTTAGAACAAGTTATTTAAACTCTTAAAGCCCTGGTTTTCCTCCTGTTTAAATGGGATTTATCTCTCAGGATAGTTGTGAAGATCAAATGAGATAAAATACTTTGTAACTTCATATGATGATAAATGTGAGTTAGTTTTCTTGAAGTTCAACTTCCCCATTTAGAAAATGGGAGTAATTGTACTACCATCCTCTCTGAGTTGTTAAACTCAAATCAGTTCAATATTTATTAAGCACCTGTTAGGTGCAAGGCATTATACTAGGTACTTGGGATAAAAAGATGAAATAAGACATGGTCCCACCTTCATCTTGTTCACTATCTTCAAACATTTAAATGTGAGTTAATGTTAAGGTGTGACTTGTAAAGATGTATGCAGGAAAGCAGTGACACTTTCTCACAAAATATGAGAATCAGGCAATGGAAAAGGCTTCAGAGACTCTCTGGTCCAACACTCATAAGTGGTCATCCAATTGCCTCCCCTTCACCTGAAGACTCCCAATAGTGGGTGACTCATCTTACCTCCCATACTGCATGCATTGTTCATAAAGGAATGCCCTTCATACCTTGGAATCTTGTTCTGTTGATTGTTTGGAAGAATTCTGGGAAAGGTATCCAAATGAAATAGTTCAATTATTCCAGAGAAGAGAATAGAGTCCTTGCTCCTGTTGAATAGGAAAGTTGGAGCCCAGAACAGAGGGAACAAGATCATCAAACCAGATAGCTCTAGACACAAGTATATGGGGACTGTGTATAGGGGGATGCCAGAGTTTGGGAGCAAATGCTTGGGGATGGTTCCTGAAGTAGTTTGGAGAAGAACGGTGTAGGGTATTCACAAAATCACATGATGTCAGAACTGAAAGTAGTGAATTCACGCCCCACATTGGGCGCCAATTGTGGGGACGGAGTTAACACCCTGGATACTTTAGAATCAGACGGAATCAGGATAAGCAAAAATCCTTGGTCTTTATTCTTGGTTGAAATGAGAAGAATGGACACAGGAATCTCCTCTTCCTCACTCCGCCAGGAATCACATTCCCTTGTCTTACTCCATCCTCTAATCCCTCCTCCCAATCTCTCTATACACCAACAGATCAAGCCAGCACAGAATAGTGGTGTGGGCCATTTTCCAAGCATATGCTAATAGAGTACTGTCCAACAAGTAATTAGCCTTAAGTGCTCAGCTGTCCAAGTGCATCTGCTCAGTTTCAGCCCATTACAACTTAGTCCAATATTCTCCTCTTTTTTGAAGTTGAAAAAACTAAGACCCAGAGAAAAGAATATGCCCAAGTTTACACAATGGCAGAGCCAAGATTTGAACCAAGTTTTCTAACTCCAAATTAAAGTCAACAAAATAAATACAAAGCACTAGTTAAGTATGAGGAATATCCCAAACCCCAAACTGGTCCCCACTGTCTATCCTGTCCTTCTATTGCACTTTGTCCCTTCTTTACCCGGGGACCACTCACTGCAGCGCTATTACCTCCTCTCTCACAATTCAGTTTGAAGGAGTTTCACTGAGAATTTGCTGTATCTATTGCTCTGCAAAATGTGGGAGAGTTGAGGACAAGAATGACAAGTCTTACATCAAATGCTCTTGACCATTTTATGTCATGGACTTTTTAGTAGTCACTGTGGACCTGTATAAAACCATGCTGGGAGATTGGCAGTTGTGAAATCCAGGAGCTGCTGACTCCTGATCTCCTAGGGACATGTCCCTGGGGATCCCAGAGCCACCAAAGCTACAATGTGAGTACCGTACCTCCCCCTTCCTTGGTAAAAGGAGACAATGATGTGTGGACTTGATGGTGGTAGCTATTGATATTGGGGGAGGAGTACATAATTTGCATTATAATTCCCTCCATAATGCAAGAATCATACCCCTTCCCCTTCAGAAAACTAGAGAAAAGGTTGAGGCACACTGAAAGAGAAGGGTGAAGTCTCAGGCAACATTGTGAAGACAGAGCCCAGGAGCTGGATGGTAGCAAAGGAGTTGGGAGAAGAGGCTAAAGGGATTATGAGGGGGAAATGTTTGAAGAGACAGTGGGGGAAAAGGGCAGGAGTTAGGAGGGACATATTAGGAGAGCAGGGGGGAGGGCAATGGGGAAGGCGAGAGGGAGCTGAGAACAACAGGGCAGCAGTTAGGCACTGTAGGTGGTGGCTGCCTTTTTCAGCTCCCTTGACAGCTGAGTGAATCCAGAGCCCCATTCCCCTGTGAGGGAGGGAAAATTAGAGCCTTCTGCTTCCCACATCTTTTTCCCATTTCCATCTTGCTACCAGTTAGGGCCCTGGGGTCAGGTTCAGGCCAGTTCCCTATTTTTCCTATCCTTCTCCCCCATCTCTCTGGTCCTGCATACTAAATGGAATACAGGGTGAAAGAGGTCACTAGAAGGGCAAAGTCAAATGAAGTGAAGACTCAGGTATGGTTCTAGATTCTATTATGGACAAGGTGGGGTAAAAGTGGGGGTTATGTTGGTGATCATGATGGAGAGGTCTGAGCGGGACTTAGGTCTGATTCCATCACCACACGGGAGCATTTTCTGCACCCTAATCCAATTTTTTTATTTTTGTGTGGCATAGGTAATAGAGAGCATAATATAGTGGAAAGAGCCCTAGATTTGCAGTCATAAGACCTGCTATTTACTATTTTTGTGACCTCAGGCAAATCACTTTTCCCTTCTAGGCCCCGGTTTCCTCATAAAATGGGTTGAACAAAATGATCTCTAAGGTTCCTTTCAGCCCTAAGTCCTGTGAACTCCGAATAAGGATCCATTTCTGGGGCTAGGCTAGAGCTGGTGGTTCTTTGTTCCCTTCTTCCTATCTTCGTGTCTTAAAATCATCCATTTTCCTAGTCCTGTTATGGAGGAAATCCCATAGAAGTTCCAAATCGGCTCCCGAGTCTAATTACTAGGATCGAGAGGCAGTTATTTTAGAGAGGGACTGGGAGAACAAAAAAACAAGCCCTTTGGGAAAACTTCGGTGTTCTTTCTAGTTTATTCTCACTGGGTAGCACCATGGATAGAGCATTGGACTTAGCCACAGGAAGACCTGAGTTTGAATCCCATTTCAGACTGATTCTAAGACCCTGAGCAGGTCACTTTATGACCTCAGTCTGTTTCCTCAACTATGAAACAGATAAAAACACCTCACAGGGAGCTTATAGGAATGATCTGAAGTAGCATGTGAAGTGCTTTGCAAAACTCAAAAGAGCTATATGAATGTTTTGTCTTTGCTGTTGTTGAGATATTTCAGTCATGGCCAATACTTTGTGACCCATTTGGGCTTTTCTTGGCAAAGACACTGGAGTGATTTACCATTCCTTCTCCAGATCATTTGATAGATGAGGAAATTGAGGCAAACAGAGTTAATTGACTTGTCCAGGGTCGCACAGCTAGTATCTGAGGCCAGATATAAATGCTATTATTATTGTTTTTGTTGATTAATAGACCTCCTACAATCTGACCTCTATCTCTCAAGTGCTTCACTTGCTTCTGTCACATCCTGTAGAAAAAGAACTTTAAAACTTCCCTTTGTGCTTCTCCATTACCCCTCAGAGACTAGCCCTGTATCCCCCTTAGCAGGGGTATCCTCTTGCAGGACCCCCAGCTCCTCTTCCCTCCCCTCATTCTCAGTTCTCTTTGATCTTTTCTGGGCCCCAGAGCCTGGGAGGCCTGCTCTTGTTCTCTGCCCTCCAGTGGCCCAGGGAGGGGAAAGAGAGATGACCTCCCCCTCTTTCCCGCCTCTTCTGAATCTGACTTTGATCTCTTCCCTCTCTCCCTAGGGGCCTCCTAGGTTTTTCTTAGGGGGGAGGAGGGAAGTGTTGGGGAGGAGACCACTAGAAATGGGGAACTGCAGGCAGGGCAGTTCTGCCTCCTTCAGTAAAATAGGAAAAGTTGCAGCTGGGGAGAAGCAGCGGGGAGGGATGGAGGTTAGGTTGTTGGATGTTTATCTTTTCCTAGGGCTCTGGGTTTCCCCTCCCTAATGTCCCTCCAAGAGATTTCTTAACCCAGGCACCAGGCCCCTGGCCCCTAGCCTCCCTCTGCACCCCAACCCCTCCCACCCAGACTGTCTGGGGTTAAGGGGCAGCAAAGGAACTTAAAAAGTAGGCACTGGGATAAAGATTGTGTAGGGGTGCAGGGGCCCCTGGGTAATTGAATCATAAAAGCAGAGAGGAGTTTAACTACAGGTCACAGAACTGACTAACTTCATCATCCGGCCCTTGATGCCCTGGAGGAGAGGGGGAGGGTCACTTTGGAGGCTGCAGCTGGCCGCAGTCAAGTTGGGACCTGCCTAGCACCAGATGTTGGCAGCTGCCTCCCTTGTTCCCAAACAACTCCCTTACTACCTACCCCTGAGGTCCTCCCTTTTCTCCTACCGTTCGGGGTCCTCCCGATCTCTCCTCCAGGACTGAGTTTTTGGCAGATGCAAGATTGGGGGAAGCCTGACTTGCATCTCCTTAGCAAGAAGAAGGTGCTGAAGTACTGAAGGGAATAAAGAAAAGGTATTCTCCTTTGGTAGAATGGGACCGAGGAGACCGGAGTGCTTGGGAAAAGACAGATTCATGGGCAGGGGTGGAAAGACTGACATCAGTGTCAGGAGGAAAGACAAATGGATAGGGCTCACCTCCCTCCAAAAATCTCAAAGCACTCAATAGTCCTGCTCTCCCTCAATTTCCCAGAAAGCAGAATCAGGACTGGGTATTTCTTCCTGGTTAGAACAAGAACCCAGGCATCCTGACCTCCCAGCCCAACAGTCCCCACCTCCTCCCTTAAGTTAGCTCAGCCCAGCCCAGCCCCGGGGAGCATTGTTGGCAACTGGAGCTGGGAACTGGGCAGGTGGGGCCAAGAACAACAAATTCAGGATCCCAGCCCAGGAACGGGGCAGGCTCTTTTCTCTCTGTCTACCTTCAATCCCATCTCTTCTCACCCTCCATCTCTGATTCCTCCCACCCACATCTCTAAAGGGAAATCATCTTTCAGATCCCAGGGTTTCTTGGTAAAACCATCATAGAGACCTCTTCTTCCCCATCAGGGAGCCATTTCCCTAACCCAGCTCTAATTCCAAAGAGGCTTGTTCTCTCTCCCCTGATGTCCATTGGGAAGACCTTGCAGTCTTACTTTCACTTCCCCACCATAACAGCAGTCTTTTTGGGAGATCTGACATGTGAACGTGACATTGGTTAAGAGATTGAACCCAAGGATGATAGATTTGGAGAAGAAAGGGCCTTGTAGATCACATAATCTATCTCTTCATTTTATAGATGAGGTAATGGAGACCTGGAAGATGGAAGTGATTTGCCTAAGATAGCAAAAGTGGGAAAATAGCAGAGTCAGATTTTGAACTCAGGTCCTGGACTCCAGAAATAATACTTTGTCATCTAGAGCCTTCTAGATTAGTATTTCTGAAAATAAAAAGGACTAGGCAAGAAGTCCCAATCCATCCCTCTGCAAATGGAAATCAGAGAAGAGGAAGATCCAGTTGTCTTGCCTTTCATTCCTTCATTCACCAATCCCTTATTTAATGCTTGTTACAGGTTCAGGAGCAGCTCAATAGGAAGATATGAGTCCTAGTCCCACTT
Organism: Sarcophilus harrisii; assembly: GCF_902635505.1. NCBI lineage: Eukaryota > Metazoa > Chordata > Mammalia > Dasyuromorphia > Dasyuridae > Sarcophilus > Sarcophilus harrisii. The sequence goes on along the minus strand of NC_045429.1, from coordinate 359,061,727 downwards.
CTGACACACTGGCTTGTGACTCACTGACCTTCCCCAGACAAATCCCTTAATCGTACCTCTCTAAGTTGCAAGGAAGACTTGCACTGGTGGGATTTCCTCATCAGGTAATTCTCCACTGGTCTGAATTGATGGGCCCAGTATCTGTGTCTGCTTCTCAGTGCAGGGTGCTATATAGTAGGTGCTAAAAACACAAAGATGATAAAATAAGACTACCTTGCTGCAAAGAGTTTCTACTCCACCAAAGGAAACTACAATATGTAAATAAATAAAAACCATGGAGTAGCACAAATGTAGGAGAATGTGACAGGACGACAGGAGAAGCCTAGACAATGTTCTCTAAGGATATCTAAGAAAAGAGAGATTAATTTTGGCCTGGGAGGAATACAGAAAACTTCCCTAAGGAGGTGATGAGCTGGAAGGAAGGGGATGTTAAAAAAAAAAAAAAAAAAAAAAAGCCTCTGACTTTGGAGTCAAGGTCTGGGTTTGAATTTCAGCTTTGCTCCTCACTGCCTGAGTAAGCTTAGGCAAAGCTCTGGACTTTTTCTTCTATAAAATGAAAGGGCTGAGCTAAATGATCTTAAAAACTTGTTTCTGGCTTCAGATCCTAGTTTCTATGAACAGGACAGGGGTCTGGGCATGAGGGGTGTTTTGTGCAAGGAGTAATTTGGGGTAAGTATGAGTGTGTGCAAGGAGAGAAGACAGTATGTGTGTGTCTTCTGTGTTCATTTGGGCTGCAATGGGGAATATGGACAGTGCAATGAAGCAAGGCTGGAAAGAGGTAGTAAAGGACATTAAATACTAGGATAAGAAGCTTCTGGGGAGCTACTAGAGAGCTTTGAGGAGGAAATGACAGGTTCAAATCTCTGCCTTAGATAGTAGATTAATTCAGGTAGCCATGTGAAAGAGGGATTCGAGATGGGAAAAAATTGGAGGCAAGGAAGTCATTTGGGAAGCATTTCCCCTTCTTTCTGCCTCTTTTTATCATCTTTTGCTCTCTCTTCATATCCAGATGTCCTGCTTCTTAGCTTTCTCTCTCTCTCTCTCTCTTTCTCTCTCTCTCTCTCTCTCTCTCTCTCTCTCTCACACACACACACACACACACACACACACACACACACTTTCTCTATTTCTTTATCCCCTTTCCTTGCCTACCTATCCCTGCCTATCCCTGTTCTTAGCCCTCTGTGGGTGAGAGGCAGAGGACCCAGGTAAACAGGGCTGATCCTGGGTTCCATTTCTCAGTGACGCCCAGCCAAACAAACCCTCTGACCTAGCAGATGTCATAACACTGCTTAGGGTGAGGCAATTCTGCAAGATGTTGAATTTGGCTCGGATACACTCCCCCTTTGCTTGAGAGCTCATGATTCTTTGTCACACACCCTACAGAGGTCATCAGTTCCCTCCCTGGTCACTGGACCAAGTACCCCAAGGCTCCCCACTACCCCTGCATCTTCCAGCAAGCAGAAGAGGTGAGAAAGAAGGGAAACTCTTCGCCAAGAAATTCAACCCTGGATTACTGTCTCCTAACCTTAATCATCAGGAAAACCTTTCTATTGTTCCACCTTCTTCCCTACTGCTGCCAGAGCAACATCATTGATCTTCAATGAAAACAAATCTCCAAGTTTTCTCTTTACCTAGGCCTCTCTCCTTCTTTATGAACCTAGGAATTTTGCCTCTTCTTCTGGGGAGGCCTGTGATGAAGACTTCCTTCAGAGGAGGGGGCCAGAGCAGGGGGCGCCAAGGGCAAGTCTGTTGCTGATTTGGTCATAATTAAAAGGCCAGCAACTTTGGGAAATTCCTTCCCCTTATTGATCCCAGTGGGAAATTAAAGCCAGTTGTGACTGATGCTGCATGGGGTTCCTCCCCACCCCTATCCCTTTTTCAGTGTCCCCCAGTTACTGCCTTTTTGGTCCCAGGTCATCCCCTCTACTCCAGTGCCCACCAAGCTCTTAACTTCTCTTGTGTCTCTTAACCACAACCCTTTTCCCTTGGTTCTTTAGCTCCTGCCTCTCTCCCTCAGCCCTTACTTCCATCCTCCAGTCTCTTCCCTTTCCCCTAGTGACCTTTTCAGGGTTTTACCCTCTCTTCAGTGTCATTTCCATCCCTTCCCTTTTTCTCAGGCTCCTTCAGCCCCTGGTACTCTCTATCGGAGTCCTCCAACCCCATCTCTGTTTTGTAATTCACCCCAGCCCCTTCATTCCTCCCCTAGTGTCTTTAGTCTCTTTTCTTGAATATCTCCCAGCCTTCCTCTCTCTTAGTCCATTTTTTTCTCCTAACCTCCTTCTTCACTTTTCAGTGCCTCCCAATTCCTTCTCTTTTCATTTCTTTTTCTTGTTGTCTTTCAGTTTCTGTGCTTCTTTCTCAGTTTTCCCCAATTCCTTCCTCATCTCTGTGTTCCCTAGCTCCAGCCCCTATCCTTCAGAGTCCCTCATTCCTTTTCTTTCTTCCCCAGTGCCTTTAATCTGTTGCCCTCCTCCCCTAGAGTATCCTAGTCCCTAATCCCTTCCCCTAGGGTACTCCCCCCTCCCCCCTACCAGGGAGAGAAGAGGATGGAAATGGAGAAATAGGTCCTGGTTTTCCCACCTCCTGACCCTACTCAATCTAGTCGGATCCCCTCCCAGCAGGCAAAACGGCCCCCTCTGTGCAGATGATTAGGCTCTGGAGCGGCCAAACCGCAAACTTTCACATCTGGAAAGAATTCCCCTCCCAGCCTCACTTCCCTTTGTCTTACGCCTGTCTCTTTTGGAAATCTGGGCCTGGCTGGGCACAGGCAGGGTTTGGAGAGTCTAAACCTTCCTGTCCCCCAGTCCCAGGTTGTGCTGCCCATTGTCTCCTGGGCAGACAAGCCCTCCCCAAGTTGGGAAGAGTGTGAAGGGGCTGGAGAAGAGAAAAATGGGGGTTGTTTCTGAAAAGAAGAGTCATCCCCATCTCTCCTATTGCCTGGATCAGGCTATTTTCTCCTATTTCGTTTTAGGGTGGGCTGGGTTTAGAAGGGAGGTGGTGGACTGGAAGAGTGGTGGGGGTGGGGGTAAGCTGGGGTGGGGATTCTGGGAGAGCATCGTGACTCAAAAGCTACCATCTCCGCACCCCCAGTTAGCTAGATGGTCAGAAAAACCCATTTCTCTGACTGAACCAGCAGGGCATGAATGAGGTGGATATTTGCCAGAGGAAAGAGGAGGGGACTGAAGGTATACCAAAAAAGAAGAGGGAGGGAACTGGAAGGGGACATTAATGAAGAAGGAAGCTGTGGGAGCATTAAGGAAAAGGGAGACGATTGAATAAGAAATGAATTGAGGAACTGAATCTGGAGGGGGAGAAGGAAAAATGCTGGGGAACCTGAGGAAGAGGGGCAAGGGGACTAAGGGGACACTTAAAAGGGTCTGGGGAAGTTAGAGGAGAGTAGCAGGGACTGGAGGTACACAGAGATGGGACGCGGTCTAGGGAGGAGATACTGCAGGACAGCAAAGCAAGCTGGGACATTTCCAAGAAGAATAGAAAGCAGCCTCCATCTTTCATGAGAAGAAAGTGAGATGTATAGTTGCACAGGTCATTCTGACTGAGTCACTCCAGTAGGCTTAGAGAAAGGTGATTTATCCAAAGTAATCTGGGAGCAGGCCCCCAGCTCCTAACTTCTGATCTAGAGTTCCTTCTGATGGGGAGTGTAGGGGAAAGATTTCTTGATCAGAGGAACTGAGTTCAGTCCCTGTTTCTGCTCCTTAGCCATGAACCTTTCTTGTAAAAGGATTAAGTATTCAATTCTATTCTAAATCTCTTCTAGCTTTAAATCCTTTACCTGAAATTCAGTGGCCCTTCATGTATCTTTGTGATGTTGGCTCACCTGCCTGTTTTCTGGAGATTTTTAAGGACTTAGAACTAACTTTAGCTTTGTACTCTCTCTTGAATTTCCTTTGTCATTCCCAGCTTTCTCAAGATCATAGGATTTTATGATCCTATCATTTTATAGCTAAACTGAGGCTCAGGTTGCATCATTTTGCTTTACAGGGAAGGAAACTGAGGCTCAGACAGGGGGAGGAACTTACTTGCCGGTAGTCACAACTAAAAAGAGCATTGGGGGCTCTGCCTGTCCTCTGACTTAGGGAATCTATTGATGTTGGTCCCATTCAGAAATCCTTTCTGTCTAACCACCATTCCTTTGTTGCAGGATCAGTCCAGCATCCTTTTTTTTTTTTTTTTTTTAATGCTTCTTTTCTCAAGAAGAATCCATCAATTAGGACTTCTCCCAAACCTCTAGCTCTCTTCTCCATTACTCTCCAGCCCCTTTCAAATTCCTGGACTTGACACGTTGACTGTTTTGCAAAAGCGTCCTCCTCCCGAAGCCTTCTCTTCTCTGCTATGCTCCTCCCAACTCCCATCGCTTCCCCCTCTCTGCTCAGTTGAGCCCACCATTAGAAGCCTTTGCTACAGCCTTTTAATGGCAGAGACTCATTCCCTTGTTCTTGTGGTTAAGTGCTTGGAGATCTGGAAAGTCTGTTTCCTATACCGTACCATCCCCCCAGTCCCACATTACTGGCTGGGAAGGGAGGGGGGAAGAATTGCTCGAAGGCGGGACTCGGACTGAGTTTTCCATCAAAGCCTTTGGAACGAGTTGAGCTGGCGGGAGCTGGGGACCTGGGGCGGAGGGGGGGGGGGGGGGGAGGGGGGGGGGCGGGAGCGAGGGGGGACACATGCACAAGATTTTCCGAGGCGAGGCTCGCTCAGCCTAGCAGCCTCTCCCTCAGCTGAGATGCTGGATGAGCTAGGGAGGGAGGGAGGGAAATGGCAGAGAAGTAGCGAGGGGCGGCTGGAAGGGGAGGGGAGGGGTGGGGAGCGGGGAGCGTCAGTGCGAGCTGCTACCTCTGCTCACCTATCTCCGAAGCTCGCTATCTCTTTGTTCTTTCTTTTCTCTACCTCTGGCTCTCGTTTTCGATTCTGTGCTTTGTCTGTTTCCACGTCTCGCTTTCACTCACCCTCATTTCCCTCTCCCTTAAAAAAAAAAAAATCTCTTCTCCTTCTGCTCTGCTATACCTCTCCCTCTCCTCCCTCCTGCCTCTCTCCCTTTGTCTCCCTCTCAGCCTTGCCTTCCCCATCTTTGTCTTTCTCTGCTCTCCATTTCTCCTCCCCCTCTTTCCTCTTTCTCTTCCTCCTGTCCTCCCCCGGCCCCCCGCCTCTCCATCTCTCCTTCGGTCCAGCCTGTGGGTGGATGTCAGGGTCTCTCCCATGACAACCCTGGAGGGACTGAGTGCTGCCCAGAGACGACAAGGTGGCTCCCCCTGCTCCCCGACGGCTTTGATCTCCAGACTTCAAAGCTCTCCCAAAGCGGTTCTACCTTCTTCCGCTGCTGTAACTGCCCAGAAAAGTGATACCTGAGTCCCTCCCCACGGGACCCCCTCCCCCTGCACTCCAGCCCAGCATCCGCCTCTCCCCCGCGCGCAGGGCGGTCCTCCCCTGGGACACGCAATCTCCAGACCTGCTCCCATCCCCAACCTCTCCTCGGCGGGAGACCCCCCCCCCCTCCCCCGCGGCTTCCACCGGGGCTCAGCCGTCTCCCTCTCCCTAGGTGGTTTTCCAACAGGGCCTCCCCTCCCCCCTTCCCCTCTCCCCGCTTCCTCCCCGCCCCCCGGCCCCTTCTCTCCCTGGGCCAAGGCGAAAAAAGTTCTTTATTAAAGGGACTGTGTCAAGTGATTGGCTGTGACCTCTGGCCCTCGCACTCCTTCTTTCAGAGTCGTTATTAACCCTTTAGTGTCTTTGAAGTCCGTGGCTGCGGAGACGGGGAATTGCGGCGTTCGGGCCCCGGCGGCCGAGCGGGGGACTCAGGTGTCTCGCTCCCCCCCGGGCGTCCCCAACCCTATTTGGCGCTTCCAGCAGGGGGCGCGAGCGCCTTACCTGCGGGCCCGACCTTGCTGACCAGGGCCCGGCCTCTCCCTTTCTGTCCGAGCCCCCTGCGGAGGGCCCGTCCCCAGCCCCTGGGAGCCGGGGCGGCCGGCCTCCCTCCCCCCGCCCTTCCCCACGGCGCGCAGCTCGCCGGGTCTGAGGAGCCTTGGCCGCAGGGCTGCTACCACTCTGCCACGGTAGCTGCGGGCACGCTCCAGGGCGCGCACAGAACCCGAGCACCGAGGCTGGCCTGGAGCATCCGGCCGAACGGGAGGAGGGAGCGGGGGGGGGGGGGCGTCCCAAGGTGGGAGCCTGAAGTTGGAAAAAGGGAAACTGAGGCCGAGGGCTCCAGGAACTCGGCATCCAGCTCTCCCCCCCTCACACACCAACCTCGGCTTCTCAGCCCCCCGCGCCCCTCAAGCGCATCCTCCTGTCCAAGTGCCCACTCACAGAAAAGGAGAACCAGGGTCCCTGCCGCCCCCCCCCCCCGGAGTAGTCCAGGCCCCCCCCCTCCCTTCCTCTCGCCCTCCCTCTGCAGCCCGAGCCCGCGTTAGAGCAGGGGAAGGGTCAGCCCGGGTCCCTGGGGATGGAGCTGGCATCCCCAACCTCCGCCGCTAGCCGAGGGGGGCCGGCCCCGCCAGGTGGAGAGAGGATGGGGCGGGGCGGGGCGGAGGGCGGGGGCCGGGAGCAGGGGCGGGACCAGAGGCCCTTATAAAGGGAGCCCAAATCGGATTCCTTTCCCGGCTTGGGGGGTTTCGCCGAGATCGTCTCCTCCGCTCGTGGCGCTTAGAGATCCCGCGGTGAGAAGGAAGAAAAAGTGGTTCTCGGTACTCGCAGCCCTCCAAGCCCCGTTTCCAGAGTCACGTTTCCCTACTTTTGCCAAGATGTCCAACTTCTCCGGGAACTGGAAGATCATCCGTTCAGAAAACTTTGAGGACTTGCTCAAGGCGTTGGGTGAGAAAGGCTCTGGGATTAGCCCGGGGTGGTCCCCGGAGAGGGGGGAGCTACCAGATGCCCAGGCGCCCTGGAGGGGGGAGAGCGACTGGGCGGGTGTATGTGTGTGTGTGTGTGGGGGGGGTTGACGCCCCGAGGGAAGGTGAAGATGGAAATTGTTGAAATCTGGAGTAGGAGAAGCCTCAGTTCCTCCCCTCCAGAGCGGGGTGTGTGCCCGTGGGTCCCTAGAGGAGAAAAAGAGAATGATAAGGCATCTGGGTTCTCCCAGGGGGAAGAAGTATGGGGGGCAGACTTCTGAATTCTACCCCTTTCCTCGGAGTGATTCTATTAGCTCCCCACTCCCAATGACTCAAACCCTGGGAAGGGTGAAAATATTCCTTGGATTGGATGGATGGGATAGAGAGAGGGGGGCAGGTAGGCTTCCTTAGGGGTCTCAACTTGCCAAGGTTATCAGCTGAGCCCTGATTGAGTGTCATATCTGGGGAAATTCTTCTTGGAACTAGATGCCTGGGTCTGCCTGGCACCAGTCCCTTTTATTCTTTTATATGGGTCCCAGCCTTTTCCCTCTGATGAATAGTAACCCAATCCTTAGGAGGTTCCTGATGAGGGTGTGGGTGGCTCCCAGCTCTCCCTGGTCCCTTCCTCCATCCACTTAAAAACATGCTCGACCCAGCTTGAGGTCCCCTTTCCTTCTCAGCTATCTCACACCCCTGATTCCCAGTTCTGTTCAGGGCCCTAGGAACTTTGTACCTATTCCATACTCTCTTCTCTATACCTCTAGCCTTAGCCATCCTGCCTTCCCTCTCTCTTGCTCCCCACCCCCTTCTGTGAGACGAATATTTTCCACCAGCAGCTTCTGGATCCTAGGAAAATAGTTCTGGATAATTATCACTTTCTTAGGTTTCATCAAATGGCTTTGCATGAAGCCCAATTCTCTCTCCACTCCCCCTCCCCACATTCCCCAGCTCTCTTCTTTCTTCCCACTCCACCTCCCCCTATTCTGAGGGCTCACCTGCTAAAGGAATATGGGAAGTATGAGGGACCACCTAGGCATTGTAGCCTTCCTTCACTCAGACCCTCCTCTCTATCTCTGATTTCAATTGTTCTCACTCTGACTCCAGGAGGATGCATTGGAGCATTTAAGACAGGAATCTGGTGTACAGAGTTCAGAGATCCACAGGCTCCAGATTGTCAGAATTGCCTAGAGTCTTAGAGAGATCATTTAATTTGGTTTCTCTCCCTTTATAGATGATAAAACTGAGGCTCACAGATGTAGAACGACTTGTTCTAAATTTCTTAGAAAGTTCATTCTCTTAATGCCTAATCAGTGTTCTTTCTACTACTCGAATCAGCAAATAAGTTCAGGGAAAAGGAAGGTCTTTAAGACCTAGGACCCTGGAGACAAAACCAGTAACTGATTCTGCTATGGGAGGGGATGGAAGTTGGATAGCAGGGGGGGACTTCTCAATACTAAGGCTGGAGACAACAGAAAAGCAAGAAGAAGCAAATAGTTCTGTTATGGTCTTTCCTGAGAGGAGAGAAGATTTTGGGGACTGAGCAAGAGTTACCCTACAAGACAAGGTTTAGATAATATGACTTAGGACCCTCTGAAGGGTTCTAGCTCAGCATTAGGGATGTCATAGAGTTACCAAATGGAGCTGGAGAGGACCTTAGCAATCATATGACTCTATCTCCCCTTTCCATTTTACTAATGAGGAAATGGAAGTTCAGATAGTTTGGGAGACTTGTTCATCCCAGTATCTTACTGCTATTTGAAAGGTTCTCAAAGTCTAACCTGTATCCCTCCTGTTCTACTTTCCATGGAATGGAGCCCAGATAGATCTCTGGAGAATGCCCCTTCTGAGGCTGGGACCATTTCTGCTGCCACCCCCCCCCCCAGCCTTGTATTCACCAAGTTCTGTCCAGACAAACCTGCTCTAAAAGAGAATGAAGCAAAAGACTTGGTTCTCCCAGTCCCAGCTCGAAAACAAGATCTGACATCTGACCCGTTGTCTGTCTGTCTCCATTCTGTTTGTCCTCCCTGCAGGGACCCTTCAGAGCCACGTGTCCTCCCCAGAACCTGCTGGAGACAGATTGAAAACAGACCCATTAGACAAACACACAGTGCCAAAGTCAACTGAAATCATCACAATTCTCTCCCTGTTGTATTGCAGTGGGAGGCGGGGGAAGGTCAAGGATGGGACAGAATCTTTTCTACGTTTTCCTGAGAAATAGTTCAAATTTGGGCTCAGGTATTTCTTAGCTGTATGACTCTTAGCAAGTCATTTAACTGCTCTCGGTCTCAAATAGCAGCTACCTACCAGGTTGTTAGAAAGGCTAAAAAAAAAAAAAAAGTGCTGTATCACCACTAGTTGTTATTGTTATTGTTTTTCTAAAATGAAAATAATAATAGTTACACTGCCAACCTTGGAGAGTGATTACCAGAATAAAATGAGATAGTGGTTACGAAACTGTTTTGTAAAATTAAAGCCCTATGTGGGTTGAACTAATAGGCTTATTACCCTTCACCCTATTCTACTGTTCTAGCCTCTTATCTGGTGTGCAGATATGGGATGCCTTTATTTTACTCTTCTTCCTCAGGTCCTACTACATAAGTAATTCCCTTCTCGCTTGGAGGGAAGTAAAACAAAAGGACTGGTAATCTCTCCAGGCCTCTTTTTTCTTCGGAGTAATCTGGTTTTCCATCTCTGATTTTTTTCCCTTTCTTTAAAGGAGATAAGTGCTTTGAGATCTCAAGGATAAAGAATTTCAGTGCATCGTTTGTCTTTAGCTTTAGGGTACCAGGGGACTGCTGCTTTATGGAGATAGAAACCTTCTCCTCTGGGCTTTCTGGAAGGAGATATCTGGGCCCCAGCACATAAAGTGCTCCCATATCTCCCCTCTGGGGGCTCTGGGGTCCTGCCCTGGGGCAAAGAAGTGTTTGAGTTCCTAGTTAATAGAAACTCGGACCTGGAGGAAGGCCCAGGTTCAGTAGGGCCTGAAGGTAGGGAGGGAATCCCGATTCTGATCTCCCAAGCTTTTCTTCCTCCCTTTACCCCCTTCACCTCTCACCTGCTCCCTTCCTGCTGGGTTCAATTCCAGATCAGCAGGGAATTGAAAGGAAAGAAGGGGATGCTGTGTTTTAAGACTTGGGGGTCATACCTTGAGCTTTATCACTTCCTTCCCTTCCTTTAGCAATTCTCTCTTTGCTTCCCCACCCCCTAATAAAAGTTAAAGGAGAAAACAGACCAAATCCTGGGGGAGGAGGTAGGGCCCAGAATGATTGTGGTAGGGGGAACTGAGGGGAGGGAGGGACAACTTCTCCCACTCTGAAGGAAGATTTTTCCGGAGGCCTCCCTGGAGTCTATCTCTTGAAGGATTATAGGATTTAGGGAAGAGAAGACCTTAGAAGTTATTTAGTACAATTCCTTCATTTTTATAGATGAGGAACCTGAAAAAAGGGTCACAGAAGTAATGTGGCAGAGACAGCATTAGAACCTATGTCTTATTCCAAATTTCCACTAATCAAGCTGACTGGGATGGGGCTAGGGAGGGATCTGAAAGGAGAATGAGATAGGCTCTTGGTACAGATATCTGAGAGGACTGGATAATACTTAAAATAAAGGGAAAAAAGAGTAAAGGGGGCTGAGCAAATGTTAGGAGCCCTGGGCTCTCTCCCAGCCCTGGCTTCATGGCACTGCCCCCTTCTCTCAATTTCCTCATCTTTCAAATGGGATTTAATGTTTGTATTACCTACCTCAGCCAATGCCATAGCACATAAAGTGCTTTGCAAACCTTAAGAAGGGATATAATTTGAGCTGTTATTATTACACTCTATTGGTTGTTGTGAAGAAAGTACTTTATAAGTCTTAAAGCAGTGAAGAAACGTGATATTCTTTCCTTGTCTTTCCAGAAGCAGGGAACAGGTGGGAATTTCTGGTTGGCGGAAGTAACACCAGGGCCGGGTGCCCGGGTCAGTTTCCCAAAATTACTGAGCCCTCCATTGTGGATCACGGGTGGTTCTGTGCTTGAGCAGAATCGCCTGGTATCCTGCTTCAGGTCCAGACTTGAACCTTCCGGTCCCCAGGGCTCTTTTGGGTTTATCTTTCAGCTTTGACCCTTCTTTGCTCTAAATGTCCATGGGTACTTAAATCACCAAATCTTGAAAGGAATGAAAAGCGCTTATCAAATGCTTCTATGCTCAAAATCTTATTCTAAGGGCTAGGAACACTGCTGAGAGGAGAGAGAGAGAGAGAGAGAGAGAGAGAGAGAGAGAGAGAGAGAGAGAGAGAAAGGGAGAGACAGAGACAGAGGGAGAGAGACAGAGAGAGAGACAGAGAGAGACGGAGGGAGAGAGACAGAGAGAGAGGGAGAGAGACAGAGAGAAGGGTCAGTTGCCAGTCCCTACCCTTCTAGAAGTACATTCTGATTGGGGGGGGGGGGAAGACTACACATTTAGGGGAGAAATATTATTTGATTTCGAATGATGTGTGCTTTCCAGAAGCAATGTTAGTATTGATTAGTTAGTATTAATATTGTGCTCAAAGAAAAAAAGTAGAATGTGGATTGGGGACTCTGGGCTGTGGGGGAGGTATGAGCTTGGGGGTTGTAGGAGCAATAAATTAGATAGATGGTAGTCTGTTCTGGGGCTCAGCAGAGAAAATGGGCTAGGGATTTTCATTTCTTCACCTCTCAAGAAGACAGATCCATCTTGTGCCTCAGTTTCCTCATCTGCAAAATGAGGCTCTTTTTTGTTGTTGGAGAAATGCGGGTTGTAGACCTTAAAAAACCTAGAGAAAGGTGAGTTTCTCTTTCTCCAAAAGGACCAAATATTCCCTTTTCTCTCTATGACCATTTATTCCCCTCTACCTTTTATCACTGAGCTGACTTAAGTTTTGCCCGATTTCAGAATCTAGAGTTCTAAGTTCTTAATTTTTTTTTTTTTTTTTTTTTTGGTCATGGAGATTCCTTCTCAGAACAAAGTTGGATTCACAAAATAAAATACATAGGATTACAAAGGAAACAAATTCTATTGAAATACATTTATCAATAAAAACAGATTCATGGACTCCAAGTTAAGAAACTCAAATCCAGAGGTTAGATAGCAGGAAAAACTTCCCTGTCCCAAAGGGAAGGCAGGGCACAGAAAGGAGGTAATAACTTTTTTCTGGGGGAAATTTAGAAAAAGACAGACCCTATAACCCACATCCCTTTTCTGGCAAGTCTAGGGGAGGGGTTGCCTTCAGCTTTGACAACAGCTGACTTAGGCTGAGGGGAAAATCCAAGGGCCAGATTGAGCAAACAGTGCAGGCAAAAGGAAAAGAGGGAACTAAGGTTTAGGGTTAGGTAGGGATGGAGGAATTGCAAATCCGGGGATTAGACTTTAGGCCCACTAGGCTGCCAGAGGAGGGAAGGCTAGACACCTAGATTTAACGGCGCCCTTAGGGGAGGGGTTGTGGAAAAGGTGTTGGAGAAAGGCTCCAGGGGATCAAAGAGACCAAGAATGGTGGGTGGGAGAAGGCAGGTCCCAGGACACCAAAGGAGTGACTGGTAGGGATGGCCCTCAGGAAATGCTGGGGTGTGAAGGGACGGGAAATTGCCTCTCCCTGCTAGGAGCCAGCCTTGATTCACTCCCAGGAAAGCCACAGACACAGGGAGAGGTTGTTAGAGACACTTCCCATAGAGGCTTGGACCCAAAGGTGCAGAGGACCCAGGTGTCCTGATTCTTAGTCATAGGACTCATAAATGCCTCTAAACCCAGGGGAGGAAAATATTGGGGACACTCCCTCTTCTCAGCCTCCCATTCTTCTAGGCCTATCTCCAATCTTGTCTTCTCAAAAAGCCTTCCCTAACGTCCCCTCCCCACCCCAGTATCATTTGGGGCAGCATAGCTCCTAAGAGATCATCACATCCAATTTTCTTCTTATTATTTTTTTGAAGGCACAACATCTCTTTTTTTATTATTACCAATGAAATCGGATCTCTAGGAGCAATCTGTTTAGTAAATATCAATTCAATGCCAGTTATTGAAAGCTAATTTTATCCCTTTCTGGAAGGCAGATGTATGTGTAACCATGGGACCATCTTCAACTTCCCTCCCAATCTGCTGAGGGCACTCTATGAAGCATGAATGAGGATGGTTTTCTAGCACCCCCATTGCATGAGAAATACATGGGACTCTCAGATACCTTGAATGCCAATCTTCTAGCTTCTTATTTTTCAAATAAATAAATTAAAACTCAGAGGCAAAGGCTTGCTGGTAAATATTTAGCAAAACACTTTCCAGAGGGGAACAAATGCATCCACCATACTTATAAATTGGGTCTGCATCATTAACATTTTCTCCAACACTTTCCTAAGTCTAGACAAAAAAACAAACAACCCCCCCCCCAAAAAAAAACACACACATTAAGTCAAGCCTTCACTTGTAGCATTCGCTAATTCTGAGCTACAAATACTCCCATTTAAAATTTAAAACAATCAGCTCTTCTAGTTGGTTCTAACCCCAGTTGACATAATAGTTCATTGACAGAATCAGGATTTTTTTTCTTTTTTTTTCTTCTTTTTTAAAAGGCACTTAGGGTCAGAATCACACAGCTAGTATCTGAAGCTGAACTTGAATTCTGGGCCCCCTGACTACGGAGTTGTGCTCTATCTATTGTACCAATCTAGCTGCAGCCAGGGTTCTTTTCCCATTACAGTGAGGTACTTAGAAATTCCACATCAAACTAGATAGGAATTATTTCCTAAATGGTAAACTCCTTGAGGACAGACCTTCTAGTAGAGTTGGGAATCAAGAGGGTCTAAGTTAAAATCTTAGACAGTTATTAGTTATGTAATCCAGTGTGCCTCGGTTTCTCTACTTATAAAATGGAAATAATAATAGCACTTCCCAGAGTTGTTTCAAGGTTCAGAGGAGATAGTTTATATAAAGTGCTTTGCAAATCTTAAAGTATAAGCTATTAACTACATATATTATTATCAATGCTAGCTATTCTTATTATTCCTCATAAGATCTGGCATATTACAGACATTCAATCAATACTTTATTGAGAGGGAACAGAGCCACTCAGGGTTAGTGATTATCCTCTCCAACCTGTACCAAAATTATGGATCCTATCTGTAATATACCCAGTGAACAGTCACCTGGCCTTTCCTTAAAATGAAGAAGATCCAATGGTCTGATCCCACTTTTTGATAAGACATTTTCTCTTTAACTGCATTAAAACCTTTCTATTTGGTACTACTTTGGAGGTTCTTGGGATTTGACCCTCTATGGGACCTTAGAGACTGTCTAGTTAAACCTCTCCATTATACAGATGAGGGGAAAAAAGACTCAGGGAGAACGAACTTGTCCTAAGTCACAAAGGGAACAGGTGGCAGAGCAGGGATTTAAACCCACTTTGGATTCAGTGCTCTTTCTCCTATAACAAAACTATATCTGTCCTTTGGAGCCAAAGTGAACCAAGTTTAATCTCTTGACCACATTTCAACCCTTTGAATATTTGAAGAAATTCAACGAGCATCAAACATCTCTCTGTGTTCCAACTCTTCTGCTGCCACTTTTAAGGCTCTTACACATTTTCAGGGATGGGACTGGGGAGGGATTGGAGATGGCAAGGGAGAGGAACTGCAGTAGAGTCCCGGCTGTTCAGAGGCCCTTTTGCAGATATGTTTAGGGTCCCTGAGGAGTGGGATCATCCCTAGTGGTACCCTGCAAGAGGGAGGGATTGTAGCATCCACAGGCAGGAAGTCACAACTTCTCTATCCCACGACAGGAGTGAATATGATGCTGAGAAAGATTGCTGTGGCAGCCGCTTCCAAGCCAGCAGTGGAGATTAAACAGGATGGAGAGAATTTCTACATCAAAACTTCTACCACCGTGAGGACCACTGAGATAAACTTCAAAATTGGGGAAGAGTTTGAAGAGCAGACGGTGGACGGGAGGCCCTGTAAGGTCAGTGCTCTTTATGGGGTCAAGGAAGGAAGAGGGGAATGGCTAGGATAGGCTGTAATATCCTGACTTATCCCTGTGAAATCTGCCTTTCATTTACCCCTTTCCTGATCAGGAATGCTGAAACCGCCTTTCACACTCCTCTGAAAAAGTCCATCTTATGATCTGGCTTCTAAACTCTCAGCTAAATTGAGCTGATTTCAGTCTCATTCTCCAATCTATTACTTCTTATAATATGACATCCACCCCTTTTACTGAAGCCATAACTAGGGTGGGGTAATTAGGACTTTGTCTCAGAGTACCAAAACTTAGAGGGCATCTGGAACACTTAAGCTGGTTAAAATGGGCTAAAACAACTGAACTGAACTTAACAATTATCTAGCAATCATAATTAGTTAAAATTAAGACACTTCCTTCTGGGAGGGCTTGACAGGCCCAACACAGGTACTCACCTTCTGAACTTCTTCCCACCCAGCGTCCTTCCTCCTTGCTATGTCACATGAGAACCATTTTAGAGCTGCCTGCCCCGGGCATGGCCCAGGGTTTTTTGCCATGAGTGCTAGTGGGGACTCTGCCTACCCCAACCCCATCCCATTGCACAGACTTCTTTTTCTTCCTCACCCCAGAGCTTAGTGAAATGGGAAAGCCAGAACAAGATGGTCTGTGAACAGAGACTCCTGAAAGGAGAGGGACCCAAGACCTCCTGGTCCCGGGAGCTGACCAACGACGGAGAATTGATCCTGGTAAGCCCTTTGTCCCCTGTTTCCTATTGCCCAGTGTCTCCCATCCCCTAGCTCAGGCTTGATTCTAATGAGTGTCCCTTACAGGTGGATGGAATAAGGATTCATTTGTTATTTGTGTCCCCCTCCACCCCTCACTGCCTCACCCCTAACCTCCATTACCACTACTATACTGAGAAGGATGAGTTATGGGGAAGAAGGGAGACACCGAACAGGAATAAGAAACCAAGACTGGAAGGATGGGAGGGAAGGAGGGAAGCCTTTTTTGTGGTCTATACTGGGGAGGACAATTGGCTTTGTCTTTTTTTTCCCACAAGGATTGACCCTAGGGTGGATGGGGGGGGGACATCCTTTCTACCACCAGCTCCAGGCAGGGCCCCTCTGCCAGTCACCAGAGGGGCACTGAGGCTGGAAGAGCCAGGTTTCACCCTACCTCCACTCCTCTGGAGGACTGCCTTGTCCCCTCCCCTAGATCATAGTTTCTGTCCTTGCAGACCATGACAGCGGATGATGTGGTGTGCACCAGGGTCTACATCAGGGAATGATTGCTGAGGGGAATTCCTGAGAGGGTCTTCTGCATCTCTCCTGCTCCGTGGCCTCCCAGTGATCGATCACTCAACGTCAGAGTCTTTTGTTTACCTTGTCACTGCTTCCTTCCAACTTTACCCAGCTAGTGCTCCGACCTGCTCCCTGCCCTGCCCTTCTTATATCTGGAAGCCGATGTCCTGGACATTTCCTAGAGCCCAGCTCTGTTTCCTCTACCCCTTCCTATTTTACCTGACCTGTCCCAAACAAATCCCTGACCACCCTGGCAAGAGATGTTTGCTTCTTCCCCTCCTCTGTCTCTGATTAAAAGACTAAGCCCAGGAGAGGTCCTCTCCATTCTTGAGAGATCCTAAAAGAGATAGAGACAGACAGAGACAGTTAGAGAGAGAGAGACAACTCCCATCAACCCTGGTGGGAGTCTCTGCTTTATCCCTAAGACCTCTCCTGCTAATCCCAAAGCACTTCCTTCCTTCCCCATATCCTTGTGGCTGATTCAGTTTGGAATATTTATTTGTTAATGTTATTAAACCATCTGAAAGTTAAAACTCTTTCTGCCCACTAGTGTTTGATTTTGGAGGGAGGAGGGAAACCTGGGAGGATGGGTGTGGGCCTGTGAAAATGGGAGATAAGGGATTGGGCAGCAGCCACCAACCCTTCAAACATATGGCTTAACATTCCCTTTACCTACTTCTCCCTTGACCCCTGAAATCTCATTTCTGCCCTCCACAACTCAACTGAATGTTTTATTTTTATTTTTTTTTGCTGAGACAATTGGGGTTAAGTGACTTGCCCAGGGTCACATAGCCAGGAAGTGTTAAGTGTCTGAGACTAAATCTGAACTCAGGTCCTCCTGACTCCAGGGCCCGTGCTAGGTCCACTCTGCCATCTAGCTGCCCTGAATGCCCTTTTAAAGGGGTAACAGTGATTCCTCAGCTGCCAAATCTGATGACCTTTCCTTAGTTCTCATTCTTTTTGCCCCTTGTGATCATATTTCCAAAGCCCAGCATCCTGGTGTAGGGGAAGGAGCCACGGCCTCTGCATCAGAAGGCCTAGGTTTGAGTTTTCTGGCTCTGGCTCCAGGCCCAAGTCATTCACTCTGTGGGAAAGGAGAACGATCCCTTTGCCACCTACCTCACAGGTTTGTTGGGAACAATTTTTATGAGACTTAACCACTCCCTCCTTCTTAAAACTTGGCTTGGGTGACAATGCGTTGTCCTTGTTTCGATCCCTATCTGCCAGTGCCTCCTTGTCCTTTCTCTGGGCATCCCTCAAGGCCCTGGACTTAGCCCTCTGCCATTTTCTATTCTTTCCTTACTTTGGTGATCTCATCTCCTCCCCCAGCCTCAGCTGTCACCTCTGTGTGGGTGACTTCCAAAGTTTCACCTCCAACTCGATCTTCTCTCGAGCTCTTGTCCCAGATTCCAAACTGCCTACTAGAAGTTTCCACTTTGATATTCCCTTGGCTCCTTTCATTCAAAACATTTAAAAATGAACTCTTCCCCAATGGTCTTCAAGGAGACCATTTTTGTCAGGGATACCACAAAGTCGTCGCCTAGCCTCAAAGCTTCAGACATTATTTTATTTTTTTATCTTTATGTTCCCAAGTCCTCTCAGTTTTTTTAGTCTTTTCTTTTCTATCCTTCCTTTTTTTTTCATACCTACTTCCAACTTATCTTCTCAAATCTGAATTCTTACAACCTCTTAATCTCTCCCTCTCCCGGCCTATATATTGTCCCCTTCCCCATTCAATTCTTCAATTCAATTCTATTTCCAAAGTCAATCATTTACCCCCAGTGATCCAAGTTCTCTCTGAGATTCACATATTAATGGAACATGGAGGTTGTCCATGGACTTACCCATCTGCATCATTTTTATATAAAAAGTACTGTTATGGATGCCCTTTTGTCTTTATTTGAAAGTCATTTCAACCATTTAAAGTCATTTAAAGTCCAGACTGAACTCTTCCTTGTGACAAATAGGAAAAAAAAAAACCCAAACCAAAATCATCAGACACAGTAACTATCTAATAATAACTATCAAGTAATCATAATAGCTAGCATTCATACAGTGCTTTAAGATTTGTAAAGCACTTTGCACATATTCACTCACAATATTCCTGTGAGATAAGTGATATTATTGTCTCCATTGTACAGATTAGAAACTGGGTATAGAGAGATTAAATTGTCCAGTGTTACACAGCTTGTTGGCGTCGTCAGCATTTGAACTCAGTTCTCTCTGACTTTTAACTAAGTGTTCTAGTTACAGTATCAACTAGCTGCTAACAACTAGTAATGTATATGATATTCATCCCGTAGTCTCCCATCTCTGTCATGAGGTCAGAGATCTGTTTCATTCATTTTTACATTTTTTGATTGTAAAGATAAGCATTATCAATCATCAAAGACCAGTAATAAAATAGGCACCAAATCTTACATTAAACTCTTAGCTGTTATCACAGTAGAAATGAACAATTCAACAGTGGATCCCTTGCTCAAAAAGAGGCTTTGTTGTTTCCCTTATAGAATTCCAAGATAAAATGGCATTTAAAGCCCATCGTAATCTGGCTCGGATTTATCTTTCCAGGTTTTCTCACACGACTCCATGAATTTTCTATTCCCATCGATTTGATCCCATAGCTGTTCCTTGTATGAAACATTTCATCTCCCACTTCTTTGCCTTTGCCCAGTCTGTGCCCCACGCTTAGAGTGCATTCCCTTCCTCATTTCTACCTTTTTGGAACCCTAACTTTCTTTCTTTTTTTTTTTTTTTTCTTTTTTCCTTTTTTTTTTTTTTTTTAATTTAATAGCCTTTTATTTACAGGATATATACATGGGTAACTTTACAGGATTAACAATTGCCAAACCTCTTGTTCCAATTTTTCACCTCTTTCCCCCCCCCACCCCCTCCCCTAGATGGCAGGATGACCAGTAGATGTTAAATATATTAAAATATAACTTAGATACACAATAAGTATACATGACCAAAACATTATTTTGCTGTACAAAAAGAATCAGACTCTGAATTATTGTACAATTAGCTTGTGAAGGAAATCAAAAATGCAGGTGTGCATAAATATAAGGACTGGGGATTTAATGTAATGGTTTTTAGTCATCTCCCAGAGTTATTTTTCTGGGCATAGCTAGTTCAGTTCATTACTGCTCCATTAGAAATGATTTGGATGATCTCGTTGCTGAGGATGGCCTGATCCATCAGAACTGGTCATCATCTAGTATTGTTGTTGAAGTATATAATGATCTCCTGGTCCTGCTCATTTCACTCAGCATCAGTTCGTGTAAGTCTCTCCAGGCCTTTCTGAAATCATCCTGTTGGTCATTTCTTACAGAACAGTAATATTCCATAATTTTCAGATACCACAATTTATTCAGCCATTCTCCAACTGATGGACATCCATTCAGTTTCCAGTTTCTAGCCACTACAAAAAGGGCTGCCACAAACATTCGTGCACATACAGGTCCCTTTCCTCTTTATAATCTCTTTGGGATATAAGCCCAGTAGTAACACTGCTGGATCAAAGGGTATGCACAGTTTGATAACTTTTTGAGCATAGGAACCCTAACTTTCTTTAAAGCTATCTCCTACACAAAATCTTTCTTGAAGACCTCAATTAGCCTCCTCTCAAGTAACTGTATTTATCTGTGTATTCAGGTTATTTTCTGTCCAGACCCCCCACCCCACTCCCATCTCTACTCCAATAGAATAAATCCCTTGAGGACAAGAATAGTTGGATTTTCTTTCTTGTATCCTTAGTTTCCTCATTTGTAAAATGGGAATTATTATAATAGCACCTCCTTCCCAGGGTTGTTGTAAGAATCAAATGAGATAATTATTGTAAGCCCTTAGCACAGTGTCTCCATAATAGTAAGTACCATATAAATATTAGTCATTATTATTAGTATTAGCCTTACCTCTTTTAGCCTCAGTTTTCCCATCTATTAAATGGACACGATAATGATAGTGTGACCCACCTCTCAGGGTTGTGGTAAGGCTCAAGTGAGATAATATGCATAAAATACTTTGTAATCCTTAAACCACTTTATAAACAGCGAGCATTTGTGTTTATGAACGTTATTTTATTTGATACTTGCAACAATCCTGTGAGGTCAGTACCACAAGTATTATTATCCCCATTTTATAGATGAGGAGATGTTCTCAGAGAAGTTTTAACTTGCCCATGGTCACCGCTGTTAAGTGTAACAGGCAGGTTTCAAGCTCAGGCTTTCCTCGGTTCACACCCAATCTGTGTCGTTTCCCACAGTTTTGGACGGTGCTCCCCATTCTACCAAGGGATGTAACCAAAGGAAGTTCATACTCATGGAGGGGATCAGGGAAGCCTTCCTGGAGGAGGAGGACTTTGATTTGAGCTTTAAAGAACGGGGAGGAATCCATCAGGCAAAGGTGGGGAAGGAGGGTATTGTGAGTGCTATGCAAAGCAGGGGATAGGTCGTTTGTGTCAGGGGAGGCTGGTAGGGGAAGGCTCAAGACAAAGGGTAATCCAGTTTGACAGGAGTACAGACTGAGTGGAAAGGAGTAAAACGGGATAAGTCTGGAAAAGCAGGGAGGTGCCAAGAAGAGGCAAGCCCTTGCCTCCAGGGAGTGCCGGGCAGTGCAAAGCAGCTGAGGACCTGGGTTCAATAGCAGCTTTCCCACTTAGGACCTCTCAGAGCCTCATCAGAATTCACAATTATTTATTTATTCCTTTATCTATCCAAACATTTATTTATTCCCCCCCCCCAATGCATGCAAAGATAGTTTCAACACTCAAAACCTTGTTTTTCAGATTTTTCTCCCTCTTTCCCCCTCACCCCCTTTCCTAAGACAGCAAGCAATCGAATATAGGTTAAATATGAATTCATAATTATTTATACCAAAGCTTCTTAAATTGTGGTTTCTAATGGAGTCATGTAACTGAAAGTGAGAGTCACAAAATTATAATTTGTAATCAATAAATGTTTGATTTGTATACCTATTTTATATGTCCATATACTGGGGTTGCAGAAAAACTTCTCAGGTGAAAAAGGGTCTTGAGTAGAAAAAGAAGAAACCCTGATTTATACAGTGCTTGAGTCTCCAAAGTACTTTCTTTACAACACCCCTCTGAAGCAAATATTATGAGTATTTATTGATTATAAAATTCAAATTTAAATAAATTATGTTTTATTTATGATAACATTTATTTGTTTATTTCTGATCTGTAATTCCACCATCATGGATAAGGTTCCCTCTGCCAATGAGCATTGACAGCTAGTCTGCTCCGTAAAATCTGACCCCGCTGTTTTTGGCCGGGGGTCACAAAGCTAGGATGAATTAGGACTGGGATTCACCCTGGGTCTCCCTGATTCCAAGGTCAGCCTTTTGTCCACTACATCAGCTGCTTCTCAGGACAACTATTACCTTTATTTTCCATGCAGAAATCTTAGGCTCAGAGTGGTCAAAAGGCTTGTCTATTATCACTAATTGTGTGTCCTGAGAAGCAGCTGATGTGGATAGAAGACTTATGTGGTAAGGTGAAAAGGGAGAAAAGAAAAGAAAGACAATTTCAAATTCTAGTTCTGCCAATTACTATCTATGTGATTTTGAGCAAGTAACTTATCTTTTCTGTATATCAATTCTCCCCTCCCTCTCCCCAGGCAATTGGAGTTAAGTGTCTTGCCCAGGGTCACACAGGTAGAAAGAACAGATTTGAACTCAGGTCCTCCTGACTTCAGGGTCTATCCACTGTGCCATCTAGCTGCCTCTATATATATCAATTCTTCATCTTTTAAGTTAATGGGTTGGACTTAAAGTTCCTTCCAACTCTTAAATCCATTGTCTTATGGTCCTTTTAATGTCTTCATTCAAACCCTTGATAAAAATATTGAATGGGGCAGGTTTAAAAGCACAGTTCTGTAGCTCTCCACTAGAGACTTCCAACCAGCTTAACACTTCAACCAACTTGAATTAGTTATGAGCATTGAACATGATATAAGGATAGGGATATCTGTGATTTCATTGGTATATAGGTGAGGATCTCTTTCCACTGATGGAGGTCAGGACCTTCCTTCCAATTTGAAGTCTTCAAGAGCTAGCCAGAACAAAAACAGAGGTAGGCGATAACCCCAATTGGGGCCTGAGTCAGATTAAAATGCAATATTTAATATTTGAATATTTAACAAAAAATATAGTAGATATAGATAATTTAATGTGGTTTTAAAATTTTATTTTAATAGTATAGCATTTCCCAATTAAAAGTGAAGATGATTTTCAATATTCATTTTTGTAAGATTTTTAATTCCAATTTTTTTTGTCCCTCCCTCCCTTCCAAAGGAGCAAGCAGTTTGATATAGGTTATACGTGTACAATCAATTTTTAACATATTTCCACATGAGTCATGTTGGAAAAGAAAAATCAGAGCAAAAGGGAAAAAGCTTGAGAAAGGAAAAAAAAAAGTTGAAAATTGTATGCTTCGATTCACATTCAGTCTCTGTAGTTATTTTTGTGGAGGTAGATGGCATTTTCCCATCCAAAGTCTATTGCTGGAAAGAGGTAAATCTATTACAATTGATCATCACATAATCTTGTTTCTGTATACAAAGTTTTGCTGGTCCTGCTGACTTCACTCACCATCAGTTCATGTAAGTCTTTTCAGGCTTTTCTGAGATCAGTCTGTTCCTCATTTCTTATAGAACAATAGTATTCCATTACATTCGTAAATGTGTGGTTTTCTAAGTCAGCCTTATGTATGATGGAGTGGCCTTTTCTATGAGTTTGATGCCATTGGTCTATAGTGCTTGCCCAGAGTCACACAAGCCTATGTCAGAGGTAAGATATGAGATTTAGTCTCCTTCATTTAGAGATTAGCTCTTTATCATTTACACTCACTGTCCTTCCAACCAGTAATAAATCTTCTTAATTACACTGTTATCACACCCACAAATCTTCATCCCATCCACAACAGCAACGTGAAGAAATCCTTTTAGATGCTGATATAGGGGCAGCAGTAGATAGAACACCAGTCTAGAGTCAATAGAATCTGAGTTCAAATCATAGCCTTAGACACTTAACTAGCTGTGGGTACCTGTGCCATTATTTGCCAATCACTTAAGCTTGATTGCCTCCAAAAAAATCACATGGTCTTATAAAATCCAGTTCTATATCTTTGGCCTTCTCTCATTATTCTTTTTAAAAAACTTTATTTTTCATTATGAACTAAATGATCAACCAATACAAATATTTCAATATATAAAATGGACAAAAAGCATTACTTTTTCCTAATGAACCCAAGTTGTTTTCTAGTGATCATCACTTTCTTCTCGAAGTACCCACAAACTATTTGTTAATAATCTGTTCTATAATGTTTGTGGAGATCGATGTCATGCTCTAGTCTATTGTTTATAAAATCTATCTTTCCACCCTTTTTTCAAATTGGAAAAACACTTGTCCACATTTATTTCTTCTCCAGCATTCCTTAATGGTCATGGATGAGGATTCTGAAATCTCATTTGCAGATGCTTTCAGTTCTCCAGAAATGAAAGTTTATCCCAGCTTGGAGACTTAATTCAGATTTTCTCTTCATAAGTCCTTACTTAACAGGAGGTTTTGATTTTTTTTTTTACCATGTTTCCAGTGTGAAGATTACTTTTTTAAAAATAATTTTTATTTATTTCTTTGTACACAATACATTTCATTTTGCTTGGGTTCATGGAGGACTTTCCAAGTTTTTCTAAGAGCATCCTGCTCATCACTTCTCATAAAACAATAATTTTCTGTCATAATCACGTGCCATAATTTATTCAGCCATTCCCCAATTGATGGACAGACCTTCAATTTTCTTTTTTTTTTCCCTGAGAAGAGAGCAGTTATAAAATTTTTTTTGTACATATAATTTCTTTAAATCTTGTTTGGGATTCATGCCTAGAAACAGTATTGTTAGGTCCTAGAATATGCATGATTTTATAGCCCTTTGGGTATAGTTCATATCTTTTGATTATTTATCAATTGGGAAATGGCTCTTATTTTTTATAAATTTGACTCAGTTGCTTTTATGCTTGCGAAATGAGGCCTTATCAGAGAAACTTGCTTCAAATTTTTTTATAATTACTAACTGTATTTCCCCATTCTATTCTTTCTTCTTTTATCCTATCCTTCCTCAAAAGAGTTTTGCTACTGAACACTTCTTCCCTAATATCTTACCAGTACCTCCCCCTCTTCTAACACTTCCTCCCCTTCCCAGATCCCATTATCTCCTACTTTCCTGCAAAATAAGGTAGATATCTATAACCATATCAAGTGTGTATGTTATTTCTTCTTTGAGTCAATTCTGATGAGAATAAGATTCACGCAGTCCCTCTCTCTTCCCCCTCTTCCCCTTCACTATAAAAGCTTTTTCTTGCCTCTTTTTATGGCAGCTAATTTACACCATTTCACTTCTCCCCTTCTCTTTCTCCCAGAAGACTACCCTTTTTGATAGAGAAAATGGATGCAAAAGAGTTAAGTAGTTCTACTTTCCTTTCTTATTAGCTGATAGCATCTCAACTACCCCCAGAGCAAAGCATATCCTTTCCTTGTTCTTGCACCAAATATAACTTTAAAAAGCCTAGGATGTTGCCTAATAGATAAATTATCAGAATATGAACAAACAGTTTTCAAAAGAAGAAATGAAACCATCAGCAACAACATAAAACTGCACGACTCCACCAAGAGCTCATTAATAAGAAAAGAAATATGAAATTTAAAAATTCTGAGGTTTCATCTCATACCCATCAAATTGGAAAAGATTATGTGAGATAAAATTAGTATTGAGAGATCGGGGGAGGAGAAGCACATTAATGCGCTCTTAGTGGAGCCATGAATTGGTCCAAACATCGGGTATAAAAATTTGGAACTAAGCTAGAAAAACATTACTGGACAGCTAGATGGCACAGTAGATAGAGCACCTGGAGTCAGGAGGACCTAAATTCAAATCCTGCCTCAGACACTTAATACTTACTGGCTGTATGATCCTGGTCAAGTCACTTAATTCTAATTGCCTCACACACACAAAAGAGAAAAACGTTACTGGATATGCTTTGATTCTCTGATCCCATTCCTGAATACCAAATTCTTGTCAAGGGCAGAACTAAAGTCTCATATGTAGCCAAATAGCAATGCTTTTTGCCACAGAAAAAATGTAGAAAGAATGATCTCTCACTAATTCTCACAACTATAATACAATATTACACCATATGAAATGATGGATGTGGAGAACTTAAAGAAACATAGGAAAACTTATACAAATTGATACAAAGTAATGTCAGCAGGATAATATACATGATGATTAGAGTCATGCAAAGGAAAGCAACACAGAAAAGCAGTTGAATTTAAATTAAAGACAATGTCTAATGTTGGTTCCACAAATTCCATATGATGAAACATATTTTCCTCTTCGCAGTAGAAAATTGGTGACTTATAAGTGCTGAATATGGCATTTGTTGTCAGACAGTCCTTTTGGGGGTTGGTTTTGCTTATTAATTGTTTATCTTTGGAATAATGGAGGATTCTATGTGGAGAAAGGGGTATTTAAATGTCCCGGTATATTTTTTCTCTAATATTGTATGGCCAAGAATCATAGCCAAGAATCATGGGATGCTTTGGTCTCTGAACAATTGAAGCTGAGGATCACTAAGAAGGCAAATGGAAAGGGTCCTGCAAAATCGGGGCAAAAAGAATACAATCAAAGGAACATGTTAAAAGATGGGCCAGTTGCATGGTAAGAGGGACTAAGGACCAAAAGATAGACTGAATGCTATTGGGTATACCTCCTTCAATAAACTTAAGGGAGGATACAGATGGGAGTCTCATAGGTTGAGTAAGCATGGATGGGTTGAGATCTACAACCTAAGAGAATATCTAATGTAGTGAGTTTGCAGATCCATTGTAATGTATCAAGAAAATGTCTCTGCTTCTATGTTCCAGTCTCTGCTTCTATGCTTATGCATACAATTCCCAATATTTTGTCCTCAGTTATCAGGTCCTTTCCCCATTTCCCCCTTATTTCAATTCTCTTTATCTTTTTTTCCCCCTCCCCTGAGGCAATTGGGGTTAAGTGAATTGCCCATGGTCATACAGCCAGGAAGTATCAAGTGTCTGAGGTCGGATTTGAACTCAGGTCCTCCTGACTTCAGAGCTGGTGCTCTATCCACTACACCACTTAGCTTTCCCACCTCTCTTATCTTCTAATACCCTTGACTTTGACTCACTACTCCGCCTGACACCCATACCCCACTCACACCTCATCCGCTTTCAATTTAGTTTTCCCATAAAGTATTTAAAGTATTTCCTCCATTCTTCCTCCTTTACTCCCAGCTTTCTCTCTCTTCAACCCTTGAATCCACTTGCCACCTAGCTGCCCCTAATTCCATTTCTCCCCTCCCCCCACCCCCAGAACATCTAAGAGTCATAGCTATAGCTGGCAGAAAGTCTGCCTTCCAGGCAAGAAAATGGGATTAAAATCCAGTATCTGATATTTAACATTAAAGTGATTCTAAGCAATTCACTAAATTTCTCCATGCCTCAGGCAACATTGTAAGACTCTAGGTTAAAGAGCAGTTTCATATCATCTATTTTAGAGGAAGTCTCCTTACCACCTATAATTGAAACCATAAGACTAGAACAAAAATTTCTAACCTCAGTCCCAAAGCCCATTGGTTTAGGACTTTGGGGCAGGTAGGTTGCTCAATAGTTAAAACCTGGACCTGGAGTCAGGAGGACCTGAATTCAAATGTAGCCTCAGAAATCTATAAACTGTATGACTCTAAGCAAGTCACTTAATCTCTATTTTCCTTAAAATACGTAATGGGAAACTACTCCTATGTTTTTGCCAAGAAAACCTTAAGAACAGCATGGGGTCATGAAGAGTAGGACACAAATGAACAACAATGGGATTCTCTAGTAGATTAGGGGAATGCTGGATATGTAATAAACCTAGATTTTAGTAATATATCTGAAAAAGTATCTCATGTCATTCTTTTTTTTAAATAATAACTTTTTATTTTTCAAAATACATGCAAAGATCGTTTTCAACATTCACCCCTGCAAAATCTTGTATTTAAATTTTTTCTCCCTCCACCCTCACCTCTCCCTTCCCCTAGACAGTTAAACATGTGCAATTCTTCTAAATAAATTCATGAATGTGTGTGTCATCCTTGCACAGGAGCCATGCTAATCTCTAATCTGCTGCTGAAGTGAGCACTCTCATACTATTCTAAAATAAATAATTTAGTAAAAACAAATTTCTATGTTACCCAGGTCTAAAAATGTAGATCTTATTCTGCATAATGAATTCATCTCCTGTAAGGAAGTATTTATCATTCTCTATTTTTTTTTTTTAGAATTAATGGAATATTATTGTTCTATAAGAAATGATGAGCAGGTTGATTTCAGAAAAGCCTGGAAAGACATGAACTGATACTGAGTGAGCAAGACCAAGAGAATATTGCACACAATAACAAGATTATGCAATGATCAATTGTGATAGACTTGGCTCTTCTCAACAATGCAGTGATTCAAGGCAATTACAATAGACTTGGGTTGAAAAATGTCATTTGCATGCAGAGTGAGAACTATGGAGACTTAATATGGATCAAAACATAGTATTCTCACTTTTTGTTTGTTTTCTTTCTCATGGGTTTTTCCCCCTTTGGTCTGATTTTTTTTTTTTTTTTTTGCACAACATAATAAATATGGAAATATGATTAAAAGAATTGCACATATTTTATCTATATCAGATTACTTGCTGTCTTGAAGATGGGGGAGGTAAGGGAGAGAGGGAGAAAAACTTGGAAAACAAAGTCTTACAAAAATGAATGTTGAAAGCAGTACCAAGAAGGTTCTGTACACAATAAAAGCAAGAATGTGCGATAATCAACTATGAAAAACTTGGTTCTTCTTAGTGATTCCATAATATAATGTAATCCCAATAAACTTGGGACAGAAAATACTATTTATATCCAGAAAAAAAACTATGGAGATTGAATGAAAATCAGCACCTGCTATGTTCACTTCTTTTTTCTATTTTTTTCTTCTTCCATGTTTTTCCCTTTTGCTCTGATTTTCTTCTCCCAACATAATTCATAAAACAATGTGTATTAAAAATAAATTTTTAAAAATGAATATTAAAAACTATCTTTACATGCATTTGGAAAATAAAATACTATTGAATTTTTTTTAATTAGGGGAACTCACTTTAAGTTTTATTAATGGGTTTTTATTTTTACATTACAAACATTTATTGATTACTCCTACTTTGTGAGAAATATAAAGAAATAAAACAGTTAAGTAAAACTAATAATGTAAGGAATTTATTTGAAAGTGCAAGCAAAATTTTACATCTGTAGCACACACCTCCCCCCTCCAACTCCATACTTTAAAAAATGAACAGAAATTCATTTTGTCTCCTAATCCCACTGGGAAAAAAGAAAAAGAAAAAGAAATTTATTGTAACAAATATGCATAGTCAAGCAAGATGGATTTTCTTAAAGTCTATGTCTATATATATATATATATATTCTATCTCTTTATATATATTTATATAAATTTATATTATTTATATATATTCTATTCTCTTAAAAAATTTTTTATTATAGTTTTTTATTTACAAGATATTAGCATGGATAATTTTTCAGCACTGACAATTGCAAAACCTTTTGTTACAACTTTTCCCCTCCTTCCCACCCTCTTCCCCCAGATGGCAGGTAGACCAATACATGTTAAATATGTTAAAGTATAAATTAAATACAATATAACTATACATGTCCAAATAGTTATTTTGCTGTACTAAAAGAATCGGACTTTGAAATAGTGTACAATTAGCCTGTGAAGGAAATAACAAATGCAGAATAGCCATTTTAAAAATCATAGTTCTTATAGATTTCAAATTTGTTTTCATAGTGTTGTTCTTTATAGAAATTATTCTCCTGGTTCTGCTTGTTTCATTCTTCATTAATTTATAAAAGTCCTTAGAATTATTCAATGTTATTGTTCATTAATTCTTTGCTGTCTCCAATGGAGTGCCTCAGGGATGTGCAGTGGGCCCTGTGATATTTAACATTCTCACCAAATGTGTAGGTAACACAAAACTGAGAAGCATAGCCCGACTCCCGACTCTAAGATACTAAACAAAAGTCAGGAGCTGAAATCTTGATTAGGTATAGCACCAGAATGAAAACATTAAGATGAAATCCAATGTAAAGTCATACACTTAGGTTCAAAAAGTTAATTCTTTAAGTATAGTATGAGAAAAACCTGGTTAGATAGCAGTTGTCTGAGCTTTAGTGGACTGCAGGCTCTATGTGAGTCAGCAGTGTGATATAGTAGCCAAATAAATAGCCACTGTGATCTTGGACTATATTAAGAGAGGCATGATATCCAAGAAAATTAAGGAGGTAATCGCCTCTGTACTTTGTCCTAGACAGACCTCATTCAGAGGTTGGTGTTTAGTTCTGGGGATGATAATAAGCTGGGGATTTTCCAAAGTGGAGCAACAAGAATGGTGAATTGATGTTTACGTCATATAAGAATTGGTTCAAAGAACCAAGGATATTTAGACTGAAGAAGCGAAAAATAAGGAGACACTTGATAACTGTGTTCAAGTATTTGAAGGCCTGTCATGTGGAAGAAGGATTAGCTTTATTATGTCTGGCCCCAGAGGGCAAAATGAGGAGCAAGGAGTGCAAGTTAACAAAGAGACCGACTTGGGTTTGATGTGAAGAATATTTCTCTAAACAATTAGAGAAGTCCAAAAGGGGAATGGGCTTCCCCAGAAAGGAATGGATTTTCCTTCACTGGAGGTCTTCAGGCAGAGGGTGAATGGCCATTTGTCACGTTTATCATGGAGGGGATTCCTTTGGAGTAGAAGATCTAATCAGGTAGCCACTGAAGTCCCTATCAGTGCTCAAGTACTGTGCTTCTGTGTTGTTAGTTCTGCTATTAATCACTTGTGTGACCTTGAACAAGTCACTCAAGAGTTAATTAAGCAAGCATTTATTTTTCTAAAAATTTCTCTTTTTATTATGAATTTTTAAAATGCCAACACAAAGAACATTTTGCTATTCAAAGAACAGAAAAGAGAAGTATATATGAAACAGTGGACATGTACATAAAGTTTGCTTTTTTTCAAATCTATATTAAATGTTTTTAAATATATGGAACCATGAATCAATTACACACAGCTTGGCATTTTAAAAATTGATTTATTTTTATTTTTTGGGTTAGACCTGTACATTCATTTTTATATATTTCCATATGAATCATGCTGGGAGAGAAAAATCAGAAGAAAAGGGGAAAACCATGAGAAAAAAAAAAACAGAAAGAAAAAAAAAAAGATGAAAATAGTATGCATTGATCCACATTCAGTCTCCATAGTACTCTCTCTGGGTGAAGATGGTCTTTTCCATCCAAAGTTTATTGGAGTTGCTTTGGATCACTGAATTACTAAGAAGAGACAAATCCATCATAGTTGATCATCACATAATCTTGTTGCTGTGTACAATGTTTTCCTGGTTCTGCTTGCTTCACTCAACATCAAATCATGTAAATCTTTCCAGGCTTTTCTAAAATTAGCCTGTTCATCATTTTTTATAGAACAATAGTATTCTGTTACTTTTATTTGCCATAACGTATCTAGTCATTCCCCCATTAATAGGCATATCCTCTTGTTTATTTGTTTTGTTTTATTTTTAACATACTATATTACTCAGGGGCAGCTAGTGGCACAATGGACGGAGTGTTGCAGCTGGAGTCAGAAATACCTGAGTTCAAACTAGAGTCAGACAAGCTTTCTTAAGTGACTCGTCCCTAATCACACCGATAATAATATCTGGGTCAGGATCTGAACCCAGCTCCTTTGATTCTGATCTAGAGTTCTTTTTCCCTCCAAGAAAGGACATTTCTGTGCCTTAGTTTCCTCGGGGTTCAGACATGAAGTTCTTTAAAGTCTCCGTTTCAAACCCGTGATTCCGTTCTTATCTTTGGATCCTGCCTTAGTACCCAGGACAGGGAAGGCTATCACAGCGGGACTGCTCAGGATCGGGGAGACTCCAGCCAGAGATGACAAGGGAGATACAGCCATGGTTAGTCTACCGTTTAGGAGATTGGATCAGGGAGGCGGCAGCCTCGCCCTGACTGCCCCACCCAGCTGGTGAGAAATCCCTTCCAGGCTGCCCCTTCACCTGCTTTCGCCCACCCTAGCTGGTCTTCCGCTAACTCCGGCAGCTGGGAGAACAGGACGCAGGTACCATCCCCAGCCTGGAGGGACTCCGGTGGAAGAGACGCTTAATTCCCTGGTGATTTACATCTCATTTGCATGTGATTCACTTAATGATGAAACCCACGGAAGAATTCTCAGACCCTCTTCTCCTAAACCCTAACTGCCTGAACTGCTTTCCCTTTCATTCTTATCCCTTACCTCCCTACAGTCTCAGTGGCCCACAGTCGATTGAAAAATAAGGCACCTTAGACATATCCAAGATCTGAAACACACTATTGATGTAAATGGGACAGGAGATCAAGCAGGGAAGGGTGGGAGAGGGCATTTAAACCCCTCATTACCCAAAGACACAAAATCCAGAAATTGTGGAAAGGAGGAGAGGCTGGAGGCCAGAGTATTAGGATACAATCTTCAACCCCCTCCCAGTATCAGTCCTCCAGCTTCCATGTGAACACATTCATCCACACACAGGCAGAAAGACAAGACTGAACTCTGTATGTGTGCTTGTGGACTTTGAAGAGCCACTGATTGATTCAGAGAATGAGACCAGAGCCAGAGAGATTAAGAGAGATGATTCATTGGAAAAGCAATCGACAGAAAGATGGACATAGAGCTAAAGAAAGAGAAAGGAATAGAGGTAGACAAAGAAATACATGAGGGGGATGCAGCAGGGGAAAGGAAAAACAAAAGAGTGAGTGAGATTAAATTATTGAGGAGAAAAGAATGAATGGGTGAAAAAACAAGTCATAGACACAATCAATAATTTCATCTAAGAGAATGATAATAATGAGACAATATACCAAAATTTGTGTGATGCAGCCAAAGCGGTTATTAGGGGACATTTTATATCTCTGGATGCATAAAAGAGAGAAAGAAAAGATTGATGAATTGGGCTTGAAACTAAAAAAGCTAGAAAAAAAGAACAAATTAAATCATTGAGAGGGCGAAGGACTAGGTGAGGGGAGAGAAAAGTAGGAAAGGGGCTAGAAAAGGAAGGGGGAGACCAGAAAACAGTAGCTGTCAGCTGAAGATTGGGGGTGGGAATAGTGGTGAGGGAAAGGTCCTGGGGACTGTGCCCTTTGACCTGGGGCTGCTAGTGATAAAGAGGCTGCCATTAACCAGAGTATGCAAGATAGATGAGGTGATGGGGCCTCTGGGGGCTTTTGTTATGAAGATGAAAAAGAACTAGGGAAAGTAAAGCTCTGCTGTGGGCCCCTCCAGGATGTAACCCCTATCCTCACCCCAGCCTTGAATCTCAGACCACTGTGGTCCTCCACATGCCCATCCACTCCAGCCCCTGTCAGATTAATCTCATTGTTTCTTTAGAGAGAGGAAGGAGAAAAGAGGGGCAGAAAGAGAGACAGAGACACACACACACAGAAAAAGACAAATTCACAGAGAAATAGAGACAGAGACAGGCACTCAGAGACAAAGACACACACAGAAAGAGACTGTCAAAGACAGAAACAGATAGAGAGGCAGTCAGAGACAGACACAGACAGAGACAGACACTCAGAGACAGAAGTAAAGACAGAGACACACAGAGAGAAAGAGAGAGAGACAGAAACAGATACAGAGGCAATCAGAGACAAAGAAAAAGAGAGAAAAACACACACAGGGAAAGACAGAAAGAGAGAGAGAGAGAAAGAGAGAGAGAGAGAGAGAGAGAGAGAGAGAGAGAGAGAGGATATCCTACCAAGTATTCCTCTCGAATGAGTCGGCCTTATCAGAGAAAGCTGAAAGGATTCTTAGCTATTATTTAGTACAATCTCCTGAGGAAACCAAGGCCCAGAGAGATGCAGTCACTTGCTCAAGATCACATAGTGGCAGAGGCAGTATTCAAACCTGTTCTGACTATAGATGTAGATGCTCTGGCTCTAAGTCCCATTATTTTTTCCACTGAATGTGCTCTGCTGGGACAGAGAAGTCTCTGGGGAGGGGTAAGAAGTGGGGAGCCCCGAGGAAAGGGATAAGGGATTAAGGGAACAATGAAGGAGAAAAGTAGGAGCTGAGGGAGGTAGAAGGGGATATACTACACCTGGAGAGTTTTGTTTATGTTGAAAATGCAGTAATTTTATCTCGATTACATTTGAAAACAGTCTTCTACAGCTGGGCACTTTGGGGAGTCAGATGGTTGGGGATCCTTCTCCCTTCATCCTACGGGGTCCTGCCAGAGGTGGGCAGGTGTTGACCTCCCGACCTCTCATCCTCAGCCTCCCCCCCTCCTTTGGCACTGCCAGTGAACAAACCAGTTCTACTTCCGAGGAGCTGGGATAAGAATCTTTGGGCTGGGCTCCTCCCTGTAGGAGCAGAAACTTGGCGGGAGGACAACAAGCCCTCGCCCAGAGACAAGACCTTAGTCCCCTAACTGCTCCCCCCACCCCCTCCTCCTAAATCAAGTTCTTCCTTGCCAGGGGGTAAGCTTTCAGTCTTTCCCCTATGTCAGACCTAGTGTTCCTCTGGTCTAATGTCTTTGACCCCTGGACCACTAGGAAGTGCTTCTATCTACCCATCCATTATTCCCTGGGATGACTAGTTCATTTTGTTGACTAGATAGATGTTATCTAGGGAGGGCTCCTCTTACTCTAGCTTCATTTCCTATAAAATCCACTGAATGCTGTTCAACCTCCAGCTTTCCCTCTCCAGAATTGCCGGTCCTTCCTACATTCTCAGGGTTTTCCTGTTCTGTCCTCCAACCCACTCCACCTCATTCATTACCTTTCTAATCTCTCTACCACTAAGTCAGTATTCTGTGACTTGGGAAATTATTCACTATCTCTGATATTCTGTACCTTTAAGATTCCTTCCATCCTTGACATTCTAAGACATCATCTCCCCCAAGCCTTCCTCAGATGTCCCTTGAGAATTTACATTTTCGTTGCTTTTAAAGTTAATGTATAAAGCACTTCTCCCTTCTCTGCACCCTGTTTGTTCCTCACGCCCTCCCCTAGTTCCTTCTCCTTCCCCAGGGTTTCTATTTTCTAACTGCCTGCCTCCATCCCAACAGCTGCCCTGATCAATGGCTCCCCTGCGGTGAGGTGGGTCCAGAAATTCTCTGTCACTGTCACCATCGCTGAGGGGGGCTGAGATACGGCTAAATCCACTTGGCCCAAAGTTCTCCCACCTTTCCCTCTCCCAAGAGCTTAGGTCATCCCTATCTCTTCCCCAACACCCCCAAGACCCAGGCTGGCATTGAGCCAAGCTGAATAGGTTCTCTTCATAGCTTGTTTGAGATTAGCTCCTTGAGCCTAGAGACAGATAGGAATGAGACTAGTGTGGGAAGTTTGTAAGGAGACTCAATTAATTGCTCCAGCCTCCTATAGCCTTGTGAGTTTTGTTAAATCATAACCTCTTTGGGTCTCAGTTCCTTATTTGTAAAATGAAGAAATTGAACCCAACAATGCTCTAAAAAATTTCATTTCTGGGATTCAGTGATATTTTCATATTTGTTCTATGGATATTTGTGCCCATTTTTGTTTGTTTGTTTTTAATCGTTGAATAGAGCACTGAGCCTGGAGTCAGGAGGACTCATCTTCCCAAGTTCAAATCCAGCCTCAGACACTTACTAGCTGAATGGCCCTGGGCAAGTCACTTAGCCCTGTGTGCCTCAGTTTCTCCTCTTTAAATGAGCTGGAGAAGGAAATGGCAAATCCTTCTGGCATCTCTGCCAAGAAAACCTCAGTGGGGTCATAAAGAACCAGACAGAACTGAGCAACAAGATTGTAAGATCCATACAGGAAAGGAAACTGTCTTTTTTATTAGTACTGTGACTTTCACAAACAGGAGATGGATAAATGTTCAACGAATAAATATTTGCTTGTTCTGAACCTAGAAACTAGGATTTCCAGCATATCTCATCTTCCACCTGCAACTTTTCCCTCTGATTCTATTTGGAACTCTCAGGCTGAGGTCAGATTCTTCTAGGAAGAACTCAGGATGCTGAGCACAGGAGTAATTGGCTTCCTTTACTTGATTCTATCCTGGGCTAGGAGAACCCAGGATCTGACCTCATTGCTCTCTCTCTCTCTTTGCCAGGCAGGGTTTTCTGGGAATGGAGACTCAGCAAATCTGAGTCAGCCTGAGGCAGCAACAACAGAATTCAGACTTCTCAGCTCTGACTGCCCTTACCCTCCTGATGGGAGGCAGGAAGGGAAGGGGGGGGCAGAGGTGTGGTTGGAATCACTAAGTACCTGAAGTGAAGTCCCGTAGACCCAGAGAATGTCAGAGAAGAAAGGGACTTGGGCACACTGAAGGTTATTTATACCCTTAGAGCTGGAAGCAGCCTTAGGAAAGAGAATGTTAGAAGATAAAACATTAAAAGCAAGAAAATACCCAAGAATGTCGATTGTTAGAACTAGAAGCAAACTTTGGATCCTCAAATCCAACACTTTATTTTTTTACAGATGGAAAAACCAAGGGAGGGCTGCCAAAGCCCCAGCGAGAAGCTGAGATTACATTGGATTTGAAGACTTGAAAGTGGATACAGAAAAGACTTCAGCAATGCTGACTATTAAGTGTGTTGTTTTGGGCGTTGGTACTGTTGGTAAGAGAAGTTTTTGAATTTCACATATAACAAACAGATTTCCATCTAATATGTATGGGATTCTTCCCTGCTGTCTAACTTTTATCCTTCATGGTGTGGGGCCCAGTGCCTGGTGCCTTTATAAAAGAGATTTAAGAGTCCAAGTAT
Organism: Sarcophilus harrisii; assembly: GCF_902635505.1. Taxonomy (NCBI): domain Eukaryota; kingdom Metazoa; phylum Chordata; class Mammalia; order Dasyuromorphia; family Dasyuridae; genus Sarcophilus; species Sarcophilus harrisii. Next base: position 359,025,731 of record NC_045429.1, on the reverse strand, counting down.
TTTTCCTCCTCCCAGGCTAAAAGATTATGCTTTTAGGACCCTTAAGCCTCCAAACTCTCTCTATCTCTGTCTCTGTTTCTGTCTCTCTCTCTCTGTCTTCTCTGTCTCTCTCTTTTTCTCTCTCCCTCTGTCTCTCACTCTCTGTCTCTCTCTGTCTCTCTCTCTTCTCTCTGTGTCTGTCTGTCTGTCTCTGTCTCTTTCTCTCTGTCTCTGTCTCTTTCTCTCTCTCTCTCTCTCTCTGTTTCTGTCTCTCTCTTTCTCTCTCTCTGTCTCTGTCTCTCTCTCTGTCTCTCTCTCCTCTCTGTGTCTGTCTGTCTGTCTCTGTCTCTCTCTCTCTCTGTCTCTGTCTCTGTTTCTCTCTCTCTCTCTCTCTCTCTCTCTCTCTCTCTCTCTCTCTCTCTCTCTCAAAACTCCCTATTCAGGTGGAGGATTAAGTCCTAAGGTTACCACAGTTGAGCCAGTAATCTAACTAGGGAGGGTGTGGGGGCTGACCCTTGGTCCTTTCCCAGGAGCCTGGCCTTCTGACTGCCTCTTGAAGGACAACGAGAGTCCAAATACCCCCAGGCTCTGAGAGGAGAAGAAAAAAATAGGGGAAAGGTTGTGGATGGGGGAGAAAACAGAGAAAGATTTTATTAGAAGCCCACATCCCTTGGCCCTAGCCCCATCCCCCACATCAGTCTACTCCTGGAACAGGTTAGGATGGCTCTATCCTGAGCCTTAGGCCTCTATGAACAGCAGGTGCTTCTGAGATTCTAGTGAAACTGAATTTGAGTCTGGAGCCTTCTTTATGCACTCATTTTTAAAAAATCATATAATCTCCAGTAATTTTATTTTATTTTTAAAGCTTTTATTTTCTAAATATATGCATGGATAATATTCAACAATTACCCTTGTAAAACCTTGTTTTCCAGATTTTCTTCTCTCTCCCTTCCCCCATCCCCTCCCCTAGATGGCAAGTAATCCTATATATAGTAAACATGTGGAGTTCTTCTACATATATTTCCACAATTATCATGCTGCACAAGAAAAATCAGATCAAAAAGGAGACAAATTAGAAATGAAACAAAATGTAAGCAGACAACAATTAAAAAAAAGTGAAAATACTGCATTGTGATTCACACTCATTCCCCATAGTCCTCTCTCTGGGAATGTACTCATTTCTTAACCTCACTGATTGCTGAGCTCTAACTAGAAGACTCCTGAATTTCTTGAATTCAAAGGGCCCGGGCCTCAAATTGTAATTCTGTTACCCACCAGTTTAGGGAGTTTAGAAAAGGCAGTTCTGGGGTAGATAGAGCACTGGCCCTGGAGTCAATCCAAACGAAATCAAAATAAATCTCAAATAATTAACATTTACTAGCTGTGTGACCCTAGGCAAGTCACTTAGTCCCAATTGCCTTTCCTTCCGCCCCCCCCCCCAAAAAAAAAGAAAGACAAGAAAAGAAAGTCAGTATCCTTATCTGAATTTAGTTTCCTCTTATATAAAATAGAGGCATTGGAAGAGATGATCTCTAAGATCCTTTCCTGCTTTAAATCCAGGGATACTTCTTGGTACCAGTTCTCCCTGGAGTTCAAGATCAATCACACCAGAGGGGTGGAGCTATTCATTTGCCTATCTATTTACAGTTAGCCTATTGTTAAATTTTTCGCTTAACACATTGACACTTCCAAAATCAGCAAAGGTGACAGATTAGAATTTGATTGTGATTTTGTGGATTTGCAGATTTAAGAAAGTGTTAATCATGTTTAACATATATTCGATTACTTGCCATCTATGGGAGAAGTGGGGGGAAGGAGGGGAAATTTTGGAACCAAGTTTTGCAAGGGTCATTGTTGAAAAATTATCCATGCACAAGTTTTGAAAATAAAAAGCTTTAATAAAAATATATATAAAAAAGAAAGTATTAATGCAGGTTAAATTTAAAAGTGTCCTGCATACATTTTGTTTTCAAGATCACACACACACACACACACACACACACACACACACGCTCCCTTTCCAAATCACTTTTCCTTCCTTCTGTCCAAGATAGCTTAATTGAATCCACAATTTTGGGAGAAACTCCTTTTTATTCTTCACCATTCCATACATCCTAAAGCAAGAGTATATTTTCTAGTTTTTATTTACAATGGAAATGAGTCTGTATGAGAAAAAAAAAATCAGTGTAAAGAAGTAAAAAGAAAATGAGCAGGTCCAAACTGGGTAAAGACTGACTATGCTGTTCAGTCCTAGCTGGCCCAGAATTCTCAGTCTTTTTGTCACCTCCTCCTCTTCCCAAGCATATAGTAACTGTCTTCCTCAACATACTTTCCTGATTTGGAGGACCTTCCACCTGGTCTGCCTGAATGGTACTCATCCACCTTTCTCTCATTCTAAGGGTCCAAAGAGACAGGAACTGAGATCCAGCACATGCTAGAATATTCATAGCAGCACATTTCTTTCTTTCTTTCTTTTGTGGTAGCAAAGAATTGGTAACAATGTCAGGGTCAGGAAACAGCTGATCAAACTGTAGTTATGTGAATGTAATGGAACATTAGCATGTGGTAAGAAATGGAATGGGCTGCTAAGATGTACAGTAGATAGAGTGCCTGTCTTGAAGTCAGAAATACCAGAGTTCAACTGAGGGCTCAGTCACTTACTAGTTGTGACCCTGGACAAGTCATTTAATCCTGTTTGCCTCAGTTTCCCTCATCTGCAAAATGAGCCGGACAAGGAAATGGCAAAAAAAATTCCATTATCTTTTCCAAGAAAATCCCAAATGGGATCATGAAGAGCCAGAGAAGATTGGAAAAAATGACTAAACAACAATATAGAATCATATAATTTAAATAAATTTTAGAGATGAAACTCAAATCCAGATTCTTCCACCAAGCCATTTGCTCCTCACAAAGTACCTAAAGTCTGTTCAGTTTCTTTCACCTGAGATTCAGAAACCTCTAGCAGGAACAGCCAGTAACTTTGGGATTTGCAGACAAGGACAATCCCCCGGGGAAGAGAAACTTGGAGTTGGGGGTAAGGGGTGGGGTTTGCTGCCATCCGGAAGATCTGTCTTCAAGTACTTGAAAGATTGCCAGTAAGAGAAGGATTAGCTTAGTTCTGTTTGGCCCCCCGGGGCCAGAACTAGTTGCAAAAGGTGTAAATTGCAAAGAGAAATTTAGGCTTCATGTCAGGAAAGGCTTGCTAGCAATTAGAGCTTTCCAACGATATAATAGACTGGCTCCAGCGATGGACCTAGCCTCCTCATTGGAAACCTGGTAGCAAAGGTATGTTGTAGAGAGAATTCCGTTTTATCCCAGAATTCAGATAGATTGTTAAACTGGATCATGCAGTTTGGTATCCCAAAGACCTTAGTTCCAATCAGAGGCAAGTCATTTAAAAACTCTACTTTGTTTATCTGTTTGAAAAAATAAAAAGGTGGGGGATAATAATAGCACCTTTCTCCCAGTTAGGATAAAATAAGGTGATATTTGAAAGTGCTTTGCAAACCTTAAAGCGAAATAAAAATGTAAATAAAACTTAAGGATTGCCAAAGTCCCGTTCCAATTATTCATTTCTGATTCTTTGACTAAAGACTGCTCACCAAGAATCTATGCAGCACATGGATTCCTGGAACAGGAATACACCGAGAATGTTATCTTCAGTGAGATAAGAAATATCCAAAGGAGCTCCTACAAGATCCAAGTTCTGGTCACAAAGGCACAGAGTGACAAAGGCTCTGCCCAACAGCCACACCCCCGGCTCTCTGACACATGTTATCAGATTTAACAAAGGACTCATTGCTTTACTTAGGGAAGGTCCATCACTGTACTCTCCTGGTATAGCTGCAATAATAATAAGATCCAATTCTTTACATCTTTGGGATAATAATAGTACACAATGAAATAACATTTGAATTTCATAAGGAGAGGGGAAGGGGGAAAGGGGTCACTCTTAGGAAACTGAGGCACACAGAGATTAAGTGATTACTCTGAATCACATGGTTGGTAAGTGTCTGAGGACAGATTTGAACTCAGCACTTCCTCAAAGCCACTCCAGTGCTCTATCCACACCATTATTGTTGAAGTGCCAGATTAGAAGTTAGGAGATATCTGTTCAAATTCCTTCCCCACTACTTCCCTTCCCACTACCTCCCTCCCCAGTTCTGCTCTCTGGACCCCAATTTCTAATTTATCAAAGGAGGGAGCTGGACTAGGGATCTTCAAGGTCCTTTCCCATTTTGAACAGTGTGGGAACTGTGAACTCCACTAAGCCGGCACGCCACTCCCTTCCCATGAGGCTGAGTCAAACCATCACCCTTGTCCAGTGTGCTAGCCCAGGGCCAGGGAGCCCCACAGCAGGAAGCGGGGGGCATCCGGTCTTATTCCTGCTGCCCTCCCTCCTCTATCGGAATCAGGTTGTCTAGCCCACAGCACCCCCTAACCTAAATCTCCCTTCCTCGGTAATTGGCAGTTAGAAGTTAAATCTTTCACCAAAACTTTCCTGTTATTGTCCTTCCATCATCACAGCTCCCGACTCAGAAAGCAAAAAACAAACAGTGTGCACTAAGGGACTGCCAAAGGTCATGTCGTCCAGCCTTCTGCCTCGGGGGTGGGCCCTCCTGGGTGGGCCCTCCCTTTCCACCAATCTAGGAGAGACTCTATCCTGTATTTTATGTCCCCAAGAGAATGAGACTCCATACTCTTCTTTGTTCACCTCTTTTATTTGGGATTCCTAACTACTCTTGGCAAATTCTTCCAAAATCTAATCTCAATCCTTCTCACTGCCACCCCTTGTAGTCTGTGGGTATGGGGGTAGTGCTAGAAGACAAAGCACCTGTTTGCTTCGGAGGGAAGTATTAGGAGCTCCTTGGGAAACCAGAAGCAACCTATCTGCTTTATTCCAAATCTTCATAAGGGTTTTGCTTTTTGCCTCTAAGTCTCTTTTGTCGTTCCCTATCTCTCCCCTCTATCTATCTTTGCTTCATTCTGTTTATTTTTGGTCATCTCTCTCTCTCTCTCTCTCTCTCTCTCTCTCTCTCTCTCTCTCTCTCTCTCTTTCTCTCTCTTCCCCTTTCATTATCTCTTCCTTCATCTATCTCTGTCCCTCTCTCTTTTTTTCTGTTTCCCTCCTCTGTGTTTCTCTGGGTACCTATCCATCTCTCCACATATTCCTTCCCTGTAGGTGGGCGTTTCTCTTTGTCTTTTCCTTTCCTTACTTGTGCTTTCTCTTCTTGGCCCCCTTTCTCTTCCCTTCCCTCCTCTCTCCCCTTTCATTGACTACTCCCTCCCCCTTCTTGCCTTTCTCTTTCTTCCCCCCTTCCCCAACTTCTGGCCAGGGGCCAGCATTGTTCCTCACTGGCTCCCCCTCCCCCCTCCCTCCTTCCCTTCTCTTTCCTCCTCCCCACTTTTCTGGCTTCAGCCAACCCATGGGGTGCCAGCTAGGGCCCCTTCCCTGGCACTGGGCCCAGCCTGGAGGTTGGGGGCATTGTGGGGGAGGGGATATCACCTCCCTTTCCACTCCTGCCCTCCCCATCGTCGTCCCTGCTCATGGTGGGGGGGGGGAGGCTTGGGTTACTGTGGGCCCCTGGTTATTTTTAATGCCAACAGCTCAGCAGATAAATATACCTCCTCTATCCCCACCCTTCCTAGCTGCCTAAGCCTGAGTAACATCTCCTTTCCTATCCTCCCAGCTCCCTCCCCTTTCTGATCTCATCTCCACCCGCTTTCCCCTTTCCCCCTGTCACCCCAGTTCTCTTTTTCCGAGTCACTCTTTCACCCTCAACTTTGCTAAACCTCTTCTTTCCCCTCTATTGCACCTTTCCCCTCTCCCCTCTTCACTGGGACCCTTACAAAGTTCTCCCAAGCAGTGGTGAAGTGAGACCCTGAGTACTGGTGCCACCTGGTGGTCACTTTGCAAAAGTCCTTTTAGGGAATTAGTCCTGGGTAACCAATCTCTGAAACCTTCCTTCTAATACATTTACTATTCTAGCCCCTTTCCTTTAATACGTTTGAATTCAGGGGGCATAAATACCTCCTTTATATAAAGCACTTTCTTGTGGGGGAAAACAAGACCACAATTCCTAAGTTCTCCCCTGAGCTTACGGTCTGCACATGTACATAAAAAACTAACATATATCAGGACGGGAGAAGTGCATGGGAGAGTTAAACAGAAATGACAGAAAGATGAGCTATTCAGGAGGGGAGAGGAGAAACTGTTCATAAAGAATCACCGAAAATCAGATTTAAACATAGAAAGGGCCATAGTCTGACTGCTTCGTTTTACAGATAAGGAAACTGAGCCCCAGAAAGGAAAAGCCATTTGCATGAGGTTTTGGGTTGGTTGGTTGTTGACCTTCATGCTTGAAGAGGACGGAAATGATATCACTATGTCAGGGTCAAGGTATAGTGTGTCTGATGTGGCTGATTAGACCAATGGGAGCTTGGAAGGCTCTACCACAGTTCAGGCACAAAGAGTCGATAGGAACATTGAAGTGGAGAGCTCTCTAAATGTGTGTCTTTTGAGCTACAGCAATTCTGCTTTATTCAGAGAGCACAGCCCCTTCTTTAATGCAGACGTGCTATGGTGGCAGGTCCTGGGCCAGGATCTGCCACGTCTCTCAATTGCTTTCCAAGTTCTCCAGAGAGACCCTGTGAATGTCTTTGTATTCCTTTTGATCTCCCTGTGAGCCTTGTGTGAGTCCTCCATAAAATAATCTTTTAGGCAAACATACATTTGGTGTCCGGGCCATGGGACCAGCCCATTCCGAGTTGCACGATCTGCAGTAGAGTTTGAACACTTGGCAATTCAGCTCAAGAAAGAACGACAGTATCTGACACTTTATTTTGCCAAGCGATCTTTAGAATCTTCCTGAGACAATTCAATCGGAAGTGATTCGGTTTCCTGGCGTGGCGCCGGTAGCTGTCCAGGTCTCACAGGCACACAACAATGGCTCTGTAGACTTTCATTTGATAGAAATCCCACTGTCTCCTCTTTCCCACACTTTCCTCTCCCAAACACTGAGCTCGCTCTGGCAATGTGTGCATCAACTTCATCACCTGTGTGAACATCCTTCAAAAGGAAACTGCCAGGCAAGAGAACTCGTCCATGGCACTCGGAAAATTTCCATCTGCTTTTCCACGAGCAGTTCCACTGATAGTTGTGCAATGCTGGCCGATAGAGAATTATCTATCACTGGGGTGGTTAATTGGCAGGCCAAAGTGAGCACAAGTGGCAGGGAACTGATCCATACCCACTGCATTTCAGCCTCAGAATTTGCACTTTGGGGGAAAAAAAATCAAGCACCAACTGTCCACTTTCATCTTGGCTTGAAGCCTTTTCAAGTTAAACAATTTGATAGATGGTTTTAATGCCATTTTTGTTCTTGTTGTTCTGACAACTTTGCTGAAAAGATCATGTTAAAAGGCACCGGGATGAACACTTGATCTTTCTTCACTCCATTGATGACTGGGAAAGAGCAAGAGCATTGTCCATTATCCAGAGCCTGTGCAAGCAGGCTGTCATGGAACGGGCACATGATGCTGAAGAACTACTTCTCTAGGTGACAAAATTTTGTTATGATCTACAAGGCCTCACAACTGACAGTATCAAAGGCCTTGGTCAGATCTACAAAAGTCCAGTACAGATCTTTGTTCTGCTTCTGGAGTTGGTAGGCAGCAAATACCATATCGACCATTCTTGGACCTTTTCTTAAGGCACACTGGCTCTTGGATAAATGATCATCTTCCAGCTGAAGGATTGGCCTATTATGCAGGATTCTGCTAGGAGTCTTGCCAACAATGCTTAAGAGACAGACCTGTGATTATCATAGGATAATTTATTTTATTTTATTTTATTTTGCTGAGGCAATTGGGGTTAAGTGACTTGTCCAGGATCACACAACTAGGAAGTGTTAAGTGTCTGAGATCAGATATTTAACACATGCATATATATATGTGTGTGTGTGTGTGTGTGTGTCTGAGATCAGATTTGAACTCAGGTCCTCCTGACTTCAGGGCTGGCACTCCATCCACTGAGCTACCTAGCTGCCCTGGATATTTAACACATGCATATGTGTGTGTGTGTGTGTGTGTGTGTGTGTGTGTGTCTGAGATCAGATTTGAACTCAGGTCCTCCTGACTTCAGGGCTGGCACTCCATCCACTGAGCTACCTAGCTGCCCTGGATATTTAACACATGCATATATATATGTGTGTGTGTGTGTGTGTGTGTATTTCCTTTTAGAGATGGAGTAAAATCATTCTTGAATTTCTGGGAGATAACTTCTTGTCATATAACCTGGAAGATTTCAGTGAGCTTTTATATGAGCAGTAGACTCCTGCCTTGTAAATCTCACCTGGAATAGAATCAGCACCAGGCACTTTGCCACAGAAGATAAGCCCAATGGCTTCTCTGATTGGAAGTTTGGTTAGAAAAGGATTTACCTCAAATATATGGTTGATGGCTTCAGAATAACTGACGACAGTCTGTTGAGAACCTCATGGAAATGTTTAGTCCACCTCTCCAGGATATCTTTATCACTAATCAATGCCAAAGATACAGGAGTGGTTTGCCATTTCCTTTTCCAGCTCATTTTACAGGTAAGGAAACTGAGGCAAACAGGATTAAATGACTTGCTCAGAGTCACTTGACTAATTAGCATCTGAGGCTAGATTTGAATTCAAGTTGATGAATCTTTCTGACTCCAAGACTGGCACTCTATCTACTGGGATATCTAGCTACCTTAGAAATGCCAAGACTCCTTTATTATTTATTATTACGTCCCAGATCATATAAAATTCTGTTTGGCTTTTATAGCACTTTATAACATGACCCCTTCCTAGCTTTCCAGTCTTATCTCTTATTTTCTGTATTTACATAAATCTCCTTAGCTCTTTTTCTGGATGCAGATGGTATTTTTTATCCAAAGTCTATTGGGGTTGCTTTGGATCACTGAACTACTGAGAAGAACCAAGCCTTTCATAGTTGATTATCACACATTCTTGCTGTTATTGTGTACAATTTATTCCTGATTCTGCTTGTTTTGCTCAGCATCCGTTCATGTAAATCTTCCCAGGCCTTTCTAAAATCAACTTGTTCATCATTTTTTATGGAACAATAATATTTCATTACCTTCATATACCACAACTTATTCAGCCATTCCCCAATTGACAAGCATCTACTTATTTTCCAATTCTTTGCTACCACACAAAGAGGTGCTACAATGTGTCCCAAAATTTTTAAAAAGGAAAGTCATCTACAAACAACAGACTGATGAACCTGACTTTTATTCCTGGCAAGAGTTCCAGATCTGATTATTAAAAGGATGATTATTGAGCATCTAGAAAAGGAATTGGACAGCTAAGTGGTTCAAAGGATAAAGTGCCAGGACCTGAGATCAGAAAGACTCATCATCATCATGAACTCAAATCTGAACTCAGACACTTAGTAGCTGAGTGACCCTAAGCAAGTCACTTAATTCTGTTTGCTTCAGTTTCATTATCTGCAACATGAGTTAGAAAAGACAACAACAAACCATTCCAGGTATTTCTACCAAGAAAACCCCAAATAGGGTCACTAAGAGAAGGACATGCCTGAAAAATGGCCAAAGAAAAGGAAATAGTGATCAGAAAGAATTGCTCACTCAGTACAAATGGAAATATAGTTTTTTCACTTTTTTTTTTGCTTTGTTTGGCAACATGGTTATTATGGAAATATATCCTTTTTTAATAGTATTTTATTTTCCCATATACATGTAAAGATGGTTTTCAACATTTATTTTTGTAAAATGTTGTCTTCTAATTTTTTCTGCCTCCCTCCCCAAGACACTAAGCAATCTGATATAAATTAAATATGTATAATCCATTTAAACATATTTCCATATTTGAAATGTAGTGCAAGAAAAACCAGACCAAAAAGGAAAAAACATGAGAAAGAGACCAAAAATAAAAAAGTAAAAATACTGTGCTTCAATTCACAATCAGTCTCTGTAGTCCTCTCTCTCTGGATGTGATTGACATTTTTTCATTCCGAGTCTATTGGAATTGCCTTGAATTACCACATTTGAGAAGAGGCAAGTCCATCACAGTTGATCATCACACAATCTTCTTGTTACTATGCCCAATATTCTCTTGGTTCTGATTATTTCATTCAGTATCAGTTCATGTAAGTCTTTCCAGGCTTATCTGAAATCAACCTGCTCATCATTTCTTATAGAACAATAATATTTTATTAATTTTTTAAATTTAAAAAATAGAGGATTGATAAAGAATGTTACTCATTTCCTGATAGATAATGGATTCAATGGGCAGAATAAGATTTACATTTTTACATCTGAGCAACATAGGAATTTGTTTTACTTCATTATATGCGTTTATTATGAGAATTTTGTTTTGATTTTTCTTTTCTACTAATTGGGAAACGGAGGAGAGATGGTAGAGAGGAAAAATGCTTATTAGTTTTGATAGAGTTAATAGGCAAGTAAATGAAGGAGAATTGGGTAAATACAGTCTATTGAGACTTCGGCAAAGCATTTGACAAAGTTCAAGCTCTCCTTGTCAATAGAGATATGGACTTGACAGGTGGAATGGCCTTTGAGCCCTTTGAGCATAGTTTCAAATTGCTCTCCAGAATGGTTAGATCAGTTCACAGTTCCACCAACAAAGTATTAGTGTCCCAGTTTTCCCACATCCCTTCCCCACCAAAATTCAATTTCAACGTGTAACAGAGGGGAGTTGTGGCCAGAGAGTAGTTTGTCTGAAAAAGATGTGAAGGTTTTTGAGACCTGCAAACAGAATAGAAGCCAACTACTTCATATGAAGGCAAAAAAAAAAAATTTAATGTGATCATGGGTTGCTTTGACAGGCAAATTATCCAGAAGGAAGATTATGACAATCCTGTTATCCTCTGTCCTAGTCAAATCAAATCAAGTCTTCTGTTCTGGGCATCACATTTTGGGAATGATATTAAAAAGCTTCAGAGTGTACAGAGGAAAGTGATCCAGCCAGTGAAAAACTTCAAAAATCAAGCCACATAAAAATTGGTCTAAGAAAATGGAATGTTTAATTGGGGGATGAAAAGTCTTGGGGGAAACATAAATGGTATCTTCAAATATTTAAAGGTTTGGAAGAGAGGTTAGATATGTTCTGCTTGGACCCAGAGGGTAAAACTAGTAGCAAGTGAATGGAAATTGCAAAGTGGTCAATATAGATTTAATGTCTTAAAGTGGGATGGAACCCAGGACTCCAACTCTTGCCCTGAAAATTCTCCATAACTGGCCTGACCCAGGCTCTAGTATGCTATTCTTCAGCCATCTTTATGCCAGGCTACTGCCTTAACAGTCACCTTTTCCCCTTTAACATTTTCTCTTCAAAATTTCCAGATTTAGCCCCGGATAAAATAATCAAATCGTCATTATTATCTCTGCAATAGATATGTCAATCAGTTGTTCTGTAGTGAATTCCATTCATCTTCCCTGTAACGTATTACTCCAAAACACTCTGGCCATTATTTCCTTATACATGTCTTTCCTAAGCTTTTTGGAGGCAGGGATTGCCTTGGTTTTTGTAATGACATATCTAGCACTTATGAGTGCTTTTTTTCCCCGCATTCACTCATTCATTCAAGAAAAGTTTCCTAACAATTACACCTTGCTAGTGGATCTCTCTCTCTCTCTCTCTCTCTCTCTCTCTCTCTCTCTCTCTCTCTCTCTCTCTTTGTCTTCAAGTAAAATCTTGAAGGTAGTTGTAGAGGAAATTTTTGATCAGTATTACATTAGATTAGATGTACTTTCAAGTCTCTTCCTGCTCTGAGATTCTGTGATTCATCCTTATTCAACTGTATCAGTTCCCTGTGTGTCCTTGATTAAATTAAAGAAACAGAGAATGCCAAAGTCAGCCAGAGATAACATTTAGCTTTTTGTTGACTGCCTTTCACACAATTGACATTCATTGTCTTTGGAGCTCAGTTTTCTCATCTATCAACTGGGGATCTTTAACTTGATAATAACTAAGGTCCTTTCGAACTCTAACACTTTATTTTTCTAATGCTCTATGACCCTTTTCCAGATCTTCAAGAAAAAAAGTTCTTCTGCCTTTTCACTCCCTTTCACCACTAATTCTGGTCTGCTGGTAAGTCTTTCCCATGATTGAATCCTTTCTTACATGAAAAAAAATAGTGGGGAGAAAGGGGTGAAGCAGCATCGATTTAGAGAATATCATATTGGAAGGACTGTTGAATTGTTGAATGTTTCATCTAGTCTAACTCTACTTAAAATCTCATTTGAGATTTTAAAAAATGTTTTTATTCAATAGAATTTGACAAATGATTATTAAGATCCTCTTATGTGGTAAACAGAAAGTTTACAAAGATAAAAACAACAGTCCCTGTCCTCAAGTAACTTACAGTCTAATAGTGGGTATATAATGTGTATACAAGTAAGTATGATGTAAGGTAAAATAAAATAGAGATAAAGGAAAGTCATACAAAGTGCTATAAGAAATATAAAAAGGAAGAATTCCAAGGGTTGAGATGGAGCTTAAAAGGTTTCATGGAGGAGGCAATATCTGAGCTAGGTCTTGAAGGACGAGAAGGATTGTAGCACATGGAGAGGGAGGAAGAAATGGTTTTCAGGCATTGGAGGCAACCTGACAATGCATAATCTGAAAAGAATAAAAGGAGATCAGGGAACGATTAGCGGTCCAGTTGTATGGGACCACAGGAGAGAATAAAATGAAATTGGGTTGGAAAGGTAGGTTGGAGCCAGTCAGTAAAGGGTCAGAAATGCTAGACTAAGGAGTTTACATTTCATCCAATAGACAATGAAGATCTAAAGTTTTCCAGGAAGGGAGTGGCAAACTTAGAGCTTGTATCGAGGATGATCTTGGCAGCTGACTGAAGAACAGGTAAGAGAGAGAAAGAAAGAACACAGGGAGACAGTGAGGAGGCTCTCGCTGTAGTTTCAGGGAGAGTCTTGATGATTGCATGAGTGGGGTAGAGTGGATAACTACAAAAGATATTGGGAAAGCAGAGTGGAGGGAACTTGGCAACCCTAGGAGAGAGGGAAGAGTCAGAGGTGGCTTGTAAATTTTAAAATGTGACTGGGAGGATGGTAGTGCCATCAAAAGTAACTGGGGGATTTGTTCTGGAGCAAGTTTAGATAGAAGGGGCACCTAGGAGGTGCCATATTGACAGAGCACAGGGTCTGGAATCAGGATGACTCATTTTCCTGGGTTCAAATCTGACCTCAGACACCTTCTAGCCGAGTGAACCAGGGCAATTGTGTGCTCAGTTTCCTCATCTGTAAAATGATCTGGAGAAGGAAATGGCAAACTGCTGCAGTATCTTTGTCAAGAAAATCCTAAATAGGGGCAGCCAGCCCTGAAGTCAGAAGGACCCGAGTTCAAATCTGGCCTCAGGCACTTAACACTGTTAAGTGTTGGCTGTATGACCCTGGGCAAGTCACTTAACCCCAAATGCCTCAGCCAAAAAAAAAAAAATACCCTAAATGGGGTCAAGAAGAGCTGGGTATGACTGAACAACTTTAGGTAGAAAGATGATGAGCTCAGTGTCATCCATGTTGAGTTTGAAGTGATAATGGGCGAATCTAGATGAAACTGTTCGGCGTGCAGCAGGGAATCCAATAAGCTTTGATTGCCTCTAATAGAAGGTGAAAAGGCAGCAAAGATAAAATTCCTTTCTCCTGGTCTCTGCCGGATACTATCTCTCTTAGGTACCCAAAGATGTGCAGAAGCTTCTGAAACAGCACCTCCCTGTGGCCAGTGCCCGTCTGCGCATTCTAGAGATGAGATTAGCTGGAAAAAGGGTGAGAATAGGTTGAACGCCTTCTTGCAAAATGCTAGACAAAAAAAGAGCTTCTAGAATGGGGCCCTAAAAAGATGCTATCTCGTTCCGTGTGAATTTAGCTTTCACCAACCAGATTAGGGGAAATGTTGCCCCGCGTATGGCTCTTGTATATCGGCCCCTCCGGCAGAGCGCAGAGTCCCCGTCCCGTATCAGCTTCATCGTTCTGATTTTCCTTCTCACTCAGCTGGGCTTGTGGTATGGGGAAACGAGAATGGGATGAGACCAGGGCACAGTTTCCAAGACTCTTGCTTTCCAGACTAAACACTGAAACACTTGATGACTGACGACGAGGATGATTACGACCAGGTTAACAATTTATAGGAAGAATGTGACCCCCAAATTCCAAACTGCAACAAAAGACCACTGAAGCATGAGAACTCTGAACAGGCTCAATTTATTAGGAAAACCTGCGGTCCTCGAGAAATTGGATCCAAGAGTCTCCTCTGCAGTCAAGGGTCAGGAATATTTATGGAGAATGAGAGAATACTAAAAATAGAATGGGGTGATACGATTCTTTGATTGGTCAGTTCCAAAAAAAGGGAAAGTGACAAGACTGGCCAAGGGGAGGAAGTGGGATTTCACGTTTGGCCAGAGGAAATCGCCAAAGGAAGGAACTCTCATATTTGGTCAAGTGCAATGTCCCCTGGCCGTTTGCTTGTTTAATCAGTGACCAGGCAATGGGGGTCCAGGACTTTCTACTGTTTAGTCAGTGGCTAGGCAACAGAGTTCTTGGGACTTTTCAACATTTGTTACAACCATCTGGCTGCGGCGAATAAGAAACTGTGATTTTCTGGAACATAGCAACCCACAGAGACATCAGAGGAGGATGGGGTTAGGGGGACAGAGCAGGTTTCTTTCTCTATCTTTAACATAGGTCAATAAAGAAATAATCTAAATGGTATAGTCAAAACATGGGCATTGCCACTAATATGTAGTACTCAATCATAATGCTTATCCTAATAGCATTAGCTAAAGGATTTAATCCTATAATGTTTAAATCACTAATAAGATCACGGATACCCATCAATGAACTGACTAAATGCTGATTTAACTGGGTAGTGTTATTAAAATTATCATAATAATGCTTACTGTAAAACAACAGTTCACAAAATATTAACAAGGCTGAAAATTGGTACACATCACTGAATATGGGGAATGTGATTGATAGTGGCTTACCAGGAGACAGAGACTATGAAATGACTAAGATTCAAGATTGGAAACCAAAAAATCCTCCATGACTGACATCTACACATAGTCATCTAACAGTATGTTGACCAAAAAAAAGGTGAAAATACTATGAGAAGGTTCATTCTTAAAGAACCCAGGTTTTGGTGTAGATATATAATAAGATGCTGGAAATAGTAAAACTCATAGCTAAAGATTTACAGAAAATTGGTATCTACTAGATACCTAAAAAGGCATGAGCCAGAATCACAAACCAGGAACTTGTTCTTTATAAACTGACAAACAGTATAAATTCCAGAATAATTTTGAAAATTCAACAGATAAGCCATACTGGAATTGAAGCCATTATCAAAGGCAAAATTGTTACCCTCAATTACCCCGATATAACATTCATCCATAAAAAAAATATGTTACGATACCAAACACTTAAAAATTCTAATTATGTAGAAATCTAAATATAGATACCTGATAGAAGAAATCAAAGACATGTGCTAACTGAAAGAAGTATGTATCATCACAACTATCCTTATCTGCTATAGAAGTTGTCCTAAAAATATTTTTACTTGAAATAAGCTTATATCTCAACACTTTCATTCAATTACAAAAATAAATAATTTTGTACATTTCTACAATAGTTCATTGAACACTAAACATAAAAGATCAATAATAGGATAGAAACTTACCTGAAGACCATTTTTATCTCAACTACATCACACAAAATAATGAAAAGAATGAAACTTCAATAGCAACAATAAAAATAATTGACATCTGACACCACGGGGCAATTTTCTCATCTGGGTTAAATAGCATAAGACATATGTCTAATGCTGTGGCCAAGTGGCAGAAACTTGTTACTTAAAAGTACTGTTAGAAAGGCTAGTGCTCTGAATTGGGGCAGACAGAGAAGTTCAGCAAGAAATAGGGATAACTAGAAGAAGAAAATAGGCTATTTGCATAGCATAGCCTACCCATTGCAACTGCCCCCTCCTCAATTTAGTTGTTTTTGTGCAGTAAAAGAAAATGAAAGTAGATCACCACCCTTTAAATTTCAGTGCCCTAAGGCAAACCTCCAATTTCCCAATCCTAGTTAGAACTAGAACCAACCTTTGTGTTTCAGAGTTTGTAAAGCACTTTACAGGCATTATTTCATTTGATCCTCACAGGTAAGGGTTACAGGGTTTTAAAATATCAATCTCTACTTTCCCAACCTGATCTTCAAGGTTTTATTGTCTTTCCTGAATTGGGAGACCCAGACCCACTGCAATACAGATACCCCAAGGCACCCAAAGTATAGGATGTCCCAAACCTGCTCCTAGATGAAATCTTTCCTATTCTTTTATTTTGGTCACTCATGTTTCCACTCCCTCTTTCGTTCCCACCCAGAACACACTTCTGTCATCGACTGTGTATATTCCTAAAGAAGCTGTATCTATGGGACTTTGAAGTCTAACTCCAGAGTTCTTTTCTTAATACAGAGTGCTACTTCTAGATGGCAGTGGTGGACAGAATCTGGTTCTCTCAGTTTAAACTTTCAGCAAGCTTCTCCACCAATAAGGAGAGTGTTCCATACAAATGGCCTTTGGGATTGGGGTTACACTCCTATGGCTTATACAGCTCATTTGTACAGAGGTTTTTGCCTATCGTCTCCCCTATTAAACTATGAGATCTTGGAAAGCAGCCACCTCTGAGTACACTGTCAAATAATTGAAGTACTGTCATGTGGAAGAAAGATAAGCATGATTCCACTTGGCTCCAGAGAGCAGGAATTGGAGCAACAAGAAGTAGATTATAGTTCAGCAAGACCTTCCTAATGGAACAATCTCATCATGGAATGGACGGCATAAGTAAATCTTTAGCTTCTTATCATTAGAAGAGTTCTAGCAGGAGAATGACTGTATTGATTGCCACAGAAGAGCTCTCTTCCTGGGGTCTGAGTTTAGAGTGGATAATCTTTAAGGTCCCTTTTAGCTCTAAGATCTAGAGAAAGAATAGTGGATTTGGAATCATAGAACTTAAGTTCAAATGTGTCCACTTATCGTCCATTTGGACAAATCACATCACCTCTTTGTGTTTCATTTTCTTTTGGAAAATAGGAGAGGTGATGGTAATCTCTAAGATTTATTCAACTCTTAAATCCTATAGTCTTTAAAAACCTAAGGCTCTCTATCTAGGAGTCTAGTGCATCTCTCAGATATTTTGGTTGAATCAAAACTAATGACTCAAGGACATCTAGCAGAAGAGATGTTATCAGAGTGTTTACCAGCTGAGAGATGCCCAAAGCACCATTCAGGACTGAAAGATCCAGCTGAGGAGACCTAAAGGGTGAATATAAGCATAGGCTTTTCATACCATTAACAACATGAATTCGAACAGAGCACTCAATGTAGAGCACTGAGAAATGGGACACTGGGAGGGATCAAAGATGAATAATAAGGGAAGCCAGGAATTGTAGCATGTATATTGCATATATATGGAAAATACAAATGGGATCTGGGCACCTAGGCCATCTAGAAGCCATATATAAGATAGTGATCTTCACATAGGTCTCTACTAGATCTTCTGGATAGCTGACAGGCTACTTACTTTTTATATCCCTAGATACTAAAAGAGTTCTCTCCCTCTTTGTTTTTTTTGTTTTTTGTTTTTTTAGGTTTTTCTAAAAGAATTATTGGTGTAAAGACATATAGCAAGAACAGACGTACAACCCCGCCCCCCAATACCTGGGCCCACAATCTCCCCTTGATCACCTTGGTCCCTGGAGAGAGAAGGCTCAAACTTAATAAAAATTTCTATATAGTATTCTTCCCAACAGGTTCACTTCCAATTGTACATGACCAATGCCTGGATCAGTCTGCAACTCTGTAACTGCTAAACTAGGCCGGGCAGGACACTCTGCTGGGCAAATTCCTAACTTATCACCATCTGGCTTCTGGTAAATCTTGGCACTAAGTCCAACTTTTAGGCTTCTGGTGAAAGGAAATAAACATGTATTAAGTACTCACTATGTGCCAGGGCAGCTGGGTGGTACAGTGGATAGAACAGGGAACTGAAATCAGGAAGATCTGAGGTTAAATCCGGCCATAGATATTTACTAGCTGTGTGACCCTGGGAAAATCATTTAAGCCCTCTATATCCAAGTTCTTCAACTATAAAATGGAAACGCACTGGAGAAGGAAATGGCAAACTACTCCAGTATCTTAACCAAAAAAATCCCTTGGACTTTATCCATGGGGTCATGAAGAATTGGAAATGACTAAACAACAATGATAAATACACTAGTTACTATGCTGAGCACTGGGGAGACTAAGAAAGGCAAGAGACAGCACCTGTTTTCAAGATCTCACAGTATAATAGGAGAGACAATACACAAAAACTCTGCACAGAGGAGTTATATTAGCCATAGGAATGTAACCCCTTTCCGAAGATGAATCCCTTGCTCTGCATGAGAAGAGTGAAGTTAGGAAGAGGTAAAAGAGCTTCAGCTTTTGACAATTCTTTTGAGGACTCTTCAGGGACCAGTCCCCTTTGGGATTCATCAAGCTTTTGGTCCAGTTGCTTTAGGCACTTCTGGATTCTAGTCAAGAGAGAAAAGATAGAAGGGTCAACTCCACTTGAAGTTTCTGAAGGAAAAGACTCTGGAAAGACATGAGAGAGACTGGCAGACTCCATCATGTCCCTATTCCAAGATTTCTACACTAGGGACTTCAGGAGTTTTTCTTTGGGAGAGAGATTAAGATTAAGATCTTCATTGAATGGAATTGTCTTGCTCCTAACATGAGAACTCCTTCATTCTATAATTGTCTGATATATATTCTCTTCTTTATTTTCTGTTTTGCTTCTGATTTAGATAAATGGTTTATTTTCTTGTTATTCCCTATGTATTGTGTTCGTTGAGTAACCAATACCTCTCAATTCCCAATATTCCTGGGAAAGAGGTCAAGACTAGGGAGTAGACTTGGGGTCTCCTTTGCCCCGCAATTGACAAAATTATCAGAAATTAGATGGGACCTAATCATATTTTCTAATCTAAAAATATTTAAGGAAACAGATAGACATAATTCTAGTATCATATCCCTCTCTCTGAGGAGAACAGATTGGCCTCTGGTCCCAACCTCCTTTTCTCAATCCCGGCAGGATTGAGGATGGATAGCGAAGTGGAGAAGAGGCTAAAGATATTTGTTCTGCTTCCTAAACTTCCTAAGTACTAGAGCTGTCCAAAATTGTGATGGACGCTTTTGGAGCTCCGAGGCTGAAATCAGTTTAAATTGGCACTCCCTGTCTCATGTGTGTGTGTGTGTGTGTGTGTGTGTGTATCCCACACACACACCTATACCCACATAGAGTTAAATTTTCAATGTGAGCATTTACTCCTTGGAAATAGGTAAATGCTACAAAGCAGGGCTTGATTTATTGTTTTGTTAATAAAGTGATAGAAAAATATTAACAATACAGATTAAACTTAAAAGTAAGGCATGTACAATTTTTTTGGTGAACTTTTTGTTAGATATTTATTAGCATAAAAGTGTTTAGCATAATGCCTAGAAAATAGTAGGAGCTATATAAATGCTTATTCCTTGCCTCTTTCCTTTCCTTGTCAAGTTCTTTACCACTGGATGTCTTCAAGGGAGAAAACTCTATCAGTACAAATAACCCAACAGTTGATACAAAGCCAAAAGCTCATAATGAGGTCAATGGCCAAGAAAGGTACAATATTCTGGGGCCTGTGAGTGTGTTACAGCCTTCCTTAATGGAGATTGTCTTAATAGTCACAAAACCATAAGCCTAATCTTATAAAAACCCATCCCCATGTAGACACATTAAAAATAGTGTGGTGGGGCAATTCTATTCTCAAGAGAGATTTACATTTCATACCCATTCCTTTGTTCATATAATCTTGAGTCCTAGATGTCTCAGGCAGTTTTCTAATCATGGCACAGGCCTCATTCTGGAGTAGGTCTTGTTCTTAGGGCAGCTCCAAAGAAGGCTGCTAGAAAATGTTTCTCTGGTCTTGGGTCATTTGCAGAGGTTCTTAGGTGCCTACTGCTTTATTTGCAGCAAAGAGCTTGATACAAGTTAGTACATTTTTCTACATAAAACTCAAATCAACAATTTAGAATTTCTCGATTTTCCAATAATTAAGCCATATCAAACATTATAGTTCTTGATGCATCCAATTATTACTTGCTGTTTCTATCTTTTTTGTTGTTGTTGTTGTTAGGTGTTTTTTTTTTTTAATTAGAGCTTTTTATTTACAAGTTATATGCATGGGTAACTTTACAGCATTGACAATTGCCAAACCTTTTGTTCCAAATTTTCCCCTCCTTCCCCCCCACCCCCTCCCCCTGATGGCAGGTTGACCAATACATGTTAAATATGTTAAAGTATAAATTAAATACAATATAAGTATACATGTCTTAACAATTATTTTGCTGTACAAAAAGTCGGACTTTGAAATAGTGTACAATTAGTCTATGAAGGAAATAAAAAATGCAGGAGGACAAAAATAGATTGGGAATTCTATGTAGTGGTTCATAGTCATAGAGTTCTTTCACTGGGAGGTTCAATTCATTACTGCTCCATTGGAACTGACTTGGTTTATCTCATTGTTGAAGAGGGGCACATCCATCAGAATTGATCCTCATATAATATTGTTGTTGAAGTATATAATGATCTCCTGGTCCTGCTCATTTCACTCAGCATCAGTTCGTATAAAGTCTCTCCAGGCCTTTCTGAAATCCTCCTGCTGGTCATTTCTTACCGAACAATAATATTCCACAATATTAATATACCACAATTTATTCAGCCATTCTCCAATTGATGGGCAGCCACTCAGTTTCCAGTTTCTGGCCACTACAAAAAGACCTGCCACAAGCTGATTCTATCTTTATGCCTAATGTTATTAACATCAACATGCTGAAGAAGAAAATCTCGGAAAGGAATTTATTTGCGTCTGACTTGTAAAAATAAGCTCTTTTGTTTCTTAAAATTACCAGAGAGAAAGGATGAACACTTTCTATCCAATATGGGAGTTTATAACTAGAATTCTTAATCCAGTTTTGAGAACTTAATGATTTCTAAGTTGTGATTGTGTTGTTTTCTTAAAATTTATTACTCTAATTAAATTTTGTCTAATTAAAAATTAATTTTGTCTAATTTTATCTTCCTCCTTAGGAGAATGTGTATCTTATGCCTATACATTAAAATTAGATAAATTAATGAAAACAGCATTGTATGAGCAGGACCAGGAGATCATTATATACTTCAACAACAATATTATATGATGACCAGTTCTGATGGACCTGGCCAACCTCAGCAACGAGATCAACCAAATCATTTCCAATGGAGCAGTAATGAACTGAACCAGCTATGCCCAGAGAAACAACTCTGGGAGATGACTAAAAACCATTACATTGAATTCCCAATCCCTATATTTATGCCCACCTGCATTTCTGATTTCCTTCACAAGCTAATTGTACAATATTTCAAAGTCTGATTCTTTTTGTACAGCAAAATAACGTTTTGGTCATGTATACTTATTGTGTATCTAATTTATATTTTAATATATTTAACATCTACTGGTCATCCTGCCATCTAGGGGAGGGGGGGGGGGGGTAAGAGGTGAAAAATTGGAACAAGAGGTTTGGCAATTGTTAATGCTGTAAAGTTACCCATGCATATAACCTGTAAATAAAAGGCTATTAAATAAAAAAAAAAAAAGAAAAGAAAGAAAAGAAAAGAAAACAGCATTGTACACCTATCCTGATTATAGAAATTTGCTACAAAAGGGAAAAGAGGGACATGGTTACACCAAGGGAAAGATGTTTGCCTGGCTCCATTATGATTTCAGGTAAGACACATTTAGGTGGTCAATTGTATAACAGCATTATCCCAGCCAGTTTAGAATTCACTTGATGGAAAAATCTTTTGTATGGGAAATTGAGTCAAGAGGGTTTTATCTTTTACCTTTACAAAGTTGCTGTCTCAAACATTCCCCAAGGACAAATATCCACCAGTACACACACTGCATAGATTCCACTTCCCATGAGCTACTGGCATTTTTCTTGGAATTGTGAAATATTGATTTAATTACCCAAACGTACCTGAAATCAATCTCAGAATATTATCAACTACAATTCCACAAGATTTTACCTCAAAAAGCATCTTTTAAAAGATGCAATAACTATTAAAAATAAGCACCTATAGTTCTTACTTGTTTAAATTCATTCTGAAGTAGAAATCTATTATTTGGAAATTAAGGGTAACCCTATTCAAGAGTTTCCCAAGGCATGGGGGAAGACCCTATAGCATTGGGGCCAGGCAGAGTAGCAGGTAGATTAGAGGGCTGGATCAAAACACCAGAAACCACCCGCCTTTTTTTAATCAATAGATAAATGGGGATCATTTATCTATAAGCTAATTCTGTAAGATTTTTTTTATCATGGTCATTATTATTAGCATGCATTGCTATGTTTCCCTTTTAAGGAAAGTTTAGAACATGCTCTAATACAGCAATTAAAGTAAGTCTGAAAAGTATAACCAGACTAACATAATAAGGGCCCATTTAACAAGGGTAACTAACAGAACAATTCCCTGTAACCATGTGAACCAGAGGAAAGATTCTACCATTAGATCTCATCAGATGTTTCATGAGTTTCTGACTTAATTTGCTGAATGTTATTCATAATATGTTAGAGCCCATGGATATGTGTAACAATTTCCCCTGAGCTACTGATGTAAGAACAACAGAATTGATTAATAAGAACATGGGCTCTCTCGGTTAAACCTAAAGCCACGTAGTTCTGTAGGACCTCCTTTGCTAAAGAATTAATCTCTATTTAAGATATCTGAATATCTGAGAGATGGCTTGGGTTCCCACAATCTGATTTCTAATTCCTATATTTAGGAAGCAACAAAGTATCTCCCGCTAGTACTACTGGGGGAAAAGATTTAGCTTGGATAGGAGTGTGTCCAAAAAGCATTTCAAAAGGAGATATATGTAATTCCCACCTTAGTTGCTGAACAAATAGAACAATGCTAGGGAGAAAACATCAGTCCACAGCTTGCCAATCATGATTTAAAGCGACTTATTCATACACCTGATCTTTGGGGGTGGAAGGTGTGTTGGATTTTGGGGTCCCTCCTTGACAAGAATAGATTGGGGATAGTGTAGACTTGTTAAAATGTGTGCTCTTGTCAGAATCAATGCAAGACACTAAGCCAAAGCAAGAGACTTTTCTTCAGAAGTATTTTAGGAACAAATTCAGTTTTGGATAGTATAACGGCTAGGAAAAGTTTCTACCCATGCAGTGAGTGATCAACAATTACAAGACAGACCTTGTAATGGCCAGTTTTAGGCGTACGGATCAAGTCAGTCTGCAAATGTTCTGAAGGTAAATAAGCTAGAGGATGCCCATTGCGGCTGGGTTGGTTGTAAGCCTGGCAAGCAGGGCAAGAAGCCCCTACATGGGCAGCTATCCTGGTGTCCCCTGGTGCAATACCAATCCTCCTAATAAAATCCATGAGTCCTCAAGCGCCAGTGCCCTCCCCCCTTATGGACAGACAGGTATAGTAGGTGATAGAAACTCCAGTTTGTCTTCCACAGTCACTCAGTCCCCAGAAGCCTATTTTGCCTTATATCATTGTATCCACTTCGGTTCAGAGTCATTACTGGAAAAACAAAATTTAACTGGAGCAATCATCACCAGAAGGAAGGATTAAAAATATGGGGCAGGGCCTTCCAGGGTGGCAAAACTGGCAGCGGCTTCAGCACTGAAACATCAGTTCCTTCCACGTGGGCAGAGCAGCAACCAGCGGCCGGGGCAGAGGGATGATTCGGGGCAGACAAGAGACCTTTGATGAATTCTGCATTTGCAACTATCAGAAAGCCTCTCTGTAGACAGAAGAACCTCACAGCACCAAATGCCAGCATGAATCATGACGCTCTGCCCTTTGGCTAGTGATGCCCCTGGGTAAGGGCCACAAGCTCAGTCACCAGGAGCTAAAATTAGCATTTGAAGAAGCCACCCAGATAACCTCACAATAGGAAACCCGGGCAATGTCTGTGTAGTAAACGCTGTCTCATGAAAGAGAACCTACCAGTATAGAAAAAGTCCCTGAGGTTCTGCAAAGGAGGTTTTCAGCCATATCCACTACTGAGGCACAGTCATGAAGAGGCTCCCCTGAAGTCAGCAAGTCAAGGAGAACAGCACGGCGTTGGAGAGCCAAGTTCTCTTTACTGAGAGCAAAGTCACTTCCTCTCTGTCAAGTCTCTGATCAAAAAAAGCCCGAGTTCGGGGATGAAATAAGACAGCCTCAAACTCATGGGGGTGCTTCACTGCTAAAGGGGAAGCCAGAACTAAAATCACACACCCATTCCATCAAAAGGGCAGTGGCAGCCATGACTGCCTCAGGGTGATGCTCCCTAGAATCAAGCTGTGCAGAATAATAAACTTCTGGGGGAGAACAGACCCCAACATCTGAGGTAGGACACTGGGGTCTAACTCCCTTTGTACATGTAAGGAAAGAGAGAAGGGTTTATTGAAATCTGGCAGTCTCAGCGTGGGTGAGGAGAACAGGAGCTTTTTGAGCTCCACAAGAGCAGAAAGGGGTTAATTGTTAAGGTCCTAAAACAGAGTAGTCAGTGAAACAACAGGCTTGGAAATCCCACTGAATGAAGGTATCCTGTCTGAGGTATCAGATCCGGATAATCTGAATGGGTGTAGGGAAAAGAGAAGGAGTCCCATTTTGGTAGGATAAATCCCCAATATTCTATCTATGGAAGGCAACACTGGACTTACAGACTTTGTAGCTTATTTGTTAAACTTCCAATAGTAGATGAGAACTGTCCCGGCAAATCTCAGCCTCTGGAGCCTCTAGAAGCAGATCAGCCACATAGTGAACCAAGGTGGGCACTTTTAAAAGTGATGGAATCCAAATTCAAATAAGATTTGAAAGAACAAAGTGAGGCTCTTTTTTAAAAAAATTATTTTTAAAAATTAATTTATTTTTCATTATAGCTTTTTATCGACAGAGCATATGCATGGGTAATTTTTCAACATTGTCCCTTGAATTCACTTCTGTTCCAATTTTTCCCTTCCTTTCCTCCACCCTTTCCCCGAGATGGTAGGCAGTCTTATACATGTTAAACATGTTAAAGTATATCTTAAAAACAATATATGTGTACATATTTATACAGTTCTCTTGTTGCACAAGAAAAATCAAATTTAGAAAAGTAAAAATAACCTGGGAAGAAAAACCAAAATGCAAGCAGTCCATATTCATTTCTCAGTGTTCTTTCTCTGGGTGTAGCTGGTTCTGCTCATCACTGATGAATTGGAACTGAATTGTGTCTTCTCATTGCTGAAGATATCCACTTCCATCATAACTGATCCTCATATAGTATCGTTGTTAAATTGTATAATGATCACCTGGTTCTGCTCATTTCACTCAGCATCAGTTCATGTGAGTCTCTCCAAGCCTCTCTGTATTCATCCTGTGGATCATTTCTTACAGAACAATAATATTCCATAACATTCATTTTACCCAGCCATTCTCCAATTGATGGGCATCCATTCAATTTCCACTTTCTAGCCACTACAAACAGGGCTGCCAAAAACATTTTTGCACATATGGGTCCCTTTCCCTTCTTTAAGATCTCTTTGGGATATAATCCTATTAGAAACACTTCTGGATCAAAGGGTATACACAGTTTGATAACTTTTTGAGCATAGTTCCAAATTGCTCTCCAGAATGATTGGATCCATTCACAGTTCCACCAACAATGTATCAGTGTTCCAGTTTTCCCACACCCCTTCCAACATTCATCATTATCTTTTCCTGTCATTCTAGCCAATCTGAGAGTTATGTAGTGGAGTCAGTGAGACTCTTTTTACAGATCCTTGAGGTAAACAAGTCCATGTCAATTTATTAGTAAAGTATGAGTTTCCAAATAAGTAGGATTTCAACTTCCTCAGCAAAGCTAAAGTCTTGAATAAGGGGGGCTTTTATAATTTTAGGGAGTACAGAAAATAGGAAGGTTAGCAACATAGAAGAAAAAAAATATGATTGGATGGAAAATGGGAATTAGGGCTAACAACAACCCCTTCATTCTCTCCTGTGACTAAGAAATGTTCATTATTTGAGTTCAGCTGCATCCTCAAGGACAGAGATACTGGAATCCCTGAAGGACAGCTTTCTGAAATCTGCCTGTTTAACATGTTTTATTGTACAATAATATTCCGACTATTATAATTACAATTACAAATACTACAATTTGTTCAACCATTCCCCAATTGATGGGCATCTCCTGAATTTTCAATATTTTGCCATCACAAAGAGAGCTGCTATAAATTTTTTTGTACATGTGGAACCTTTCCTCTTTTTTTATGATCTCTTTCAGATTTAGTAGTATTGCTGAATCAAAGTTTTATATTATATAAACTATTTGGATAGTTTCAAAATGTTCTCCAGAATGTTTGCATCAGTTCATAACTCCACCAACAATGCATAAATGTTCCAATTTTCCTACATCCTCTCCAACATTTATCATTTTCCTTTTTTGGGGGGGTCATATTTAGCCAATCTGATAGATGTGAGATAGTACCTCGGAATTGTTTTTTAATTTGCATTTCTCCAATCAAAAGTGATTTAGAGCATTTCTTCATATACTTATAGATAGCTTTGATTTCTTCAATCTGAAAACTGCCTCTTTTTTTTTTTTTTTTTTTTTTTTTTTTTTTGCTGAGGCAACTGGGGCAAACTGAGACTTGCCCAGGATCACACAGCCAGGAAGCGTTAAGTATCTGAGGTTGGATTTGAACTCAGATCCTTCTGACTTCAGGGTTATCCACTGAGCTACCTAGCTATTCCACCTCTTCATATTCTTTAACCATTAATCAACTAGGGAGAGCCCCTTTTAGTTTTAATAGTGACAGGGAATAGATTTTTAGACATCACACATCTGAGGATGAAAAAGCCCAAAGGGAGTCATCTATGTCAGATGGGATGCTCAGTATCCTCAACTGCTTCCTAATCACTAGGAAAGAGATAGAGAGAAGGAATCATCAGGCAGCAGCAGAGATGATGTGCCATTAGTAGAACAGAACATAACAGCTCTAAGTTTGCAAAAGAGATCTTCCCTTCAACAATTTTTATAGGGGATTTGGATATAAGGAGGAAAGAATGTTCAACAGAAAGGAGACTCATGGATACCACAAGATAAGATAATTTTGTAACATTTTGAGGCTTCCACGAGACCCCAACATTTAAAAATCCAGTACAGTTGGAATCAGATTTATTCACTGCAATTGAATAAAAGGTTCCAGAGTCCAATAAGCAATCATAGAGTGTGTCCCAAGCTTTAAAGGTGACAATGGAGTTCATTATTTTGGGAGAGGGGTAGATAGAAATAACTAGGGTTAAGACTCAAGGTTCGGGAAATACAAAAGAGTCCTCTCCAAATTCCCCAGCCCCAAGCCCTCCCACACACTTTCATGAAGCAAAGTTTCTCTTGGAACCTCTAGGGTCATTCCTCCCCTTATTTTTGAGAGCCCTTTGTACAATGTGGTCCTCCCTTTTACAGTAAAAACATTTGGGAATTCTCAGGCTTTAAAGATAGCCTCTGAAACAGCCTATTCAGTTTTCTCTCTTCCCTGCTTCTCTTTCTCTTTTTCCTATTTTTCCCTCTCCTTTTTCCTGTCTCTCTTCCTTTTTTTTTTTCCTTTTCCCTTTTCTTCATTTCAGAAGTATATTAGACAGTGGTTATAAGTTCACATGTAGGTAACATGAGCCATCCAGGACATTGCTTGAAGAAACATTCTTGTATTTCAGACAATGATTGATGAAAAAAGTATATTCTAATGATGTGTACATCTTGAAGGTTGGTGGGATCTAATCTTCCATACAACCTAGCACTCTTGCACACTCTATCACAAAAACAATTAGGAATCTCATTCCTTTTTTGTAATGCCTCTTGGCACTCAGGCCAGTTTTCACCATAATCATTCATACCCATAAGCAGAAATTGCCTAACCTGATGTAATCTGAAGTAATCATCTTGTAGGGGGTCCCTACGTGAATTTTGTAAAGGCCAATTAATCCCCTCCCCACAATAGCATAAGTCTATTTGCTTTTTCCATAACAGCTTGTCTCTCTTCCTGGGAGAGTAGAAATTCCATTAAATCAGTTACATCTACCCCATAGGATTACAATATTTAAATATGGTCTGAAATAGTTCTATGACAGTTCTTCATTGTATCTGGGAGTGTTACTCCTCCAAGTGAGGAGGTTAAAGGGGTGGAAAAGCTTATGAGGTCCGATAATTATATTTCCCTTGAGTCCTGAGGTACGATGCCTTTAGACTATCCTTCATTTCTGGAAGAAACTGGGAGAAGTCAGGACAGGTGGGGTCAAAGATAAGGCAGAAGGTGGGAAGTGAGGGCAAAGGAATGAGCTAGGATGAAAGGGAGGCTGGGTAGGGAGGTAAGGAAGCAGAGAAGGTCCTTCTCAGGATTGAGGCAAATACCATCAGAAGATTTGTTCTCAGATAGAAGCTGTCATTTTGCTCCAAACAGAACGAGTACTCTAAATGCTTTGGGTGTTCATTTATGACTAGCCATAATAAACCTTTTAATTTATAATGATTGAAGGTACATATCCAGGCCAAAACCTTTCACCACCAGAATTTCTAGCTGTTTTATACCAAGTATTAAATAGCATAATTGCTTGTTTTGTTTTTGCTTGTTTGTTTGTCATTCCAGGATCAATTGGGAGCTCTCTTTTATCCCAGACTTCAAAGAGTTTTTCTAAAAAGTTCCTTTTGGCACACTACTTTTACTATTTTTAGCTCTCATTATTTTGGAAAAGTTTTCTTAGCTTTGGCTGAAGAAAAATGTGTCTTTGGAAATATACTTAAAAGGATGGCACATATTTAACCTATATATATGCTTGCTATCTTGGGGAGGGAGGAGGGAAGGAAGGGAAAGAAGAAAAATTTAGAACATAATGTTTTACAAAAATGAATGTTGAAAACTATTTTTACATGTATTTGGAAAAATAAAATAATATAAAAAAATTGTCACACACACTCATGCATACACATTGTTATTTTTGTTGTTGTTTATCCATTATTCTCAAAGAGAACCATTAACATTAGGGAGATGATGACATGACATACAAGTGAATTCGATTTAAGTGAGGGACGCCTGTGCCTAACTTTCCCCTCCAGAACCATCTGGATACAGCAGCCAGATAGTAATCAGGATAACTAGAAATAGCCCTGGATGCAGTGGAAGACCTTGAACTTTTTAAGTTAAGATCTTTAACAGATCTCTAAACAGATATGAGTTCCAAATAAAACAATGATTGATGAAACAGAAATAACAAGTCAGACATCTAGGTCTTCAACACCAGCAGTGAAGCTTTCAAAAAAAATCAATTGTGCCCACAAAAAACAATTTTTGGACTTTTATATCTTTCAGCTGAATCTGCCCAATATCTTTTAGTTACCCTCCTCCCTTTTTTGGGGGGAAGTGTCTCTAAAAGGTTAAATGCTTAAATACTCATCTGTTTCTCCCATTTTATTCCAAGAGTCCCTCTGAAGAAAGAAATTCTCTAGAAAGAAAATTCCTGACACTCTCTTGCTCTTGGTCCAGACTTGGTCTCCCCCATCTTTTTGCATCATCACCTTTTTCTTTTTCCTTCCCTCAATCTCTTCCTTTCTTGGGCTTCTTACACTTCTCTTGAAGGACACAATAAAGGAATTTGCCTATCATCATAAATCCCTATCCACTACAATCTTGTTTTGGGAATTTAAAAAATTATCATTTATTTACTTTTTATCTCCTCAGCCCCAGTCACCACAGCTGGTGTTAGTACTCACTTTCCTCCCCCAAGTACTCCCCACAGCCTAAGATGGCTCAGACCTCTACTGTAGGTAACCAAATCTTTCTTTAAAAATCCTGTTCAAAAAGAGAAGACTCTTTACCTGGCTCTGGGCTGCCATCTCACCTCCAACTTTCTGATCAGTTATACAACTTCCAGAAGATGTCAGAGAAGTATTTTATAGTGAGCAGTTGGACTTCAAAGTCGAGCCACCTTGGGAATCTAGCTGAGAGTAGGAGGATTTCATTACCTAACTTGTTCATGGACAATCCAAAACCCATATTCATCCACCTTGGTGTCAAGTTGCTGTCAAAATTATCTTATGATTATTTGAGAAATATATTGATTTCTTTTGTAGTGCAATAAACCATAGAAGCCTTTGTAGCAGCTTATTCTAAAGAGACAAACATAAGACTCGGTGGCCCATCTTGTTGTTCCTGGTTTATGACTTTCAGCTTTATGGAATATAGCTGAAATGAAAGGATTTATTGAAGATGCAAACTATTCTGTTGGCTTGTTGGATGAAGGAATATATCTTGGAAATGTTATCGATAACTATGTCTATGAATATCTTCTAATAGGAAAAAATGCATTTTTTTTTGGCTGGAAATCTTGGAAAATTTGTGAAGAAACACAGTCACTGGCAGAATATTGTAACTCAAAGCAATTCTATACAGTAAAATGCAATTTGGCTCCAGCTGTTCTAGAGTTCTTAGCAATTCTTAGAACTGAATTTGCATGTTCCAGAAAAAAAAATGGCATTGATGCAAGAGTTGGATATTTCTTCTGTAAATATCATTGACATAAGTCCACATAAGCAATCTTCTCAGATAACTATGCAGTGAAAACTGTGGTTAATATCATGTCACATGACAATGAAATTGAGTTGAATGAAATTGTGCATAATCATCCAAATACTAAACTCTTACTACACATCGAAACAAAAGATATTAGTAGAGATGGAAGGAGTAACATGAAAGTTGATACCTCATTAAAGAATTGTGGATACTTTTTTAGAACTTGACACCCAAACAGTTGATGTTAAGTTTCATGTTTCAAACTCTTGCAAAGAAACTCAAGTGGATATCTAATGCTTGATTTGTTTTTGACATAGTTGGAGGATTTAGCTTTAAGATGATCCTATTGAATCTTGGTGGAGGCTTCAAGGGTAGTGAAATTCAATTACAAGAAGTTAATCATGTCATCAGTTCAATGTTGAATATCTGCTTTCCTGAAGGATCTGGCATTAAAGTCATTGCAGAATCTGCAAGCTGTTATATATCTTCTGTATTCACTTTAGGACTTAATATCATTGCAAAGAAAATTATTGAAAATTATGTTTCCTCTAGAGTAGGAGTAATAAACCAGCCTTTATGAATTACAGGAATGATGGTATTGATGATTCTTTTGCAAGTATTGTTTGAGAACCTGAATACCATCCCAGCAGTTTACAGAAAACTCAAGAAAGATGCACCTCTGTTTACAAGCAGCCTTTGGGGTCCATCCTGTGATGAACTTGATCAAACTGTGGAAAACTGACTTCTTCCTGAGTTGAATGTGGGGGGATGGACTCATCTTTGATAATATGGGAACAGACATTTTCCATGAGCCATCTGCTTTTAATGATTTTCAGAGGCCAACTACTTATTACATGACATCATCCAATGATTGGTGTGAGACACAAGATGCTGGAATTACTTCAGACACAATGATGAAGAACTTCTTTTTTGTGCCTTCTTACATTCAGCTGAGCCAAGATGACAGCAGCTTTTCCACTGAAGCTTAAAACAGGCATTAATGTTTCCTTTTAGACCTGAAGTTTCAAGTTAAGCTTTTCTGTTCAACATCACAGTGTGGGAAGAAAAATCAAACAATCTTAACGATTCACTTTTCAAAACTTGAAAGAAATTAGTAATAAAAGCTCATTGGGATCAGGCAAAATCAGCTTTGAACATCAATTCTTTGGGGTGAGGAGGGAATTAGATAATGTGTCTAGATTTAAATCGGTAAGTTTATATTTATATACAAAAACAGTTTTATGTGAAAATGAAAATAGCTCAGCCTTTGTAAATAATACAGGAATAACTTTAGAGCTCAGCTTCTGTATTGCATTTGAAGACTGCAAAAAAAAACCTGAAGTTTTGAATTGATGTATTTCAATTTGATACACTAAAAAGTATTGAATTAATATTTCCATCTTTTCTGTTTACAATATTGTAATCTCAATCCAAAATTTAATTTCTATATAATAAATTGAATTGTAAAGGTTAAAAAAATTCTTCAAGTTTTAAAAATTCTTTAGGGGTATCTCCTGGGTTATTATATTGCCAATTATTATCAGATTGTCACTCTGAACACAAATAACACACTCAAGACAGAAAAAAGCTGCAATTTTTCCTAGTAGAGTTTGGAAGAATGAACCCCCCAAAGTGTAGAACTGAGGGAAGAGTCAGGTCTATGTTGCAGTTCTCAGTGAAGAAACTCCTACTATTCCTTCACCTGATAAGATTTCATCAGGAAATGATTAAGGTTCCCAAAGAGGCAGTTTTCAGGGACCAGCCTCTTTCTTCTGATCTCAGAGAGCCCCCCACGTTATAACAATAGAAATTAATAAAGATAGACAGATTCCGAATTTCCCGATTTCATCAGTTTACTAATAGAGCTCTGGGATCTGTTAATAAAAGGATTTAAATGGCTACCTCAGTTCAGATAAATGGCTGGTAGGGAAGGCTGCCCAGTTCTTTAAAGTTGCATGTACTCTTTCAGCTGACTATATTGTTTGTTCCTTTTCAGGCTAAGGCAAGACCATTGTAATTGGTAGACATTTTAATGAGATGGGATGAGAGTTGCTTCAGCTCTGTCAGGTTCAGGAAATGGGAACAGTTTTCAGCTAATAGGATTAGACAGCAAAGAGAGTCACCTGCAGCAGCTATTAGAATTTGGTGGATGAAGTGACAAAGTTAGACACCATAGGGGGTGAGAAAAGAAACAAATTAAAATAATACGATTGAGACTCACATGACCCAGGAAGCTATCTGAACAATTTGTTGTTTTTCAGTCAGTCTCTTTATGATCCCAATTGAGGTTCTCTCAGCTAAGATATTGGAATAGTTTGTCCTTTCCTTCTCCAGGAAGGAAACTGAAGTAAACAGGGTTAAGCGACTTGCCTAGGATTACACAACTAGTAAGTATCACATTATATTTGAACTCAGGAAGATGAATCTTTCTAACTTCAGACCCAGCAGTCTATCCACTGCACTTGGCTGTCCCTACCTGAGTAAAGGGTTGAGGTAATTACTGGAAAATAGCTTCATCTCTATGCAAGTTTTTCTGGAATGCAAGCAAAGGGTGAAATTACAAGGAAAAAGAGTTTAGACACCCAGAATGGGAGAATACTAAAGCAAAGCTAGCTTGATTAAGCCTTAAAAAATCTAATTAAAATCAACTTTCAATTTTCCAGGTAGAGATTGGATTTGGTGAACTTGTAGATTCTATGTTTTTGTAAGGAGTCGAGGAAAGTCCTTTTAGATTTAGTAGAGAGAAACAGTAAATTCAGTGTTTATGGGATTTTTTTAAAAAGAACTGTTTAGCCCCAACACTAATTTAGTACCTGATAGTCCCACACCCCCTGTTGCCCCTATTCCCAGTTGTCTCCAGAAAAAATAATTTTACCCATTGCTCTCTGGGAAGTAGGTTGGAAATGTGAGGATCAGGAAAATTAGCAAGGAACCAAGGGGTATCACAGGTATGAGGAGTACAACAACAAGTCACGAAGATGGGCAGTTGTCTAGAATGAATTCACAGACTCAAATCATCTCCAAGTCAAAGGGCAACACTTTTTTTAGTGATGATTAGCGAATGGACAAAGTCCCCTAATGGAACTTGAGATTTACAAAGGGAAAGATAGGATCTTTTATAAGAAAGGACCCAGAGAGTAACTATGTTAATTGTGTGCATCAGTAAATCAACTGGAGGTCATGGTTATCATGTTTATACAAGATATCCTCTGGAATCTGTTGCTTAACGTCCAGGTTGTATATAGTAACTGTGGACATCTGTACAGGATAGTTCTGTCTGTACAACATAACTCCATAGAATCAGCTTGCTCCTTACTGGGCCCACATAGATACAGAGACATGGTATTTTGCTGTCATTCATTTACCCCATCTCCTTGACTTTGCAGGCTATGTTCAGTCCTTCTAGAGAGAAAAAAAATGATATTGATTCAATATCCTAGCCCTGTTTATTAATCAGTGTTGTGGAAAGCTCTGGAGGGGAAGAAGACATTTAAATCTGCAGTTTTTTTTTGATATTACCTGCTTTTTTGTCACATACAACTACCAGAAAATTATAATAATTATTATTATTTTTGGCAAGACAATAAGGTTAAGGTTAAGTTACTTGCCCAGGGTCACTCAGCTAATAAGTGTCAAATATCCAAGGTCAAATTTGAACTGTGATCATTCTGATTCCAGGACCAGTGTTCAATCCACCCAGCTGTCCTCTTTTGGGAAGTACACTGATATAATTTAGATAATATGGTCTAGATGCCTTAGAGCCCAGCTTTTTTTCCCAATATATTTTATTTTTCCAAATGCATATAAACATAAATTTTCAACATTCATTTTTGTAAACCTTTGAGTTCATAATTTTTCTCCATCCCTCCCTTACCTTCCCTCTCCCTCAGACAGCAAGTAATCTGATATTAGTTAAATATGTTCTATCCTTTTAGACATTTCCATATTTGTCATGTTGTATAAGAAAAACCAGATCAAAAGGAAAAAACAATGCATGAGAAAGAAAAAAACAAACAAAAAGGTAAAAATACTATGTTTCGATCCATATTCAGTCTCTGGAGTTCTCTCTCTGCATGTGATTAGCATTTTCCAGTCTAAGTCTATTGTAATTGCTTTGAATCACTGCATTGTTGAGAAGAGCCATGTCCATAATAGTTGGTCAACACATAGTCTTGTTACTGTGAAAGATGTTCTCCTGGTTCTTAGAGCTCAGTTTCTTAAACTATGGGTTGTGAACCCAGTCTCATAATCGAATGTAGGGGTCACAAAATCATGATTTATTAGTAGATATTTGATTTATATATTTTATATATCTGTATACCTGTAATAAAAATTTCTTGGATGAAAAGGGGTTATGAGTGGAAAAAGTTCAAGAAACCCTGCCAAACTAAGATGACAGAAAAAGCTAATGATGAATGCTGGAAAGATGTGGGAAAACTGGGACATTGATACATTGTTGGTGGAGTTGTGAACTGATCTAACCATTCTGGAGAACAATTTGGAACTATGCTCAAAAATTATCCAACTGTGCATATCCTTTGATCCAGCAGTATTACTACAGGGCCTGTATCCCAAAGAGATCTTAAAGGAGGGAAAGGGAAAGGAGGTTATAGAACCAAGAGAACATTGTCCACAGCATTAATAAGATTATGCGATGGCCAATTCTGATGGGATGTGGCTCTTTTCAGCAAGGCGGTGATTCAGGTCAATTTCAATAGACTTGTGATGGAGAGAACCATCTGCATCTAGAAAGAGGGCTGGTGGGATTGAATGTGGATCACAACATAGTAATTTCACTTTTTATTGTTGTTTGTTTGCTTTTTGTTTTTTTTTTTCTTATTTTTCCCTTTTTGATTTGACTTTTCTTGGGCAGCATAATAAAAGTGGAAATATGTGTAGAATTGTCCATGTTTAACATATATTGGGTTACTTGCTGCCTAGAGAAGAGGGGTGGAGGAAGGAAGGGAGAAAAATTTGGAATACAAGATTTTATAAGGGTGAATGTTGAAACCTATCTATCTTTGCATGTATTTTGAAAATAAAGTGTTATTTTTTTTTAAAGAAGAAACCCTGCCTAAGAAGAAATGGAAAACAGAAAGATAAATGGAAAAATACTAAATAGTAGTTAGAGTTTATATAGTGCTTAAGAGCTTTGCAAATATTACTTCATTTTATCCTTACAATAACCCAGGGAGGTATGTGATATTATCCCATTTTACGAAAAAGGAAACTGAGGTAGACAGGGGTTAGGTGACTTGCCCAGAGTCACACAACTAGTTAGTTTCTGAGGCCAGATTTGAACTTGTCTTCTTGATTCTAGGTCCAGTCATGTCTCTGAAAAGAGAAACATAAGAGAATAGAAGTGCTTGAAATGACCAGCAGGATGATTTCAGAAAGGCCTAGAGAGACTTAAATGAACTGATGCTGAGTGAAATGAGGAGGACCAGGAGATCATTACATACTTCAACAACAATACTGTATGATGATCAACTCTGATGGAAGTGGCCATCTTCAGCAATGAGATGAACCAAATCAGTTCCAATAGAGCAGTAATGAATTGAACCAGCTACACCCAGCAAAAGAACTCTGAGAGATGACTATGAACCACTACATAGAATTCCAAATCCCTCTATTTTTGTCCGCCTGCATTTTTGATTTCCTTTACAGGCTAATTGTACACTATTTCAAAGTCTGATTCTTTTTGTACAATAAAATAACTGTATAGACATGTATACATATATTGTATTTAACTTATACTTTAACATACTTAACATGTAAGGTCAACCTGCCATGTGGGAGAAGGGGTGGGGGGAAGGAGGGGAAAAGTTGGAACAAAAGGTTTTGCAATTGTCAGTGATGAATAATTACCCATGCATACATCTTGTAAATAAAAAGCTATAATAAAAAAAATTTAAAAAGACAATAGAAGTGCTTTTTTGAATTTTGAATTAAAAATTTTTAATTGAATTTGAAGTAAAATTTTGAATTTTTGAATTATATTTTGAATTTGACTTGGGATATTCATATGAGCCAGAGGCACACTAACTCAAGTGTATAAGAGGAAGAAATAAGAGACCCATTGTGTAAAAGATAGGATTTGTGTGATGAAACAGGTTTAAAAAAATACTTTTGCTTGGAATATTTTAAACTTTTCTCAATGCATGCTGTTGAGTCATTTCAGTCAAGTCTGACTGTTGATGACCTTATTTGGAGTTTTCTTGGCAAAAATACTGCAATATTTGCCATTTCCTTTTCCAGCTCATTTTACAGATGAGGAAACAGGCAAATAGGGTTAAGTGACTTTGCCCAAGTGTCTGAGAACAGATCTGAACTTGGAATATCCTGACTCCAGGTGTGGTGGTTCTATCTAGTTTGCCACCTAGCTTCTCTTCTCAATATATGGTCTAGATGTTTGAAATCAGGTTTTGTAAAGAAATATAATGAGCACCTTTTGAAGGAGAATAATGGACTTTGGGGAAAAGGGAAGCTGAGCCAGAGGAGCATCATGAAATCTACTAGGATCAGCGGACAATGACACTGGAGAAGGATTCATATCACCTGTCAAAAGTGTGAAATGAAACAAGGCCAAAGGAAACGTTCTTTGAAAAGGTCACTGGTGAAAAAGCAATGCAAGACAGATTTTGGAGGGAGCACTGACTTCTCCTAAGAAGAAGAAGAAAAGGATGGAAGGGAAGGAGGAGAAAGGAGGAAAGGAGAGAAAAATGGAGGAAGAGGAAGAGACACACATACACAGAGAAAAAGAGACAGAGGAAGAGAACCCAAGAGACAACATAAATTAGACAAAAAGGATTTCATCCATGAGCAAGTTTTGTACCCTAGAAGAATCGTTGTTGGGTAGGAGTGGGAAGATAATCTCTAAGAATCATTTGGGGAGAAAAATAGTTATTACTTTGAGATCATTATTAGGAAATGTGAACTTAAATAAAACCCATTATTTGTGAAGACCATATGACGTAACATATGTAAAGCAAATTTTAAAGTATAATTGTTGTCCAGGTCTATAAATAGGCAGGACAACTTGGAGTTATCCCAGGAAGCTGAAATTCAGAGGGAACTGACAGCACTTGGAGTCCTTTAAGAGCATAGAAACAACCAAGATTAACACTTATGTAATAAAGATGACATGTTAGAATGTAACTTTTCTGTCTCTCAAGTGACTCTTCTAGCCTTCCCTTACACTCAGGTTGACAAGGCTTTAAAATACAGGTTAGTTTAATTACATAGTAAAGTAATGGTGTCTAATTCAAATATGGTTGAATGCAGCTTCCAGTGTGTTTGTTTTTGTAGTAAAGGGCAATCAGTCAGTCAGCCAGTCAACTACTGGCAGGCATTGTGCTAATTTCTGGGGATACAGAAATTAAAAAAAAAGAACAAAACACAGTTGATGTTCTCAAAGAGATTACTCTAATTAAGGGTATGGGGTAGGAAAGGGGGGACATGCAAATAATGATGTACAAACAAGATTTATACAGGATAAATTGCACATCATCAAAAGAAGGAAGCATCAGAATTAATGATGATTGGGAAAGACTTCCTCTAAGAGGGAGGTTTTAGTTGAGATTTAAAGACAAGAGGGGCAGGTGAGCAGGTAGAGCATTTTATGAATGGAGGAAACCAAGAATCAAGAGGCCAGTGACTTCATTATCATAAACCACCTGTTTTGATTTAGTTTCCTTAACTAGCCTATTTAGCCACCAGAGGGCACTCTATTCTTGATAATCTCAGCCTTCCTACCAGGTAGAGACTGAAGGCCATCTAGAAGAGAAAACCAGATACTTAAAAGGAGTTTGTTATTCTGAGGTAACAACAGGAAGAATGAGTGTCAAGTAGCACCAAGAACTTCTGCAAATCCTTAGCACTCCAAGTCCTAAATCTCCGTCAGTTCCTGGCTAAAGACTCCAGCTTAATGGGGAAGACGGATAGGTTTACCATGTGAGAGGGAGTCTCCTGCCCCTGTTTTCTGGTTATAGTTACTAGACTTTACCCTGACCCAGCCCTATATCTCATTTTTCCTCTCTCCTCAGTCTTTTCATAAATCGTTTCTCATAGATTCTTTCTTTATATTCTTTATATTAGAACATTGCTTGGAACATAGTAAACACTTAATAAATGCTGACTTGATAACCTTATCTTTCTCAAGCCCTTTTCATATTTTTCTACTCCAAGAAATCTCCCTAAATTGACACTTTCTTCTCTGCTTTCCCATTCTCTGTATCCAGCTACCTAGTACCCATAGCTACTCTATGGGGCTGGATCCTCTGTCTTTTTCTCAATCTCTGTCTCTGTATCTTTGTCCCCTAAAAGGCATAGAATAACAAAATATTGGAGCTGGAAGAGAGCAAAGAGTCCATTTTATTCAGTCAACCCCTATCTGGATAGGAACCCCTTGGTAAAACATTTCTTTTTTATTTTAATTAAAGCTTTTTATTTTCAAAATATAAGCATGGATAATTTTCAACATTCATCTTTGCAAAACCTTGTGTTCCAAATCTTTTCACTCCCTTCCTCCCACTCCCTCTCCTAGTCGGCAAGTAATCCAATATATGTTAAATATATATTTAGAAATAGAAAAACATTTCTAACATATAAGTGTTTTGGCATCTAGCCTCTGCTGGTAGACCTATGAAGATGGAGAGCTCACTACCTTAAGTGGTAACCGGTTCCACTTTTGGACAAGAAGGGTTTTTTTTGACATGGAGAGTAAATTTTCCTGTTTGCAATTTTTATCATCGAGAT
Organism: Sarcophilus harrisii; assembly: GCF_902635505.1. NCBI lineage: Eukaryota > Metazoa > Chordata > Mammalia > Dasyuromorphia > Dasyuridae > Sarcophilus > Sarcophilus harrisii. Next base: position 358,986,273 of record NC_045429.1, on the reverse strand, counting down.
CTTGGTTCTGCCCTCTGAAACCAAGCAGAACATTCCCTCTTCCAGATGACAGAACTCCAGTTGCTTAAGGACAACTATCAGGTCCTTCTTAAATCCTTTGCCCCAATCAGGCTGGTGGCTCCCCGGGACAGAGACTTTATCTTCTGGGAATATTCCCCACCCAGTGCAGAACTGCCTAAAAGTGAGGTGCCGGATGCAAATGTGGGACGTACTTGGTTGTCAAGGAGTTAAGTCCTCCCTGTCTCCGCCCCCTTTTCCCAGCCGGCGGGAGTATGAATAGCGGGCTTCGCTCTCTCTCCACTCCAAGTCTCTCCAGAAGCTCCCCGGCTCCCTACCTAGCCCTCTCGTCCCGGTTCTCCGAAGTGCTTGGAGATCCGACCCTTTCTCCTCTCTCTCAGTGCATTTCTCCCTCCGGGGTGGCATTAAGGATGATGGAGAGCTGCCTGGGAGAGGAGTCTGTCCAGATGTGGGAGCTCAATCGGAGGCTAGAGGCTTATCTGTCTCGGGTCAAGTCTCTGGAGGAGCAAAACGAGAGGCTTCGGCTGGAGATCGGGAGCCTCCGGGAGCTACCTGGAGAGCCGTCCTGGAGAAGCCGGGCGGAGGAGGAGCTGAATGCTCTGCGGGCCCTGCTGGAGCAGCGCTGGAGCGAGAAGCATGCCGCCGAAGTGGCCAGGGACAATCTTCTGGAGGAGGTAGAAGGGGTGGCAACCCGATGCCAGCAGCAGCGGTTAGCCCGGGAGCGGGTTAAGGAGCAGCTGGTCGAGAGCCGCCGGGTGCTGGAGGCCGAGCAGTGGGCGGGGGTGTGTCTGGGGAACCAGGCGGCCGAGCTGGAGAAGGAGCTCGAGGCCTTGGTGGCTGCCCATGAGCAGGAGCGGGCAGGAATGAGCGCTCAAGTGGCCCGCTCCGCAATGAGCCTGGAGACATTTCGCAGGGCTCCAGATAATGCCCCTGCCCCCGACGTCCAAGACCTAGCCCGCACGTTCGGGGAGGCATGGAGGGGCGCGGTGGAAGGCTACCAGGCGCGCGTGGCCTGCATGGAGGCCTCCCTGGGACAGGCCCGGGAGAGGCTGGGCCAGGTAATGCAAGGGAGCCGAGAGGAAGAACGAGAGGCGCAGCGGCTGGACGTTGAGAGGGCAGCGCTCCAGGGCCGTCGAGAGATGCTGGAGCAGAGGTTGGAAGGGCAGTGGCAGGAGCAACAGGAAGCGGGGGAGAAGTTCCAGGTGAGCTCCATGCCCCTGCCTCTGTTCTCTCTCCCCTAATCCCTGGTCCCTCTTTCCCAGCTCCTCCCCAGTGATTGCTCTCAGTCTTCCCTTGTCCTTGCCTTTCTTGCTCATGTCTTCTGGCCTTGACCTCTCTTCTCCTAGCTAGTGTGATCGGAAAAGTTCTGCTGTGGTTGTATGAGGTTGATCTTTCCAGTTTCTCTAAAATGTGGGAGTATGAAAGGAAAGGAGAATTATCCAGTTATCCAGTCTATAGGGACCTGGCCAGAGGAGAGGAGCCTTAGCAAAATCCATGCTCTTTATGTTATTGGAAACATTCCCAACGCCAGAAAATTTTCACATTCTATATATAGGATACCTAGAGCCTCCAGTTCCAACACCCTAAGATGTTCTTTGGAGTATTCCAAAGGTTTCATAAAAGATTCCCTGGTACAATGAAAAGAATTGGCTGACAATTTTCAGACACAGACAGACAAACATACAGAGACACAGAGAGAGATACAGACAGAGACAGAGACACACAGAGAGAAAAAGAGAGACACACAAAGAGAGAAAAAGAGAGACACAGAGACAGAGAGAAACAGACACACAGAGACAGACAAAGACAAAGAGAGAAACAGAGAGACAGAGAGAGACACACATAGAGAGAGAGACACAGAGACAGAGACATACACAGAGAGAAAAAGAGAGACACAGAAAGAGAGAGAGAGAAACAGAGACACACAGAGAGAGGCAGAGACAAAGAGAGAAACAGAGAGACAGAGAGAGACACACACATAGAGAGAGACACAGAGACAGAGAAAGACAGAGAGAAGAGAGAGGGGGCTGATACTTACAGTTTTGTAGGAGCATCAACACTATTTCCCAACCTCTATGTACCTATGCCCCTTGGAACCTTTCTTTCCCTAATACACAGCAACTTTCAACTCTTCCCTACACAGGCAGCTGCAATTGAACCAACAAAGATTCCCGATGGTTTTACAAGACCCAGGGAAAGGGTCAGGGGACCCAGGCATCCAGATTTCTAGCCCCTCTCTCTCTCATTCCAGTGTTCCCTAGGGGGAGCTCCACATTCCAAAGGAGAAGGGACAGCTGTCCCGACTCTCACACACAGCTGTAACTGACAGCTGTGAAAACAACCTCCCAGTTTGGACCTGAATGGGGAGTAAGGGGCAAGGGTCCAGAAGGAGAGGACTGGCTGCCTCTTTTCCTTCTCATTTGAGGAAGGAGGATTTCAGAGAACACGAGGGGGGTGGGGCAGGGAAGGAGGTGACAGGGAAGGGGAATGGAGCCAAAACTTGGAATAAAAGGGAGAGACACAAGATTGGGTGTGGAGAGGATGAACAATAGAGGGGTAGGAGATTTTTCCACTTCTCGGGTAGATTTTTCTACTTCTCAGGTAGTAGTTTTCCCCTCTTCCTCATTTGTTTTGCTTTTTCTCCTCTTCTATTTCTGTTCTAATTTTCTCCTCATTTTCCCCTTATCTATTTGCTTTGGAGTTAAATGTTGCAGGCCTAAGGACCCTCACAAGGCTGAGTCATGTGACACAAACACTTTGAGAACACTATTGAAGTGGAGAGAATGTAGTTTTTGCCTCTGAGATTCCGAAGGGAAATTTTCTTAGAGAAAGACATATGTAAGACCCATCTTCCCAGAGCACTGAATAAGAGGGAATAAACTGCTGTTACAAAAGGACGGCTGGGGAGACCTTCCTACCCTTCAAGAAGAATAGAAGGAGGTGCTGATTTTTCTGTTCCTTGTTTTGCAGCTGGCTGTGGAGGCTTTGGAACAGGAGAAACAGGATCTCCATAACCAGATTGCTCAGGTCCTAGAAGATCGACAACAGTTGATGCATCTGAAAATGTCACTTAGCCTGGAAGTGGCTACATATAGGTGAGGTCCTCTTTCCAGAGTCCATCTTCCCTAGGACATCATGATTCAGTGAAAAGGGATTCTTGAACTCAGACTCAAGACACGAGTTCAGATCCCAGACCTGCCACTAATTTACCATGTAATCTTAGACAAATCCCTTCCCCTCCTCTGAGTCACGATGGTCATATACAAGACAAAGGTTTTATAACAGCTCTCTAAGGTCTCTTTTTTCTTTTTATCACCTCTTTTGAGCTGTAGGGAGAGAAGTATTGCATCAGTTCTCCCCATAATTTCTACATCTCCCTTCCCACACATCCCTTCAAACTCTTATTCCATCAGGCCTGGGTTCCAGATGAGTTCCATACTGAGAGGCAAAGGCCTAGGGTATATGTTTTCTAGTATCCATTGCCTACTTTTCATTAGGTCTGCCTAATTTCTATGCAGCAATGTGGGAGGAAGCTAATGTTGTTGGCTTAACAAGCCCATTTCCTTTCTCATATCTGTCCTAAGCCCCCAGGAAGTCCTGAATCTTGGGATGGGGTCAGCAAGGCACAAGGACAAAATGCTAGATGGGAAAAAGTGGGAGAGGGTCAGGGGAAAATAAAAATGGAAGGGATCAAAAGAGATGAAGGTAAAAGATTTATTAGATAGGAGTGACCAGGATCTAGGGGAAAGAAGATTGGGGAGGAGTGAACATTGATAGTAGAAGGATGGAAGTTAGATAGGACTTCTTCATGGTCAGTGATAGGAAAGAGAAACGTTAATGGCTGTTGCTTCCTTGGAGACTGGGAGAAAAGGCATGTAATGATGTTTATTTAATTGACTTGCAAGACATTGTCTTCTCTTTTTTCATTGGTGATTGGGGGAGGTAGGTAAGAAATATGTCCTATGTAGAGACAGGAGGTAGACATAATAATTTCTATCTTAAAGAGAGCTAAAATCCAGGGTACTTGGAGATCCTAAGAGCAGGATCTTGGCACCTCCCCACCCCCATCAAACCACTGAGAGGAAAGAGAAGAGGAGGCTCTGAGGAATTATAACTTGGGTTCTTTGTAGGGGTGCGAGGAAGAAGGGTTTAGAATTCTGAATTCATTTGCTATTGTATAAGCACAGCTCCCCTTCATTCTGCATGGCAAGAAGGGGGAGCTCATCCCATGGGAACGGCTTGAGAATTCCTTCTTCCCCAAGGAAGCCCCCCTTCTCAGACCCTCCAGATGGCTGTCCGGACAATGGCAGCTGATTAGCATGAGAATAGTTCCCCCCCAGCCCCTACAGGGAGAGGATGAGGTCATGGGCATGAGGGAATAGATTCCAGAGTGGGAGAGACACACAGTCTCCAAAGCAACGTCTGTATGCACATGTGATTGTGCTGTGTAACTTTGTGTCTATGTGGCTGTGTGACTTTGTATGATGATAGAACTATGTGTAAGTACCCCACTGAGTGACTGCCACATTTGTTGTCTGTGGGACTATAACCTTTGTCTGTGAATATGTATTGGATATGTGTCTGGATCTCTCATTTTGTGAATGAAAATGAGATGGCACCTGATATGTTGGGGCAGGGGGAGGGACACCACCAGTCATTTTTCCAGGCTGGATTGGTTTAATTAACTAGGCAATCAGAGTAATCCAGGTCCCCCTTCCTTTGTTTCTAGGACCCTCCTGGAGGCTGAGAGTTCCCGGCTGCATACATCCAAAATAAACTCAAAGGCTTCTGTCATTTTCCCCGGTAAGAAGATGGTGTCTCTGGCTGCCATTCATTCTACCTTTGTGCTTTGCCCCTCTACCCAAAAAGGGAAGGCTTCTGACACTCTTTTCCAGCCCTTATTCCTTTTGCTGATACACAGTGAACCAGCCCAACTTAAACCTCTTGTTCCAATAGACATTTAAATTTGAGAATTTCTACTCCAGAGGGATGCCCTTCAATCAAGGGAAGATATTTGAAGTTAGAGCTTGATGACAGAAAAGGGTTCAGGAATGTGATGGTAGGGAATGTGGGGGAGAAGTTCAGCAGGAATGTGGTAAATACGGTGTTCCCCCAAGTTCACAGATTGATTCTGCCCTTATCCCCTGTCTTTTCAGATCCCAAGGTGGAGTTGTGTATCCCTGTGACACCTGAGATTCGACGTCCAGGACCTTGGCCTCCTGCCCTGAGCCCCACAACCCTTCCTATGGTGGATACACCTAGGACTCCAATGCCTACATTTCTGAAGAGTCAAGAATTCCTCCCAACCCAGACACCCACCTTGGCCAGCACCCCCATCCCACCCATTTCCCAAGCTTACCACTCAGGCACTAGGAGGGAAGTCCAAGCCCAGGTGGCACCCTCCTACCTTCTCCAAGGGCCATCTTTTGATGGACCCAAGCCAAAGGAGAGTGAGCATCTGACTGCTCCAAAGCTCCCATGGGCCAAAGCCAAGGTAGGCATTGGGGTGGACAGTAGCCCGGGGTCTGAAGAGCCAGGGGTTGAGAAACAACAGGTTCCCAGCTTTCCCTGTCCAGATGAGCTAATAGAACAAGATGGAAAAATTGTCTTAGCAACCGACTCTGGCATTGACTCCAAAGAGACCAAAGACTATGAGAAAGAGAATGAAAAGCTCAGTGACTTTAATAGTCCCCAGGCCCCAAGTACAGAGCCTAATAAATACCAAAAGGAGGAAAAAGAAATCCAGGGCATGGCAGAGGAGGAAGAAGCTAAAGAGACAATTGTAGAAAGTTTGGAAGGAGAGACATGGCTAAAGGGAAGAGCCCTAGACGGGAAGGAGATCCAGGAGAACCTGAGCTTGCCAGATAAGATCCAGGAAACACCTGAGATTTCAGAGGAGAAGTTTCCGGAGACACTCAGGATTCTGAGTGGAGAGCTCACGGAAACTCTGAAGCTTCCAGGTGAGGAGATCCAGGAGGCCCAGAAGCTGCCAAGTGAGAAATTCCAGGAGGTCCAGATACTTCCAGGTGAGGAGATCCAGGAGGCCCAGAAACTGCCTGGTGAGGAGATCCAGGAGGCCCAGAAACTGCCTGGTGAGGAGATCCAGGAGGCCCAGAAACTGCCTGGTGAGGAGATCCAGGAGGCCCAGAAGCTGCCAAGTGAGAAATTCCAGGAGGTCCAGATACTTCCAGGTGAGGAGATCCAGGAGGCCCAGAAGCTGCCTGTTAAGGAGATCCAGGAGGCCCAGAAACTGCCTGGTGAGGAGATCCAAGAGGCCCAGAAACTGCCTGGTGAGGAGATCCAGGAGGCCCAGAAGCTGCCAAGTGAGGAGATCCAGAAGCTGCAGTGAGGAGTTCCAGGAGGTCCAGAAGCTGTCAAGTGAGGAGATCCAGAAGCTGCCAAGTGAGGAGATCCAGGAGGTCCAGAAGCTGTCAAGTGAGGAGATCCAGAAGCTGCCAAGTGAGGAGATCCAGGAGGTCCAGAAGCTGTCAAGTGAGGAGATCCAGAAGCTGCCAAGTGAGGAGATCCAGGAGGTCCAAAAGCTGCCAAGTGAGGAGATTGGGGAGGCCCAGAAGCTGCCAAGTGAAGAATTCCAGGAAATCCAGATTCTTCCAGGTGAGGAGATCCAGGGGATCCAGAAGCTGCCAAATGAGAAGTTCCAGGAGGCCCAGAAATTGCTAGGTGAAGAATTCCAGAAGGTCCAGATTCTTCCAGGAGAGGAGATCCAGGAGGCCCAGGAGTTGCTAAGTGAAAAATTCCAGGAGACCCAGATTCTTCCAGATGAAGAGTTCCAGAAGACATGGAGGTCTCTAGGAGAGGAGAATAGAGAGATATTGAGCTTCCTAAAAGAAGGCAACCTGGAGAGAGAGGAGAACCAGGACTCACTAAGCTCTCCAGAAGAGAACAAACAGGAGACAATTAGTTCTGTAGAAGGAGTGCTCCAGAAAAAGGAGAATCAGGAGACTCTAGAATTTCCAGAAGACAACCAGGAAATGGTGAGCTTTCCAGAAGAAAACCTGGAGAGGGAGGACAACCAGGAGACAACTGGACCTCCAGAAGAAGAAAACCAGGAAATACCAAAGCCTCTGAAAGAAGAAATTCAGGAAATATTGTATTTTTCAGAAGGGAACCAGAAGAGAGAGGAGCTACAAGAAATGTTAGCTCTACCAGAAAAAGAAATGCAGGAGACATTAAAATCTCTGGATGACGGTAATTTGGAGATGGAGGAAGACCAGGAGGTTCCAGAAGAGGGGAAAGGATACTTGGAGAGGAAGGAGAACCAGGAAACATTGCAATGTTTGGAAGTGCAAAGCCTGGATCTGGCTAGCATGGATGTAGCTACCATGGACCAGGAGCACTCCAGTAGAGAAGATGAAAAAGCCGCATGTGAGCTTGGGAAAGATCATAAGGAAATTGCAGAGTTGAAACCAGGCGAACAAAGTGGTGTGGAAGAGAACTGGGAAGTTGTAGAGGGGACAGGATCGAAGTATGGTGACCCAGCTGAATCCTGGCAAGCTGAAGAAGAGGAACTGGGCAGCCAGGAATCTGAAGAGCAGAAATTACCATCAAAGGAAACAATAGAAGAGGGGATGACTAAGGGCCCCCAGATGGAGTTCAGGGAGGTAGGATCACTGGAACTTGGAGCAGTAACTGAGTATATATTAAAGGAGGATGGAGCCTTTAGGGAAAGTGATGGAGTAACCCTGGGGGATAATGGATCCATTACAGGACTAGAACCATCAGAAAGAAAAGAGGTGAGAAACCAAGAATGGCTGGAAAAGGAGGTCTTGGAATCAGAGAAATGGGAAGAGGGGCCATCAGAGCCACACTTCAAGGAAGTGATTTTGACTTCAGCAGAGCAGTTTGAGAAAAAGACTGAAAAAGATGTGCAGGAAACAGATGAGCAGTTCAACAAGTTGCTTATGGAGAATGGAACTCATCCTCATTTGGAGGCCCCAGAAATATTGAAGGAACCAGAGCAGGAGGAGTCTTTAGGAATGGGAGAAGACCCTGGATCCCCTTCAGATACCCTTTCTGCAGAAACCACAATTGACAACACTGCGGATGGCAAAGGTACTACTACTCAGTCTGGTCTCATGGGCCATGCTTCCTCCCAAGAGGAAATAAAAGAAGAGATAAGAGCCTCAGAAAATCCCCAGAGTTCCCAAGTTGAGGGAGACCCAGAACAAATGCCACAATCCTTCAGCTCACTACCCAAAGATTCCTTGGAGTCCCCCTTTAGGGCTGAAAGCAACCAAGAGTTATGGGAAAGCTGGGAAACTGAGGAAAGACCAAGGTCCAGTGAGCAGCTGGTTAGGGAAATAGAGAAGGTTGATGGCCAAGACAGCTCAGCAGTCTTTCAAGAAGAGGTGGAAGAGAGTGAGGAGGATGATCTGAGTGAGACTCTCCCAGACTCCACACCGTTGGGCCTTTATTCGAGGAACCCAGACTCACCTAGCTGGGGGATCATTGGAAAGAAACAGCCTTCTCTTCAAGAGGAGCCTCATAATGCTGTTTGGGATCCTTCTCCCAGCCATGCCAAAGCCAGTAAGGTTCAGCCTTGTGAGGGAGAGGAGGATGAGGAAGGAGCTGCTGATTGTGAAGAATTTGAGGACCTTGCTGCTGATGCTTCCTTTTCCCCTAGGGGTTCTGAGGGACTAGTGGAGACTGAGGGGCATGGGTCAGAAATGGTACTAAACCCTCCTACTTGGGATCGGGATGGAGAGTCTGATGGGTTTGCAGATGAAGAAGAAAATGGGGAGGAGGAAGAAGAAGGTGACGATGAGGACGAGGATGATGATGATGACGACGACGATGACAGTGATGGGAGAGGTGAGGAGATTAGGCACTGGAAGTTGGGTCCCTCTTTGGGAAGTCCAGTGAGCTATCATCAGGAAGAGGAACCCTTTGAGAACATGGACAGAAATGCTGATGCCCCCCTAGATACCGAAGAGAGAGAGGGAATAGAAAATCCCTCTCCTGAAGTTCTGGAGGTTGAAAAAGAGATTAAGCTCTCAGGCAGACCAAAGTCACTGAACAGCGATATACAATCAGACTCCGAAGGAGAGCATTTTCATGTAACTGAAGATAGGGGAGACTCAGACCTGGAGGAGGAGCTGGAGACTCCCCTACCACAAAATCAAGGCCCTTTAGGAGTGAGTGACCTGACCCCTTTGGATAAGGAGGGCCAAGTCACTGATGGTGACCTGATAGAAATACCCTGTAAAGTAGATGATGGTGTCAGGAAATCTGGCGCTAGCCTCAATGGTGGGGGACTCAGCCTTAACCAACCAGATGACATCAGGGCAGAAATATTGAATGGGTTGGGGAAGCTTGAGGAAGCAGGTCAGGGAAAGCTATGGGACCTGGAGAGAGAGGGAGGTGAAGGGAAAGCCGCGGGGGAGGAGCTCTCTTCCCAGACTCTATGGAGTGGAGGTCCCCTCATCCTGGAGCAGAGACCATTCCTGAAGTTCACTCAGAACAAGGAAGAAGATAGAGATTCTTGGTCCTCTGGGGATGAGTAGAAAGGAGTCTCTCTTCTCTCTTCTAGTTCTGGGAAGGGGACATGAAAATGTAACAATCCTCACCCCCACATTTCCTTCAAGCAGGGTATCTTAGTCTTGACATGACTCATGACTTAATTTCAGTGTTTTGACCCTTATGGTCAGGAGGTGGGTTGGAGAAAAGGGATTTCCCCAGAATGAAAGCTCTGGGGAAAAAAACCAATTCAGTCCCTCCCTCCCTTGGAAAAGTGGTATAGGAGTACCTTCTTCCATTTCTTTTCTGAAATTTGGATCAGTTCCTGGTCACCACAGACCTCCCTAGGTCCCTCACTGTGGTCATCCCTCATTCCCCCCAAAACTCTCTTTTTCAAAGAGGGGAGATGAGGGGCATTCCCTACTTTGAGTACAGTGGAAGTGGAAGAGTCACCAGGGAAAGTTAGGGGACAGAGTTTTAACTCTTGAGCTAGTAGTGACAGCATCTGAGGTTCTACCTTTATCCAGTCTGCAGTGTGGGGGAGGGGGGGAGGATGGGGGATGTCCCTTCATTGTTAACCCTCTTGTTAGAGGAGGGACCATCAAGCATTTTAATATGCTCAGCCTGAACCCTTACCCCCTCCACCCCTATGATATTTAGGTTGGTTTTGTGAATAAAGTAATCACAGCCACCACCACTCCCATCATTGTGTCTGATTTTTCTGTTTCCCCCACCCCAACAATTCCTACCCTGGATTGGGTTCTTGGTGCTACTTAAAAGTTGGCTGAAAAGACTGGGGATTAATTGAAAGGAGAGGGCCAACTTTCTTGGAAATAAGAAAGGTGTCTAGTTGGCCTGGAGGTGAGACTGAAGGTACTCCCTGGGCAGAAGTAGATTAATTTCATGGTTAATTTTATGGCCAAAGGGGTGTGGTCCTGGATCTCCAAGTTTGAGGGTCCTATTAAAAACCATTTTGTATTTGATTACATCATAGGAAATGAAAAGAAAATGTATAGTAGAAAGAGCTTGGGGGTCTCAGTTTTCCCAGCTACAAAATAATAGATGATCTTTAGGGTCCCTTCCAGCTCAAATCACTGATCATGGATAGTATAGGTCCTCAATAGAATGTGTTCTCACCAGGACTTAACTGTTTAAAATATATCCCAAGTTCTCAGCTTCATGGGGAGACAGAACAGAAACACAATTGGTTAGAGCTTTAAAGACCCACGAGAAGAAGTTAAGGGAGTCAGGGGAGGTATACATATAGTCCAGGAAAACTTCCTAGAAGAAGGAAGTATTAAGCTAGGAAAAGGGATATAAGGACGAGATAGGAAATGGAGAGTGGACTGCATAGGCTAGAAAATATAGGGGTACAGGGTTTCAGCAGGAGAAAGGGATTAGATTGGAGCAGAGATTTAATGTGGGAGGTCTGGGAGACTGGCCTGGGGGTGGTGGGCATCTCAGACCAGGCAATCAGACATGAGAGGCCAGTGGGTCGAGGTGAGGCGCCAGTGACATCAGTTTCCTTGATGAGGGGCACCAAAGAGAACCAAAATAATCATCATCTCTTCCCACTGCTGCCCAATTATAGTGATTATTCTAAAGAGCCAAGGCAAAAGAGCTCACCCCCTTCCCATCTCCCCATGGGCCCACTCTGGCCCAGCCCAGATAATAAGCCCCCAGTTCTGAAATACAAACAGTTGTTTCAGCCAGACCTCCAACATCCTCTGTACCCAACCAAGGTCAAGGAGGGGTGAGGGAGGAAGCTTTGTATAGAAGCAGCTCTTGAATCATGGAAAGTTACCTAGTTCTAACCAGAAGATCCGGGTTCCGGTCTCTGTTCTGCCACTTATTGGTGGCATTAAGCTACTTCACAACTCCCAGCCTCAGCTTCCTCATCTGTAAAATTTGAAGGATGCATGTACTGCCCAGGATTGTTCAGAGGAAAGTGTTCTATAACTTGGAGCCAGTGTGATTAAAGGGGGGGGGGGGAAGCTGTGAGCCCAGATTCTTTCTTTTTTTTTTTTTTAATTATAGCTTTTTATTTACAAGATATATGCATGGTAATTTTTCAACATTGACCCTTGCAAAACCTTCTGTTCCAGCTTTTCCCCTCCTTTCCCCCACCCCCTCCCCTTGATGGCAGGTAGTCCAATACATGTTAAGTATGTTATAGTATATGTTAAATACAATATATGTATATTTATTTATACAGTTATCGAGCCTAGATTCTTTAGATCTGCCACCGGCTCGTAAGGTGCTGCTTGATCTTTCTGAGACTCGGTTTCCTCAATTGTTAAGTGAGGATTTGAATCCTAGCTCTGCTATTACTTGTTTGAATCTGGACAAGACAACTTCTTATTCTTGGTCTCAAGATTTCCTCCTCTGGAAACTGTGGGGGTTGGAGCTGATGGTCCCCAAGATATAAAAAGTCCATGTTATAAGCTAGGAGGGCTCAAATTCTGGAGAGAGCACCAGAGAGCAGGGGCGGCAAGGGATTCAAAGAGGGGTGATCTTCAGGTTTTAGGGGAAAGACACAGTTGAAGTCTCAGTGGGAGGGAGATGAGTTTTTACAGTGAAGATGCTCAAACTGCTGTGATTGGGAAGGCAAAGAAGTACTTCCTAGCTAGAAACATTGTAACCAGCTCACTGTGGTATAGAAAGAAGGCTAGATTTGGAGTCAGACTTAGGTTTGAAACTTCCCCACTTACTGTCCAGGTGACCTTGGGCCCTTTAAAACCTGTCTGTTCCTCAGTTTCCTTAACAAGGGGATTAGGTTAGATGATTTTTATGATTCATTTCAGCTCTAAAACTAAGGATCTTGTTAGAAAGTTTCTAGAAGAAGGCACTAGGCTGGGGTGGGGCCTTGTGGGGGATGGACAGGAACAGGAGCTTCCGGGATAAGGAAGGGTCCAAGAGACCTTGAAATCACAGTCCCCAAATAGAAGCCGTTTCTCAGCTCCTGGGGTAGGAAGACCTATGGAGGCATAAGAGGAGGGGGGTGAATAAGGGATGAGGGTTGGGAGGAGGGGGGGAGGGAAGAGAGGCCTTTAAATATCTCTCAGCTGTGGGGATGTGTGTAAGGAGGGGTGGGGTGGGTAGGTGGCAGGCTCAGGCTCAGCCTTCCAGAAGAACACTGAATAAATCCGTTCTATTCAGAGGCGTCCCTGAGAAAGACACACACACCCTTCCTAGGGAGATCTGAGGTCTGGCTAGAAGCACTGGGCTATTGTCCCTGGGGGCCTTCCCCGGTGAAATCATTCTCTCTCATCCCCATCTCGCCAAAGTCCTTGTCCCTAGGGGAGAAGCCCTCCCTACTTGCACTCCCTGCTTCCCTTAGCTGGCCCCTGCAAGAACAATCTTCCCCACGGTTTGGGAGCAGGGAGGAGGAATAAGGGGAAGGATATGTGGGGCTTTGGAGACTTATCTGTTTCTATACACTACGTTCTCTTTTTATTCTCTCTAAAAGCATTTATTAAGTGTGTTAATCCTCCATGCTAGGAGCTGGGGTAAAATACATAGATTATTAAGAAGTATTTGGTCCCTGTTCTTCTGAGTCTTCAAGTATTTGTCTCTATTTATCTCTATTTTAGTTTGTTTCTGCCTTTCTGCTTTCATTCCCCTGCCCCTTTATTTCTATCATTTTATCTGTCCACTTTAGTGTTTGTCCCTATCTCTCCGTCTCTTTTTGTTTCTGTCCCTTTGTCTCTATCTCTGTCTCTCTTTCTCTGTCCCTCTCTCTGTCTCTGTTCCTCTCATGTCTCTCTGCCTCAGTCTCTGTCCCTATCTCTGTCGCTGTCCCTCTCTATCTCTCTTTATCTTTGTCCCTTTGTTTCTGTCTCTGTGCTTCCGTCTCTGTCCCTATCTCTGTCTCTCTTTGTCTCTATCCCTCTATTTCTATCCTTCTCTGTCTCTTTTTTGTCTTATTCCTTTTGTCTCTGTCTTTCTTTGTCTCTGCCCCTCTTTCAGTAGTCTCTTTTTGCCTGTCTTTTTTTTTTTGTCTCTGTTCCCCTTTCTGCCTTTGTCCCTCTGTCTCTCCTTGTCTCTGTCCCTGTGTCTCTGTCCTTCTCTCTGTCTCTTTTTGTCTTAGTCCCTCTGTTTCTGTCTCTCTTTTGTCTCTGTCCCTCTCTGTCTCTTCTATCTCTGTCCCTGTCTCTTTGTCTCTGCGCTCTCTCTTTCTCTCTCTCTCTCTCTCTCTCTCTCTCTCTCTCTCTCTCTCTCTCTCTTTCTGTCTCTGTCTGTCTCTCTCTCTCTGAGTTCATCATTGTATCACCTAAACCCATCCTCCCTTTCCTCAACTTCTATCTTTGATGTGTTGTTCAGTCATTTTCAGTTGTGTCTATTTGTGATCCCATTTGGAATTTTCTTGGCAAAAATATTGAAACAATGTGCCATTTCCTTCTCTAGTTCATTTTATAAATGAAGAAACTGAGGTAAACAGGGTTAAGTGATCTTCTACAGCTAATAAGAGTGTGAGGCCAGATTTGAATTCAGAAAGATGAGTATTCTTGACTCCAGACCTGGTACTCCATCCACTGAGCCACTTCGCTCTTTGAAACTCTCCTTCTAAGTTCACCCAGAATAAAAACTTTGGTCGTCTTGGACTTTTCATATTCTTTTATACCTCTTCTAATTGATTGTCTAGGATTTTTGTTGTTGTATATACACCATATACTATATTCATCCCCTTCTCTCCACCCGAATTCTCTCCATCACCTCCCTCCTGGGCTATTGTTGTAATAGCTTCTTAGCTGGTTTCCCTGCCTCCATTCTTTCCTACCTTCCAGTCCTTTCTTCACACAGCTGCCTAAGTTTCCCTGCTCAAAAGCTTTCATTTTTATCCCATTGCTTAGTGGATAAAACACTCATTCCTTCATCTGACATTTAATGCCCTCCAGGATTTGACTCCAATCTAATCTTTCCAGCCTTGCTTCACATTACTCTACAATGCATTACAGCCAAAGTGGACCAGCTGTTCCTCCTTTTCAAAGCGGCGTCTCTCATCTCCATGCATGAGTTGAGGCTTTCCCCATTACTAGAATGCACTCTCTCTACATCTCTGCCTATTAAAATCCTTCTCTTGTTTTTTAAAGCCCCAGATCAGATATCACTTTCTTCCTTCAAGTCTTCCCAGATCTTTCCTCCTTTCTCTAATTTTCCTAGAACACATTTTATATTTTTACTTTGCTGCCGCCATATTTTAACTTGTGTTATGCATATGTAGTACCATCTTGACTTTGTGGCTGATGGAGCCCTCACAATGACCATAAAGCTAACATCAAGGCATGACAGGCATAGAACAAGGGACTGGAGGGCAGCGATTATGGTGTTTTTAATTTCTACATCCTCAGCATTTAGGGATATAATAAGCATTTATTGAATTAAATTGTCTGTTCTCATCTTAGGCCCCCTATCTTTCTCTGTGTGTGTGTTTACCTTTTTTATCTCTGTCTCTCTATCCCTTCCTCTCAGTGTCCTCTTTCTTTTTTTGGGGCCCCTGAAACCCAGAATTCTAGCCTCTCCCTTAAACCAGCTCCAGGCCTTGGGAGTGCCCCTTTCCTTCCCAGAATCTAACAAGTTTCCTTCTGATTATACCCCATCTGCCAGCCTTTGGGCATCCGGACAGAGCTGCGCCAGCTCCCTCCTCAAAAACAGAGGCATCCTGTGCATTCTGCCCCACCCCCTTCATGGCACTATTGGTTTGGGGACACTGCATTCATTACCCAAGTGTTAAGGAAAGCAAGGGTACAAGGGGATGGGGACAATGTAGCCCAACTGTCTGTTCCTGTGCCTCTGTAAATCTATCTCTGAGGACAAACAGAAGTTTATATGTCCTGTAAGAAAAATCAGGATTTCTTGCTTTGATTCATTCAAACTATGAGAGGGATGGGGATTAGAGTTGGGAGGATTATCTACTCAATCTTACTTAACTTTGAGCTCCATGAAAATATTGTCTTTTTTCATTCATGTTCTTTACTGTACCATATATAAAATTGGTGTTTAGTAAACTTTTGTTGAGTGAATGAATAAATGAGAGAATAAATGAATGGATGGATGAGGACTTCCCTGGTTGTGATATAAATGTAGAAGTTATGGTATAGGAGAAAAAGCACCAACCTTGGAGTCCTAAAACTTGAGTTCCATTACTGACTTGTTAGTTTTCTAGTTATATGACATCTGACAAATTGCTCTTGTCTCTGTACTTTGGTATCCCACTTTGGAAAATGAGAGATTTGCATTAGAAATAGGAGTTTGTAGCTTTTTTGTGTGTCAAAGACCCCTTGAATTATCTGGTGGACAGACAGTCTATGGGCCCCTTCTCACAATAAAGTTTTGAAATGCATAAAAGGAAAATACAAGATTACAAAGGAAAGCAATTCTACTAAAATACAGATCAAAAAAATTTTTTTAAAAACCAAGTACATGAACTTGGATTTATTTCAATTAAAAAAAAAAAAAAACAGGGTACAACTAGGTGGTGCAGTGGATAGAGCACCAGCCCTGAAGTCAGGAGGACCTGACTTCAAATCTGGTCTCAACCACTTAACACTTCCTAGCTGTGTGACCTTGGATAAGTCACTTAACCTCAATTGCCTCAGCAAAAACAAAACCAAAACAGAACAAAAAACAGGTTCACAAATAACTAAGAACTTCTTCAAAATTTTGTAAGTCTCCTACTAGCTTTAAATATTTCTATTTGTGATCAATAAATAAGCACTTTTAAAGGAATCACTATAGGGGGAAGCTAGATAGTGAAATGTCAGGAGAATATGAGTTCAAATCCATCCTTAAGCATTTAACACTTACTAGCTATATGACCCTGGACAAGTCAATTAACTCCATCTGCCCTGTTCAAAAAAAGAAAAGAATTACTATGAACCAGGTAGAAAGATGTTAAGCTTCTGTTTCTTCCTTTGTAAAACTGGGATTAAATAATACTTCAGCTGTCTAACTCAAAGAAGTGTTATTGGAAAAGAACTGGATAACAAAGTCACAGGAAATCAGAATTGGAAGGGATGCTGGTCAAAGACCTAATCTCCATATTCAACAAGTGGTCACCTAGACTTTGCTTGAAAACTTTATCCACAACCTCATTCAGACCTTTTTGGGATAGCTCTAAGTGTTAGGAAGTTTACATATATATATATATATATATATATATATATATATATATATATATATATATATGCTTAAACAGACCTCTCTGAAACTTTCAACTTAATGTTCCTATTCAGTCCTTAAGGGCCAGGAGGATCAATTCTAATTATTATTATTGGGTGTATGCATATATTATAGGAGGAAGGGCTACTGAAGTAGAGGGAAAGAAGCAGATGAGATGTTGTCAATAGAATGGAACAGAATTGGAGTTCTGAGGGTCTTTTTTGAGAGTTGAAAGGAGAGAGAGACAGAGAAATAGACAGGGCTAGTCAGAGACAGGGAAGCAAAGACAGAGAGATAGAAACAAAAACAAAGACAGAAACAGAGCCAGAGAGAGCCAAAGAAATAGAGAGACAGACAATGAGACAAACTGTGAGACAGACAGTGACAGAGAAACAAAGCAGAGAGAAGTAGAAAGACAGAGAAAGAGACAGAAGAAAAGAGAGAGACACAGAGAGAGAGAGCTGGAGAGACAGTGATAGAAGGAAACAGTGACAGAAGGAGACAGAGAGAATCAAAAACAGAGACAATGAGACAGAGTCAGAGAGACATAGATGGAGAAAGAGAGACAGATGGAGACAGTCAGAAAGAGCCAGAATCAGAGAAAGAGACAGACAAAAGCAGAGATTAGACAGAAACAGATACAGAGAGATGGAGAGACACAGAGACAGACAGAGACAGAGACAGAGAGAGACAGACAGACAGAGTTTAAAGTCTGAATACACAATGGTTAAGACTTTGTGGGATGAGATCCTGGAAAAGGGAGGGTGGAACAGGCCAAGGGCAAGTGGCTCACTATTCTCAGAGCTTCTTCCAGGCCAGATTTAGCCTCTTGGGGTGGGGGGGGAGACCAGGGCGGGGGATTTCCTTATAAGGATCAGCAAGCAGAGGCGCCAGAGGGTGAGGTCAGGGCCCTGAAGCTTTTGTGAGACATCCCCCCGCCCCACTCCAGCTCAGAGGAAACAAAAGCTTTGGTGACCTGGGTTCCAGCCAAGGAAAAGAAAATTTGGCCTCTTAAAGGGGCCCCCTCAGCTGTCCAGCTTCTGCTTGGCTGGCCTCTAGCCCCTTTGTATGGGGGGAGAGTCTCTCTGTAGCTGATTTCCCTTCAGCAGATCCTTTCTGAGCTTTAACCACTTGAAGCTCCTTGTTCTCCCTGATGTGGAAATGGAAACCAGCTCCTTTTCTTCCCACTCAGCTTCCTTCCCACCATAAAAAAACTCCCGTTTTGTCCCGAGCAGCAGAGCCCACTTATCCCTGCTTCCCAGTTTCCTCCTCTCCACTCTGGACCCAACAGGCCCTTCTCCCCTGCCCTGCCCTCCCTGTCCCCTGTGCAGGCCACCAGGGAACCAACTGCTGCTCTCCACATGGCTCCCTCATACCCCACCCTCCAGCCTCCTGCTGTCATCGTTGTTTGTCAGCCCCCAGAAGGGAAGTATGTGATTTAATTACAACTGGAATGTATCCCCTCCCCCCCCCACACACACATATGCTCCCCAGCCCTAAGGATCCTCCAGAAGAAAAGGACAGAAAACCAGAGCCACTAAGTACTATGGGACAGGACTCTTGAGTGACCTCCTGCAGGGAGGATGACATCCTCTCAGCTCCCTCATCCTCAAGGTTCCACAGTAGAAAGGAAGGTAGTGATGGTGGCAGTGGTTGAGTCCTGTCTGACTCTGCGACTCCATTAGGAGTTTTCTTGACAGTGAGACAGAGAGAGACAGACAGACAGACAGACAGAGACAGAAAGACAGAGAAAGACAGAGACAAAGATCTCTGGCATGATTTGCCATTTCCTTCTCCAGCTCATTTAACAGATGAGGAAACTGAGGTAGTTATGGTTAAGTGATTTGCTCAGGGTCACACCGCTGGGAAGTGCCTAAGACTAGATTTGAGCTCTGTTTTTCCTGACTTCAGAATCTGGTGTTCTGTATACTGCAGCATTTAGCTGCTTTGTAGAGGGTCAGTAGTGGAAGCCCTGTTGACTCCATTAACAAATGAAGAAACTGATGCTTGGAGAGAAGGGACTTGGAGCTCTGTTAGGGGATGTCAGACAATCCACTTCTCTCTGGGCCTCAGTTTACTTAAAGTGGATGTTTGACTGTGGAGCTCCTCTAAGGATCCTCCCTTTGACTTGCTAAGGAGCATACTGCTAAAAAATGAGAGTCAGGATTTCAATCCAGTTTGTTCTTGACTCCAAGGCTCCAATTTTTTGTCTACTCTTTGCCTTATTCTGAGATTAGGTGTGCTGGAGGCCAAGACCCCATACGGTGAGAGGATGGAGGGATGGATATAAGTGTAGAATAAAGTGGTAGGCTTGGGAGAAGAGAAATAACTCCCTGAGGTATGGGTGGATGAGAAGACCCAGGTGTCCTTGGACTAGCATTCTATTCCAGCCTCTGAGCTTATACATCAGAGTTGGCTAAATGTTTAATAATTGGCTTTCCACAAAAAAGAATACACACTATAAACTTTTACATTTAATCTGCATTAGTTATATTTCCCCATCACTTTTTAAAGTCTAGGCAATCAACATAACAATAAGCCAAACTCTTGATTTATAACATTTGCTAATTTCCAAGGTATAAATGTTCACACTAGAAGTTTAACATTCAGCTCTCAGAGCAGGTCAGAGCTTATGCCAGCACATTCCTGCCAATAGGATCTGACTTTGGAAATTATCTAGTCAATAAAACAGAAAAGTGAGGTCTACAATGCCTTGCTCAAGTTCATTCAGGTGAAGAGAGGAAACCAGATTTAAATTCAGGTCCTCTGATTCCAAATGGGACACTTTTTTACTCTACCAAGCTTTTTCTTTATGAGTCCCAGGGAAGAAAGGCTCCAGGGCACTAGGATGGGGAGACTGAAAGAACTGGCAGTGTAGTGTGGTGTACAGAAGAGAGCAATAGCTGAGAAGTCAGGGGACATAGATTTGATTCTGTGGTTCTGCTTTGTGGTTATTTAATCAATTAATTGTGTCCTACTCTTTGTGATCCCATTTAGATAGATAGGATTTTTCTTGGCAGAGATACTAGAGAAGGAAGGGAGGAAAGAAGAAAGGAGGGGAAAGGAAGGAGGAAGGAAGGAAACAAGAATTTATTAATCACCTCTTTTGTACCAGGCATTGAGCTATGTACTTTACAAATATATGATCTTATTTGATCCTCACAACAACCCTGAGAGTGTTATTATTATCACCATTTTACAGTTGAAGAAACAAGCTAAAAAGGATTAGGTTATTAGCTCTGTGTCACATACCTAGTATGTGGCTGAGACTAGATTTAATAAGTCTTCCTGATTCCAGGTCTAGCCTTACTCACTTTGCAATCTAGCTGTCTCTTGGGTAGTGTAATTTAGGACTTAATTTCTTCCTCTGTAAAATGAGGGGATTGGACTTAATCTCTGAAACCCCTTTCAGACTTAAATCCTTTGTTCCTAAAAGGATGAAGTCCTCAAAGCTGGCTGGAGAAAGGACAGGATTAAACTACTGGAATCTGTGACAAGGGCTTGGACATCAGCAATAAGAAACTAGGGGTCAACTCAGTGCTCCCTCTCAGCCTGAAAAGTCCCCAAAACTAAGCAGCCTTCCCTGCTTCCATTCTATAAAGATCTCAGTTTGGAAAGGCAAGAGCCCCCACCTTTCTCTCCCATTCTGGTGTGCTTCTCAAAGGAAAGTCTCTCTTATAAGCTGACCTTGTAGAATATTAGAGCCACTTAGAAAGTGGCTCTTTTGAGCTCATCAGGCCCAGCCTAGTTTGACAAACTGAGGTGAGTAATTCAAACAAGATCACTTAATTATTAGTGATAGAGTGCTCACTAATATCCAGATTTCTTTATCTCTTCCCCTGGGAGGCCAAGCTCTCTGCTTCTCTCCTTGCAAATGAAATCCATTGCTTTCCGCCTCTATATGATCTTCTTTAGGAGCCTCTTAGCTCAAGACCCTGCTTCTTCCCACTTCAGTCTTCTCCCAGAGGTCCCAGCCCTGTCCTCCACAGGCAACTGGGCCCATCCTCCTTTCCTATGACTCAGGCTTGACTCCTGAAATAAACCTAGGCAAATGCCAGTCAGGCTTCTCTCTAGGAACCCCACTCCCCTCCCACTTTCCCCATCATCTCTGTGAATCGCCATGTTCCCCATTCCTCTCCCAGTTGCTGGTAGTCAGGGATCTGTGGTTACAGAGGGGGCTTCTTGGGGGGAGGATACCCATTGGGAGGATTTACATTGGGCCCCGGGCTCTTTTGACCTGGTCTCTTTTTTGAGAGCCCTGTGTATGGGCGTTCTGGAAGGGACTGAAGGGAGGGCTTGAGAGGGTGGAGAATAAAAAAAGATTCAGATCTCAGCCTTCTTTCTCCTTCCTACTGTTTCTTTTCATACCATCCTCCATGCCTCATTCTTCTTTCCTTTTCCCCTTTCCTTCCTGATATCTTCAGTTTTCAAAGAATCATGAAACAATGGATTTTTAAGAGCTAAAATACATGTTTCCTCTCTACTCCTTTATACAGTTTTCTCTATCTCTCTCTTGTTTTCCTTTCTCTCTCTTTCCTTCTGTCTTTCTTTCTCTCCAGCCTAGATACTCCCTGGTCATTTTTTTAAATCAAGTAGAGAAATGGAAAATGTACCAGATTCAGAATCTAGGGTCAAGTCTCATGAACTTTCTCCTTTAGCCTAGATCCTTCCTGGACATTTTCAAAAATTTGAGTAGAGAAATGGAAAGTGTACTAGATTCAGAATCTGGGTTCAAGTTTCATGAACTTGCTATGTTATCTTGGGAAAGTCATTTGTACTCTCTAAGCCTCAGTTTCCTAATCTGTCAAATGAAAGGTTTGAATTGCAAAAGCAATGATTCTAACATGCTACAATTCTTTTCTTTTCCTGATTCTGCCCAACAAACATTTTTTTTTTTTAGTTATAGGCATTTTGTCATGAAACCTTTCTTCAGCGCCCACCTATGTCTTCCCTCCACTTCTTTTTTTCTATACCATTCTTCCTCTTGACCATCCCTATGGCAAAGCCCATAGGAGACCAGCTGCCACTGTAGCTGACAATATAAAGTTTAGACCTCAGAAATGACTTTCCATCCATGGAGTGAATA
Organism: Sarcophilus harrisii; assembly: GCF_902635505.1. Classification (NCBI taxonomy): domain Eukaryota; kingdom Metazoa; phylum Chordata; class Mammalia; order Dasyuromorphia; family Dasyuridae; genus Sarcophilus; species Sarcophilus harrisii. Next base: position 358,964,531 of record NC_045429.1, on the reverse strand, counting down.
GTGTCCTGAATGAAGACTGAAGAGTTAGCATGTGCTTGGTCCTGCACTGGGGAGTGCTCTCCACCCCCATGGGCTCTGAGAGGTTGAGCATTTTTGGAAGTCTTTGGGAGGGTGGTGGTGACCTATAAGGCTGTGTCACACTGCTGGGGGCCAGACAAAGGAGCCCATTCTCTCCCCTACTGGGGGCAGACCCATAGGCATCTCAGCATATCAGACAAAGGCTCCAGTGAAGGGGATAGGGAAATTCACTCCTCCACATACAAAGAGCAGGAGATAAGGGCTGGGGAATAGGGAGGGTCACAGTGACTAGGACAAATTAGGGAGAGGGTAGGTGGTACAGTATCTCCCTGGGCACTCCCTTCCTGCCAAATCAATCTCCTAGTTTTGGATTTCCCCCTCCCCCTGTTCTGCTTCTCCCAGGCTTTCATCCTTCTGTCTCCTGGTTACCTCCTCTGTCTTCCAGACTTTATGAAAAAAAGAAATGAAAGCTTATATTTATATGCAACTTTAAAATATTTACAAAGTGCTTCTCTCAAAAGCCTACTAAATTAGGTAGTACTCTGACTTACCAAAGTCACACAGTTAGGAAACAGAAAAGCAAGGATTTGAACCCAATTCTTTGGCTCTAAATCTATTTCTCTTTCCACTACATGAGTGATCCTTAATCTGGCATCTATGAATTTGCTTTAAAAATATTTTGATAAGGTTTTGCAAGGGTGAATGCTGAAAACTATCTTTTATCTTGAAAATAAAAAACTATTATAAGAATGATAGCTGACTCATAAAAAATTAAAATATCTTGATAACTGTATTCTGATTGGTCTCCTTTCTAACCCAAATGCATTTAAAAAACATTATTCTGAGAGGGGGGTCATAGGCTTCATCAGACTCTCAAAGGGGTCCTGAAAGATTAAGGGTTCCTGTACCACACTCAGATGCATCACCAAATGAACTTGCCTTTCTGTTAGGCAACTGCATTGAACCCCAGTCTCCCACATGAGAAAAAGTGAACAATCACTTTTATTTGGGGAATATTCACCACAGTTCAGGAAGATTATAAAAGAGCAGACCCTGACACAGATGTAGGGACAGACCCAGGGGTAGCCTTGAGGAGACCCAACAATGTCAGCAATTTGTCCCTCAGCCCTGCCCATGCTGGAGGTCAGATGACAGGCAGCCCCAAATATTCTGTCATCCATCTCAATGCCATATCCCCACCACCACCCCAAACAGCTGATGTCCACGAATACCACAGTCCAAGAATAAATGCTCTATTTAATCCCAAGCTGTTGGGTTCACAGTTGTAGAAATGTCTATCATCCATCTGCCTATGCATCTTCAACTTAAAATTCAGGAGTTTCTGATCTTGTACCACACTAAAAGTAGTGCCCTAATCATATAAGTCTTTTAAAACAATAATAATAGCTTTTTATTTTTTAAAACGTGTGCACAGATAGTTTTCAACATTCACCCTTGCAAAACCTTGTGTTCCAAATTTTTCTCCCTCCCTCTTCCCCAGACAGCAAGTAATCCAATATAGGTTAAACAGATCATACCTTGTCTAACTCCCTCTCATTCTGCCATTCTGCCTTGCTGAACATAAAGTACGGGGGCAATCTTCTCCTCTCTTGAGATATAGATCCGTTAAAAGACATTAGATGGGGATAGCTAGGTGGTACAGTGGATATAGCACCAACCTGGAACCAGGAGCATCTGAGTTCAAATCTGGCCTCAGATACTTATTATCTATGTGACCCTAGGCAAGTTACTGAACTTGCCTAGCCTGCAAACAGGCTAAACAAACAAATAAAGGCATTGGATTATCAGAAACCCTGAGGCTTAAGTCCTGTTTGTTTTCTGATCCTTAGCTGTATAACTCTGAACAATTCCCTTCTCAGGTTTATTTTTAAAATGAGGGGACCAGATCTTTAAGACCCCTTTCCAGATCCCATGATCTGGTCCCCACCATGTTTTGGGGACCTCTCAGGGAATAGCAGATGATGATGGCAAGTCTATAGTTATTATACTTGACCCAGACTGGACCTCCATACAGATGGCAATCCATTCATGCCTTCTCATATAGTTAGATTCTTATATAAGTCCATTAATGCTCTAGAAGATTTTTAATCCATAGAGAATAATAAATTTTTCAAATATTTTCAAATTAACATTACAACCATTGGAAGGTTCCACTGTCATGCCTCAGTCTCAATAAATACACATCCACCTCCTTTTCTAAGTAGATAGACTACTAACAATAAATAGCAATTACATAAAGTTTTAAGTTCACAAAGCACTTTATTAATATTGTATCATTTGATTGTCACAGCGACCTTAGGAGATAGGTGATATTGTTATTCCATTTTATAGATGATGAAACTGAGTAAGACAGGGTCATACCAACTCATAAGCATCTGAGCCAGGATTTGAATTGCGTTCTTCCTTACTCTAGAGTCAGGGCTTTATCCACCAAGCTGTCTATGTGTTTGATGATGCTTTTTATGGCACTTCTGATACACCAATCATTGTTGGTAATTTAACCTCTGCCATGCCTTTCCCCACTGCCCTTTGGATCACCAGCAGATGGGATTCTTTTGAGGTCCTGGTGCTTCATATGTAGCAGGGGTTAGAAATTCTTCTGAGTTATTCAGTTTGGAAGTCTTTATAGAGAAGGCTGATATTTGTGTGGGGAGGAGTGGGACAAGGGGGGTTAGTAGATGACTTCTTAAGATGTCTTCTGCCTCTAAGATTCTGACCTTAGATACTTCCTAGTTGTGTGACCCTGAGCAAGTCACTTAAATCAAATTGTATTTTAAAAAGAACCTGGGCGGGGGGGAGGCAGCTAGGTGGCCCAGTAGATAGAGCACAAGCCCTGAAGTCAAGAGGACCTGAGTTCAAATTTGAACTTAAGACACTTAACACTTCCTAGCCTTGTGACCCTGGGCAAGTCACTTGACTCCAATTGCCTCAGCAAAAAACAAAACAAAACAAAACCCACTCCAGAGCTTGGACAAACATCAATGCCACTAAGTGGCCACCTTCTCTAGTCTCTATTCCCCCATCCCTTTGTGTTATATCCTACCTCTATGCTGCAGATTAGCAGCCAATAACGAGTTAATGCCCCTTCTGTCCTCTAAGATAGGTGTTTGGGGTAGCTTGTAATAGAGGTCAGGTTTCTATGCATGGAACTGAGTCACCATCCAGGCCAAACTCCCCACTTCCCTAGGAAACCCAGACAAAGCCTAGAGGAAGCTCCTGATTTCCCAATCATACCCAAGGACTGTTTCCCCACTCCATACCACCTGCAGGTGGCCACTCTCCCCTCCCCAGGGCAGAACTGCAATCTTTGCCCTATAGAATCCTGATCAGTCACTTAATAAACATTTATTAAACACCTACTAAATGCACTGTAGGAATCTGAGTAGGAATAGGGTTACAATTAGCTTATCTCAAATTTTCCTGACCCCTTCTCTGTCCTCTTTCTTCCCCTTTTACCTTTAACTTTTGTCTCAAGTTCCCAAATCTGCAGGATGCTACTTCCTGGGAAGTCATCTCTGATGGTCAGCAAAGATATCTTAGGAAGATGAGGAGCCAGAGGGCTCTTAAATCCTTCCTCCCCCTTGAAGTCCTAGATGCCTTCCCCATAATTCCCTTTTTCTTCTCTGACTCCTAGAAACCTTTGGTGTTTCCTCATAATCATAGACCTCTTTGGCAAACTGGTAAACCCCACGAATCCCCTCTCTGAATAATATTTTAAATGCATAAAAAATGCATAGCACTTCAAAGAAAACTAATCATGGTAAAATAAAATTATCAAAAAATTAAAAAAAAAAACCAACAAATTCACAGACCTCAGGTTAAGAATCTCTGGGCAAAAAACTCTCTAGAAAAGGTAACCCCTGAATCCTGTTAATGCAGGATCAACTTGGTGTCCATGATGCTAAGATCTTCCCCCTTCTTATGGTATTCTTAGGAAATAGATCCCCATGTATACATATATTGTATTTAACGTATATGTTAACATATTTAACATGTATTGGTCAACCTGCCATCTGGGGGAAGGGGTGGAGGGAAGGAAGGGAAAAGTTGGAACAAAAGGATTTGCAACTGTCAATGCTGAAAAATTACCTATGCATACATATATCTTATAAACAAAAAGCTATAATAATAAAAAAGGGGGAAAATTAAAAAAAAAAAAAGGAAATAGCTACCCCCCCTCCCTTTAGGGACTGTGCTGAGGAAAAAGGAGCTAGAGTCTCCGTGGCTACCAGAGGGAGAAGGGGAGAAACTCCTGAGCTTTGGGCTGCAAATGTGGGAGGAATGTGAAGGCTGAGGAGGGAGCAGCTGAGATTCCAGGGTCAGCATCTCCAGAGACCCAGCTGACTGAGACTTGGGGCGTGTGTGTGTGTGTGTGTGTAACACTGGAGATTAGGGGTCCTGCTGGCCCAATCCCTCACCTACCTCTCTCCCTGTCACCAGTTCCAGGCTTCAAGAAGAAGGCAGATCCTCCCTGCTCCTGGCTTACCCAGTCATTCCTATCTCTCCCCCCCCCTCCCCTCGCCCCCATCCTATCATCTGTCACTGCCTCTCAATTCCTCAATCTGGTTAACTTTACTTCTGTCCATCTCTTTCCTTCTCAGTTTCCATATGTCTCCGTCTCTTTCCATATCTGTACTTCTTTGTCTTCACTTCTATCTTGGTCTCACTTTCCAGGGATGATCACTTTCCTGGAAAAAGAAATGATGTGGATGTATAAGAGTGTGGATGAATGTGTGTGGGGTTTTTTCTGCATATCTATGGTTAAGTATTAGGGGCAGTGGAAAGAGCACCAGACTTGGATCCAGGAGGATCTGAATTAAAATGTTAACTTGACCTGCAAAATGGGTACACACTGGAAAAGGAAATGGCAAACCGTTCCAGTATCTTTGCCCAAAAAAACCTCCAAGTGGGTTTATGAAGTCAGACAGCACTGAAATAAATGAACAACAAAAATGTGTACATATATAAAAATATATATGTACACACATATAAACATACACACACACACATAAAGATAGATGTACATATATAATATAAAGACATGTCTATCTTTATATTATGTGTGTGTTACAGATCTGTATTTATCTGCATAGCTAATGTAAGTGAGCTGCAACTTGAAGTTATAAACTCATACACAATCACTCTCACTCCGGATCTTGGGATGACCTCATCAGTTTAGACTTCGCTGAATCACAGCCCTTTACTCAGTTCAGGCCGGACAGGAAGCGTCGGCTCACATAACTCCCCCCCCCCCCCCCCCCCCCCCCCCCCCCCCCCCCCCCCTCCTTCCCCACATCCTCCCCTTCCACTGGCCAAAACCTCCTACTCTTCAGCTAAAGGACTTGAAACGAACTGACCCTGGAGAAAATAAATACTGCCAGAATTTATCCCGGCCGATGGCGCCCTCTGTTGGCCGCTCTGAAGCACACCATCCACCCAAGTCGGAAACAGGTCTCGGATTCCTGGGATCCACCCTATCCTTGCCCTGCCTCGATACAGGGTAAGGATACCCTCCCTCCCAAAACAGAGTGGGTGGGGGTAAATCTTTGTCTCTTAATCTCAGTCCCACTCTTTTTTTTTTTAAATTTAATAGCCTTTTATTTACAGGATATATGCATGGGTAACTTTACATCATTAACAATTGCCAAACCTCTTGTTCCAATTTTTCACCTCTTACCCCCTCCACCCCCTCCCCTAGATGGCAGGATGACCAGTAGATGTTAAATATATTAAAATATAACTTAGATACACAATAAGTATACATGTCAGTCCCACTCTTGATTTTTCTGCCCCCTCCAATGGCTGTAAGTTCTCCTTCTAGCTAACTTGATCCTTCCTGATGCAGGACCAGTACCTTTTCCTACGGCTCAGAGCAAAGAGATACCATCGCTTAACATTTCTTTTCCTCGGCCCTAATCTTTCTCCCCTCCCTAGAATTAGCCCCTTGAGTTGACAATTATAGGAGGTGACTTAGGACGGCAGGACTCATATTCCTCTACCTAGTTTCTTTTACAATATAGTAAAAAGAAGCACAGGAGTTGGAAACAGGAACCCAAGGTTTAAATACTGTCTCTACAGCTTCTGGCTGTGCAGACATTTGGGCAAGTTATTTTACCTTTCTAGAACTCAGTTTCTCTGTCTGTAAAATGAGAACAATAACATTTTAATCTTCTTACCTTGTAGTGTTACTGTGATTGCTGTTCTTTGTTCCAAAATGATACTACTGTGTTAGTCTAGTTACAGTGTATCCAACTGTGGCTGATCAGACCAATATGAGCTCAGAAGGCTCTGCCTCAGGTTGGACACAAATAATCCATAAAAACATTTGGAGTGGATACTCTAACTGTGTATCTTGCATTTCTTTTGGAATCCTCGATTCTGCTTTGCTCATAAAGCACAGCACCTTTTCTGATGAGGGCACACACCATGCCGAGTGATACTGTGCCAGGGTCTCCCACGTCATACAATTGATCCTAAAATTCTTAAGAGATACCTAGAGAGTCCTTGTGTGGCTTTTTTTGACTACCTTGTGAGTGCTTGTCCTATGTGAGTTCTCCATAATTTTTTTTTTGTAAGTGTACATTTGGCATTTGAACAACATGGCTAGCCCAACAGAGTTGTGCTCTCTGCGGTAGTTAGAATGCTTAATAATTTAGTTTGAGAAAAGATCTCAGTATCTGTTACTGTGAAGATTAAACTAGATAATGGTTATTTCCATTATCTAGCCCTATGTACAAATCATAAAGCCTTATATGATGTAAAGTGGTAGTGGTGGTGGTGGTGGTGGTGGTGGTGGTAGTAGTAGTAGTAGTAATAGCAGCAGTAGTAATAGTAGTAATAATAGTAGTAGTAGTAATAGTAATAGTAGTAGTAGTAGCAGTAGTAGTCACAGCAATAGTAGTAATAGTAATAGTAGTAGTAGTAGTAGTAGTAGTAGTAGTAGTAGTAGTAGTAGTAATAGCAGCAGCAGCAGCAGCAGCAGTAGTAGTAGTAGTAGTAGTAGTAGAATAGCAGGTAAGTATTTCAAAGAATAGAACATCTGGGACTGAAGTCAGGAAAACTTGAATTCAAATCTGTCCTTAGACAGATTACTAGCTGTGTGACTGGGCAAATCCCTTAATCCTGTATGCCTTAGTTTCCCCATAGGCCAAATGAACTGGAGAATAAAATGGCAAACCATTCCAGTATCTCTGCCAAGAAAACCTCAAATGGATTTGAAAAGAAGAGATACAACTGAACAACAACAAAACGAAGGGAGAGATCTTTGCCCAATGGCTTGATAAAGTCCTGGGAAAATGACATTACTGTTGACATTATCTCTATAGACTAAACCAGAAGGTGTGTGTATATATATATATGAGTTGTGGCTAAAGAGAAGTATGGTACAATTACTCTTAAAATCCAATTCTTTTTTTCTTCCTTCCTTCTTTCCTTGCTGAGGCAATTGGTGTTAAGTGATTGTCCAGGGTCACAAGCTAGGAAGTGTTAATTGTCTGAGACCATATTTGAACTCAGGTCCTCCTGACTTCAGGGCTGATGTTCTATCCACTGTGCCACCTAGCTGCCCCAAAATTCAATTTTTTCATCCTTTACACAAATGAAAAATATCATTTCATGAGCCACTTAGTCCACCCCCCCCCAATTTGGAAATGATCACAATAAACAATTGCAAAAAAAGATCATCATGAAGATAATTGCAGTTTATGCTACAATATATTGCAGAGGATGTTATAAGAGATAACTTATGTTATATTGTAACAAGTTGTTCCCTGATACAAAAAGATAAGAACTTAAGAAAAAAATAAACTTGATATTCAGTCATTTCAATGGGAAGATGAGGGAGAAAAATAAAATATTGACATGGCAGGGTCATTTCTAAATAAGATTTCTGGTTATTCAGACTATCAATTAATTAAAGATAACAATCAAAAGGGTAATGACACTACATGCCAACCTCTTCTTTTTTAAAAAAACTGAAAAAATGGGAAACAGATGAAAATAAAGACATTGAGTCTATCACTAGTTTTAGGGAGATTTAACCAATGTAAAACATTTAAAACATTTACCTCCATGAATTAATAGCCTACAAACCACCTTAGTCAACAAACATGCTCTCCTTGCTATGTAGAGACATTCCAACAAAAAGTTGGAATAAATTTAGAGTTATTTGCAAAACATATTAGAGAATCATGGCAGAAAAATTGTGAGCAGTGATGACTTGGAAACAGAAAAAACCCACAACCCTCCAATTGGAGGAACTGAGGCTTTTTAATAAGTTAGTTGTGAGATTTATTTAGAATAGAAAAACATTTATAAATGTAAAGATGTACAACAAATAAGTGCAAAATGAAAGTTTGCCACCATCTATTTTAATCGTCAGTGACAATGGAACTAGCTAGCACATGTGAAATCTAACATCTTAGCAAATGAAGTACTAGATGAAAAGGCAGAAATGGAACTTAAGGAGATGTATTTGGAAAGATAGTAAAAGAACAGAAAAAATAATGAATAGCATTTTTTTAAGTTCACTAAGAAGACATCAGCAATTACCAACCCCCAAGCCTATTTTTATTGTCTTCCACATCTCTGTGAGAATGGTTTACCTATGTAATCAAGGATGTAATTAATGAAAATATGAAAAAGAAACTGATACTTTTGGAAATGATTTTTTAAAGTAGACCACATCTTGACTAAGAGATGCAGAACTTACAAAATGTGATACATTCATTGTTGATTACAAAAAAGTACTAGATTCAGTGGAGCAAAGTGTGGTCCTTTTCATCATAAAGGTCATCCAAAATTGTCCTTGACAGAGGCAATAAGAGAAAATTTTGTCCAATAATTCTCTTATTCTTAATATGGACTTAGGTATACAACAGGGAAGTGTATGCTCACTGAAAGTTTTGGTCACTGTCTTGGAGGATGTTCAGAACATAGTCCAAATGAAGGAGGGATTCCCTATAGATAGCAAAGTCTCTCAGATGCTTCTGGGTTTGAGGTTGATGTTATGTTGGATCTGTAGTAACACCAAAGATATCAGTCTAGCAATCTACAGGGCAAACCAAACAGATAAAGAATGTTAAGATAATGGCATGAAACTGGATAGATGAGCCAATCAGTTAATGCTATGATACTCATATTTTTGTGGAAAGGCACTGCAGATGGACGATGGCCTGGGCCCAGAATTGAGGGCAAAGAGGAGAATGGAATGGGAAATTCCATTACTGTATGGAAAATTGTGATGGATTTGTAATGATTTCAAGCTGTTCCCTGACACAAAAACCCATTTCCCTCTGCATTGATATTGTCTCTTCTCTTGAGCTGTGAATCACAGAATAGTATCGTTGCTAATGAATAAGAATGGCAGTGATGGAAAGGGCAATGGAGAGACTCATGGTGGGTAGAAACTGGTCATATCACGCAACCCATTATTTTAAAGGAAATTACCACAGGTAAAGTATCCAGGACAAGGAAAAGATAGGTCATATACTGTCCTGGTACCCACAGAATGTTCTAAGGCCTAGAAGGCCTCCAGCATGTAGATAGATACTCTATGAAGAATTTATGGGACTATATGGATAAGAATTAGATAAGAAGTAACTTGTACCAGTGAGGAGAGTACCTACTTCAGTGATGTAAAGAATCCATGAAAATATAGTTAATTACTCTTATTCTACAACAGCCACCACCAGGCTGGGCCTTTGTCACTCCTTGACAACCTGGGATCTGCTGATTCTCCAGTACTTCTCTGCTACTTTAAAAACAAGTGACTAAGGTGACTTAGTAAGTAGGCTGTTAAGACTTGGAGTCAGGAAGACCTGAGTTCAAGCCTTAATTCAGACACTTATTAGCCCTAGGCAAGTCACTAAAGTTCAATATGGCTCAGTTTCCTCATCTGTGGAATGGGAATAATAATGGCACCTATCTCATAAGGTTGTTGTGAGGATCAAGTGAGGTAAAATATATAAAGCAAACTTTAAAGTTATATATTAAGACTGGCTATCATCATCTATTATTATTATTTTGCTAAGGCAATTGGAGTTAAGTGACTTGCTCAGGGTCACACAGCTAGGACATGTTAAGTGTCTGAGGCCAGATTTGAACTCAGGTCCTCCTGACTTCAGGGCTACATCATCATCTATTATTATCATCAGTCTTTTATTAGAAATTCCTTCTATATCTCCCCGTTCATCCTTACCCCCAAACATATGCTCTGATATCAATCTCAGTGTCAAATAGTTTTATTGCCTGTTTCCTCTTGAGGGCACTTAGACCAACATCCCCATGCCAGGGGTCCATCCCCACTGGGTCTTGTCCTTTCAGAGTGAGGGAGGACCAGGAAGGGTTGGGAGGGGGGACAGTTGACAGAGGCACTTGGAGACTGACCCCTGTAATGAGGGAAGTCTAACTCCAGCGGGAGCAGGAAGGTTCCAGCATTGGCACCTTTCCCTAAGGAGCCCAACAGGGGCAATGAGGTCACTTCTGGTCCCCCAGGATTTCTGGTCAATTCTTACTGGTCCCTATTCATGTTACTCCTTGCACTAAGACCACCCTGGATACAACGTCACATCCTATGACCCCAAGGGGGAATACTAATAAAAGCACCAACCAAGGAGCTGCCTATCAGGGGGAGGTGTTGAATTGGGGGGTCCCTGCCCTGAGCCACATGTTCGAGGCCCTGCCCCGACAGGAGAAAGGGAGGGAGGAAGAGAATAGGTGGGGTCTGGGTGTCCTGGGGCCTGGTACAGAGGTCAGCAGTGTCCACCTGCTGCCCGGCAGCCTCCAGCCCTCCTAGCTGCCTGTCGCTCCTTCAGCGCTGTCCTCCGAAGCTGGGCACGAGCCTGAGGGGGAGAAATACATTTTTTCTGGGATGTTTAACTTAACCTTCCTCTCCACCCTTGGCCCTCCCAGCCTGACTGTGAAGCTCAGAAATACCCAGATTCCCAGAAATGAGCTTGGAAGTTCAGTGACTCACACGTACCTATTCAGAAATTTCTTCTCCCACATAATAACAAATGGTCATACAAGGCTTAAGTAACATCAAGTTATGGGGCAGCCATTAATGTCATTACTATTATTATTCTGTTCTGCAACAGATCTTTATGTACTTGGAAATAACCATCACATCTTCCATCAATCTTCTTTTATACAAGCTAAACAGACCCAACGGATGCTCTTGTGCTGTGGGGTCTGACAAAACTGTGACTCTTGATCTCTGGCCCCTAGACATAACCTTCACTTGGCTGTTCTGGCCCAGTTGTATATCCTCTTTCCAGGCACAATACTCACAGGTCGTTTAGGCACACAGGAAATCTGAGGGTGCTCCCACTGGCCATCCTCAAGGCACCGGATCAGGGGAGAGTTGCGCTGGGCCAGCCCTTCCCGGCAGTGATAGCGAAGCACAACATCCACTTCATAGCGGGACCTTGGCTGGCCAAAGACCAGGGCCAAGGGCATTTCTGGGGGTGGTCCACAGGACACTAGGAGGAGGAGATTGTGAGAGGCAGTCAGGGAGATGGAGTCCTAGCTGGGACTAGTGGTAGCTCCCATAACAGGGGCAGTAGGAACATATACTTACACATTCCTTAGGCCTTTTAGCTCTGAGAGGAGCCCAAATCACACTAGTTAATAACATTTCTCCCTCTTTTCCTTTCCTAGTTCCTCTCTCCAGTCTGTCCCATCCCCCTCCTCCTTCCCCCAGTGTCTCCCAGTCCTCTGCTCTTCCCCCCATGTCCCTTAGCCCCTTGATTCTCTTCCCTATGACTTCTAGTGCCCCTTGTCTCAACCCTTTCCCCTCTCCCAGTTCCCCTTCTGTTGGCCTCTCCTCACCCAGCCCCATCTTGCAGGTGTAGGACAGGTGGTAGTTGCAGGGAACATCACTCCACTGTCCCTGGTCATGCCAAACCATAACCACACAGTTTTCTCCAGATAAGAAGTAGCTGTCTGGCTGCCCTGGGTTCCAGTTCTCATAAAGCTGAGGAAAGGGGAAAAGGAGGACATCTGTGGGACACTGAAGAAGGGCAGTGGCTGAGGGGAGAGGGACAGGAGCTGAAGGGCACTTAGGAATAAGGAAAAGGACTTGGAAGCCCTGGGAGAGAGCAGGAGCTGGGGGGTCAGATACTTGGAGAAAAGGACAAGGGCTTGGGGGGCTGGGAGAGAAGAAACTAGGAGAGGGGAGTAGGGACTATGGAAGGAAAAAGCTAGGGATGAGGGACTGGGAGGAGAAGGTTTTGAGGGAGACATCAAGGGAAGAAAAAGCTGAGAGGAAACCAGTATGTATGTGTGAAGACTTGGTTCTTCTCTCACCAAGGGAACTCCATCTGACCATAGGAAGTCTCCCTCAATGGTTCTGTCATTCAGCCCAATCCACTGGTATTCTCTGTATCGATCTAGGGAAGAGGAAATCCATGTAGATTTTTAGAATGAAGCCTGCAGTATGGTCATAGATCAGCAGAGGGCACCTTTCCCCTGTTCTAACGGGAATATTCATCCCGTTATTTTGCACATTCATTTACCACTTTTTGGGGAAGTTCTTTCTGAAATCTATTCTCAATCCCTCCTGCTGCCCTCTTTTCATTCTTCCCTATGTGGAAGCAGGACCTAGCCAAAAGTAGGGGAATAATAGTGCTTGAAGTCTGGTAATCAGGGCTGCAGAAATGAGATCATGGAACTATCCAGAGCATGAAAGGAAAGGAGGATGAGAACTGATCCCAGAAAAAGAAAAGAAGATTTAAACAAAGTTAGGAGTTCTACAGGACAACATGAAAGAATGAGACAAAGAAGACTAGATGTCAGGAAAGGCCTGGAGAGTTATAGTCAAAAAACCCTGGAGGCTTAATCTCTAAAATCTCTTCTCCAGCTCAAAATCTATTATCTTGGGAGCTGCTTTTCTATGGCTTAGAACAAAGCTTCTTAAACGGTGGATAATTGAATGTGGTGGTCAAGAAAAATTTGGCAATTGTAAAAGGTATCAATTATTCTGCCAAGATTTAAATCTTTATGTAAAAATAAACAAGCACTTTATCTAATTAGTATATAAATTTGCTTTTATCTTTAATAAATAGTAAAATTATATGTATACCAAAGAATTGTTTTAAAATAAATTTCTTTCTTTTGAGAGGCAATTGGAGTTTAGTGACTTGCCCAAGGTCACACAGTTAATAGTAAGTGTTAAGTATCTGAGATCATATTTGAATTCAGGTCCTTCTGACTCCAGAGCTAATGCTGTATCCACTGCGCCATCTAGCTGCCCCTAAAATATTTATTATTATTATTATTATTTTTACAATTTATTATCAGTAAATATTAATACCTATTTTATATACCTACATATCTAGGGTAGAGTAAAAATTTCTTGGGCAAAAAGTGGTTGCGAGTAGAAGAAGTTTAAGAAGTCCTCAGAAATAGATGTAGTATCTCTTTCCTTTATTGTACATTTTCTAAGTTATAGGAAAGCTGTTCATATAATCGCAGATTTGGAGGATGGAAGGCATGAAAACAGCATGGATGGATATCTTGGAGGGGCAATCCCTTCATTTTACAAATTGAGAAAATGAAGCACTGGGAGGTTATGACTTGCACAGTCATACTGGAGGTAGATGGCGAATTGAGGCCTGAACTGACTCAAAATTCAGTTTTCTTTCCATTGCATGCAGTACTATATAGTGTCTCAAAACACCTAATTTCTCAGTCTGTTTCCCAGGAGAAAAGATGGGAATATATTTAAAGTGAGGGATGTGGGATGAGGAACAACAATAAACAATAACATAAGTATCTTTTCCTCCTCTTCTAAAATATGGTATTAGAGAAAACAAACCTTAGAGACCAGGGAGCAAGTTCTGATAATGAGAAAATAGAGGGTAGGGGAAAAAATAGAAATAATGTAAAATGATAGAAATAGAGAGCTCCTTATACACTAGGGGGAAAGAGGGTGGGGAAGAAGGAGAGAAACTGGAAGATCCCCAAGAAGTGATTCAATGAGGTAACCAGAAAAAAAAGGTCAATTATTCATAATGTGGATGTAGGTCAATCAGGTTCTAAATAGATAGAAATGAAGAGATAAAAATGCAACCAGATCCTGGGACTAAATTCTGAGCACTTTCATTATACCAATATGGATATTACTTCTATATGCCAATATTGGCACATTTTCATCATTCCAATGTGAGGCAGGAGAACATTTGGTGCAAATTACAACTCATATACCTATGGAGTCCACGGGCAAGCCACTGAAAACACTATATAAATATATTTTTTGCCACCAAAATTTTGGCCAGAGGAGTAGATGTATTTTGGTTTATTTCAACATGATCAATAGCTTTAAGCAGGGTTAAGCTATGACACAATATCGTGATCAGGCTCAGGAAGGGCACAGAATTCCTGGTACAGCCTGGCTGCTAGGGCTTCAGGAAGGCTCACATTTCCATTTTCAGCAGCTTGGAAATTACCAAGAGACTTGTACAACATAGGCAAATGAGTGTATGTTTAATGCATTAAATCACTAGTGCCTTCCCAAAGTTGCCCATAGGGACCCAGCTTACTGTTGATAAAATTCTGCTCCTCAGGTGTGCTGATGCTGGCTAAGTGGGCTCCATGAAGCCGGCACTGAGTTTCAGCCTCCTCCCAACTCCTTCGAGTTGGAAAATGCTTGTAGCAAGAGCCTTGGAAGGCATCCCACCCAGAGCTGCAGGATCGGAGTCCTGAGGGAGAAAGGGGAATGAGGTCAGATGGAAGGGAAAAGAGTGGAGGAGCACCTCTGGACTCTACTCGAAGTTATTGTTGTCATCCAGGAAGGCTTAGTTTAGCTACCATCTGCTCTATAAAACCTTTCCTTATATTCTCTGGAGGTATAAAAGCATTCTCAAAACTCAAGGTTCTTCCCTTCTCTGAAAGTGAGGTGAGAGAGATAGGGAACTATATGAGGCTCCTTAACTGGTCATTTAAGGCATGCTAGTAAGTAGGAAGAACAGATGGTTCTGATCCTATAACTCTCTCCCCACCCAACTCCCAGTCAACCCCACAAAATTCACAGAAATTGAAATTTCCTCTTTAAATTTTCCTAGAGCATTTTGTAAAAAAAATCTTTTAATCACATTAGATTGGAAGCTCCTTGAAACCAGGTACTGTCTTTTGCCCTGTTTTTTGTATACCTATTGCTTAGCACTATATCTTGTACATACTAGGTGCTTAATAAATATTTATTGATTGACTTTTATCACCTTACCTTGTATTATGCTTATATATATTTACTAATACAACCTAAGTTTCCTAACTGCAGGGACTGTTTTGTTTTTCATTTTTGTATCCTCAGGATCTAGATGCCAGTACTATAGGCATATGGCCAATTAACCAATTTAATATAATTCAATTCAAGAAAACAGCATTTATTAAGTGCTTACTTAAGCATTGTGCTGGGGATTAGGGGTACAGATGTTTGCTGAGGTGATGTGAATTGAGGCAGTGACAAAGTTACAGAGTACACGACTAAAGAAAGCAGAGATCAGAGATACTAGAAAAGAAAGGGGGAACAGGGACATATTTTGAAGTTCTTATATCCTTTCTCTTTCCAGCCTTGTTTCTTAACTTATCTTCCCCTAACCTTCCTGGTCTTATATTGTGAGAATTTGAGATCTGGATCATTAAGAGCAAAAACCCTGAATACTCTCAAGATTTAGCCTTCTATCCCTTATCCTTCTGGAAGCTTAGAATGTAGGCTTAGGGAGCAGGATGTGGATCTGGTCCTGAGTAGTCCCTCAATAGTTGAGTTCCCTGAACCCCTATTTCTCTTGTCCCTTCCCATCTCCACTCACCAATCTCGCACAAGTTCCCCCCATAGCCGGGTAGACAAAGGCAGTGGACACGGTCACCCTCCTCGTAGCATGTCCCCCCATTGTGACAGGGACTGGGAACGCAATCACCTGCAAGGGGGCAGAGGTGTGAGACATGGTAATTGTGGTTGTAGGAGTTCAGGTACCTGTGAGAGATCTCAAAACACATGTGAGATCCATCCCAGAGAAGGGCTTTGGTTATAGTCAAACCTCCTCCCTGTCTAGAGCTCTCATCTTTCCCCTGCACCTTCACCACCTTCTAAATCCCCACCCCAACTCCTCAACCAAAACCAGAATTGGAGAGAGTTTAATTCAACCCAAATCCTAAATCTGTGCTCCCATTCCTTCTAAGACCAGGACCAGACAGTGAAGAGAAGCCATAGGAAGGGAGCATTTACTCTAACTTCCTAGAAGGGATCGTTAGAAAGCCCTAAATCAGGGGACCTCAAACTTTTTAAAGAGGGGGTCAGTTCACTGTCCCTCAGACTGTTGGAGGGCCAGACTATAGTAAAAACAAAACCTTTGTTTTGTGGGCCTTTAAATAAAGAAACTTCATAGCCCTGGGAGGGGGATGAACATCCTCAGCTGCCGCATCTGGCCCACGGGCAGTAGTTTGAGGACCTCTGTTCTAAATCATCCTCTCAGTCATCCATGTTTGGTTCCCAAGTATTACAATTCACCTATACCACAGAGTCTGGGATTCTAAGTTGTAAGTGCCAGTAACTGAAAGCAGGAAGAAGGGCAGCAATCAAAGTTTCAGAATAGAAATCTGACTGCCTTCTTTGAGTGCTTATACAACCAGCCTGTTTTGGAGGCCACTGAAAGCAAGAATTCAAATCCAAGATTCTCAAATATTATTTTCATTCCATCGTCCCCTCCTCAATCTTGCTGGATCCTAGAACTCCTTTTTCCAGGACTCCTTTTCATATTCTTCATTCCAGCTGAATGAAGCTGCCCTTGACCTCGTTCCACATCAGGGCTCTTTCTCTGAATCTTCTGTTATACAAGATTGTGCATTTCTTCCTTTTCCTTTAGTTCCTTTCCTTCTCAACATTATTCCCCTATTCCCTTCCCCCTAAGAAGATTTCCCAGCCATCACTGACATCCTCATCCACCTCTATCTCTTCCCCAAGGTGACATCTAGAATGCTTACTGACATGACCATCTGTTCTTGTCTCTGTACCTGGTGGAGGGAGGCAGAGTGTTTCATCTCCTTCATGAAAGTAGGAGCTTTCTGAGGACAGAGATTCTGCCTTTTCCCAAAGACGGGGATCTTTCTGAGGATTGGCACTGTCTTTCTCATCAAACTGTTCATTTCTTAAGGGCAGAAGCCAATCTTCTTCCTTCTTCTGGATCCTTTCCACCCTTTACTTTTCCACACCCCCAGACCCTAGGCTAGTTATCCACTAATAAAGCATTCTCAAGACAGAAATATGAGGTGAGAAAGACTGAATGATCAAAAAAAAGTGAACGGAGCTTATTTTCTTGGAAGTTTCAAAGCACCTTCTTTCAGAAAAGGTGTGTGGGAGATCAGGGAATAGTCAAAAATGTTGAATAGAATAACCAAGGCACTGTTGTTGTGGAATAGGTAGGGCAACCTGGTCATAGAAACAGGCAAAAGTTGATCCCTAATATCCAGTGGTTCCTGTGCTCAGGCAGCCTTGAACCTACTGGCTAGCTGGCAGCCTGCCGGGAAGCTAAATAAAGGGGATATTGATGACATAAGGAATATTCTAATTTATATTTTCTAGAGTGAATAGAATACAAACACAAATAGAGTGAATAGAATGCAAAGTACAAAACACAACAGCCCTATGAGAAAGGTATTAAAATTATCCTTAAACCCATTTTTGCAAATAGAAAAACTGAGGTCTTAAATTTAATATTCAAGTCACGGTTTTATCATGTTTTAGCTGTGTAACCTTAGGCATTTCTTAGCCTATTTCTTCATTTATAAAATGGTAAAAATCCATATGTATATCCCATAGCTACTATGAAGAAAGGGTTTTGTAAATTCTGAAGTGTTATAGAAATGTGAGTTATCAAGAAATATTCCCAAGGACACAGTGCTAGTGGATCTGAGTGGGGTTAGAACCCAATCTCCTGAACAGAACCAGAGTTCTTTCCATTGCATCAGATCATCTCTCTAGATTATTGAAGAATATGTGACCTTGGGCATCTCTCTTTGGGTCTCAGTCTTCTGAACTGTAAATAAAGAGGTTAGCCTAGATAATCTCTCCACCAGTTCTAGATTTATGATCTTTCTCCAGTTTCTAACATAGCCCATCTTACCTGCTGCAGTCTCAGTCAATTCTTGAAGATCTAAGTCTACATTGTAATGTGGAATTTAATATCATCTACAAGGAGTGTGAGCTCATAAGGTTAAGGACCAGTAGGAACCTACCATTTCTATAGTGAGAGTGTACCTAGAAAAGACGTCTCCTAATGCAATAATTAGTTCTATAGCCTGAAGACAAAGGGGATGGAAAACAAAGCAGAAATGATTTAAATCACTTTCCTGGAATAGGCTGGTTCCAGAAGAAAAATTCAGCGGCTCCAGTCCTATACCTCTCCTCTCTATCTTCCCTCTATTTTCTCCTAATATGGTCTGTGCTGCCACCTGGAGGGGATGGGCAATTTTTTTTTATTAACTCCTTAAACACCAGGCCAAGCAAAGGTTGTGAAGGGATGACCTTTGCTTATTATGGCAATATTCTAGCACAGTATCCTTTCTTACAAAGAATGGCTCAATTTTTCTCCACTCCCCCATTTCTAAAAGGACTTTCCTCATCTCCCAAGTGATCTGAGTCCCACATCATCTTCCTCTCCTTTTACTCTGTCCCTTGTCCAGCAGAGATGAAAGATCTGTCTTTCTCATCTTTCCTATTCCCCAAATCTCTTGCTTCTGGTAATCCAGATTCCTGAGAGTAGAGAAATGCTTGTTGCTACTTACTTATCATCTCTCTTGATGTAATAGTACCTTAGCATCCTTTTCCAGACATGACGTGGACAATGGAGCATAACAAAGGGACAGTATTAGGTTCTCTGTACCCTAAAAAAGTGGGGATCATCATGAAGAGAAAGGGGGAGAAAACCTGAAAGTGGAGTGAATTCCAGGGTCCAATATAGGAAAATTATGACAATTCATCCCTACTCCAACTCCACTCCTGTACTTTTGGAGAGACGAGGAAGCAGGGTAATTGGCATAATGATCTTTCATCCTGAATTTCTGGTACACTGTGTATTTGGATGATGGAGTGTCTTCTCCCTTTTCTTCCTCTTCCTCTCAGTTTTCTAAATTTCTCTTCTTTCCACAACTTCAGTTCTCTCTCCCCTAAGGGTTTCCCATATATACCTCCATGGGCCAATTGAGTGCTTTGAGTTTGTTATGGGCTAGGAAGAGATTACAAACTCACTAAATTGATAAAGGAAAGTTATTAATAATGAGGAATGAGTAATAGAGATGGAAATTTCAGGAGGGGAATAAAATACCAATTATAGATACTAATACATACTGCTAAGACATACCACTGATTTGAGGGAAGAAATGGGAGACCCTCTCTGGTTTAATGCTCTAATGTTGGCTCTCTTTAGGCCCCAGGAAAAGGTCTGTCCAGTGAAATTGTCCCTTCAGAGGAGACATCTAATTCATGTTTATACCTGTATTTGGAATGACTTAAGCCCTGGGAAATATAAATGTCCCCCAACTCCCACCACATCTGAAAACCTTCATTGATTTTTCCCATCTGGGAACAAGGAAGCAAGTTCCTTAACTCCATTCCCTTTACCACACACATCCCCAGACTGGTAATAAATCTTCTTGTGTAGTGGGAAAGGTCAGAGTTGGGACTTCAGAGGGCCAAGTGAGAGACAGTTAGTGTAGACATGGCCTGGGGTGGGATAGGAATGGAATACTGGTGAAGAAAATGAGAGCACAGCATGGGGGTGTTAGAACATGGACCTAGGGCAAAAGCAAAGAGGCTGATAAGATAAAAGGAGAAACGTAGAGAAAATAAGGAATCAAAGACAGACAGAGAGAAATGGAACCAAAGCCAAAGGCAGAAAAATAGAGTATGTCATAGAGCAGAGGAAACAAAAAAAAAAAAAGCAAAGATGGAGAGAGGTAGAGATAGAGTGACAGATGGGAAAAAGGCAAAGAATGAAAGAAAAGGCAGAAACAGAGAAGCAGACAAAAGGTAGAAAGGGAGAGACAGAAGTTGAGAGTAAGACAAATACAGAGTCCAAGCCAGACAGACAAAAAGACAGAGTCAAGATAGCTATGATTCTTTAGAGAAAGAGGAGAGGTAGATTGGGGAAATGGAGACAGAGGGACCCGGAGTTTGATTATAAATTGGCTTTAATTGAGATTTATTTCCGAGGCTTGTTTTCCATGAAACAGTCATAAAAATACTTCACAGAAGTAGTGTCAATTAAGGCTCCTGGGGGAGGGGTTTGTTCCCTGGGACTGAGAGAAGGGGCTCCAATCCAAAGGCTTCCCTGATATCATCCAGAAAGGGACACATGAGTGAAAGAAAGGGAGTGGGAGTACACATAAAGGGAGAAATGGAAGACAGGAATAAAGGTAGAAAACTGGGAGACCAGAGGAAAAAGGATATTAAATTTAGGGGAGGGCTGAGGGACAGGAATAGAAGTCACAGTCTAGGAGGGATGGTGGGAAGGAGGTCTTAGGCAAGAGGAGGATTCCAAAAGGGAAGAGCTGGAAAGTCAGAGGGGTGAGCAATTGGGGACCTAGAAAAATAACAAGAAGGTCTCAGAGATTGAAAGGAGGGGAGCCACAAAGGGAGTAGAAGGAAGTGCACCAAGCCTCAAAGAGGAGAATTATGGGGGGGAGCATGGAAAAGAGGCATGGTGCTCTTGAGGTAAGATAAGAGTATTCAAAGGGGAAGGGTGAGGATAAAAGAGGAAGCACAGGGGTAGGGGCAGGTGGAACGGGTGGGGTCACAGGAAACTATGGCAATGGTAATGGAAGGGAGACTCCAGAAGGAAACTGGAGAGTGGAGGGGTGGGGATAGTCACAAAAGAGTTTAGTACTTTTGGGGAGGCTGAGATGGGATAGGACAAGGAGCAGATTAGAAGACAACAGTCCAGAGCAGCAGAAGGAGGAGGGAGTAGTGGGTTGGATTACCTGGTGAGGGGGCTGCAGCCCCCGCAGCTCCCAGGCCTGCGCTCTCAGTAGGTAGCGCTGGCTGGGCTCTAACGGAGGTCTCCACAGGTGCTGTCCTTCCCAGAGCCTCTTCAGGGGGGGCCACCCTGTCCCCTGCTCCCTCCTTCCCCTCCACTCCTGGCAGTGTCCCAGTTGCTGGAGACAGACCCGGTGCCTCTTCAGAGCTTCCCACTTCATCGCTTTCTCCATGAGGAACCCAGGGAGGAGTGCCTCCAGACAGCTCCGGTGCCCCAACCTCTTCCTCATCTTCTTCCTCAGTGCTGACAGGTGTGGGGGGTGGAGGGGATGCTTGGCTCCCTTCTCCATGAGGCATAACCCCAAGGGTTGGCAGGGTTTCGATGGATTGCCCCCTGCCTCTTGAATCCTTAGGCCCCTCTGGTTGCACCCCAGGAGAGGGCATGGCGCCATCATGCACAGACACCTGGGCCACCAGAGGAGCCTCTGACAGCCCATCCTCATGGGGAGGCTCAGTGGAGGGGGTGCCATTCTCTATGGCTACTTCCCGGATCTCACTTAATACTGGAGAAGGAGCTTCATCTTCCACTTCCTCCTCCTTTTCTCCCTCCTCTTGCCCCTCCTCATCCTCTTCCTCTATTACCTTCTCATCTTCCTCCTGCTCCTCCTCCTCAGAAGACCGCATGGGTGGGGTGACCGATTGGTCTCCATCCTCTGAACAAATGAAAGTAATATCAGGACCATGGACAGCATTCTAGAGCAGATTCACTTAAGAGGAAAGTGAGACCAGGGGAGTTCTCAGGGACCCAGGGAGAGGGGTGTGGACTAGGGAAGAGAGGATTGTGGGTCACAAGGGGAGAGGGGCTTTGGAGACACTGGGTGAATAAAAGGAGGAGGGATGGGGAGTACCTGATAAAAGTCAGGAAACTGTGGAGTCTCAGGGGAGAGGGGAAGGATAGGGAAGATGGAGTGGACACTGAGTGGAGGGAACTGTTGGACCCTGGAGGAAAGGGGAGGGGCTGGGAGACATTGGAGAAGTTGAAAGAGGATTTTGGGGGACCTTGAACTTGAGGTGAGGTGATGAGAAGGCAACTGGCACATGAATAAATATGACTTTCTCTTCCTTTCTCCAATTCAGCACTTTCTATGGTGAAGGGGAAAAGGAAGAGGTGCCAAAGAAAGGAAACCTCTCTTTCCCAGCCAATATCTTCTTAGGTTAAGAATCCTCAGGCCCTTCTGAACTTGACCCATATAAGCTCTTTTTCTCTGCCCCAGAACATCTTATCAGCAGGAAGGATAGAGGTTGAGGATGGCAGGTAGAGATGCTGGAAAAATTAAATTTCCTGGAAGAGACAATCTCTAATTTCTGAACTAGGAGATAGAAGAGATATCACTCAGTCTTAAACTTGGCCAAAGGAGGGGTTTTGTGACACAGATGGAGTGGTAAAGATGGGTACAACTCAAGAACACTCTACTGATGAAGGCTCTAGTCTCTATATCACTTTTATCCTTTCATCCCACTGCAAATTGCAGGGAATAAAGAAAGATTTACCTAAGAATGCCTTGGGAGTATCTTCAGGATCTTCTGGGGTAGAGCTGATTCCCCTGCTGTCCTCTGAAATGGGGACAGAGTAGATGGCTCCTCGAGACTCACTCTGTGTGGCCTCCTGAAGTAGTTGAAGTTCCTGAAGGGTCTCTGTCACTGTGACAATGGTCTCTAGCCCATCTAAGGCTGGATAGGGATTCCTTGGGGAGGCAGAGGATTGAGCAGGGTCTGTAGTTGGAAGGAGAGTGAGGAAGATCATCAAACGGCACATCTAGGTTTGGATGGTATTGGAGCTAGATAGGGATAGTTACTAAGTCCCTGATATACAGATATTCGAGAACACAGTGCCTTGCATGGATGGGACACGATAAATATCAAATTGAGTTGTGCCAAAGAAGTGCCCAAAGATTATTTTTTACCATGTTGTCTTACTGTATTGTATGTGAAATGAACAAATGGGTTAGTAAACCAGACAGGATGAAGTTTTGATGAAGTGGTAAGGGGTCCTCAATTAGGAATTGGAGAACTTGTGGTCAAATCATGACTGTGCCATCTTGGATGAGTCTTTCCCATCTCAAGTGAAAGAAGAACCCTACTTTACCATTATCTACTAAAAGAATTGATTGAGAGAAAATCAGCTATTGTTACAGCAGGAAAGATGGGAGTAAGAGTATAGAAAGGACCTTCCAAAAGTCAGAATAAGGAGCAAATTCAGTTAGGAAAGGAAGAGAGATAGATTGAACTCACTCCCTTATCTTCAGCCCATTCCATAAAGGAGGAAAGATTATGGTTTTCCAGATCTTTAAGAAAATCTGGGAAGTGAATGAAAACATACCTATTCTAACTGCTCTTTAGGACTCTCTCACTGGAAGATCAGAGAGGATAGGCATGAGTCATTTTAGACTCAGGAGAAGGGAACAGAAGAAAGGAAAAAACCAATGAACTGAGACTGGGGAAAAAATGCTAAGAAAAGGAAGACTTCATCATCCTTGTCCTGCCCTCACTCTGACCTTTAGACCATCTCTCTGCCTAGCCAGGCGAGACAGGAACAGCATGTCTCTTCATCACCTGCTTAACTCAACTCCAAACTTGATATCACCATCTCTTGCCATTCTCATCTAGTTCTTGTCCTTTCCTGTCTCTGTACTTCACCTTCACATAGTTGTTCCTTCAACCTTAGGACAACTTTTTCCCTTCCACCTTGCCCAGCACATCCATCCCTCCCCTCTTTCTTAACTCTACTCCATGCTCATCTTCATCAAAGGAGACTGCTTTAATTGACCCTTTTCAACCAGAACTCCAGTCCTGAAAGTTCTTCCTGATCCTTCCAGTAGAAGATCATCTACCCTCATTTCGGGCCCAGAATCTGTGTCTGTGTCCTAAGGATGCATGCTGAGATTTCAAGCTGAAGGCCCAAGAAGATCAGGGACTGTGTCTCCCCATTTAAATTCAGTGCCCCTTGAAGACAGATATTTTTCCATAATTATACTTAGGGATTCCATCAGGACAGAGCCATTCTCTCTCATCAGATGAGGGATAAGAAAGATGACTTCTATGGTTCTTCTAATTCTCCTTCTTTGCCCACCACTAGATTATAGACAGGAGGGCTAAGGAATGGAGGATGAAGGTCTAGAAGAAAACTAAGATACATCTTCAGTATTTCTTCCTCACAGAACACTTCTCTTTGGGACTGTTGCACTTCCTTCTTGACTTTGATCATATAGGATCTATTCTCTGGTTGGAATTCTTCTGATACCTATCCCGGACTCATAGAAACCCAGTCTGATGGGGTTTTTAACTCTTTTGCCTCCATAGTTTTCTGTTTTTTATAATCCCTGTTGCTTTCATTTCCGTACCACATTTAGGAAAGACAATATGGATAACCTGGAGCAAGTTTATAGGGGGCTAACTAAGCTAGTGATGGGCAATCATATAAAGGATTGGTAAAGGAAATAGCCATTTTTATCTAGGGGAAATGAAACTATAAGGAAACCATTATTTCAGTCTTTAAATATTTTAAGTAAATCCTTCACTCTCAGGAAGGATTACACTGATCCTGTATAGCTTCAGATTGTAGAACCAGAACCAGTGGGTAGGATTTCAGATTGGCAAATTTTGCTTTAACATGAAGAACTTTCTAGCAATCAAGACTGTTCAGTAATAGAAAAGACTACTCAGACTGGGCATGAACAGACAGAGGCTAGATGATTACTTATAAAGAGTATTATGAAAAAGGTTCATTCATTGGAAAATCTCTAGCCTCTACTATCCCAGTATTTCAACTAAATGATATGACTCTTTGTAAGTCTGAATTCTGGAAGGCATTTGAATATCTTAGGGACACTTAAGTTATAAGCTGAAAAAAGAGAATGGAGGAGCAGGCAGGACTGAGAATGTGGACTATCTAGTTTCCCTGTTGGACTCATAATATATTAGTCATTTCTAATCTTATAAATGATCAAAGATAGCAGGATGCTCTCTGAAAAACATGCAAGACTCCCATGAGCTAATACCAAGTAAAATACGCTATGTATCAAGTAACAACTATATTGGAAGATGGATCAGCTGTGAATGACATACCTATCTTCAGCAATACAATGATCAAGACAATTCTGAAAGTTTTATGATAAAAAATATTATCCATACTTAGAGAAAGAACTGCTGGTGTCTAAGAACAGATTGAAATATTTTTAACTTTATTTTTCTTGAAGGTTTTTTATCTATGTTTTCTTTCACAACATGACTATTATGGAAATATTTTTGCATGATTATACATGTAAAACCTATATTAAATTGCTTGCATTTTCAATGAAGAAGGGATGAGGATGGAGAAAGAGAAAGAATCTGGAACTCAGAGTTTTAAAAATGTTAAAAATTGTTTTTAGATATAATTGGGTAAAAATAAAACACTAAATGAAAAAGAAATAAAAAAGGAAAGTACAACAGAGGGGAAAAAGCAAATTATCTAAAACTCAAAGGTTCTTCCTTCAGGCAGAAAATATTTGGGATGGTCCAAAGTGGGGCAGATACTTGGAAACAGGAAGATGTTGAGAGTCTGCATATACCTTTAGAAAGAGCTAATATCATGTGGGGAAAAACCAGAGTTGTCACAGAGGCCATTATGAAGACCAAACTTAATGGGAGACTGTGACAGGTGACAAAGACAATTCACCAAGGGTTTTTTTATAATCCCTGTTGCTTTCAATTCTAGGCACCACAGTTAGGAAAGACCACGTGGATAACCAACTAGTAAGGATGTTTCAGGGAAACCTAGCAGGTCAGAGATAGGTGTCTGGTGTAGTAGAAAGGACTATGGACTAGGAATCCATAGATGAGTTCTAGTCATATCTCTGCTACTTACTATGTGACTTTGAGCAAGTCATTTAAACTTTCCACACCTCAGTTTCCTCCTCCATAAAATTAGAGCTCTAAATGGTCTAGTTGATCTAGAACTTAGGTTTCTTGAAGGCATATATTATTTCCTGTTTTTTTTTTGTTCCTAGCACCTAGCAAGTGTATCCTTAGCACTTTTTCATTGTATTTTTCCTCTCAGTCTCTCCCTGTATTTCTTTCACTATATATCTTTTCTTTTTAAGTCCTTCCATTTCCTGTCCCTCAGTTTCTTTGTGTGCATCCTGATACTTAATAAATGATTGTTAAATTACATTGAATACTAAGGTAATCATTTCTAAGTTCACAATGAAAACAATTTAAAAAGTAAAAAACAATTCTAAAGATTTTCTACTTCTAACAAACTTCAAATTTAGGAAATGAGTCAGAAAGAAGGTAGGACTTTCAGAGATGAGACCCATGAAGACTTCTAGAAGAGACAGAGACAACTCTAAGGTTGGCATAGGGCAGATAAGCCCCATCCCAGATGAGGGATCCCTGGGGCCAGATGAGGAAGGACTTTCTTCACATGGAGGCCAGAGAGGAGGAAAGACCTAAGGGGTTCAATATAGCTGCAGAGCAGGTGTTCAGTGCAGTCCTTCTCATAGTCTATGGAATAAGGTGGGGACAAGTTCTAAGAGACAGCAAGGATTTTATTCAATCATCCCTAAAAGCAGGGCCAGCCTAAATAGGTGCATGTGGCTATGGTTCTGGATACCTATTTAGCATTAGTAAGCCATTTAGCTTAGACTGCTGAAAGGAGAGAAGAGAGTTGAGGACTAGAATAGCTAAACCAGACTAGCTTAGATAGATAGGAACAACACTGGGCATTCAGCAACTTTTTTTCTGAGACTTTTTTTTTTCTGAGACAATTGGGTTTAAGTGACTTGCCCATGGTCACACAGCTAAGCATTCTCAAGTTTCTGAGACCAGATTTGAACTCAGGTCCTCCTGACTTCAGGGCTGGTGCTCTATCCACCATGCTACCTAGCTGCCACTAGCAAACATATTCTTTTCTAAGCTTGTGTAGTCTGTTTCTCTTGAATTTCCTAGGAAAAATTTCTTTGGAGAGATTCCAACCTTGTCTCAGCAAAACTGAAAGAGAAAGGATTTTTCCATTTTTCTGGGAGAATAAGCAAGGGAATCAATGTACAATGATGGCAATGGAACCAGAGTAGCTCCAAGACAGGCAGATGGAACTGGACAATTAGAATCTAGGCTAGGAAGAGTAGAGAACAGCCATAATGCTATTCTCTTGCCTGGAGCCATCTCCTTGTCTTCCATCTCAAATTGTCCAGAGGTCTGCCCTTCTCTCTAAGCTGTGTTCCTTTTATTGAGTAGTATGTTACACACACATATACATACATACCCACCCCTTTCCCTTCCCTCAGTGGGCTCCTCTCCCTTTCTCTTTCTGTCTCTGACTCTTTCTACCTGTTTTTATCTCAGTCACTTTTTGTTGCTCTGCTTTTATGTATCTTTCTCTTTCTCCCTCTATCTGGGTTTCTACTATTTTGATTTCTATCCCCAGCTCTATTTTTCTGTTTCTCTGTCTCTCTGAATCTCTGCATGTCTCTGTCTCTCTGTCTTCTTCTAGTTCTCTTTGCTTTTATTTCTTTCTTTGTTAGTAGAGTGTGTCAGTTTGATTGTCTTTACAGTATTTCTATTCTGTTAGTTTTTCTCTTGACCTCTTTGTATCATTGTATCTCTGTCTTGTATTTCTTTGTGTCTCTATATCTTTTACTTTTATTTTCCTCCCCCCGCCTGCCTCAGTATTTCTTTCACTATATATATATATGTATATATGTATATACATATATATATATATATATATATATATATATATATTCCTTTCTAAGTTTTTCTTTTCTCCTGTGCCTCTGGGGTTTTTTGATACATGAGCTTTGCCAGATCTCTTGAGCCCCATTCCTCTGTGTCTCTTGCCCTTTCTAGAGGCTCCCCCAGAAAGTTAAGATTCTTGGGTAAGACTCACCTCTGAAGCAGTAGACGTTGAAACGGCTTTGTGCATTAGGAAACCCAGTCTGGTTAGGGAAGAGGAAGAGTGTCTTGACACCAGGAAGGCCTCCCCCACAGCGCTGTCGGGGTGTAACGATGGGGTAGCGCACGCTGCCATCAGCTAGCCACCCAGGGCTACACCGGTCCAGGCCTTCATCCCAAGCTGCATAAAGCTGGCCTGTTGTGGCTATCTCTGCTCCCCGTTCCCAGCAATAAGCCCTTGCCTCTTCCAAGGTCAGCTTGTCTGGGGTAGAGCCCAGAAACAGTTCCCCTGTGATGAACAGGGAAAGAAGATAATGTTTCCAAGAGATAGTAAGCAGTCTAGGCAGGAAGGTCAAGATTAAAAGCTGGGAGGGATTTAAAAAATCAACCAAATTTACATAAGGTTTTGCAAGGGTGAATGTTAAAAATTATTCACATGTATGTTTTGAAAATAAAAAGCTTAAATAAAAAAAATGGAAAAATCATTCAAATTTGCTCCACTAATTTTATAAATGAGGAAACAAAGGCTCAAGGAGATATAGTGATTCATCTGAGATAATACAGGCAGGCAGTTGAGATTTGAACCCATAGACTCCAACTCCAGATAGAAATCCAGCTTTTGGGCTATCCCCATTACAGATTTAACTTAATGTGTAACCCTCAGCAAACCACTCATTGAACCTACTTGCGTTTCAATTTTTCCATCAGTGACATGTGATTAGTGAATTTAGAATTAGAAGGAACTTAAAGATTATCTCCCTATTTTCTAGAGTTAGCAAGAAGTTATAATCACAGATAGAAGGAGTCTTAGGCATTATTTGTTCTAACCCTTTTATTTTATGGATGAGGAGATTGAAGTCCTGATAGGGATAGGATGGGTCCTAAAAGCCTCAATCAATGCTAACATGGGAATGGGTCATCTCATTCCAGGGATTCTGAAAGGAGATGTTTCCCCTACCCAAAAACCCCTAATCACCATTTAGATCTTCAGCATAACAGTAAACATCATAAAGGTCCTCTGGATCTACCATGCCATAGTTACGAACTCCAGGGAATCCATCCATGTCTCCATAACATGCCTCACGAGGAGTCTGAATGGGGTACCTAGGAAGAAAGGAGGACCCAGGGTCAGCACACACAAGAGTCTGTGTGTGTGTGTGTGTGTGTGGGTGTGTGTGTGTGTGTGTGGGTGTGTGTGTGTGTAGGGAAAACAATCCCAGCCACACTCATTCAGAGACAGGAATTCTATCATCTCCCCCCAATTTCCTTAAAGCTCCTCCTCCCTCCAATGTCTTCGAACCCTTCCTCTTTCTCTTAGAATTCCCTTTTCCCAAGTCTGGTCAGCCTCATAGCTTCCTACCTTACGGTCTGGTCTGATAGCCATCCTGCATCACACTGCTCATAGCCCCCCAGGTAAGCGGCATAGAGCTGCTCGGGGCTAGCAATCCGTGCCCCAATCCGGGCACAAGCCTCTTTTGCCCGGGAGAATGAGAAAGCATAGCGAGCAGAGCCCTCTCGATACAAAAAGACGACCCCTAAAAGACAAAGAGGGCCCTGAATCCAAGTGTTCAGCCCATCCCTCACCATCACCTGCCCACCTCCTGCACCTACTTAAGAATCAAATAAAATAAAACCTCAGCACAGTGCTTGGCACATAGTGGGTGCTTAATAAATGTTTGTTCTCTCCTTCTTCTTCCCATTACTCATTACTCTCAAGAGACAAAAACTAAAGAACAAACTCAAGTTATCCTATTGCAAGGATAGAGGGTAACCCTCAGACAGAAATTCCTTTCCATTAAGGAAAGATAGAAAGGAAAATCTATCTGTCCTTATTTCTCTGCTTCTTTCCTTCTCCCCATCTTTTCTTCCCCAAGACTTGGAGCTTCCTGAGGGCAATCACTGTCTTCTTTCACTGTCCCCACCCCTTCCCTCAGTTGAAGACAAGGTCCTACTCATGAAGCACTTAGGACAGTAGGGATGGGGGAGGAGGGTTTTCTCTTTGAGATTTGACTTCTTCACTCCTCACCTTTAACCTTGACTTCAATAGCATCACTGCCATCATCAATTCCATGCTGGACTTCACAACGATACAATCCAGAATCATTGGATCTTAGTTCACTCAGCACCAGTGAGACATCAGTGGTTGAAGCTGGATATCCAGGTAGAGCCACCCGGTACCTGTAGCCTTCACTGACCTTGACCTTGAGCCCACGGGCCACCAGCACCTCAGCCTCCCGACCCCCAGACAAGAAAGTCCATTTAACTCTGGGAGAGCCCAGGACAGCCCTACGGCCTGGGGGAGGAGTTGGAGGTGGTGGTCTAAGGTAGGAGATGTGGCAGGGAATAGTAATGGAGCCCCCGAGGACCCCTCGAAGTGGGGAGTCACCCTCAATGGACACCTTAAATGCTTGATCCTCTGTAAGGAGAAGGAAGAAAAGGAAAGAGGATGGACTCTTTTCATGTTATAACTGATCCCCCCTCCTCTAGTGTTACCCAGACTCCTCTTCTCCTTACCAGTAAAACTCAGTTCCCTTAATTCCCAAGCATCCCTCCATTCTCAACCCTTCACCCCCAGTCTCCAGAACATTTCCCCATTGTTACCTGAGCTGTCACCTGTGAAGGTCGCAGATGAGGAAGTTAGGGCTTGGACCAAGGTAGTCAGGAGCAGTAGGAGCATCTGTGCCATGCCCAGGGCTGCTATTGGGAGGCAGGAGAAGCATATGGGATGCTGGTCTAGCCGAAGTCTAACTTGAGAGTCAACATTTTCCCTGATGGAGAGATCCTGGATACACTTTTCCCCTGTCCTCCTAGAAGTGCCTCCACTCCACCATCAGAATATCATGAGGGAAAGAACCCAAAATTTTGAGGCAGAAGATCTGGATTTAGATCTCAATTCTGCTACTTACCTCCATGACCTTGGGTAAGCCATATCCCTTCTGAAGCCCTCAGCTTTATCTATAAAATTAGAAGGTTGGACTAGGCAAACTGGAAGGTCCCTTCCAGAATTAAATCATGTGATTCCAGGATCTTGTGATCAACCCTTTGTGACTCCTTGTCCCCATCTTCCCCTCTGACTTTGCTCTCTCCAGGCTCTATTCTCAGGGCTCTCGGCTTGCTTTCCATCTACTCTCCTCCCCCAGCTCTTTCCTACCCTTTCGTTCCTAACATCAGTCACCAAGGCTGCCGACTCCAAGAAGGGCTCTGGGAATGAATCAAAGCCAACTTCCTTAAAATACCCTCTTAACATTCTCTCCCTGCCCCCCACTTACAGGGTGAATTCTCTTCTTTCTCCCCAGACCTTGCCCCAGGAGACTCCAGGACTCATCCTTTTTCCTCTAAACATCCCCATCCTCTGACACCTCCCCCCCCCCACTCCCTCCTGACAGCCTCTCCTTTTTTCCTGGCAGTAGTTTTCTCACCAGATCTCCCCAGTTCAGGAACCAGCCTGGGACAAAGCCCCTCTCTCTGGTTGCCTGGCCCCCTTCCAGCACTTCCCCCTTCCAAGCCGCACCTTTTGTAAAGGACTATTCTCCCTCCCTAAAGGGGGGGCTGGGCAGCTAAAGGGACATTAAGAAATAAAAAAAGAGACCACAAGACATTCTATTGCCTAGATTAATGGTCATGTCTAACATCTTCTTCTACAGATCTCAAAGCAAGTATACGAACAGACCTTTCACTCTGACTGGCTCTCCTCGTGGGCTAGAAAGGAAACTCCAAAAGTACATCAGTGTTTAGAGAGGGAAAGAAGCTAGAGAGACATTAAGGTAGAAGGAAAAGTGGATCCAGGTATTCAGAACCCCTTGCCCTTGATTTTTATGATAGTTTTCATGTCATCAGGCCTTGAATCTGAGATTCTTTAAACATTTATTAGCTCTCATTTTCCAGGGAGACAGATGGACACCAGATCTACCAATCTTGTGTAGGGTTCTAGCTCCCATTGTTGTCTCCAGGTATTGGTCTGACCTTAGAGAAGAGTGTGGGGGAGCTTTACCATAGAAACAGGACAGTGCATCACATGGAAAGATGGGGGTGCAGAAAGGCAGGAATATCAGATAGATGCAGAGATCAGATAGATGAAGTGACATCTCTCTCTCTCACCCATTCATTCCTCATCCCCACCCCCACCTCTACTACTACCCCCAAGTTGAATCAAAGCCAATTTTCCTAGAAACTTCTGGGGCTAAAGGAGGGAACATAGCCAGGGAAACTAGATACCAGGGGCTTCTTACTAATCTTGGAGGACAGGAGTCTTTCAGTCAGTGAGAGCTCAAGGATATTAGGATACACTGAGACCTCTTACTCTCAAGAAGCATAGGAAATTCATATAATCTTACAGGATTGGGTAGGGAAAGGGGAGCAATAAAAAGCTATAGCCAGTGCCCACTGGGTACTCTGGAGAGTTATGCTCCTTCTCCTTGGAGTTATGCCAGGAAAGTGTGCCAGGCCAGGGCATCCCCCCCTTGGCTGTGGACTAAGTCTCACCCCAGTTTCATTTTCCTGGGGACTGGCATGGCTCCCTATATCTGGTTTCTTCTGCCAGAGGGCATAGGAACCCCTGTGTCTGGCATTGCTTTCCTCCTATGTCCTACAGACTGCTGGGAGCCAATTGGGGTTACATTCTGCAGCAGAGGGTAAGTTGATAGAAGGAAAACTAAGAGAATAGAACTCGGGCACCTGTGCCTTCCTTTCCCCTAGTTTTAACAATACCTTCTCTTCAGATCCTGGAAATTTCAAAGTACTTCACTGATCTGATCTCACCCTCACATTCTCTTTTTTTTTTTTTTTTTATTTAATAGCCTTTTATCACCCTCACATTCTCTTTGCCATCTCTCCACATCTCAGTCTCCCATTCAGTGACAGTGTCAGACACCCAAGACTCATTTCTGCTTCCAGAGTCCTCCTTGGCATTCCCATCTTCTAGAAGGAATTATTTCAACTCATCCAGTCTTGGGGTTGATCCAAAAAACCTGCTCTATCACTGCTGCCTCCAACCTTCTCTCTTATTTCAAAACATTTTGCAGACTGGTCTTCTAAGACATTATTGGATGAGGAACATCAGGAGAGACTAAAGGCCTTGGAGATTGGTTAGAGGTAGTCTAGGACCCCAGAGTCACCCCAATTCTTCTTATACTTAGTCTATCCCTGGTCTTTGAACCATCTCATAATAAGACACTATTGCAATCCTCAGCTGCAAGTTCATCCATTCTCATGCCACAAAACAGCAACTGGGGTCAGGGGAACAGAAGGATCTCTATATATCTGAGGATCTAAGAATGGGTATAATGTGTGTTTGTCTGTTTCTTTGT
This sequence comes from Sarcophilus harrisii, assembly GCF_902635505.1. Classification (NCBI taxonomy): domain Eukaryota; kingdom Metazoa; phylum Chordata; class Mammalia; order Dasyuromorphia; family Dasyuridae; genus Sarcophilus; species Sarcophilus harrisii. Next base: position 358,931,285 of record NC_045429.1, on the reverse strand, counting down.
TTGTATGTATGTTTACATGTCTGTCACTTGACTTGGAGTCATACATGGGTTCAAATTCTGGACTTGACACTTAGTATGTGTATATCCAAAGAAAACTCATTTCAATTCTCTGAGTCTCAGTTTCCTTATTTATAAAATGGAGTTAACAATATTGGCACTACATAGAAGGAAAGTGCTTTACAAACTTTTAATGAAATATGTACTATTTATTATTGATTCGTATGTTAGTGTATAATTATTTGTTTTTCTGTATCTGTGGGTATAATCCTATATTTGTCTGTTCCTATGTATGTTTCTGAATATATCCATATAAATGTAGGTCTCTTCCAGCATTTGTTCCAATTTTATTCCTACTTTGATTTCCTGAAGAGTGAGTAGTTAATAAACGTTGGAGCAGAAGAGAAGTTGAAGGTGAATGTATAGGAATAAAAGAAGATCTAAGAGGGGAATATTTTCCCTTTCCCACTCTTAAGGAGACACCTCATATTCTCCATCTCATGATCATCTCACACTCTGCCAGAAACTCTTGACAGATAGATTGAGCGGTACCTCTCACTTCCCACATCTGAACCTGGATGAGACTTTCTATTCTAGTTGCATCTTTCCTCTCACCCTCTGCCTCTTCAGTCTAAAATACCCCTAAATTGCTTAAAGAGCTCTTCCAAAATGGAGTTCCCATTTGATGATCTGTTCCCCAAGTTCAGATCGGGGCCTCAACACTGCTCTTTCCAATTCAAGACAGCATCATTCAGGAACCCCAACTACCTCTACCCCCTCTATCTAAGCAGACCAGGCTCAGAACTGAGCTAGGCAATTAAACCTTCTCTCTGATGCCTCCCTGTATAAGCATCAGAAGCCCACCAGGATTTTCTCAGTCCTTCCATTAGATATTTCAGAAAGGAAAAAAGTATTACCTTTACAACTAACCCCAAGGACATTTGAAATTTTCCCATACCTTTCTCTTGCTCCTCTTCTTCTCCCTCTCCTCTTCCCCCTCCTTGTCTTCCTATCCACCCTCCTGCATGTCTTTATCTCGGACATTCCCCAAAGTTCAAGAATCTTCATTCAAAACCATCATTCACATAGCTTGTTAAACATCCTACCCATAGTCATCAATATTACTCTAAGACCTCACTGAAGCAGATCTCCCTATCCAGAGAACCATGGCTTTCTCTGCCTGGCAGCACATATACCAGCCCCCTTATATGTCAGCTGATAAATCTACAGCTAATTATGTCCCTGTCATAGCCCTGCTTGTAATGTCAGCCATTCTAGCGGGAATAATATTAGTGATGCAGTTTATCATACCATTCGTGATCACATTAGCATGAGCATGATCATTAATTAGGATGCCAATAAGATTAGCAATAATAGTGAACATACTCTGATCTAATGCAAGTGATTTTTTGGGTGGAGTTAGGACCTATGATTTCATCCTTGTGAGGAACTCCAAATGTAGAAACTCTTTACTGGAGCAATACATCTGTAACTTATTCTTAGAGAGTTGTCTGATTGAATATAATGGTCATAATCAAACATGGTCAAACAACTTTGTATTCAAGGCAGAAATTGAATCCAAGTGTTTCTGACTCTGAGATAGTCAGGTTCTCCGAATTCACTGCCATAGTCCTAGCAATAACATTAATAGGATAATACTAGATGGATGGTTTCACTGATATACAGAATACTCTGGTGAGGGAACTCCATCTACAAATGCAGGTCAACACCTTCTTGGCAACTTAAGAATCTTGAGCAGGTGCCTAGAGAGCTGAGATTTAACCAGTAAGTATCAGAAGGGGACCTTGAACCCAGATCATTCTAGCTCTGAAGCTGGCTCTTTATACCCTACTACATAATACTTCTCTTTTTTTAGATTGGCAGCATGATTAATTGTACTATTGATAATCTCAGTAAGATGAGTCATGCTGTTGGCAATGTTGTGAGTAATAATATCAACAGCATTAGCCATGTGCTTTTAATATAACTGGCCATACTGGTAATTAATGTTGTTAATAATCACATTTACACTGTTATTGGAAGTATTGTGAGCAATGCTATTGACAACGCTTTTAGAGATAACAGTAGTTTACCAATGCTGGCATTAATACAGCAGGCGAGAATACTATTAATGATAGTCATAGCACTATTGGTAATCCTATTAGTAACATCATTAGTAGAAATATGACCAACTTTATAATAACAATAGCTAGCATTTGTATAGCACTTTTCTTTTTACAATGTGCTTTGTAGATATTAACTCATTTGGCCCTTACAATAATCTGAGAGGTAAGTTCTATTATAGTCACCATTTTACAGCGGAGAGAACTTGCCCAAAGTCATACAACCAATAAGTGTCTGAGGCTAGACTGCTTAACACCAGGTTCAAAGCTCTGAGCCATCAATAATACTAGTGATCATATTAATAGTAATTATGATTAAGTGATTATATTAAGTGCTAATAATTAATATTTGTGATTCTATTATCAATACTTTAGCAATACTAATAACAATACTATCAGTGGTATTAGTAGCAGTAATATCTTGGTAACAACTCTTTCATGAGCAATCGGCATTAGATTGGGTACTGAACTAGTATCACTCTTCATACAATTATTGTCAGTACAATTAGCAGTGCTAATAACAACACTACAAAGACATAGACAGTATACTCGATCACCCTGTTAGCAATTGTTAACAAAACCTGCAGCAATGCTGTGTATTATACTCCTGGTAATCATGTCAGTTATAGTAGCTGGCAATGCTAGGAGAGCTCCCCGTGGTACTCATGGTAAAACTCTTAACTGTTCCATAGTAATGCCGCCAGTAATGTTAGTTAGCTATAGTATAAGCAGGGCTGTATCCCCTCATCCCCGCAATTGTCGCTCTAACAGCCCAGGGGAGCCCGGCAAACTGACACTGATGTGAGCCGGTAATAGCTGGCAGGAAACTCCGGGTGAATCAGGGATGCTGTGCCCTGGGACAGAGGGACCCCCCGGAAGCCCTTCTTCCCCGCCCCCTTTCCCTTTCACCGGTATCGTCTTTCCCGGAGGAGCTTCTGGGGCAGGGCTGTGGGCTCCTTTGGCAAGGTGTCTCCCCTCAGCTGGGGTGGGGGAGGAAGATGAAAGGTAGCCATTGCCCAGATCTAGCTGGTTGGGGATTGAGGGATGGGGAGGGAGAACTGAACCGAACCGGGATCAGGTAGGGAGCATAGCATAAACTATGTGCGTGCGGTGGAGGCAGAAGGCACGGCCATCCAGGGGATCTCTCACTCACCTCTCAGGAGAAGGACGAGCGGAGTCAGGGAGGCGCTGAGGCTTGGGGCGCGGAGCCCGCAAACTTTGGCGCCCCCGGGGGCTGGTCCTGCAGCAGAAAGGAGATTGCAGAGGGGACTGCAGAGCAAGAGGAAGAGGGAGAGCTAGAGGGAGGGCGAGCGCAGGGAGAGGACGCTATAAAGAGGGCGCGGAGCCGGGCCCCAGAGCACCGCACAAAACCCCCTTTCTTCCCCCCGGGCGCCCCGGCTTCCCTCCCCTCCCCTCCCCTCCTCCCTCTCTTCTCTTCTCGCCCCCCGCCCCTCCGACAAAACCGTCCTGGGCCAAGAACAGCTTCTGTCGCCCCAACTAGGGGGCTTGGAGATCACGGGTTATGGCTTTTTCTCAGTCTGGCCCCAGTAGCACCAGAGAAGGGAGACAGAAAGGACAAGCGAAGTAGGACATTATTCTGGGGACAAGGAACAGAAGACAGGCGGAGAGGGAGGCGGAGGGAAGGAGGCGGGGCGGCTCCTTAGACCAAGGCAAAGTAAGAAGCTGCTGCTACAGCAGAACGGATGGAGGTTAGATTGCAAGAAGGACTTCCCGTTGATTCTGAAAAGGATGGCTAAAGGGATCAAGGGGAGAGTAGCACATCCCTGAAAAGTAGACCGCTCCGTTTTTCTCTTGCCCATCCCCACTCCCACCCTGACTCAGTGCATGGCGAGGGAAGGGGAGGGGAGGAAGAAAAGCAAAGTAAAGAAAGCCCTGGTCCTGGAGTTATAAGGATTTGAGTTCAAATATGACCTTGGACATTAATTAGAAGTGTAATTCTGGACAAGTCACTTAACCCTGTTTGCCTTAGTTTCCTCATCTGTAAAATGAATTGGAGAGGGAAATACTTCAGTTTCTTTGCCAAGAAAACCCAAATGTTCAGTCCCGAAGAGACTGAACATAGTTATAACATGGACCTGAAATGAATTCCTCTGCTCCACCCATTCTCTGTAGCTTGCTTATTGTTTTCCTGAGTTCTCTCACTCCGAAGGGTAAAGATAAGGTGGGACTGATATTGCAGTAGCAGAAGTGGGAATTAGACCACAGGTGAATTGGGCAAGCAAAGAAAGTTAAACCTCTAGAGTTCTCAGAGATAAGAAGGGCATTATATAGTGGAGCACTGTTAAGGCAGAAAAGAGGGCTAGGAAGGGGCTGGTGGACATTAGGATGACATGAGAGGGATTAGGTGAACTAGTTAATATAGATGATGAGCAAAGCAATATGCAGTTATTTAGTGTAAAGGAAATCTCCTAGGCCAAGCTGCTTCCATAGAGGAATGTTGTAGGCGCCTTGGTGCCAGAGGGTGGACCAGAAACACTGGCCGGAACAGAATGCTGTGGTGCCCAGAATACTAACCATTTTCCCCTACCATCCCCCAGGAACTCAGGAGCTTTGCTTCCCTTCTCCTTCAGGACCTTAGCCTGGGTCTTTCCCAGACTTTCTTTACAGCACCAGGGAGACCAGACATGGTCATTGGCAGGACAGATGGCTGGACAGATGGACGCCTAGACTCTTTCAGGGGCTGCTCAGTCACTCTCTACCCACCCCTTTTGTTTTCTTTCTTTTGTGACATGGGAGGCTTTGCAAAAGTACTTTGAGATCCTCACCAAAAATCACCCTACATGATCTAAGTGTCAATGAAGAGGAAAAAAGGAGGGGGTTCAATCCTAATCTTGGGTTCATCTCAGGGGAGAGCAGAGAAGGCTGATGGTGGAAGAAATTAGAATTAGACAGTAGGAGGGACTCTGAACAATGATGTGAAAAAGGGAAAGAAAGAATTGCCATCTCCTTCCAGGTTGATAGGAAAGGGGAAAAAATGTTGGAACCTGGATATTGGAGTGGTTGCAGGGGGAATAACACAATGATTTCTAGAAATTTAAAAAAGATTGTCTGGGATTGGACAAGGGCTAGGGGAAGGGGGGTTGGGGGCATTCCCTTCTCTGCTGGGTCACCCTCCAGTTTCTGGCCCAGTTTAAACCTTGCCAGACAGCAGCCAAGGGAGTGAAATTCAATCGCACAAGCCGCTTGTGCCCCTTTCTCTTGGGAGCTGAGCTGGGGGAGCCCCACTGTTTCTTGGTTAGAGACTCAAAAGACATCTACACTGTTATGGTGCAGAGGCTATGGTAGGAATAACAACTTTGAATATCAGAACTGTCAGAGTAACTCCCCCTAAGTGCATTCTGAATTCACTCTAATAGCATTAATCTGCCAGTGGCAGCATAAGGTAACTAACTTTTCAGAGCTAAACTCTTGATATGACTGGCATTATTATTATTTTAGTCACATTTATATTATTCAGAGGCTTCCCTTCCAGCTATCCTTACCATCTTAACAACTATGGAGCTGGGAATTTCTGACCAGGAGAAAGTGGGTGTTTTAGGACAGAAAGATCAACATATCTTTACATCTCCACCACCAGGATACAGCTCTCCCAGCCACTCCTGCCCAAGAGAGAGGGTGAAGAGAAATGAATCCCCTAGATAGCAGGACTTTCCAGGGAAGGGGATTAAACTTCTTGCCAAATCGATTGCATAAAGCTGACTTCCAAACGCTGCAGTCTATCCTGAAGTCCTTTGTGCATCTTCTCGGTTACTTTTTAAATTATGTATTTATTGTCATTGACTTTTCAGCAAGCTTCCTTAGACTAAGAAGCTTTCAAGGATTTGAAGAATGCCAGTCACTCAAATTCCATGATCTTCATCTCTCCCTTTTCCCCCCTCCCCCCCTCCCCAGGGCCTGGAAGCCAGACTTTCTAGCTACTACGCCTTCTTCGGTTTTTTCAGAAACCCCATAGTCCTTAGTGTCTAGTTAGTGAAATTGTGAATTTCACTTCACGGGAAGAATGAAAGGTAGACTTCAGACTGAACTGCCTACGGAAGAGACATGTGAGCCTTTTCAATTTAAGTTATTTCATACGTATAATGGGTATCATTTTTCTTGCTTTATCAATAGGGGAGGCTGGCTAGTGGCTAGAAGCAGGGAACGAATTCGGAATTGGAAATTTTAAAAATAAATCAAGTATATTAAAAGAGTATTGGATAGGATAATTGTGGATTGCGTCCCGCCCCTCGGATACCACTTAACTCTCAATCATCTACTGTCTACTACCTCCCCTCACCTCAAAGGTCGGAGAAAGAACAGAAGCCCCTGAACACCACCCCCACCCCAACCTCCAGGCTCCTCACGTGGCACGGACACCTGGGGACTTTGCCAAGTCTGTGCCAGCCGCCACCTCTGGGGGAACGGAGCAGGAAGGGAGCCGGTAGCGGAGGGGGGTACGGAGCGGAAATCGCCAGCACGCAATTACACAGCAGCTGCGCGGGGAGAATCGAGGCTTTGAGAAAAACTGAATAGCGGGGTGAAATGCCTGGGTCGTCGGCTCCAGTGGAGGAGGGGGAGGGGAACGAGTCTGGGGAAAGGAAGCCTGGATTCAAGACGTAGAGAATTGGAGGGGAGGGGGACGCAGCGGGGAGGACGGAGAACGGAGGGCGACGCAGGTGTCTTGCAACCTCCCTGGTAAAGGAAAGAGATGGGTTTCCCTCCTCTTTCCTGACGTTTCCATATCCTGCAGTAGTGTTGGACTCTCCCTGCATCTTCCATATCGGGCAATGGACCATCTCATCCCTTTCTATCTTTCATTCTCTTTTGTTCTGTGCATCTCTGTTTTTTCTAACTCCAATTCTCTCTCCTCCTTTTCAACATCTCCCCTCTCCACTTGATCTCAGTTTCAGAAGACCTTCTTCATCCTCTCCATCCCCAACCCTAGCTCTTAGGTTGCATCTCACGACTCCTGGCTCTTCTTCCTTCTTTTTCCTGAGATTCTTCTTACATGATTTAAAACAGGAAGTGACTCCTGGGAATCATCTAATCCTGGGCTTCTTAAACGTTTTTCCATTCATGACTCCTTTTTGCCCTAGAAATTTTTATGTGACAAGTATATTGGTATATAAAATAGGTATACAAATCAAACATTTACTGATAATAAATCATAATTTTGCGACCCCCATATTATTCAGTTACGAGACCCCTTTGGGGTGGAGATGCAAATTTAAGAAACAGGGATCTAATCCATACATATCCCCATTTGCAAATTGCTTCCCTTTCACCTCAGTCTCCCTCCCACTACACGTCCTTTCCCCTGTGTGGGAACTGTGAGGGAGTAAGGGTATTATTGTAGGAATGGGAGCCGAAGTAGTTAAATGCTTTCAACTTCTCTGGAGAGCGAACGTCTCCACTGGCTATTTTATTAATCTACAACGATCGGTTAATATTTCGACATTGTTCGGTTCTCTCCCGCCCTCCCGGCCAACCCTGCCGAGTTTTCTGCAAAGGGAAGCACCAGTTCAAATTCTATTAGTCTTCAGGGCAGGTGCATAGCCTCCCGCCCTGGCTCGCCTGGACTTTGGCACAGCTCTCTGCAGTGCGGGAAATGGAGAGCGTCAGTAAGTCCTTTCTCGTCTCGCCGAGTCTGTCTAGCAAGGAAAATCTCCGAAAGAAGGAAGGTAGCGCAGACCCAGTGCAAACATGCCCCATCTCCAATTCGATTCTTAATTTATTTCCCAGTTGGACTAGATCCAACAATGGGAAGGAAGGCCGCTAGCTGGACTGGGGCTTTGGAGAGGACGTCCCTAGGTTTCGGCGTAGCAGTAGGTCCCATAAGCCGGCTGATCCGGCAAGGGGAAACCGAAGCTGCGGACTCCGGGATCTGGGAGGCCCCCGCACCGAGGCCGCGGGGTGGTGATGGGGAAGCGTACACTGCCGTCTGCCAGCCATCCTCCGTCACAGCGGTCCAGGCCCGAAAACTTCCAGGCTGCATAGAGGTGGCCAACCTTGGCCAACACGGCCCCGCGCCTCGCGCAGGCTCCTCTGGCCTCTGCTAACGTCAGTCGGCCGGGGACAAAGAACACGTGGCCTGGGAGGAGTGAAGGGGTGAGGCTAAGATTAGGCCTCGCCTAGAAGGCGGGGAGTAAGAGGTGTGGGACTGACTCTGGCTGGATGAAAACTTTGTGGACCCGCCTTTTAGAATGGTCCTTTTCCCCCCACCTGGTTTTCTAGTACCAGTCCCTTTCCTTAGCTCGCCTTTTTTCCCTCCATCCTCTTAACCAAGCATTCTCCATTTAACTTTTTCTTCTGACCATTCCATATTTCTCAGGCCCCGCCTTTGTTTCCCAGTAGATCCCTCCTCTTTATTTAAATTAAGACCCCGTCCCATCTCTTTCACTGTCTCAGTCTATCTGTCTCTTTGTCTCTCTGTCTTTGCCTCCCGGTCTGTGTCTCTCCCTTTCTCCTGCCTGATTTCGACGGTTCCTCACCTTCTCTATCTCCCTCCCTTGTCTCTTTCTGTTGGTTCAGACCTTGCCTTTTATCTAAACTCGACCTTACCCCATTTTCTAGCTTAGCCAAATTCCAGGTACCTCTTCTTCTAAATCCTCATTCTTTAGCCCCCACCTCATTCCAGGTCCCATTTTATTTTTTAATCTCTCCCATTTAGATGGCCCTCACCTTTATCTAATCTCGCCCCATTGGGTTGGCCCTCCTTTCTCCTCCTTTCCTTCCTCTTCTTTTTCTTCCGACTCTCTCTCCTCTTCTCTCTCCTACTTCCTCCATCATCTTTTCACTACCCCTGTCTCAAACCCCTCCTCTTTCTCTAGGCCCAGGCTCCGCCCCTTTCTCTAATCCCGCCCTAGTTCTTTTAGCCCCGTCCCGTTGACTTGGTTCCTCCTTTTCTCCAGCCCCATCCTCCACCCAAATCTCTCCTATTTTCTCCTGCTTCCCGGGGTCCCAAAACTATTCTTTAGCTCTAGGAGCCTCGTCCTTTTCTTCCTCTTTGCCAACCCCACCTCCTTCCCCAGCACCCACTCCCTGTACCCTGCAGCGCGGAGGTGAAGCAGAAGGCGTCATAGCGATCCCGCTGCTTGTTTCGGGGTCCATAGCTGCGAATCCCTGGTGGGCCCCGGCCCCCACAGGACGCACGTGCTGTCAGCACTGGGTAACGCACGGAGCCCTCCAGGAGCCAGCCCGCGTTGCACCAGTCCAGACCTTCGGTCCACGCTGTGGGCAGGACCGGGAGAGGAGGGGCTGTCACCTCCCATCTTCTCTCTCATCCTCCCCTTTGCCAAACCACCTCCTTCTTTACACCCACATCTCTTCACGTGGCTCCCGTGGTGACCCGGGGCCCGGGAGAGGAGGATGGGGCAAGGAGCCGGGGCAGGGGCTGTGGCTCGAAGTCTGCTCACCCTGGTAGAGCTGCGGGTACGTGGCCAGCCTCCCGTCCTGCTCCGCACATGCCTGCTTAGCTTCGTAGTAATTAAACTGGTATCGGCCCTGACTGGGCTGGTACGGGAACACTACACCTGGGGGTGAAGAAAAAGGGGCTGAAGGGGTGTTGGGGGCGGGGTATGGAAGGTTCACTGGGGAGAAAGAGACGGCCGACTTCCTTACCCTCCAGCCTGAGGGTCAACGCCAAGCTTTCATCCTCCAGTCCATTGATGAGCTCGCAGCGGTATCTCCCCTCATCCTCCAACGCCACACTCGTGATCACCAAAGAGGCATCCAGCTTGTGCCCCTTCCTCATCCTGGCACGGTCTCCCAGGGGCCCATAGCCCCGGGCATGGTGCCCATTAGTAATCAGGATCAATGTTTCCCGTAGTTCCCCAGGCTCCACTTTGCTCCAGCGTACCTTGTAGCTGGGGGGTGGGGTGCCCAGAACGCAGGGTAGGGTGACCGTGGCACCGCGGCGAGAGTGAATGACCTCATGGATGGGGGGCAGGAGGTAGTGGGGACCAGGGTGGGGTGCTGGCAAAGGGGGCCAGATCGACAGGGACACCCTGACCCCAAACTGTCTTCTATGACCGATTCCAGCCCCTGCCCATCTCCCTACCCCACCCCATTCCTCTTTCCTCCCTCTAGGTGTCCCTCAAGCCTTTATCCCTTCTTCTCAGTATCTCATCAGTCCCCACCCTCCTTCCAATGTCTTCCATTCAGTCCCAGTCCCTCTATCCCAGGGTCTTCCCAGCCAACCACTTCTGTCGGTAGGCTGGGACCATCTTACCTGGGTTCCCTGTGCCTTTGTGGTAGATGGCAATACCTAGGGGAAAGAGGAGGCTCCAAAGGGCAGGGAGGATTAGTTGATTAGGCATGACAGACACTCAGCTAGAAAGGGATCTGTAATGACAGTCATAACAGGGCAATCATCATTTCAGAAAACGAAAAAAGAACATTTGTATGGGCCTAGAAAACAAAAGGCATGGGGGAAGGGTGTCAGAGTGAGGTCTGAGCAGGCATTCTCTGAAGAGAGGTGCCCACCTGGGTTCCATCTTCAATGGAGGCACAACGGCAGGATCTGAATTTGGTAGCAGGAAGAATCACAGGCAAGATTGCTGGAGGGAGACAGTGGAAGGGAGTTAAGGAGATAAGGAAAAGACCCGACAGAGTCTCCCCAGAAAAGAACAAGGGACAAACATAATTCAGCAGTAAAACTAGAAGTTAGACAGCAGAAAGAACATTTCTTCTTGGAAAGGAGGAGGAATCAGAATGGGGAGTAAGGGAGGAGAGTGACTTTTTTTTTTTTTTAAGAAATCTTGAGTAAGGAGAGACACTGCTATCTGGCAGAACTGGGGATCTAGAGGGGAAAAAAGACTGAAACTAGCTCAAGGATAATGAAAAAGATAGGTAATATCTATTAAAATGATGCTTTCTACTTTTCAAAGCATGCCCGAATTATTTTGTTTGGATATCTCCAAGCACAGAGAAGGGTGGGAGAAGGGTCTACTTCCTTACCAAGAAGAAGCTATCTCCGGAGGGTAGCAGAGTAAGGGAGTAATTAGTAACCTCTTGCCCTGTTTGAGAAAGAGAATCTTGTTGAAAGTTGTTCCCATTTCCAGAATCTCTGAATACTTTATAGCACAAAGATCTCTTAGCACATTACAAGTCTAGTTAGTCTCTTATCTTCCCTTCATCTCCCACCCCAAAAGATGCATGTTCATTTCCAAGGACTGAAGAGAGGAACTGAGATTCTAAGACTCATCCTGAATTATTCCATAAGTCTAGGCCAGGCATGGGGCTCAGATGTCCAACTTCCCAGTCTGGCACTGCATCTGCTAGAGCTTATTGCCATAGGAACAAAGGGAAGATGCTAATCCTAGATGGAAGGAATGATGGAATGTGGACAGTGGGAGATTTGTGGGCCAATAATGGGCATTTAGGAAACATTTCTTTGGCTGGTTCTGAGTTGGAGGACATAATTAATGCATGATATCCTGACAATTGGTATTGAGGAGTGGGCAATTTGGGGACTATCTTTCCCTGAAGGTCTCCAGAATTCTCCTTGAGTTGTGCTGGAAGAAGGGATAAGCTAGCTTGCTTCCCTTTGTAAGAGAGAAGGGAAAATTGTTTATAAAGAAATGGATATAACTACATATTATGTTCCTACTGTCTCCACTCTTTCTTATGAACCTTCTCCCAGCCCAGAAGCTTTCTTACCTTTCCACTCTGTGTTCTGGTCCTGGGCCTGATCTCAGCATCGCTTGAGAGAAGAGATTCATTCGGTGAGACCCAGACACCCAACTGCTTCAAAATCCTGACTTCTTCTGCCCAACCCCCTGTCTGTCTGTTTGTCCTTTACTTCCCTGTCCCCACCCTATCGGAAGCACAATTTCCCATTGTCTCTGCCTTTCTCTCTATTGTTGTATAACAGATACCCTTTCTTTTTCTGATGGGGAATGTCAACGAAATGTCAACAGCTGGGGATGTGGGATGCAGGGCTGGCTGGCACAGGCCACCGGAAAAATGGCCAGGGATTCAGAGAGGGGGGATAGAGCAATTTAAGGACAAAGAAGGCATGGGGTTCCAGAGAAGAGAGGGTTGAGTGGGGCAACATCCCAGTGTCTGAATTTGAGGAGCAGAGGAAGAGGGGGATAATGGACACTAGGGCAGCTTGAGTACCAGACCTGGAGTCAGGAAGACTCACCTTTATGTGACTGGGTAAATCAATTAACCCTGTTTGCCTTAGTTCCTCATCTGTAAAATAAGCTGGAGAAGAAAATGTCAAACCACTTGAGTATTTTTGCCAAGGAAACCCCAAATAGGCTCATGAAGAGTAAGGCACAAATGAAATAACTGAACAACAACAAAATAATGGGCACTGGGCCCCCCTCCATAGAGACTGAATGAAACTACTACTACTACAACAGAAGAGACTGAAGTTAAACAACAAAGATGCATGTCTAGGAGACACTGAAATAGGGAGTTGAAGCTTTGAGAAACTCTCTGAAAGACTCGTTTGTTCATTCATTTCTTTACTCCACTTTCTCTAGTCCTAAATGATAATTATATTTTCTGAGTTGAAATTACTGTAAAAAAGGAATATTCCTGTTTGATATATATGATATGATAAAATGAGTGCATTTTACTGTTGAGAAGCCCAACCTGGTCTAATTTCAGTACTTCCTAATTCCTATATCCTAATATTTTTAGATTTTATTGTTTGTTTTTTTCATTTTTATATCCACTAAATTTCTCCCAGAATTCCTCATCCATCCCTCAGAAGATTATTCCATAAAATAAAGGTATTCCCACACTTAAGAATCTTCTACCTCTGCAAAGGCATTGAAAGGGTGGGATGGTGTTCTCTTCTCACATATCTTTTTTGAGATGAAGCTTATTCTTTATAATGCTACGATATTCATTTTCCAATCAAGATGGTTGTTCTTTCTTTTACATTAATGGATAATGATGTATGTTATTTTTTTGCCCCTGCTTACCTCACTCTGCCTCAATTCATTTTAGGAAGCTATCACAAAAGTGCTGTTCTAAAAACATCCTGCTCTTATTTAAACCCATTTCTTTTATTCTCTCCTCAGTGTAAAGGCAAGAGCCCCATCTTCTGTAGCATAGAAAATAGACTTAAATAATCCCTTGGTCTTTTCTTATTTGTTAAATATATGTCTAAATATTATGCAACACATAATATTCTGCTGCTTTCTCCCTGGGTCTCTCTTAAGCCTTCACTCTTCATTCTCTGTATCCTTCAGACTCTGGAAAGCCTTAAGATTCTCTCCAAGATAAGACCAGCAGAATCCAGTACAAGGGGACCCATATCTTACAAAAAACAAAAAAACCACAGAATTTTTGCATTGGAAAGCTAACCCCCAACTATCTAGTTCAATCCAAAAGAAATTTTTTTCAGAAAGGAATCCCTACTATAACATGTCTGATCACTCGGTTTTTAGTTGAAGATTTCCTGTGAGAAGAAACCCTACCTCCTGGAGCAGCCCATTTCAATTTTGAACAGCTCTAATTGTTGGGGAAATCCAAATTTAACTTTCACTTATTGTTTCTGTTTCTTACTTCTGGGGCCAAACAGAGCAAATCTTATTCCTTATTTATACAACAACATTTAAAATACTTGAAAAGGGTTATCAAGTTATTTCTCACTATTTCTCACTATTTCTCCTCTTCTCTTCTCCAGTCAAGTCAAGAAGCATTTATTAAATATTTACTATGTACCAGGCATTGTGCTAAGCACGCGGGATTCCATTATACGTCAAAAAGCCAATCCAAAAATCCTCATTCTCTTCAATCAATCCTAATAGGAGACTTTGATGATCCTGGTTGCCTCCTCTGAAAGCTCTCCAGCTAGAGTTCAGAATTGAATGCATATGTCAGGAATGGTCTGATCAGGGCAGAGAACAGAGAGACTATCTGCTTCTTATTTCTGGAAGCAATTTTCCTCTTATTGAAGCTCACTTGTTTTTTTAAAGTTCACATCAGAAAACAAAATTAATTAAAAAAAATAAACCTCACATTAGCTTTGTTGTCTGTCATGTCCCATTATGGGCTCATATTAAACCTTCAGCCCACTAAAGCCCTTAGTTCTTTTTCAGACAAATTGATGTCTAACCATGGTCCCCCCCATCCTGTACACGAGACATTGACTTTTGAATCCAGTATCACATTAGTCTTTATTGAATTTCATATTAGATTCAGCCAAATGCTGTCAAGATATTTTTGGATCCTTTCATCCTCTTGTGTTTTGACTATTCAGCTCTGTGTCATCTGCGAATTTGATGAGCATGACATCCATCCCTTTATCTAAATCACTGATACAAATGTTAAATGGTTTCTATTTTTCCTTCCATTGATCTTCACTCAAAAGCTCTCCATCATGCTTCCTTCCATGGTTCTTAGATTTCCTCATACTAGGGTGCCTTCTTAAAATACAATGTTATGCCCCCAGTCTTCATTTCCTCACCCTTTTATCTATTCTGTTTTTTTAAAATAAGGTATCTATATCCATCCAGAGCTATGGTCTAGCCATGGATTTCATTCCATCCAACTTCAGTCAAATTTGCCTCCTAAATAAAGACATTTTGTTTATTGCATAAATGTTGAGGATTTATATGTCATTATTTGATATTACAGGTTTTATTACAAATTCCTTTTTGGGAGGTTTTGTCACTTGTGAGCTTATGCACATACAAGAAGCTATCCTTCCTTTTATTTGGCTGCTGTTTACAGCATTTGGTTTAAGGAATACACCTAAACATTTTTTTATTCTTTTTTTCATTATAGTTTTTTATTTACAAGATATATGCATGGGTAATTTTTCAGCATTGACCCTTCTAAAACCTTTTGTTCCAACTTTTCCCCTCCTTCCTCCCACCCCCTCCCCCAGATAGCAGGTAGATCAATACATGTTAAATATGTTAAAGTATATGTTAAATACAATATATGTATACATACCCATACAGTTATTTTGCTGCACAAGAAAAATCAGACTTAGAAATAAGGTAAAAAATAACCTGAGAAGAAAATCAAAAATGCAAGCGGACAAAACAGAGTGGAAATGCTATATTGTGGTTCACACTCATTTCCCAGAGTTCTTTCTCTGGGTGTAGCTGGTTCTCTTCATTATTGAACAAATGGAACTGATTTGGTTCATCTCATTGTTGAAGAGAGCCACTTCCATCAGATTTGATCATCATATAGTACTGTTGTTGAAGTGTATAATCATCTCCTGATTCTGTTCATTTCACTCAGCATCAGTTCATATAAGTCTCTCCAGGCCTTTCTGAAATCTTCCTACTGGTCATTTCTTACAGAACAATAATAGTCCATAACATTCATATACCATAACTTATTCAGCCATTCTCCAGTTAATGGGCATCCACTCAGTTTCCAGTTTCTAGCCATTATAAAAAGAACTGCCACAAAGATTTTTGTACATACAGGTCCCTTTCCCTTCTTTAAGACCTCTTCGGGATATAAGCCCAGCAGCAACACTACTGGATCAAAGAGTATGTACAGTTTGATAACTTTTTGAGCATAGTTCCAAATTGCTCTCCAGAATGGTTGCATTCATTCACAACTCCACCAACAATGTATTAGTGTCCCAGTTTTTCCACATCCCCTCCAACATTTAGCATTATCTTTTCCTGTCATCCTAGACAATCTGAGAGGTGTGTAGTGGTATCTCAAAGTTGTCTTAATTTGCATTTCTCTGATTAATAATGATTTGGAGCATCTTTTCATATGGCTAGAAATAGTTTCCATTTCTTCATCTGAAAATTGTCTGTTCATATCCTTTGACCATTTACCAATTGGAGAATGGCTTGATTTCTTATAAACTAGAGTCAATTCTCTATTTTTTTTGGAAATGAGGCCTTTATCAGAACCTTTGACTGTAAAAATGTTTTCCCAGTTTATTGCTTCTTTTTAAATCTTGTCTGCATTAGTTTTATTTGTATAAAATCTTTTTAATTTGATATAATCAAAATTTTCTATTTTGTGATCAATAATGATCTCTAGTTCTTCTTTGGTCACAAATTCCTTCCTCCTCCACAGGTCTGAGAGGTAAACTATCCTATGTTCTTCTAATTTATTTATAATCTCATTCTTTATGCCTAGGTCATGAACCCATTTTGACCTTATCTTGGTGTACGGTGTTAACTGTGGGTCCATGATCTAGGTTCTGCCATACTAATTTCGTTTTCCCAGCAATTTTTGTCAAACAGTGAATTCTTGTCCCCAAAGCTGGGATCTTTGGGTTTGTCAAACACTAGATTATTATAGTTATTGACTATTTTGTCCTGTGAACCTAATCTATTCCACTAATCAAGTGTTATCATCGAAGAGACATATCCTTTCCTCAGAGCTTGAAATAGACATAGGCAAGGTAACAGTATAAACAGGAGCAGAAGAAGGATTTAAGATAAATTTTTATTAATGCATCTATTTTAATGTCATGGGGGAAACACAACTGTGCTTCTTATGGCATGTAAGTATTAACTCTGTAGTAAGTAAAGGTGCATGTATTTTAATGATTAAAGCGATCAGTAATCTGTGGATTACAATTTTCAATACTGCCCTTTGGCTTGAAAATGACTTGTCCCAGCTCTGCCTTCCCTTTCCTCTCAATTCCTTTTGTCCCTGGTCCTTTCCCTCCTCCCTTGGACCAGTGACTCCCTAGAAAGAAGACAAACAGCCTCCTGTCTCCTCAAACAGGACACCCTGAACCGGATCATCTGCTTGGCCGTAAGCCAATCCAACCCAAATAAACAGCCTTCCTTTAGGAGGATGAGCTTGTCAGAGGCTCTATATGCCTTGGTTTTATCTCCATTTTAGGCTCTTGGGCAACAGTACTATGTTTCACAATAGAATAGTTTCTAGTAAGTGCTTTAAGATCTTCATAGGACAAAGGACAATAATAAAAATAAATAGAATGGACATTTATAAGGGAAAGGAAGACCATTTCATAGAATCTTAAAGAACTGATAGTGAAAATAAAAAGTAATTTTTATATAAGATATATGCTTTACCTATGTTATCTTGTTTTTTTTTTTAATTGTAAGCCCCTTGAGGGCAGGGACTATCTTTTTCTTATTTGTATATCTAGCACTTAGCACAGTGCCTTAATAAATGTCTGTTGACTGACTAAATAGAATTTTAGGTTTGATTTCCATTTTGCCAGCTCTATTTCTTTTGTTTCTGCTTATTGTTAATGATTCTTGAAGGAGGATGTTTGAGGCCAAGAGTTGGTGCCTTTGAAAAAATACTATCACACAATCTTTTTTTAAAAAGCTATCTTTTGCTTTTATGTCACTTTCATTTCCATAAATATTCCCCTTCATTACTTTCCAAAGAAAGGCATTCTCTCTTTTTTTTAAATTAATTTTTAATACACATTGTTTTATGAATTATGTTGGGAAAGAAAAATCAGAGCAAAAAGGAAAAACCATGGGAGAGTTTAAAAAACAGAAAAAAGACATGAACATAGCATGTGTTGACTTACATTCAGTCTCCTTAGTTCTTTCTCTGGATGCAGATGGCATTTTCTGACTAAAGTCTATTGGGATTGCTTTGGATCACTGAACTACCGAGAAGAGCCAAGTCTTTCATAGTTAATCATCGCACATTCTTGCCGTTATTGTGTACAGTGTATTCCTGGTTCTGCTTGTTTCACTCAGCATCAGTTTATGTAAATCTTCCCAGGCCTTTCTATAATCAGCTTGTTCCTAATTTTTTATAGAACAATAATATTCTTGTTCTGTAAGAAATGACCAGCAGGATGAATACAGAGAGGCTTGGAG
Source organism: Sarcophilus harrisii (assembly GCF_902635505.1). Lineage (NCBI taxonomy): Eukaryota > Metazoa > Chordata > Mammalia > Dasyuromorphia > Dasyuridae > Sarcophilus > Sarcophilus harrisii. The sequence goes on along the minus strand of NC_045429.1, from coordinate 358,913,398 downwards.
AGAGACTTACATGAACTGATGCTAAGTGAAATGAGCAGAACCAGGAGATCATTATATACATCAACAACGATACTGTATGAAGATGTATTCTGATGGAAGTGGATTTCTTTGACAAAGAGACCTAATTCAGTTTCAATTGATCAATGATGGACAGAAGCAGCTACACCCAAAGAAAAAACACTGGGAAATGAATGCAAACTGTTTGCATTTTTGTTTTTCTTCCCGGGTTATTCTTACCTTCTGAATCCAATTCTCCCTGTGCAACAAGAAAACTGTTTGGTTCTGCACACATACATTGTATCTAGGATATACTACGACATATTCAACATATATAAGACTGCTTGCCATCTAGGGGAGGGGGTGGAGGGTGGGAGGGAAAAATAGGAACAGAAGTGAGTGCAAGGGATAATGTTGCTAAAAAAAAAACTACCCTGGCATGGGTTCTGTCAATAAAAAGTTATTATAATAAAAAAAATGGGGAAAAAAAGAACAATAATATTCCATTACTTTCACACATCACAACTTGTTCAGCCATTCCCCAACTGATGAGCATCTACTCATTTTCCAGTTCTCTGCTACCTATGTTATCTTATTTGATCCTCATAACCACTCTGTGAGGAACTAATATCATCCCCAATTTACAGATTAGAAAACAGAAGTGACTTGCCCAAGGTCATACAGTTAATCAATGTCTGAGGCAGAATTTGTATTTGAATCTTCCTGATCCCAAGTCCAGCACTCTATCCTTTACTACCAAGTCACCACAGAGACCATTTAATAGCCCAACTTATTACCTACAACCAGGCTTTCATATCATTTTGTTTTTAAAAAACCCGAATTAATGCCAGGCCTTTTACATGCTTGCCAAAGGTAGAGCCCTAAGAGATGCTACTTTCTGCCTCTTGGACTCCTGGACTCCATAGAATATACCCTACCAGCTTGTGCTTGCCATGAGGCAGGTTTCTTGAGACTTTCAGCAGGGGTCCTCAAACTACGGCCCGCAGACCAGATGCAGCAGCTGAGGACGATTATCCCCCTCACCCAGGGCTATGAAGTTTCTTTATTTAAAGGCCCACAAAACAAAGTTTTTGTTTTCATTATAGAGCGGCCCTCCAATAGTCTGAGGGACAGTGAACTGGCCCCCTTTTAAAAAGTTTGAGGACCCCTGCTTTAGAGAAAACAGTAATACCATCTGTCTGGAGGTCACTGAGGGATGATTGAATTTTTAATTATCTTCCTTCCTGAGCAGACCTCTTCTTATTCACTGATACTCTATCTGCACTTACTCTCCAATGTTCTTCATATTTCCATGCCCTCTTTTTCTCAAAACCTATTCTGAACTCCCTGCTACGGAAAAACAAACCTTTTCTACAAATCTCAGCTGTCCATTCCTTCATTTTTATTTACCCCAACCTAATCCCACCAATGTCCCATTCTAGATCTCCTAACACTGTTTCCCTGTGCCCTCTGGAATATCTATTCTATGATAAACTTTCTTTCATCTTAAATCTCTTCCTCTTTTCATCTCCTGACTCTCTTCTGATGACGTATTTTTGATTACTCTTTATAACATTAACTGCACTTTCTCTTATACCATAATTAACTGGTTGTAATGGGGGAGCCAGAACATTTCCTGTCCTTCATTGTAACTTCTAAACTGCCCTGCCACAACGACTCAATAATTTCTTCTCTGAAGTTTATATTATCTTAATTGATCTTCCAATCCACATTCTGATGGCCATTACTTACAAACACTCAGGACATTCTCCCTTCTGGCTGAATGTTAGGGGGAAGTACACAAGTGGGGAGTCATAAGTGAAAGTACGAAACACTCACCATTCAGGATTAGTTGGGATTCTTAAGAAGTAGTAGCCAGCTTTTGGAGATCATGATCTGCCAGTGCAAATGGGAATATTTTGGAGAGTATTCCAGATGCTACACAGATGCTTGAAAGAGATAACCACAGAGAAAATTTCATTAAGTTTTTGATTATTTGTATTAAGAAAGACATAAAACAGGGAAATATACTCACTAAATTGTCATTGAAGGCTTTGTATTGATTAAATTAAACCACATTACAAAGCCTTCTAAACATTATGCATACTTATGAACTCAGGATAACTCTACACACGAAAGACCAAGTGGATAAAGAATGCTTATTTTTTGAATATGATATGAAGTTGGATGGTCAATCCATAGAGCTGGTCCAGTTATATGAATTTTGTTAGACACTAAGGATAGTCAATGAACTAGTTCCGAACTGAATAGGAAGAAGAAGGCAGGGTTGTATACTTTTGGAAAAAAGCAATCACTTCCAAGTTTAAGTCTTTTCCCCCAGGGACCAAATGGGTATGTAGAGGAAAGAGTTTGTCCTGATTAGAAGTGAGGAGAGGTGAGGAATGTTTTTGATTCCAGGTCCTTGCTATATTTTTTCAGCAAATATTCCTAGGTAAAAGCTAATTGATAGCAATTGGTTAGTTGATATTGGAAAGATTAACGATATTATGAGAGTACATCTGATGAGGGGCTCATGAATGATTGTATTAGATATCTCAACCCCTGATGATTATCCCTAGAATGTTGAGTAGGAGCAGTGTTCTAGAGACTGTATGCTAGTTCAAGAATGGACTGGAAAGTATACTCTCAAGTATTTCCCTGAATCAAAGGGCCTGATGCTTTAAGGCTGCAAAGTGAATAATACCACTGTCTCTGAAGAACCCCCCCCCCAAAATGGAGAGATTGATGGTGCGAGTAAATAAGTTACAGCACATTGTTGTTTCTGCTGCTGCTGTTGTTGCTGAGTTATTTCAGTCATGTCCAACTCTTTGTGACCCCATTTGAGGTTTTCTTGGTAAAGATATTGGAATAGTTGCCATGTCCTTCTCCAGTTCATTTTATAGATGAGAAACTGAGGCAAACAGGACTAAGGGACTTGCCCAGGATCACACAGCCAATATGTTTCTAAGGCTATATTTGAATTCAAGATGACAGGTTTTCCTGACTCCAGACCTGGCACTCTATCCACTGAGCCACCAAGCTGTCCCAGATTGCATCATATTATTAACAAATAATTACAAAGGAGTTATAAAAAATATATATCATAAAAGAACTATATGGAGGTAGTTAGGTAGCTGGCCCTGGAATCAGGAGGTAAGTTTGAATCTGGTCTCAAACAATGTGTGATCCTGGACAAGTCACATCACGGACAAGTCATGTCACTGACAAATCACATCACCAACAAGTCACATCACCCTGATTGCCTCTCCCCCAGAAGAAATATATAACTGGGGGAGGTGGGCTAGCTATATAGTGAAATTTAAGTAATCTATACAACAATGACTTTAGACCAACTATTTCACTGTTCCCAGGTTCTCCATCTATCTGTGCTACCCAATGAGTCCATAACAGGATAAAAGAAAAAACATCAAATTAAAAGTATGTATGTAAATGTTACACATTATTATTATTACAGAAGTATAAAAGTCCTACTGGGAGACTTAGGTGACTCAGCTCAGCAGAGAATGAAGCAGAGGCACCATGCCCTGAAATCAAGGGGATGATCCAATTCGGCAGGGAGCCAGCCCAGCTAAACAAGAGAACAACTTATTCTTCAGCTCTGTCATACTCAGGAATGAATTTGGGGGGGCTCTGAGAAGTCAGAAAAGGCCTCAGAGAACCAGAAAGTACAGCCTGGGAGGGTCTGGGGGGTGGTAAGAGGATGAAGGGGATGGGAGGGTATGTTCTGTAGCAATCACTTTCAAGTTTAAGTATTTTCCTCCAGGGACCAAATGGGTATGTTGAGGAAAGAGTTTGTCCTGATTAGAAATGAGGAGGGGGAAGGAATGTTTTTGTATCCAGGTCCTTGCTGAATCTTTTCAGAAAATATTCCTGTGTAAAAGCTAATTGATAGCAATTGGTTAGTTGATATTGGAAAGATTAACGATATTATGAGAGTACATCTGATGAGGGGCTCATCTCAACCCCTGGTGATTATCCCTAGAATGTTGAGTAGAACACTGGTTCTAGAGACTCTGTATACTAGTTCAAGTGTGGGCTGGAAAAGTGAACCCAGAACCTATAACATCAACATATCAATAGGGGAATACATTACAAATTGCAGGCTACAGCGATACCCTAGCTGTAAGTCACAGGGTCCTTCTTTCCTTTCTTCCCCCTGCCCTCTTCTAGTTCTTTGAAGGAAAAAATGGGAAAGGAGTAATCATTTTGGCAATGGCTAAGAGGGAGGTCTCTCTAAGGAACAGGGGGCTTCACACTGACCCCAGACATCTCATCCCAAAATACCAATTGTTCTATCTCTCAGTTTGACCTCTTTTATTTTTCCTTCATTCTCCAAGAAGACCATGACATCAGGAAGGTGATGTTCTGACTTGCAAGTGAATGGTTTAGCCTCTAGTTTGTATCCAAAGAGCTACCACTCCCTTAGCTCTCAATAGCCAGCAAAAAGTCTAGGTTAGGAGTGGGAAAGGGGTATTTTTCTCCTCTGTAACACTAGCATTTATCTTGAGCAACATGTACTCCTACATATTTTGTATTCATGCCAGATTCCTTTCAGTCACCCTCTCCATTTTCTGTGGATGTTCCTCACTCTTCCAGGCCACTGAAATCCATATGAAGCTGAAACAAGACATTGCTTTCCATATTCCTTTCTAATCTTTTGAGACCTCTTGTTATATCCTAAGAGACCTCTTATTGTATCCCTTCAGAAATTGTGCCTTCCCCTGAAAAATTACTTGAGATATTTTACATCTACAAATACATATAATAACCATTAAGTTAAACATCAATACTTACAATGACAAGGATGATTATCCTGCAAAGGTCAGAGACAAAGTGGGAGGAAGAAAAAATGGTTAAGAACTATCTTCTGTCCAATCTCCTGCTCCTCAGCTGCAGAGGTTAATTCCAAATACTGTCAGTAACCTGGAATAAACCATGATTGTGGATATCTTTGGCTGATGGGAGGGAACTGGGAAGGATGAGGAAGGAGATTGGGCTGTTACTATGGCTAGAAGGGTGAAAAGTTCTAAGTATTCTTTCTAAAGACCAATAACCAAAACCCTTATCAAATCAGACAAGAAAGAGTCAGAACCAGGGAAGGTATCTACTGTCCCCATCCCAATTTGGAAATTGTCCAGTCATCTTCATCCTAAAGAGACCCTAAAGGGCAAGGGCAGGGGGAGTTTCTGTTCCTTAATTGGGGCCACCTGCAACAAAGAAGGGAAGTGGGTCCAAAACCCCGACTTCTTCCTTGCAGTGATCCTCGTAGAGTTCAGATTCACATTGGCCAGGCCATCTAGCTTTTCAAATTCTTTGTGCTACACACAGGAGGGGTCTTAGAATTGCTCTCTGGGAGGAAAAGATCAAGCTTGCAATGAATAAGAATTGCCTTTGGGATCCTACAGCCGAAAGGGTCCTGCCTTTAGGAGATGTAGCAGAAAGCTTGGCAAACTTGGAATTCAGCTTTTTTTAAAGCTACTCTCTCCATTCCTCTGTCTACCACTTATATATACATAGATTAACTTTCAATTCATAATGCTGAGGTTCAGAAAGAACCCCAAAAAGTTGGTGGTTGCAGACCACTGTTGTGAGGTATCTCAAAATAATTTAAAGGCTTGAACCCATATCCAAGAGGCAAAGTTTATTGTAATTGTAGGGCCAATTGAAGTGGGCCAAGTTCCAAAAGAATTAAGCAAAGAACCAGGAGCAAGGAGACAAATTTATCCAGTTTTTATGTCACTGGTGTGTTAATTTTATGGCCTAGAGGTAGATCTGAGTATGGTCTGAGGATTATCACTGACCAGCAGATTATCTATCTGATAGTCAGCAATGTTTGTAGGACTATCCTAAGGCCAGAAGACTTTAGATCTAATCATTGACACTGTTAGAACAGAAGCACTCTAAGGTAGGGGAGCTTTCTTATTGTTGTTTCCCCTGGAAGCTCTACTCCATCAATAATAATCTGAATCTTTTCAACTACTAAAAAAGATAAACTTTTAGGATTAAGGTCAGGTCTAGGTACTAGTCACTAATTAACTCTGTGGGCAAGTTCCTTAACCTGCCTGAGCCTAGATTTCATAGAACTTTCAAAACTTTGGAGATCATCTAGTCTAATTGCCTTCATTTCACAAATGTAGAAATTAAACCCCAAAGATTGTTCAGGTAGTAAATAGTACGATTTAAAAAGATTTTCTCACTACCAACCATAGTGCCACTATGCTTGGCTGCCTATTCTGTAAAATGAGGATAGTAATATCTGCTCTGGGAGGCAGAGGATAAAATGGAATAAGGGATGACAAAGTATTATATAAATGCAAGAAATTATTTATTTTGCTAGCTCACATGAATCTGGCCTTGGCTTATATGCCAGTAAAATTACAGAATCTGAGTCAGAAGTATTGATCTGTGGCAGTTGGGGACCGTATGGATAGAGCACTGGGCCTGGAGTCAGAAAGTTATTTTCTCATTTTTTCAGTTGTGTTTGGTATTAGGTTTCTTTTGTTTTCTTTTGTTTTTCAGCAAAGATACTAGAGTAGTTTATCATTTCCTTCTCCAGCTCATTTTACATGTGAGGAAACTGAGACAAACAGGGTTAAGAGTCACACAGAAGTAAGTATCTGAGGCCAGAAATGAACTCAGGAAGATCAATCTTCCTGACTCAAGGCCTGGCCTTCTGTGGCACTACCTAGCTGACCAGGAATCGGGAAGATTTAAGTTCAATAATTAAATATTAGTATTTACATAGCATCTACTATGAAACCCTGAGGGTCTTCCCTCCCAGACAGGGTTTTGGGTTTTTTTTTTTTAACAAGTAAAGAAAGTCATTTCTTTACCTCATTTCTTTCCTAGCCTTAATCACTGATTGGGCGTTATCTCAGTCAAACTGAGCCCTGTTAGGGCCTTAAAAAGGCCAAAGTATCTCATTACATCCAGGGCCATCTTGATCTATATTCTGCCACTGGACCCAGATGCTCTGGAGGGAAAAGTGAGACCTTGCACAGCCCTCCCTCACTTCAATCCAATTCCCTGATGGCATAATCCTCTTTGAGAACAAAGAACCCCAACAACTATGTGCTAGGCACTATGCTAAGAGCTTAGAAATATTATCTGATTTGACCCTCACAACAACCCTGGGAGACAGGTGTTATTATTATCCCCATTTTACTTTTGAGAAAACTGAGAAGGACAGAAGCTAAGTGACTTGGCTGAGACCAGATTTCAACTCAGGACTCCGGGCCCACTTCTCTATCTACTCCTCAGCTGTAAAAATGAGGTTAATAATAACACATAACTCACAAGGCTTTTGTGATGATTAAATGAAATAATATTTGTAAAAAGCATGTAGTGATTGGCACAAAGTAGGTACTGTATAAATGCTTATTTCCTTCCTCCCCTCCCTTCTCCAGTCCCTTCAAGCATTCTTCCCAAACATAATTTTCACTGGGTAGGTCTAAGATAATTTACAGTTGGGACAAAAACTTTGTCTTAGTGATAATTGTCTAAAAATTTTTATAGCATTTACTTATAGTAATTTATACTAAATTATATTTTACTTAATAGCAATTATTACAGAATCAATGATTCTGATCTATTTATGATGGAGAACTGGCCAACAAGAACTCAGTCCTTAAAGGTGTGAAAATTTTCACTGCCAAGTTTCAAGCCAACTTGTGGCACTCTGAAGGGGGAATATCATCATGTCCTCGTGACTGAGGGGGAAGAGCTATGTGGTGAGTGGTGAGTTTCAGAGGTAGAGCTGGAAGTAAGTTTATTTCTTCTCCTATAGGTTCTTCCTAAGACTCTCAGATGGGCAGTAATTAGTCGTCTCCCAGGACCCCAGAGTGCCTTTGCTGGTAGGAACTGAGAAGATCTTTCCAGAAGGGTTGCAACTTGAAACTTTTATCTCCAAAGACCAACAATAAAACTCCCTGAAATTCGACAGTCCTTCTTTGATCTCTTATTCTCCCAGGTCTCAAAGCTTCTCTTAACCTCAGGCTGGTTCCTCTGTTAATGTTGTTCCGTCAGGCCATAATCAGATAAAGTTTAGTTTCTATTTATTTACTTATTCTTTAGATCCAGATCTCACACTTTTGCGAACTTCAGAGGAAGAGAAGAGGAAGAGAAGGGCGAGTCGTTTAACCCGTTGAGTGGAGGAGAGACAGCGAGGCAGAGACAGAGATAGAGACAGAGAGAGAATGGGGGAAGAAGGGGGAAAGAGAGAGAGAGAGAGTTTTTGGCCACTATGAAGCCCCAAATCCAAGGAAGGACAGAAGTGTTACTCTCATTTCTCGCAGAAGAGAAACAAATAAAGCTAGGGAAGGAAGCGTTAGATAGTTCTACACTTCTCAAACGACAATATGGGCTCTGACTAGGAGCTGGAGGTATACTGGTGTGAAGTCCCAAATATTCTGCAAATTCCTTGCACCAATCACAGAAGCTTTGCACATGGTAAGTGCTTTGGTAATGATAACAGTGATAATGGCACGGAGTAAATGCTTAATAAAAGATTTTTTATTCATTGCACTTTACTAAACTTTAGTTTCCCAGGCTGCAATAATAATAATAATTATAGTAGCCAGCATTATGTAGCACTTTATATATTCCCTTAATTATCTTTGATGAGTCACCCTGTTAGCTAGGTATTATTATTATTATTATCCCCATTTTACAGATGAGGAAACTGAGGCGTTTAGGAGCTTGCCCAGGGTCATACAGTTAAGTATGAGTTGAAGTTGAATTCGAACTCAGGTCTTTCCTAGTCACCACTTATATAGTGGGGACAAAATACTTAGACGACTTAGTCCAATAAGAAGTGTGTGGAAAGTACTTCTTATTATGGAGTGAGCTATTAGTATTACTTTTAAAAGGCTGCAGGGAAGGAGGGTATAACGGGGAAGGTTTGAGAACTCTCGCTCTTCCTATGTCCCAACACACACAAGTAACCAACTTCAGAACGGAGCCTGAAAGCATCCGCGTTCCCATAGCAACCTGAGCATGTCGCGCGTCCGGTAGAAGATCGGGACTTCCTCTCTCACCCACCCACAGAGTTCATTCTATGGTCTCAGCGGTCTAGAAGGGCCCGAAGGCGGTACTTCCGGGAACATGGCGACGTGCAAGTGGATTCCACGTGTTTCTGCTAATGAACCCTGACAGGCTTCTGATCGTTGGAAAGGAGCTGGCTGCACGCCGGAAGGGAGGAAGAAGTGCTCAGAGGCGCAGAGACTGTGCTTCCGGAACTGCCTTCAGAAAGGTGGGAACGAGATCGCTGGAGGCCTGGGGACCCCGGGCCGGGGGGGAAGCCGGGGGCTTGGGCTTTTCGGGACAATTGGAGCTTAGTCAATCCGCAAGCATTTAGGCCCGGCGCGGTGCTGATCCTTAGGGAGGCAGAGAAGGACGGAAACAGACTCCGCTCCCAAGTAATCGATCAGAAAACGCTCACTAAGCGCTCACTGTGTGCCAGGCGTCGGGCTGGGGATCTAAAGGCAAAAGCGGTTCTAGGTGAAAGAAATCAGTGTTTATTACCTTGTAAATATCCGGATATTTACAAGGTCTGTATTCAGAAGGGAGTCGGAAAGAGAAAGAAGGCGTTGCTGAGGAGCCGGGGAGCCCTCTTGCAGAGGGTAGGACCTGAGCCGCCTTGACCGAAGTCAGAGCAAGTAAGAGGCGGAAGGGCGGGTGTGGGACCTTCCAGGCAAGGGGCACAGGCGGCCTAAAGCTACAGGTAAGACGAGAGATGGAGTGTCCTCTGGGAAGTAGAGGCAGATCTCTCAAGGGGACTAGAGCCTTAAAAGGAGACCAGGTGGGATGTAGCCCGGGGGCTGCCGTGTCCTGTCAGATGTAGTTCTTAGAGTAACTCAGAACGCATGGCGCTGGCCCCCCTATGGTGTGTCCTCCAGTACTCATCTTATTTAAAACATTTCTGGAATTGTCCCCAGTTTAAAGAACTGAAAACACATCTCTTATTGTGACTAGATCAGTTCAGTGTTCTGCTTATAGTACCAGCCTAGGAATGATGGGTTTGTGTGCTTTTTTTTAATTTTAAAGGGAATAGTGACCCCTTTTGAATTAATGAGACGTGGAAGACAGAGACTAACTTTTTCAACATGAGTGTCACCTCGGAGAAGAAAGGTCGAGGGATGAAGTTTGCGGAGGAGCAGCTGCTTAGACATGGATGGAGTCAAGGTAATACCTACTGACCCTACTCCATTACTCTCTAGGAATAGCCCCAGTCCTCCATCCTGTTTTCTAGTATCCCAGAACTATGAAGAAAACTCCCACAGCTTCCTGAGTTTTTAGGCAGAACTAGAAGGTAGAACTATTCTATATAGGAAGTGAAGATAGGATAAGAGTCTGAAGCAATGGGAAAGGGACAGGCAAAAGAGCCATCATCAGAAAGAAAACTTAATGGCTAGCATTTACTCTTCTCTGAAATTATGTTTCATCTAATTACATTCTTATACCGTAATTTGTTTAGCGATTGCTTAACATATGATATCACATTTGATCTTCATGACAATCCTATGAGATAGGCGCCTATAGTATTATACTCATTTTATAGCTGAAGAAACTGAAAGGTGTTAAGTGATTTGTCCAGGGTCACATGTTTAAGTATCAAAGACAGAATTTGAATTCAACTCTTTCTGAATCAAATTCAGTGCTGTATGAACTGTACCGCCTAGTTGCCTCCAGTATTTCTTATGGGTGAAGCCCTATTCTGGACATCAGAGATCTGTTTGGAGGAAGGAGAAAAGATCCCTCCACAAGAAACTATATATTACTTAGTCATCTTACAGATTTAAAGCTTTTAGGGTTTTAAAACTGCACTAAGACTTTTGAGACATAATTGGAGGGAGAACCCCAGAATCTCATAACAAGAGATCCCATCTCCATAATACTTTGTGCTCTGATCACAACTCTTGGGTAGGGAAGGTAATATGAAGTTGTATTATCACCCCCACATTATAGGTAAAAGTAAAAGGTCCTAAGAGCCTGTGACTTGGCCATGGTGACATAGGATCTTTGGAGACAAAACTCTGGGCTTGGAGTCAGGAAGATCTGAGTTCAAATTCTTCTTCAAATACTTATGTGAGTATGGTTATATGAGCTTGGGCCAAGTCATTTAACTCCTGTTTACCTCAATTTCCTCATCTGTAAAATGGGGATCATAGAGCATCTAGCTCTTAGGGTTGTTGTGAAGATCAAGTGAGACAAAATTGTAAAGCACAGTGCCTGGAACATAGTAAGTAAATGCTTTTTAAATGTTGAGGAGGATGAGGAGGATGTTACCTCTACCATCGCCATTCTTCCTATGGGGAGAATTGGAGAGGTACAATCCTAGTACCTAATGTAATCCTAAACTCCCTAGGATACCGACATATTAGATCAGATGATCCATTTGAATGGACTCTAGACATCAATGCAGGAGGATTGGCTGGAATGGAGTCAGGAGTCTCAAATTTTCCAAATGAGACTAGAGAACTGAACTGGCGAAGCAGGAGAGATAAAGTTGATTGAAGTCTAAAGGCAGTATTGTTGTTGGGAGTCAGGATTTTGCTGAGAAGGTTCAAGGCAGACATCCGGATAAACAGCCTGAGCCTGGTCTCTCTTCCCTCCAGGCAAAGGCCTTGGCAAGAAAGAAGATGGCATAGCCCAGGCCATCAAAGTGAAGTTGAAGCAGGATAATGCTGGGGTAAGAACTACATACAAGTCTGGGGCCTAGGGGGAAATCGAGATGGAAGGGTAGCTTTTGCAGAATGTGTCTCTTTCCTCTTGGGTAGGTGGGACATGACCCTTCTAAGGAATTCACCGACCACTGGTGGAGCCAACTTTTCAACAAGACAGCTGCCAGCTTGGTGGTAGAGACTGGGAAGGTACTGGGCAGGAGGTATGGGGGAAGGGAGGAGTGCAGAGAAAAAGGAGGGATGACCTTCGCACACCCAAGCCCTGGGTCTGCGTGGGGAATGTGAGAACCAGGCATGGGGCAGCAGGCTCAGTTCAAACCCCCCCCCCCACCCCCCCCTTCCCCAACAGGATGGAGTAAAGATGAAGACCCAGGCCAAGGACACCAGTAAGCAGAAACGATCTGGGGGCTCCAAGTCCAGCCTGTTGTATGGACACTTCATAAAGGTACTAGAGGTGAAGGAGACTCTCCTTCCACCTAGTCCAAGTGGGCCTTCTTACTCTCTGTTGCCTTCACTATTAGGAAACACCAGCCACACTTCCTTTTGCGAGAGGAAGAGCTAGACAGTGGATTCTAAAAGATAAGTAAGTCATCATTAGCTGTTTTATAGTCCTCTAGATGAATTAGGTAATGGGGTAGACCTGAGGCCAGCTCTGAACCATGAGGGCTGGACAGTAAGAGATGGACATGTGCCATAAGGCCATATAAAGAACACAGAACTGTAAATGGTTTGTGAGTTCTGAAGCAAATCCATTTCCTTTCTATGTTATTTACTCTCCTCTCAGTTTCTTCTTCTGCAGAATGAGGGTATTGGGCTAGATAATTAGTATCTAAGGTACCTTGAGCCAACATTCTAGGGTTCTTTGCCAACTTTACTCTTCTGCAAATGAATCTTTTTTTTTTTTAAAGCAAGTATTCAGAATTCTAGAATTTCTTCTGTGGGGAGCCAGTGTTATGAGGAAAGACTGTGGGAAAGGATAAAGAAAATGAATTTTAATAAAAACTCTCATTTATATGGCACTTTACAATTTACAAAGGGTTTCCTTCACAATTATCCTGGAAGATTGATAGTAAAACTCTTGTTCTTATTTCACAGTTGACTCAAGAAGTCAACTAATAATAGTAAACGATAGCAGTGAAATTTATATAACACTGTGTACCAGGGATCTTGCTATGAGATTATCTATTTCATTCTCACAAAAATCCTGTAAAATAGGTGCTGTTATTATCCCTATTTTTAAGTTGGGGGAGTTACATGACTTGCCCAGGGTCATCCCAGGTAGCCCACCAGGCCACAATTGAACTCAGTTTTTCTTTCTCCGGGCCTGGCACTTTCTCCACTTTGCCACCTAGCGCCCAAGTTAAGTGACTTAACCATGATCATGCCATTTTTGGTGTTCCAGCCTCAAGTCCAGTTCTATCAACAGTCTGTTAAGTTCTCCCCACCTTCTTTTAGCCGAGGTGTAACCAGAACGATAACAGCGATTAACATGTTGCTGCTTTGACTTTGGAGAGTAGTCATGAAGGTACTTTCCCATCTATTTTCTTTTCTTCCCACGTTCTGATCCCAGAGTTGGAGATGTAAATCTGGAAGGTCATTTACCCAAACAGAGGCCAGGCTGCCATTACAATTGCAGCAACTTTTAAGTTAGCAGCCTGAAATATGGAGCTACGTTTGAAACAGGCATGTAGTAGTCGGCTAGTTAGGGCACAGGAAGTGGAGAGGGATGAGGATGGTGATGGCGATAAGAGAGGGACAGACTAGTCTTGTCTCTCCTCTGCTCGAAACTCTGTTACTTACTGCTAAGGTCTTTCTTCCTGAGCCCTGATTTAGTACCACAGACACTTAACTCAGAGCTCCTCCTCCAAGCATCCTGGCTATTCTCTAACTCCCGTAGATCATCCTTGGGTCATGTTCCTTAAACTAAAACAGTCTTCCTCATTCCTAAAACGGTTGAAAACCTTCTTGTCCTTGCAAGCTTAGCTTAATGCCTTCCTGGAAATTAGTCCCAATTGTACATCAATAAAGAGCTTCATCCCAACTGCAGGAGAACTAACCCCCCACAGGCCTTTTTGGTGGCTTGGGCCTGTACTCGAGAGTTAATTAATGGAAAGGAAGTTGGCAAGCTAGTGACAAAGGGAGTAGTGCTGCAGCCCAGACTCACCGGGACTCGAGTTCAGATCTGGTTGCAGATACTGACGAGCTGGGTGTCCTGGGAAAGTCACCCAACCCTGTTTGCCCTGGTGTCCTCAGATATAAAAGGAGCTGGGGAAAGAAATGGCAAACTCCTCCATTCCCTCTGCCGCGAAAACCCCCAACGCCCACAAATAGTAGGCACGACTGAACAGCAAAGGAAGTTTCTCCTAACCATGCAGACTAGTAGCTGATCAGCAACACTCTATCTTGGATCTGCCCTTCCTATTACTGTCCTAGTGATTTCTGTCTCCTTACCAAAATACAAGGCCTAGCAAACAGGACCGGGCTGCGTCTAAACTCTGCTTTTGCACAGAGCAGGGGCTTTGTGAATCCTCGGTGACTTGTAGATGTTCTCTCTCACCAGAGTGCCACGCTCACGGCAGCCGGGGAGAAGGAGGAGCAGCAGAGTGAACAGAGCAGCGAGGATGAGGCGCTTTCAGCAGCCAAGATGTGAGTGTTCCCTTAGAACTGGAGGGTGATAGGAAGACGGGGGCGGGGACAGCTCCCCTGTACGAAGGTTGGACTCCCCACTTGGCACAGCAGGCCATACTTCCCTAACGTTCTCTTCCTTCCATACCCAGCCTGACAGACGAGGAGTTGATTCGAGCCTGCGAGGGACGTACTGCACACAAGTAAGGCAGTCTGCAAGTTTCCCTGGCTTTCTCTAGCCACCCCCCACCCCCCCAGGGCTCATTCTCCCCCAGAGGCTTCCATCATTGTCTCTGGCCCTTTTATCTGTAGGGTGGCTGTTGCCCAGAGGTGGATGGCCGCACTCTAGCCCCTCACAAAGCAAGACCAAAGGAGAGTATCTGGTTTTCTTGCTGTTCCCTTGATTAGATGTCTGTCTGTCTGTCCCAGGGGTGCCCGCCATGGGCTTACCATGAAGGCCAAGTTGGCACGGCTGGAAGAACAGGAGCGGGCCTTCTTGGCACAGTACAAAGGCCAGAATGCAGGCGTATCTGACTCACCGGCTGAGGACATACCCCAAAAGAAGAAGAAGAAGAAAAAGAAAAGTCAAGAAGAAACATCAGCAGCAGACACAAATGAGCATGTGGAGATCCTAGAACAGCTTGATGAGAACAGCAGGAAGAAGAAAAAGAAGAAAAGGAGACAACAGGAAGAGGAAGAAGAAGCAGAGGTAGATATTCAGGTAGAGAGGGAAGAGGAAGAAGAAAACAGGACCCAGAAAACGAAAAAGAAGAAAAGAAAAAGAGAAGCACCAGAGGCATAGTGAGGACTGTCCCAGTTACCACCTGCCTTCCTCTGCTAGAGACTGAAGCTGGGGCCTCTGCCCACTGTGAGGGGGGGGAAACATGAGGATTCTCCTTTAGGTGGTGAGGCCATTGGAGATCAAGGCTCCAGGGGCCCCTCTCCTCCTCGAGTTTTTCTACATGGAGGAATCAATAAACCCCTCCTGGGATCCTGCCTTTGAGTCCTTCTCAGGCTCTTCACTCACCCCCCAGCCCAGCTTTTTTCCTATGACCTGGAGGGTTCATTCTCTGTCCCACAAAACTCTTTCATACTTCTGCAAAAGTTTCACCAACTAAAGCAGGCTGAAACTGCCTAAGGCAGTTTTCCCTCCAGTCAATACAATTAGTTGTATTTAAAGAGATTACATAAGGTCCCATGGATGCCCTCTTCAATTAGAAGTCCTTACTAGCAAAAGTTCCTTACTCTCATCCCCTACCACAGTCAGCCCATTTTGACCATGTTTACAGAACTGACAAGGACCTTAGAGAATTTCCTTTACTTTCTAAGACCCAGTGACAATTTTCATTTGCCCAAAGCCTTGCAGCTCTGGAATTCAGAATAGAGTCCTCTGACTGCAAGGGTTCACTACACCAGCTGTGCCCCCTCCGGCCCACCCTGAAGATCTCAAAGCACTTTACAGATCTGGATTAAAAATGAATTCAAGTCTTTATTGGAGGCACACCAGCCTTTCTTCATTGCAGCTGCAAGACACAATCGGTTGCTGGGTAGGGGGGCAGGTTCAACTGGTATTTCTTCTCTAAAGCAGATGGCACAAAACGGCCTCCCAGGTAGTGGTATCGGCCCTTGAACAGAGAAGCTGCCTTTTTGGGGGCTGTCAGTGAGATGAGTAAGTCAGGCCGGATGCCATCTGGGTTCCCCTTCTCCACATCCCACCCTGTGGGTATAAGAAATGTTGCATGAGGTTATAGGAATCGGCCCTTTCCCCTCTTACCTTCCCATATACCCTTTTTGAATTTGATTTCAGCTCAGCCCTTTGGGGGAAGGAAAAGAAAGCAGGAACCCAGCTCTCCAGGCAGCTGAACTTTTGAGCTCTGACACCAACCCAAGAGGATGCTGAGCTGAGAGGCAGGATCTTCAAGTTCTTGCCTTTGAGCACCTTCTAGCTTCAGCTAGCCTTTGCTTCCTGCCTAGCTTGGACACAAAGGCCACTAGGGAGTGTTCAGAGATGTACTTGGCCCATGCTATGCCTCCCCAGCCCCCAGGGTACCTGAGGGGATGTCAATGCTGGCAATAGGCACCGTGAGCCCATTCAGGATACTCAGAATGGCTCCAAATGGCTCCCGAACAGCACCCTTGAAGCTGAAGCCAAAGATGGCATCTACCACCAGTTCATACAGCTCATCAATCAGCATTGGCTAGGAGGGAGGAAGAGTGTGTTAGTAACCTGTTTCCCAATACTCCTAAGCAAGGGAAAAGGCTAGGATGGACACAGAAAAAGATTATATAAATACAGGCAATGGTGATAAATACCCCTGTGGGTGCAGAATCAGAAACATCATGTTTTGTGCTGAGGGACACCTGCTTGTTTTTGGAGGAAGATTAGGATAGAGGAAAGACCACAGGTAAAACAGGAAAGAACCTTAAAAATAAAATGCCCTCGCAGAGGTTCATTTCTTAAACTCACAGAAGGAGATTAAAACCCTAACTCCAATGACTAAAAGATAGGGGCAGAATGCATAGTAGGGCTACAGAAGAGTCCAGAAGAAAGCCCTTGGGGGTTCACTGTTTGGGGCACGTGCAACTAGAAGGAAATTTTCATTCCAAGAGAAGTGCAATGAAGTCAGTGACTATGTTAGGGAAAGAGTTTAAGTGAAATGGAAAGGACTAAGGCCTTCTACCTCAGGGGGCATCTCAGGCAGAAAGGGGATGTCCATCTTCTGACACTGTGTCACCAGAGCATCAAAGAGTGGCTTGCTTGGCTTCTTGGGATAATGGATCTTTGGCTCATAGCCCTGGGAAGGAAGGGGATGGATGTGATCCAGACGGCTGAATTGTAAGACCCCCTTCCCAGCCTGTGCATCCCCTCCCTCAGTGCCCCCTCCCCATACTCACAAAGAGTTTGAGGTGCCTGGCACAGACAAGGCCATCACCCCCATTATTTCCAGGGCCACAGATGACCAGCACTGCTGGGGGATTGCTGTTGAAAGAACTGGGCGGGTAAGCCTGAAGGGAGGAGATTCAGGGGATTAAACGGATCTCCTTGCAGGAAGGCCCTGGTTCCCACTGGGAGCACCCCCTCCCACAGCCTCCTCCTTCTGCCTTGCTCTGGAGGGCTCGGCCCCTGGGACTGACCTTGGCGATGGCAGTAGCACAGCTGAGCCCGGCCAGCTCCATGAGCTGATCCACACTGAATTTGTACTCGTTGAAGAGTTCCTCATCTACAGCCTGGGCCTCCTCCTGGCTGGGAGAAAGCCCCGCCCACGGGGACTCACTGAGTTCCCGACCCTGGTCCTCCCGCCCCCCAGGCTCCAGGGGACCCTCCCTCCCCTCCATATTGGGGTTACTGCACCTCCTACCTCCCCGGTCCCGTCAGTGTGCCTCCTGCCCCCCGGCCTTGTCCATGTACTGTCACCTGTCCGCTCCCAGGTTCGGGTGCCCCCCGCCCCCTTTGGGTTACTGCAGCTCCTCCCCCCTCGGGCTCGGAGGTGCCTCCTGCCCCTCCCCCACAGTAGGGTTCCCGCACCCTCTGGCTCCCCAGGCTCGGGGGCGCCCCCGGTCCAGCTCGGTGCACGCCCCCTGCTCAGAACGCGGAAGTCGGACGCTCCCGGGGCCTCTTCTCACCTCAAGTATTTCACGGTTTGGCCCGCCATGGCGGAGTCCCCGGGATGCATCTGCCTTGCCCCCCACCAGGCGGGCCCCAGACAGTGGGACCCACGTCGCGCCAAGACGGGCGGCAGCCGCGAGCCGGCGACCAGCAGCCCCAGCCCCAGCAGCGCCCGCAGGCCGGACATTCGGGCCCCCGCGAGCCCGCTCCCTCCCTTTTCCCTCCCCCGCCGCCTGCTAGCCTGGGAGCATGCGCCGGCCCGGCCTCCTCCGCTTCTGCCTCGGATGAATGGAAAGGTCAGGACAAGCGTCCTAGCACGCGTGCGCCGCCTCCGAGCCCGGCAGGGGCACCAACGGAGCCAAGCGGAGGCAGCGTGCAACCGTGGCGCCCCCTGCTGCCCGGGCCCTAGCCCACACCCACAGTACCCCTGCTCTCGGGGATTACTTTCCCGGGAAGAGGCCCCAGCCTCTCCCTTCCTCAGTGAAACTGACAAAGGCGGCCCTGGACCGCAAGAGTAAGGAGACTGGTTCTCCGACAGTTTTATTTTCCCTTCCACTTGCCCTCAGACGGAGCAGGATGGCCGTGTGGGGGATCTCAGAGTCCTCATCTGACGGTCACCGAGCGCAGCCCGGACAGCGGTCCCCGACGGCTCGGCCCGGCGGTCCCCGAGGGCTCCGGACAGCGGTCCCCGACGGCTCGGCCCGGCGGTCCCCGACGGCTCCGGACAGCGGTCCCCAACGGCTCCGCCCGGCGGTCCCCGACGGCTCGGCCCGGCGGTCCCCGACGGCTCCGGACAGCGGTCCCCGACGGCTCGGCCCGGCGGTCTCCGACGGCTCCGGACAGCGGTCCCGGCGGGTCCCCGAGGGCTCCAGACAGCGGTCCCCGACGGCTCCGCCCGGCGGTCCCCGAGGGCTCCGGACAGCGGTCCCCGACGGCTCCGCCCGGCGGTCCCCGACGGCTCCGGACAGCGGTCCCCAACGGCTCCGCCCGGCGGTCCCCGACGGCTCCGGACAGCACCTTGCTCCTGATCGTCTTCATCCAAGGGCTGGGAGAGCACAAAAAGCCAGCGACCCCCCCAGAGAAGGAGATGCAGGGGGGCGAGGGTCACATGACCATGCAGAAGCTGGACCTGGTTGGCCTCCTGCAGCCCTTCCTGCCGACAGTGGTCGGGGGTCCTTCAGACCATCTGAAGAAGATAGGAAGAGGAGAACTACTCAGGGGGGGGGGGGGGCCGAGGGAGAAAGTGCTGGGGGGGGGGCCGAGGGAGAAAGTGCTGGGTACCAGAAAACAATTGGCTATCCCTCCTCCTTACCTTCCCTGTACCCCAGGCCACCTTGCATCGGTGGTTTTGAGGTTCTGGGCTCCAGATTCTACAGGGTCTGTTTCCCGTCTCTCCCCTGGGGGCTGGGAATGGATCGGGCAAAGCCTCACTAGCGGCACCTTGACTGGCCTTGGGTTATTACAGTTGCTGAGGGACAAAAACAAAGATGGTCCCGAATCCCCTCAGTCCGTGCCCCTGGTCATCTTGTCTTGCCTCACTTTTTGTTCCTCCTAGCACACAATCCCCAACCTTGCATACCCCCATCCCCTTCTTAAAAGTTGTAACTTTCCATAATACCCCCTTTCCTCAGAATGCAAACTTCCTGAAGGAGGGGTTGTTTGGGGGTACTTGGGAGTACATCCCAACCTTGCACATAGAAGACTCTTAATAAATGTTTAAGTTGAAACATTAACAAAGATTCATTATTTCATTAGTATAAGCGCTGTCTTCACTAATATAAATTACACCTCTCCCTGCTTTAGCAGATAGTCTTCAGGAGTTTCACTTTGTCAAAAACATCATCTTGCCCAGATTCTGATAATCTCCCATATTCTGATGATATATCCCATTCTTGGTGTATTCCTATTCCGACCTCATATCCCAACCTCATATAATATATATATACATATATATATATATTCGCACATATATATTATATATATATATATATATGTCCAATGAACCAAAATTATTGTTGCCACATATTCCCCATGAGTTCTGGAGTATAAAGTGTAAATAATATATATATATATGAGTATAAATAATATATATATATATATATAGCTGCAGCAATTGGGGTTAAATGACTTGCCCAGAGTCACACAGCTAGGAAGTGTTAAGTGTCTGAAGTCAAATTTGAACCCAGGTCCTCCTGACTTCAGGGCTGGTGCTCTCTCCACTACGCCACCTAGCTGTCCAACCTCCCATACTCTGATAATAAGCTTTTAGACTTAGCAAAGACTGGACTTCATAAGGCATAGCCGGAGTTCATCACCAAGGCTATATATACTCAAAGCCTTCCTTAGTTTGGTCGGTCCTGCCAGAATTTACACACAGAAGGCATAGTGTTTGAGACTTCAGAGGTCACCTCTGTAGAACAATGGGTGAGAGTGCATTCTGAGCCACCACAAAGCATGCCGTTTTCCAACTCCTCTTGCCATTCACATTGCAAATCATATTGTCTCTTCCTGGCAGGAAGCCTACCTATTGGCTTGGAGCCCTTCGGAGGCCAGGATGCTGGGCTTATCACCTTTGAGGACACCTGATTGATGGAAAAAGAAAGACCTCAGACCTAGTAAAAAACAAACAAACCAATATAAACCTCTTCATCCAGACCATAATTTTGGAAAGGGGAAGAAGTGAGGGGCAGGCAGGTAAATGGATGGTACAGCATATAAAAAGCACTGGGCCTGCAGTCAGGAACACCTGAACTCAAATCCAGTTTGGATTATTTTCTAGCTATGTAAGAGTAAGTCAGTCACCTAACAGTGAGTCAGTCTGCCTCAATTTCTTCATCCATAAAATGGATATTATAATAGTACCTATCTCCCAGGATTATGTGAGATTAAAATGAAATGATATTTATAGAACTCTCAACATAGTACCTGAAGCATAACAGGTGCTTTGGAGTGGTTGTTCAGACATTTTACAGTGATGTCCAACTCTCTGTGATCCCCGTTTAGGATTTTGTTGGCAAAGATTCTGGAGTAGCTTGCCATTTCCTTTTCCAGATTGGGTTTGTTGTTTTTTGTTTTTGTTTTTTTTTTTCAAGATGAGGAACTAAGACAGAGTTACATGACTTGCTCAGAGTCACCCAACTAGAAAGTATATGGAGGTGCTTAATAAATACTAATTCCCTTCCTTCAATAAGTTTCAGTTTTTAAAAAAATCACTGTATAGTTTACAAAGCAGAATGTGGGACAGGAAATAAAAGTACTACTTTTTTTTAGCAAAGTGCCTACACTATCTGTTAATTGGTTGATTAGAGGTTATGAAGGAAAAGCATGAGTGAAAGGCATTCCAAGTCAGACTGGGTTAGATGGAATATTGAAGAGAAAAGATGAAATTACCTCAGATGAACTTGACTTATGTGGGGAAATGATTACTGGGATAGAGTGGGGTGGTGGGCATATGACTGCTCAGACTCACGATCCAGTCTCCATTTGGGTGATTTCATGGGAAGATTGACTGTCACCTCCTCCTCTTCCTCCCACGCAGCAGCTGATCTGTCAGGGCAAAGGAGGAAGGAGATAGACTGGGAGGAGAGTCCCTTCCTTTCATCCATTGCAAGGAGAGAACATTCCCAAAAGCCCAGAAGGGTTCAAACCTGCTCGTAAACCACAGCCTTAACTTCTTTTAGGGAAGCATGGCCCAGTGAGATGAGAAATCAATATAGACTAATAAAACCTACATTAAAATCTTGGATCTGCCACCTCCTATTCTTAGGTCTTGGGTAGTAAATCATCAATCTCTTTGGGATTCAGTTCCTTCAACTTTTAAATGAGGGGGTTGGAATGGTTCCATCTAGCTCTAAATCCATAGTCCAATGAACCAAAATTATTGTTGCCACATATTCCCCATGAGTTCTGGAGTATAAAGTCTGATAGTCTCTGAGCTCTACTTCCTCCCTCCCAGTCCCCCTGATCCCCCCCACACACACACACACACACTCTAACTCACCTGCTTTGTACTGGGCCCTGGGCCTGACCCACTGGAATCTGGAAGGAGGGCTTAGAGTAAGGGTCTCTATTCATAGCCTGTTGCCTCACCCGGGTCAGTGGCTGGGATGGGGAAAAGGAAGAATGGGTGGTTTTAGGGACTACAGCAATGGCCAAAGTCATTTTACCTCCAGCTATTTATCTGTATAATACAGAGGCATTGACCCTCCTCTTCCTAGATGACAAATCAATGGAAGGACAGAAGAAAGGAGGGAGAAAGAGAAAATGAGAGAGAGAGAGAGAGAGAGAGAGAGAGAGAGAAGGAGGGAGGAAAGGAAGAAAGGAGGGAAGGAGGAAGGGAGGGAAAGAAGGAGGGAGGGAGGGAGGGAAAGAAGGAAGGAGGGAGGGAAGGAGGAAGGGAAGAAGCAAACAAACACACAGATAGACAAACCTTAACTGTAAAATGGGGATAATAACAGCACCTCCTTCTCAGGATTGTTTCAAGGATTGAATGAGATCATATTTGTAAAGCACTTAGCATAGTGCCTGACAAATAGTAGGTGCTGTATAAATGCTTATTATTATTATAATTTTCCCCAAAACCCTTTGCTAAATTTGATCTTCCAGGTAAGCCCTCTATCTCTGTTACCCACCATCCTTCCTATGATCTCATTACCCTCCTACATGTCTTATCCATTGCTAAATTCTGGCTCTTTCTAGATTCTCTCTGCTTCCACTAAAATGATCCTAGCTCAGGTCCTCATTTATTCCCTTTTAGAATATTGTAATCACCTTCAAACTAGTTATCCTGCCTTTAGTCTGTCATTGTGGTAAAGAGGAAAAACAAGCAGAAATAGGGTCAGAATATGTATCTGAAAATGATTCAGATTCATATTCTGACCCTATCACTATCTATGGTCTTGGACAACCAACCTTTCATCTATCTCCAAATCTATGCTTTTATACCTATTTCTCAGGGATGTGCTAGAGACTATTCTCATGGGCTAGTTGTTAAATTTTCATTGTGAGCATTTATACTTTGGAAAACATCAAATATTTCAAATGAAAGTTTGATTTCTTGTTTTGTTGATTTCCAGACTTGAGAGTGATAAAGAAAGTGTGAACAATACAAATTAAACTTAAAAGTGAATGTTAGGTGGCCATCTCCAGCAATGAGATGAACCAAATCAGTTCCAATAAAGTAGTAATGAATTGAACCAGCTATACTCAGCGAAAGAACTCTGGGAGATGACTATGAACCATTACATAGAATTTCCAATTCCTATATTTATGTCCACCTGCATTTTTTATTTCCTTCACAGGTTAATTGTACACTATTTCAGAGTCCAATTCTTTTTGTACAGCAAAATAACTGTTTAAACATGTTTACTTATGTTGTATTTAATTTATACTTTAACATATTTAACATGTATTGGTCAAACTGCCATCTGGGGGAGGGGATGGGGGGAAGGAAGGAAAAAATTGAAGCAAAAGGTTTGGCAATTGTCAATGCTGTAAAATTACCCATGCATATAACTTGTAAATAAAAAGCTATAATAAAAAGAAGATGAATGTCAGGTGTATGTTTTTTTTTTCCTGGAGAGCCAGTTGTTAAACATTTACTAGCATGTCCCTGACTCCAATCCAACTTTTCCACTCTGGCCAAGTTATCTTCTAAATGAACTGCCACGATCATTTATCATCCCTCTACTCAGAAGCCTTCAGTTTTCCAAAACTGATAATAAACTATGTTACCCATCTTCTGACATAGAGGTGATGTTCCAAAAGACACGCATTTTGGATATTGAAAATGTGGTGGTTTTTTGACTTGACTCTGCATACCTGTTAAGTTTTTTTCTTTTCTTTTTTAAATTTTAAATTGGGGAGGTTGGAGAAAAAGAAAATAAATGTCTTTTAATTGAAGGACAAAATTAAATCTAAAAGTAAAAGCATTCAGTGGTTCCTCCTTGCCTACTTTAGAGACTTAAATTTTTAACCTTGCTTTCAAATCCTTTTATCAGTCTCCTACTTATTCTCTGTACATTCCCTTTCAAATATTCTATGTATTTTTATTTGCACCTCCTCCCTCCTTCCCATCCCCACTCTCCTATTTCTGTTGCTTTGGTCACACTATTTTCATGCTTGGAATAGAATCTTCTTTCCTCTTTCCCTATTACCCTTTCCTAATAATAATAGCTAATACTCCTGTAAGACCTAAAATGTATCAAGCAGCCTGATAAGCACTTTGCAATTTCATTTGATCCTATTCCATTTGATTCTGACAACAATCCTGAGAAGTGCTATTATTATTCCCATTTTACTGATGAGGAGACTGTAGCAAACAGAGATTGATGACTTGTATAGGATCACAAACTAGTAAATGTCTGAGGCTGGATTTGAATCATCGCTAACATTTATAGAGTACCCACTGTTTGCCAGGTACTGTGTGAAGGGCTTTACAACTGTTTAACGCCTCCTCACACAAGCCTGGGAGGTCGGGGCTATTGTTAGTCCCATCTGCCGGTTAAGGAAACTGAGGCAGAGATAAAGCAGCGCTCAGGGTCACACAGTTAGTGTCTAAAGACACATTAGAACTCGGGTCTTCCTGACTCTGGGCCCAGCTGTCCAAAGCTTGGTGAGGGAGGCAGATCAGAGCTGGGCATCCTCCTCCTGGCTTTTGCCCAGAACGAGCTGTGGTCCTGAGCTGTTGCCGTGCTAACGGACAAGACCATAGAGCTGCTGAGAGGCTGGGCTTGCCCAGAGCGTGGCCAGTTAAGGTGGATGTTCAGGAAAGGAGAGAATGAAATAACGGGAGGAGACACCGACACAAACTGGGAATGAGAAAAAGGCACTAGAGGGAAGAGCGCAAGATTTCCCCCCCTCTCACCCCAACCTTTGGATTCTTTGAATAATATCGCCATCTTGTGGGCTCTTTAGAAATTGTTCCTTTGAAGCTGGGATGGTCCCTATCCCACATGAAGGAGGCTCTAACTCTGTGTAAGCTGAGGACTCCGTTTCTGATTGGAGGCTTCCCTACCTGGGGCTCAGGGCAAGGGAACAGCAGAGAATATTACAAATGGAACCAATCAGTCAAGGCCAGGCTCAAGGGTCATCAGTTCCCCTTTACCACAAAGTGTCCTTCCCTCTCCCACCCTAGGGCTTCCTCCTTAGGGCTTTTCTCACCAGGGAGGGATCAGGGTCCAGGCCTTTTAGGGCCAAGTAATTCCTCATCGCATCTGCCAGCTTGGCCACCAGCCTCTCCCAAATTGAGGAGGGTTCTTCCTGGTAGAGATAATAGAGACAATCATTGGGCCCTCCTCCTGCCGTAGGAAGGGGCTAGCTGAGGACAAGGAGAGTGGAAGGAAAAACAGGAAAAAGAGAAAGAAGCGTCCATTGGTCAGCCTTTATAACTTCTTCCATAGTGGCCAAATGCCCAATCCTAGCTACAAAAGGAAGATGAGATGTGATTCCAGACCTGGAAGAGGCTTGAGATTGATGGGAAAGACAAGATCTTCTTCTTTCTAACCTCAAGCTCCAAGCACAGACATATACCAAGAGTGAGGGGGGAGAGACAGAGACAGACAAAGAAAGACAGAGACAGAGAGAGACAGAGACAGAGACAGACAGAGAGAGACAGAGAGAGAATGACAGAGAGACACAGAGAGAGAGTGACAGAGAGAGACAGAGACAAAGAGAGAAACAGAGAGAGACAGAGACAAAGAGAGACTGAAAGAGACAGATAGAACAAAAATGGGGGGAGAGGAAGGAGGGAGAGAAAGGGGAAGAGGAGGAAGGAAGGAGAGAGAGAGATAGACTTCAGTGCTGGGGAACCAGAGGGAATTGGAGTCAGGTGTGCTTGCCAATCAGGCTTCCCAGAAGAGGGGAGTGTGAAGCAGGAAAGGACAGGAAAGGTTAGAGTCTAGGGGTGGGTGTTCTTACCTGGCATTGTACTAGTAACGCCAGTGCTTCCTTGTAGCGCCTCACAGCCTGGTCAGGCTGTCCCAGACAGGCAGCAGCAGCCCCCAGCCCCTCCAGAGCTTGCCATTGTCCCTTCACATCCCCTGGGAAAGGAAAACCAAAGGAGATTCCCACCCCTCTATACACATACTTCCTCAGTTTCCCACCTTGTGGGGCAGGGTTAGGGGATGGGTCTTTGGGGAGAGGAGACTGTCTTCCACATGGAGATCCATGAACTCTTCTCCACACTTTACTTACCCTGACTCCCACATTTGGGAGAAAAGCTAAACTAACCTAATTAAAACACAGCTTCTGGTACTGCCATCAGCCTCTCCACCAGCCAAATAATTCCACAGTGCCTCAAACAGGGGGCTCCCCAAGCCTTCAGTACCCCCCAACCCCATCAGTAAGGTTTTATTTTTCCCCTACAAGCCCCTTACCAGCATCCTGTGCAGCCTGGAGGGCATGAAGGTAGTTGTCCCTGGCAGCCTCATGTTCCCCCAACTGACTTAGGGCAAATGCTAGGCCCCCAAAGCACTCTCCCTGCTCCTGCCGCCGTCCAGCAGATCCTGCCAACAAATTGCCAGCCACAGGGTAGAGTGCTGGTTGTCCCTAGTAATTGGATTCCCTCCTCCCTTCCTTGAAGTCCAGGGAGAAGACTTAGCAGTCTTGAAATACAGTCTCCACCACACACACACACACACACACACACACACACACACACACACACCACTACATGGTGTCCTCATCCTGTCCCAGCCTATGGAGGAGGCAATGTGATATAGAACAAAGGAAAGAACATTGGAACCAGTAGATCTGAATTTTAGTTCTGACTCCGTCATTAGTTGCATGACCCTGAGTCTTGCTCGTTAGTTAATTCCTCTTTCTAGACCTGTTTCCTTAACTATAAAATTGGAAGATTCCTATACATGGTTTCTAATATCCTTGAAAGCTCTAACATTCCATGCATTCTCATTGGATTTAGAGGTAAAAGGAATCTTTGAGATCAGTCCCCTCATTTGGGGAGAGCTAAGTAGTATAGAGCAGTGAGTCTAGAGCCAGGATAGACCAGAGTCCAAATCCCAGGCTCAGACACTTACTAGCTGTGTGACTTTTGATGTCTCTTACCTTCTAGAGACAATATTTGTAAAGTACAAATAGGCAACTGTCTAATTTTAATTTATTAATTTAATTTAATTATTTTATAGATAAGAAAACAAAGGTTCAGAGAAGAGGGATCACCTTGTTGTAGGTCAAATGAGTAGCAGGTCTGGGATTCGACTCTAGATCCTTCAAATTCCATTACTTCAACCTATGAATCCCATGCTCAAAATCCGGTATCCTCAGACTCTTTGTCCAATGCCTATGCTTTTCCCCTTCCCATCTCCCCACTTGCTAGTCTCTATGCAGCCAGCAAGGGCTTGAGTCTCCAGGTACCCACCGTACAGGGCAGCAGCTTTCTGGTGGAGCTCCTGCGCCTCCCAGAAGTTCCCAAGGGCATTGTGGGCAGCACCGAGATTCTGTATCACAATGGCCTTGGCTCTTGGCTCCGGACACAGAGGCAGAGCCTGAAGGAAGCTCTCAGCGGCCAACGGGAACAGATGAAGCTGGGAATAACTCAGGCCAAGGTCATTATAAAGCTTCCCTGGGGAGTCAGGGACAGCAGGGTTACTGGGAGTCAGCCTAGGACACAAGCACTCTATCAAATGATTGACAGCTATGTCACAACAGAGCACACATAGTGTCCGTCATCAGCTCCTGCCCTCTCCCCTCCTGCTTCCCCTCAGTTTTTCCCCATAGTCTGAAACAAATTTCACAGATTTACAGTATTATGGAATCAGAGCTGGAAGGAACCATTTAGTCTCATACCTTCATTTTACAGAAAAGGAAACAGGCCCAGAATTTCTCTTGCCCAAGATCACATAGAAATGTTGAGCCAGGACCCTAGGAACCCAGCTCCTAGGATTCCAGATTCAGCATCCTTTCCACTGTACTATGGATATGAGGTACTTGCCTTCATTATATAAAGGTGTATAGAGTGATATATAAATATATACATGAACACACCCAGCAAACAAGAGAATGGTGGGCACAATCCTATCCTTTTGCTTCAGTTGCAACATAACTGAGAGTGCTGCCTTCTGCCCCCAGGTCTCACCCAGAAGCCCCCGATGGGTACTCTTCTCTGCCAGCCTCCGGCAATCCTCCAGCAACTGTACCACTTCTCCCACTTTGTGATGTCCGCTCTTAAGCATGCATCCACTGGCAGCTCTCAATGCTAGGGCTGCAGCCCAGGGTCTCCCTGCCCGGGTATAAGCTTGGCTTGCCTCCTGAAGGCAGTGGGCTGCTTGCCCCAGGTGCCCCAGGGCCTGGTAACAAACTGCCATCTTCTCCTGGGTTCCTCCTTGGTCCCCCGAGGGCTGATAGTGGCCCAAGGCTTTGTGGTACCATGCCAAGGCTTGAGGTAAATCACCCAAAGCATGGTAGGCTGAGGCCACATTGAAGCACTGGTCACCGTGGCACACGCCCTTGGCTTTTTGCTCTGGCTTGGCCCAGAGAAATAGCCTGAGGCCCCGGACAGGGTCCCCAGTCTCCACATAGGCTGCTCCAAGGTTGAAGGCACAGGCCCGGAGGAGTGTGGTATCCCTGCTTCCCTGGGTTTCCAAGGCCAGAAGAAAGGCTCGATGAAAGTTATCCAAGGCTTCATTAATTTGGCCATCCTTCAGGGCCCCATGCCCAGCTTGGGTGAGGGTCTGGATACTGGTTTCCAGGTATTTCTTCTTTCTCTTCTTCTTCTTGGCTGGCCACACCTCAGTCCTTGACCCCAGGGAGGTGTCCTCAGAGGCAAGAGAAGACATAGAACTGAAAAGATGGCAAAAGGAATAGTTTAACCAACCACAATTACTTTCCAAGAAGGATCCCTTGAACTCAGCTCTGTCCCTGGCCAATTATGACCCTCTGGAATTTCCTCTCATGGCATAAATCATCCAGTCCAACTACAGCAGTGACTTATCTCTCATCTTTGTTCGGTAGAGAAAGTCCAGAGACTAGTGGGATAAAGTATGGAAAGAATGGTGGTCTTGGAGTCAGAAGTTGTAGATTCAAATCCCAGCTTCAAAACTAATTAGTTCAAATTTGGAACTATGCCCAAAAAGTTATCAAACTGTGCATACCCTTTGATCCAGCAGTGTCTCTACTGGGCTTATATCCCAAAGAGATCATAAAGAAGAGAAAGGGACTTGTATGTGCCAAAATGTTTGTGGCAGCCCTGTTTGTAGTGGCCAGAAGCTGAAAAATGAATGGATGCCCATCAATTGGAGAATGGTTGAGTAAATTGTGGTATATGAATGTTATGGAATATTATTGTTCTGTAAGAAATGACCAGCAGGATGACTTCAGAAAGACTTGGAGAGACTTGCATGAACTGATGCTAAGCGAAATGAGCAGAACCAGGAAATCATTATATACCTCAACAGCGATACTGTATGAGGATGTATTCTGATGGAAGTGGATTTCTTCAACAAAGACAAGATCCAACTGAGTTTCAATTGATCAAGGATGGACAGAAGCAGCTACACCCAAAGAAAGAACACTAGGAAATGAATGTAAACTGCTTGCATTTTTGTTCTTCTTCCCGGGTTATTTATACCTTCTAAATCCAATTCTCCTTGAGCAACAAGAAAACTGTTCGGTTCTGCACACATATATTATATCCAAGATCTACTGTAATCTATTTAACATGTATAGGACTGCTTGCCATCTTTGGGGAGAGGGCGGAGGGAGGGAGGGGAAAAATCGGAACATAAAAAAATTAAAAAAAAAACTAATTAGCTCAAATATAATAAAAATGATAATTCTACTTAAATTAATTTACTTAGTGCCATACCAATCAAACTGCAAAAAAAATACTTTATTGTTAGAAAAAATAAAAATAAAATTTATCTGAAAGGACAAAAGGTCAAGAATATCAACGGAAGTAAGGAGAAAAAATTGGAAAAGAAGGTAGCCTAGTTGTATCAGACTTAAAACTGTATTATAAAGCATCAGTCATCAGAACCATTTAGTACTAGCTAAGAAACAAAGAAGTGGAATAATAGAATAGATTAGGGACACAAGACAGAATGGTCAATGACTATTGTAATCTAACGTTTGATAAACCCCAAAACTCCCAACTTCTGAGAAAGAACTCATTATCTGACAAAAATTGCAGAGAAAATTGGAAAACAGTATGGCAGAAACCAGGCATTGATCAACACCTACACCCTATATCAAGATAAGATCAAAATAGGTTCAGGATTCAGACATAAAAGGTGATGCTATGAGCAAATTAGTAAAGCAAGAGATAGTCTACTTATCAGATCTGTGGAGAAGGAAAGAATTTAAGAAGAAGAATCAGAGAACATTATGAAATTCAAAATGGATAATTTTGATAACACTAAATTAAAACATCCAGCCATTCTGGAGAGCAATTTGGAAATATGCCCAAAAAGTTATCAAACTGTGCATACCCTTTGATCCAGCAGTGTCTCTACTGGGCTTATATCCCAAAGAGATCATAAAGAAGAGAAAGGGACTTGTATGTGCCAAAATGTTTGTGCCAGCCCTCTTTGTAGTGGCTAGAAACTGGAAACTGAGCAGATGCCCATAAATTGGAGAATGGTTGAGTAAATTGTGGTGTATGAATGTTATGGAATATTATTGTTCTGTAAGAAATGACCAGCAGGACGAATACAGAGAGGATTGGCGAGACTTACATGAACTGATGCTGAGCGAAATGAGCAGAACCAGGAAATCATTATATACTTCAACAACGATACTGTATGAGGATGTATTCTGATGGAAGTGGATTTCTTCAACAAAGACAAGATCTAACTTAATTTCAATTGATCAAGGATGGACAGAAGCAGCTACACCCAAAGAAAGAACACTAGGAAATGAATGTAAACTGCTTGTATTTTTGTTCTTCTTCCCAGGTTATTTATACCTTCTAAATCCAATTCTCCCTGAGCAACAAGAAAACTGTTTGGTCCTGCACACATATTAATATATATTAATATATCCAATTAATATATATTAATATATCCAAGATCTACTGTAATCTATTTAACATGTATAGGACTGCTTGCCATCTTTGGGGAAAGGGTGGAGGGAGGGAGGGAGGGGAAAAATCGGAACAGAAGTGAGTGCAAGGGATAATGTTGTAAAAAATTACCTTGGCATGGGTTCTCTCAATAAAAAGTTATTTAATTTAAAAAATAAAAAAAAACACTAAATTAAAAAGCTTTTGCACATACAAAAACAATGCAGCCAAGATTAGAAGAGAAGCAGAAGGCTGGGAAACAATTTTTGCAGCCAGTGTTTCTCATAAAGACCTCATTTCCACAACATATAGAGACATAACTCAAATTTATAAGAATGCAAGCCATTCTCCAATCAACAAATGGTCAAATGATATAGGATATGAACAGACAATTTTCAGATGCAGAAATTAAAACTATTTCTAGTAATATGAAAAATGCTCTAAGTCACTATTGATTAGAGAAATGCAAATTAAAACAACTTTGAGGTACCACTTCACACCCATCAAATTGGCTAAGATAACAGGAAAGAGAATGATAAATGTTGGAAGTGATGTGGAAAAACCAGGACACATGCACAATTGGAATTGTGAAATGATCCAAGCATTCTGGAGAGCAACTTGAAATTATGCCCAAAGAGCTATCGAATTGTATATATCCTTTGATCCAGCAGTGTCATTATTGAATCTGTATCCCAGAGAGATCATAAAAGAGAGAAAAGAACCCACATGTACAAAAAATTTTAAAGCAGCTCTTTTTGTAATGGCGAGGAATTGGAAATTGAATGGATGCCCATCAATTGAGGAATAGTTGAATAATTTATAGTATGAATGTTATGGAATACCATTGTTCTATAAGAAATGATAAGCAGGCAGATTTCAGAAAAGCCTGGAAAGACTTACATGAACTGATGCTGAATTAAGTGAACTGAACCAGGAGGGCATTGTATGCAGCAACAAGATTATGTGATTACCAGCTGGTGATGGACTTGGTTCTTCTCAGCAATGTGATGATCCAAGACAATTCCAATAGATTTGGGATGGAAAATGCCATTCGCTTCCAGATAGAACTATGGAGACTAAGGATTGAAACATAGTATTTTCACATTTTTTTGTTTGCTTGCCTTTCTTTTTTATGTTTTTTCCCTTTCTTTGATTTTTTGGGGTACAATATGATAAATATAGAAATATGTTTAAAAGGATTACACATGTTAACCTAGATCATATTGTTTTCTGTTTTGGGAAAGGGGAAGATAAGGGAGAGAGGGGGAAAAAAATTTGGAAGACAAAATCTTATAAAAATAAATGTTGAAAACTAATTTTTACATGTATTTGGAAAAATAAAATACTATTGAGGGGAAAAGAATCACAATTCCAAGGACTAACAGTGAAAAATGCTATCCACCTCTAGA
The DNA here is from genome assembly GCF_902635505.1 of Sarcophilus harrisii. NCBI lineage: Eukaryota > Metazoa > Chordata > Mammalia > Dasyuromorphia > Dasyuridae > Sarcophilus > Sarcophilus harrisii. The sequence goes on along the minus strand of NC_045429.1, from coordinate 358,881,043 downwards.
GAAAGAATTGATGGAATCTAGAAATTGAAGCATACTTTAAAAACATTTTTATTATTGTATTTTGGAGGGTCTATATTGTCTTTTATATCATGGCTAGAATTGAAATATGTTTTGTATGATTTCACATGTATAATCTATATAAAATTGTCTGCTTTCTCAAGGAAGAGGGAGGGGATAGAGGAAGAGAATTTGGAACTCAAATAAAAAAACAAAGATTAAATTAAAACTTCTACATAAAAAAATAAAATAAACTAGTTATCTTGGTGCCAGGTTGAGGAACTGACTTAACTTCTTAAAGTTTTTTTCTCCCTCTGTAAAATGGTTTGCTGTGAATAAAAGTCTTAGTAAACCTCAAAACATAGAAATTTGAACCTTTGTTATTATTAAATGAAAGAATCTAAAGCTAGAAGAAACTTTAAGTGACTCAATGGGTAGAGCACTGGGCCTGGAATCAAGAAGAACTGAGCTGAAATTTGACCTTAGACATTTACTATGTGACCCTGAGAAAGACACTGGATTTCTGTTTGCCTCAGTTTCCTCTATTATAATGAGGATGATAATAGTAACTACCTTCTATTGCCTAGGGTTGTTGTAAGGATGAAGTGAGATAATATTTGCAGTGTTTAGCACAGTTCCTGGCACATATTAAGCGCCATATAAATGCTTATTCTCTTCCTTTCCTTCTGCCCCCAGTAATCTAGACTAGACCCCCTCATGGACCCTCACCTCCATAATTAACTTTATTTTCTCAAACTGTAGTCATTCCTCCCCATCCCAATACCTTGTTACCTAATCGTTATCTCTCCTGCTACACTATCAGCTAAAAGATGAAGATCAGTGATACCGAAAGCTCCCTTTTTCCTTAAGAAGAACCTCCCTTCAGAGACCCAGAGACTACTTCTCCTTCTCCTCTTCCTTTGTCTTCTCAACACTCTTCAATTTCTGTCCTTAGCTCTGTCCTAAACTAAAACTGCCACAGAATAGTAGAGCTGGAAGGAACCTTAAAGAAGACCTCATCCATTCCCCTCAATTAACAGATGAGAAAAGTTAAGTAAATTTCCCAAGATTACCCAGGAACAGAGTGCTGAACTTGCCTCACTATCCCAGACCCCTTGAACCCTACCCAATAATCTTAGAACCTCAAGGCACCTAAAGGCCAAGGTCACACTGACCATACCTCTGCTTCTAGAAGGGATTCCCTGCTATAGAAAATTCCCATTCTTTCCACTCTACTCCATCTCACTGCCTGCTGTTTACACTATTTTCTGCATCCCTTATACTCTGGAATTCAAGAATTGTTAGTCACTTTCCAGTCATGTCCTACCCTTCGTGATCTCATTTGGGGTTTTTCTTGGCAAAGATACTGGATGGGGTTGCCATTTCCTTCTTCAGCTCATTTTATAGAAGAGGAAATTGAGGCAAACAAAGTTAAGTGACTTGCCGAGAGTCACATAGCTACTAAATAAATGTCTGAGGCCAGATTTGAACTCATAAAGCTGAATCTTCCTATTCTAGACCCCAACTGTGCCACCCAGTTGTCTAAGTAGATCCAAGAACCCAAGTATAGAACATAATTATAATCCTAATATTTCCTTAGCAGCAATCAGGATCTCAATGCCTCTTATTTCATCCTGCCTACATTCAAAAGATGAAAAATGAGGAAGAGAGAATTCAGTCACACAATTGTATCTCACAGCCCCTTCTCATTTCTCCTTCCTCATGAGAAAGTCCCTCTCTGTCTTTGTTTCTGCCTTTCTCTCTCTTTTCTCTCACTCTCTTTCTCACTCTCTCTTCCTCTCCCCCTCCTCCCTCTCCTTCCCTTCCCTTCCCTGTCTTTATCAGTCTCCCCATATCTCTTTCTTTCTCTCTCTCCTCCCCTTCTCTCTCTTTATCTGTCTCTCTTTAGCTTACTCTCCCTCCCTCCATCTGTCTTTCTTCTTTCTTCTCTCTCTCTCTCTCTCTCTCTCTCTCTCTCTCTCTCTCTTTCTCTCTGTCTCTCTCTCTGTCTCTCTCTTTCTCTGTCTCTCTCTCTTTCTCTCTGTCTCTGTCTCTCTGTCTCTCTCTCATACACAAACACAATTTCATGCTTTTATAAACAAACAGTTTCTTGTCTCTATGACTGATGGCCTTGGCAACATGGTCATTCTGTCTTCTGACCCAGCTGACTTCACTTTCCTATCCCTGGGTCATCCCTAAGCCCCTTCACACAGCAGGCACCTCCTTACCTCTTACTCCATCTGCTTTGGTGCAGTCTTCCTTCGATGGCTCCTCAGACTCCGGTTACCTCTACTCAGAGTCTCGGGGTCGCTGAGACAACCCATAACACCCTCCCCTCCAAAGGGATTCCTTGATTGACAGCTCAGTTATCCTATCTGAGTTTTGATCCTTTCAGGTGGAACTTTTTTTAAGTCATGAGATACCTGGATTCTCATTAAAATTGTAGTTTCTCCCTCCTTACCTCCCCAGTCTTACATTGATTCTATTGTCTTTTCTCCTTGCCTTGGTTTCTTTCTGATGGACTTTAGCAGTTTAGAATTTCCAGGTGGGGCCATTAGGTGCTTGGTGAGCTGTAAAGGAACCCTACATAAATGGATATTAATGATCACAGCGCAATACTTCAAGGGCTCACCACTTTACCTGTAAGGGTGATCCCTTTCAACTAAAATGGACTTAGCTAACTCCTCCATGACTTAGAAAATTACTGTGCCTGCAATAAAATTATTTTTAAAATTTTATGAATTCCCATTTGTGTTTATTTCAATCATTCCCTCAATATCTCCTACCCCCCAAAGTAAATCTTCCCTAGTGAAGGGAAAGTTTAGTGAAAGTTAGGAATCAAAGACAAAGCAAAACTATCGAATTCTACACCTACAGAACTATCGAATTCTACACCCACCATTACTATGAAATAGGAAAGGACCAGGCAAACTATTTCCCTGAGCCTCCACTCCCAGAAACATATAGTAGAATGTAGGGATAAAGACAGGCTGTGTACCTCAACTTTCTTTGGCATAGGGAACTTCTACAAATAAAATTTCTGTACACATTTCCTTTCTTGGCCTCCGCTCCCAGAAGTTTATAGTAGACTGTAAGTACACAGTTCTTGCACATTAGGGTAAAGATGGGCTCTGGACCTGGGTTTTCAATGGCATAGAAACTCCTATAAATGGAATTCTATGCATTCTTTATCCATTATAGCTGTTAGCAAGTTGCCTTAATTGAAAAGTTCCAGTCACAAGGGGAAATATGTCAGTGGTAGAACTTAGGTCTTCTGTACTGGAAGAGAACCCTCTCCCTATTCATCATGCTACTTCTCATTTATTTATTATTGATTGATAGTCCCTTAGATATTAGAGTGAAAAGAGGATGGTTTATTTCTTGATCACTGGGGCCAAGACCGAGCCTTCTAATTAATTCATTGTCTCATTCTTTTTGTTTTACATTATTGTAGTTATTGCGTAAATGGTCTTCTTAGTTCTCCCGACTTTTCTCTGCATACCTTCATACCTGTAACAGGTTTGGAGAGAGAAAGGATCTTTGGGATTATCTAGTCCAGACTCTTCACTTCTCCCGACTTTTCTCTGCATACCTTCATACCTGTAACAGGTTCGGAGAGAGAAAGGATCTTTGGGATTATCTAGTCCAGACTTCACTTCTCCCGACTTTTCTCTGCACACCTTCATACCTGTAACAGGTTCGGAGAGAAAAAAGGATCTTTGGGATTATCTAGTCCAGTCTTCACTTCTCCCGACTTTTCTCTGCACACCTTCATACCTGTAACAGGTTCGGAGAGAGAAAGGATCTTTGGGATTATCTAGTCCAGTCTTCACTTCTCCCGACTTTTCTCTGCACACCTTCATACCTGTAACAGGTTTGGAGAGAGAAAGGATCTTTGGGATTATCTAGTCCAGACTCTTCACTTCTCCCGACTTTTCTCTGCATACCTTCATACCTGTAACAGGTTTGGAGAGAGAAAGGATCTTTGGGATTATCTAGTCCAGACTCTTCACTTCTCCCGACTTTTCTCTGCATACCTTCATACCTGTAACAGGTTTGGAGAGAGAAAGGATCTTTGGGATTATCTAGTCCAGACTCTTCACTTCTCCCGACTTTTCTCTGCATACCTTCATACCTGTAACAGGTTTGGAGAGAGAAAGGATCTTTGGGATTATCTAGTCCAGACTCTTCACTTAACAGATGAGGAAGCTGAGGCCTGAAGAATGAAGTGCCCAATAAAGTCTTTCGGGGAGAGCCGACCAGGTGACCTGCTCAAGGCGACAGACAGTCGGGTATTAGGATGGAGGCAGGAGTCAGGGAGGGGTTAAAGAGTGGGGCTGGGGTGATGCAGAAAGGAAGCAGGGATTTGGGGAGACTGAGAGTTATATTAAGGAGAAAAAGCCTGGGGAGACGAAAGCAAAGAGTGGGGACCAGGAGTCAATAGTGAGGATGGGGCTAGAGTGAAAAAGAAGTACAGGGAGGAAGGGGCTAGAATTCTACAGAGGGACGGGAATTGGGGTAATAGTGAGGAGGAGGCTGCAGGTAATGAGAAGAGGGGAATGGCGAAAAGTAACGGGAGGTGGGGAAGAGAAAGGACTGGAAAGAGAACTGTGTCTCCCTCTCAGTGCCAGAGAGGTGGCTGGGAACTCCAAATCCCAGCAGGCCCCGCGGCTCGGACCGGAAGTGTCCTGGCCGGGCTGTTGCGGCTGCGAGGGGCGGTGGCGGCGGGAGATTCAAACCTGGGAGCAGGAGCAGGAGAAAGAGGAGCTAAGCGCTGGAGCTGGAGCGCGAGGAGGATGGAGGGGAGCAGAGCTAGGCCCAGCGGGGCGGCCTGTGAGTGACGGAGCGAGGGTTTGGGTCGAGAAGGACGCGTCTGGGACCGAAAGCGGGGAGAGGAACTATTGGGGGGGGGGGGGGGGGGGGGGGGGGGGGAGGGGGGGGGGGGGGGGGGGGGGGGGGGGGGGGGGGGGGGGGGGGGTCTGGAGTCGTGGAGGCGGCGCGCATTTATTAAACGCCTATTGTATGCAGTTCTGCCCTGAGCCTTAGGGGTAGGCACGAGGGAGTAGAATCGCCGCCTCTGCTGTTTACACCTGACGGATAGCTTTGGGCAGGTTACTAACCCTGGAGGCCTTTGGGAAACGGGGCCGGAGGAAAACTAACCGAAGGCTTGTGGGAGCCTGGGACGGTTATCAGCTTCCCGGGGGAACCTGGCTGTTAAGTACTCCCTCAGGGCAGGACGCGGGTCAGAGGTCCTCGAATCCCGTCAGTCAATTCAAATGAGACCAAAGCTGGAGGGGCGGTGCAAAGGATGGGGCAGGGGGAAATGATGCCTTCAGAACAATTGCCCATTTAACTTACCTCTGGTTGCTTGCTGCTTTGATGAGGGGGAGGGGAGAGGGAGAAAACTTTGGAACGCAAGGTTTTGCAAAGGTGAATGTAGCAAATATCTTTGCGTGTATTTGGGGACAATAAAACACTATTAAAATAACATCAGTGTTTTAAGACTGTGAGGCAGGCATTTTACAGAGGAGGAAACAGGTGTGGAGAGGTTAATTGCCCTGGAATCAGGGTTGAGCTAGGTCTGAGAGGAGACAGAAACTCTTAAACATAGAGATCTTTCCAGTTCTGGAGTTTCAGTGGAAAGAGAACTTTCCTCTTGCTTCCTCCTCTTCCCTCAAACCAGTACGAATTTATTTGGGGAGTCCAGAAAGCAAAGTTCATGAATCTGTAGAAGGGTGGAGGTTAGATTTTAGGAAGTCTGGAAGAAAGTGCCATTTTATACAGACACACCCACACAGAGTCCTGCCCAATTTTCAATTCATAGCTCTGAGGTGAAGTCATTTACCAGCTTACTTTTCAGTCTTAACTGCCAATCCTTTTTCATTTTGCTCCTCCCTTGGAGTAACTGATGGGTTTCTTGCCATTGGCCTGTTGTTTGGATTATGATCCTAAGAGTGTATTTTTAAAAACCTCACTCGACTCACTCGATTAAATTCAAATTCAAAAAAACTTCACTCGACTGCCAATTCAAATTAAATTCCTCGAAGAGAAATTGGACAGCTAAAAATAATTAGCCACAGAAATTAAATACTGGATCAAAAATAAATTGATTGAACCCTGTGTCTACTTTTAGTTCACTCTGAGTTTATTTTTCTTTGGAATCTTTTGGGTGCGAGCTTGGGGGTAGGGCAAGTAAGTGTGTTAACTGTTTATGCTAAAGTTGATGCTTGCTCAGAATAGTGGAATGGGGATTAAGGAAATGATGAGGTGGGATTCAAAGGGGCTTTGAAAAATATGGTTGTTGTCGATGAAGATTTGTAAGTAATTTTTTGTCCTGAGGATTTTTTTTTAAGATTCCTTGGATCTTGCATTTGTAAAATTGTAGAATCTTAAGAGTTCAAATATAATGCACTCCCTGCGCCAAATAAAAAACATTCTTAACTCATCTCTGTCAAAATCTTTCTTTTCTGTCTGTTCTCCACTTAAGCGTTCCCCTCCTCAATGAAGCCTTCCTTCCAGCTGACAGGCATGTGTTCTTAAATTTTCTCCATAGTTTCTCCATAAGAATAGTCTTAAATAACAGGTCTCATACAGTCACTGCCTCCTCATTCAACTCCATCGTCTCCCTATTACCTTTGATAGCAAATACAAACTTCTGTGTTTAGAATTTGAAGCCAAATACAATCACAACGTGACTCTCTCCCTCCCTCCCTCCCTCCCACACTCTCTCTCTCTCTCTTTATATATATATAAACACACACACCATTCATCTTTACACACTCTTCAGGTCAGCTAAACTGGCTATATATGTTCCTCTATTGGCCTTGTGGCTTTTCAAACACTATCCCCAATGGAGTCAATACTCTCTTTCTTCACTTCTGACACTTAGAATTTCTTGTTTCTTTCAAAATCTCAGCCAAATACCATCTCCTACTTGAAGCCTTTCCTGATTTGTTCAGGAAAGTTACTTTGTATTTATTTGTATATAATTTAGTCTTCATGTGAATAAGTTGTCCCTCTCCTGTAGGAGGATATAAACTTCTTGAGGGCAGAAACATTCTTGGTTGTTTTTTCTTTTTGTTATTTTGATTGTTTTGTTTTGTTTTCTGGTCTTTCTATCCCTGGTACAATACCTGACACATAGAAAATGTTTAATAAATGGGATTTTTTTTTTTTTTTTGATCTATGTATCTTCTGTGCCTTTCATTACATCCTGACAATTTAAAGCTTTGATGTGTGTGTGTGTGTTTTAACTGAATTGAGAAGTAATCTTAGGAAGCATTTAACCTAATTCTATCAGATATATCCCCAAAAGTGGTTGTCTAGCTTTAGCAAAAGCAAATATCATTTACCTCCTTAGCTGATTTTTTTTTTAATTTAATAGCCTTTATTTACAGGATATATACATGGGTAACTTTACAGCATTAACAATTGCCAAACCTCTTGTTCCAATTTTTCACATCTTACCCCCCCCCTCCCCTAAATGGCAGGATGACCAGTAGATGTTAAATATATTAAAATATAACTTAGATACACAATAAGTATACATGACCAAAACATTATTTTGCTGTACAAAAAGAATCAGACTCTGAATTATTGTACAATTAGCTTGTGAAGGAAATCAAAAATGCAGGTGTGCATAAATATAGGGATTGGGAATTCAATGTAATGGTTTTTAGTCATCTCCCAGAGTTCTTTTTCTGGGTATAGCTAGTTCAGTTCATTACTGCTCCATTAGAAATGATTTGGTTGATCTCGTTGCTGAGGATGGCCTGATCCATCAGAACTGGTCATCATCTAGTATTGTTGTAGAAGTATATAATGATCTCCTGGTCCTGCTCATTTCACTCAGCATCAGTTCGTGTAAGTCTCTCCAGGCCTTTCTGAAATCATCCTGTTGGTCATTTCTTACAGAACAGTAATATTCCATAATTTTCATATACACAATTTATTCAGCCATTCTCCAACTGATGGACATCCATTCAGTTTCCAGTTTCTAGCCACTACAAAAAGGGCTGCCACAAACATTCGTGCACATACAGGCCCCTTTCCCTTCTTTATAATCTCTTTGGGATATAATCCCAGTAGTAACACTGCTGGATCAAAGGGTATGCACAGTTTGATAACTTTTTGAGCATAGTTCCAAACTACTCTCCAAAATGGTTGGATTCGTTCACAACTCCACCAACAATGAATCAATGTCCCAGTTTTCCCACATCCCTCCAACAATCATCATTATTTTTCCTGTCATCTTAGCCAATCTGACAGGTGTGTAGTGGTATCTTAGAGTTGTCTTAATTTGCATTTCTCTGATTAATAATGACTTGGAGCATCTTTTCATATGACTAGAAATAGTTTCAATTTCTTCATCTGAGAATTGTCTGTTCATATCCTTTGACCATTTTTCAATTGGAGAATGGCTTGATTTTTTATAAATTAGAGTTAATTCTCTATATATTTTGGAAATGAGGCCTTTATCAGAACCTTTGACTGTAAAAATATTTTCCCAGTTTATTGCTTCCCTTCTAATCTTGTCTGCATTAGTTTTGTTTGTACAAAAACTTTTCAGTTTGGTATAATCGAAATTTTCTATTTTGTGATCAGTAATGATCTCTAGTTCTGCTTTGGTCATAAAGACCTTCCCCTTCCACAGGTCTGAGAGGTAAACTATCCTATGTTCCTCTGATTTATTAATAATTTCATTCTTTATGCCTAGGTCATGAACCCATTTTGACCTTATCTTGGTGTACAGCGTTAAGTATGGATCAATGCCTAGTCTTAGCTGATTTTTTAATAATAAAACAGAAGTATACTCTTGGAGCTCTTAGTCAAATAGGAAACTGAATAGAGATGGAGCTAAGGATTCAGGTGATCAGAGTTTCAGATATATCTCCTGGAAGGTAGAGGAAGGATGGGAAGTGAGCAACAAGTAGGTAAGTAGGAAAAGAGTGGCAGATTGAAAGGAAGAGTCTGAGTTTTCCTAAGGGAGGAAACTGGGAAAAATGGAGAAGAGAACAATAAAAATTAGAAAGGTAAGAGGACAAAGGGAATGACCTCTCTGAAATCTAGGAGACCTGGACAAAGTATTTTTTCCCATATAAATAGGGAATATAAGCCAACCTGGGAGGACTTGAGTCTAGGATTTCTTAAACTTTTTCTACTCGTGAATCCTTTTCATCAAAGAAATTTTTACATGACTCTGATTATATAGGTTATAAAAGCGGTATACAAATCAAATATTTACTGATTATACATCATAATTTCATGACCCTATATGGGGTCATGTTTAAGAAGCTTCAGTCTAGGGAACTAGGCCTGTATGGATGAGTGTCAAATGGGTACTATTTCAGATTTTCAGGAAGGAAAGGATTGTATTTGAGGGAGACAGTTTGGGCATCCCAACATCCTTTTATCCACTACTAACTATGTCATATTCCCCTCTTCCAGATGAACGCCTCACTGCAGAGGAGATGGATGAACAGAGGCGGCAGAATGTTGCCTATCAATATCTCTGCCGCCTAGAGGAAGCCAAACGGTGAGTAGGAGATGGGCAGGAGGAGACCAAAAAAATGAAGGGAATTGGGCAGGGGGAGGGGAAGGGATGGAGGGAGGTGGGTAAGGATGATGTTGTGGGAGTGGTTATATGTGGGGAAATGGACAAGAGGCGGCCATAGGATCAGTGGAACTTTCAAGTTGTCAGATCAAAAATGTGCCTCTTCTGCATCCTATTCCCTCTAGCCAAATCTCAGCTAAAATATTTGGGTTGATACCACAGCAAGATTTTTCTTTCTTTTTCCCCAAGAGATGAAAAGGGATTAAAAAAAGGGGGTAGGCTAGAGACATGGTAATGTTGGGGTGATGCACAGTGGTCATGGTCTTGGCTCTCTGTCAATTTCTGAGACTTTTCCTGGCAACCCTCAGTGAATAGAACAGAACTGAAGATGAGATTTAGGGACCTGGAGGCTATCTTCTAGTCCTTAAAAATCTCTCAAATGAAAAAAAAAGTTAATCTTACTCTGCCCAGTCCCAAAGGGAAGAATTGAGAGCAAATGTTGGAAATTGGGCAGAGGCAGATTTTAGTTTCATGTAAGATCCAATAGGAATAGGCTGTCTATGAAAGTAACAGTAATAGTACTTATGTAATACTTTGCAATTATCTCATTTGATCTTCACAACAGTCCTGGGAGATTTTTACAGTTGGGGAAACTGAGGCAAAGATTAAATGACTTGCCCAGGATCACACAGCTAGAAAACATGAGGCTGGATTTGAACTTGAATCTTCCTGATTCTAGGTCTGGCATTCTTTTCACTGCCCCACCTAGGTGCCCCTCACAGCAAATGTTCAAGCAAAGACTGATAGAATGACTACCTGTTGGAGGTGTTGAAAAGAGAACTCTTATTCAAAGATGGCTTGAACCAGATGCTCTCCAAGGTCCCTTCCAACTCCAAAATTCTGTGATTTCATGAAAACTTCTTTCTCCTAATCTTTCATTTTAAATAGGGTTAGAGATAGATACTAGAACTATGATGACAGCAACATAGGGAATTACTTACCAGATGGGGAAACTCCATAATTGCAGATCAAGATTTCTCCGTCTTAAAATAGTTTCCCTACTGTATTCCAAAGAGATCATAAAAAAGGGAAAAGGGCCAAGATGTGCAAAAATGTTTATAGCAACCCTTTTTTGTAGTGGCTAGGAACTAGAAACTGAGTGAATGCCCATCAGTTGGAGAACAGTTGAATAAGTTATTGTATGAATTATGTGAATGTTATTGAATATTATTGTTCTATAAGAAATGATCAGCAGTATGATTTCAGAGAGGCCTGGAGAGACTAACATGAAATGATGCTAAGTGAAGTGAGTAGAACCAAGAGAATATTGTACACAGCAACAAGAAGATTGTACAATGATCAACTGTGATGGACTACACTTAACTACTGGATGATCCAGACAGGTTTCTTAAGACTATCAATTGTAAGGCATTTGCAGATCTGTGAAAAGTGACCTCATGAAGAGATTCAATAAAATCACAGGTCCAGAAATAAAAATTCATGCCTTTCCATTCATAGAACCTTCGCTACTTGTCATTTTGATTGATCCTCACAGTAACTGTGAGAGAGAAAGAGCTTGTTCCTTGCCTTTCTCTTCACAGTTATAAAGGGCTTGACTTCATCATTTTCCCCAGTCTTTGAGAACAGGTTTCCCTCAGATGCAAGGACACTTACACTGAAGAGTTATTATTGGTTTTTGACCTCAGGAACTAAAACTTAGTGATTTTCTCAAGTTCATAATACTCTTTAGTAACAGGACCAGGGCTGGATTGCACAAGAGTTATGAATCCTAGAGTCATATCTTTCTATCAGATTATCCTGCCTGCCCTATTCTATGCCCTGAAGATTACCTGTCACTCCTATCATCATCAAAATGTACATAAGGCCTCTCTGGACTATAGAGGTCTTGTAGGCAAACAGCCTCTGTCCTCTGGGAGCACCATCCAAGGCAGACATGCTGATGAGGATAGATACTGACAGTAAGAGACATATGGAGACAATGGTGAACAAATTTCTGCATAACAAAACCGGGAAGGTCTTGGTTAAGGTGTGTTTGAATAATGCTCAAAATAGGGAAGGACTAGTGGAATCCCTTCTTCATTTGGAAAGATTCTCTGGAGAAGAGCATGATTAAGATGGCATAGAGGGAGGTTGGGGTGGGGAAAGAAGGCTTAGGAGAAGAGGGTCTTCTCTACATGACTTAAAGAAGACATTACAATAGAGTAAGCACATGGATATAGAGCCTTTTAAGTGACACAAAAGTTTCCTAGGTCTGGAGTCAAGAAAGTCCCAAGTTCAAATCTGTCTTCAGACCCTAACTAATACTGAGCAAGACATTTAACCTATTTTCCTCATCTGTAAAATGGGGGTGAAAATAATAGCGTCTACCTCTTAAGGTTGTGGTGAGAATCAAATGTGATAATATTTAGTGCTTTGAAAACTTAAGAAGCTATATAAATAAAATTTAGTTAATAGTAGTACTACCAGCAGCAGCTAGTTGGTATACTGGAAAGAGCACTGGCCTGAGAATCATGAGGAACTGAATTCAAATCCAGCCTCCTACACTGATTAGCTGTGTGACCCTGAACAAAAGCCATTTCCCAGTTGGTAGACATCCATTTGGTTTCTATTCTTAACACCACAAAAAGAATGACTATCAATATTTTTGTTCAAGTAGCTCTTTTTCCCTTTTTTGGATGTCTTTGGGATGTAGGCCTAGCAGTAGCATTGCTAAATCAAAGGATATGTACAGTTTTGTAGCTCTTTGGGAATAGTTCCAAATTGATCTCCAAAATGGTTGAATCAGTTTACAACTCCTCCACCAATGTATTAATGTCCCAGTTTTCCCTTAACCCCTTCAACATTCAACATTTTCCTTTGTTGTCATCTTAGCCACTCTGATCATCTGAGGTAGTTTTCTAGAATTATTTTCACCTCCTTAACTTATCTTTTTTTTTTTTTTTTTTTTTAAATTTATCTAGTTCGGGAAAAGAGAAAGATTAAGTCTCCCACTAGCATAGTTTTATTATCTATTTTCTCTGTAATTCATTCAACTTCTTCAAAAATTGAGATGTTATACCATTTAGTGTATATGTGCTTGGTGTTATAATTTCATTGTTTATGATGCTTTTCATCAAGATATAGTTTCTTGCATCTTTTAATTAGATCTATTTTTGCTTTTGCGTTGTCTGAAATCATGATTGTTTCCCCTTCTTTCTCTGCTTTAGCTGAAGCATAGTAAAAATTCTGTTTCACATTATATCCTCACCCCCTTACCTTTACTCTGTGTGCATATCTCTGCTTCAAAATTATTTCTTGTAAACAACACATTGTAGGATTCTGGTTTTTAATCCACTCTGCTTTTCACTTCCATTTTATGAGTTCCATTTATTGGAATATGAGTATTCATATTTATAGTTAGGATTACTGTTTATTTCCTTCCATGCTGTTTTTCCCTTATCTCTCTGTCTTTTACCCTGTCCTTTTTCCCTTCTCACAAGTGTTTTACTTCTGATTACTACCTTCTTCAATCTTATCTTTCCTTTTATCAGTTCTCCCTCTCACCCTTCTATTATCCCTTCCCCTTTTTACTTCATTATAGGGTAAGATGGATTTTTATATCCAACTGAGTGTGTATATTATTCCCTCTTTGAGCCAATTTTGTTAAGAGTAAGATTTAAGCTTTTTTCACCATTCTCCCATCTTCTCCTTCATTATAATAGCGCTTCCATGCCTTCTTTATGTAGGATAATTTAACTCATTTAATCTCCCTTCCTCTTTCCAGTGCAATTTTCTTTCTCACCCCTGTTTTTTGGGGTATCATCCCATCAAAGTCACCTTATATCCATATCCTCTATCTATATATGCTGCTTCTAATTGCTCTGATAGTGATATATTAAGTTCTTAAGAATTACAAATATTATCTTGTCATATAGAAATATAAAGTTTAAATCTTATTGAATTTGTTTTCCTTGTTTCTTTTTTAATCTTTTTATATTTCCCTTGAATTTTGTATTTAGAGATAAGTTCTCTATTTTGTTGAATATCCATTTTTTCTCCTAAAAATTATATTTAGTTTTACTGGGTAGGTGGTTCTTGGTTGTAATCCTAACTCCTTTGCCTTCTGGCATATCATATTCCAAGTCCTCCAGTTCTTTAATGTGGAGGCTGCCAAATCTTGTGTAATCCTGGCTGTAGCTTCGTGATAGTTTGAATTATTTCTTTTTGGCTGCTAGCAGTAGATTTTCTTTAATCTGTGAGCTCTGAAATTTGGCTCTGATTTTCCTGGGAGTTTTCAGGCAATGATTGGTGGATCCTTTCAATTTCTGTTTTGCCTTTTAGTTCTGATATATCGGGGCAGTTTTCTTTGATAATTTCTTGAAAGGTGTTGTGCAGGCTTTATTGCTTCTTTTTTTCTCCCCCTTATCACGACTTTCAGGTAGTCCAATAATTCTTATAAGTTCTCCTAGATCTGTTTTCTAGGTCAGTTATTTTTTCAGTTAGAAATTTTACATTTTCTTCTATTTTTAAAACCTTTTTTGATTTTGTTTTATCATATCTTAATGTTTTGTGAAGTCATTGGTTTCCACTTGCTTGATTCTAACTTTTAAGCAATTATTTTCTTCAGTGAGCTTTTGTACTTCATTTCCCATTTGGTCATTTCTATTTTTTAGAGAGCTATTTTCCTTTGCAAATTTTTGTATATCTTTTCCCATGTTGTTGACTCTTTTTTCATCATTCTCTTGCATTATTTTCCTTTTTTTTCCTAATTTTTCTTCTATTTTTCTAATTTGCTTTTGAAAATTCCATTTAAGCTCTTCCAGGAATTCTTTTTTTTTTAAATAGCTTTTTATTTTCAAAATATATGCAAAAATAGTTTTTAACATTCACCCTTGCAAAACCTTGTGATCTAAATTTTTCTATCTCCCTTCACCCCATATCCTCCTTTAGATAGCAAGTAATCCAATATATGTTAAATGTGTGTGATTATTTTATACATATTTCCACATTTATCATGCTACATGAGAAAAATCAAATCAAAAAGAAAAAAAAAGTAAGCAAATAACAACAAAAAAAGGTGAAAATAAATACTATGTGGTGATCCATATTTAGTCCCCACAGTCCTCTTTCTGGATGGAGATATCTTTCAGGAATTCTTTTGAGATCTAAGACCAAATTACATTTTTTCTTTGAGGTTTCACATGTTGTCATTTTGACACTATTGTCTTTTCTATGTTTATGCATTGATCCTCCCTGTCACCATAGAAATTTTCTTTTTTTTGCTATTTTTCTGCTTTTTTTGGTGACTTATTTTTATATGAGAGTTGTGCCCTGGTCCTGCACTGTCCCAAGGGTTTTGTCCTGGGGCTCTGTATCTTATTACTTTTACTAGGGCTTTGCACCTAGTTGCTTGCTTTCACTGAAGGGAAAGTTTCCCCTCTGGCTTGCACTGGAAGTTGGAGCCTCCCTTTTGGCCTATCCTGGGGGTTGGCTGCTGACCTACCACAGGGGTGGGCCTGCTGCTGGGTTACTATGGAAACAGGGTTTCTCTGGCAGGGGCTAGGAACAGGATCCTGCTCTTTGGCCAGGCTAGAAGTGAGAATTCATTACTGGTCAGCAATAAGGTCAAGGCCTATCTGGTCCCTTGGGGTGGGGTCGCTGAGTTGGGATCTTGCTTTCATTTTATGGGTGAACTCATCCCATTCACATTCACAGTTACAATTACTAACTGCATTTCCCTCTGTCCTATTTTCTTCTATATATCCATCTCTATCTGTCCCTCTTCAAAAGTTCATTATGCTTCTGGACCACTGCCTCCCTTAATCATCCTTCCCTTTTATCAGCCCTCTTTTCCCCACTCCCACTTTCTTTCTTACCTTCTTTCCTTCCTATTTTCCTATTGGATAGGATAGATTTCTATACCTATCTGAATGTGTATTCTTTCTTTGAACCAATTCTCATGAGAGTGAGATTCAGTATTGCCTGCCACCCTCTAGTTTCTCCTTTACTGTAAAAACTATTCCTTTATGTGAGATTATTTCCTCCATTATACCTCTCCCTCCCCCTTTCTGTTGATGATGGCTGTTTTCAGAGCCATCTTTGAGGATCTGCAAATTTTCAGTGGTTCCAACGTGGTGTGATCCAGGGAGAAATATAGTCAGTACTCCTTGTTCTGGAGTAACCAAGAGGCCAATTATGACTAGGTTCTCTGCTCTTCTGCAGCCACAAGTACTAATACTGCTCTTGTTCCAACTGCTCCCTTATGATCCAATCAGAATCACTCCTCTCCACTCTGGAATTGTGACCCAGAACTGTGTGTGAGCAATAGAATTGCCAAATAACATCACATCTTGCACTCAGGGACAATAAAGGGTCCTGTGTAATTATTCTGATGAGTTGTCTCTGAGCTTTCAGCTCCTAAAACTGGTTGTCTCCAAGGCCTACTGCTTGGGCTGCTGCAGCATGCATTCTACCTAAACTCCCACCATGGTTTCCAGGATATTTCATTCTTCTAGGTGATGTCTTCCAATTCTAAATCTGTAATTCTCCAGTCTAGGTGTGTATGGAACAATTTGAGAGAAAGAAGTTTTAAAACAGAGAAGGGATAGTGAAAGTGGGAAAGAAAGACTGCTAATCCAGGGAGTAGCCACTCAATTCTGATTTAGAGACTAGAAGACTCAGGGTTCGGGGAGTAAGATTCAAATGCTCTGAAATTAATTCAGCGTGACTGTAGCCTGCTTGCACCTCTGGGAGCCCAACCAGAGGGGCAACTATTTACTTATTCCTTTGATTTTGTCCACAGATGGATGGAGGCTTGCCTGAAGGAAGAGCTGCCTTCTCCAGTGGAGCTGGAAGAGGGCCTTCGAAATGGGGTTATTTTGGCCAAACTAGGACACTGTTTTGCCCCTGATGTGGTTCCCTTCAAAAAGATCTATGACTTGGAGCAAATGAGGTATAAGGTGAGAGAATACCTAAAAGTCCAGCTTTCTTTCCTTTCACCTATGAAAAGAGCTCAATGTGGAATAATCTCCTTTTACCCCTAAGGTGGTTCCCTTCAAAAAGATCTGTGACCTGGGGCAAATGTAGTATAAGGTGAGAAAACACCTGAAGGTTCAGTTTTTCTTTCCTTATTCTCTCCTTTCACTTAGGAAAGGAGCTCAATATGGAATAATCTTCTTCTGACCATGAGTGGCCTTCCTAAAAAGTGAATTGTGCTCCTTTCAGGGATAAGGGACACTTATATAGTAAGCTTTAAGAAATTAAGTGATCCCTGACCCCTAAATAATTTCGTAAACTGTTATCCTTATCTAAGTGCTACTCTCCACCTCCCTTCTTTCCCATCTTAGCTATAGATACCTCTTCCTTTTGGAAACTTCCTAGACCAGACTTTCCCTCTTTCAATTTGCTCTCCCCCCCCACCCCCCCAACCCCAGCATAGATATCTAGATCTTTATCCTGCTGCTTCTTCCCTTGTCTGGCTCAGGATCTGTCTGCACCCTGGGACAGTATTCTTCCTCCCTATCAGATGGGCTCCTCCTTCAGGATCTCCCCACCAGTGCCCAGCACAGGCTGTTTCCATAAGGGGCTCTCAGAACTATTTGGCGACTGACTTTCTTTTCTTCCTCTTTAGGCAACTGGCCTACACTTCCGTCACACTGATAACATCAACTTCTGGCTGACTGCAGTGTCTCACATTGGCCTACCTAAGGTAACTTTAGACTTGTCTGTATTGGACATTAGAATTGAGACTTGTAGCTTGCTCTTTCCTGTTACTCTGCACCATGCTTTTGTCTTTATTAGCATCCTTGTCCCCTAGTTCCTTTGTTTCTTACTGACTAGCTGAAGCTAATAGAAATAGCCTTGGGATTGATAAGACTTCATGCAAGCCATATACTTTTTCTATAACTGTACAAAGAAGAATTTCTACACTTCCCTTCTGAGTTCCTGAGTTATAAGGATCTGTATAGTAAGAGAGATTCTCTATATGTATAATGTATAGAAAACACTTTGCAAATCTTAAATCCTTGTATAAATATAGCACTATGGCTGTCACATAGTAAACACTTAATAAGTGTGTTTATCTCTCTAAATACTTAAATAAATTTGACAGGTATATTTTCAGAAAAAAGATAGCATCAAAGTATAAATTCTGGCACTGATAATATATAGTGGAACTCCGTTCAAAAACTGGCAGGAGTTAGAGTAAAATATCAGACTATTAGTTGCTAAAATAATGTACATTTTCCTCTATTTTTCTCCTTCTTTAAGAGTATATGGAAACTAAAAAATTAAAGCATAAGATCTGTTTGTGTAAATTTGCCTTTGTTTCATATGTTTGACCCTTAATGTGGCATGAATTTAAATCAGTTTTGACTTTTCAGTCTTCTCCCCATAGATAAGCCTGGATCATTCAAGTAGGTTAGTTGTTATTAAGATTTCATTCCTATAAAGACTTACAAATGAGAGGACTCCCCCTACTGATTGTCTACATTCTCTGCAGCCTATAGTCCTTTTCTTTTTGAGGGAGGTGGGGAAAAAACAGTAAGGATTAAGTAACTTAATTTGTCCAGGATCACATAGTTAATAAATATCTAAGGCCACATTTGAAGTCAGGTTCCCCTGACTCCAGGGCAGGTGCTCCATCCTTTATACCACCTATCTGCCCCTGTAACCTATAGACTTGAAGGTTACCTAGAGCAATGAGAGATTAAATGATTTAGCTAGGGCCACATAACCCAAATATGTCAGAAGCAGGAGTTGAATACAGATCCTGACTCTGAAACTAACTTGCTATCCACTCTGCCATACTGCCTTTCTATTTAACACCCATTATACAATGGTACCCTGAGTTTTTTTCTCTCCTCAAACTGAGTGCAACTACCACACTACTAAATGCACTAAGAGGTTGACTCCTCCTACAGACCTTTCTTCCTGAGACTACAGACATCTATGACAAAAAGAACATGCCACGGGTGATCTACTGCATCCATGCCCTGAGGTAAGCTAACCTATCAGCTAGGTTCCTACATACAAGAGAATATCCCCTCCATTTGGCATTATCCAAGGGAGATGGAGGGAAGGCCAGAAGGAAAACTGACACAGATGTGAGAGCCTAGATCTCTATAGCTATATATGTCTGCAATGCCAGACGAGTGAGTGCATGTGGAGATCTCCTCCTGTGAATATAACTGGGTAGAGGCTAAGTTGGAGCTGTCCCTGGTTTCTTATTGGAGAGTGGGGCTTCCACCAGAGTGGGAGTGCAGCCAGGACCTTCACTTAAGGTCAGCCTTGTATGAATGGTGGATAAATTTTTAATGCTCCATATTTCAGATGGATACTAGTTGCCTTTTAGAGAAAGAAAGAGAGAGATTCCTTGAATTTTTTTATCTCATTTCTTGGAAAACATCTTAAACTTTCTCTGTAGCCCTCTTTCAAAAATCTTTGCTGTTGATTGTATAGAATGATAGGAGGCTTAGATCACTTAGTTCCTTAAGATGATGTAAAAAAGAAGTTTCCTTCACAATTTTGTCTTCTATTTTTTTTTTCAGTCTCTTCCTCTTCCGATTGGGCTTGGCACCTCAGATCCATGACCTGTATGGGAAAGTAAAATTTACAGGTGGGTTCACTTGCTTCTATACCCAATAATTCAATTTAATTCAGCTAACATTTTAAAGGTTATTATTATCTGTGAGACACTGGAAATGCAAAGATAACTAAACAATCCCTGCCTCAAATGACTTTACAGGAGACTGGGGGAACTGAATTATAATCTCTGTGCAGATCAGCCAGTACAAGATAATTTGAGGCAGAAAAGAGAATAATACCAGGCAGTTCAACAAAGATTTTACATAGGTACAAAGGTAGCTTTGACATTTAGTGAAAGCTTACTGACTAAGCTTTGAGAGAAAGCTAGAGATTCTAGGAGGCTAATATGAGGGTAGCAGTACATTTCAGGGCTGGAGAATGTCAATTTGAGGAAGCTAGTAGACCAGTTGTGCTGGAATGGAGTGTATAGGAAGGGAAGCATTAAAAAGTAAGTAAAAAAAAAGTCAGTCTATAAAATTAAGAGAACAATGCCATGAGGTTTTAGAGAGCAGACTGAAGAGTTTGTATTTTTTAGATGCTAGAGGGGGCCACTCACAATTTTTGAGCAAAGGAGCCACTTGGTCATAACTGTGTTTTAGGAATTTTAATTTGAAAGGTATATGGAAAATAATTGTAGAGAGGAGAAAGGGGAAGCAGGGAGATCATTTAGGAGGCTTTTAAATTGTCCAGGGGCAGCAAAGTAGTACACTGGACTTAGAATTAGTACACTGGACTTTCATTGAGTCCAAATCTAGCCTCAGATACTTAGTAGCTATGTACCCTGGGCAAATCACTTAACCCTGTTTGTCTGAGTTTTCTCATCTATAAAATGAGCTGGAGAAAGAAATGGCAGACCCCTTGTGTCTTTTTTTTTTTTCCCACTCCACTATCTTTACCAAGACCAAATGGGGTCATGGAGAATTGGACACTACTGAAATGATTAAACAACTATAGTAGTCCAAGTGAGAGATGATGGATGAGAGCCTGAGTTAGGTAGTGGTCATGTGAATTAAGAGAAAGGTGACAAATTAGAGAGAAGTTGTGGAAAAGCAAAGCTTGGAACAAAGGAAAAGGAAAAGATATGGGTAACTTTTGAGTTTGTGAATCTGGATGACTGAGAAGGTTATGTGCTTAATGAATTAGGGAAGTTTTAGAAAAAGAATGACTAGGGAGAAAGGGGAGTATGAGCTCCACTTTAGACATGTTGAATTTGAGGTGGAGATGTCCAGCAGGCAGTTAGTTGGTTTTATGGAACTAAGGACTAGAGTTTAGAAGAGAAATGGGGCTACATATATAAAATTGGGAGTCACATCTGATGAAGACATGATGAGATTTCCAAAAAAGATCCTAAAAAAGGAAGAGGAGGAGACCCCTGGGGAAGGCCTATGCTTAAGAAACATGGTAATAATGCAGCAAAGGAGGTTGTGAAAGAGTGATTAGACAGTCGGGGGAGATCCAGAAGAGAATATTGGCACAAAAGCCAAGAGTATCTAGGAGGAGGAGAACATGCCTGATAACAGCAAAAGCTACAAAGAAATCAAAAAGGAGGATAGTAAAAATCCATCCTGTTCAGCAGTGTAGCGGTGGCTGGTAACCTTGAGGGTAGTTTCAATTGCAAAGTAGATTTTGAAAGCCAGATACAAGGGACTGTGAAATGAGTAGGAGGTGAAAAAAACTGGAAGCAAAGAGTGGGGACATGTCATTCCAGGAATTTGGTTATGAAGGGAAGAAGTGGCAGGAGGGGCTGGGGCTTTGAAACTTCAGGGCCATGAATTTACCTGTGATATCTTTGCAGAGGAGGAGCTCAACAACATGACCTCAGAGCTGGCTAAGTATGGGCTGCAGCTGCCAGCATTCAGCAAGATCGGGGGCATCCTGGCTAGTGAACTCTCTGTGGATGAGGCTTCTGGTAGGTAGTAGCTAATCTTCACATGATGAATGCCAGAAGTGGTGCTTTGGATGCGTGGGAAACTCCGGCTTCAAGGGCGGAGAACACACTCCAGAAAGGAGGTTCCATCCTGGTTAGGGTAAGAGGACTCAAGAAAGTTAGGACGTCAGTGTGGAATCAGAGTTAAAGTCAAACAAAATTGATTTCACTCTGGTTCACTTCTTGTCTCTTGATTTTGTTTGCATGTCTTGTCCTCCTTCCCGCTCCAATACCCTTATCCCTACCATCCAGTCCATGCTGCCGTCCTTGCCATCAATGAGGCCGTGGAGAGGGGAGTGGTCGAAGATACTCTTGCTGCACTGAAGAATCCCAATGCTATGTTGGGGAACCTCCGGGAGCCCTTGGCTGCTGTTTACCAGGAGCT
This sequence comes from Sarcophilus harrisii, assembly GCF_902635505.1. Classification (NCBI taxonomy): domain Eukaryota; kingdom Metazoa; phylum Chordata; class Mammalia; order Dasyuromorphia; family Dasyuridae; genus Sarcophilus; species Sarcophilus harrisii. The sequence continues at coordinate 358,859,596 of NC_045429.1, read as the reverse complement.
GCTAGCCCAAGTAAAAATGGAAAAAACTGCCAACTCCAGGAACTGGGTAAGGAGTAGTCTGAGAGGTCAGGTTGTCACATGCTGGGTTAGTTGACCACTCAATTCTATCTCAAGGCTTTAATTTGACACTCTGAAAGGGAGGGGGCAATTGTCCTTGCTTTACAAGAGATAGAGAAAGAGAAAGACTAAGTTTTCCCTTCTGTACAATTAGGATCATACCACCATTATTAGTACCCCTTTCTCAGGATTGTTGTGAAACTCAAATGAGATGCTGTATGTAAGTTGTTTTGCAAACTTTGAAATATGTCAGTTATTATAATAACAAAAATTTATTATAACCTAGCATAGCACTCACTTCACAGAGGGCATTGAAAAACTGTTGAATTGAATTAAAAGGGAAGGAAAATAGCATTTATATAGTGCCTACTATATGCCAAGAGCTTTACAAATATTATCTCATTTAGTGCTTGCAGCAACCCTTAGGAGATAATTAGTCTTTTGGGCTTTAAGAAGCCAGGGTTCTATGGAGAAAGATTTCTGCATTCACTGTCTATGAAGAGCAGAGATCCTGGGACATTACTGGATGAGACTGGACTCTACCCCTAGAAATTCTTAAAAATAGCTTAGGTGTGCTGGTAGCAGTGGGGTGGAAGTTTAGGTTTGTTTCTGGACCTCTGGAAAAGTTGAGGAATCCAGAAGAGTTGAGTGAAATCTGATAGAATGAGGAAACAAGAAAAGTAACAAGAGATCTTATTTCCATTTGACTTCCTCCTGCTGGCATTTTCACCCTCTTCTTAGCATGTCCAGGATGATGGAGAGAGCCAGGACATCTACGACCGCTACCTGACTCAGGCAGAGATACAGGGCAATATCAATCAAGTCAATGGTAAGAAAGGAAAAAAAAGACTTCCAATAGAAATCCAATGCAGGGTATATACCAGGAGCTTAGACAAAGAATTTGCCCATCTTAGTCAAAGATGGGAAATTTTGCCCCCTGCTTGAAATCTTGGGATTAAAGGATTTAGAACTGAAAGAACATTTAGTCCAACATCCTCATGCTTAGCCTTAATTTTGTAGACAGGTAATTGGGGCCCCTGAGAAGTGAAGTGATTCACAGTCACACAGGAAAATAGAGGAACTTCGAGTTTCACATTCAGGTAGTTTCACTCTAAATCTAGCATTCTTTCTATTATACCATGTGCTGCTAATCCTTTCACTATATCACATGGTATTTAACTTATTGTAAAAATAAATCCCTATGGGCCAAGGAGAGTGGGATTTTCTAGTGTTTAACATAAGTGCATTTACATAAAAGGGTCCTGTGTACCCCAGGAGGTTGCCTACCTTGCATATCTCAGCATACAGCTGTCCCAACCTCCACTACTCATGAAATTTTGTGCCATTTATCACTTAGAATTTCTTGTTAGCATCCTCTTTGGTCCAGTGCTATCAAACTTATAGAAATGGGGACCACTAATCCATATATAGGGATCACTGTGGACCACATATTGGCTTAGTTTTAAAATATAATGTTATCTATGTTGTATTTTTATTGATTCACTATTTCCCAATAACGTTTTAATCTGGTTCAGGCGGCTTGCATGTTTGATACCTCTTAGTCCATTCTATCCCTTTCTTCTTAACCACCCACCCTCCTAATCTAGACTAGATCAGAATCAAGCCTTTATATTCTTTTTTCTTCCTGTGGCAAATGCAAATTGTATGCCTATTAAAAAACTGATCCTTGTCCTTATTGAGTTGTCATTTGAGAGACAAATACTAAGGATCAAAATAAAAGGAAATATGGTTTTCTGAAGGGGAGGAATGTGGAAAGGTTGGAAAAGAAGAGATGAGGTTGAGAAAGAGAAAAGGGTTTGGCTCATTTAGATGGAGGAGGAGGTATAGGTTTGCCTAGCTATAACCGAGCCTGAGCTGAGAGGCTACAATCATTGAGATGGAGACCACTAATGGAAAGGAAGTCCCCAAAATCTTCAAGGATGGAATTAGAAACCTTTTAGGGTATTAGAGCAAGGAAGAGTAGTCAGAATGCTACTGACTTTTGATGATTCTGGTTACTGATGAGTAGAGGTGGGAATAGAATGAGCGCATTCTAAGGCTTCTAGTTCCTCCCAAATTGCCCAACCATTACTAACCTTGGGTTTTGTTTTGTTTTGTTTTTTAGTTCATGGAGCACTGGAGGCCATTGATGAATCTCTGGAAAGTCAGAACTCTGAGGCCTTGATCAAAGCCCTTTGTGATCCAGCTTTGGCTCTTCGAGGAGTGAGGAAGGATTTTGGTGACTGGTACCTGGAACAACTGAGTTTAGACAGAGAACAGAAATCACTGGTAAGTTGAGGAGAGAGGAGAGGAAAGGGGCTGCAAGGGAGACCCCTGAGAGTTATGATAGTTATTTGTGTACATGGGGATGGGTATCACATGTACACAAATAACTATTGTAACTCTCAGGGTAATCTCTTGCTTCTAAAAGGATCTGGGCTTGATTGATCTCCTGGAGAAGGAAGAGGTCCAGGCTAGTGTGTCTGCAGCCAATGCTAAAGGTGATCAGGAGCTTGCAAGTAAGTCATTTGCTCCATGATGGAGGTTTGACCTAGTCTGGTTATCAGGCCTCTTAAGGATGTGACAACTCTCACCTATATAGAATCTATCTCCTTCCTGGACCACTTGATGATGCTCAGGAGACAATTTCAGAAAGTGTGTTTCAGAGTCAGAAAGGAATTCAGAAAGTGGAAGTCAAATTCAGAAAGGAATTCAGGATTGTGGTATTTGCTTGTTACTAAAACAGGTTTGCATTTGGGAGAAATGCATGCCCCTTAGTAGTGTAATATTTTCTCCTGGACATTATTCTTCTATTTCTCAGTAGCTGCTGCCTGTCTTAGCCTCTACAACTAAACTGAGCAGTGAGGTAAGGGATGTTGTCCCATTCATATTTTAAAGATTATTTGCCTTCCAAGAAATCATTGGTATGCCTAGGAGAAGGGACATTTTGATTGCTTTCTCTATGGGGGACTCAACGCCATAGTTTCCAGGCACTAAATATTAAGAGCATCCACATCACTTTTGCTTATTGAACATTTCAAACTGAATGTCCCATAGTCATCTTATACTCAATATATAAATAAACAAAATTAAGAAAATAAGGGATAGCCAGATGGCACAGTGGATAGAGCACCAGCCCTGAATTCAAGAGGCTCTTAATTCAAACTCATTCTCAGACACTTAACCCTTCCTTGCTTTGTGAACCTGGGAAAGTCACTTAATTCCAAATGCCTCAAAAAAAAAAAAAAAAAAAAAAAAAAGAAAAGAAAACATCTCATTATCTTCCCTAATACTTCTCCCCTTCCAGACTTCCCTATTTTTGTTGAAGGGTATCACCATCCTATCTTCCCACATTCTAAAACCTCATCATTCCATTTGACTCATAACTCTTCATCAGTCCCACATATCCATTCACCTGTCAAATCTTTTAGTCTCCACATTTCAAATCTGTGACCTTCTGTTCACTCATACAACCACCATTCTAATTCAGGCCCTCCTTCTTCACCTCTCACCTAAGAGGTTATCACAATAGCCTCTTAATGATTTCTCAGTCTCAATTCTCTCTCATTCTAAACCATACTTTGCCCAGCTGCTGGAGTGATTTTCTCCAAGTGTATAGACCTAAACCTGTCATTCCCCCTACTCATTTAACTCTAATGGTGCCCTGCTACTTTTAGGATCAAAATTAAAAACTCCTTGCTTGGTTTTTAAATCCCTCACCACTTTTCCAGCCTCTTTGGACATCATTCTCTTTCCCACACTCTATCTGGTCCAGCTAAATTAACTTTCTTACTGTCACACACACACATACACACCCCCTTATCTCTGTCTAAAATGTGTTCCTTCCCCTCCTCCACTTCTGAGACTTTTTTTGCTTCAAGACTCAAGTACTGCTTCTACATAGAAACTCCCCCTGCCCATAGCTCTCCCTCTCCAAATTACCTTAAATTTATTTTGTATATGTTGTATCTATACATTGTCTCAAGGGATACTTTTGTTTTTACATTTATATTCCCCAGTGTCAAGCACACAGTATCTGGCATGTATTAGGGGCTTAATAAATACTTGTTTATGGATCTTGACAAGGCAACAACTTTTGCTTGAGGGTGTGTTATTAAGATTGCCCTAAGCTGGGGGGCCTTGCTGAGAACATCTTGTAGAATCAGATTCTTCACTGGAATTCACTCAAGGAAATCTTGTGCTCTTGGCCCAGGAATTTCTCTTATAATATTGACCTTGCAAATAAATTACCTCTAGCCTAAGATAGCAAGTCTAGACCTTTTTCTTTTTTTTTCTCTTCCAACCAAAGAAAGGCAGCGACTATTTACTATACAATTGTTACATTTAGCAACCAAGAAAGCAAAATCAGCCTAGTATGACAATAGGTTCCATGGCATGCAATTGGGCAAATTGATTTTAGGCCTGGGTAGACCTTGCATTAAAAGATGGAATGAACCTTGTTTGGGAGAAATCAGATGGTGACAAAAGGCCTTTCTCAGATGGGAGAATTAAAAGTCCTGTATCAGAACTGATACAGTCCTTCTTAGGGGGAAACCTCCTGGAGGCTCCTGCCAGGGGCCCATCTCTGCTCCTGAGACCTCTGGATCTGGCACAGGCAGGTTATTTGGCCCTATCTCACCTTTCTCTTCCTGGGTTTCAGCTTAATCCTGGTGGAATGGAAGTCATCAGTTTATGATACTAAGAAGAAGAGGTTGATCTTTTTTGCTGAACATCAAGGCTTTCTGAGTTCAGAGATCTTCCATTCTCAATTCCACATTATCTGACCCTGCTCACATTGTCTTACCACTGCCATAGGGCACCCCCTCTTCTACCTATACCCCAGTTTGTTCTCAAAGTTTTTCTACACAATAAAGACCTATTTTCAATCTATCCTTTCCTGCTCTGTTCTGATTCTGTGCTTAAAATAAGGTTTTTCTGTATGTTTAAAAGAAAAAAAACAATTACAATAACCTAAATTTTTACAGCATTCAAAGGTTTACAAAGCATTGTTGATTTCAAGTGTAATTAATGCTACAATGCTGCTGTATTGTTGTAGCTGTTGTTTTAAAACAAGCCACAGTCAGTGCCTTTGGTGGGTGTTTCTTTTTTTTAATTCTACTATCCTCTGCTGTCATATAATCCATTTCTTTTTTCTTTGTAGTCATCAAATCTGTCATTTTAAAAAACATAATAATATACCATTGCAATGATATATCATAATTTTCATCCATCTCCCGGTGGGAAGACATAGAGATTGTTTCCAGCTTTCTGCTATTACAAATAGAACAGCTAGGTTTGTTTTGTATTGAAATTTCCCTTTCTCTATTTAACAGCATCCTCAGGGCGTGGTCCTAGAAATGGCATTGTTGGGTCATTTGGGATGAGCAGTGGTTTTTTAAACTACCTGATGCTGCCACATTGGGGGGTAGGGCTGGAGTGGGGGTAGAGACTTTGCTTAAATGACCAGCTGAATCAACTTTTCTGTCCCCCTACCAGTGCTCCAGGCTGTGGGACGGATCAATAGAGCCATCCGTAAAGGGCTGGCAGCAGACACAGTGAGGGAGCTCATGTGCCCTGAAGCCCAGCTGCCTGAGGTGTACCCCTTTGCTGAATCCATGTACCAGCAGGAACTGAGTTTGATTCAGCGGCAACAGGAAGGGGTGAGTCACAAGAAGGAGACACAGGTTCTCCTGACAACTGGAGAGATTATGGGTAGTCATGGGGTACTATCCTCCTTGTCATTGGTCCTCTGCTCATTAATTTTGCTGATCTCTATCAGTACCTTTCGTTAGGCCGTTAGAAAAGTTCTGAAGGGAAGAAGACACAGCCCTAGCCCTTGGGGAAATTCCACACCATGAAAGCACTGATACTGGAACAAGAGCAAAAGATCTAGTGGGCCAGAGTTCTAGATACTTATAGTGGGGGGATGGAAAGGCCTGGGGTGGTAAAAGGAGACTTGAGTGAATGTTTGGATAAGCCTAAGAAGCCTTCTTAAAGAAGGGCAGAGTGGAGATGCATTTGATTGGGGGGGAAAGACTAGGATTCATGGAGTCCCAGTGGATAGGTCATTTAATTCAGAGGATTCTAATGGAAGGCTAGAAGATTGCAGGAGGGTGAGAGCCAGGATGGAACACACATTGTCCTAGGAAGAAAGAGCCAGTGTGCACTAAAAATTTGCAATGGGAATGTGGAATAATGAGATCTGAAGTTAATTATCACTTATATATAGTACTTTAAGATTTGTAGAGCATTTTACATAAGTTATCTCATTTGGTCCCCACAAAAACCCTTGGAGATAAGTGCTTTTATAATCTTCATTTTAGCGACAAAGAAACTAAATCTGAGAGTGGTTAGATGATTTATGCTAGGGTCATACAGCTGGTAATCATCTGAATCAGGATTTGAACTAGGGTCTTTCTGATTCCCATCAGTTTAGGATGGAGGGAAGTACCCTTCAGGCTCCAGATTAGTCAGGGAGGACTTCCATGTCTCTCTTCTAGGACATGGCTCAGGAGGAGCTCTTTGTGGCTTTGGAGATGCTCTCTGCTGTTGCCCTGATTAATCGGTACCTGGAGGCGGGGGATGTCGGGGGCTTCTGGAACAGTATGGTGAGCCCAGCTTTGGGCCTGGCTGAAGTGAATGGAGAGAATGCCCAACGGTAAGTAAAGCATGCAGCCTTTAAAATCTCAGGGTCAGGAGAGAAACAGGTGGGAGAAATGAAAGCAATGGATTTCTATGGTACTTTTGAAGGTTACAAAGTACTTTCCTTGTAGTTTTAGGAGGTAGATAATACAAATATTATTACATCTATTGTTGTTGTTGTTGCTTGTCTCCATTATATCAGAGAAATGATGCAAGTGAATTGGATTTAAGTGAGGGAGGGCTGTGCAAGGTCACCTGTCTACTTTCTCCTCCAGGGAAAAATCTGGGTCCAGTCGTCCTGATCTGTATTATGATGCCTATTTTGCAGGTGATCCATCAATTAATAAGCAGTCATTAAATACCTAATAAGTGCTTCGAGGACAGTTAGATGGGGCAGTGGATAGAGGTGCAATTTCCTGAATTCAAATCTGGTCTCAGACAATAGTTGTGTGAACCTGGGCAAGTCACTTAACCTTTTTTGCCTCAATTTCCCCATCTGTCAAATGAGCTGGAGAAGGAAATTTGCCAAGAAACCCCAAAGAATCAAGTTGGACACTGCTGAAACAACTGAACAACTATGTGAATAATGCAAATATTATTAGACCCATTTTACAAGCATTTATTAAATGTGCCTAGTAAGTGCCAAACAATGTTTTAAGTTCTGGGAATAAAAAAGACTTAAAAAAAGAGTTCCTGCCCTCAAGGAGCTTACATTCAATTTGAGGGAAGGGGGTGGAGAGAGACACACAGCATATATCTATATACAAATCTATACAATCTTTGCAAATCTAGGAATCTCTATCAAATCATATCTATGAATCTATCAAATCAAAGCAAGATTCTTTGGAGGGTGGGGATTACTAAGGACTGTGGGGGCAGAAGGAAAGATTTCTTGTAAAAAGTAAGTTTTGAAGGACTCTAGGGATTCTAGGGCACATGAGGAAGCATGAGATATAAACTGTGTAAAGGCATGGAGATAGGAAACAAGAGCTTCCATCATGAGGAACATTAGGAGGCCAGTCTGGTTGAATTGGGGAAAGGGAGTAAGGTACTTAAAAGTATGTGCTTTTCGGACTTTTGCAAGTTTACATGTCCTTAGCACCAAGAAGGCTCTGAACTAGTCCGATCTGGGAGCAAGTCCATTGTCTCTGATTTGGGAATGAGCTCCTTCATTAGGGTTGGAGTCTAGATATCTCTGTTTCAGCATTAAGTCACTACCTGCTTTCCCTCAAGAAGCTTGGAAGGTGGTCCTTGCATGTGGAAAAGAGAAGATATAATCTGATTATTCCCTTGAATGTGGGGCTGGTAGAAAGATGGTGGGAAGTGGAAGGCTGGTAGATAGCAGAAAGATGGTGGGAAGTAAAAAGTTGTGAGAAGTAGGAAAATGGTAAATAGTGGAAAGTAAAAAGATAGTAGTTAGTCAAAAGATACTGAAAAGTAGAAAGATGGTGAATAATGAAAAGATGACTGGATCTCGGATTCAAGTCCTGACTCTGAGATTCAGTACCTATGAAATCTTTTCACCGCTAAGCCTGTCTTCCCATCTACAAGATAGGGATACCAATACTTGTACATTGTATTTTATGGGGTTGCTATAAAAAAATCACTTTGTAACCTTGAAAGCATTTAGATGAAATTTAAGTAATTATTGTTCTTAGTCTCTTCTTTGAGCCTTAGTTTCTCATTGGGAGATAAAATCCTCCACCTCTTCTGACCCCTAAGTGCTGTGAGACCCCAAATCTCCCAACTGACCTTGTCTTTTTTTATTTCTCAGTTATTTTGTTGCCCTGGGAAGGCTGTGGCAAGAACGGAATGGGGCCGGGACCTTCCTGAATTGGAATGACTTGCAGGCCACTGTGAGCCAAGTCAATAGTCAGGTCCAAGCAGAGACAGAGCGTGAGTTGGGCCTTGGAAGGGATGGATCATGTTGGGGGTCAGACTCATAACCCCCAGTACTGGTCATTGCAACCGCTTTTGTTTGCTAGGCATTCTGTTTCTAGAATGCAATGCTGGATTCCCCTTTCTTGGTTGACTCTGTCTGTTCCATCAGAGATCCTCACAATCAGTCTCATCAACGAGGCCCTGGATCAGGGAACCCCAGAGAAGACCTTGACTGCCCTACTGTTGCCCTCTGCTGGCCTGGATAATGTCAGTCTCCCTGTTGGCCCCCTGTACCACCATATCCTATCCTCCGCCAAGAGAATGAAGGCTCAGGTAGGCTTGAGAATTACCTAGGTCACATGATCAAAAATGCTCTCTATCTCCACAGAACTGATTAAATCTGAATGCAGATTGAAAAATACTTTAAAAAAAACAAACTTTCTTTTATTTTTTTGTCTGTTTTCTTTTGCGGCTTGACTAATTGGAAATATGTTTTGCATGATTTCATATGTATAATCGATAATGAATTGCTTGTCTTCTCAAAGAAGTGGGAGGGAAGGAGAGAATTTGGAACTCAAAATCCTAAAAAATGAATGTTGAAAATTTTATTACAAGTAACTAGGAAATATTTAATGAAATAAAAACAAATTTTTGAAAATGACTTAGTTTATAACAAGTATTGAGCACTCATTTTGTAGTGCTACATCCTTGACACTGAGAGAATAAAAAAGGAGAAAGAGGTACCCAAAAGACAGAGACAGCCAGGAAAGCAGCATGGATTCAAATACTGACTTTACTGTCTTAGTTAAGTCACTTATCTTCTCCCTTTCCATCTGTTTTATCATCTGGGAAATAAAAGACTTGGAATAAACAGTCTCTATGTCCTACATCTAATCCCAGAGAAAGGAGCAGAACCATTGGAAATAGTCTAGGGTGGCTTTCCCGAGAAGGAGGATATAGAAAGGAGGGCAGGGAAGGAGAAGGAGTTGAGCTAAGCAGAAGATAAGTGATAGAGAGCATTACAGGTATGGGGAATGGGGAAGAGTTTGAGCTGGGATAGAGTGGAGACTCCGGGAAAGACAGCGTTCTCTCATGGCAGGATGGTTAGGGCCCAGAGGAGAGAATGTAGGATAGAAACCCCAAAGTCAAACTCCAGCACTAGGACTTGATCCAACAGACAATAAAGAGCGATATTCTAGATTCCTGAAAAGGGAGGGAATTTCTTGTCATATTGTTTTTGTCTTTTGTTTTTATATTTTTTGTTGTTATATTAAGGAACACAAATTTATTTCCTTGTGAACTTTACTTTTTAAAAAAATACAGTGAATATTGAATGTTGTAATTTAAAAATACTTAAACATTCAAGTAAGACTAACTCATACTATTAAAAAATTTTCAATAGGATTTTATTTTCCAAATACATGTAAAAAAGGTAATTTTCAACATTTATCATGTTCCAAATTTTTTTCCCTCCCATCCTTCTATTCCCCAAAACAGCAAGTAATCTGAGATAGGTAAATCATACTTCTATGGTGCTTAAGATAATACCAAAAAAACTTTCTTCACTACAGTCCTGCAAGTATATAGTACTATTATTCCCTTATTATAGCTGAGGAAACTGAAGCTGAGGGTTGTTAGGTCATATATTCAGTAAGTATTGAATCCAGGTCTTTTGAAGCTAATCTGCTGTGTATTCCAAACTTGTCCTCCACAATAACTCACTCTAAAACTCTTATCCTTTACAGTCTACTAAAGCTTATGGACTCCTCCTTAGAATAAAATTTGTTTTTTAAATTCATAATTTGAAGGAAATACTCAATGTTCATTAAGAGTTAATGAAAATAGAGGTTAAGAATTCCTGCTTTCTCAGTCTTTGATTATATATTTGAATATCAGTAAATGCATTCCTAGTTCTATAAAGGTTTTCTTTTGTAAAATAAATGTTTCATTACAGGATTATAGATTTAGACCTAGACTATTTAAAAAGAACCTCATTTTACAGATGAGGAAACTGAGGCCCCAAGGTTCATACAAATGTCAGCATTTGAACCCAATTCCTCTGATTCCAGAGGCAATGCTGCAATATAGGTGGTTGTGTGTGTGGATCTTTCTTTCTCCTTGTATGTCATTCTTTACAATGACATGTTCTATTGATGTATCCTTCCCCGTTTGTTGAATATTTACTCAGTTTTCAGTTTTTCCCACATTACAAATAATGTAGTTATGAAAATCTTTATAGAGAAGAGACTTTGAAATTTTTTTTGAATGTGGAGAGAATCTTGAGTCTCTTAGATTGAGCGTGAGAGTCATCTCTGACATACAATAAAAAAAAATTTAAATAGTAAGAATATATTGTGCTTTTAAGGTTTGCATAGTGCTTTACAGATATTCCCTCTTTTGATCCTTCATCCCTATTATTATCTCTATTTTATAGTTGAGGAAACTGAAGCAGATAGTGATTTGTCCAGGGTCATACAGCTAGAAATTCTGGAAATTCAAAAGAAGGATAAATTTGGGATAAAAGATAATGAGGTCTGTTTTAGGCATGTCAAAATGAAATTAATAATACTTACAAAACTCTATTATTTCATCAGTATGGATATTCTCTTTAACCAAAAATCAAGACCTCATCCATATCTTCCTAGACAATTTTAAGAATTGTTGTGGCCAAAATACACATTCATGCCTTGGGGATGATCCGGGATGATCCTTTTGGGGATGATTTTTATAAAATATGAATATGTGCATGTGACCATCCCCTTTGACCTCATAATTCCACCAATGGGATAATCCTTTAACAGAAACTTATTAAACACCTTCTATAGGCCAGCCACTGTGCTGAATGCTGGAGATACAAAGGCAGAAATTATATCCCTGTCCTCAAGAAGCTTATATTCTATCAGGGAAGACAATGAAAATTTCTGCCCAAGACCACCTCTTCCAGCATCCCAGGCTACCAACTTGGATGTCGTCCTTGACCCTGCGCTCTCCCTCATCTTGTAGAGGTTGCTGAAGTTGCTTTTATTTCAGTTTTCACATCTCTTATAAATGATCCCTTCTTCCTAGCCACCCAGTCACCCCCAGTTAAGCCCTTTATCACCTCTCACTTAGCTTCCTTGTGGTCCCTGCCTCCTCCTCCTGTTTTTCTTTCATACAGTTCCCAAAGTGTGAAGCTGACCATTTTATTCCCCTTTCCAATAAAATCCAATGGCTCCTTATTACCTCTAAGATCATTATAAACAACTTTCTTTGGCACTCAAAGCCCTTCACAACCTGGCCTCAGACTCCTTTTCTAGCCTTGTTCCACATTATTCTTCTTCAGAGTGAAATTGTTCTTCTTTCTGGGATTTGTACTACATTTCCCTGTGCCAGTGCCTTTGTAATATACTCCCTCCTCACTTCCAATTCTTCAAACCTCTAGCAAGATTCAGCTTATGACAATTTTCTTTCTAATCCCCACAATTGCTGACTCCCCTCTCTCATCATCTTGTGTCTGTTTTTTACATGCCTATATATGTCCTTATTGTCTTCCCCTGTGGAATGTAAATTCCTTGAGGGTAGGGATTGTTTTACTTCTATCTCTGTGTCCCTAGCACCTAGCACAGTGCCTGGCACAAAGTAAGTGCTTAAATGCTTGTTGATTGATTCTAGTTTTCCTCCTGATAACCTGTGAAGTAGACAGTGTAAATAGCATTCTCATTTTAGACTTGGAAAAACAGAGTCTCAGTGATGGACCCAAGATCACCTAGTGGGTAGTAATTCTAGAATTTGGATCCTGCTCTCCCAGTTCTAACCCCAGCACAGTCCCAGTACTAATAGTGTTTCTGATTGCTCTCCAGAAAGCATGGTTTCCATTTGCATAGTCACTGGCAATGTCCAAAGCCACCTGTCTCCCCAAAGCACCAGCTAACAAAGCCTTTTATCGTTGTTTATTTTTGCTGTTTTGATGAGTGAGAGTTTTAGCTTTTTCAAGCATTTGTTCACAATTTGTACTTCATCTTTGGTGAATTGCTAGTTAAATCCTTGGTCCCTTTAAGAGGACAACAGCTTCTGCTGGCTGTGGTTGGATGAGAGGAGATAAGAATACCTGTTAAAAGGTCCAGGTCAAATCAGAATGGCTAATTAACCTCATTAGGGGGAAGAGAGAGGGAGAAAATCTTGTAAAATTGGAAATCCAGATTGGCCCCTAATCTTCCTTCCTCTTTACCTTTACTCTAGGTAACAATGGACCCTGGAGCTGTTCTATGGTTGGAGGAGATCCGCCAAGGAGTGGCCAAAGCTAATCAGGAGACAGAAGCAGCTCAGAACAGTAAGAAAGATAAGGAAATTTTGCTCGTTCCTATTTCATTCCCATCCCTTTTTATCCACCTCCTGAGAAGAGGCAGACTGGCAGTAACAGAAGACCTGTTGGCTAGACTGTAGGAGAGACTTTTTGATAGTCAAAGGCATGAGAGAATCTTTTTTGTATTCAGCCCCCATCTGCTGCCTCTCTTGTCCTTTCCTGACTCTCCTTCTCATGCATTACTCCCAACACTGGCACATGCCAAGAGTGTATAAGAAATCATGCAGTAGGCTGAAAAAATATCTTCCCCTTTTTCTTCTGCCTTTGGGTTGGATTCTGGTTGGGACTCTGCCCCCAGAATGTGTGTGAGTTCATTCAGCCGAGTGAGATGGGGAGGAGAATAGAAGAGGAGGTTCAGTCAACAAATATTAAGTATCTGCTCTGTTCAAAGTGCTGGGTTAAATATAGGCAGCAATCACGAATTCTGTCTTTGCTCTCAAGAAACTTGTAAATATCCAGAAGTGCTCTTTTTGTTTAGGTGAAGGTCAGACTAGATGATTCTGTGGTCGGAGTCCAAAGTTCCCAACTACAGAATTCTTTCAATTTCTTTAGCCAGGCTGCGTGAGTTTGAAATTTTGGGGGGGACCTCCCTGGAAAGCTGTTGTTCCTATCAGGGGCATAAAGTCCTTATCACAGAAGTGATGCCTGAGTAGGCTTTTAAAGGGTAGTTGAGGATTCAGTGTTTCCTGCAGTTCTGGCATGTTGGTGCTTAATAAGTGTTTATTGGTGGACTGATCAATGCAGCAGCCAAAAAGATGAAGGGAGAGTGTTTTGGACTTGTAAGCTAAAGCCCAAGGAAGTGAGAATATAGAGCCCAGTTGGAGGACAGAGAATTAATCACATTTGACTGGAGTTTAGGTTGTATAAAAGTATATGAGGTAAGACTAAGGTAAAACTGATGCAAAACCGAATCATGTTTTCTCTTTGCATCATACCTTCTGTCTATTTGTTCAGCTTCTTAAAGGCAGAGCCCGAGTGTCTCAGTAAATCAAGCCTTGTCTACCGGACTCCTCACCTTGTTTCTTGCCAGCTCCCTGCCTTGGATTCCATGTTCTCTACTCATGTCTTGCCTTTAACCACATCAAACTGTAGTAATTGTTCTATCTTCCTGAGATGCTTGGTTCTCCTTTATCCATCCATTTCCATTTCTGACCCCTTCCTAATCTAGTTCAACATTGTCTTTCTCCAGAGGTCCTTGCTAGACTGATAGCAACCCTTTCCGTTTCCATTTTGCTGTCTTCTCTTCCCCATCTCACTGGATCTCTTCTCTCTCACCTCTCCCACGGTCGAGAACAGCATGCTTCTTGGGGAAGCTCGTTAGGAACTAATTGACTTTTCTCTCTTATCCTGCCACTCTAGTGGCCCTGGGAATGGCCGCTATCAACCAAGCCATCAAGGAGGGGAAGTCAGGCCAGACAGAACGAGTATTACGCAATCCTGCTGTGGCCCTTTGTGGGGTGGTCACAGAATGTGCTGATGACTACCAGAAGGCATTGCAGGACATCATGGAAAGGAAGCAACAGCCAGGTATCAGTCCTCTACCCTGCCTTTGTTCTGATTCCTCCTCCTTGTCCCCCCATCTCTTCAAATCTCTCTATCTCTTCTCTCTTTTTCCATGGCTTCTCTTTAGGAAACAGATTCTTCTGGGTCCAGCATCAGACGAAGGATGGCATTGCCTATTACTTCCACCTGCAGACTTTCCAGGGGACCTGGGAACGCCCTATTGATTGTACCCTAAATACTTCCCACCTCACCCGTGAAGAGATCCAGGTTAGTGAGAAGGGAGGCTAAAACCTCCCGACTTGGTTATGGATTGATCACAGTCACAATAAGCTACTCCTAGTGAGGTTCCTAATTTTGTGCCTGCCCTTCTTTCAAAGATCAGGAGGCTTCTGTGCTTGCCCCCACGGCCCTAAAGTCGGGCAGCTTGGAAACTTGGAGGAGGGTCCCCTGGGGCTTCCCCGAGAACTTTAGACTCAAGCAGCCTGGCTAATAAAGCTGAAAAGAGTTTCATTGCCAGGAGCCTTCAACTCTCGATCATAAAATCATCTAGTTTGGCCCTCACCTAAATAAGAAGAGCTGGTGTGAAGAACTCCAGTGAGGAGGAGGCTGCTTCCTCTCTGAGGCAGCCCTTTGTACTTTGGGATAGATCTGACTGCCAGTAGGTGCTCCCATCATATCGAGCCTAAATTTGTCTCTTTGTTGCTTCTACTATCAGACACTGCTTTCTGAGATCAGAGCCAAACCAATTCTCCTTCTGTGTGGTGGCCCTTTGGATGCTTGAAGGCAGCTCTCCTGCCTTCCCTTCAGTCTTCTCCTCCTCTTTACTCTGACATCCCTACTATATCTGTCTACTGATTTTTATATGACTTGATCTTAAGGCTGTTGGCCATGTCCTGATTTTTATCTTCTGGATGCCTTTCATGTTAGCAGTATCTTTCCTAAAATGGGGTACCCACTTTAGGTTTTAGCCTCTCTTCCCACTCTTTCCCCTCCAATCCTCTCCTGAAGCCTCCAAGGCATAACTGACCTGGATTTCTTCACTGATGAGGTAGGAGTTCTTTTTCATATTCATTATTTCACATAGTTCATATGCCAATTTTTGTGTAGCCTTTTTCCAATTATTGGACATCAGCCATGTTTCTAGTTCTTTGTGATGCCAAAAAAAAAAAAAATGCTACTATAAATATTTTTATATCTTATTTTGAGTTTACAGTCTCTAAAATCTCGGAACTTTTTTTCTGATGAATTTCTGTATAATCCTACCCATTGTGTTAATCTTTTCATTGTAAAGTTAAAAAAAAACACACACACAAGTAGAAGATTTTGCATTTATCCCTATTTAATTTAATCTTAGATTTGGTAGTATGATATGATGGATAGAAGGCCAGATAGTCAATATTGGTCAGGAAGACTTGGGTTCAAATATTGATTGTAGACACCTACTAACTATAACTACAGTCAAGTCTCTCCACCTCTTACTACCAGGAAACTATGACTACAAGTTATAGACAGTTTCCAAATTGACAGTTCATGGCACAGATGAAATCGCAGCTCCAAATAAAAAAGATTCAGCCCAGATTCTAATCTATAAAGATCTTTTTGAATCTTGACTCTCATTTAACATACTAATTTATATCTACCAACATGATGTCATCTGCAGATTTGATAAACATTCTCTCTATGACATTATCTGAGTTATAAATAAATTAATATGTAGGTCCAAATACAGAGACCTGAAACACTTTGCAAGAAACCTTCCAAATTTACATGGAAACATTTAAAAAAACTCTCTGAGCCTAGCTATTTAACCACTTTCAAATCTACCTAAGCATATTGTATATATTGGAGTCTCCAACCTTCACCTTTTCCATTAAAACAGCATGAGGGATTTTTGTCAGGGTTAAATAAAATATAAATAAATCAATATTTTCCCTAGTAAGCTGGTCAAAAAGGAATATGAGGTTAGTGATGGCTCTTTGGGATCACTGCTTCCTTTTCTAGATGTTCACTGACCAACTAAAATTCTGCCATTTTAGCCTTCCTTAATGGCATCAGTGTGCCTCTGATAATCTTCAGATTTATGATTTTGTCTTCTATTATTTGCCTTCTCATGTTTTGTGCATGTCTTTAAAAAAACCCAACTTGGTCATTGCATATATATCTACATCAAGCTCTTTAGACAGCCCCCTGCTTTCATCTTCATCAAAACTGAGCTGCCTCTCCTTGTAGGATATTAGTTCTAGTCTCCTGCCTACCCGTCTCCTGAACTTTTTGAAATCTGCTCTCCCCAAATCTGATAACAGAGACTGTGCATTGTTTTCTTATTATCATTTCTAAGCTTCCCACCATTCCTGTCCCTAGAAACCAGTTCGTCCTTTTTGGTGAGGTTCAAATCTAGGACAGACATTCCCCCTATTGTTTCATCTATCTTTGGAAGTATTGGAAGGTCAGAAAGGGTAAGTTCAAAAGTGATTAGCTTGTGAAACTATGTTTTACATGACTTTACTTATATAATCAGCATATCACTTGCCTTTTCAAATTGAGGGGCAGAGGGAGGGAGAAAATTTGGAACTCAAAATTGTTCATTATAATTGGGGAAAATACTTAACAAAATAATATATTTAAAAGTTATTAACTGTCCTTCTCTGGGCAGAAAGAGTGCTAACAGATGTCAAAAAACATTGAAATCCGTCATCACTATCATATATGTCTATATCATACTTGTGAATTATTTCCCAGGCCTCTCCTCCAGTTCTTTTTGCTTACCTTCTTCTGGAAGTTATACCCTTGGAATGTCATATTCCAACCATAGCTCCTTCACTTATTAGCCATGGGACTTTGGACAAGACATTTCCCCTAAACTAGGTCTCAAGTTTCTTAATCTGAAAAATGATCTGAATAATCCTAATTTCTATTCTAGCTCAAAAGGCAGTGATAAGTACTATAGGAACATGAGGGAGGGAGATAGGCAGAGTGAATGATCAAAGTGATAGATGGAAAAAATCATGACATTGAAGTGGGAGCTGGAGAGAAAACTTCTTTTACCTTTACTTTTATCATGACACTCCAACTATCTGCCAGATCACTTTAACCCTCCCTACCATTCATTCTTTTTCCACAGGCAGCAATCACAACAGTTACTGCCGCCTATGACCGACACCAGCTTTGGAGGGCCAATGTTGACTTTGTCATCCAGCTCCAGGCCCGGATGCGAGGCTTTCTTGTTCGGCAGGAATTTGCCAAGCATTCTCACTTCCTAAAGATCTGGCTCCCAGCCATTATCAAGATTCAGGTAGAGCTCTTCAAAACTCTGGATTTTTTGAATTTTCAGCATCTCACCCCATCTTCTATACTGAGTGAAAGCTAAATTGTCTTTGGGTCCCCAAAGGATTATTCCACAGAAAATGGAAATCTTTTGTCTGCCCAAAGAACAAAACGAAAGGAGATTGTAGAGGAAGGGATAGAAATTCCACAAGGGGATCGTGGAGAGGGTGAAGTGAGAGAGGCAAAGTACAGAAGTTGTCTTCTGCCTCTTTCCTCCTTTCTAAAACATGCTCAAGGTTGCTATTCCTGAAGCCTTCTCAATAGATATCTTGAGTAAGTTATTTTGGGTGGGATCAATCTTACCAAAAATGTCATTCTTTCCTTAAGTCATTATCGTTTTTCTCTCCTTTATCATATATTCCCCTTGGCCCAAGGATTTGAGACTTCTTCACCTTTTAGATTTGTTGGGGTGGATGTGGGTGTGTGTGTGATGGTCACTTAATTCAATAAGCATTCCCCTTGCCTAAAGATCAGCTAGGACATACAGTAGATAGTGTACTGGGCCTAGAGTCAGCAAGACCTGAATTCAAATCTCTTCTCAGAGCCTTTTTAGCTGTGTGATCTGGGCAAGTCACTTAACTGGGTTTGCCTCAGTTTCCTCATCTGTAAAATGAGCTGGAGAAAGAAATGGCGAACCACTCCAGTATCTTTGCCAAGAAAACCCCAAACAAGGTCATGAAGATTTGGACATGACTGAATAACAACTGTTCCATAGTCTACTGAATGAAAGCCCAGTCTCAGCTTCACATTCAAGGGCTCCCGTGGTCTGGGGCTAACCTTCTGCTTTCCTACATGTGGTCTGACTAGAAAGAGCAATAGCCCTAGAGTTAGGAGACCTGAGTTTTTGGGGAGAAGGGGGAAGGAAGGTAGTGTGTGTGTGTGTGTGTGTGTGTGTGTGTGTGTATGCGCACGAAGACTATATGTTTGTGTTGCATGTGTGTGTGTGTGTGTGTGTGTGTGTGTAATTATTTGGTATTATATATGTGTGTGTATGTTTGAAGGTGTATATTGTATAGGTATGTGTGAGTGTGACTACTGATTATATGGTGTTTGTGTGGGTGAGTTGGTATGTAATTATAGTAGTATAACTGTAGGCATGGAAATATAGATATATTTGGTATACATTATACATCTATCAATCAGTAAACATTTAAGAAGTACCTACTAAGTGCCAGGCTAAGCCCTAAGGATAAAAATAAGGGCAAAAGATAGCCCCTGCCCACAAGGAGCTCACTAACTGAAGGGGGGACAACATACTGACACATAAATATAAACTAAATATCAGTTAAATAATTCATAGAAGGAAGGCATTGGTATTAAGAGGGGCTGGAGAAGGCTTATAGAAAGTGGTCAGTAGTTGGAGTGAAGGAGTGAAAGCTGGAATCAGCCAATGAAAATGTCCAAAGCCAAAAATGGAATGTTTTGTTTGTGGAACATCCAGGAGACCAAGTACATGTTTTTGGGGGGATGGGGGGGAATGGGGTTCAAGAAGACTGGAAAAGTAGGAGGGAGGGGCTTGGTTGTGAAAAGTATTTTGTATTTGCTCTTGGAGGCAACACTGAGCCACTAGAGTTTATTGAGTAGGAGAATGACATGACATTTTAGGAAAATCACTTTAATGGAGAAGGGATTAGAGATAACAGAGACAAGGCAGACTGACCCACCAGCAGGCTATCCAGACATAATCTGGATGTGGGATGATAAGGCTCCACACCAGAGCAGTGGGAGTGTCAGAAGTGGGAAGGAAGCATATTCAAGAGAGATTGCAAAGGTAAAACCAACTGGCCTTGGCTACATATTGGAGTAGGACTGGGTGTGGAAAAGGTGGGGATGAGAGATAGTGATAAGTCTCAAGGATTGGGAGGATGGTGATCCTTTTGTAGTATCAGAGGAGGTAGGAATGGGGGGGAAGGTTCAAGGGGAAAGATAATGATTCTGTTTTAGATATATTGAGTTAAGGTGTCCACTGGACATCCAGTTTGAATTGTCTAATATATACCACTTTCTTTATATGTGTATATTGCCTATTTTTAATATTTAAATATACATGTTTTGTGTGTATATATATGTATATATCTATACACACATATATACATGTATATATCTGTATATGTACATATATGTATGTTTACATATATATAGCCATGTATATATGCATGTATACATACACACACAAATATTTATGGACAATTCTATGTGTATTCAATATGGATATATCATTATGCGAGAGAATAGAGAGTCTTCCCGAATGTGTTTGTATGAGTGTTTGTTCTTTGGTATATATAAAGATTTGTGTGGATGTACGATGTTGTTTAAGGAAGAGCAGTATGGTATAAAGATTACTGATTTGAGCATCAGGACACCTTGGTTCAAATTTTGACCCTATTGTTTATGACTTTTGTGACACTGAGCAAGTACTTTAACCTTTTTTGGCCTCATTTTCTTATGTATAAAATTAGAGGATTGGATTCTACTATGCTTAAGGCCCCTCCAACTCTCAATCTATGTCTGTTAACTATGTGTTCTCATGGATATTAGTTTGTGTATCTATGACACTGGTGGGTAATGATTTGGGACATGCAGGGTAGGACTGGACCAGGCTCAGCAAGGATACACATATAGCCTATGCCCCTTTGACCATTCAGCCTCTGTTAATCCTCAGCATCATCCCCACAATTTGTCTTTTCCATCCCAAATACAGAGCTAGTGGAGGAGATTAGTAAACTTTGCAGACTAGGTCTTCTACAGATTCATATTGTTGAATGAAAATTTACTTTTAGATGACAGTGCCTTCATTTCTCTCTATATCACACAAAGCTTTTCTACGAAGTCATCCCTGATTGCCTCCAGATTTTCCTAGAGCATCTTGTCTGCATGATTCCTTTACCCCATTATTCCCTGCCTGGTACCAAATTTATTTGGGTCCATGTTGTACTTCCCCTCCATCTCCTCCAACTGTCTCAATAGAACATAAGTTTCTTGAAACCAGGGACTGTCATTTTCACCCTTGCATAGTGTGAAGTATATTGTAGTCATTTAAATGTTGAATTTGAATTTGGAAACATGTAGATTCTCCATCTTTCCTGGTTTGCACCCTGACTCCTGAGCATCTGAGGATGGAATATGATTTCGTGGGCTGTTCATGTTGGAGGAGGGAACAGGAGTGGAGACAGATGAGACAATTTCTTTTCTCTCCTTATTTACAGTCTCATTGGAGAGGTTACCAGCAGAGAAAAATCTATCAAGAACGAATGAGGTTCTTAAAGGCAAATGTGGCATCTGTGATGAAGGTACCCATGGTTGGGCTTCTGGGGACTTTCTCTTTCTCCCCACAAGGGACCCATTAGCAGCAGTTTCTTAATCTACCTTTTTTGCGATGTCTAGAGGAAATGGCCTTATGGCCAATACTAGGCTGAAAATAAGGAGACACAGGGACTGACCAGGGTGAATAGCTTTGCATAAGTTGATTAATCACTGTGAAATGTGTTATTACCCTCACCACCCTCACCCTCTTTTTTTCCCTGAGTCCCTCCTTTCTGGCCCTGAGTTTCCTCCTTCACAGAATGGGGTGTTGGACCTCAAATAGCCTTTTTGGCCCTAAATCATGTGGTCCTATGAAATCTTCATAGCCCTTCAAGGTTGGCAATCTAGAGATCCTGGGGAGGTTAAGTGGGTTGTTCAGAGTAGTACAGCACATGCTATCTATCAATATAGATCTGGGAAATGGAACTTAGACAGCCAATTACCAGTTATTTATTCTTGTTCCTTCCTCTTACTCAGAGTGGATTGATGGCAATGCTGCACTAGTCATTTCTAAGCAGATCTGCTTCCCTGCCCTTGTTGCATCCCAGTGTTATAGGAAAGGGCTTTTAGATTATCCTCTCTAGATTCTGAAGGAAATTCAACTTGATAACATTTATTAAGCACCTGCTATGTGGATAGGGCACTAAGCTTGGAATCAAGAAGACTCATCTTTGTGAGTTTATATCCAATCTTAGCTAACTGGGTGACCCTGGGCATATCACTTAATACTGCTTGCCTCAGTTTCCTCAACTGTAAAGTGAGCTGGAGAAGGAAATGGACAAACCCTTCCAATATCTTTGCCAAGAAAACCCCAAACAGGGTTTGAAGAATCATGCATAAATTAAAAATGACTGAAAAACAATATGTGTCACACTGTGCTTAGCCCTAATGATACCAAAAAAAAAAAAAAAAACAACAACAACTTGTGGCTGGAAATACGTCTGAGCCTAAGAGAAGAAGCCAGGATCTCTAAACTTCTGTTGGATTTCTGTTTAAGTTGTTATTGCATTTTCTGAATTCTGGGTGGGGGGCATCACTTTGCAATCTGAGAACAAAGGTTTGCATGTAGCCCTGACAAGGATATCTCTAATACTGTGTCTCCTTCCCAAAGATCCAGGCCTGCGCCCGGATGTGGGTAGCTCGGAGGAGATATCGGGAAAGATTACATTTTTTCCAAGAGAATGTAAGTGCTAGCCCCTCATCCTCCCTGGGTGCCATCTTTTAACCCATGCAACCAAAGAAAGAGGAAGGAAGATAATAATTTTCTCTTTCTCTACCCACTAACAGATTAATTCAGTTGTGAAGATCCAGGCATTTTTCCGAGCCAGGAGAGCCCGGGATGATTATAGGATGCTGGGTAAGTTGGTTTGCAATTCACTTTATTGGTTTTGGTAGTGAGATTGCTGTATGATTTTAGGTAAGCTGCCTTACCTCTCTGGGCTCAATTTCCATCAACCTCTACCATTCCTGAATTTTTCTTTTGATTTAAGGGGGAGATCTTTAGGCAAAAGGAGACACAATCCCAACTCTTGGGAAGCTTCTGCTCTGAAGCTTCTAGCTATTATCTGCTGTCATAGGAATAGGCTTAGATTAATAGCTAGACTCTATAAAAAATTAATAGATTTTATCATAATACATTAATGAGCAGACTGTGTCTATTATTTGAGATCCAGCCTAGCCAGCTTTGGAGAGCTCTATCACCAGAAAGTGGTCAGGTGCTGAACTTTTTCATTCATCTGAATGCACAAATACCATCCTCTGTTCTTTTTATTTTTTTAGGCCACTAGGTGGATACATTGTCTAGGACACCTGAGTTCAAATCTAGCCTCAGACCTACTAGTTACTAGACAAGACCTATGACCTCTCTCCTTCAGTTTCCTCATCTGTAAAATGAGGAGTTTGGATTCAGTGGCTTCTAAGATTCCTTTTAGCTCTAAATCTATGACCCCATGAACTCAAATCAGGGAATTGGAATTGGATGGGGAATGATCATTGGAGGGAACTGTAGGTCTTGGGGATAAGACAACAAATGGGACTAAAATAGTTCCTTAAAAAGCCACTTTGAGAGCAGCTAGATGGTGCAGTAGATAAAACAATTGACCTTGAATTTAGGAGGACCTGAGTTCAAATCTGGCCTCAGACACTTACCTCTTCTAGCAAGCCACTTAACTCCCAAATGCCTCAAAATAACAATTATTTAAAAAAAAAAAAAAAAAAAGGGCCACTTTGAGTAAACTTTGGATGGAAAATGCCATCAGTATCCAGAGAGAGAACTATGGAGACTGAATGCAGATTAAAGCATATAATTTTCACCTTTTTTTCCTTGGTTTTTTTCTTGGTTTTTTTCCTTTTGTTCTTGTTTTTCTCTCTCAAAGTGACTCATATGGAAATATGTAAAAAAATGAATATACATGTATAATCTTAAAAAAACACAGATAACCTTTTTTTTAAAAAGCCATTTTGAGCATCTGGGTATGATAATGGGTATCCTTGGGGAAAGACTGGTCAGGTTGTTATTTCAATTATCTCAGAATGAGAATGTCTGAATAGAAAGAAAGGAACAGGACTAAGGAATCTGAGGAACATGGGAATGGACAGTATGTATTAGAGGTAGGTGGATGTTGATCCAAAGCTGTTGGGGATAGATAGCCACAGACAGCTCCAAGAATTATTAATAAGCTGTGCCAAGGGAAAATCAATGGTGTAGTCAGGGTGGAGGGTGAGGATCCTACTTTATAAAAGAGGATGTATTTAGGAGCGTGGAGCTCCTGGTCTCCCATCTCCACAAAGAACGGAATGGAATGAGGTGGCAAGAGATGGGGGTTGGTGAGAACTGAGGAGGGTTCTCCTAGCCTTCATCTCCCCCCTACATTGTCTCCCTCTAGTCCACGATCAACACCCCCCTCTCAGTGTGGTGTGTCGATTTGCCCACCTCCTGGATCAGAGGCAGCAAGATTTCTGGGAAGAGGCTGAGCTGCTGAAGCTACAGGAGGAGGTGGTCAGGAAAATCCGGTCCAACCAACAACTGGAGCAGGACCTCAACCTGATGGACATCAAGATTGGCCTGCTGGTGAAGAATAGAATCACACTGCAGGTAATCGGTCAAGCCCACATCCAGCGTCTGGCTCCAGACATCATCACATATAGAAGGCAGTTATATGCCGGACTCTGTGCTAAGTGTGCCTTACGATTATTATCCCATTTAATCTTTACAATGACTCTGGGAGGGAGGGATTGTTATTATCCCACTTTCACAACTGAGGAAACTGAGGCAAATAAGAGCTTAAGTGACGTGGCCAGAGACACACAGCTAATAAATGTCTGAGCCTAAAGTTGGGTCCAGGAACTCTGTGCACTAGTGGCCACAATCATAACTCATAGTGATCCGTATCATTGCTTCAACCTGCCTTTCTCAGGAACATCATGGTGTTCGTAGGCAGGGAATAGAGCCCTGAACACCCTGCCACAAGACCCGAGTTCAAATATGGCCTTGAGGGGAAATCACTTCCCCCCTCCCCCCATTTGTAAGATTGGACTCCTTCACAGGGTGGTTGTGGGGAGAATGGGTTGTTAATCTTCACATTACTATATGAATGTGAATTAGCATCATTATTCTCCTTGGTATGGGCTCCAGCTTAGACCATTAAGCCCTTGAGGTGTGTTTCTTGGCCATTCCCTTGCATGCTAGGAGGAGTTGCCAATCAGATCATTGCCACCTTCTTTAAAACAGCTGGATTTCATAAATTCTCCCAGTTTCTCATTTTGGTTTGAATCTTCTTTGTAGCAAGAGCATTCTAGTCAAAGATTTCTGGTCAAATTCTATTCTGTTCCCTACTATCCTTGGTGGAGATGGAGTCCAGGAGACACCCCCCAGAGAGAATCCCTTTTTCATACAATATTTTCCCTCCTTGTACCCCTTTTCCCTCAGGATAGAAAGAGAAGTATGCCATTCTCAGTAGGAGAGACCATTGAAAAGTCACCCCTCAACTTGATCTTCACCCTCCATTCTGTCCCACTTCTCATCTTGCTACATAAATGCTCTTAATAATAATAATTATTATTAAGTGTAATTGTTTGTTGCCTGGCAAATAGTAGATACCATATAAATGTTAGCTATCATTATTATTGAGATAATAATTGTAGAGTATTTGGTACCTGGTACATAATAGGTTGTATATAAATTTTACTTATTATTATTAAATGAAATAATAAATGTAAGGTGCTCAGTACAGTACCTGGCATGTAGTAAGTACTCTATAAATGCTGGTTGCTGTTGTCTTTATTACCTTTCCCCATTCTCCTCAACCTGATCTTCACCCTCTATTCTATTCCACTTCTCATCTTCTTATATAAATACTCATAGTAGTAGTTTTTATTATTATTATTATTATTATGTGAGATAATAACTGTAAAGTTCCCAGTACAGTGCCTGGCACATAGTAAGTACTCTATAAATGCTGGTTGCTGTTGTCTTTATTTCCTTTCCCCAGTCTCCCTCCACTTATCAATCGTCCCAGGTTCACATCCATGCCTTAAATTGCAGCTTTAGGCTGCTAAGAGGTGAAGCTCTGCCCTGCCCCAACCCCGGCATCAGACCATATGTTCTGGGTTGGATCTTGAGGTTTCCCTCTCTTTTTATCACCCCCAGGAGGTTGTTTCGCACAGCAAGAAGCTGACCAAGAAGAACAAGGAGCATCTGTCAGACATGATGGTGCCAGACAGGCGGAAAGGATTAAAGTCACTAAGCAAAGAGAAACGGCAGAAATTAGAGGCCTACCAGCACCTCTTTTACCTGCTCCAGGTGAGTAGAGGACACTGGAACGTGAAGGAAGCCCTGCCCTCTGCCCCCTCCCCCCCAAGCTCCCTTAAGGATTGGCGCCTCCAAGGTTATATCCATCTTCCTACCTCTGCTTGAGTCAGCGTTGCTGGTAATGTAGCATCCTGGTGACCTCTCCCTTGATTTCTTCAATGAGCTGCTGTCTCTCACCTGCCCCAGGTGACAGAGATCACTCCACCACTTTAAAGGTACCCCTTTTATGGGTCTCATCTATAGCCCTCTTGCTACTGTTTATAGCCACTCCCATCCTTCTCTCCTGCAGACCCAGCCCATTTACCTGGCCAAGCTAATCTTCCAGATGCCACAGAACAAGACCACAAAATTTATGGAGTCAGTCATTTTTACCCTGTACAATTATGCCTCCAATCGCCGAGAAGCCTACCTCCTTCTCCAGCTTTTTAAGACTGCCCTCCAGGAGGAAATCAAGTAAGTGTGACAGGAAGGTGGGGTGTGAAAGGAAAATACCAAGAATAACAAGGCAGACATGAGAAAGGACTCAGTGTTAGAAGGTATCAGAACCACTTCCCAAGGGAGTCTTTATTTCTGAAAGTCCTGAGTCACCAAAATGACCATTTCTTCAGGTATAAGAAGGGAGAACTGGCCCTGTGACTCTGTCCTTGTCTTCTTACTCTGGGTCAGAGGTGAGGTGATTTCGTGATGGCCATTTGGCAAGGACAAGATATGGCACCATAGGTAAACACATTAGCCAAAAGGACTAGGCTAGACAAAGAGACTTCCTAAACATTGGAAACCCCAGAGCCACGTTCCTGAGGGACAGAGACCTTGACTAGGCAAGGGTCAAAAAGGATGGTGAGATTTAGAAGGAACCTTAGAAGTCATATCTAGCCCAGCTTCCTCCCGTGTTCCAATGGGAAGTGTGTTGTCTTATGGAGAGTGAAAAGCGTGTTCCCCTTGTGTCGTAGATCCAAGGTTGAACAGCCCCAAGATATGGCGATGGGCAACCCAACAGTTGTCAAGCTGGTGGTGAGCTTCTACCGCAATGGCCGGGGACAGAGCGCCTTGCGGGAGATCCTGGGCGGAGTGATCCAGAATGTCCTTGAAGATAAGACACTCAGTGTCCACACTGACCCCATTCATCTTTATAAGACCTGGATCAACCAGATGGAGGCCCAGACTGGGCAGCGGAGGTGAGACGAGTAGGGAGCTGGTGGATTGCCTTGGTCTTGGGTTACACAGTGGGGTGAAAAACCTTTGAAGGTGATAAGCAAGTGGTGCAAATTAGGTGTCAGCTTTGATGAAGAAATGAAGGGGTGGGGTCTAGAGAAAAGGTAGAGATGAGATATCCCTTGAAGGTGATTTTGAGGGGAGTTTTGCAAATGAAGCCATATGCAAAGGGCCACAGTTGCTAAGTTGGTGCAGACATATGACTTGTCAGGCTTGCTAGGCTGGGGGTATGGACACTTGTGTGCAGCTTTTGGCAACCTAGGAGGCAAATGTAACTAAACAGGATGCTGTCCCATCCGGCATCTTAGGAGTGGGTGGTCCCATAGGTCATGTAAACAGGGTGAAGATGTTTCTCAGACTGAAGGAGGGGGAAGGTTGACTCTTTTCTGACCCAGGCCTTCCCACGTTGTTTGCTCCTTCCTTATCCCGTTTGGGGCTCATTCCCCAGATCTGTAGGTTCCCCCATCCCCCTTCTGTCTTCTTTTTCCTGAAACCCCTCCCCCATTAGAATCTCTCCTATTTTGCCCAATCTCTTTTCTTCGATGTTGTCTGATCCCCTCTGATGGCTTGGGTTGTTCTGAACAAAGTCTTACAATTCCAGCTCATTGGGTAGATTTGTTTGGGGACTGGGATTTCCTTGGGATTGGTAGCATTCCTTGTAATGTAATTCTAGGCCATGGAAGTAGCTCAGTGAACAAGCCCTTGATTTTCTTTGTCCACAGCCACCTCCCCTATGATGTTACCCCTGAGCAGGCTCTGAGTCATCCGGAGGTCCAGAGACGGATGGACATCAGCCTACGAAACCTTCTTAATGTGACAGAGAAGTTTCTTGCAGCTATCACCTCATCTGTGGATCAGATCCCGTATGTAGGCTCTTACCTAAGCGGAGAATTAAATTGGGGAAAATTCTTTCAGGTTTGGGGTAGGTAGGGGCAGCTTGGAATAAAAAGGTTAGGAGTTGTCAAGCTTGGAAGGATCCTCGAGAAAGAAAGAATTGAGTAGCTCTGGGAAGGAATTGAGTATGGGCAGCAGAAAGAGGGCACTTTGGTACAGAAGAACTCCTCCAGGGAGGAGGAGTCAGGGTAAGCAGGGGTGCCTTAAAGGTTCTTCCTGGGGAGTCCAACCTGGGAAAGAGCCTGGGATATACCCTCTGGTTTTGGTCATTGCGCGTAAAAAAAATAAATAAATAAATAAGACCAGATGGTGCCAGAGAAGGATTAGAGAAGAGTACTTATTTTTAATGGTGGCAGGAGGAAGGAGGAGATAGGTAGATTTGCCACATAAAAATAGACTGAAAACACCCCGACTTTTCAGCCTGGAAAGACAAAGGGTTAGAGGAGATAATAGTAACAGTCATAGCCCAGGTTCCTAGAGTGCTTTAAAGTTTACAAAGCATCTTTCCTCACCATCACTCTGTGGTAGGTACTATAAGTATTATTATCCCCATTTTATAGATGAGGCCCAGAGAGATGGCGTGAATGGCCATCCAAACTAGTAAGTGGCTGAGTTAGGGCTTGAATCTAGATTTTCCTGATTCCCATGCTGTCTCTCAAGGTTCCTAAAGTCATGGTCTGTCTGGGTAAGGTAAGGGCCCAATCCATTCAACCATCCATCCATCCATCTGTGTATTCATTAGAATGAATCCAGTGGACGTTTATTGAGCACTGAGCCTGACACTATGTGCTGGGTGGAAGATGCAGGTGAAGTGTAAAATAATTGAGGAGATTCTAGTTGAGTTGGGCCACCAGAACATATATGTTATGTGAGTAAGTAGACTGAACTTAGGATAGAAGACAAGGGACCTCCTCTGAAAGTGTGGAAGAGGCAATTAGTACACAAATCAGAGTAGCCTTAGGGTGGTCTCCATCCTGAAGAGGTGAGCTCAGGAAGGGTCTGTAGGAATAAGTTCATGGGCTCAGAATGGGCTATTAAGGACAGCATGTTATCAGGGAGAAACAACTAAATGGCGCTGAGTTTAAATCTGGCATCAGACACTTAACGAGCTGTGTGATCCTGAGCAAGTCACTTATTCCTATTTGACTCAGTTTCCTCATTTGTAAAATGATCTGGAGGACATGACAAATCACTCTAGTATGTTAGCCAAGAAAATCCCAAATGGGGTCATAAAGAGTTGGATGACAGAACCACATTATCATGGAAAGAATGCTGTACTTAAGAGTCTAAAGACAGGGCTGTTTCTTGGGTCTAACTCTGTTTGACCTCAGACAGCTAAGATTGAATTTAGCTTCAGTCTCTACATCTGTAAAATGGGATGATATCTCCCTTGGGGGTGTTACATTTGGGTAGGTTGATTCACTTAACAAGTATTCATTAAATATCTACCATTGTATATGTTACTGTGTCTGGCAGCTAAGAATACCAAGACAAAAACAAATCAGTAGCTGCCCTCAAGGAGTTTACAATTCTATAGGATCTGTGGTCTTCTACATGTGAGTGCTTCCTTCTGTGATGCAGATCTTCACCCATCTACTCCTCACACTGTGCAGTTCTTGCTCAGATTCACCCATAATTTTTCCATGTGATGTCCACCCAGTGTCTTGAGGGTCTTCTTGTAGAGTACATTCTCAACTCCCTTTTCTCATTCCATTTCTCTCTAATGGTGTCCTTTATACCCCTTCTCTTATGTATTTCTTCATTGCTGATATATCACATTCTACTTACCATGTACCACTGGGTTGTCTTCTAGGAGACCACTACTTTGATTCTTTGGAGAATCGTCTATGACTTTCAGCCAGGGTTATTGTGAGGATCAAATGAGATAATGTTTCTAAAGTTCTTGACATAGTGCCCAGCACTTGGTAGATGCTATATAAATGCCAGCTATTATTGTTATTCCACTTAAATTTTAAAATATATCTGGGATATTCTGGCTAGTTGGGCTCTTGCAAAGTGTGCTCTGCAAACATGTTGTTCTTCCCACTGTTTCCACTATTTTATGAGATGATATTTATAATCTTGTGTCAAACAAGTTTATATTCTCTTGTCTCCCTTTACTAGTCAAGAATGTCAAATGTTTGCTCTCTGACATGGATTTTAGACTCTCAATTTCGGTTGTAGCAAAGTCTATGTTGATTTTTCTTTTATCTACATGGAAGTTTTAAAAATATCTTGCCTTCTCAATTTTAGTTTTTTAATTTTGTGTGTGTTAATCCTCAAGTTTTAAAAATGATAATAACTTTTTACTTTTCAAAATATATGCAAAAGAGAATTTTCAACAGCCACCCTTATAAAACCTTGCATTCTAAATTTTTCTCTCTCCTTCCTTAGACAATAAGTAATCCAATATAGATTACATGTATATGGTTCTTCTAAACATTTAGTTTGCTTTTGATTTTGTTTTTTGCTCTTAATGGACCAGTTCCTTGGGTTGTTCTTCCAACTACATATCATAGTCCAGACAATAGATCCACTTGGGCCTTCCTATGTGCTTCCTTGATGATCTAAATGTACATAGGCAACTGATTTGGAAATGGCTCCCACATCAGTAACCAGTCATTTCCTGTCTGTTAGAATATAATACATTTGATTTTTTGATGATTTTTATTCAGTGTTCTCAGTGTCCAATATCTCCCATCTTGTTGAAAAAAATAGTCATGTTATGTAGGCATGAGGCTTCTATGCAGTCTCTGAGCTTTTGTCCTTTCTTGTTTCTTACTCTTGAACCAAGTTTTCCATTCCAACATTTTTCTTTGTCATTTTCCCTAAGCCCATTTTTGACTTGAAATCAACAAGCATGAAAGTATGTGTTGATTCTTGAGAAAATTTCTTTACTTCCATTTTCTCTACAACTGTTAGTATATAAATTACAGTTATTTTCATGATGATCTTTTCTTCCAAATCTTATTATCAACACAACAAAATAAGATGACTAAATATCCTATCAAAAAGCTGTTTTCTTGTTGCCCTCAGACCACAATAAAACCAAGTCTCATCAGCTCCTCCATTTGTCTCTTAAAGGAGAAGCCATCCTTTCATTCATTTATTTTATTCTATGGTTTCATTTACAGTCAAAATGTCAAAATTACCGAAATTGAGAGTAGCTGTCTAGTGCAATCCATATCTAAATGGAATCCCCACTATAATGTGTCCAACAAGGATCATCCCACGCCTAATTCATTTCTTCCAGGAAAATATCTACTAGATCAGAACTTCTCATTGAGAATATCAACAGCCAAGTTAATGTTTATAGATGGTCTAAAAACTGATTCTTAACATCTTCTGCTTCCTTTGCCATCATTCTGACCTTGTCCCGGTAGGAGAAGAAAGAATCCAAATAAGACTAAGAAGAGTTTATACTTTTTCTTTATTTTATATGTTGTTCTGGTAAAAGAACTCATCAAGTGGCCAGAGGAAGCCTCTTGGGGCTTCTACCTTCACAACATCTCTTATATTTGTCCCTCTCTCCTCTGACCCTGCCACGACTGTGGCATAGGTCCTCATCATCTCATACCTTGATTATTACAATAGCCTCGGGATGATTGCTCCCACCTCTATCCATCTTCCATACAAGTTGACCAAGTCACTCTCCAATGTCTCCCCGTTTCCCCCAGGATTAATAACCATAAAGTCCCCATTAGACTGTGAATTCATTGAAAGCTCTTCTTTGTATACCCAGGCTTTATACAGTCCCTGGCACACAGTAATTGCTTAATAAATATTTTTGACTAATTCTGTTTGGCTTTTAGAACCCTTTACAACCTTTAGCATGGTGTCTGGCACACAGTAAGTACTTACTAAATGCATACTGTTCAGCTGGGTTTTATAGCCCTTCACAAGCCTGGTTCTTCCTGCCTATCCAATCTTAAGAGATGACGCCTTTGTGGTGTCTTTTCACTATTCCTGGAATGCTCTGCCTCCTGGTTGACTTCAAGACTCACTTCAAACCTCACCCTGTATAGGAAGCCTTTCCCAGGCCCCCAGCGGCTCCAGTGCCTTCCTATTGAGGTGTTACCTACATAGTTATTTATGTACTGTTTCCCCCACTAAAATGTGAGCTCCTGGAGATCTCTCTGTATCCACAGCACCTAGCATGCAGATAAATGATAATAGTTTTAGTTAAATATTAATAAATGTTTGTTAGTTGTTGACTGACTGAAGTCTTTTAAGCCTGGTGGATGCTGCCTTCAAGAACATAGCAAGATGAGACATCACAGTAAGCTTTTGGAAAGATGCTTTTGTGAGAATCAAGTGAGAGAGCATGCAGATGAAATATTCTGCTACTAAAACTCTATGAGGACAATATGGTAACATAGTGAATAGAATGTTGGACTTGAAACCTGAGTTCATTTTTTGGGGACACTTATTCTAAGCAAGGCGCTTAACTCCCATTTACTTCAGTTTCCCCATCTGTATAACTGGGGGGTTTTATGCCCTAATATATGGTCAATTTTTGTGTACATGAACCACCAAGAAAAAAAGTATACTCCTTTCTATCTCCATTCAGTTTTTCCAAAGGTCTATCATACCTAACTTTTCTAAAATTCAATTTACCTCCTAAACTTCTTTCTTATTTATTTTGTGCTTCAATTTATCTAATTCTGAGAGAGCAAGATTGAGATCTATCTGTATAATTGGGACAATAGTAGCAGCTCCCTCCATGGTTATTGTGAAAATCAAATAAGATAATAATTAAGTGCTTAGCATGGAGCCTGGCATATGCAGTAAGTGCTATGTGTGTTAATTATTATTGTCATTGTATGTAGAGCACTTTGCAAACTCAAAGCTCTATATAAATGCCAACTGTAAAAATTGTTGTTAAAATTTGGGCACTGCCAAGAGTATTGGAGGTATATCTTTATCAAAGGACCAGACATATACTTTTGTGCTCAGTGAAGGCTTCCTACTTGGTTGGTTAATCCTTGACCTTGGAGGCCAGCTAACCATGGCAAGCTTCTGTATCCTTCCATGGGATCTTTCTCAGTGCCATGTTTAGAGACTTTTCAGATTTCTGGGTTTGAGGAACTTCCAGGTTTGCATGTTATGTGAACGTTGGATGTGTGGTTATGGGGAGCTGTGAGAGATGCTTGAGCAGGGAAGGAACATGATGCTTTAGGAAAGTAAATTTGGTAACATGTACAGGATGGATTGGAGGAAAGGAGAGTGGTGGCTGTGGGGATGCAAGAAGTGTATGAAAGAAATCTGAGGCGGGTGGCGGGGGGGAGGGGTGCAGTTGGAAGCTTAGAAGGAATCCCTCCATCTTCATTTTCAGAGGTGACATCAAAGGGCATATACCTGGATGACAAAGAGTAAAGTTCTCTCACTTGGTGCATTTGCTGTTGGGGATGGGGGAAAGGAATGAAGAAGGCGACATGTTTAGCCCCCTGTTCTACCTTCTGTTTCAGATATGGGATGCGTTATGTTGCAAAGGTCCTGAAGACTTCTCTGGCTGAGAAGTTTCCCAGTGCTACAGAAAGTGAGATCTGTAAGGTGAGTGCCTAGGATGACCAGGGTCACCCCGTCCGTGTCTTTCTCGCCAAATAGCACAGCCTCTTTCTTAGCCTCATTGGTCCCAGAGCTCTCCCCAGAAGAACAGAAGGGAAGAAGAGAACTCCAAGAAAGGAGACTTAAATTGACCCAAGTTTTGAGGCTAAAAAACTGGATTTTCCTCCTCTTTTAGGACTCTGCTGAGGGAGGCAGGCCAAGCTTTGCTTTGCTTTATTGTGGGATATTAGGCAAGTCCCCTTGAGGAGGAACTGGACCCCAAAGATCCCAGAGGGCTCTGACATCAGTGGGAACTAGCATGTGATTCTCTCCTGTACTCTACACCCTCAGGTAGTGGGGAACCTCTTGTACTACCGATTCCTGAACCCAGCCGTGGTAGCCCCCGATGCCTTCGATATTGTGGACCTCACAGCAGGTGGTGCCCTGACATCCTCCCAGCGCCATGTCTTAGGAGCTGTGGCCCAACTCCTCCAACATGCTGCAGCCGGCAAGCCCTTCTCTGGAGAGAATGGGCACCTTCGGGTTCTGAATTCCTACTTGGAGGAGACACACCTCAAGTTCAGGTCTGTGGGTCATGCTCCCCCTGTCCTCAGCTTCTGTGGGAATCTTCTCTCTCCCCCAAAGTTGGCGCACCCAAAATCCTCTTCCCCCCACTTTTTTCAATTTTTTAAACACTGTTATTTAAAGTTTTGAGTTTAAAATTCTATTCTTCCCTCTCCTTCCTCTCCCAGAGACAACAAGCAATTAAATGTAGGTTATATATATGCAAATATGTAAAATATTTCCATATTAGTCATTTTGTACAAGAAAACTCAAGTTAAAAAAGAAAATGAAAGAAAGTAAAAAATAGCATCTCCAGTCTGGATTCAGTAAATATCAGTTCTTTCTCTGGAGACAGATAGTATGCTTCATCATTAACTTGAGCCTGACCTGCATTTCTGCATAAATCTCACCTGGTCATAGTATATGACCCTTGTGGTATATTGCTATAATCTCTTTGCCTAGTATTTTATTTAAATTTTTTTGCATCAGTATTCACTAGGGAAATTGGTCTATAATTTTCTTTCTCTGTTTTGACTCTTCCTAGTTTGGGTATGAATTGTGTCCAAAAAAAGAATTTTAGTAGAACTCCTTCATCTGTTTTTCCAAATAGCTTATTGGGATTAATTATTCTTTAAATGTTTGGTAGAATTCCCTTATGAATCTATCTAGTCCTGGGGATTTTTTTTTTCTTAGGAACTTCATTGATGACTTGTTCAATTTTTTTTTTCTAAGACTATTATTTAAGTACTTTATTTCTTCATCTGTTGATCTGGTTAACATATTTTAATAGTATTTTATTCCTTTAAATACACACAAAAATACTTTTCAGCATTCACTCCTGCAAAACCTTGTGTTCCAGATTTTTCTCCCTTCCTTCTTCCCAAGACAGCAAGCAATCTAATATAGGTTAAAATGTGCAGTTCTTCTAACCATATTTCCATATTCATCATGCTGTGCAAGAAAAATCAGATCAAATGGGGAGGAAAAAAAACCATGAGAAAAATAAAACGGCAAGCAAACAGCAACAAAGTGAAAATATTATGCTTTAATCCATATTCAGTTTCCATAATTCTTTCTCTGGGTATGTATGATACTTTCCATCACAAGGCTATTGGAATTGCCCTGAATTGCCTCATTGTTGAAAAGAGCCAAGTCTATCACAATTTATCATCACATAATATAGTTGTTATTGGGTACAATGTTTTCTTGGTTCTGCTCATTTCACATAGCATCATCAGTTCACGTAAGTCTTTTCTAGGCTTTTCTGAAATCAGCCCGCTCATCATCTGATATAGAACAATAATATTCTATCACATTCATATGCCATAATTTATTCAGCCATTCCTCAACTGAAAAGCATACACTCAATTTCCAGCTCCTTGCCCCACTACAAAAAAGGGCTGCTACAAACATTGGGCATAGCTCCAAATAGTTCTCCAAAATGGTTGGATCATTTTACAACCCCATTGACAATACATTGGAGTCCCAGTTTTCCTACATCCCCTCTAATATTTATAATTTTTTCTTGTCAAGAAGTCACATAGCTTCTAACAACTGTCTTAATTTCCTCTTCATTTGATGGTGAATTCACTCCTTTCATTTTTGATACTAGTAACTTGATTTTCTTCTTTTCTTTTTTAAATCAAATTAACAAATGCTTTATTGGTTTTTATTTTTTCATAAAATCAGTTTCTAGTTTTATTAATTCAGTAGGTTTTGGTTTTCAGTTTTATTTAATCTCACCTTTGATTTGTTTTTTGTTTTTTGTTTTTTTTTTTTGGCTGAGGCAATTGGGGTTAAGTAACTTGCCCAAGGTCACACAACTAGGAAATGTTAAGTGTTTGAGCTCAGATTTGAACTCAGGTCCTACTGACCTCAAGGCTGCTGCTCTATCCATTGCACCATCTTTGATTTTTTTTAAAGGATTTCCGATTTGGTGTTTAACTGGGGATTTTTAATTTGTTCTTTTTCTAGTTTTTGCATGCCCAAATTCATTGATCAGAATCCGTATATATATATTTTTAAATCAGAATCATCTTACAGGAGAATTCTGGGTGTCTAGTGGAAAAATGTTCATTGGAGAGTAGTTCTTTGTTGGTAGAATGACTTTGAAAAAAGTCTTTAAAAACTTAAATTTTTCTATTATGTTAAAGTGGATAGAAAGCTTTTTTCTACAACAACAATCCTATCAAGAAGGTTGTTTGGGAATTATGGTTCCTATACTACAGAGGAGAAAACTGAGGATGAAAAAGTTAAATAATCTGCCCAAGGTCCTACAAGCTGGCCATTGTTTGTGTTGGAATTTGAACCTACATTTCCTGATTTCAGATGCTGATCTTTTTTTTACTATACTCTATAAAATGTTCACTTTGGACT
The DNA here is from genome assembly GCF_902635505.1 of Sarcophilus harrisii. Lineage (NCBI taxonomy): Eukaryota > Metazoa > Chordata > Mammalia > Dasyuromorphia > Dasyuridae > Sarcophilus > Sarcophilus harrisii. The sequence continues at coordinate 358,823,141 of NC_045429.1, read as the reverse complement.
ATTGATTTCTTATGGTTATAGTGTCAGGTGGCATAGAAAAATGGAATAGGTCAAAGGAGAAGAAGAATCTGAGAGACCTGGCCTTGATTTAAAACTCATTACAAGTCTCTGGGGGTGGCAGGAAGTGTGTGAGGGATTAAGTTGGAATAACAGACCATAAGGCTGGAGATCTTTCCTAGTCTTTCACTTCATACTTCTCTCCCTTCCTCTCTGAGATAGGAAGTTCATCTACAAAGCCTGCCGGGTACCAGAGCCTGAGGAACGCTTCGCCATGGATGAGTACTCAGATATGGTGGCTGTGGCCAAACCTATGGTCTACATCACTGTGGGAGAGCTTATTAACACTCACAGGGTAAGGAGGGGGAGCAGGGAGGGCTTGGCACCCACCCTGCCATCTAGGATGCCCTGGGCCTCTTGTGACAAATGGTGGTGGGGACTAAGATAACTGGGGAATGAGAATAGTCTGAAGTTGAGTCTGGGCCCCAACTCTGACCTCATTCCCTCTTCCTTCATAGCTGTTACTGGAACATCAGGACTCAATCGCACCCGATCACCGAGACCCTCTGCATGAGCTCTTGGAGGATCTTGGGGAGCTACCTACCATTCCAGCTCTGATAGGTGACAACCCTCATCAGCAATCAGCCCAGGAAGGAAGGGAATAAGCATTTCTATAGTAGCTGCTTATGCCTTTAACATAAAAATATTGTCTCATTTGCTCCCACACACAGGGCACCTTCTTCCTCCTCCCATCCCTGTGAGCACAAGTACACAGGGTGAGAGAGGTCTGGTACCTTATGTTCCAGACCACACAGTTAGCAGTGATCTGATTTGAGATCTGAATCTGGGTTCTCTGACTCCAGGTGTTGGACTTCATTGTAAAGAAAGATACCCAATCTCAGTATAACGTCTTGGATGCCTCTTATTGTAACACAGAACAAAGAGCACAGCCAGAAGCCCCCTAGGATTCAAGAAAAAAGGGACTGGGTCAGGAGCCAGAAGCTTTAGCTCTGGGAGGCCTCTGGCAGGTCCCTAAGCCCCACTGATCCTTTTTCTTCATTTATACAATGAAGAGAACCATACTTTTACACTATAAATCATAGGATTGGAATGAACATCAGATAATAGAAACTAACTTTTAGTACATTGTAAACTGCATTTTTTTTTAATCCAACTTTATTCTCAGTTCCAAATTCTCTCTCTCCTTCCACTCATTGAAAATAAAATTACAATGAAAATACAAAACCCATTTCAAACTTGAAGTCACACAAATCAAATTTCCACATTGACCATCATTTATAAAGCACTTAGTGGATATTTGAGCTTTTTTTTTTGGGGGGGGGGGGTCATTGCGGAAGAAGAAAGCACTCTACAATTATAGGTAGAAGGCTTACATCTCATTTTTATTGATATTTTGCCTTTAATTTTTATTTCTACATATATTGCCCAACTACTGGACCAATCTCCTGCCACAAAAACTTTAAAAAAGAAAGGATTAGGGAAACTCAAACAATGCAACAGTCATGCCTGATAGTAAGTCTGTAGAGTTCAAACCTCTACAGAAAAGGAGTAGCATTTTCCCAACTCAGATCTGTGTTCACATCTTGCTCTGATTCTTAGGCACATTATTTCTGTGAATCTTTATTTCCTCATGTGTAAAGTAAAAATAATAATGTTTGTTCACATGCCTTACCTTACAAGAGTAAGGTAAACCCTTTGCAAACCTTAGATCACCAGAGATGTCAGTATACTTATTTACACTTTGTCCTCCCAGGAAAGGAACAACCACATGAACATGGACAGATCAAATACAGAATGAGAGTGGAAATCAGTTTTGTAAAACAGGCCCTGACTCCTCCTTTATCTTTTCCATATTTTGCTATTTCAGATGGGAAATGACAAAAAGGGGCCAGAACAAATCCTTCCTACCCTTTTTCGAAGTCTTCCCAGAGGAAGTGGACTTCCAGTAGTTAAGAGGAAAGGAGGGAGATTCAGAGGGACTGAAAGGAAACCCAAGAGCACTCTGTGTCCCTGACTCCCTATCCTGTCCCTTTTCTAGGTGAGAATCTAACTTCAGATGGGAACCAGGACATGAGCCAGTTGGAAATATCTCTGACACTCACCAACAAATTTGAGGGACTTGAGACTGACCCTGAAGACACTAATGTCAGGAGCCTCTTGCTAAGGTGAGCAGTACCCAGGTCATCCCCACTGCCCCTCAGACAGGTGACACCCTAACCTGGCTATTCAACTGCCTTTCCATGAACATATGAGAATGTTCAATTTCTGCTATATTGGTTTCTTGTTCTCATTCAATCAGTGAACTAAAGGATAGAGTCTCCCCTTTCCCTCTATTCTCTGTAGTTGAAGCTTGAGGGGATGGGTTTTTTTTAAGATGGTTGGGAGATAATGGTGAAGACTGAGCTGAAAGGCTTAGAGATCAAGCTCATTAAATAGGGAAACTTGTAAATAGAGCTGTCCAAAAATGAATCGGCTGGCTGCCTAATTCTGGAAGTCGCTGAATGAAAGCCAGATGATTACTTGTCAAGAATGTTGTGAAGGGGGTGTCTATTTGGGTGTAGAATGGACTTTGACACTTTTAAAGCTGCTTCCAATTCTTAGATTCTGTGATTCTGTCATTGGGATCTCTGGGACAGGCCATGTGAAGGGACTGGTGGAGGAGGGATTTTTTTTAATGTTCAATCCTATGTATTTACTGCCTCTTTGCCCCATGATGCCAATGACTGAATCTTCCATCCTCTATCAAACACCCCTGAGGCAGAACAATGACCCTGCCCTGCCCCCTTTTCCCCTTACATCAAGGGGATCCATCCCATTCTCCTCCACAGCACCAAGCAGATGTTGGTTGATATCATCCAGTTCCAGGCAGGAGATTCCCTTCAGGACATTCTGTCTCTCTTACCATCAGGAGAACAGGTGAGGTTGAGCTGGGGGTAGGTGGGGAGGCATCTCAGTCCTTGATCTGTACCCCATCCTGACCTGATTACCCAGAGTCTGGAGGGAAAAGCAGTGGAAGGAGGGGTTCCCCCCCACCTCTGCTGGGTGAGAGAAAGCACATGCTAATAGGACAAATGCTCTCAGTACTAGATGGATAGAAGGAGGAATAGTTACATGGCTCAGTGGATAGAACTCTGAGTCTGGAATCAAGAGGACCTGAGTTCAAATGTGGCCTTAGACACTCACTAGCTGTGGGATTAATCCACTGGAGAAGGAAATGGCAAACCACTCTAGTATCTTTGCCAAGAAAAGTCCATTGAGAGTATTAACGTGCTAGGGTTCACAGGGTCATGAAGAGTCCCCTGTACTTTTACTATCTTAGTCATGTTTCTCCCTAATGTTATTGATGAGTTGTTTTCCCTCCTGTCTGACCCCATTTTAGGGTTTTCTTGACAAAGAAATTGGAGTGTCTTCCTCTTTCCTTCTCCAGCTCATTATACAGATGAGAAAACTGAGGCAAACATGGTGAAGTGACTTGTCCCAGATTTGAACTCAGGAAGATGAGACTTTCTGACTCCATACCCAGTACTTTATCCCCTGCATCACCTAGCTGCCCTATAAATGAGGGAAAAGGGCAGTCCAAATAGCTTAATCTACCTTTCCAAAGATCTATAGCAAAAAAAAGGGATGCAGGTCCCTAATCTGGCTTCTACAATAGAAATTGGACCTTGGATCTTCTATCTTTTCTTCTTACCTCTGGAGTCAAGATACCCCACCCTTTACCCACCCCCACCCCCCCAGCAGTCTCCTTTCCTTCTTCTCCAGGGCTGCCCTGGCAGGAGGAATAGTGGTGATAATGTAGGAATTTTGTGTCTCTCCTCTCCTTCAGGAAACTGCTCATCACATACTAATGTCCCGTCGCCAAGCCTTTGAGACCCAGATCCCAGAGCCACTAAAACGTCGTCGGTCGCTGGCTGCTCAATCCCTCCTGTCGATAAGAGAAAAGCAACGAAGAATCCTGAAGAACCTTCGTCACCTTGAGAGTTTGGGAATTGTGACTTCTGCGGATGGTTATCAGGGACTGGTGGATGAGATAGCCCAGGTAGCTGACCCAATGCCATATCTGGTTCTGCACCTCTACCTGGCACCCAAAACCAAAACTGGTCATGTCCCACTTTTCTGGGAACCTGAAGACCCCCAAAACTGGTCTTTTTAGGGAAAGATAATTAAACTGTTTTGAGGAAGAAAGCTATTAAAATATCTCCTTTTCTCCCGGGAGGGTGAAGACCTCAAAACAAATCCTTTTCTGAATGGGGGTCGAGGAGATGTACTTCAAGCCATTCTTTATATAAAAAGGAAAAGAGAATTGAAATCATACTTCTCTTCCTGTCTTGGGGGGATACCTTTGAAACTTCTTGCTCCTTATTCCTTTATTCCATAAATAATTACTGCTGTTCAGAGCCCTGAGGGTGGACTCTAGGGAAGATATCAAGTTTAGGTAAGACAAAGTCCCTTCCCTCATGGGGTCTGTTAGGAGAATAATACAGAATCATGGATGGCTGTAATACCAAATGTGTAATAAATTCATTAGAATAGTGCTAGCTCCCACTAGCACTTCCACAAATAGGGAAAGGTTGTTAACACCTGAGCATCTTCAGAATTCCCTTTGGGTAGAGACTAAGATGTGCAGTAGAGAAATCCCTAAAGGCCCTTCTTCTGCTGGGGAAATCCTGACACTGTCCCCCTCTGTTCTCCTCTTCCCTCCAGGACATTCGAAACCAGCGCCGTTACCGACAGAGGAGGAGGGTAGAGCTGGTGAAGCTTCGGGCCACCTTTCAAGGTCTGCTGGCCAAGACAGCCTTCTATGAAGAGCAGGGCGACTATTACAATCAATATATCCGCACCTGCCTGGACAACCTGGCCCACAGCCACAAGTAGGGCACTGGATCCCAGCCTGGCAGAAGGGTCAGGCCATGGCATTATCTTTCCCCACTTTCTCCCCCTCCTTTGGGAATGACCTTTGGGAGGATCAGTCTTTGAGTCCAAACCCTTACCCATCTAAATGACTTGTTCCCTTCTATCATTCTCCATGGCAACAGTTAACTAAAAGAGCATCTCTTTTTAAGATTTTGCTCAGTTATTTAATCCCTAAATGATCCCCAAGATCAAATGGAACATTGCTCGCTGCCAAATCAAGTGGGTTATTTTTTTTAACCTTAGCCAATGGGGTGTCCTTCTGATAATTACCCTTCTATCCTTTCACATTTGAGGGGATTCTTAGGTCTTTTTTAAATTTTAAAATAGGAATGACAAAAAGGGGAAGAAGCAGCCATCTCTACGTTACACCGCTGCCCAGCTCTTGGAAAAGGGAGTCTTGGTGGAAATTGAGGACTTGCCCATTACTCAGTGAGTGTAGCATCCCGGGGTGTGGGACATGTGGGTGTTTTCAGCCACATGAAAAGATAACTCTCCCCTCCCCCTGCCCGTGGGGTGCTCTAGGCTGATAGAGGAGAGAGAGCCCCATGCCCAAGGGCAGAAGGATAAGAGCAGAACAACCAGCTAGACTTGGAACTGGTAGATGGAGAGTAATTTCTGTAAAGTAAAATTGAGAGCTATCCCTCTGGGAAGGCTTACAGAAAATAAGCAGAGCTGGAAAGAAAGAGAAGGGTGAGGTTTGCAAAGAATGGGAGCATGTCTCCAGGGAGAGTAGTAGTCTATGTGAGGGATGGAGGAGAAATGGGGAGCATTTTCCCCATTACAGTGCAGAACAGACCAGTTCCAGGGACCCTAGGAGACATGGTGGGGGAGATTTTGAGAATATGGAAAGGAAATGGGGCTAAATGCATGTGGTTAGAACGTTCTTCTAATGAAGGGGAGACAAAAGAGGAAGCCAGGGATCTGAGTGATTTGTATCATTGCCCTTGTTCCATCAAGAAGGGGAAGACTGGTACATTCCCCTTCTGTAAATAAGGGAATCAGCTTCTGGAGGGGCAAAGTTGATCACCCTCTTTTTTCCTATTTCTCTGACAGTTTTCGAAATGTCATCTTTGACATCATTCCTGGGGAAGAGGCAGGAAAGTTTGAGGTGAATGCCAGGTTCATGGGCGTGGACATGGAGAGATTTCAAGTTCACTATCAGGTGAGTAGCTTGTCCCTGAAATCCTGATTAAAGAGAGACAAGGGACATAGGATGCTTCATCTGGTTTGATGCAGAGAAGGGGAGACAGGAAGGGGGCAACCTAAAGCTTGAGAGACGATGTTAGCTCTTCCTGGGCTGGGAAGCCAGAGGAACCCTTCCCCCTAGGAGGGCCTGACCAGCAACACAATGGGATTCCCATTGGTTCCTTCCGTGATTTCTACTCTGCTTTGTGGTCTCACTGACCAGGTGAACTTGGTCTGTGTAGAACCCCATTCTCCCCCAGGGATCATCTGCTTTGCTCCTGGAATTATTATTAGAGAAAATGAGATTAACTCAGCTCCCTCCTTCTTTCCTGTTAACTCCACTGCACATACCCTGACTCATGGCAGCATCTACAAAAAGGAGAGTCCTGGCTCAGTGCAGACCCCAAATCATATGGGCTGCTATCAGAGCAGTGGTTTACACTGATGTAGCACTTTCTCTACATCCTTCTAAACTATCCAGAATCAGCAAGCATTTATTAAGCTTTCACTGTGTGCCAGATATGCTAAAGTGCCGAGGATATGCAACAGAAGGCATAAGCAATCCCTGTCGTCAGGGATTTTACAGTCTTAACGGGGAAACAAGCAAAGAATGGTATACACAGGGGTAGAAGGTCGAAGGCAGTCTCAGGAAATAGGTCCAAAATAAAGTGATTCTTTATCTACCACCCTACACCTAAGGCATTTCAGAGGTAGAAGGAGGAAAAGTTTAAATGGAGTGAAGATGACAAGGAGGAAGGAAGCTGACACTTAAACAAGGCTTTAAGGCTTGCAAAGCAGTGTGCTACTTGAGCTTCCCAACAACCTTATGAGTAGAAGGAGGAATAAAGGCATTATTATCCCCACTTATCAGATGAAGAAACTGAGGCTCAGAGAAACTGCTTATAGTCACAGGGGTCTCTCTGAGGTAGGATTCAGAGGTCCTCAACAGTCTTTCCTCCCTTCCCCAGGACCTCCTCCAGCTCCAGTATGAAGGTGTGGCCGTGATGAAACTCTTCAACAAAGCCAAAATCAACGTGAACCTCCTCATCTTTCTTCTCAATAAGAAGTTATTCCTGAAATGATGGGTGGGGGGAGAAACACGAAACATCTCTTTACCCCATTCCAGCTGTTTTAATCTAACATGTGGCAACTAAAGCACTGAACTGCAAAGACCCCAACACCCGGCATCCTGGCTGACTCATTGTCTCCCCTAAGCAGGAGCTGGCACTCTGGGAAGGGGATTGGGGGCAGGAGGGGGCTGCCTTCTGCTTCTTCCATTCCTCCCGTATTCCAGAATCAGAGAGAAGCTCATAGAGGTGGGAAGGAAATGCAGCTCATTATTACAACCCAGGCTTGCATGCTTACACACACACACACACACACACACACACACACACACGGTACTCTAGCTTCTGACCAAAGAACCTCCCTCACTGGGGAGCTCACCACCTTCCAAAGGCTGCCCATTTACATCAAACCTAAATTTGCCCCTCCATGCTTTCTACCCAAGTAGAACAAAAGTAACCAGTCTTCCATGGCCCAACCCAGATTGCCTTCAGCCTGAGACCCCTCACAATCCTGGTCACCCCATCCCCGGACACAACTCCAGCCTGAGCGCAGTCCTGGACTCCTGATGTGTCGTGACCATGGCAGAGAACGGCAGGACTGCAACTTCTCGGACAGGACGCCTCTGCCGGCCAGAGCCCAACCTACAGAAAGAGGAATCGGGGTGATTGCTGATTTAAGTCCTTTGCTGCTGATTCTTCCCACTCTGGGTGTGGGATCATGTATTTTGGACTGATAGGGGACCAGAGGGAGGTTAAAGTTCTGGTGGTTGACTTTTAGTAGTATTGCAAGTAAAGTCTCTGGCCCCCGTTAGAGATTTAGAACTAGGCCATGTTTTAGAGATCATACAGCTCAATTCCATAATTTTACTGATAAAGAATGAGGCCCATAGATAAAATGGCTTGTGATGGTCATAATAGTAAGTGGCAGAGCCTGATCTGAATCTAGGCAAGATGATTATAGATCCAGAATGCCCAAATCTAGTGCTTCCAATTTTGGGGAAGGCTCACCAGCAACTGAAGTGCTTCTCCATTTTAAACTATTTTTTTCATAAAATTCTAATCATTTATTAAGCATCTTCCATGTGCTAGGCACTGTGCTAAGAATACAAAAAGAAGCAAAAGATTAAGGGCCCTGCCCTCAAGAAGCTTGCCATCTAATGGGTTAAAAAAGGAGAGGCAATGTAGAATTCCTAATCTCATTCTTCCTCCAACCTGCCCTTGATAAAAATTACTTTATTCTTGGGTCAGTAATTTATTTCCCTACCATTACTCAGAATGATTGTAAATTCCTATCCCTCGTATTCAATGTTTTCCAAATATTTGAGCTCACCCTACATGTGGGCCAAAAAAGACTTTTTATTCAAAACTGCCTTATATCCATCCTAGTTATAAAACTAAAAATATCCTCTTTATATTTAAGAATCACTTGGGGCAATAGGGTTCTCTTTTATATTTAAGGGTTCTCTCATATTTAAACATTCAGTTCAATATAGTGTATGTGTTTTTCCCTTTCTCCCCCTTTTCTCTTGATTATTACTCCCTCTTTCTAGATCTTTGTTCTGTTCTGTGATTTATCCACGTGGACTCTCCTGGTCTGTTGATCTATCACTATATTTCTAATTATCCATCTCTTCCTTCTCACTTTATCCCATCTAATTTCTGTACTATTACCCTTCTGGCTTTGTTTTGAATAAAACCTGCTGTTGTAACTACATCTGTTGTTGTCATGAATTCTTCCCTCACCTTTGGGGTCACCCATCTGTCTTCCCTTGAGCCAGCCTACATCCAGCTTTCAGGTTATCTATCCTCTTCCCAGATTGCCAGGAATAAGGTCCCCCCTCCTTATTCCCACTCCCCAGTTTCTGGTGAGTTTTACAGATGAAGAACCTGAGGCAGAGTTAAGTAACTTGCCCAGAGTCACACAGCCAAGAAAATGCCTGAGGCCATGTTTGAATCAAGGTCTTTCTGACTCCAAGACTAGCATTTTATCTATTGTGCCACCTGCTTTTATATAGGTCTTTTTCTCTCTGGTGGAATATAAACTTCTGAATGCAACATGTATATCCCCAGAGTCTAGCACACAAGAGTTGAAGTTTAATATTTGTTGATTAGTGTCAACTCGGTCCCTTCCTAGTGCTTATGGCCTGCACAGATTGGGGGAGTGATGGACCTGAAAGGGATTTTATCTCAGGAAGATTTCTAGGATGGAAAATGAAAAAGTAGAATTGTCCATTGCCACATCCTCCAGGCCCAGTGTGCTATGGGCACAAACTGGGTCTACACATAAGGTTTATTAGGTCAGCTAGAGGGTACAATGGATAAAATTGCTTGGTCTGAAGTTGGGGAAAAATCTAAGTTCAAATCCAGCCTCAGACACTCACTAGCTGTGTGATCCTGGGCAAGTCACTTAACCTCAATTACTTCTCAAAACAAAAAGAAAGCTATTGCAACAGTTGGTGGTGGGGAAGGATAAGGGTTATGAGGCCTTATTCTAGAAATATTGGTGAGATAGAATAGACAAGGTAGCTGGGTGATACAGAGGATAAAGCACTGGTCCTGGAGTCAGACTCATCTTCCTGAGTTCAAATCTGTCTTCAGATACTTAACTAGCTGAGTAAGACCAGTCCCTTAACCCCGTTTGCCTCAGTTTCCTCATCTGAAAATTCTCTAGAGAAGAAATGGCAGACCACTCCACTACCTTTGGCTGGAAAATCCCAAAAGGGATAATGAAGAATCAGACATGACTGAACAGCAACAAGAAAAGAAGTGGATATGGTAGGGGGTGGAAGTGGGGAGAAGCTGAAAAATCCCAAAGTTTTGAACATGGAAGAATGGGTGCCACTGAACAAAAATGAAGTCACAACCATTTTGGAAGGAAGGATAGTGAATTCAGTCTTGAATTTGTTCAATTTGACATGCCAGTGAGACATCCATATTGAGAAGCTTTTGCCCTTGCATAATTTTGTGTTCCATATTTTTCTCCCTCCTTCCTTCCTTCTTCCCTCTTTTTGACAACAAATAATCCAACATAGGTTAAACATGAGCAGTTCTTAAAAACATTATTTTCAAACTTAATTTCTGATTTAACCACATCTTTTGCATCTTGACCCTTCAGCTCTCTAGCTCAGCATCTTTTAGCATCTCTCACCTCGACTATTACAATGGTCTCCCTACTTCAAGTCTTTCCCCATTGCAACCCATCCTCCTCACCAACCAAAGCAGATTTCCTCAAGGGGAGATTTCCTGGCTCTACTCCCTGAGTTTCCCCTCTAGCCACCTTCTCACCCTGAAATGCCTCTAACTGATGCATTCCTGCTTAGAACTTCCCAGTTCTCTCCTGGCTCTGATCCCGACTTTGTCACCACCAGGTAACATCCCTCTCCACTTAAAAATGGAACCTCTTTGAGAGTAAGGAGTTTATTTTTTGCTCATATTTTCATTTCCAGTGTTTAGAAGTATTTATGGCAGTAGTAGTAAACAATGGATGCTTTATCTGACTTTGGCACTCCCTCACTCAGTAAATTCCAGTGACTCCCTATTATTTCTAGGACCAAACATAATCTGTTTGTTTTTTAAAGCCCATTACAATGTGAAAAAACCTACCATCAAAAATGATATTCCCATCTCTCTTCTGGGATCCTTTTCCCTGGCTCCCTCTTCACCTCAATCTCTTGGAACTTTTAGTTTCCTTTCAGACTTATTTCCTTAGATACTTTCTATGAAAAATATTTCTTACCCCTTCCCCTTATATATGATTTATATATAAAAATAAATAATGAATTTTAAATTAATATTCATTATTTTAAACATTGTATTCCTTCAAATTTTCTAGTTCCTATGCCCAAAAGGCTATAAAATCATCCATACCCTTTGACCTAGCAATACTACATTACTAGGTTTGGATTCCAAAAGAGATAAAAAACAAAAGGAAAAAAATCTATATGTACCAAAAATATTTATAGCAGCTCTTTTCAGGGGGCAAAAAAAAATTGGAAATTGAGGAGATCCCCATCAATGAGGGAATAGCTGAATACATTGTGGTATGTAATTATGATGGAATACTATTCAACTATAAGAAATGAGCGAGATGCTTCCAGAAAAACCTGGAAAGCTTTCTATTAGCTGATATAAAATGTGTACAATGTAACAAATAAGATGATCTGTTGTGAATGACATAACTATTTTCAGCAATACAAAGATCCAAGATAATTTTGAAGGACTTAAGATAAAAAAAAAAAAAAAATGCTATTTATACCCAGAGAAAGACTGATGGTGTCTGAAAGCATACTTTAAGGGGGAAAAAATTTTCTTGAAGGATTTTTTTATCTTTTCTTTCACAGCATGACTATTATGGAAATATTTTGCATGACTACATATGTATAACCTATATTGAATTGCTTGCATTCTCAAATGCAAAAGGGGGGTAGGGAGAGAGGAAGAAAAAGAATCTGAAACTCAAAGCTCTAAAAACAAATGTTTAAAAATTGTTTTTCCAGTTATCAAATTGTGCATACCTTTTGATCCAGCAGTGTTACTACTGGGCTTATATCCCAAAGAAATACTAAAGAAGGGAAAGGGACCCACATGTGCAAAAATGTTTGTAGCAGCCCTGTTTGTAGTGGCCAGAAACTGGAAACTGAGTGGATGCCCATCAATTGGAGAATGGCTGGGTAAGTTATGGTACATGAATGTTATGGAATATTATTGTTCTGTAAGAAGTGACCAGCAGGATGATTTCAGAGAGGCCTGGAAAGACCTACGTGAACTGATGCTAAGTGAAATGAGCAGCACCAGGAGATCAGTATACACTTCAACAATAATATTATATGAGGATCAATTCTGATGGATGTGGCTATCTTCAACAATGAGAGGATGCAAATCAATTCTAATTGATCTATAATGAATAGAATCAGCTACACCCAGCAAAAGAACTCTGGGAAATGAATGTGGACCACAACATAGCATTTACACTCTTTCTGTTATTGTTTGCTTGCATTTTTGTTCTTCTTCCCAGGTTATTTTTACCTTCTTTCTAAATCCAATTTTTCTTGTGCAGCAAGACTAACTGTATAAATATATATACATATAGTGTATTTAACATATACTTTAACATATTTAACATGTATGGGACTACCTGCCATGTAGGGGAGGGGGGAGGGGAAAGGAGGAGAAAAGTTGGAACAGAAGTTTTTGCAAGGGTCAGTGTTGAAAAATTACCATGCATATGTTTTGTCAATAAAAAACTATAATAAAAAAGAAAAAGAAAAAAAGAAAATTAACTGTCTGTATGATATAAATATAGAGGATTAGTTGAGTTGGAGAAATTCTAGATGTAGGTTTGGCAGAACCATAGTTTCCCATAATTTTAAAAATTATTTTGAATGATATTAAATCTTTATCCCCTAGCATAAATTTTGAAGTTGGCCAGTAAGGGATTTTCTAAATTTATCCAACTGAAGAGCAGTGGCATATAGCAGTGAGGGAAATGGATTCTTCTATGAATGTGTCAGAGAGACCTTGATGAGATTACAATACTTGTGGTATGAGTAGATTACCTACCATCTTGTAGACAAATTTTAGACTGCCTTATTAATTTTAGACTGGCTTATTAATTTTAAAGTAACACTGTCTTCCTTGGGTTTAAAAAAGACAGGACATGAGCCAATGTCAGTTGCTATCACTATTGTATAACATTTACAATCATGTGGGAAAACCAACAAGTGTACCCACAGTCAGTCCAGGGTTACCCAGATATGTAAGGATTAATATCAGGGGGTAGGGTCACTTGGTTTGTATATAAACAATTTGGTGATTTTTCTCTTACATTTTCAAATTATTTTCCAAAATCATTAGTCCAATTCACAGCTCCATTAGCAGTATATATTAGAGTGTGTGTGTCTTCCCATAATTTCTCCAACACTGACATCAGTCATCTGAAAGGAGGAATAAATAAAAACATTTATTAAGTGTTTTTATGTGCCTGGCACTGTGCTAAGTGCTGTGGATGTAAACACACAAAGAAAAGACTTATTCCCAAGGAGTATGCAGTCTAATTTCTCTGGAGCTAGAGAGAATAAATTTACTCTCTTTTTCACTTAAGAACAATTCAAATATTTTACATATGTGATTCATTTTTAAAAAATTTTTAACATTAAAACATGCAATTCTTCAAGACATATTTCCACAATTATCATGCTGCACAAGAAAAATTAAATCAAAAAGGAAAACAAAATGAAAAAGAAAACAAAAAAGCAAGCAAACAAAAAAGTGTTGTGATCCACATTCAGTCCTGACAGTCTTTTTTCTGGATGCAGATGGCTCTCTCCATCACAAGTCTATTGGAATTGGCCTCTGTAATTCCTTTAAAAAAAAAAAAAAAGGTTTTTTAAGTATGAACTTAGCAAACATTAAATAAAATGGCCATTTCTTTGTGCTTTTCCTTTAAGTAAGAGGCAGCTAAGTGAAAAAGCAGCATAGGACTTAAAACTCATTCTAAATCTTGTCTCAAACACTTACTATGTGTGTGAACTTAGACAAGCCTCTTGTTCTCTCTTAGCTTCGGTTTCCTCATCTGCAAAATGGGGATAACAGCATCTATTTCAAGCATTATTGGGAGGATTAGTGAATTCACATGTAAAATACTTTGTAAACCTTAAAATACTATATAAATGCTAGCTGTATAAATTTGTTTATTATATAATTTTATTATGTTATTTTATAAATATGTAATTCATCTATGTTCTATTTGTCTGTGATTCTTTCTGGACTTCTGTTCTCTTCTGCAAATGAAAAAAATATTGCTTCAATGACTTTTCTTCCCTTTAAACATTTGAAGACAGAAATCACATGCCCTCAAAATCTGCTTTCCTCTAAGGCAATTAATCCTTCAGCTTCTTCAATCATTCCTCACCTAGACAGAGGCATCACTCTATTCTCCAGATTATCAGAGTCCTTCCTTGAGTATGACATAGAGAACTGACCACAGGAAGTCACGTGTTGTCTACCCAGAGAAGAAAACAAAAACACCTCTGCTTCTCTGAATAGTTCTTAATGTAGTCTAAGAGGCATTGGGGTTTGGTTTTTCCCCCCAGTGGTCACATCACATTGGTGGTTTATTGTGTTGGAACCCACTATGGCTCACATCAGGGACCACTGGCCCAAGGAAACCAAACAGATCCAAGATAGATTAGGAAATCAGGAAAGGTTCCAGCACCAAAGCATAGAGATGAATCCTAGACAGGTGGAGAGTTAGTATAAAAAAGATTTGACACTGGATGACAGGATAATATCTCATAAGACAAGTGAGGGAAGGAAGGCAGAAATTCAAGCAAACAATTTTAGGGAAACTCACAGACAGACTAAGGGACTGACTCATTATCAGCATACCATTTCCCACAACAGTAGCTTCAATATGAGTAGGCACTTAATAAATATTTGTTGAATTGAATTGAATTGAGGATTGGGTGGATAGATGCTGAGCAAAGTAGAACCCTAGTTCTAGACAGAATAAAGTACTATGAAGAAAGCCAAGATAGAAATTCAAGTTTAGCTAATAGGAAAGGTTGATAAGTATAACTAAGTGATGAACAGAACCAGCTACACCCAGAGAAAAAACACTGAGAAATGAATGTGGACTGCTTGGATTTTTGTTTTTCTTCCCAGGTTATTTTTTACCTTTCTAAATCTGATTTTTCTTGTGCAACAAGAGAAGTGTATAAATATGAACACATATATTGTATTTAAGATATACTTTAACATGTTTAATATATATGGGACTACCTGCCATCTAGGGAGGATGTGGAGGGAAGGAAGGGAAAAGTTGGAACAGAAGTGATTGCAAGGGACAATGTTGAAAAATTACCCATGCATATGCTCTGTCAATAAAAAGCTATAATAAAAAAATAAATAAAAACTAGTGATCTATCCACTTCAATATACTGCCTTTCCAGGAAATGGAACCAGAGTACAAGGTCAGTGTATAGAACCAATATCAGGATTGACTTAATTCTGACTATAGATACATGGAGTTTTGTATTTACTTTACTTATAAGCATGATTGATTGCTGTATAGACAGGTGAGGTTAAAAAAAAAATAAAGACACAATTCCTTTTTCACATGAATTGCTATTAAGCTAGGGTCCTCCATTTTGTACTTGTGTAAGTGATTTACTTATATATTTGACTTGATAAAGTTTTGTTTGCTCAACCAATTAATTGTTTTCTGTTAAGATTTTTTTTGAATCCTGATCCCATTCATCCAGTGTATCAGCTATCCTTAGCTCTAGATCATCTGCATACTCAATAAGTGAACCATATAAATGTCTGAGTCTTCATCAGGGTCCCTGCAAGATTGATTTTTTTTTAATTTATTAAACCTTTTCATTTATCCTTAAGCCTACCATTGATACCCTTCTCCACCCTCTCATTTGAGAACCTCAATTGAAAAAATTAGCCAATCACCTAGAACTCCTATTTTTCCCTTTCTCAACTCATGTCCCTCTATTAATTATTTGTTATTGGAGAAATGTTAACTAGTAAAAGATAGTGGAAAGAACACACTAAATGAGGGTTCATAAGAGATGATAATATTAAAAATCAAAACTCTTCAGGGTTACCCTAGAACCTGGAAGAGAGAAGTCATAGCTCCCATGTCAGGAACCAGTCTAACAAAGTGGGAGTTGGAAAAATGAGCCTAGAGTTTTAGATACATATATTTGGTCCTATCTCTTTCTCTTCCAGTTAATTACTCTTATTGCTCCCCCTTCACTCTTTATCCCCATCTCCACTCCCACCCCCACCTCCCAAACGTTAATCCTTCCCTATTCCTTCCCTGCTAACTACAAATGTGCCCATGTCTCCTCCATTTATTCCTAATCTTTATTTGGAATCTTACTATCTTACATCTATCTTACTAGTGATTATCCTGTATCTCTTTCTTTCTTAAATACCATTTTATTTTTCCAAATATATGCAAAGATAGTTTTCAACTTATAATGTTCTTTTGTTTCGGTTTCCTTGGGGTCTCTGGGAGCAGCCTTTGTTTCAGTTCAGTAATCACCACACAAGTATAGCCAGGTGTTAAAGTCCAAATCCTTTATTGTCTCTTTCAAAGTCTTGTCTCCTTTCCTAGGGCCTGGTTAGCTTTCTTAGAGGCCTATCTCTTTCCTTGATTCTGAGAGCTTGAGTTCCCGCCTGCCTTCTCTGGTTTCTGAATCTCCCCGAATTCAAAGGTTTGTTTTCAGTCTCCAGCCACTACAAAGGTGGAAGATGGAATGAATCTGTTTCAGCCTTCGAGAGCTTCTAGTGCACTTGTCTTTTTTTGGCCCTGAGAGCTTCTAGTTCATATGCTCTACATTGAGTATACACTAGGAAACCATTATTTGTTGTAGGATTAAATCAATACTAAACTAGATTTAACCATTGTCTCTTTTCAATTGTCAATTCTACTTAGTACATTGTTTCAAGTTCTAGTCCATAACAAACATACATTTTTGTAAGATTTTATGTTCCAAATTTTTCTCCTTCAAACCCTTCCCTCCTTCCCCAATTGCTTGCTTTCCATAGCAATCTGATTCTATCTCACTTTCTTTTCTCTGCTAAACTCCCTGAAAAAGTCATCTATATTTGGTGCCTCTTCTTCCTCTCTTTTCACTCTCTTTATAAATCCACTGATTTTATAGGATTAAATGTCAAGTCAAACATATAAGTAAATCAGTGGCACAAAGACAGAATATAGGACACCTAGCTTAATATGGTTCAACTCAACTTGCTTTCTCCAAAGTCACCTATATTTCTTTAATTGCTAAACCTTATGGGCTTTTCTCAATCCTAGTCTTTCTTAACTTCTTTGAAACCTCTGATATTGTTTATGATCTTTTCTTAGTGTAAATGTTCTCTCTTAAATGTGTTTTCTTTTGGTTCTCTTGCTACTCATCTGTCCTGCCCTTCTTGGTTTACTTTATTACTGCACCTCCATCCTTATCATATTCCCTAAGAGTGTCCCTCAGCATTCTGTCTGAACCTTTCTGTTTTCACTCTATATTATTTGGTTTGGTGATTTCATCTGCTCCCATGAATTCAGTTATCATCGACTCCCAGCTCTAAATACCCAGACTTGGTCTCTCTTTTGAGTTCCAATCCATATCTCTACTTGCCTATTAGATATTTCACATTGGGTGTCACAAAGACATCTCAAACCCAACATATACAAAAAAAACTCATTGTCCTTCCCCCATGCAACCTCCCCTCCTCTGAATTTCCCTACTACTATTTTTCTTTAAATTAAAAATTTTTATTTTTCAATGAAAAAAAAATCCATTTTCTCTCATCTCCTCCCTCAACTGAGAAAAAGGAAAAAACTTTAAAAATAAATATTCATAACCAAAAAAAAAATTCCTACATTGGTCATGTCCCAAAAAATATCTCTCCATCTGCATCTCCACCAGTCTATCAGGAAGTGGGGTAGGATGTTACCTTCTTAGTATTCTGGAATCATTGTCATTGATTAAAGTTCTTAAGTCTTTCAATGTTGTTTGTCTTTACAATATTGGCTATTCTCTAAATTTTTTTCAGGTCCTGCTCATTCCTCTCTCTATAAGTTCATATAACTCTTCCCAGGTTTCTTTGAAATTATATAATTTCTCATAGCATAATAATATTCCATTTTATTCATATATCATAATATGTTCAACCAATTCCCCTATCCGTGGGCATCTCCTTAGTTTTCAGTTCTTTGCCAGTCACAAAAAAAGAGCTACTATATATGTTTTTGTACATATGGAAACTTCTTTCTTTTCTCTCGTTAGGGTATAGACATAGTAATGGTTATCACTGGGTCAAAGAAAATGCACAGTTTAGTAACTTTGGAAACATAGGTCCAAATTGTTTCCAGACTGGCTGGGCCAATTCACCAACAAATATACCCCAAAAGTACCTTTTTCCCCATAGTTCCTCCAGCATTTGTTATTTTCCTGTTTTGCCAGCTGTGCTAATACTATAGAAGTGAGCTGAAATCTCAGAGTTGCTTTAATTTGAATTTCTCTAATAACTATTGAATTGAAATCTTTTTTCTTATGACTCTTGATAGATGGGACTTTTTTTTAATCTGAAAGCTGCTTATTCATATCCTTTGATATTTATATAAATTAAAGAGTGACTCTTATACATTTGAACCCAATTCTCTACATATCTTAGAAATGAGACTTTTATCAGAGAACCTTGCTTCAAAGATTTCCCCCAGTTATCTGCATCCTTTCTAATTTTAATGTGTTAATTTTGTGTCTAAACACTTTTTTAATTTTATGCAATCAAAACTATCTATTTTAACTTATGTGATCTTCTCTATTACTTGTGTTGCCATGAATTCTCCCACTATCCCTATATTCCTTGCTCTTCTTTCACTTTTATTAACATCTTCAGGATTTTTTAAAACACCATCATAATTTCCCTTAGCATCTTTCTCCTTTTCCTGCCAGAGTGTTATTCCATGCCACACATAATATTTTTAAAGACAAGAAAAAAAAAGGAAAATAATCAGCAGAATTGATAACTAGAAAAAGTTTGAAAATGTGTAAAATCTGCAACACTCATAAGCCTCCCACATCTGCAAAGGAATGGCAATGGAACACCAATGGCCTTCTCATATTTCTTTTTTTTTTCATCCAGACTTGTTCTTTGTAATTTTGTAAGATCCACTTTTGATATTTTGGGGGAGTAATTATTCTTTCCACTTATATTATTGCAGACATTGTGTATGTAGTTTCTTAGCTCTGCTTATTTACTTTGCATCAGTTCATGTAGATCTTTCCATGTTCCTTTGTATTCACCATTTCTTTTTTTATATATAGCTTTTTATTTACAAGATATATGCATGGGTAATTTTACAGCATTGACGATTGCAAAACCTTTTGTTCCAATTTTTCTCCTCCTTCTCCCCACCCTCTCCCCCAGATAGCAGGTTGACCAATACATGTTAAATATGTCAAAGTATATGTTAAATACAATATATGTATACATATTTATACAGTTATTTTGCTGTACAAAAAGAATCGCACTTTGAATTAACCTGTGCACAATTAACCTGTGAGGGAAATAAAAAATGCAGGCAGACAAAAATAGAGGGATTGGGAATGCTATGTAGTGATTCATAGTCACCTCCCAGAGTTCTTTCCCTGGGTGTAACTGATTCAGTTCATTACTGCTCTATTGGAACTGATTTGGTTCATCTCGTTGTTGAAGAGAGCCATGTCCATCAGAATTGATCATCACATAGTATTGTTGTTGAAGTAAATAATGATCTTCTGATCCTGCTCATTTCACTCAGCATCAGTTCATGTAAGTCACTCCAGGCCTTTCTGAAATCATCCTGCTGATCATATCTTACAGACCAGTAATATTCCATAATATTCATATACCACAATTTATTCAGCCATTCTCCAATTGATGGGCATCCACTCAGTTTCCAATTTCTGGCCACTACAAAGAGAGTTGCCACAAACGTTTTGGCACATACAGGTCCCTTTCCCTCCTTTAAGATCTTGTTGGGATATAAGTCCAATAGTAACACTGCTGGATCAAAAGGTATGCACAGTTTGATAACTTTTTGAGCATAGTTCCAAATCGCTCTCCAGAATGGCTGGATGTGTTTACCAACAATGTGTTCCACCAACAATGTATCAGTTGTATTCACCATTTCTTATGGCATAATAATATTCCATCACATTCATGTGCCACAATTTGTTTAGCTATTACCCAATTAATGAGCAGATACTTTATTTCTGATTTTTTTTTTTTGCCTTCACAAAACATTCTATCATAAATATTTTGATGTATATGAAGAGTGTCTTCTTATCAATAGCCTCTTGGGGTTTAAGCCTAGTAGTAGAATCTTTGGGTTGAAGGTGTGGACAATTTAGTTAACTGACATATTTTCAAATTGCTTTTCCTAATGGTTGTACTGATTCATAGCTCCACCAACAATGTACTAGTCTACCTTGTTTTCTATTTGTTTATGATGTCACTCTTTATGGCTAAGTCATGTAACCATTTGGAGACTTCCCTATTACTATTGAAGGATCCTCCTAGTCTCTCAAGTTCAAAATTATGACATCCTACTTGATTCTTCACTCTCACTCGCTCTAATCAGTTGCTAAATTTTGTTGTTTCTTCCTTCAAAATAACTTTCTATTTCCCTTTTTCTTCACTTACACAACCAACACCCCATATTTGTCCCACGTGGCTTTTTTTTTTTCTTAATTAATGGCCTTCTAATTGTTCTGCCTGCATTGTTTTTCCCTACTCCAATCCATCTTCCTATTTTCCTAGAGTATAGATTGGACCATGTCACTGCCCAGCTAAGTATATTATTAAATGCCTATTTCCTCTAGGATCAAATGTGAAATCTTCTTTTGGCATTTAAGACTCTTCATAACCTAGTTCCAAGTCTTCTTACACTTACTCCCTTCTACATTCTATTCTTTCACATGACTTTCCATTTCTAGAATGGCACTATCACTTTGAGAAGGGAAAAAAATCACTTCTAACTCAGGGGTGTGAAGCCACCAGCTTTGGGTCTTAAGCCCCATTGCTTCCTGTAAAATGAGTGCCTGGGAATGGCCACTGTTGACTATTTTCTAAACATCTTTAATCACTGAGACCTACCTAGAAACAGCTTTTTCTTTCTCCCAACATCCCAGCTAGTTTTGATTTCTGGATTCACATGTGGATCCTTCATATTCTATGCTACTGGTGGCCCCATAACTAGTCTTGCTTTTGCTTATCTTTCCTTTCTAGCATCTGTCTTTATATATTCCAGAACAGAAAGAGTAGGTTTCCTAGGATTTGAGAGAATATTCAAATCTAGAAAGGATTCTTTAAGGTAATGTATTTAGAAATGCTATTAAAGTAAGCTATCCAGTCCAAGGCTAGCAAGCTTACTTACCTCTCAAATCATTCTCCAGAGCTAAAATTCCCCCAGGGTTATTATTCATATCCTTTGATTCAAAGATTTCACTAATGGGTAGTAATATACTCCAAGGGAAATTGTTAATATTGTGAAAGTTAACATTTCTAATACAACATTGACAAGTGATGGTAAGAAAGTTGCTAATATCAAGAAAAGTAAAAGTCTTATAGATACAGAAATACTCAGAGTAACCTCATTTGTAATAACGACAACAAATAGCTAGAAACAAAACATGTGCCTAAGAACTATTTGACAACAAAGTAAGGCATATGAATGTAACAGAATATCATTGCATCATCAAGAATGTTAACTATAAAAAGAAATTCAGAGAAATATGGGCAAGACCTAAGGAAAAGATGCATTGTGAAAAAATCAAACTGGGAGAACAAGATACATATAAGATTTGCAATAGAAGTCAGTTGTTGATTGTTAACAAAAACAAAAAACAACCCACACACAACAACAAAACCAAGAGACCCTATTATTTAGAGGGTCAAAGGAAAGGCTCAAAAGAGAACACTTAACTGGAGACACCCAAAGGACCTGGAGATACCCAGAGATAGCCTGGGAAAGCTAAAACAGCCCAGTGCACCCTCACCATGATACCTCCAAATCTATTTTTTTTTTTTTTTATATTTCTTTTTTTTTTTTTTTTTTAATTTAATAGCCTTTAATTTACAGGATATATACATGGTAACTTTACAGCATTAACAATTGCCAAACCTCTTGTTCAATTTTCACCTCTTACCCCCCACCCCTCCCTAAATGGCAGGATGACCAGTAGATGTTAAATATATTAAAATATAACTTAGATACACAATAAGTATACATGACCAAAACATTATTTTGCTGTACAAAAGAATCAGACTCTGAATTATTGTACAATTAGCTTGTGAAGGAAATCAAAAGATGCAGGTGTGCATAAATATAGGGACTGAATTCAATGTAATGGTTTTAGTCATCTCCCAGAGTTCTTTTCTGGGTATAGTTAGTTCAGTTCATTACTGCTCCATTAGAAATGATTTGGTTGATCTTGTTGCTGAGGATGGCCTGATCCATCAGGACTAGTCATCATCTAGTATTGTTGTTGAAGTATATAATGATCTCCTGGTCCTGCTCATTTCACTCAGCATCAGTTCCTGTAAGTCTCTCCAGGCCTTTCTGAAATCATCCTGTTCGTCATTTCTTACAGAACAGTAATATTCCATAATTTTCATATACCACAATTTATTCAGCCATTCTCAACTAGATGGACATCCATTCAGTTTCAGTTTCTAGCCACTACAAAAGGGCTGCCACAAACATTCGTGCACATACAGGTCCCTTTCCCTTCTTTATAATCTCTTTGGGATATAAGCCCAGTAGTAACACTGCTGGATCAAAGGGTATGCACAGTTTGATAACTTTTTGAGCATAGTTCCAAACTACTCTCCAAAATGGTTGGATTAGTTCACAACTCCACCAACAATGAATCAATGTCCCAGTTTTCCCACATCCCCTCCAACAATCATCATTATTTTTCCTTTCATCTTAGCCAATCTGACAGGTGTGTAGTGGTATCTTAGAGTTGTCTTAATTTGCATTTCTCTGATTAATAATGACTTGGAGCATCTTTTCATATGACTAGAAATAGTTTCAATTTCTTCATCTGAGAATTGTCTGTTCATATCCTTTGACCATTTTTCAATTGGAGAATGAGCTTGATTTTTATAAATTAGAGTTAATTCTCTATATATTTTGGAAATGAGGCCTTTATCAGAACCTTTGACTGTAAAAATATTTTCCCAGTTTATTGCTTCCCTTCTAATCTTGTCTGCATTAGTTTTGTTTGTACAAAACTTTTCAGTTTGGTATAATCGAAATTTTCTATTTTGTGATCAGTAATGATCTCTAGTTCTGCTTTGGTCATAAAAACCTTCCCCTTCCACAGGTCTGAGAGGTAAACTATCCTATGTTCCTCTAATTTATTAATAATTTCATTCTTTATGCCTAGGTCATGAACCCATTTTGACCTTATCTTGGTATCCGGCGTTAAGTATGGATCAATGCCTAGTTTCTGCCATATTAGTTTCCAATTTTCCCAGCAATTTTTATCAAACAGTAAGTTCTTATCCCAAAAGCTGGGATCTTTGGGTTTTATCAAAGACTAGGTTGCTATATTTGTTGACTGTTTTATCCTTGAACCTAATCTATTCCACTGATCAACTAATCTATTCCTTAGCCAATACCAAATAGTTTTGGTAACTGCTGCTCTATAGTATAGTTTTAGATCTGGTACAGCTAAGCCACCATCATTTGATTTTTTTCATTAATTCCCTTGAAATTCTTGACCTTTTGTTTTCCATATGAACTTTGTTGTTATTTTTCTAGGTCATTAAAATAGTTTTTGGGAGTCTGATTGGTATAGCGCTAAATAAATAGATTAGTTTAGTAATATTGTCATCTTTATTATATTTGCTACGCCCTATCCAAGAGCATTTAATATTTTTCCAATTGGTTAGATCAGACTTAATTTGTGTGAAAAGTGGTCTGTAATTTTGCTCATAAAGTTTCTGATTTTCCCTTGGCAGATAGATTCCTAAATATTTTATATTATCAGTAGTTACTTTAAATGGAATTTCTCTTTGTAACTCTGACTGTTGGATTTTGTTAGTGATATATAAGAATGCTGATGACTTATGTGGGTTTATTTTATAACCAGCAACGTTGCTAAAGTTGTGGATTATTTCTAATAACTTTTTAGCAGAATCTCTGGATACCTCCAAATCTAAAATGAGAAGAACAAGGGGAGGGATACGGTTAGGTATTTACCAGGAGCTTCTGTCATGATGGTCTTCTAGTCTCAGCAAATCCACAAAAGTCTCTAGGACATGCACTCTAGATTTCCAGAGAGCATATTTCAAAGACTTCAGTGTAACAATGGATAGAATCCCATAGACTAAAATTCAACAAAGGAGGACATCCAGTGAAAAAATGGGAAAGTGTCAACAATGAAATTGTGAGGATTTTCAAAAGACTCAAATGAAGCTATGATTTCATTTATCTGTATGCTGCCTTCTGTGATCCAGATAATGAGCCACCCCTGCCTCCTTGTCTACTCTGTATGACTGGAGAAAGGTGGGAAGACAAATTGATACTCTCTCATCAATTCACCAAAGAGGTTCTATCAACCTGTTGGGGTCCTACCTTGCTTTCTTCTTTAATAGAGAGAACATTAGTGAAGTTCATGGACTACCTACCTGTCATCCTTTACTTTCACTGCATATCCAGCCCACCTTTTTTTTTTTTTTAAATCTATTTCCTTAATGACATTGTCTACTCTGACTCTTTTTTTTTTCATAGTTCCTTATTTGCAATTGTATATTGCAGCCTGCTCACACCCACCATATGACTCATAAGGGCAATAACCCCATTTTGGACTCTTATTTTCATAGGGCAATAATTCCATTTAGGACTCTTATTTTTATGTGACAGACTTGGAGCAGATTAGGTAAGATACAGCAGTATCAATGCAGCTCACATCCAGTCCTAAGCCTACAGAAAAGCAGTTGGACATTTAATTAATTAATTAATTTACCAATGAAAAAATCCTCCTTAAAGGCCTCTGAGAAATCCTTTCTAGTACACGTATGTCAGCTTCCTATCCCAATAAACCATTCTGCTAGACCAGAAGAAAATCCTCACTAACCTGGGTTTGGTGTTGATCTGGTTACTAATTTTTTATGTCATAGACCCCTTTGGCAAGCTGGCAAAACCAATTTAATTCTTCACAGAATAACATTTAAAATAAATAAAATACATAAGATAATAAAGGAATCAAAATGTATTAAGCTGCTGTTATGTATGTCTATATATGGACATAGATAGTTGCATTAGATAGATAACTGCATTTTAATACAATTTGGTTCCTATATATTTAAAAGTTCAGTTTAAAAGGCAGCTAGTAAGTGCAGTGGATAGCGCACCAGCCCTGAAGTCAGGAGGATCTCAGTTCAAATCTGTCCTCAGACACTTAACACTTCCTAGATGTGTGATCCTAGGCAAATCACTTAACCCCGATTGCCTCAGCAAAATAAATAAATAAAAACATAAAAATAAAAGTTCATGGATTTAGGTTAAGAATCCCTGATCCAGGAAGTAATATTGACATTGTTGGAGAATTGCAATTTGCTCAATGCTAAAGTATCTGGAAAATTTACTCATTCACTTTCTGTGACATAGGAAATTGACTTTTAAAATGATCATTTGGTTTATTAAATACAGTACAAAACTGCAAAAAAAAAAAAAAAAAAAATGTTGACATCTTTACCCAATTTTCTCCAAACCTTTTTCTTCATATCCTTCCACACAGTCCTGAATCACCAGTTCCCATAAGTCATAGAGAGGGAAGAAGGAAATAGTTGCATGTGTGGGGTCCCTCTTGGGTAGGGGAAGCTGGAAAGGAATGTTTGGGGTTTGAAATATTTTCCCACCTTCTCACCAAACTGCTGATACTTTCAGAAGTTTCTCTGATTCTCAGGGCATTTTGGACTTAGCTCTAAGAATGATCATTATAGATGGGTTGCTCTGGCTTTGCCTGACACTCCTGACACTGGTCACTACTTATCTCCCCAGTCTATCAACTCTGTCTTGATGACTATCAGAGCTTTCCTAGCTCCCCTCTCCCTGAAGGATTTAATGGTAGCTAAGAAGATTCTCTTAAATTGTAGATATGATACTGCAGTCTCTCACTCCCAAAATCAATCACTGCAAGCCCATTGGCCAATGCAGCCAAGAATGCTCATAACCTGGCAGGAAGAAAAACAAAATATAATTCAAATCTCAAGGACAAGTAGGAGGAAGAAGTGATATCTGCTATGCCCATGTGCTTTGTTATACCTAGGCCTTCTTACTCAGAACTGTGTGTCAGCTTTTAATCTCTCTGCCTCTCCTCAGGCTTGAAACTTGGATTGGGTCAGGGAGAGTATGGAGTACCCCACAAGTCCTGGGAACCTATAAAAAATATTGACAGGATAGCCCTTCAGAGGGAGCAAAGGAGAATCTTGAGTATCGGTAACAAATGTTCAGATAAAAAAGTGGTCAATGCCAGATGTCCCAAGCAAATACCCAAAGGAAGTAATGCTATAAAGGCTCCATGTATGCCAAAGTATTTTTAATAACGCTTTTTGTAGTAGCAAAGAAACAAAATAGATGCTCATCATTTAGCGTGGCATTTGAATGTAAGGGAATATCTTTCTACCTTCTTGTAAATATAAAAAATGATTGTAAAACAATCAAAACTGAATGTTGCAAGACTTAAAATAGTATTTCTATGTATAAATCATTGTGTCAAGTTCTGAGACTACAGATGAAAAGGTTGAAATAATTCCAGCTCTTAAAAAGCTCACATCCTAATAAAGAAAATCTACAGATAGAATGTTTATTTCTTTCCAAAGAAGATATTAAAAAGACCTCTCCTCTATTTTTAAAGAGGTGAGAGACTGGGGTATGAACATTATATATATCCAATTTTTTTTGATATTTTGGTTAGTTTTGTCAAATTGTCTTTTTTTAATTCTTCGTTATAAGTAATGTCTCTCTAGAAGAGGTAAAGTGAGGGGAAGGGAATATTAGGAAAGTTTGGTGATGTAAAAATGGGCAGGTAGGTGATGGGGTCCTGGAGTTCAAATCTAACCACTATCTAGATTTACCAGCTGTTTGATCTTGGACAAGTCACTTAACTCTGTAAAATGAGCAGGAGAAGGAAATAGCAAACCATTCCCAGAATCTTTACCAAGAAAACCTCAAATATTGTCATGACTGAACAATAACAAAAGGTAATATAAAAACAAAAATGTATCAATCTATGAAAAGAAAAGAGAGTAATGTATAAACACTAGTTACATTTTGGGTGCTGGTTACATTTAATTCCTTGGAGACTGTGGAATAGTGTTCCATTATTTGTAGCCATATTAAAAACGCTGGTAGAATACTGACATTTCAAAGACAATCCTTATATTGTAAAAGAAGTTTAAAGTTTTTAAAGGAGCTTTGTCTTCTCCTGAAGATATTCAGTTCGCTTTCTTCCTCCTTTTTAATGCTGGGCCTAATTCACTATTCATCTAATTTTATATATAACATGGCTCTTCCATTTCTCATCCACTTGATTTTTTATGGGTACATGGCTCTGACAAACTCTTGTGAGAGGTTCAAGATCTCTTCCAGGAAATTCTGCAATATTCCAGAGTTTCATATAATCAGCATAATATTGACTAAAAAACAGGGGCATCACTTTTCAATTTGAACTCAATACTGCATCTCCTTTGCAACAATAAACATGTTTGTCAAGTATACAGTTCCATTGATGGTTGTCAAACAAAGCTGTAATATGTTTCAAAGAATCAATAATTTTGATATATGGATGAGAGACACCGTCTTTTAGAAGATAACTTTAAAGTAATATTTTTTCTCTACAGAAATCAAATGCTTTTTATGTTTTTTTTTTAAATAAGTAAAGTAGAATATCATGACTTCTAAATATTTCTGCTAATCATATTGTAGAAAAGATGTGTTCTACTGTAGAATATTGCTTGTGGAGACCTCTTTTTTACCTAATAATATTCTCATTGAATGAATATTTAGTTATTTTCATAAAAATTTTATATTGATGGTCTACAGGTCAATGGTTATTTCCTTGGCTTTTTTTTTTCTTCAGAAATATAATACAAGATTTTTTTTTTTTTACTCATGTAATTTCCTCTTTCTTAGATAGCTTGGGAATCAGTCCTTTAACACTCTCACAGTTGTGTTTCATCCAGCAAGAATTTCCTACGTGTACATTAGTTCTAATTCTGCTATGTTCCAAATATCTTTTCTTTTTAGTTCCATTTCTATTCTATCTAGAATTTTATGTAGAGTCCAAATGTGGTGGTTCCATTGTTCTTGACAATGAAAATAGTTTGTTATAACAAAAATTTTAAATGAACAAAGGAAAATTCAGCAAAACCCACCAACATATTGACTGAAATTGACAGTATACTCTGTACTCCTTACCAGTGCTACTAATCTCTCAATGAAAGTAGGGAGTTGTGTTTTCTCAACTCTTGTTTAATCATTTTTGATTTTAATCTTTCTGTTTACATTGTTGTAGTCATTTTGTACATTGTTTTCCTAGTTCTACTTAACTTCAATCTATATCAGTTCACACAAATATTTATTTCTTTTTCTATGTGTTATATTTGCATGTTTACAACTGAAGGTTTTTAAAGTAGTGTAAAAGCCAAAAATGCATTAGGCCGATAAGTTTAGCAATAAGGAGAAGTAAGGTTGAAGAGAGGATAATTTGAGTTGGATTAGAACAAACCCCAAGGTGTGTATCCTGGTTACTTCTGAGGACAATTGATTAAGGCTGAAGAACTTTGGTTTGCTGTAACAATACTGTGGTCCTTGTGAGGGCAACAGGGGAAGACCACTAGATTCGAGGATTAAACCCTAAACCAGGCAGAGCAATTCATCTTAAAAGAACTTAAAAAAAATGAATTTCTCTGACTCAGAGCTTGACCACATATCATTTAATATTTTTATTAAAAATTTATCAAAACACATTATCAAAAATTATTTTAATGTTTTTGTCCAAAAATATATATATGACATGCTCATTAAATTTGTAGTTAGCAAAAAAACAAACAAACGAAAAAAAAACCTGGAAAGAACATTGCATGACAGGGATGGGATCCTAAGAGACCTAAAACATGACTGTTTCTAATAAGATGAAATTTAAAAGAGATAAATATAATGTTTTATGCTTGGGTTAAAAAAAAAAAACAATTTTTGGGGTAGGGTGGAATAAGTATTTATACAGTACCTATTACCTACCAGGTATTGTATTGATTGCTTTACAAATACACATTTGAGCTTTGAAACAACCATGCAAGATAGGTGCTATTATCATCTCCATTTTATAGTTGTGGAAGCTGAGGCAGAGAGATGTGTATTAAGTGATTTGTACAGCTAAAAAGAATGCGTTTGGATTCAATTTTGGGTCTGTCTGACTCCAGGAGCAGTGCTCTATCAGCTTCCTCCCTGATCAAGACATAGCAGACATCTCTTCATCTGAGAAATATCAGGGGAATTTGACATTCTATAAAATTGCTTGAAGGATCCAGGAATGTCTGTTCTAAAAAAGAGAGCATTTATAATGGCATAGTCTGTTTAGAGGGCTGTTGTGGACCAAAAGGATCCAATTTATTTTGCTTGATCCTCAATCTACAACTAGAAGCAATGGATAAAAATGGCATGGAGACAAATTCCAATCTGATGTGAAGAAAAGCTTCCTCACCATTTGAATGATTTTAGAGTAGGGTGGGTTGCTTTAGAAAGCAGTGAGTTTCTCTTCAATAGAGATTGTCAGATTGTCAGGAAGGTTCTAGGGGCAGTTATATGACACAGTGGATGGTGCACTGACCCTGGTGGCAAGAGGACCTGAGTTCAAATTCTGCCTCAAATACTTACTAGCTGTGTAATCCTGGATAAACCATTTAACTCTTGATTTCCTTAAAAGAAAGAAAGAAAGATTCTAGAGGAAATACTTCTGCAAATATGAGTTGGACTAGACAGCTCCTGAGGTACCTCTAATTATGAGATTCTCTTTATTCTTGAAATATTTCCTTTTGAGTCTCTGACAAATATAGAAATGTTTATCTGTTTACTGAATTTTTTGAAATATGTTCTTCTACTGCCTAGAAGAATGATTTCCAAACCTTTTCAAACATGTACTCCTCTCAGTAAAAAACATGTTGAACACACACACACATACATCCCTTATGAATATATTTATTAATAAATTTTATCTAGGAACTTACTACACTAAAAATCCAATTCACTTGCATGTCTTGGCATCATTTCCCTGATATTATGGTCAGAACAAAGGACAAATAACCTCTGAGTAGGAGTAGGATTTGCCTCACTGGGGACAGTAGAGCAGGATAGTTGGACAATGTAGCTCTTCTTTTCTTTCTTCTTTTCCTTTCTTTCTCTCTGTCCACATAGAGACAACTGTAAGTGCTCTGCCCAAAAGAATGTAAATTTTGATCCTTGAAACCTTGCAAGATATCTTGGAGTTTATAGACTAGTACCATGCCTTAAACTTAAGTCACTGCGACCCTTATTGACTGACCAACAATAGATCCCAAGTCAATCCACTCTTGGTCATTGTTTGAGCCCCGAGTGCCTCAGAGCGAATGTAAATAGCAACTGTTTCTGTTTTGGCCAGAGACTCTTAAAGTCTTCCCTTACTTGATTGATTTTTGTTTTAAGTAGGTAAAAGAGGCCTTTTTTTTTTTTTTTGGCCTCACTTTTTATCTAGCCTTAATCACTGATTGAGCATTGCCTCAGTTAAAATGGGACCTGTTAAAGACCTTAGCTTTAAAAGACCAAGGTCTCCTGCTGGGTCATCTCCAGTCATCCTGATTTATACATCTTGCCACTGAACCCAAATGGTTCTGGAGGAGAAAGTGAGACTAGTGACTAGAATAAAATTTACACAAAATAGATATTTTTTTTTAAAAATGAGATCAGGATAAAATAATATTTGCTACTCAAAAGCAATATGGAGCCATTAGAGTTTATTGAGTAGGGGAGTTACATAGTCAGGCTTGTGCTTTAGAAAAATCATTTTAGCAGTTGTAGAAGATGGATTGGAAGAGGGAGGGAGACCAACGGGAGATTATGGAAATAGTTCAGCCAAGAGGTGAGGAAAACAGGTACTGGGATGGTAATTATATAAATGAAGAGAAAGGGACAGATATGGGATGTTATAGCAGGAGAAATAAAAAGATATAGTAACCCATTGAACATGAGGAGTGAACAAAAGTGGGGAGTTGAGGATGATATTCAAGCTGTGAATGTAAATGACTGGAAAGTTGGAGGTACTTTATAGGAAAATATTTTTTTAGGAAATGATATTTTATATTATATTTATATCATATTGTATATTATAACATTTATATTATATTTATAATAAAAAATATTATATATAATAAACAAATTAAAAATAATTGTTAGTACAGTTAGTTTCTGCCCTAGAAATAAGGATGTTCAAAAGAGAGATAAATTTGGGGGGTTCCCCAAAAATAATGTAATGAGATCTGATATGTATATCATAATCCATCCATGTTTGTTCATTACGTAAGATTTATTCTGTTCCACTCCAAATGAAAATGCAAGAGGTTTCTTGCTGATCCAGAGCATAGAGCCCACCCTCTCATGGGCAACTGCTATAGCCACCAAGTAATCTGTGGGACAAGGAGATAAATGTACTGGAATAGGGAGAAGGATTTTCTCAGTGGTATCTATACAGCTGTACATAGTTGTTATGTTATCAATGTTTTAAGAGGCCAAACCCCAGTTGAGAAGGAGAGAAACTGGACATTTACAAAACTGAGAGAAGAGCATGGGGCATAATAATAAGTTAACATTTATATATGGCTTTAAAGTTTGCAAAGTACATTATAAATATTTTCTCATTTCATCTCACAGAAATTCTGTGAGTTAGGTACTATTATTATCTTTAAAGATGAGGAAACTGAGGCAGGCAGAGGTTAAATGAACTACAACAGCAAGGAAATATCTGAAGCCATATTTGAATTCAGGCTTTCTAATTCCAAGTCCAGCACTGTAGCTACTTAAGGTTAGAAACACACTCTTGACATTGAAAATCAGATATCGGGGAAAATTTATTAAAGAAGAATCTTAAGGAACTGTCTTAACGTTTCTGACCAGAAGTGGGCTCTGCTCCTCTTTGGGAAGAGAGAGCCCTAAGCCCAGAAGCGAGAGCTTTATACTTGTTAGTTTGGCACAGTCCCTCCTTTCAGGGACAGGATTGGTTCATTCCCTTCCAGTTTACAATCTTTCTGATACACCCACTATATGTTTCCCCCTAAATATGTATAAACGTGTTCTCCCTCTCTTATCATGCATCCCATGTTCAAAAATGGCAGAAAACTCCTCCTATGGGGTGTGTTGTGTAATATTCAATAAACCTATTAAGCACTGTGCAATAGTGATTTGCTCAAGTCAGGTCATTGACCGCCAACTAGTTTGGGCTGGATTGGCTATTATCTTAAGTTTGCAGTTTTCTCAAAAGCACAAGACTCCTTCTGATTGGCTGAATCCACCCGTGCTCCCCAATTTCTTGTTTGCTCAAGGCTTCTATTGATCACAATATGAGAATTGCTCTATGGAATCTTAACCTTCCTTAACCTCTTATTCTGAAAATCTGTTATTATTATAGTCAGTGATACCCACTATCCTACACTACCTTGAAGCTTGCAATCCTTTGTGGAAACCCAACTTTTCAATATTTCTCACACTTGTGAACAGTAGGTACAGTTGTGTTGGAGACAAGTCCCATGACTGACAATCTGGGGAAGATGGAATGGGACCCATTTCCCCACTCTTCTATTGGCTGATTATATATATATATATATCCCCTTTGAGGCCAGGGGATAGCTCCTTAGGGGACCTCAGGCCCTATTTTGAAAACCACTGATCTAAATAGTATGCATGTGATTATGCCCAATGTACTTTCCTCTTCACATTTATGGAGATGATGACATAGTCACTTTCTCACAGGGTTTCTGTCACTTAAAATTCTTGATTAGTTCTTCTTTATCTAGAATTAAGGCCAAGGAAGTAGCTCTTTTCATTGTTATCTCAAGCAATATCTTTTTCTTTCTTTTTTTTAAATGTATTGACATATTTTGCTTCTTTTTTTTTTTTTACTACTTTCATTTCCCTTTCTTACAGTAAACTGATATTCCATAACATTCATGTATCACAATTTGTGTGCCTACTCTTCAATTCAGCTACTTTATTTCCAGTTCTTTACTACCACAAAGTGTTGCTATAAATACTTTGATGTGCATTGGCCTTTTTTTCCCTAGCATTTACCTCCTTAGGCAATTATATGACTCAGACAATTTCAAGAGTTGGAATTTGGTTGATCAAGGGAGTTTCCTGATCAGTTTGAGAGTTTACAGGGTGGTGATCCTGTACAAGACTTTGAGTATATCTTCTTTTGCAGAATATGGACATGCCCTTTGTAACTTCTGGGAAAAGGTTTCACCTATGAAGACTGCTTCCAAGATGAACTGATTGACTCCTACTGTTAAAGGAATTGATTATCTGGGAAAGACCCACCCCTTTATCAGCATAAAACCTATAAAAGAGAGTTTATAGGGTCCTTTTGGACCCACTTTAACTCTTGCCTTTTTCTTTTAAAGGATTTTTAAGAGCACAAATCCTGGGAGATTTTTGCCCCAAGCAAATGTTAATGGCTGTCTTTGGTGTATAGGCTCATAACAAGCATGCTCTTGTACTGGCTTATACAAACTAAGAGGAGTTTCTTGATAATGTCAACTCCCAATATAGGAAAATCAGCAGTATAACTTCTCAACCACGTGGCAGCCATGAAGAAGAGAACCACATGGACAAGAAATGAGAATTCCTGAGGACTGGCTTTTTAGTAATGGCAAATTTGATTTCTAGCATCTAGCCTTATAATAAGAAAGTGAGATTTACAAGGGTTGTACTAATCTTGAGGGTTGTCCCATAGGTAGTCCTAAATTTGAGAGTTTAGACATCTAGCTTTTTATGGAAAGGGGGAATTTCATGAATAGCATGGTACTTGTGAGATGATTGCCTATATTGTTCTTGGAACTAGAAGGAGGATCATCAAGAAGCTAAAATCACAATATGAGAGAACAAGGGACCTAGACTTTATACTCCCTTATTACTGTTGAATATTCAGATGATGTAGGTCCTCATTGAATGAGGATTTATTTGCCCCAAGTATGTTTTCCTTCTAAGAGACTGCAAACTCTCATAGGGTGTCTGTGAGGTAAAAGTAGGACTTATTGAAATATTGGGTGGTGTCTGCCTAGGGATATCCTTTCCCTTCCCTCTAGGAAGATATTACCTATACATTATTGACAAATCATTGTTGAGATAGGAGGTGGGTAGGGAAAAATTACAGCAAAATCTGTAGCAGTGGGCTCTGCCCAGGCCTGTTACAGTTGATTCATGGTATCTATGGACTTAGCTCCAGGGAATATGAAAATCACCATGTCAATTTTCATCATGCTTCTTCCTCCTCCTCAGTAGGAAAAGACATGGGAGAAGCTGAAGATGGGATTTCCTTGATCCTATCTATCCTCTACTAGGGGTGTGGGGTAGTAAGGTCTGGGGGACAAAGTAGGGGGGAAATGGGCAGTAACTGTCCTGGGGAGGGTCCTACATTGTGAGGAGACAAAGCTTACCATGAAGGTGCACTTTGCTGTCCTTTAAATAATAAATATATTGAGCAAAGGACACTGCCTTGTGGGCACATCCAACTGGTTGCTGAGGTTTCTGGACCACTCTGCTTTCCCTTCTAATATTTGTAAGGTGTTTGTTATCAAATGAGTGCTTAATAATGCTTATTCTCTCTTCTTCCCTTCTCATCAACTCTATTATCATGCCCTAAACTAAATCTTACCATGTGACTCACTGTTGCAACCTCCAGACTCTCAGGCCATTCCATTTGCTCCACAGCTGAACCCTTCCAAGTGTGCTGTCTCCCGGTTACAATGTGAAGCTTCTTTAAAGCATGGGCTGTCTCAATTTCCTGTTTGTATCTCATCTCTTAGCATAGCTCTTGTCACATAATAATTGCTTTTTCATTCATGTAGTTCTTTTTTTCCTTCATTCAAGGACAGTCCAAAGAATAGTGCAGTGCTATACATCTTGAATACTATGGGATACTGTGAAAAGTGAAACTCTCTGGAGAGAGAAGAGGATTGTGTTAATAGTTCATGGACTATTATGAGTTCTTTGTGTGTTTTCTGCATTTATATATGTGATCCTTGAATTTTTGGTATTTTCTATATAGCAAAATATATGCTGTCTTTACCTAATAATTTACTTGTTACCCTGAGTTCTTCATGATGTACTGGATCCCGGAGAGACCCTTTACATCTTTGAAGAATTTGTATGGAATCTTAGGGGAATCCCCACAACTGAGGTGATATAAACACAAGCTGTACTCAGTAATTTTAATTTTACCAGAATAAACTCTGGAGAGACATAACAAGTCAAAGTACTAGTGATTTGAGATGCTGCCTCCAAGACTAGATTTGATAAATGTAAATTAAGAGTTGGGCCTTATATAGCCCATAGATAAAACAAGCAATGTAAGGCAAAAATTTGCAATTTATAGTAGATAAATACTTCATCGAAATTTTCTTCCCCCTTCTTTATTTTGCTTTAGTGCCAATTTTTTAAAAATCTGAATTAGGATAGTAGCTTGCACAATCTCTGTCTGTCTGGGTGGTCTGTAATAGCTTCTCCCAAAAATATCACTTTTGTTTCTCCTTATTCCAAAGTAACTTCATCAAACTGTTACTGTCTTCTCAGGTTCATGAATTTCAGTTCAGACATACTGAACTATTCCACCACCACCCCTGCCTGTAATCCTTTATTAAATTTGTTTTGGTTGAAGAAAATATGTACAACCATTGGTATGCTCCAATAATGGCTCCCATTCTGCCAAATCTCTGTGATATATCATATTATAACATATGACATCACAAGTACAGTCACACAATCATATAGTGTTATACCTAGTAATCCATCTGAATAGTTCTCTTATATATTCCTTAACCACCACTCTCTGGTCCCAAAGGATTAGGTAAGAAGGAGAGGCCTGAAACCTTATCCCTTCCTCTACTAACTACTTCAGGCCCTCTAGCCCAAACTCAGGATTCTTCCCCCTCTTTCTGCTAGCAGAAAGTTGCCTAGCAACCCCAAAACATCTTCCCCCCTGCAGCAGCATCAGTAGCAGCAGTAGAGTAAGGCCAGAACTATTAAAGGAGCCCCAGCAGCTAACTAGGACTGTGTGGGAACAAACCCCTAAAATAGGTTTGTGTGAAACCCAAAGCTGCTTTTTAACCCCTCGGTGCCCATCCTGCCGGCCAAGGAATGGAACAGTGGGGAGCCTGACCCGGTCCCAGACTGGCCTTCTTTTCCAAGCCCCATCCTCACTTCCAACAACCTTCTGGCTTTGGATTTCACAAACCATTTTCTACAGAAGCTTAAGGTTCTCCAAATCTCTTTATGATGCCTTCATTACTGAATGGGTATGGCCCCAGTCAAACTGAGACCTGGTTAAAGACCTGGTTTAAAAAGGCCAAGATCTCCCTCTTCTTACAGGGATATCTCCAGTAGTCTATACTCAGTTCTATACTCAGTCTCTACTCAGGCCCAGTTCAGGGCCACTGAACCCAGGTGGCTCTGGAGGAGAAAGTGAGGCCGGTGACCTTGCTCAGCCCTCCCTCATTTAAATCTAGTTCATTTGCAAGTCCCCTCCCTGACGTCATGGTCCTCTTCCAGAATGAAGGACAAACAACATGATGTAGTGTCTGTTCTCTACTGGAGTCTAGGATCCTAGTGGAAAGTGACCTCAAAGGCTATCCAGGTCAACCCCAGAATTTTATAGGTGATACAGAGTGTTAAAGGCTTATCTAAAATCATATAGATTGTGGTTCATTTTCTCTTCCCATCCGATTCTTTCTGATCACATTTGGCCAACTCCCTGAAGTAGCTTGCCATCTCCTTCTCCAAGATAGTGAGCACCAGAAGCAAGAATAGAAGCCAGCTCCTTGGACTCCAGATCTGGGATACTTTCTCCTATACTCTATATGACTATTCTTGTCTCCATGTGCTTAAAACTCTGAGTAAACATGAGTCACCATTATGATAAATCGTAACAACATTATATATATATATATATATATATATATATATATCACTGAAAAATTTAATTAAATTTAATAAACCTTTTATGAAATACCTACCATTTGAAAGACAGAAAGCATTTTACCCACATTTCTATGTTAGCATAGATAGTTCAAATATTACCATCTCCAGTCTATAGATGAAAAAAATGGAGATTGAGAAATTTGCTTTTGCCATCATCCCATGCTTCCTCTTAGATCGTTATTGTCAATGAGAGTTACTGATTTTGTATGTATGTTACACTCTCCCTATCTACCTCTCCATATTTCTGTCTCCATGACCACAGACCTGGGTCTTCCATCTCTCCATGTCAGTATTTCTTTGTTTGCACGAGTCATTATGGGCCCTTAGTCTTTTCCTTCTTAAGGCAGAGTAAGTACTTAACCAATGCTTGTTGACTGATTGACTTTTTTCTACCAAGCCTATGTAGGTTGCCTCTTTCCCTCCAAAGTTGGAAAATATACTTCTCACATCTAGGCTTCCTCAGTCATATAGCAACCTTGTGTCACCATGGCAACCATGACAACCTTCTGTTCCCTCCATCGCAGAAGTTGGGTAGAACCCTCACTCAAGAACTCCTGGGGGAAAAGGTTGACCAAGGACTCCACAGCAACTTGATAAGGAGACTTGCCTAGAAAACAAGTTGTTTTGCCACCTCCTTGGTCTACTTCAGGACCACGTAGGCAAGGTGAAGCTAACACCTGCCTTTTAAGGCACATTGAAAGAAAAAAATCCTTCCTGCTATCTAACCTCAGTTACAGCGAAGATAATCCCCCAGAGAATTTCCTTTTAGAGTCCTGGGGCCCAGGTTAAAACCTTCCCTCCACTGCCCCCAGGAATCCTTTGTAAACTGGATTATAGCCCCACTATTGACTGAAATGGCTCTTTCAGAGGTTACCAGCTGTTAAATCCAATGTCTTTTTCACAATTCTCATTCTACCTGACCCCTCTGCAGCTTGTGGCACTGAGCATTATTTTGTCCTCCCGAACATTTTTGCTTCCCTTGGCTTCTGAGACATTCATTCTTGGTTCTCTTCTCACCTGATGGATTGTTCTTTCTCAGTCCTGCTAGATCATTATCCTTCTGCCACCCACTAAGTGTAGGCATCCCCCAAGGCTCTGTCCTGGGTTCTTTTCTTTTTTCTCTCCCTTAGTGATTTCATCAGCTCCCATGGGTTCAATTACCAACTTTACTCAGATGTTTCTCAATTTTATATATCCAGCCCCAATCTCTTTCCTGAATTATATTTCCATATTACCAACTCATTGTTGGACATCTTCACACTGGCATTTCAAATTCAACTTGTTCAAAAAGGAATTTATATTTCCCCTCAAATCCACCCCTCCTTCAAATGTCACTATTTCTGCTTAGGACTCCACCATATTCCTCCCAATCACCTAGATTCACAATCTTAAATTTATCCTTAAAGTTTTCCACTCCCTCACCCCTCCCCACCCCACCCCTATCCAATTAGTTGCCAAGTCTTATACATTCTACCTCTCTCCACATTCCACCTCATAATTCTCCTCTCCTTACAGTCATATTAGTCTCTCAAATAGTTCAGGCCTTCATCTCCTCTCGCTTGGACCACTGAAATAGCTTATTGTCTCCTTGTTTCCAAAACCTACCTCCTCCAAGCCATCATTTACAAAGCTGCCAAAATGAGATCTCTGAAACATATAACTGATTATGTGATTGCAAAAATCTTCAGTGGCTTTTTAATGCCTCTGGTATAAAATACAGATTCTTAAACTTGGCATTGAAAACCCTTCACAGTCTGGCTCTTCCCAACTTTTCCTGTCTTATTTCAAACTAATTACTCCCATCACATACTTTCTGTTCTACTCGAACTGGCATGCTAGCTGTTTCCTGTGCAAAACATTCTATCTCCTGACTCCATCCTTTTTTCAAGCTATTTTCTACATCTGGACTGAGTCTCCTCCTTACCTGTGCCTTATAGACTATCTTGTTATTATTGTTTGGTGATATCTGACTCTTCCTGATTCTGTGGGCCATATTTTCCATGGGGTTTTCTTGGCAAAGATACTGGAATGGTTTGTCATGTCTTTCTCCAGTAGATTAAGGTAAACAAACATTTTTGTCCAAGGTCACACAACTAGTAAGTGTTGGAGGCCAGATTTGAATGCCATGTCTTCCTAACTCCAGAACTAGTGCTCTATCCATTGACCCATCAAGCTGCTTCCCAGATAGACATACATATGGTTACATATGTACATATTTATGTGTGATGTGTATATGTGTGTGTGTGTGTGTGTGTGTGTGTGTTCAGGGGCGTGTATATAGTGCCATTTCCTTCTCCAGTAGATTAAGTCAAACAGGGATTAAGTGATTGGCACTGGGTCACACAGCTGGTAAGCGTCTGAGGTCAAATCTGAATACAATTTCTTGATTCCAGAGCCAGTGCTCTATCCACATAGTGCCCTGGCTCCTTCATGGAATGTCTAACTTTCTTCAAAGCCCAGTCTAGATCCTTATAAGGCCCTAAGGGGCTGCTGGTAGATAGAGGGCCTTACCCAGAACTAGAAAAACCTGAGTTCAAATATGGAATCAGACACCAGCTATGTGACCCTGGGCAAGACAATTAACTTCTATCTCAATTTCTTCAAATGTAAAATGGGCTTAATAATAGTGCCTATTTCATAGGATTGTTGTGAAGATCAAATGAGATAATAATGGTTCATGACTAATATGGAAATATATTTTGCATGATTGCACATATATAACATATCAGTTTGTTTACTCTCTCAGAGAGGGGGTGATGAGGGAGAAAGGAAGAAATTTTGGAACCTAAAACATTATTTTAAATGAATATTAAAGATATAATTAGGAAAAATAAAATATTATTTTAAAAATTGTTAAAAGCACTTGGTAGGCACTATATAAATGCTTATTCTCTTCTCTTTATAAGAGACCTCTCCCAATCCATATTGCTCCTTAATTCCTGAAATTACTTTGGATTACTCTGTAAATTCTTTTTATTTTCTTATTTATGTGTATGTTGCAGCTTTCCAGCAGATTATAAACTCCTTAAGGACAGGAAATGGTTTGTTCTTGTCTTTGTATCTCTAGTCCCTAGTCTAGTGTCTTACACCTACTCAGCCACCTACTTAATAAAAGTTCGGTTGATGTTTGAAATTGAATGAGCCACAACTGAAGCCATGCTGTTAAGTCAATACTGATCTTTGCTTCCAGTCTCTTTCCTACTGGTAGTGTTAAGCCTTTCCAACCTTCCCAGACATGGCAAATCTCTTTTCTCAAGCTTTGTCCTTTATTGCTCCTCCCATCACATACATATGGACACATATGGACATAAATACATCACACATTACATACATGTCACACAATGCACACACACCATACAGCTAAAACACACACCTATACAATGCACACATATCTCCCCCTCTAGTTCAGATTATCATAGAATTTTGATCTGGAAAAGTCCTTGAAGATCATCAAATCCCCTCCTTCTGACAGATGAGAAAATAGAGTTTTATAGAAGGGAAGTAATTTGTCCAAATTCCCAGGGATAATACATAGAAGATATTAATTTTCAATTCTGTTATATCAGTTGGATTGTCCTTCCTGTGTTGTAACTTTTACTTTTCTTGTTATCATATTCAAATAATAATAAAAAATAATGTATTTTACATCATTTGAAGGTTTAAGATGTGCTTTATGTTCATTATCTCATTTGCTGCTTCTCAAAATAATCCTGTGTCAAAGGTAGTAGTTATATTATTACACTCACTTCATAGATGGGGAAACTGAGTCTGAGAGGCTAAATGACTTATTAATATTAAAAGACAGAACTCAAATAAAAGTCAACTGACTTCAAAACCAAGATACAGGATAGAGTACAATGCCTAGAATTAGGAAGATTCATCTTCCTCATCTTCCCTCAGTTTCCCTCATCTATAAAATGAACTGGATAAGGAATGATAAACCATTCCAGGAACTTTGCAAAGAGAACCCCAAATGGGGATCCAAATTTGGGAATGCCCCAAAAGAACTGAACAATAACAAATCATTATATCTGGGAACTGTTGTCTCTGAGGCTAGGACTAGCTAATTGAGTCATAGGATCATAGATACAGAGCAAGAATGAACCTTGGAGATCATTTAGTAAAACCTTTTGATTTACAGATAAGAAAAATCTTGAGAGGTTAAATTTAACTATCCTTGTACATTCATTAAATTAGATTATAAAAATGGCTACAAGGAAGGAAGAAATCAAGTGAAAAAGAAGTTTACAGGAACCAAAATCCAAGTGCTTGGTAAATATCAAGAGAGGGAGAAAGGTACTACTACACGCCTTTCAAACTGGTTAAGATGAAGAAAAAGATAATGATAAATGTTGAAGAGAATGTGAGAAAACTGGGACACTAATACATTGTTGGTGAAGTTGTGAACTGATCCAACTGTTTTGAAGAGCAAGTTGGAACTATGGCCAAAAAGCTATAAAACTGTGTATACTTTGACAGCAGTGCCATTACTGGGTTTGTATCCCAAGGAAATCCCAAAGGAGGGAAAAGGACCCACATGTGTAAAAATATTTGTGGCAGCCTTTTTATAGTGGCAAGGAACTAGAAACTGAGTAGATGCCCATCAGTTGGGGAATGGCTGAATAAGTTATGGTATATGTATGTTATGAATATTATTGTTCTATAAGAAATGATCAGCAGGATGATCATTGTACACAACAACAAAAAGATTATATGATGATCAACTCTGATGAATGAGGCTCTTTTCAACAATGAGGTAATTCAGGCCAATTCCAATAGACTTGTGATGGAGAGAGTCATCTGCACCAAGAGAGACTGTGGGGACTGAATGTGGATCACAATATAGTATTTCCATTCTTTTGTTGTTTGCTTGCATTTTGTTTTCTTTCTCATTTTTTTCCTTTTTGATCTGATTTTTCTTATGCAGCATGACAATTGTGGAAATATATATACAAGAATTGCACATGTTTAACATATAATGGATTACTTGCTGTCTAGGGGGTAGGGATGGGGAAAGGGAAGGGGAAAATTTTGGAACTCAAGGTTTTATAAGAGTGAAGGCTGAAAACCATCTTTGTATGTATTTTGAAAATAAAAAGATATTACTAATATTAAAATAAAATAATAAAATCCTATTAAAGTTAAAAAAAGAGAGAGAGAGAGAGAGAGAGAGAGGGAGAAAGAAAAATATTTTGTCACTGAAGTGACAGATTACCTGAACAGAAAAAGGAAATGAATGATGAGGAGTTAAAGAAACAGATCATAAACCTCACAGATATTATATAATAAAGAAGTAAAATTTCTACTATCCAGTTATCCATCTATTATTGTGCGCTCTGTGCTGGGTTTAGAGTCAAGATCTAAGTTCAAATGGAGCCCCAGACACCAATTGTGTGATCTGGGTTAAAATCTCTCTCTCTTTTTTTTTTTTTTTTTTTTTAATTATAACTTTTTATTGACAGAACCCATGCCAGGGTAATTTTTTACAACATTATCCCTTGCACTCACTTCTGTTCAGATTTTTCCCCTCCCTCCCTCCACTCCCTCCTCCAGATGGCAAGCAATTCTATATATGTTAAATATGTCACAGTATATCCTAGATACAATATATGTGTGCAGAACCGAACAGTTCTCTTGTTGCACAGGGAGAATTGGATTCAGAAGGTAGAAATAACCCAGGAAGAAAAACAAAAAATGCAAACGATTTACATTCATTTCCCAGTGTTCTTTCTTTGGGTGTAGCTGCTTCTATCCATGATTGATCAACTGAAACTGAATTAGGTCTCTGTCAAAGAAATCCACTTCCATCAGAATACATCTTCGTACAGTATCGTTGTTGAAGTATATAATGATCTCCTGGTTCTGCTCATTTCATTTAGCATCAGTTCATGTAAGTCTCTCCAAGCCTCTCTGTATTCATCCTGCTGGTCATTTCTTACAGAATAACAATATTCCATAACATTCATATACCACAATTTACCCAATCATTCTCCAATTGATGGGCATCCATTCATTTTCCAGTTTCTGGCTACTACAAAGAGAGCTAGGTAAAATCTCTTAATCTCTGTTGGCTTTAGTGTTTTTTTTTTTTTGGTTGTTGTTGATATTGCTGATATTAGTGAGGCTATTGAGGTTAAGAGCCCTACTCACAGTCACACAACTAGTAAGTGTTAATTATCTGAAGTCGAATCTGAATTTAGCTCCTCCTATCTCCAGGACTAGAACTCTATCCAGTTCTTCAGCAGTAAAATGGAAACAATAATAGCACCTACCTCCTAGGATTTGAAAAAAAAATTATTATTAAATAACTAATTGTTATTATTGGGGAGAAACAGGATTCATCCCTCTCTGAAATTTTATTCTCTACCTGGCCAAACCAGCATCTGAAAGGACATTGCTGATAATGTGACTGGATTAACTTTCTCCCTAATCTGGTTCAGATCTGATACAGATGAGGAAACT
This sequence comes from Sarcophilus harrisii, assembly GCF_902635505.1. Lineage (NCBI taxonomy): Eukaryota > Metazoa > Chordata > Mammalia > Dasyuromorphia > Dasyuridae > Sarcophilus > Sarcophilus harrisii. The sequence continues at coordinate 358,779,698 of NC_045429.1, read as the reverse complement.
CATTGTGTTCTTCAATGAGGTTTGGGTAGGGATACATTCTTTGATTAAATTGACCAAGACTGGGAGGGATTTGGAAGTCAAAGACCTAAATCTTGGTCCCTCAGCTCCTCATTAGAACAAACCCATCTCTTATTTTAATATTCATCCTCTCATTGCTTTTATCCAATCAGAATCAATTGCCACCCTCAAGACAGTCCCTTCTTCCAAAGGCATATCAACAGTTTGATGAGACATCTTTGGCATTCAAGAGTGTCATCACACCTTTTATTGGTTATTGCCAGCATGATTATTAATAAGATGATTATCCAGAAATTATATCTCTCAATCTTTTTATATGTCAAAGGTAATGGTGAGGATTAGATGAGATAATATTTATAAAGCACTTAGCATAGTTCCTGGAATGTAGTAAGTGCTATATAAAAATGCTACCAATTATTATTATTAAGCAAAGTAGCAGTAACATCTGCCAACTTTTTTAAGAATCAAAAAGAGGAAATTCTATATTATTTTGGATTCTCAATAACTGGGAGAAACTGATTGCAGGATTAGAAAAGATGGGACTCACATCCTCCTATCGTTTGTGAGTGAGGAGAAGAAAGTTGGGCAAAGTGTAGTCTGTATTCTGGATTTTTTTTAATGAAGGATCTGACAAAATATCTCATATTATGTTTAGGGGAAAGATGGAAAGATATGAATTGCCCCAAACCCATCTTCTTCTTGATGTTCCTATTTTTATTCATGGCACTACTATGAATAGATAACCAGTTCAAAATAGTCAGTAGTCAAGTTCAAAGTTTTAGAGTCACACAGTTCCCAAAATGATATTCCTAAATAACAAATCTGACCATGGCATTCTCCTGTTCAAATGAGTTTTGGTGATTTACTATTGTTTATAGAATAAAATGCCAAATGCAAAAATCTATTGTATCAGGCACTTGGAGCCTTCTATTATTTTGTTCCTGCCTATTCTTTATTCCCCTTCATGCACTCTAATGTCCGATCAATCTAGCCTTCTTTTTAAAAATTATTATTATTGCTTTTATTTTTTCTGGCTATACATGTATATAAACTTTTAAAATACACATTTCTTTACGAATTACGTTGGGAAGGACGATTTCAGAAAGGCCTGGAGAGACTTACACGAACTGATGCTGAGTGAAATGAGCAGGACCAGGAGATCATTATATACTTCAACAACAATACTATATGATGACCAGTTCTGATGGACCAGGCCATCCTCAGCAACAAGATCAACCAAATCATTTCCAATGGAGCAGTAATGAACTGAACCAGCTATGCCCAGAAAAAGAACTCTGGGAGATGACTAAAAACCATTACATTGAATTCCCAATCCCTATATTTATGCACACCTGCATTTCTGATTTCCTTCATAAGCTAATTGTATAATATTTCAGAGTCTGATTCTTTTTGTACAGCAAAATAACATTTTGGTCATGTATACTTATTGTGTATCTAATTTATATTTTAATATATTTAACATCTACTGGTCATCCTGCCATCTAGGGGAGGGGGTGGGGGGTAAGAGGTGAAAAATTGGAACAAGAGGTTTGGCAATTGTTAATGCTGTAAAGTTACCCATGCATATATCCTGTAAATAAAAGGCTATTAAATTAAAAAAAAAAAATGAATTACGTTGGGAGAGAAAATCAGCACAAAAGGAAAAACCACAAGAAAAAAAAAGTGAACATAACATATGTTAATTTACAGTCAGTCTCTATAGTTTGCTTTCTGGATGAAAATGGCATTTTCTATCCAAAGTTTATTGGGGTTGCCTTGGATCACTGAACCTCTGGGAAGAACCAAGTCTTTCATAGTTGATCATCCAACAATCTTGTTGCTGTGTATAACACATTCCTGGTTCTACTTATTTCACTCAGCATCAGTTCATATAAATCGTTCCAGAACTTTCTAAAATCAGCTTGTTCATCATTTTTATAGAACAATAATATTCCATTGCTTTCATCAATCTAGTCTTTTGGCTCTTTCTCCCATTCTATTTCCTATTTCTGTTCATTTGCAAAGCCTACAAGGTATCCCTCCTTGCTTCCACCTCTTAGAATCTGTACTTTCCTTCAAATTTCAGCTCAAATGTTACAACCTAAGAACCTGTGCTACTAATGTAACCCCAGAGGAATGACTTTGTGTTTACTTTGTGTATTCTTATATGTGTGAGGGGCTTGTTTGGGTTTGTCTGGTGTAAGAGCTTGCTGAACCCTTTTCAGGTCTATTCACCCATCTTTGGTGTCTACCTGACACACTCAACCCAGACCTGTGGCTTCAAGATACTGTAGTATGTGCAGTAAACCTGCACCTTGGTAAACCTGGGCAGGTGGGCTAAGCCAGGTTGAGGGTGAGGACCTCAAATCCATAGGTGAGTTAGAGGGATGTCTACCCTAACATGTGAAGATTTCTCCCAATGGAATGGGCAGATGGAAATAAGTTTTTCCAATAATTCTGAAAGAGGCTAAAAAGGTGTTGTAGAGAGGTTAGAGCTTAGACATACATCAAAGATAACAAGGTCATCCACTGCATCCTGGATCATCACCAGTCATCTTGACTTTTGTCCTGCAACTGAACTTTAATGACTCTGGAAGAGAGAGTGAGGTTAATTACTTTGTGCAACCTGCCTTATTTAAATCCCATTCATAACAAGTCAAGACATCACCTTGTAATGTCATCAGTCCTCTTTGAAAAATGAAGGACAAAGGACAACTTAGAGATATATATATTATTTTCTCTCCCAAGAGAATGCAAATTCCTTGAGGGAAGAACTGTTTCATTTTAATCTTTGTTTTTCTAGCTCCTAGCACAGTGCCTGACACATAATAGACACTTCATAAATGTTTACAGATTGATTGACTAGATAGAATAAAATTAAGTGTATTTGAAAGGATGAAAGTCAATTGAATGGCAACTTGGTAGAAGGTCTCCAATGGAGAAACCCAGGGATCTGTGATTGACACCATGTTCTTTTGCATTTTTTTCAATAATTTAAATAAAGGGGGGCAGCTAGGGCACAGTGGATAGAGCACCAGTCCTGAAGTTAGGAGGACCCGAGCTCAAATATGACCTCAGGCACTAAACACTTCCTAACTGTGTGACCCTGGCAAGTCACTTAACCCCAATTGCCTCAGCAAAATAATAATAATAATAATAATAATAATTTAAATAAAGTTATGGTCAGTATGCTCATTAAGTTTATAGATGTTGCAAAGCTAGAACAGACCACCAGTATCTCAATAGATCGAGACAAGTTAGTGATCTGGGTTGAATTGAATAAGATGAAATAGCATGAAGATAAATGTAAAACCTTACAATTAGGTTCAATAACAAAACAAAATAACAGCCTTACAAACACAAACTTACAGAGAGGCATGGTCAGGTAGCAAAAGAGTTTTTGTTTGAAAAAGATCTAGGAGGTTAAAGGTCTGTAAGCTCAATATGAGTCAGCAATATGAAGTGTCAGGGAAAAAAAGCTAATTTGCTCTTGTAATGCATTAAGAGGCATAGCTTCTAGGATGAAGCACACAACAGTTCCTCTGTGTTTTGCCCTGATCGAATATCAGTAGCAGGAGGAAGAGAGGGAGGAGGGAAAGGAGGAAAAGAAGGAGGAGGAGAAGCATAATAATAACAATAATAACATTGGCCAGCTTTTATATATCACTTTATGATTTGTAAGGCACTTTACACATGTTAGTTACTTTATTTGATTCTCATAGCAACCCCGTGAGGTAAATGCCATTATCCCCATTTTAGAGATGAGAAAACAGGGTGAGGTGAAATGATTGGCTCAGGGGGATCACACAGTTAATAAGTAACTGACAGAATTCAAACTTGGTTCTTCCTGCTCCAAGTCTAGCATTCTCTCCCCTATAGTTCTCCTAAGGTGTCTCAAGGAAAATTGTGTGGAGTTTTAAATACTATAATTCAAAAAGGACATTGATAAATTTAAGAATCTCCCAAAACTACCAAGCAAGATATTGAAAGACCTTGAGGTCATATTATAGAAAGACTAGTTGTAGGCCCCAAGGATTTAAGAATAGAAGAGAAAAAAAAAGGAAATGAGGAAAGGAATGGAGAGGAGAGAAAAGGAGCAAAAAGGAAAAAGGGAGAAGAGGATAAGAGAGGAAGAGGAGCTGAAGAGTGTACGAGTCTATAAATATAGTAGATGCCTTCAAGGTAGGTAGATGGTGCAGTGGATATAGTGCCAGACCTGGAGGCAGGAAAACTTCAGATTAAATCCTGCTTTAAACATTCAGTAACTGATCCTGGACAAGTCATGCAACCTCTCTGAGCCTCATTTCTTCATTGTAAAATGAGATTAGATTTGATGATCTCCAAGATCCCTTCCAGAGCTTTGTGGTCTTCTAATATATGTTTCAGAGGCTTAAGGAGGAATGAGATTTTTCTGTTTAGTTCCAGAAGGCTGAACCAGAAGCAATGGGTAGAAGTTGCAAAAAAAAAAAAAAAAAAGTTAATTTGAGCAGCTTCCTAATGAGAACTCTTTAGTAGTGGAATGGGCTGCCTTAGGAGATCATAGGTTTTCCCTCATTAGTGGTCTTCAAGGAGACCCTGAAATTGTGTGGTATGATGGCTGGGATTCGTACATAGGCAAGGGTTAGACTAGATGTTCAGTGAAGTCCCTTCCTAAAATCTCGTGATTCTGTTAGCGATTCAATACTCAAGGTCACATACAAAGTAAGTAGAAGAATCTGGATTTGGACCCTCATCCACTAATTTAAAACGCAGTATTCTTTTCCCATTAAGCCACATGAGAAACAGGGATCTGGGAAGGCAGAAGCACATTATTGCAAGGAAGGATAGATTCAGGAGTATGTGGGAGTGGCTCATATAGGCTTCTGAGAGGCAATTTTTAAATGGTTCAATTGAAAGTGTTAAGTTCTCACCTCAGAAATTTGGCAAATGCTATAAATCAGGGCTCTACTTATTGTTTTCTTAATTGCTTAAGAAAGTGATGGAGAAAATGTTAATGATGCAGTTTCAACTGGAAAGTCAGTTGTCAAATATTTACCAGCACACCCCTCGAAAGAGGTTGGGCTGCAGACATGTAGAATTTCCAGGCTGGAAGTTGGGCAGGCATAGAAAAGATGATGAAATGAGGCAGTAGTTAGTTAGGGATCTTAGGGACGGGAAGCACTGGATTATAGGACTCCAGATCTTCCTATGGAATAAGATAGAAGGGAGAGGAGTTTTCTCAGTAGCCCATGAAAGTAGTTGGATTTAATGACCCCATAAGGACCTTCTGGATTGTTGATATAGCAGCCTGGCTAATCGACCAGATCTCCTGGGTCCCCAAGTAAGAGAGCTTTTTATAGCTCAGGCCCCAAAGGGGGTTTGAATAATTAAACGAGGTGGACAAAAATAGCAGCTGGACAGGAGTGGGTGGGTTATTTTGGGGTTTTCTAGAACACAGAGTCCTCGTTTACGTCACCCTACTCCCACCCTTGGAGGGAGCACAACCAGTTTTGGGGTTGATGGGTTGATGGGAGATTCCCACGGTGGGAAACTTCACCCCCTCCTTGTGAAAATCCTTGGTACACTTTGTCCAGGAACCCAGCCAGTCAAATGAGATATGGGATGGGTGATCCCAAAGAATTGGTGGACTAAATTCAACTGCATTGCTAGCTCTCTGTGGCATATAGTACAGTGGAAATAGTGCTGGCTTTGGAGTCTGAGGGCCTGGATTCAAATACTCCCTGTTAATTTCCTACATGTGTGAGCTCTCTGAGGCTGTTTCTTCATTTGTAATACATGGGGGTTAGAACTAAATGTCCTCTAAAGTGTATTCCAAGGGAACAAAATGAGCATTTGAAACTGCTAAGCCTCATTTGATCCTCACAGGCACCCTGAAAATAAGTAAGGTAATTATCCCCAATTTATAGGCAAGGAAATTGAGGCAGACAGAAGGTAAATGATTTACTTAGAATCAGTTAGTGTCTTGAGCTGGACTGGATTTCAGGTCCTCCAAACTCCAGATTATTTACTCTTATCAGCTGTACCACTCATTCTTTTAGTTCTAATCTATGATCCTTTGACACTCTTGAGTTCTCATTTTGTCCATTCCTCTTTAATACAACTTAACAGGGACCTCTGTACTTTTTCCTGATCTCTAAAGGAAAAAGTAGCATTTTCCTATTCCCTTTTCTAACAGGAGTCCTGTTTGCTTGTCTTAATCCCTTCTGTTGCAAGGAGGGGTAGAATAGTAATAGAATAAAAGATATGAGGCATAAAAGCAGAAATAGGAATCATGAAGAGGTTATTTGTCCTTTATTTTTCAAAGAGGACCAGTAGCATCACGAGGTGATATTTTGCCTCATGCATGAATTAGATTTAAGTGAGGCAGGGTTGCACAAAGTCACCATCAGCCTCCTTCTCCCTTCCAGAGTCATCAAAATCCAGTGGCAGGACAAAAGTCAAGATGACTGGTGATGGCTTGGGATGCAGTGGATGCCTTTGGCATTTCTGACCAAGAGCTAAACACTTGGAAAAAAAATTGTTCTCATCTGCCCATTCTACTTGAGGAAGTCTTCACATGCCTGGGGTAGACACTCGCCTCTCAAACCACTTACAGGTTTGAGGCCTGTTGGTTACCCTCAAACTGGGTTAGCCTACCTGTCCAGATGATTTACCAGAATGTGGATTCTACATCCGCTATAGTTTCTTGGAGTCACAGGTGAGAGTTGAATGCCAGTGGGACACCAAAGGTGGAGGAGTGGCCCTGAAAAGGGATCTCAGCAGACATTCACACTAGAGGTGCTAGTCCTCCCTGAACAGCCCATACTCCCCCATAAAGAGATAAGGATCTAGGTTGTAATCTAGTGTGTCCCACTCATAGCAGAAGAAATTAAGGCCTTAAAGAACAAAAGTCATACATGTAAGTAAGCAGCAGAGGCAAGCAAAAAAAAAAAAAAAAAAAAAAAGAATGGAAAACACAACACTATTAAATTTCTTAACATCTTCATCACTTAAGTCTAGACAATCAACAAAACACTAAATCAAGTTCTGATTTATAGTGTTGGCCGATTTGTGAGGTGTAACTGCTCATAATGGAAAGTTAACAATTTGCTGGAAAGTTGGTATGAGCTGGCTCCAGCACAATCCTGGGTGCCAGGGTGAAGTGAGGTAGAGGCGGGAGGGGAAGGGTCATTGAAGAAAAGATAAGGAGTTCTAAGGAGTTCAGTGGGAGGAGAAGAACTGGAAGTGAGGAGAGAAGGGAAAAGGAAATGGGACACCAGCTCATAGAAAGCTCACAATAGCTCACTTTCTATAGAGCTTTGAGATGACACTATTCATTCCTCAAAGCAATCTTATGAAGTGTGTAGTGCAAGTATTATTCATCTCATTCAGATGGGAAAACTGAGGCAAAGTACAGGGAAATATCTTGCCTACAGTAACACAGTTAGGATGTGTTAGAGCCAGGTCTCAAATCCAGAGTCCAGGCTGTTTGTTATACTGGATCTTTTTGCTCTAAATTGTGCTATCTGGTGGATTTTTGGGAGAAGGGGAGGGAGAAGTCATTTAGGGCTGAAACGCTCAGAAGGAGGAGCCTTAGGAAAGAAAGGCTTGAATGGTGGTGTTCCTCCTAATTCCAACTCCACCCTGTCCCCTGGTTTTCTTCCCAACATCCTTTCTTCCCTTGGCAAACTCTTAGGCTCTGTCTCCAGGGCCAGTATGACATCAACAAAGCAGTAGAGCAAAGGGTGGGCAAAGCCTGGAGCAGATCTCAGGTCTCATGGGTCTGGAGAAGGGCAAATTGACCAATCAGGCCAGAGAGGGTGGACCCTCAACACCTCCCTCCCCCTCTCTTAACCCCCCCAAGCCCTACCTACTGGGGAAGAAACCTTAGAGATCATCTTGGCCAGACCCTTTCTATTTCAGTAGAGAAATTGAGTCCCAGAGACTGACTTGCCTAAGGTTATGTATATAACAGAGTTGAAGATTCATTCCCAAGTCTTTTGACTAAGTTTTTGGTGTGTGTGTGTGTGTGTGTGTGGTTTAATTATCATTATTGTTGGTTTTTTCCTTCCCGTTAAGATATATTCCCTCTCTTTTCTCTGTTCTGATTCTTTCTCACCTTTCACTCTGTGATCTGGGTCACTTTCCTTCCTGCAAAGCAACTAAAAATCTCACAAACCAGGGGAAATGGAAGAGATCCTAAGAAGTCATAATAATTGTGTCTGTTTCTGCCAGTCTTTCCAAAGAGGGGGCGGAAAAGGGGGGAGAGAGAGAGAGAGAGAGAGAGAGAGAAGGGGGGAAGAGAGAGGGAGGAGGGAGGAAGGCAGAGGGAGGAAGGCAGAGGGAGGGAGGCAGAGGAGAGAGACAGAGACAGAAAAACTGAAAAGGTGGGAAAGGATAGAGGTGTAGGGGAGAGTTGGGGAATGGCTGGACATGGGCAATGCACACAGTACTTGTATGCCCTACTTTGAAGAGTTGTGAGGAAACAGTACTTTGCAAATCCTAAACAGCTATAGAAATGTAAGCTATCCAGAGTGCTCCAGGAAAATGGTGCCCCATCTCCGCTTTTTCTAACTTCTAGGTCTTCATCTCCCTTACACTTTTGGTTGGCAACATCAGTAGTCTGTTCAGTTTCAATTCCTTTGCCGTTATCTTATCTTTACTATTCCACATCCCCCTGTCGTCTCCCCCCTCCCCCCATGTGTCTTGACTGGATTGGGGGTGGAATAATGGAATAGTAAGTAAGTGTGTAGATTGAATGTAGTAATGCCATTGGAGTAGTTCGGTCAAAATGCTGGAGGAGCTCGTAGGAGAGAAGTCATTTCTCATTTTGACAGAAAGAGAGCTTTTGGATTGAGATAGGAACTCAAGAGACCATCTAGTGTAGACTCTCATTTAACAGACGAGGAAACCGAGTTCTCGATGTTCGGCCAAGGACACGGAGCAGAACTTTTATTTGGAAGGTACCATTATGAATGGACCTCAATCCAGGGTTTTTCCCATTATGAATAACAAAAACCCTCTTCCTAGGACATTCACCAGCAGAAGCAACGATGGTAAGTTATATCCAAGGATATTCTAGGTAAAGTGGCCAAAGGTACGGATTGTCAGTTTTAATATTTATTGTATCCTAATGTCTGACCCATTCGAGGCTTACTATTTGCTTGGATCTGCAATCCAGTTTGTTTTTTTTTTCCTTTTTTTGCCCTCCCTTTTCCTCTCTCCTTCCCTACCCCCGTTACAGAGCCCTAATTTGGCTAGAATAGGTAGGGGATGTAGATGGCGATAAGGCAGGAAATGTAAGTCGGGACCCAAACCGTGGAGGGCTTTGATTGGCACTCTTCCCATTCCCCTCTCCCCTCTCCCCACCACACCCCACTTATCCTGGCTCCCTTCTCCAATTTCTCCTTTTGGGGAATCTACAATCCTGAGGACAGGACCTCCCCCTACTACTTCACACTTAAGACAAACGCTCCACACCAATCGATAGAGCTCGAGTTTCCACGGGACACGTTTTATTTTTTTTAATCCCACACCCATACCCACGTCCCACTTCTTCTTTCCCTCCCATACTGCCTCTTCCCTAGGTCAGGGACAGAAGCAGCTGTCTTGAAGGCCTTCAGTGCCTGGCCCTTTAAGGCCACCCTCTTCCCCCACGTGCTGTCTCGTTGGGCTGGCGACGGTGACGCACGCGTGACGTCAATGGCAGCTGGCGGAGACTGGGCACGAGGGGGAGAAAGGCGGAGGGAAGGGGGGGAGGCAGTTCATTTGCATTTAAAGGGGCAGTTCCTTCTTCGTGTTAAGAAGGCTAGGAGGGAAGGGATGGGCTTTGGACTTTTCTTTCAGGACAGTGGAGAGCACAAAGTCTTGGCGGAGTTGGAAAAGGTCTAGGTACATGGCAGGACAAGTTCTATTATTTGAGTAGTGTCCTTCCGAGGGAAAAGGAAAATAGTCCCTCACTGTTGGGCTGGAACCATGTGACTAGGAAGAGGAGGAGGAGGAGGAGGAGGAGGAGGAGAGGGGGAGCGGAGAGAAGGAAAGAGGGAGGAGTCGAGGAGAAGGCTCTTCTTGCAGGCTGTGCTGCAGCTGCCCCCACCCCCACATCCTGCCCACCCTCTGAGCAGCTGCCACCACATCCTGCCCAGGCAGGGGGGACAGGGTGTGCTCGGGGGGGATGCACTGACCGAGGACCCTGGATTCCCTCCTACCACATATACCTCACTCACCCACCCCACCCCCACCCCCGCCTCAGGTCCAGGGCGTGGTACCTGCCCTTTGCCTCCGTGCTCTAGCCTCTGGCACCAGCCTGGGCACCGGGCAGGACTCTACCCGCCCAGTCTTGGACATCGAAGTGCCTAACTTGGTCATTCGGGCCAAAGCTGCCTTCCAAGTCCTCTCCCCACCCTTCCACCCCCAGAGGCAAAGGGCAGAAGAGAAACAGACACGCCTAGCCCGTGCTATACACGCGGGCGGACACCGATATGCACTCCGGGATATAGGTACACATCCATACAGATTAATCTACCCGGGTAGTTACACGTGTAGTAAGCAGCTGACATTTACAGTTCCTAGCCCAGTGCCTGGCACAATAAATGCTTTATGTAACTGTGTCATTACCTGTATCATTTCATTCGACCCTCAAAAGAATACTGTAACTCCTCTTAACCGCGGTCTCCTTCTCTCCTCCCCCCGCCCAATGTGGAAACACGGATAAGAAAAAAAATTGCACCTTTATTTTCACTAATCTCAAATTTAGTATTTCCTTCGATTATGAATTTTTAAAGAAATGTAGCCTGGGGTAGGGGTGGGGGGGAAGGAAGGGGAAAATTTGGAACAGAAGGTTTTGCAAGGGTCCATGTTGAAAAATTACTCATCCATATGTTTTGTAAATAAAAAGCTAAAAAAAAAAAAAGAAAGAAATACAGATTGAAGACTGCCTATGACGGAGATAGTTACGTATTCCAGTGATCCCTTGTACTCTATCCTCATTTTACAGACTAGGAAACTGAGGCCCCAAAAGGGGAAAGGTCATAATTCAGGAAGTGGCAGAGCTGGGACTTCAACCCAAGCCTTCTCACGTCTGGTCCAGTGTGGTACAAAAGGATACAACTTATGAAGCTGCACACTCATGAATAGACACAGATGTATACACACAGACAGACACACAGGAACACAACACACCTCCTCTTCTTCCAAAGCAGACAGATGGGATGGGGGTGGGGGATTGGAGAGCTGGAGGTGGCCTCAGCTAGGACAATGGGGGAGGAGGAGGGAGAAGTCTCCAGTGTGCAGAGCAGCAGTGGAGGGAAGTGCCAGGCAGGGCAGATCCAGAGAGAAAAAACGATATACAGTATTCTCCAGAAGGCAGTAAGGGGGGAGTGGGATCCAGAAGGCTAAGTGTGAGCTAAGTGAATGGGTTTTTTTTTTTTTCTTGTTGTTGTTGTTGATGTTGTTTTGGTTTTGGTAGGTGAGAATTAGCAAGGTCATCCTCGTTAAACATAATAGAAATGTTTGTTTTAATCTTTCAGAGATCTTGGAAATATTCTTGAGAAATCAAGCTATTCTTTCTCAAAGGGAAATAAAGGGAAACAACGTGGCAGGTCTCCCAAGGTGTCAGCACTAATTTGATAATTGAATCATATACATGCAAAATCAGCTGGAAAAGAACTGAAATCATCTTGTCCAACCTCATTTTACAGATAAGGCAATGGAGGACCAGAAAACCACTCCAGTATAGCGGAAAGAATACTGGATTTGAAATCAGAGAACCTGGATTCAAATCCCAGCACCACACTTTCTAAAATTTAGGAGATTAAAATCTTCTCTCTCAGTTTCTTCAACTGAAAAAAAACATTTTGAGAGGGGTTCAAGATCCAGGTCTTTAAAGTCTCTTTTTAGCATTAAATCCTGTGATCCTATAAACTATAAAAGAGAGGCAGTGTTAGAGAGTTTGATTCAGATCCTGAAAAACATAGGTTCAAGTTCTGACACATATGCATTATGTGACTCTAAGCAATTGTCTAGGCTCATAAATTGCAGAGAAGATGCTGACTTGCATTACAAGAGGTAGTTTCTTCATCCTAATCTAAGACTATTGCACTACCAGGGCCAATCCCTGTGGAAACAAGATCCTAGTGTCAGAGCTTCCAACAATATTTTGAACTGAGAACTTGTGGGTCTTGGAGGAGAAAAATGGTTGGAAGGACAGCTTTGCAGTTTAAGTTTAGTGGGGGCATTGTCAAAGTGTCCTCCTTGCTGCCTAATCCAAAATCTTCTTCCTTTAATGTCACCCCTCACTTTTTTGTTTTAATGGAGATGAAGTCCAGCAGAAGACCCATGTTACTACTTTTTTTCCCTTCCATAAAGTCTCAATGCTGTATAATTTCCCTTCCTACTCCAATGCTGTCTGCCCTTTCTTAATATGCCCTCCATGGAGTTCAAGAGGAGGGGGGCGGGGGAGGGGGCAAATAAATCTCCCTTCAGAATTTCATCTTCCAAGACCAAGAGCTTTTCTCAGCTGTTTCTTCAGTTCTGGGACCCCCCAGGGATTAGATCCCTCCCCTCCTGTGACATCATCAGTCATCCTCTGGCTCCTGGCCCTTTAATAGCCAGCCCAGGTGACTCACCTTCCTTCCTCATTCCTTTGTTCTGGGCCCAACATTCCAAGCTGGGGAGGACCCAACAGCCAATAACATCCTTGGAGGGGTACCAGCCCGGCTCGGGATTGGTCAGATCTTTAGTTAGCGGGATGCTCACCCCGCAGGTTTTTTAAAGGGTGGGGCTAGGAGCTGATTCAAAGTTGGGAGGGGAGGGGGTGAAGGGAAGAGAAGCTACGAGAGTCTTTTGGTTTCAGGACTGAATTGGCCTTGTAGGCTGTTTCTATAGCTTGAGAAGCACCATTGGATTAAGGTTGAGCATGAGGGAGGAGGGAGTGCTTGGAAAGCTTCAAAGTAGGATGATAGAGAAAAGGGCCAAGAGGCAGGACATCATCCATCTTTCCAGGTCCCTGCTGGGTTTCCCTATCCTCTTCCCTTATTTATTTTCAGCTGCAACGTCCTGTCCAGGTTAGTTTTCCCAGGCCCCTTCCTGTAAAGCCTTTTCCAACAACCGCTGATCTCTCCAGTCTCAACATTCTGCTTTCCCGACGGAAACAGCCGGAAAATAAACACCCTGATGACTAAACGGTTTCTCCAGCTAGAGCCTAAGGAAGTCCTAAAAATAGAGCCCGTCAAATGAGGAGAGGTTTCCCACTCCTGGGTTAGGAGAGAGGAGAGGTCATTTTATCCATCCTTCTACCTCCACAAAGGGCAGCCCTCTCGAATAGCCAGATTGAAACTGTTTGAACCCTGAGAATCCTCAGGAAAGATGCAGTTTAGACGTCTACCCTTGCCTTTGCTGTGTCTCAACTTCGATTCCTCAAGGCTTACACAGGGAGTACTCACAATATGCTAACTATGTAAAGCCCAGACCTGTTGGGGAGCTGACAAGCTGTAAGGAGACCATGTGGGACATTGCTTAATCCTGGAGGGTTTCCTAGAGGAGGGCTCAGAAGGGAAGGTTGGGAGAAAGAGACTAAGGAAATAAGAGCCTGTTGGCTTTGTATTACTTGATATACAGTACGAACTACCAATCTAATTGCAAAGCAGTCTTTCCGATGTCTCCTGTTTGGGTTGGAAAGGACTTGAAGAGATTAATCGATTCCTTTTCCTGCCTCCAGACTCCACAATCTGATCCAAGTTCTTCTCCAAGAAATAGGGCCCAGTCAGAGGAAACCAGGACTGAAAGACCCCATTGTTTAATGCCTGTTCTGCCACTTACTAGATGTGCCCCTGGAAAAGTGATTTAATTTTCTTGTGCCTCAGTTTCCTCATATGGGAAATGGGGATAATAGTACCTTTAATACTTATCTCACCAGGTTGAGAAGATCAAACGAGGTGATGAGTGTAAAGTTAACAAGCATTTATTATGAGCCTACTGTATGCCCTACCAAGCCTAATTAAGTGCTAACTACGTGTCCTATTAACCTATGCCTAATGCCCACAGGCATTGTTAAGGGTTGGGAATACAAAGAAAAGGATTAAAAAAAAGATAAAGATGAAGACCGGGCTCTGTAGGAGCTCATAATCTAATGGAGTAGACATGCAAACGAACTAACAAGATATTGATGGGATAAACCAGAGATAATCCATAGAAGGAAGGCATTAAGGGAGGACCGGAAAGAGCTTTTTCAGAATAAAGACTTAAACCACTATCAGTTACTTTTTTTCTACTGGGGTGCTTTGGGATCTGTTCCCCTGAAGTTAGACCTGATGCACAGCATCCGAGAGGCTGAGGACCCCTGTTAGTTGCGGGGGTTTGGAGGGCTGATGCCTGCTTCTTGAATCCTGAAAGACTTGACTGGGGCGACCGAATTTTAAACAAAACAAAACAAAAAGGGCCAGTCCTGCTTTAATAAGATGTTTTTAAGGGTGTTTCCTGTGCTGGGGGAAATTAGGGTTCCCGCCCCTTTAAATTGCCCCCTTGGCTGCGCTCCGTGGGCTGCAGGCTCCGGGGATGAGGTCACCCAAGAACTATGAGCCTGTAGCTTTAAATTGCTAGGCGTCTACGGAGCCGGGCGGGGGAGGGGCACCGGCCGCCTGTCACAGGTAGCCCGGGGAACCGCTCGGCCCCCTCCCATCCACCCCAGCCTGTCCCTTTAAGCCGGGCTGCCTTCCTCCCTGCCTTCGCGAGGCAAGGGCTGGGTGGGGAACCCGTGCACCCCAGGAAGGAGGCGCCTAGCGCTTTAAATACCGCCCCCAGCCCCCCCCCCCAAGTTTCTCTTAACTCTCCTCCTCGAGGCGAGGGAATGGCACCTAGACCACCCTGCCTCGGGCGGCAGCCCCCTGGCCCCGGGGAGCGACGGGGACAATCAGCTCCGCGAGCCGTGTTACCCACGGGGTTCGGGGGGCGGGGGGGGCTGCCCCTTTAATAGCGCCTTCATGTCTCCTGTCCCTCCCTGCCGGCGGCGGCGGCGGAGGGATCCGCGGCTCCGGCCTGCGCTGCAGCCTAGCTTGGGGTGGGGAGGAGGGAGCTGGAGGGCGGCAGGCGCGCAGGCGGGGAAGGGAGGGGAAAGGAGGGGAGAGGAGGATAAGGGGGGGGGGAAAACCGTGCTGGGCCGGAGAGGGGGCGGAGGAGGTGGAGGAGGGAGGGGGCGGGCCCCAGTCCCGGGACCACCCCTCCTCTGGCCCCGCCCCGAGGCCCCCATGGGGCCTTCCCATTGGCCCCCCCGGCTGCCCGTCACCCCGCCACCTCCTCTCCAACCTCCCCCCCCAAGCTAGGCTGAGCTGTGCCTACGTTGGCCTCGGCTCCCGGGGACTGGAGGAGTTACCTTTGGAGCCCAAAAGGAGGAAGGAAGAAAATATATCAACAACAGCGGCAGCTCGGGAGCCCCAGCCCCGGCCCTTCCCTCCCCTCAGCCCCGGCCCCAGGACAGGGGCCCGGGACCTCCCGGCTCCACCCAGGGCCCCGGCAGACGCCTGTCTCGTTAGTTATTTTTCGATTTCCCCTCCCCCCCGAAAGAAAAAAACCTACCCCGTTCCAGCGCTTGAAGGTCTGAGAGCACCGAGGACCACCGCTCTCCCGCTCCCCCCTCCCGCGACACCCCCTCCCCCACGGGGGGCTGGTGAGTAGAAAAGCAAGAACGCGCCTATCACTTTAAGAGACCCGCCTCCCCCTCCTTTCCCTGCCCCCCCCCCCGGGGTATCCGGGGTGGAGGGGCGCCCGGCCGTCCCCCCGCCGTGCGGGACTGGGGGACCGGCGGTGTCCCGGGGGGCAGTCGGAGCAGGCCGGGGCGGGGGGGGGAGGGAAGCCGGGAGAGGGGGCCGCGGGGGTCCAGGCTGGCCAGGTGTGCTGGGGCTGGGGGCTCCGGGCGCGCCGGGAGGCGCGCGCCCCGGGAGGGAGCGGTGTCCCGCCGAGCGGAGTGGGCGCCTGGCACTGGGCTCGGGAGGGGGTCGGAGGGCCCGAGGCGAGGGGCCTGGAGGGAGGTGGGGGGGGGCCAGGGTGACAGCCTGGAGCGACTGACATTTTAGCAGCCGTCCCTCCCTTCCCTTGCCGCCTGTTCCCTCCTCCTTGGCCCAAAATGGTGCAGAAGGGGGCCTGGGAGGGTGATTGGAGGGTGGGGGTGGGGTGGGGGAGCTGCAGCTGTTTGAGAGGGAAAGGGGGAGGGAGGGGGGAATGTTGTTCAGATGACACCCGGGCTGGGTGGGTGGGTTGCTCCGTCTCTGTGTGTTGGGCCCCAGTTTGGCTCCTGTGACAGCTGAGAGCTGGAGATGACAAACAAGCCCCGGGAAGGAGAGCCTGTCTCCCAGGACTTGTCCTCCCCTCCCTGGGGGCTCTCTCCCCAGACCTGGACCTCCCCATCGCGGTGGGGGCCTGGTTGGAGACCCCCCTCCCAGCTGTCCACAGCCCCACCCTTGGGTGGGTAACTAACTCCTAGCCAGAGTTTGCATCTGCACAACATCTGGAGAGTGGGGGGCTGCTGGAGAGGGTTCTCTGCCCTCAGAGACTGGAGCTGGTTTAGGGAAGGACAAAAAGGAGATCTTCTTGGGGCCCCTCGCCTTCCATGCTTTAGGGATTCCCGGGGAAGGAGAAAGGAGGGACACCCCTTCCCCCCTTCCTGACACTTTCTTCACAGATCAGGAAGAGGGTCTGGGACAGCACATACAAGCCTGGACCATTGCCCAAGTTCTCAGCAGCTCCTTCCCAGGCGTGTAGTAGGCTCACCTGCATCTTTCTAACTACCACTGGAGTTTGGGGGGGAAGGAGACAGAACTTCTCCAGGGTGATGGTGTATCCTTGGGGAAGGGGGTGGAACCTCAGAGGACTTAGCAGGGATGGGAAGTTCACCGTCTGGGGCAGTGACCTTGGGCCTCAGGAGGCAGGCTGTGGGGAGGGTAGACTGGAGAGGAATGAAATTAGAAGTTTAAGATCAAGGAAGCCGTCCACTCCTTCCTTGCCCTTCCCCACCCAGACTCTTGTTCAGAGATTTTTTCTTTGGGGGGGGTGGAGTGGGGGTAGGGTGGCACACATAATACTGTGTACAGATTATACATGTGTGTCATGGGTCTTGTGGCTAAGGGGAGCCAGGCTCTCTAACTTGGTAGTTGATGGGCTGACTGTGAAGCTGGGATAGGGGAGTGAGGCTAGGATGACCTCCCTCCCTCCACCCCTCCTTTCTCCCTTCTCTACCCCCTCCACCCCTAGGGACAGGCTGCTCTAGGTCCCAGTGATTCCAATCGGGAATGAACTTCCTTCCTGTTTGCCTTCTAAGCCTGGGAAAAAAAAAAAAAACACTATTTGGGGGCAGGAAGTGGAGAGGTGGCTTAGGACCAGGGTGTTGGTATCCGAGGGCCCTCTCTGACCTGCTCTGTGTGGGTAGGAGTCATGTGGGCCTGGGTGTTCTAAACACTTATTTAGTCTATGGTGTGTATTTGTCCTCCCCAAAGGGAGAAGGGAGAGGGCAGGGGAGGAACAATTTCTGATTTCTGCGGCGAGGATAGCACCGGGAATGGTCTCTCCTCTTTACTGGGAGCCCAAAACAGTTGAGTGATTGACACCGAGTCACCCTGAAGACCTATGGCAGAGCTGTCATCCATCTGGTCCTTCTAGTAGAGCCTTGTCCTGGATGCTGAGGGAGCTAGAAGGGGGTAGAAATGAGGTCCCTGCCATATGGGGGTAGGAAAAGGGGCTGCCTCCCCAGGAGGCGGGCGATTCTGGCAGACCAAAAAACTCCAGACATGAGGACTTTGGGGTGTGGGCGGAGGGGGGTTGAGATGGACCTCGGCTGATTCACCTCTAGCTGGACTGTACCACAGCCCTTGAACAGCAGGTTCTTCTTAAAGGATGTTATCTGGTCGGTAGCTGACGCTATCAGCTCTACCCTTTCTTTCCTCTCTTCAGATTGGGGATTGGAGAAATGATGGGCCAGACTTCCCTGCGCAGCCCCTCTTGCAGCTCATAGGCAGGGAGGTACGGTAGTCTCCCCAGCTGCTGTTATATAATCTCTCCTGCAGGGTTTTTTGGGCTTTTTTTTTTCTCCACCAGAATCCATGCCTGAGTGTGAGGGGGGAGGAACAGGAGCAGGATTGGCAGTGAGAGCCCCCAGGTGTGTTGGCCAGTTCTGAGATACAAGGACAAGGACGGACTGGCCTCTGGAGTCCTAAGCCTCAGGAGATTTGAGGTCAGCTGCCTAGAGGGTTATATGACTTCCTAAGGTAGTAGGGACCTGGAGCAAGGCCATTGTGCTCATTCTTCCCTTTGTCTGGCTCCTCAAAGGGGAGCCCTTGCTTGGCCCACCTTCTGGGAAGGGATACCCTCTCTCCCATTTCTTTCTTCCTACTACTGCCTGCTGGGAAGTGTGCTTTAAGTCTGACTTCCTTCTCTCCTGCTGCACTCAGGGTCTGAAGAAGTAGACCTGGGGGGGTGCCCCCAGAGAAACCCTCTTTAGAGTCTAGTCTGTGACAGGGACCCACCCTTCTCCAAGCCTCTAGATCCTCCGTACTTTCTGGACTTTTGGAGCTTCTCTCTGAAGCCTCCCGGTTGCTTTGTTCTGAATCAGGCTTCACAGGCCTGGGTGGTAGATCAAGGGGCCAGTGGGCTCCTAGGCCTTCTCCCTAGACTCAGTAACTGAACGGGAGAGGCTGTCGCCTTCCCTATCTCAGATGCTTCAGAGGTTGCTGCCCTGCTTCGTTGTTGTGGGATAGTTTACCATTTTTAGAAGTCAGTGAAGTAGAGGGGGATATGAGCGGGGGGTAGAGGGCAGAGGCTTCTTCCTGGAGGGACCTTCACTTCTTTTATCTCAGGGTCTGAGCACTTCCTGACTTGTCAGTGATCTCCAAGCACATTTTTAAGAGGCCCTGTGATGTCATGGAAAGAAGGCTGGGTTTGGTGTTCGGATTCTGGATTTCGGTCATAGTGCCTTTCCCGGCTCCCTGTGTGACCTTGGACAAGTCCCTTCCCCCTGGAAGCTCTCTGCTCACCTATAAAAGGAGGAGGTTAGGCTAGAGGATCTTGCACTTCTTTTGCCACATTTACCGATCTGTGATCCCTATTCCAGAGGCTAGGGCTCTCTCAACTCCTTCCTGACTGTCAAGAGATCTTGAAGCACTTTATGACTAGAGAATGGCAAAACACTCTTTGGCAAAGTGCCCTGGGTTATTATCCCCCTTTTATAGGGAAGGGAGGGAGGGAATGGTGATGGCTGTGGGCCTTAGGAGCGGACTGCCCAGGGCCTGTGGCGCAGCCTCAGCGTCACTGTAATCGCCTGTAGCTTTTATGAGTCCCCACTTTGCTCAGGGCCAGAGTCAGTCCTCCCAGGGTTTAGTGACTTACTCACGAGGCCCTGCCTGTGGCAGTCCAGGTAGCCCCCGGTGTCTGTGGGGGGAGGGGACGGCCACATCTGGGCAGCCAGAAGTTGCTGTTGTGAGCCACGGCTGCAGCAGGAGGGATCCAGGTGGGACTGCAGGAAGACTTCCTTTCCCCTTTCCCCCCTGGTGTTGATAACAGGCACAGCTCTGACTTAGGAATTGAAAGAAAGGCTAGAAGATTTCAAGGCCCTTTTCCTCCCGTCCCTTCTCCCCCCCCTCTTCCCCCCTCCCAGTTTTCTGGAGGAAGGGAAATGGGAGACAAGACAGACCTTGACCTTTGTCTGTGTAGGCACTATATTGTTTGATCCTCGGTATATTTATTTTTACCCCCTCCTCCCCCCCGTCCAGAGCTGGGAGCTGACTGGGAACTTATTGGGGATGAGGGGAAGGGAGGGGAATACATGCACATATGTCTGTTGGTCTGCGCTACATGTTAGCAACACTGTCTCCAAGTTCAGGAACAGGTAGACACACGTACATGCTTGGACCTGGTCGTTTTTAGTTGGGTCCGTGAACAGGGATGTGCTACATCCAAGCAGAGGTTCGTAGACAAAGAAATGGTGGCTGACCTCGTCTCGGGACGGAGCTGGTTCTTTGCGGGGTACAACTGTAAAGATGATTATAGGATTGGAGATGGCACCATGGGGGAGGGCTGCATAAGATCTTTTCTCCACCCTCCCAGCCAAGCCGCCAAGTGGTCTTTGGAGAGATCCATTTCCCCCATTTTCAGATATAAAATGCAGGGGATTGAACTTGATTATGATCTCCGAGATCCCTTGCATCTATGACACTCTGTTGTTCTGTGACAGTCGGGCAGGCTGGCCTTCCCGCGTCCCTTGCACCTCAGGGTAAAAATTGGGAAGAGCTTTGCCCCTGCAGCTTCTACCTGTCCTGGGTCACACCCGGGCAGTGACCATATTTACCGTTTAAAGTTGCCCTCCTGAGGCCCTTGGACACCAGATCCTATCATTGGCCTTGGACCCATTAGTGGCCAAAGAGCTTCCCCTCCCCCTAAAATTGGCAGTGGGGAGCATCTGTTATGCCAGGGAAGACGATAACAATAGTCTCCACAACCCCCTGGAGCCCCGGATGGATCTGTGGGGCAGCTCAGCCTGAAGCTTGTGCCCTGGCCCAGGGCTGACTCAGAGAGTAGTCGGCCTTTAGTGTGGGGATGGACTTCAAGGGGAGTTAGTCCTGGCCCTAGATTTTACAGTTGAAGAGACTGAGGACCTCTTCCAGACTTCTCTTCATGCACTCAGTTTTCCAGCCAAACTGATCGATGAGAAATGCCATCTGCAGCCTCTGTCCCCCATGCCTGGAATGTACTCTCTCACCTTCCCCTCCTCTCTGGCTTTCTTCGAGGCCCTGATCTTGGTTTCTTAGTAGAGCCTATCTTGATTCTCCCCTTCTACCCCTATTGCATTCTCTTACCCACCATGCCGTTAGTGGAATTGTTTTTTATTTATCCTCTGTATAAACGTTTATCCGCTAGCAGAATATAAGCTCCTTGAAGGCAGATACCAGTTTGCTTTTGTGTTAGAATCGTGGTCTGCCTGGCACAGTGTCTTGAACATAGCAGGCCTCAATAAATACTTGGTAAATAGGTTTGAGGAGAGGGTTCTTGTCCAAGGTCACGTAGCAAAGAGCTAAGCCAGGATTCAAATCCAGGTCTACCTCTGCTCTTTTTCTGTGACTTTCATAGCGCTGGGTAGGTAGAAAGGTGTGTTTTTGAATTTCCTGGGTGTTAAGGAGCTCTAAGTCCCCATAGCATCCTTTGTCCCTTCAGAGCCGAGTAGGGTGAGAGACATATATTTTCCCCTTTGCCCTTGGAGGAAGGGGCTGAGCTCCAGAGCAGAAACTAGCCCATTGAAGAAAAACCGAAGGCATGGTGGTAGTGGAGTAAAAGAGATTTTGGGGATCACTGTTTGGATATCTCTAGGAGCTAGAGAAGGGACCCTTAGAATGAAATACAAGCTCCTCTGTTGGGCATTTAAAGCTCTGGCACTGACCTACTTTCCTAGGCTTATTACATGTTATTCCCCTTCACAAACTCCATGGTCTGGCCCAACTGGCCTTCTGGCTGCTTTTCTTCACACATGACATTCCTTCTTCTATGTCCATGTCTTTGTACAGGCTGTCCCCCTTCCCCCACTCCTATCCCCGTGCCTGGAATGTCCTCCCTCTTCACCTCCATATCTTAGAAGCCTGTTTCTTTCCAGACCCAGCTGGAGCACCATCTTTTGAAGCCCTTTATTTCTCCCAGAAATTGCCTTGCATTTACTTAGTCTATATTTTATACTTGATACAAACTAGAGAGCTGATTTCAAAGCAAGACGGTCCTGGGTTCAAGTTCTGCCTTTGACACACAGCTGTGTGACCTCAGGCTAATCATTTAATTAGGTTATTGGTTCTCAAAATGTAGTTTGGGGGTCCCTGAGCCCCTTTTGAGGGGTTGGCCTTCAAAGTTAAAACTAGTTTTTAATAATAAGATGTCAATGGCCTAATAAAATACTCCTTTTTCCAATTATAAAACTGTAAGAAGCCAAATTTTCTTCATATACTTCAAAACACTATATTATAAGAGATTGGATTCAGAAGCAGAGAGGAGAATCTGGCCGACTTCTATTAAGTCAGACATTAGAGATTTGCAAAAATATGTAAAACAATACCACTCTTACTCAGTTCTTTTGTTTTGGAAAATGAAGTTATTTTTTCACGCAAATGTTATTTGTAAGAACATGTAATGGATTTATTATTGTTATAAATAAGTTAGTATTTTAGAATTTGAACAGTTTTGATTTTTAATATGGTAAGTGTAGATATAATCTAGCTCTTTGGGGTCTTCAGTAATGTTGAAGAATGTAAAGGGGTCCAGAGATCCCCTGATGTTTGAGATCCCCTGCTCTGTGAAACTTTTAAGATAGCAAATTACAGAGAAAGTGCTAACTTTATTGAAAGTTCCCTATTAATGAAATCAAAGGTTCAGTTCCTATCCTGTCCTATAGTTTGTATATGCTTATTGTACCATCTTTTCAGGGAAGGAGGTCAGGCAAGTACGATTCATTTTTATATCCCTAGCACCTTGCATAGTATCTGGCACATTGGAAGTGCTTTATGAATGTTTATGAATTGGTTATTTGATTGACACTATAGTGGTGGGGATTAACCAGCAAGAAGGAGGAGTTTTATTTATTTATTTATTTATTTTAATGGGGGCCTTAGAATCCCCGGGGATAGAAAAGGTGGTCAGACTAGTTTCCAGGCCAGAAAGGGTCTGAGGAGAGGAAGGACACAGTGGCCTCTCAAGGGCTGCTGGTTATTATTCTGCCATGGAGTCAGAAGTAGTACTTTCTAAATTGAGTAGAGAATAGGCCACAGTGGGAAGGGCTGAAGCTAGAATAAAGGAAGGACTTCCCCACAAAATTTTGAGATGAGGGGCAGTGACCTGTTTTTTACTTGAAAGGTGAAGTACAGTTCTGGTGAATTTGGGCCTTCTTAAACTGAGAATCTGAGAAATTACCAGCTGGCTAGAATGAGTCTTATGGAGAGTTGTCTTCTGATCTCTCTTGAGCTAGGAATGGAAAGGGAGAACATTGGGAACTGGAAGGAAATAGTAATTTTATTAATTCCAGCTTCACTTACAGCTGAGGAAATGGAGGCCCAGAAAATGGAAGTCACTTGCAATAGTTTCCTAGGTATTAAGAGGACTGGTAAGTGTTTTAAAAATCTAATCACTGCTGGGTGTGTCTAGTAGTGAACACTGAGAAAGACTTGAGTTTAAGCTGAAGTAGGATGGAAGTAACTGCTGCTTAAGGAGGGGTATCTGCTGAGACTGCTCAACCCAAACCCCAGCCCCTGGGCCAGACATTTGGCCCATTGCTTTTTGTATCTCTAAACTTTGTCTCCTTCAGACCCCAGAGTTCCTCCTTGAGTCTTCCTCTTCAGATATTTGCTAGTAGCCATTCCTTTTGATCACTGCTTAATTTTTCTCAGTCCCATTTTCTTCATCTAGAAAATGAAAGGGTTGAACAAAATAATTTCTGAGGTCCCTTCTCAATCTAACATTGTGCATTCTCTGGTCTCTTCCAGATCTATAGTTTGTAGACATTTTAAAAAAGTCTTAGATTACATCTCATATGAATGACAAAAAAAACCTCAACTCAATTCAATTTATTAAGCATCTACTATATACAAGTCACTATGTGAAGTACTTGGGATACAGATGTGAATAAAACACGAAACGTACCCTCTCTGAGTTTACAATCTAGGTGTGTGTGGGGGGGATTGAAACCTGAATACAAATCACTCAGATTCTATGGAAAATGAAAAAAATGCATAGGAGAGGTCAAGCACAGAGGGAAGAGATTGGAGAGATGGAGCTTTCAACATCATGGTGTAGGCAATGAACGCTGAGCTGGTCCTTGAAGGACCAGAAAGATTTCATGAAGAAACAAAACATAGCTGCCACAGGAAGGATTTAGATTAATAGCAGTGTGGACTTCCCAACCTCCAGGTTGTCAGGAGATGTGCTGGAGTGGTAATCAAGGGAGGGGGAAGGCCATCCTAGAAGATAAATCCACTGTCTCTCTTAATCACTTCTTAGGCTGGAAAGAATGTAGAAGCTTGGCAATGGATGTAGTGTTCTAACCCATCTGTTCTTGATACTCCCCACTCCAAGACTTGTAGTGGTATCAGAGACCCTCTCAGAGGGTCCGTGAGGTCAAAATCATTTTCATAATACTAAAACATTATAATTTCCAATATTTTAGATATAAGCAGACAATATATAAACAAGAGCTCTTTGGGGGTCCTTAGTACTTTTTAAGAATGTGAAGGAGATTTCTCTGTGAGCACAAAATTTTTTAGATGAGGGATGTGACCCTGTAGTGGCCAAATGACCTGTCCAAGACCACATGGTTAGCGGCAGAGCTGGAATTGGATTCCAAGCTTGACAGCAACTTCAGGGTACTTTTCACACCACCAAAAAATGGTACTGTTGGATAGGTTCCAAGTGTCCCCTCTTCAATCTAACTCCCCCTTCCTTGGTCTCTTTGTGCTTTGGGGGACAGAGGGGCCCATAAAGAAATGATATGGCTTACAGCTGCCTTTGTGATGAGGGAGGGAGTGTGTCTGACCAGTAAGGACAGGTGTCTGTGTCCCAGCTGGTGACTCTTGTCTTCTCCACCTGTCAGCTTCCAAGAGTGTGGAGAAGAGGAGAGAACTAGCCATCCCCTACCCCATCTCCTTTGAATGGTGCCTCAGTATCGTTCAATTCAAGCATTTAATGTGTACCAACTGTGTGCCAGACGCTTTGCTACATGCTGAGGGTAAATAGAGAAAAAACAGACAGACTCTGGTGGCAAGGGGCTTACTGGGTAGGATGCAACCCGGATCCAGATTAGAAAATACAAAGTACTGAAAAATCATTTCAAAAAAAGGCATCTTAGTGTACAGGCAGAATTAGGATAGGACTGGAGTAGAGGGTACATTTCAGATGTGAGGGACCAACTGCAAAATTGTGGAGGCAGGAGATGGATGTTTTGTACTAGGAGCAGCTCTAGCAGAAGGGAGACCCTGGAACAACAGCAACTGGGGACCAGGGGCATCTGACCTCATTTCAGAGCCAAATGTCCCCAAGAAAAAGGATAGGAGAGGGTTAATGAGTTATAGGTTAATGAGGAATAGATTTGTCTGATGTACCATTTTATTCCTTGCCCTTCTCTGTCTTCCCTCCTTTTTATCATCTCATGGTACCTTCAGCTTCCCCCAAGGCAGCAGGCTAATCCTATATAAACTGACTTCCCAACTGACCCTGGCAGGGTCCTGCTGGCTCCATCTCTGATCCCTGCCACACTTAGTGTGTGGAACTGGACCTGGAGAGCTGTGTGCACAAGATCTGGGTTTGACTAGCAACCGGCCCTTTAAATCCTCCTTGACTCCCCACCAGGTCACCCTGTTTCTCTGGGAGGATTTGCCTCTTCCTGATTGGATTGGCCTCCTTTGAGCCCTTACCATAATTTCATGTATATAGCCTGCTCCATGTAATCCATACTTTTTTTAACCCTCTTCACTCCCTACCCCCCCAAAAAAAAAAAGCCATTTGATCTCTCAATCAGCAATCATTTAATTGTCTACTATGTTGGGTGCTAGGGATTAAAGATGATAAATAAAGGAAACAGCCCCTCTCTTCAAGAAGTTTTCATTTTATCTGGGGAGATGAAGTGTTTCCTTGCCTTCACTCTTCAGAGTCATTCTGGCCAGTCCTCTGCTTCCAGGCCACTAGGATGTCACTGGAATCTGCCAGGAAAGTGCCAGGAATGTCACTTGAGGTACTTCACAGTCTTTCCCCCTGCTGCCTTGTGGCTCCCCAGCATCACTTGCTGCCTTGGCCTGACCTTACTAGTGGTTCTCATCCCATGTCTGAACCCTGACCTCGCTCTGTGTCTGTCCTTCCCTCTGTCCTTCCCTCTGTCCCCTGGAGAGAGAAGTCACTTTTACTCTGGGGTAGACAGGGTGTTGGGCCCCTGCTGTCACTCTTGGAGGCTTCCTGGTGGAAGTAGGCCTTGACAGGAGGGAAGCCAAGGGAAGGGAGCCACTGAATATTTTTGAGCAGGGGAGTGACAAGGTCAGATGTGTACTTTAGGGAGGTTATTCTGGAGTTGAATGATGAACCAAATTGGAGAGAAATCAGAAGTAGGGAGATCTGGCAGGATATTATCATGTAGTCTAGGGGAATGATGAGAAGCTCTATGATAATTCTGGAGAAAATAGGTTTGAAAAACTGTGGGGATAGAATTGGCAGAACTTGGTAACTGATTAGATAGGAGAAGAAAGGGAGTCCTCTCCCTTCTCCTCCTTCCCTCTTTCTCCTCCCTTTATTCCTGGGCTGGGCTGGGCTGGGCTGAGCCATACATGACCCCTTCCCACACCAACACCAACGGCTCTTGGGCTCCTCCAGGCCCAGCTGGGACTTTCACTTCTGCCTTGGGACCCTAGAGGGAAGTCGAGCAGGGAGATGAGAGTGATGAAGCTAACTGTCCCAACGGCCCCCACCTTTTTACTCAGAATGAGAGGAAATAGGCTAACTTTACAGTTGGTGGGATGGAAGTTAGATGGAAGAAAGGACTTTCTGGGTACTGGGACTGAGAAGGAAGGCCAGAAAAGGTCCCGCTTTGTCTCTCTGGAGGCCCGAGGCCCTTGACACTTCGTTGAGAAGGAAGAGAGAATTCTCCCTGGGAAGAGTGATTTGCCATCAGCATTAGTGATAGAGGTGAAATTAAAACCCTATTTTCAAAATACAGGAAAGCTTATATCTTCTTAGTGTTGTTTGCCCTTAGTTCTGGAAGAGGACCAGGATATTAGGGAGATGATGGCATGACTTGCAAGTGAGTGGAGTTTAAGTGAGGGAGGGCTAGGAAGTCCTCAACCTCTAGAATGGGTTCAGAGTCAGAGGTCAGTTCCTGGTTCTCCATACCTCTGTGACTTGGGATCGGTGATGGCATCAGTTTCTGCATTGGTAAAAGGAGGTCATAAGACTAAATTTGAGGTAGCCAAAGTGTCATCTCAGTATCTGAGTCTGAGCTCCCTAACTACTTTCACACTAGTACTGATATATTTTCAATTCTAATTAAACAGTAAATATTGATAAATATAACTGACATTAACAAAGACTGTTAACTGGGCTTCTCAGGCATTTTTAAGCCTACAATGGAATTCTGATACCAAAAAGTTTGAGAACTGCTGGGTTAGGTAATTTTTTGTTTTTGGCTGAGGCAATGGGGTTAAGTGACTTGCCCAGGGTCATACAGCTAGAAGGTGTTAAGTGTCTCAGGTCCTCCTTACTTTAGGGCTGGTGCTCTATCCATTGCATCATCCCCAGTTTAGGCAATTTGTAAGGGCTTTTTTCCTAGTCAAACCATCTGGTATCTGCTTATAGGGATCATTTTATCTAATCAATCCATTTCCCTCATTTTAGATCGGAGTAAACTGAGGCAGAGAGAGGGGAAGTGATTGCCTGGAGGTCATACAATGGAGTTATTTGAAGGATGACCTTCAAAGAGAGAGGACCCACATTCATTTCTCTGGGAGAGCCCAGAGACCAGGGCCCAGTATGACAAGATCCCTGGAGGCTCCATTAAGCCAAGCAATGCAGGGGGACCAGAGGACCCTAGACTTGGCTTCTAGTCCTGCCACTTACTTGCTGTTTGACCTTTGGGAAGCCACAGAGCCATGCAGGGGTTTGGGGGCAAGTGGTGTCTAAGGGCTGATTTAAAGGCAGTGGGGCCTGCTTGGCTATCCTTGGTTCTGAGTTCTCCTGGCTTTTCTACCAGAGACCTTGTGCCAATTGCACTTTACTTCTGGAGCTCAGTTCCCTTATTGTAAATGATGGGATTGGACTATATGGCCTCCCTCCCAGCTCTAAATCTCTGATCCTGTAATTCCCTGTTCTACATTCTGTTCCCTTGTTCACCTTTGGGATCTCTTGCCTTCTGACTGTTGGTTGTTGTCCTCCTGGCTAGGTTCTCATGGCATCTCCGCCCCTTGCCCTGGGGCAGAGTGGTTTTCACTCTTCATTGCCAATCCCCCATGTCCATCACAGTGAGTATCTTTTCTCTCTGTGGTGTGAGGAGAGGCCTGCATCCCTTCATCTTCCCCATGTTAAGCTTCCCCTTAGGAAGTTCCTTCTGGAATCTCCTCTCCATCCTTCCCATTGCACTGTTGGCCCCACCTTAGCCTCCTATTGGCACAGCTTCATGGATGCAGCTTCCTGAGGCTGCCTAGCCCCTGGAGAGCCTGGAAATCCCCAATCAAATTTCTCTTCTCTGAGACTTCATCTTTCTCTCTTCCCCTTCTCAGAAAGGCAGGGTCAGAGCTATAGAATGAATATCTGAACTAGAAAGGATCGTAGAGATTGTCTAGTCCAGTCCTCTCATTTTCTAGATAAAGCAACTGGTAGAGTCTCAACCATTGGGTGGACTTTGGGCTCCCGACGCTGGGGGCCTCAAGTTCTAGTAGCCTGCTCTCTTGGGCACCAAGGCCCATAGTAGCAGAGGGGTAGAGGTTAGAGAAGAGGAAGCTTGAAGTTGTCTAGCTCCAGGAGTGAAGCTGACCTGGTTGTGGGAGGAAGGACTAGTGGGAGTTTGGGGAGAAGAGGGGTTCCACCCCTATTTGGTAGAATCCTGGGGAACTTCTGGATTCAGAGCCTGGGGGATGGTTGCGATGACCCTACTCTCCCTCTTCTTTAGGAATAGAATTTCATACCGAGTGGGAGAGGGGGTGGGGCTAGCCGAAATGTGGGTGGGAAGCCACCATGAGTGTCTGTCAGTCCAACTACTCCCTGTCCCCTCCCCTAGCTCCCTGCCCTAGCCTTCCCACATCTGTTCCTGTCCCTTAAGCTGCAGTAGTGGTGACTCCCCAGAACCCTGTACTCCCTCTGCCTTTGTCCCCCTGACGCCTGAGACCCTCGACTCCAGCCCAGGCCTCCCCTGGAGCTAGCTTCCCTCACCCTGCCCTCCCTCCTGGGGCCTCCTTGGTGAGTTAAAATTAGCCCAGCCCGGGGCATAAAAATAGCCCTGGGCTGCCTGAAAGCGGCCAGGAAGGCCTAGGGGCCCTGGTTGGGGGTGGGGGTGGGAACCTCCAGCACTTTGAGCTCTGGGAGGCTAGTGGGAAAGTGGTCAGTGCCTTCTTGAATCCCCATTGTTGGGGGGAGGGGGGCTGATAATTAGGGGTGGAGGAATTTGACCTAATGTGAGGAGTCCTTGAGAAAAGTCAGCTTGGGAGGGTCACGGTGCTCCGGCCCTTTGCTCTGAGAAAGGCTGGGTGAGAACTTTAAGCTGGGGGACCGACCCCCTCTGGTGCACCTCTTCCCTACCCCGGGTCTCCCCCCCACCCCTGCACTCTCACTGACTATCCTCACCTTCCAATCTCTGGGGCTGAATCACTTCCCAAATGTCTACACCACTAATACTCCCTCCCCCTCATTCCCCCCCAAGGACACAAGCCTTGATTTCTGGGAGACTGAGGTACCCTCGTGTTGGATTAGAAGTCTTTCCTGTGATAGTTCTCAGCCTTCACCTCTCTTCTGCCCTTGCCCACCACCCTGGGAAAGCCTTGGGCTGGGGGTGGGGGTGGGGGGGGTGGGAGACTTGGGAAAACCTTTCCCGGGTGGCAAGAGGCCTGTTGCCCCTCCCCCTGCCAGGCAGCTCTCCTGCCCTGCCTCCGAGGAGGCCCTGTGCTGGCTGTGACAGGTGTGTGGCCCTGGACTCCCAGGCATTTAATTCCTTGTGCCTTCCCCTTTGGGATTCAAGCAATGGAGGGACAGGGAGAAGTTTTAGAGGGGAGAGAAGGGAGGAGGAAACGGAAGCCGCTTGAAAACCCATTCTCGGACTCCCTGCTCTGGGCCAGACTTCTTTTAGTCAATTGGTGAAAATCTGTTCATCGATCTGTTCAGCTTTTCTGCCCTCTATTTAATTGCTGGAGTCAGGGCTGAATAGGGAGCTGGGAGGAGAGGGCTACTAGACCCCCAATCAAAGCTGGGGACCCCTTCTTTTATTAGGGAGAGAAGGGCTTGGGGCTCTGGAAGGAGTTGGGGGAAGGGATTAAGAACTAGAAATGCATCAAGAACTAGAAGGCCCTAAAGATGTTCCAGGCCAGACTCCTCCCTTGTCTTACAAGAAGACATTGAGAAGTTAAGTGACTTTTCCAAGATCATTCCAGTAGTAGTTTGGAGAATTTGGGTTTGAACCCAAGTCCTCGGGCTCCCTCCCCAGCCCTGCAGTGCAAAGCTGATTGTTTAGGCATTTGGGTTGGTGTCTATTTGTTTCTCTCTGCCCTGCATCTTGCCTTCTTTCTCCATCTCCATGTCTCACTCTATTTCTCAGCTCCTTTAAAAAAAAGGAGGGCTCTCCCTAATCCATGCCCCCCCTCCCCTCCCGTTAGCTGCTAAGGAGACCCAGCTTGTTAGTGGCAATGGGGGTGACAGGTGGATGTGACTGGAACTCTTTCTCCCCTCCCTCCTCACTTCATGCCCTGCAGCCCAGCCCAAGGGAAGAGGCAGGCAGGAGATGGGGTAACAGGCTCTACCTCCCCTTGGGAAGGAACTCAGGCTTAAAGAGAGCAGTCACCCTTTCTCTTCATCTCAGAGGGTTGGGTTTGAGTACCATTGCTGCAGGACTTTGAGTCACTCAGCCTGTGACTCAATCCTCCTCCTCTTCTTCCTCCTCCTCCTCCTCCTCCTCCTTCTTTTCCTCCTCCTTCTCCTTTTCTTCCTCCTCCTCCTTTTCTTCCTCCTCTTCCTCCTCTCTCTTCTTCCTCCTCCCTTGTGCCCTAAAATTGGGAGGGAGGACCATCCTCCCTCTAGAGCCCAGGACGGTTGCTCTCACTTGGCCCTAGGAGCTCTCAAGGCTTGGAGAAAAGCCACCTCTCTTTACAACCCAAGGCGCTTTGAGATCTCATCACTTAATTCAACAAACATTCATTAACACCTACTATGCACAAGTCAGGGGAATGTGGATACACTCTGGGGTGCAGAGATAGCCAATTAATTTCTGCCATCTGCAATTGCAGGAAGAGATGGGAGTTAGCCAGGAGGAAGAACTCCCTAGTTTCCCTAATCTTTCTGGAGAAGGGGGGTGGGGGGTGGGAGAGAAGAAATCCTGCCTGTGGTCTGACTCTCCTGTCTCAGCCTCAAGGAGCTCATCCAATTATGGGGGAAGCTTTGGCCAGCACAGCCCTGTCTCTGTCTGCCTCCCTCCCTCTTCTCCTCCCCCCTCCCCCCAGGAACCAAGATATCATCAGTGATCATTCTGAAAGTGGAGGTTTGAATATTGCTTAGGACCAGGAGGTGTTAAACTGGGGTGTGGAGGGGGGGCTGGTTCTCCTTATCACCCCATCTGCCTGGAGCCCCTCCCTCCAAGACCATTTGAACAAAATTTGCACATTCTTCCCATCTCTCCAAAAACAACAAAACCATCCCCAACACCGGTTGCGCTGGAATTGAGGCAGAACCAAGGTTATCTCAACCTTTCCTAAGAGTGTCTGTGTTTCTCCAGAGCCTCTAGGTAACTGGCTGGCTGTGAAATCTTGGACAGGTCCCCTTACTTGTCCGGACTTTACTTTACCCAGCTGTAAAATGGGATGATTTCTGAGATCCCTTTCCACACTGACATTCCTCTTCAGTGTCCCAGGTTCATGTTGTGAGAGTTTTAACGTTTTGTAAGTTTTATTGTAGGAGTCTCTTCTCTCTCCCCTCCTTCCCCTGGTTATATAGGATAAACTTGCTGCTGGTTTAAGCCCCTTGCCCTGGGCTTGCTCTGAGGATCATATCTGGGGGCTAGCCCTAGTTTCTCCTTTCTTTACTACTTCTCTATTGACCCCTCTCCCTGGCAATCTTAGAATCTGCCCTCTGACCACATGCTAATCAACACCAGCCGCTCTGCCCTATATACAGGTTGCACCTTGTGCTTTTGTCCAGTCCCAAGTAAAATTTCTTCCGGCCTTTCTTCTCGCTGCCCCCCAAAGAATCCCCCCCCCCATCCCGCCGTGCTCCCTCCCCAGGAGGCAGTGAATCAGCAGTTCACTCTGAGGCGTGACTCTTAGGTGGCATCGAGAGTCACAGCTGTGTCTGAGGAACCAGGGTCACAGCACCCAGAAGGGTGAGAGGAAGGAAGAGAGATCCTGGCAGGAGGGGGAGGGGAGACTCGGCCGGTCCTCGGTCCCTCCATCAACCGGCAGGGGCTGGCCCTCCTTCCGACCTTAGGGTGGGTGACCTAGGCCAGGAGCTCCCTTGATACTGTGTGTCAGGGAACAGAGTTTGGGTTAGAGCTGGAGCATGGGGTGGGAAGGCTTCCTGGAGGAGGAGAATGGAAGGCTGGGGAACACAAAAGACAGGGCTTCACATCTGGAGCTCATGTGTGTCAGCCTTTGCTTCTGGCAGTTGATTAGATAATTAAACAGAGGGCTAATTAAGCAAGCACAGGTGTTCATTAAGGTCTCTCTAATTGGGTGGGAGGGGGCTTTGGAAAGACTGGCCTCACTGTAGAAGGGCTAAGTTTGGGACCCTTCTTATCTCTTTCCTACCACACATTTTCAAGGTTCAGCTGGCCCTTTCTTCAACCTCCCCAGGCATCAGCAAATGTCCCAATCTCGTGGCTACCATTGGAGATGCGGGATTGAGGGTGAACTTCCCAGCAGGAGAGCAGGAAACCAGGTGCCTAGAGAACAGGGGAGGGGACATGGAAAGAGGAGTGCACTTTAGATTTTGTTTGTAACAGTTTAAATGGTCCTGGAGTAGAAAGGCCAGAAAGGTTAGACAGCAGAAATAACTGCCCGGTGTGCAGAAGCTGGAAGTCCTCAGGGAAGAAGAGCTGTGCTGTAAAATGCTTTATTATGAGATCTAAGGGGTGGGGGTGGGAATCAATCACTTTAACCCTTTTTTTAGGTTATGTTCGGGTCTCTTGTTTCCCTATCTGGCCCCCACAATCCCCCCCCCCCACCTCCTTTTCCTTTCCCAATGCTGATCCCTTACCCATCCCAGCTCCCTGTGACAGGAGGCGGGGGTGGGGGTTGGGGGGGTGGTGTTGTAGGAGACCAGCCAGGGAGCTGGTTGCCAAGCAACCGTTACCACGGCAACTCCATCCTTTCTATCTCCATGTGCCAGGGGCTGCTCCTTAGATGGCTTTAGATCCCTATCCACCCTGGGAGCAAGGAGGAGAGCAGGGCCCTGGGGCCAGAGAAGAGAAGGCTAAGAGGAGATTCCTTGGCCCACCAAAAGGAAATTCCCTAGAGTAGTGGGGGGAGCACCCATTCTGCATTGGGAGGAATGAAGGTTAGACTTTGAGGAGTATACAAGGTTGATGTAGGAGAATTGGTGAAGGGGGCCTCTCTCCACTGGGGGTAAGGGCATTGTGGCTGGTGAGTTAGATTACTGGGAACAATTTCTGAGGCAGCATGAGAATAGAAAGAAGAACTCAACTTGGGATTCTGAACACTGGATTTAAATCTGTAAGTTCACTGAGCCTCAGTTTCCCCGTATCTCAAATGAGAATAGTAGTATTTGTACTGCCTACTTTACAGGATCATTCTTAGGGAAGGAGCTTTTATAAACCTTAAAGCGCTTTGGAAATGTAAGTCATTAATACTAAAGTGGGCTGGTGTGTGTGTGTGTGTGTGATAATTACTTCATTTACTCATTTTATGGTTCTAGATGCCTCAGTGAGGGAGTCTCTCTTAAAGCACGTACTCTTACATCCATGCTATCCTTCACCTAATGAACTCCTTTATACCAAGTTCCTGGCCCTCTGGGCCCTATATACCAAACTTATTATATTAAAAAATATGGCATTTCTACTAGTAATAGAAATGACTAGTAACCTAGACTACTAGTCTAGGCTTTTGAAACTTTGTAGCTGACAGGCCTGTGAAGCCAAGAGACCTGGATTTGAATCTCTCCTCTGACATTTGTTGCCTGTGAGACCTTGAGCAAGTCATATCTCACAGAATCTCAGTTTCCTCATTTGTAAAATGGGGCCCTTTCAGCCCGATCCATTGACTTGTACCAGCCACCTCCTGGTGTTACTAGGAGGAAAGCACTTTGCCAATTTTAAAATGCTGCACAGATGTTAATTGCTTATAATGATCATCATTATCCTCAGTATCCTAGTGTCCAATCCCATGCTTAACTCACAGACATAGATTTGGAAGGGAGCTCAAAGGCCTTTTGAGTTCCACATGTACCCTTCTGGGAATCCCCTTGACATCTGCTTGATATGTGCTCATCTAGTCTTGGCTTGGACACCTCTGGTGTTGGGGAACTCATTACTTGTGAAGGCATTCCTCTACTTTTGAATAGCTTTCATTATTGGGAGGTTTTTTTTCCTTCTAGTGAACTGAAATCTGCCTCTCAGGAACTTTTGCCCATTTCTTTTAGTTCTGCTCCCCTTGGGGCCAAGTGAACAGATTTCATCCTTCTTCTAAAGACAACCCTTCAGATTCCTGAGGTCAGCTGTCATGTTCCCCTAAGTCTTACTCTTCTCCAGGCTAAACACTCCTTGTTTCTGCAACAAATCCTCACAAGAATGACATGGTTGCCAGTCCTGCTGGAGAGGAGATCACTGCTGTCTTGGATTGGGTTCAGATGGTTAGGTCTCAAGCCTATACTTCTCTTCTGCCTTCTGAAAACTCTCGGAGCTCTGACTGGAGTAAATGTTGTCAGAGAGAATCCTGGGGGGTCGTAAAGTTTACAGGCGGGAGTGCCCTCAGAGATTGTGCGGATGAAGCCCTTCATTTTATAGATGGGAAAACAGGTCCCAAGAGAGGACCTCTCCTGCCCAAGGTCACTCAGATGATAAGTCATAGATGTGGGATTCTAGCATAAGTTGTGTGGCTCATATTTCAGCACTTTTCTCTCATTTACACCATCGTGATGGAAGAGGATAAAACAGTTGTAGTAGCTGGGGTGTGGTTGTTGGTTTGAAAAGTTGAGAGAGGGGCTGGAAGTTAAGAGTCCCCAAAAGAGTAAACTTGACTGCTTTAGAAGCACGATTCTCATATGGGAGAGGTCTTTGACCCCCGTTTGGGGGAGGGCTTTCCCTGCGAGCTGAAACCCTAGAATGAGGGAGGTGGGGCCCTGGCTGATTTCAGCTGGGGGTTGTGGAGGAGGAGATGGTATCGGCAGCAGATAGGCAGATGGGGTTGGCCCTAATAACAGCCCCAGCCACCACCCCACAGCTCAGCCACCTCAGCATCTCCTGACTCACTGTCGTGTTAGACTGATTCTTGAGAACAGAGACTGTCTTTTGCCTTTCTTGGTATCCCCGTACTTAGCATAGTACCTGGCACATAGGACTTAATGCCCGTTGACTTCTCCCTTCTCTGAGCTTTGTGTGTGTGGAGGTGGAAACCTAGAAGAATTGATACTGTAAATACAGTCATGTATACTTATTATGTATCTAATTTATATTTTAATATATTTAACATCTATCTACTGGTCATCCTGCCATCTGGGGGAGGGGGTGGGGGATAAGAGGTGAAAAATTGGAACAAGAGGTTTGGCAATTGTTAATGCTGTAAAGTTACTCATACATATAACCTGTAAATAAAAGGCTATTAAATATTAAAAAAAAAAAAAAAAGAATTGATACTGTAGCAGAAAAGATAAAGATTAGCCCACAACAGGGACTTTTAGGACAGCAAGCTGGGGCTGTGTTGGTATTATTCAAAGAAGTCCCTAGTGAGGTAGCTGAGGGGCTGCAGCCCTAGCTCTGCTGACCTTAGCCAGACCCACTCTACATCCTCCCACTCCATTTAAGCCCTCTCTACCCCTAATGGCCAGATCTCAGCTCTTTGTATCTGTTTGAGAGCTAGGTTAGCTGAGTCAGAAGTGGAGTGCCAAGATGCCAAACAAAAAGATACATTAACTGTTTGGAGCCTGGAGGCAAGGGAGGTTGCTCTGTTTACAGGTGGAATAGTTGGGGTACATCATAAGTTATCTCTTCCTCTCAGTTATGGGCAAGTGACGATAGGTGTTCTGACAGAGGTTTTTGAAGGACTATTGTGGGAAGGGCATTAACTTTGTTTGACTTGGCCCTAGAGTGCAAAACCAGGAGCACAAATGTATGATTATTGCCAAAAGGTTCCCAGCAGAGTTGCCTGCCCATCACTAGAAGGGGTTAGGTGAAGGCTGGATGACTGTACTTTGGAATTGTAGTAGAGATAAGTTCTTTTTACTTCTGCTGATCCTCTAATGTTCCTTCATCTCTGAGAGTCTGGGGTCTATTCACTGATCCCTTTGTGTGGCCTAGAGCGCATCAGTGCCCAAGGCTTGTGGCTCAGTACCCAGACAAAGCACTTCTGGACTGCCATAGCAATTGCTCTGGAAAAGAACTGAAGACTGGAAATGCTGGGAAGTTATAGATCAAATTCATGAGCAGGATTCCCAGAGCAATCTAGAGTATTGGAAAGAGTGCTGACCAGGGAATAAGAAGAGCCCTGGGTTTGAATCTAACCTCTGACACTAGTCTCTCTAAGCCTCAATTTCTTATTTGTCAAACGTGGGTATTTCTAGCACCTGCCACACTAGGATCTGGTAAACTTTGTAGAGCATTTTGTAGACCTTAACTTGCTGTGTAAATGTGAGCTGCAGTTGATATTGTTGTTGTTGTTGAAGTAGCTGTTGCAAATAGATGATCTCCAAGGTCCCTTCCATTTCAGATTCTGTGACTGTAAAACTGTACAAAGAAACATAGGTCCAGAAACAAAGTGGAGAAATTTAAGTCTGTTTTCAAATCAAACATTTATTGCATGTAAGAAATAGTTCTGTTGCATAATTGCAAGCTAGGCTGGTTGCTTACTTCCAGTCCTGGTCCCATTGTTCTCCTCTTTCATAAGTTCCTCTTTTCCATCTTTCTGCCTATCCAGGTGGCTGTGCTAGAACTGCCCTTGAGGACCATGAACTAATCTCCTTCGGGGACGAGCCTTTTCATGAGCACACTCTAACACCGGCCGGTCGAGGACCCACCTCCCAGCAAGGCCTTCCCCTCCCCACCTCTCCCCAGGGTTGAGGATCTCTGGAGAAGATGGGGCGGAAAAAGATCCAGATTCAGAGGATCACAGATGAGCGGAACCGGCAGGTGAGAGCCAGCGTGAGGGAGAGGGGAGGCTCAGATCAGGCCATTGACAGCAGAGGGTTAGGATTCAGTGAAAAAAGAGAGTTTACCTAGAAAAGGTGCCTATTTTCTTCTCACTCTCAATTCAATGTCCAGGTTCTCTCCCATTCCAAGGTTTCATGTGGGAGTAAGCCAGAATATTGTGACCACATGGGAAAAAGGTGGTTTGGGAGGGAGGGGTGTAGATTGGCCCACAAAGCTATTGAAGAGCTCATTGTGAGGTTGAGCTGTAATGGGGACAGAAGAGGCAGTTGCTAGGTTCTCTTTCCTTGCCACATGTTCTCCCAGATTTATCTGCTGTTTTAGGCATACAAACCTGCCTTTCCTCTTCCTAATCATTTAGGTCCCGTCTCTCCCTTCCCTTCTGTCTGAACCAATATTCATTGGAATCATTGGATTTAGATCTGGGGAGAGATTTTCCAAATCATATCCATCAGTTTTATAGAGGGGAAGGTGAGACTATCAGCAGTTAAATGACCCAGAAAGGAAGCAGCAGAGCTGAGATTTGACCGTAGTCCTCTGATCCTCATAATCTCTCCTTCAGGATGCCTTCCCAGCCTGATTACTATCAGGGGAAAACCATCATCACCAGCAAAACCCTGAGGGTTTTAGTAAACTGGACCTCCCTGTGAGCCTCTAGTATGACCCAGTAGCCAATGTCCTCATTGCAATCTGAGGTTCCTAGAATCGTCCCTGAAACCATCTCATTTTACAAACGAGGAAACCGAGTCCAAGGACAGTTAAGCATCAGAAAACACTTTGACCTCAGGTTCTCTTGCTCGTGAGCCATTGTAGCACAGTGCCTCCTTGAGCTGGATTAATAGAAATCTGGTGTCCCAAAACCAGGGAAGCGATGGCTTCACTGAGCTTTGCTCTGTTCAACCCACAACCAGATTCTCATATCCAGTTCTGGTTGTTATAGTTTTGAAAGAACATAGATGAAAGAAGAGGAATGTTTAGCCTGGAGAAGAGCAGATTTATTTGGGCAGTTGGGGAAATGTGCTGTTGTCTTCAAGTCTTTAGGGGACTGCTAATACCAACCCAATACCTAAGAAAAAATTATTTCTTCTACAACCAACCTCATAAGAAGTCGTTCAATCTCTTCTTGAAGACCTTTCTTTCTCTGTTCTTTTACATTTTCTCACTATCTCCATTTCTGTGACTATATCCTCCAGAAAAGAGTTTTAGAAGTAGTCCTTCCTGAGACAAGATAGAATTGGGAGCAGTAGGTAAAAATTTCAGAGGCAGGCGCAGACTAAAAGTAAGGAGAAATTTGCTGTAGGACCACTCCAAAGTACACTGGACTGTCTCAAGAGATTAAAGGTTTACCTTCCCTGCAGATTTTTAGGAGACATTGCAAAGGAATTTCTGCTCGCCTTTCAAGTTTCTTCCATTTTTGAGAATTTCTCATTTTAGTATTCTGTGATGCCATGAAATCATCAGCCCTGGACCTTAAACTTTGCCACCCCTCTGTTATCTTCCTGATAATTCCAGCACCCCTTTGCCTTGACTCTAGTGCTTCAACTTTTATTCTTTTCTCCACTTGCATGGCTTTTTGAGTCCCAGGAAAGACATAAGCCTCTCCTGCTTCTGTGATTCAAGATCTCTCACCATCTCCTTAATGAGAGGTTTCATCCAGATTTGATCTCTTTTCCCTAATTGAAGCAGTATAGCACAGTGGAAAGAGTGTGCTATCTGGTTTTCTGGACTCCAGGGCTAGCCCTTTGTTCACCATAATGTACTGCTTCTCTCCCTGCATGCTAATTTAGCCATTGCTGCATTGCATTGCTAGACAGCTGTCCTGTAGAGGGAAACCGAGAGAGAGTGCAGAGAGTGCTCAGACTACCGACCAGGCCTAAAACTCACTACTGCCTCAGGACGGGGGTCTCTGTGGGACGCTCACTGCTCTCCCACTTATTCAAAGCTCCTGCTCCCTTTAGCGTCCCGTGTTTCATCTCCTTTGAGGTCAGCAGGCAGGGTCTCCCAGCTGCAGACACGGACGGCCAGAGGGCCCGTGGCTGCCGCCGGCTCTGACCGGCAGACCTTCTGCCTTCTGCTCCCTGCCTCTCTGCCAGGTGACATTCACCAAGCGGAAGTTTGGGCTAATGAAGAAAGCCTATGAGCTGAGTGTGTTGTGTGACTGTGAAATCGCCCTCATCATCTTCAACCACTCCAACAAGCTGTTCCAGTACGCCAGCACAGACATGGACAAGGTCCTCCTCAAGTACACAGAGTACAACGAGCCCCACGAGAGCCGCACCAACGCAGACATCATCGAGGTGAGCCCCGGCTGGGCCCAGAGGGCCGGGGAGGGCCACAGGCCTCTTTGGAGCCCCTCTCTGGGCCTGTCTCCGTGATCCCGGGGAGAGGCCCCTGTGCCCCAGAATAGGGCCTCAGAGCTGAGAGCAAGAACAGGAACTGTCTCCCCGAGATCCCTGAGCCTCTCTGGACCCCACAGGAACGCTGGGGCCCGGGTGACCTCTGGAGCCCAGAACTCTGGGCTGAGGGGGAATGGTCGGGTGGGGTATCCTGAGGGTCTCAGGGAGGGCAAGGATGCTGGGGGTAGTCTGGGAACCCCGGGCCTCCCTGAGCACTGCCTGTTGCAGACCCTGAGGAAGAAAGGCTTCAATGGCTGTGACAGCCCCGAGCCAGATGGGGAGGACTCCCTGGAGCAGAGCCCCCTGCTGGAGGACAAGTACCGGCCGGCCAGCGAGGAGCTGGATGGGCTCTTCCGGCGCTACGGGGTGAGCCCAGCCCACTCACTGCTCTCTCTGTTTGCTCCCCACCCTCTCCTCTCCTCACCCACCCCCTCTGCCCTGCCTTTTCCTCCCTCCTCTGTTCTCTCTTTCTCCCCCTCTCCCCCTCCGGCCTCTCCTGTTGTCCATCCCCAATCTCACCCCTTCCTTTTCACCCTCCACCATCTCCTCCCACCTGCCCTCCATCCTCTCCTTTGGTTCTCCTTTCCAACCCTCTCCTCTCTGGCCCTCTTTGCCCCCTTGGCTCTGTCCTGCCTTCTCTCTCCCTCCCCACCTTTCTCTTGTCCCTCCCTCCCCGGCCCCCTCTGCTGCCCCCTCTGCTGCCCTCCCCCGTCCCCATCCTCTCCTCCCCCCCCACACCCCCTGCCCCCAGGCGCTGCACAAGAAGCACAGGGAGTGTGAGAGCCCCGAGGTGGACGAGGTGTTTGCCCTGACCCCCCAGACGGAGGAGAAATATAAAAAGATAGACGAGGAGTTTGATAAAATGATGCAGAGTTATAGACTGGCCGTGAGTAGCCGCATGGAGAGCTGGGGGAGCCTTCCCCCCATGCATGGTGTGGCTTCGCAGCCCCCAGTCCCCTCCCCCAATCAGGAGTAAGGAGCGGTCACTGCAGTTCTTGGTGTCGTGGAGCTTCTGAGCTGGAAGGGGCCTTAGGGAGCTTATCCTCCAAGCCCTCGTTTTGCTGAGAAGGAAGCCTGGCCTGTGGCAGAGTGGGCTGGGCCAGACTGGCCTGTGAGGAGCTTTGGTTGTGGCTCCAAATCTCCACTGACTGACGGGGTGACTTTGGGCCCGTCCCTTGTGCTCTGGTCTCAGCTTCCTCTTCACAATGAAGAGGTTGGACGGGATGTCCCAAAGGTCTCTCTCT
Source organism: Sarcophilus harrisii (assembly GCF_902635505.1). Classification (NCBI taxonomy): domain Eukaryota; kingdom Metazoa; phylum Chordata; class Mammalia; order Dasyuromorphia; family Dasyuridae; genus Sarcophilus; species Sarcophilus harrisii. The sequence continues at coordinate 358,739,013 of NC_045429.1, read as the reverse complement.
GGCTTCCAAATTCTGTGGTTTTACAAAACTGAGGCCTAGGGTGGTCACAGGGCTTGACCAGGATGCCATAGGGACCTGCCTTTTAGTATCGGCCCTTGAGAAGGGGCTTTGTTAGAAGTCTCTGCTCTCAGATGATGGTCAGTCATTACTGGCCGTAAATGATACCAAGAGGCCCACCTTAGGAAGAGTTTGGGTGGGAGAGTATTGGCCCTAGGGCTGGAAGGATGGAAATCAGAACCTCAGGGGAAAAACCTCTTTGTTACCAGTTCCCTGGGCAGGGAAGTCCTAAAATCTTTCTGTGGGGTCTCCTCGGATACGGAGACCTTTCCCACAGCTGTATGCTCAGCGTCTGTGGGGCCTAGAGTGGGACCGAGGGGGATGAAGGGAAGACTGGTGATGAACTGACTGTGCACAGCAAGAATGTCAGTAAGGCGGGGAGAAGTGCTTCCCCTTCCACCACCCAGTCCCAGTTGGTAACAGCTCTGCGTGTGTGAGTTTGGATCTCAACTTGGGATTCCTAACCAACTTCCTGTGTGTCCTGCCTGGCTGGGGGCCTGACCCACCTCAGCTCCTGGGCCCTGAGCTCAGGCTCCCATTAGAAGTCATTTTTCCTGGCTAGGCCTAGGGCTCAGATCCAGGCATCGTTATCTGCCACTGTCCGCCCCACCCCACCCCAGCCCCCAAATCTAGTGTCACTCTTGCTCTGGTGGATTTAGCTAGGAGAACCTTCACCAACATCGACATCCTCAGAGGGGCCCTCTGGGCAGATGGGCCTCCTTTCTAACACCCAACTCCCCTCCCTTTCTCTATCCAGTCTGCAGTCCCAGCCCCAAATTTCGCCATGCCAGTCACGGTGCCTGTGTCCAATCAGAACTCACTTCAGTTCAGCAACCCTGGGGGTTCCCTGGTGACCCCGTCACTGGTTACGTCATCCCTCACAGACCCGAGGCTCCTGTCCCCCCAGCAGCCAGCCCTGCAGAGGAACAGCGTATCACCGGGGCTGCCCCAGCGGCCAGCCAGTGCTGGTGAGTATAGGGCCTCTCCTTTCTGCCCTTTTGTCATCTCTAACTCCTTCCCCACTATAGACTCACTGACGGTACCAGACAAACACGGCTTTATCACTCACCCCTGTCCCTCTACGTCTGTAAATGCCCTCTGACACGCCTTCCTCCTTGATTTCCTATCCTGGCTCTCCTCCCCTTCTCAGGCCTGTTTCATATTGTGTGGTCTAAAGAGGCTTCCCCTGCCCCCACGCCTTCCAGGGTCTCTTCCTCCCAGCATGGTGGTTCAGAGCGATGACCTGCTGAACCGTCTGCCCTGGCTCCTTGGTTGCTGTTTGCCCCATCTTGTTGTTTCCTGGCCGGGCTGGGGGTTGGGGAGTAGAAGTCCCATTGGATGAGGTGGAGTTAAAAATTACTGATTCTGTCCTGTCTTTTCTTTCGTCTGGAGCCTTCATCAAGCAAGCAAGCACATTCGCTTTCTACCTCAAGCCTTGAGAATTTCTCGTCCCCTTATATTTCTGTTCTTTTCCTAGGGGCCATGCTGGGAGGAGACCTCAATAGTGCTAATGGAGCCTGTCCCAGCCCTGTTGGTGAGTCTCTCTGCCCAGAATTAAGTCTGTGGAGTCAGGAACGATTTCTTTTAGAGAAGAATAGAACTGAAGGGGAGGGACAGGTACTTAGAGAGAGAAAAGCTTCAAGATGGGAGAAGGAGCTGAGGGCTGAGCTGGACAGCTGGGGTCCTGGGGGCAGGGGCCAGTGGAGGCTGGGATGGGGGCATCCTCAGAGCCTGGATCTGCCATCATTTCTAGGCAGTCTCAGTTCTGGAGTCTGGACAGTCTTGGCTTGAGATGTTACCTCAGATACTGAGTGCTCTAGGACCGGGCAATTCGCTTACCTAGTCCGGATCTTGTTTTCCATATCTGTAAAATGGGGATGATAGTATTACTGATAGAGCCTCATGGAGTGATTATAGCAAACAGAGGAGCTAATGTGAGCCAAAGGGCCCTTAAATACTACATAAATGTCAGCTATGATAATAACAGTAATAATAAGTCATTATTATTGTTAGTGAGGGGATTGGATTAGATGATGTCTGAGGTCCTCTCCAACTTTCAAATGGTATAATCTGTCTTTAGGGAATTTGGGGAAACCAAGTAGAAAAAAAGGTAAAGGAGAAGATAGTTATCATTATACACAACCCTAAACACACACATTTCTCACCTCTATAATGACCCACTTAACTTTTTTGTTTTCTCTCCTCTACCCTGAAGCTGTTTTGGAGCTGAGATTAGGGAAATGTGGAGAAATCTTGGGGCTGGAGATTTGGAGGGACTCACTGAAAAAGGATTGGAAGGATGGGGTAGATATGAGCAAGTAAACAGATTCGCTCCCTCTATCTTTTTGTCTCTGTCTCTCTGCTTCTTTTGTAGTTTCCATCTTTCTCAGTCTCTGTCATCTCTTTTTTTCTCTATTCCTTGATTTCTCTCTGTGTCTCAGAGACATACACAAATATAGGCAGGTCACACTGGCAAGCTAGTTCCTATTGACATACCGACTAGTAGAGAGAAAAAGGAGGGGAGCATACATCTCTCCCAGACAGGTACATAGACCTCACAAACTCGGAGGTGTCTCCAACCACACTCACAGGTGTATCCCAGTGATCAGTCCCACTGAACACGAGGAGACATGTTTGGAAGATATAGAGGGAAGTCTTACCCTCCCCCACACCATCTCCATCAGCTGTCAGCCTCGTCTAGCTCTGTGACTGTGACTACGAATGTCACCATTGACGTCACCTCCACATTCCTGTCATTCCCAGAGCCTCTATGAGAATTGGGCTAGAGGCAGCTGGAGAGACCCAGGGCTAGGCAGAGAGATAGCGTTCCCCAGGGCAGGAGTGATCAATGCCCCTGCTGTTATCCCAGAATCCCTTAGTTAGCCCTGAAACCCTCCCCCTCTCAGGTGCACCCCTTGGGGGCTTAAGAGAACAGCCAAGTCTTTGAGGACTGATGGGCTTCTAGCCTGAGTACAGTCACCAGGCTAAGCAAAGCCTCGGAATAGTGTCTGCCCCATATGTTGGTGGCAGCAGTCACCAGCTCCACAAAACCCCACAGCTACACAGATACGTGGTCCTTGCCCCCAAGGACATGGGGGACGCTGGTTTTTCCCAGAAGGGCCAGTGCTGGCCGGAGACAATCAGGAACGACCAAGAAGGACCTCTCAGTGGCCAGAGCATAACAGTTACTGTTATCTGACCCCTGCCAAGTCATCCCGTTCTGTGGGCCTTTGTTTCCTCCACTGTAAAAGAGAGCGTGGGACACTCAGGTCCCTTCTGGCTCTGACATTCTGTACTCCTCAGTGACCCCAATCCCTGGCCCTACCTCTTCCTAGCACCTCCACCTGGTGGCTCCAGGGCCTGTTCTCCTTCCCCCAGTCACCCCCAGCACGGATGGTGACGTCGACTTGGAGGGGAGCTGGCCAAGTGGTGGGCCCGTGGCAGAGGGAAGTCTACTCCATCTACCTTGAGGCCCAGCTCCACGAGAGCAAAGAGACTGATGCTGCAGGGGAAGGGGACGGAGGCGAGACTGCTAGAAGGCCTCCTGGACTAGTGTGAGCTGGCCTGAGGGGTGACAGCAGAAGCCGGAAAGAAGCAGTGGCCTCTTCCCCTCCCCTCTGCCTGCCCCAGCAAATTTCATCATTCCTCCCCACCCCTTGTGGCAGGAGCATGAATAATATGATAGCTGATGTTTATGTAGCTTTTAAAAACAGTTTACAAAGCCCTTTACATACATTAATTTTTTTAATCCTCATAATATGTCTATGAACTATATTTTATTATCCCCACTCTACAGATGAATACCTTGAGTTCCAATAAGGTTAAGTTACTATGGTCATACCCCTTGGTGAGCAACAGAACTGGGAGATTTAAAGCCAGGTCTCCTGGCTCCCACTAGGATTCTTGTATCCCTTCACAGATTTCTCTTGTGGGAGCCACAGGGTTATGGAAATGGAGATGGGATTGTTCTTCCCTTCTTCCCTCTGTCTATCTTCCCAAGGCTAAGAAAGGTCCAGGAAAGGGCTCAGAGCCTTAAGGATGGATGATGCCCTTTTTGGGGCATGAGTAGCAAGTTGGCCAGACTGGGGTTCCTGTGGCTGGAGTAAACATCCATACTTCTCTCACCCTTTGCATCTTTCCCTTCACTAGGGAACGGCTATGTCAGTGCCCGGGCCTCCCCTGGCCTCCTCCCTGTCGCCAATGGCAACAGTCTGAACAAAGTCATCCCAGCCAAGTCTCCACCCCCACCCACCCACAGTGCCCAGCTTGGGGCCCCCAGCAGAAAGCCGGACCTTCGAGTCATCACGTCCCAGGGTGGGAAGGGGTTAATGCATCATTTGGTGAGTTGGACTTGGAGTGAGATGTTGGGGATGAGAGGGAAGGTACGGAAGAAAGTGCTGTCCTCCGTGGGAGGGAGGGAGGTCAGGCAGGAGCCGGGATTTCTGAGGGAGTGAGGACTTCCTCTTGGTCCCTGCCACTCAAGTAGAGACACAGGCAAGGATGCTTTCTCAGCATCCGGCTGTTCAAAGTAGCCTCGGGCGCAGCAAATGGGAGGGGAGAGACAGAGGGATGCTGCCGGACGTGGATAGGAGGAGGAAGATGGAGCGGAGGGGCGGCCGGGCCTAGCCTTGGGCAGATTTCCAGATAGGCAGAGAGGGAAGGAAGAGAGGTGTCTCTGACAGCAGGTACAGGGGAGGGAGGAGAGCCTGAGTGTCCACAGGGCCTGAGGAAGAGGGGGTAGCAAAAGAGCAGTGAGCAGAGACTGAAATAGCCCTGTTGGTTTTATTTCTGCTCCCAGACTGAGGACCATTTAGATCTGGTAAGTTCTGGCTGTGTGTGGGCCCTGGACGGTGCCTATGACTTTATACTACCAGTCTGACTGGGTGCATACTGACCCCTGAACCTCAAGCATGGAGTGTGTTTGTGCATGTGCACCCTGGGGCTTCTGGGAACGTGTGTCCGTGTGTGTGGGAGTGAGCTGCGCATGTGTCTGGACATGCCTACATGTTGGCTCTAAGGGCCCACTGTCCATCTCACTTGGTGCTCAGAACGAGGCACCCGAGGCAGAGTCCGTGCCCTTGGGAGCACACGGTGTCGCGGCGAGGGCCGGGCATGCGAGCTCCGTGTGCATGTGTGTGCGCGTGTCCTCGTTGGGGAGGCGGGCTGTGTTTGTACCTGTTTACCTCTGTGTGACCTGCTTTCTACTGTGAGGAAATGTGTCTATTTCTGTGAATTTCCCCGTGGGGTGTCTGTGAAAACCCTCCCCCCGAGGGCCTGGAGCAGGCCGTTCCAGCGGATAGACTCTGCCCCACTCACCTTGCCCCCTCTCCAGCAAACCGCATGTCCTCGTAGGGGAATGGCGGGGGGGAAGGGGGGAGCCTGGGGAGACGGGGCCACGAGCAGAGGAGTGCAGCCGCCTGAGCCCTCCTCCCCCATCCTGGGCACACACACACAGAGGCAGTGACACACATGTCCACAGACACACACACAGCTTCTGTCGCAGCCAGGAGTAGGCCAGGGGCTGCTGACTCCTCCCTCCTTTCCTTCCTCCTTCCTTCCTCCCTCCCTTCCTCCTTCCCTCCCTCCCTAGCTCCTGACTCGGGGCCAGAGGAGGCTGGAAAAGGCAGGCAGGCTTTGGCGGCGACACGGCGGCAGTTTCGGCCTCAGCGTGGAGTTGGAATAAACAAGTGACTCAGCGGCAGATGGAGCCGACAGCCCCGTACTTGGGGACACACACACACACTCACACACTCACGCGGGTGCGCGCACACACCCAGAACCACATGCCCCCCTCAGCAGTTCCACACCCTCTTCCCTCACAGAACCCTAGCCTCCTTCTGTCAAGGTGTAAGTCGCAGTGCGAAGGAGAAAGGGGGCACCTCAGGAGGGCTGGACAAGCCGGAATGAGACATTCCTTGAATCTGATTTCTGGGGTGGGGGCTGAGGAGGTAGTGAGAGACGAGCAATCTTGCAGCCAGAAGCCCCACGTTGTCACTTTGAGTCTGTGTCTCTGAGTGTGGATGTGTCTCTGTTTCTGTGTGTGAGACATGCTATGTGTAGCCCTCCCTCAAACTGACCGATGATCCTCAGCCATGTGGGTGGCCCTGCCTCTGTGGACCTGGATGGGGGGAGGGGGCAGCATGGGCAGTGGAAAGAACCTGAGGTTTGGAGTCCAAAAAGCTGAATTTGAATTCCTGTGATTCTGACACTTGATAGCTCTGGGGCCAGGGCCTGAGTTTTCCTTTGTAAAATAAATGGGGAAGGGCTAGGACTAGATTTCTGGGGTTCCTTTCGACCCTGGTCCCCCCACAGGACCTGATACTGACTTGATGATGGGGGGAGGCATGGGTTAGGAGACCAGGGCCCATCATCCCGCCTTCCTGCTAATAGCCCTTTTTTTCTCACAGAACAATGCCCAGCGTCTTGGGGTCTCCCAGTCCACCCACTCACTCACCACTCCTGTGGTCTCTGTGGCAACACCCAGTTTACTCAGCCAAGGGCTTCCCTTCTCCTCCATGCCCACCGCCTACAACACAGGTGAGTGTGATCTGTAGAAGGGAGCACAGGGCCTGGAAGCTCCTTTCAGGAAGGGGGACAGGATGATGGAAACCTTGGACAAAGAGAAGGGAAAAGAAGCCTGTTCCCTGTCCTTAGAGAGTTTTGGGCCTGATGAGGGAAATGAGCCACAAACAAAAATGGATGATCCAAGTGAACAGAGCTCTTGCCATCAAAGCTGAGACATTAGGGTTGGCAGCATTGAGTGAGTAGGCGAAGGAACTTCCCTGGGGAGTGTGGAGAAGGGCTGGAGTGGAGCAGAGCAATGGGGCAGGGCCAGGCGCGAGGCCTGGGCAGGGCTGGGGGCAGGTTTATCCGGTTTCCTTGGGAAGTGCAGGCCACGAGGTCAGGGAAGATGATGGGAGTAAGATTGGGAGGGAGGGAGGGAGGGAGGGGTGACTGGAGGCCTGGAGGCCCCAAGGATGCCGGTAGAGGCCTCTGGATGGAATTACGAATTAGGCAGATACACCCTGCCTCCAGGACTGTGCTAGCCCCTGCTCTCCCAGTGCCCACATATGAGAAGAGATTGTAAACTCCATCTACCATCCTCTCACCCAGGGCTTGTTGTTTTTCCCTCTGGTGCATACATCTTGGAAGGAAAAGATCTAGAGTTTATCCCAGCAGACTGAAGGTAGTTAGCAAATCAGAACAAATTAGAAATGGCTCCGTCCCCGCTACTCTTATGCCCACATGGGGCTGTCCAGGCTCTGCCTGAGAAGGAACGCTGGACCAGATGGCCTGTAACCTTGTCCTCCCCAGCTCGCTAATCTTCTCTGTGACCCAGCCCCCAGGAGGCTTTTGAACCTCTGCAGAAGGACTGAGAGGGGCCCCGCTCCCTTCTGAGGTAACCTCTCTGCCTTCAGGTGTTCTGACAAGAAGGCTCTGGCTTTTCTGCCACTTGGACCCATTGCTCTGTTCCCTGACCAAACTGAATCAAGCTAGAATCCCTCTCTTACTCCAGAACCTTCAGTCACTAGAAGTCAATTATCATGGCCCTTCTAAGTCCTCTCCTCTCAAAGCTAAACATCCCCTATTTGAAGTGAGCTTCATTTGGCAGGATCTCAAAGTTCCTCACTCTTTTGGTTGTCCTCCTCTAAACACTTCACTTTATCAGTGTTAGGGAAGCATTGAGGTGATGCAGGGATTAGAGTGCTGGGCCTGGCATCTGGAAGACCTGAATTCAAATTTGTCCCATTCATTTATCAGCTGTGGGACCCTGAGAAAATCACTTCCCCTGTTTATCTCAGTTTCCTCATCTGTAAAATGGGAAATGTATAATAGCACTTAGCTCAGGGCTTAGCACTTAGGGCTGCTGTAAAGATCAAATGAGATATTTGCAAAGTGCTTAGCACAGTGCCTGGCTCATAGTAGGCATGATATAAATCCACCCCCTTCCTGAAAATGTTGTGCCCAGAACTGAACACGGTATTCCAAAAGTGGTCTGACCCAGTTACAGCAAAATAGGACCATTGCTTCTCTCAAGATGAACATTATCCCTCATATAATCAAGTCTGAGATGACATCAGCTTCCTTGCCTGCGCCATAACTGTTGTCTCCTCATACTTCCCTTCTCTTGTACTTCTGGAATGGATTTTTTTAAACCCAATATTGGATTTTACATCCCTCCCTGCTATTTTATGAGATTCAGCCCAGGGCTCAAGTTGGGGTGGGGAGGGGAAAATCAGCATTTCCACAAATGCCAGCCCAGCCTACTTTTTTTTTTTTAATGTCTTGGGTTGTAAGAGTGATTTTTATAGTTTTGATGGTTTAAAACAAACAAAAAAATTAAAAAAAAGGAAAGAAAAAGAAAAAAAGATGTAAACGAAAACTGGAGGCCATAGAATTTAGCCATAAGGCCTGTTTGCCAACCCCAGCTTTAGCCTGTCAAGATCGCAGTAAACACTGAGTGCTCTGTATGGTAAAAGGGAAAAAAAGGTACTTTATTATAATAAGATCCCAGGAAGCATAAAATAACCTTAAATAATGCCTTCCTCTAATACAGACACCCTCTGTTAAGGTTTCTCTATGTAAGCCAGTCTGGCCCATGTTCACATTCAGACCTGGGAGGATAGGGCTCAGAGGCAGAGAGTTGAATAAGTTGGAGACTAAATCCTCTTATTATGATTGTTTGGAGGGAGGAAGGGGGAAAGAACAAAAGACAGAGAGAGACAGAGACACACAGAAAATGAGCATATGTGTGTATGTTGCTCTCTAGATCCCCTCCAGCTCACTGGTGCCACTGGGCAGCAGCAGCTCGGTGCTGCTGGATACTAGCTCAGCTGTTAGTGCTTGTATTTCAAAAGCCGTTACAAAGTGACATGAGCCTTTGCTTTTCCACTGGACGCATTGCCAAAATCTTAAAAGGGCAAGAGGCTTCATAGACTGATTAGTTTTTCTTTGCATCACTGCCCACCTCCCACCCCCCATGATGCCTTAGGCCAGGGGTCTTCAAACTATGGCCCTCGGGCCTAATTCAGCAGCTGAGGACATTTATCCCCCCTCCCCCAGGGCTATGAAGTTTCTTTATTTAAAGGCCCACAAAACAAAGTTTTTGTTTTTACTATAGTCCGGCCCTCCAACAGTCTGAAGGACAGTGAACTGGCTCCCTATTTAAAAAGTTTAAGGACCCCTGCCTTAGGCCATGGGCACTTTACTTTGCCTTGGCATCCCCAGCACCTAGCACTATGCGTGGTTTACAGAATGCTCTTAATGTTTATTAAGTATATGGCAACCACAGGGCTCTAGACTTCAAAGTCATCCATGTGATTTGCTTCATAGGCTAATTCATAAAACTGGAGCAATGTTCTCTTTCTGGGGAGGCCATGAAGTGATTGAAAAAGTCCTTCCTTTTGCAGATGAAGGCACTGATGCAAAAAAGCAAAACACCAACAGTTTGGTGTAGTGATCAGAACCCTGGTCTAAAAAGTGGGACATCTGGGGTCACTTTCTGTTCTTATTCCTGCTCCCAAATCCCTGTATACTAGCATCTCTCTGTGGCTCAGTTTCTTCCTTTGTCAGATAAGAGGACCCGGGATCTTTAAGGCCGCCTGCAGTGTTCCTGTTCTGTGATTCATCCCAGCTGGTGTTGGAGCCCTATTTTCCTCAGCCTACTCTAGGACTTTTCACTGTTCTTACAAGCTTGGAAGTATTAATGATTGGCCCCTAATTTATTTATCTGGTCATTCTAGATTTTCCTCTCTTGGGATTTACTTTAGAGTAAAGAGATGGCAATAGGGGCTAGACTTGTGATTTCACTGAGGATGAAACTCCCTCTGCTGATGCAGATCACATAGCTTGCTTTGGAGATAGGACTTGAACCCAGGTCTTCCTGGCTTTCTATACTGAGATACTAGTCTTTTATCCAGACTCTGGACATAAGATCTCTATTTGTCTTAGTCTTTTGTTTTCCTTCATGGAAGATGTAACCAAATATTGAGTGGTTCTAACATACAGGAAAGAGTTTTATCAAATTCATTCAACTATTGCTTCTCATTCTGTTATGAAGAATAATGTGTAGACATAAATAGCAAGCACCTAAGCTTTCTCCCCAAGTCCCTGCTGAGGGATGAAAAATTCACACGCATCTAAATAGAAAGGGAACAGTTGTGATATCCTTAAGACAATTCAAGTTAAAGACTAGATAAAACTAACTGATAGCAGAAGTATAAATAAAGTTTCATTGAATTTGCTAAGAGTTGTTTCCCCTTTATAGACATTGATCCATATTCAGGTTCTAGCCTGACGTCTTGCCTAAATTCTGAGTCACACATCTCATTTTAGCCGTATAGAACTTCTGGGAATAACAGATCTAAACTAACTAAGACACTGCTTTTTGGGCCTCCCCAGAAAAAGAACTTTGCTCCCAGTTTTATATATTGGCCTATGAAGCAAATCACATGAATGATCCTTTGAAGCCAAGAGTTCTGTGGCTGCTATTCACCTAATAAACATTCATTAAGCGTGTTCTGTATATCACACACGGTGCTAGGTGCTGGGGATGCCAAGGCAAAGTGAAAGTTACCTGTGCCCTTGGGGGGTCTCATGGAGGGGAGGGACCCAAAACAAAAACTGATTGGTTTGTACATGAGCACAATCTATCATTGTGTATGATCAGGAGGCAGTAGTGAGGAAATTGAGCCCTGAAGGATTCTAAGGGGCAGAGGTGAGGAAGGTGTGACTTCATGCCAAGAAGGAGGCCTTGGCAGGTGAGGGTGGTTGTAGTACTATTGGATAGAAGGAGGCTGATGTAAGAGGTATTGTGGAGTTAGAAGAGAGAGGACATGGCGCCTGGCAGAATAATTCAAGGTTGGGGTGGAAGAAAGAAAGAAGATGACTCCAAAATGGTGACTCTGGGTGATTGAGAGGAATAGGGAAGATTAGATGAGGGATGAGTTTAGGGAGAGAGGTAGTGGATTCTCTTTCCAGCATGTTGAGTTTGATATATCTAAAGGACATCCTGGTGGAGATACATATCTTACTAAGTAATTAACTTTTATTGTTTGTAAGAATGAAAAATGCCCAAATCTTCTGGCCAATATGAAGGTTGTCTGGCTAATGTTAACATGAGCCAGATTATGGACATTGATCATTTGTATGGTATAGTATAAAGCAGTGTTTCTCAAACTTTGCTGATAAAGATATCTTTACATTCCCAGACATCATTAAGGATTTACACACACACACACACACACACACACACACTCATCAAAGAGCTTTTATTTATATGGGAGCAAATTTTGAAAACCCCTGGTGTTGAGAGTGCTACGCTTGGGAATCAGGAGACTTTTGTTGATCCTTTCCCTACCCCTGACGACCACACACACAGACACACTTATTGGCTTTTCAGCCTTGAACAATATCCTTACCTTGGACATTACCTCAATCAGTTCGAATCAGTTTAACAAGCATTTACCATGTACCTACTGGGCAAAAGCAGTGTGAATAGGGAGAGTGAACCTCCTTTGCCTTCATGAAGATCATATAGTCTGTTTATTGAACAATCCTGTGAGGTGGCTGGAAATGAAATCTTCCCTCTTGTACATAGCCAGCTGTGTGGTGGTAGTCACCTTTCTGAATCTTAGTTTCTGCAGGGGTAAAATGAAAATAAAGATATTTGCACTGCTTACCTTTCAGGGTTGTTGGGAGGGACCAATTAAAATGCCTTTGTAAGGCTTATATAGAAATGTAAGTTGCTGCTACTACAACTCCTGCTGCTATTGAGATCCCAACCATTTGTCAAGTTGGGTGTTTGCAAGGGCAAGGTGGGGAGGGAAGAGATCCCTCGCTGTTAGAGATGTGCCTTCCCACTTATTCGTTGCATTGGCAACTTTGAGGAGAACTGGGGATGTTGCCACGGGAAGGATTGGTGAGCCAAGGAGGAAGGCCCGCAGTCTAGATGTAGCTACCCATAGCTTTGACCATAGGCTCCTTTTCTCCCAGAAGCCCCCTGGAGATGCGGCCAGCCCCCGAGGGGAGTTTTTCACCTCTTTCCGGAGGTGTGGCTCATCCCTGCTTCCTATGGCTCCCCCCTCTAGCCCTCACCCTGGGGTCCCTGCTTGCCCCCTCCCCTTGGCCACCAGGTGTGGCTCTCACTGCTCTCTTCTTCCATAGATTATCAGCTGACCAGCGCAGAGCTCTCTTCCCTCCCGGCTTTCAGCTCAACTGGGGGACTGTCGCTAGGCAACGTCACTGCCTGGCAACAGCAACAACAGCCACAGCCACCCCAGCAACAGCCCCAGCCGCCACAGCAGCCGCCACCGCCGCCGCAGCCCCAGCCCCAACAGCAGCAGCCGCCGCCGCAGCAGCAGCAGCAACAGTCCCACCTGGTCCCTGTGTCTCTCAGCAACCTAATGTGAGTCTCATTCTTTGTGGGGCTTGGCAGGGGTGGGGACCACCCCGGGGCCCATAGCTATCCTCAAAGACAGACTCCCCAGCTATAGAAAAAGACCTGGTGGAAAGAAAACTAATCTGTGTTTACTTTTTCTCCCTACCTGACCCTGCTCCCAACTCTGTCTCTCCTGTCTATGCCCCCATTCTTTTCTAACTCTCTTCTCTCAACCTCTTCCTCTTTCTGTGTTCCTCATCCCTTTGTGTCTCTCCCTTCCCTTCCTCCGGCCCTCAGCCCGGGCAGTCCCCTGCCTCATGTTGCTGCAGCCCTCACCGTCACCACCCACCCCCACATCAGCATCAAGTCAGAGCCGGTGTCCCCGAGCAGAGAGCGCAGCCCAGCACCACCAGCCCCTGCCCCCTTCCCGGCCCCTGCTCGGCCTGAGCCTGGGGATGGCCTCAGCAGCCCTGCCAGTGCATCCTATGAAGCTGGGGAGCGGGATGACGGGAGGGGTGACTTCGGGCCTACCTTGGGGCTGCTCCGTCCAGCCCCAGAGCCCGACACTGAGAGCTCAGCGGTGAAGCGGATGCGGCTGGATACCTGGGTAACGTGACCTCTTCCCTTTCATCTGGGCAGTCCTCCCAACATTCTAACCTCCTCCCTCCCATTGCAGTGTTAGCCCATTCCCTTCTGTCACATCAGGGACCTCATTGGTTTTGTTTTTTGTCCCTGTCTTTTATTTCCCTTTGAAAGTTCTTCTTGAAACCTAGCTTCCATCTGTTCCTCTCACTGAAGCATAGCTCCTTCTCCATCATCTTGCTTGCCCCACCCCCTCCCCCACGTGTGTTAAATTCATCTCCTTCCCCTCCTTCCCAGAAAGCTCTTGTCTAACCTCCATGCCTTGGAGCTGACCTCCACAAGAGGCATGGTCACATCCAGGAGTAAGGGTGGGGACTTGGGAAAGGGGTGCTTCCAGACCCAGCACTCCCTTATACCTGCCTTCTACATCTCCTCTCTCTACAGACATTAAAGTGATGAATCTCCCCCTCTATCAACCTCCCTCTTGAAGAGTTGACAATCTCACCGCCCCTCCCAGTCCCGGGCTCCTCCCCGCTCGACCCCTAGTCCCTTTCTCGTGCTCCGTGTCCTGTTGACGGTTACATTTGTGTATAATTATTATTATTATTATTATTATATTATTATTATTATTTTTTTAATTTGAACTCTTGCTTCTGGGAGGGGGAAGCATCCCCTTCTCTTTCTTCTCCCCTCTGTTTTCATGGGGGGGAAACACTCTTTTTTGGGGGGGATAATTTGCACGTTGTACACATATGCTGCAGGGGGGGAGGGGGGACCCCAAAAAGACTTTGGGATGGGGCAGAAGCCGAGCCCTGCATGTGGAAACCTCCCTTCACCCTCATCCCCAAGAGAGAGGAAGTAACCAAAAAAAAAAAAAAAAAAAACCCATAAAATGGACTTTGAATCCCCAGAGCCTAGTTTGGACCTGGGGGATGTGGGCTGGATACCTGGGTCAACACTGTTGTGCTCGTGCTGCAGGGCCTCAGGAGGGCTGACTGGAGTTGGGGTTAAAATCCCCATGGGTCTCTTGTCTCTCCAGTGCTATTCACATGTTCCTAGGCTGTTTAGGTATGGAGTGAGTGCTCGGGCCTGGAACTCCAAAATAATCCCCCTCCTTCGCTGATCCACGTGGAAGCTGCACTCTCCAAAACTAAGGGGCAGGAGGCAGAGTTGCAATTGTAGTGTTGAGGACCTCAGGCCTTGGCATCCAGTAGAAGCTATGTTCTCTTGTGCTGGGAAGTCTGAGGTGGGGTGGGGGAGGAAGGGTGGAGAGGGACACCTCCCTCGCCCAGGACTTGGAGGAGCTTCAGAGTTTCTCCCTTTACAGATGGAAGAGAGTAGGGATGGGAGAGGGGCCCACCTCACAGCAGAGTGTGTAGGGAGTAGAGATGTGGGGTACCCCCTTCTTAGGCATTAGAGGGGCATCCTGGTGGTGGTGAGAGAGGAGGGCCTCCTTTTCCCTCCTCTGGGTTTTTCTTCTAAAATATACAGTGCAATAGCATCCCTTTCCTCACCTACCCCTTTCACTTTGACTCCCTAATTCCCAATCCTATCTTTCTGCCCTTGGTGCTGGCCTTTCAAATTAAGCCTCAACCCGGAGGGGGGCAGTGCCAGTCTTACTTATGCTGGTAGAACCTGGGAAAGAAACTGAGGATGGCGAGCACATACTGTGCCTCCTCCTCCTTCACCTGGACCCTAATCCTAACGGGCCTGGACCAGCCTAGTGGAAGTCTGCACGGGGGTTTCTTGAAGAACCTGGGCACTATGGCTAACAGGGTGGAGGGGGAGTCCATTAAGGTCAGGGAGGATCAGAATACCCTTTTGTCACAGAGGTCATGGAAAGGGGAAGGGAACGCCCACTCCCTATCACACATACACACCAGAGGCACTGGCCCCAGGGGGAGCCCACGGTTTCCCAGAGCCAGGGAATGGGGTGGGGTGGAGTGAAGCTGCCGAGCCTCAAGCCTCACGCCCAGTGCTAGTTGTGTTCCGGGGTGGTCCGCTTCTTTAGCCTTGCTCCACCCCAGCTCGTTCCTCTCTCCCTAGCCCTGCCTCCCCTTCTCTTGATCCTCCCCATCTTCACCAGCTTGCTACCTCCTGTTCCCCACCACCATCACCACCTCCTCTCCTTCCCAGGCCCCCACCACCACACCCCATCTTTCCCTCGGCTACTGTAATTGTAAATAGCAACTTTGGAAATGTTGGCTATGTAACAGTCCAGGAAACTGTTTTTTTGTTGTATTGATATGAAATGAAATTCTATTTTTGTCAAAGTATATTGTAATAATAATGACTCTGAAACGGCCCGTAGTGTACAGATGAGATTGTTCTTCTTCTACTGTTGTTCTTGCCCTCCCCTTGCCCCACTTTTGCCCCTTTCATTTTCTCCCCAGATGTGTGCAGCTGGGGGGAGGGGGGCAGAGAGGGAGCCAAAGCCTGAGGCCCTTGGATCTTTGGCTGTATCTAAGATCATTACGGAGCTGGGAGGCATCCCCTAGCAGCCCCTACTTCTACACCTACTCACAGAGGTGGAGTGTGGGCAGTGGGAGGCCTGGGTTGTCTTCCCCCATCCTTTCAGACATCGATTCTTGGCTTGTGCTCCCAGTGCCCGAGGGCTAGGGACTTTGTCTTAGGTCTCTCAGTACAGTTGAAACATAGAGGCAGCAGAGGCCTAGTTCTCTAAGTGACCGTCTTTACGCAGCTCAGAGACCTAGTCGTGTGCAGTATTCTGAAACTTATCATGGGAGGGAGGGAACCTGAAGCAGAGTGTGTGTGTGTGTGTGTATGTGTGTCTGTGTGTCTGCACACCGCACGCCTGGGTGTCTGTGATGTGTGTGTGTGTGTGTGTGTGTGTGTGTGTGTGTGAAGTGACCAGCCGTCCAGCATTTCAGCTTCCTGATCTTCCCAACTTTGTTCTCCCAAAAGTCCTTCATAGACATATTTTCTCTTGCTGCATCCACCTCCCTTCTTTATCCACTCATTCATTTAGTAATTCAGTAAGCATTTATTAAGCACTTATGGCATACCAGATGCTGGGAAAGATACAAAGCTAAGATAAGACAAGATCCCTATCTTTATGGACCTCACATTCTCTCTGAGAATTGTCTTTACTTGCTAAATTAAAACATTATTTTTATATGTCCATTTTCAAGGGGGATTTTGCGGCTGGTCCCGCCTGGCTCTCCCATTTGGTCTTGTGTTTCCAACCTTGCCCACAATGGAATTGTATTACTCCAGCTAGACTGGACTCTTTCCTGTCTCCCAGCATGGGTTTTTCCTGGATTTTCCTACCTCTCTGTGTTCATCCCTATAATATGCTGTCCTCCCTCTAAGTCCTGCCTTTCCTTCAGATCCCAAATTCACGCAAACCTACCTCCTGAATAAGCCCCCTGTCTCAGTGAGCATTCCTTCTTTATTTCTCCAGAACAGTGGTTCTCAAACTTTTTGGTCTCAGAACTCTTTGAAATTAGTGGGGATTCCAAAGAACTTGTATGTGGCTTATTTCCATCCATATTTACACATTAAAGATTAAAACATCTTAGTATTAAGAATATTCCTTTGACCTCATGATCCCTCATAAGATGGTTTTAGGGGCCCTAGAAGTTCTCAGACCATACTTGGAGAACTGCTGGTCTACAGCATCTTGGCCTTCCACCATGCCCCTCTTCCCAACTAAGGGCAGGGACTGTCTTATTCATCTTTTTCTCCAGCCCTGCTCCCTCCTCCCCTTTACTCATAGCACAGTACCTTGCACACAGTAGTAGATGGTCAGTAACACTTGCAGGTGATTAATTCTCCCCTTCTTGGCCAGACTTACCTCCTATCTGGCTCCATCCAACTTTCCTTGGCTACACTAAATATCCCAGAGGAACCTTTCCCTAGCCCTCCTCTCTCTTTTTATGTGTGTGTGCTCCTAATAGTGTATAATGTTCATCAGGTTTGCCTCCTGTAATACAATGGGTAGAGGGTGTGTGTGTGTGTGTGTGTGTGTGTGTGTGTGTGTGAGAGAGATTTTATGTTTGGAGATTTTTTTTTTAAAGGGTGGGGAAAGAATGCTTATATGAGTGTGTCTGTTACATTTCTGCAGTTCAGTATCCCAAGATTTTATCATAGGGCTTTCCAACAAGACAAGTAACCCCCCTCAAAGCCTAGTCTTTCTTGGTGACTCCCTTTCCTATTCACTAGCCAAACTCATACTTCTTCCCGCCCCCTCCCCCTAGAACTGGGCATTTGCCAAAGCAACCACTGGAGACAGCCAACACCCCCTCACCTCCACCCTCCAATTTTTAGACAGCTATCAGGGATGATGGGTGAGAGGAATTTTCCCCCTCCCCAAACAACCCCTTCCCTTTACAACAGTGCACTAACTACAGCGGCAAGACTGATCCCCAATCCTAATCCTCCCCACCTTGGACAGAAAGGAAGCAATGCACTTCTCTTACTGTTTATTTATTTGTTTGGAAAGACAGAGATGATGTAAAAGTGTATCTAGAAATATCTATATCACTATATATTTTTAACTGACTCTTCAGGATCCCTTGAGGT
Organism: Sarcophilus harrisii; assembly: GCF_902635505.1. Lineage (NCBI taxonomy): Eukaryota > Metazoa > Chordata > Mammalia > Dasyuromorphia > Dasyuridae > Sarcophilus > Sarcophilus harrisii. The sequence goes on along the minus strand of NC_045429.1, from coordinate 358,721,450 downwards.
GGGTAGAGGGTGAATTTAGGGTTCCATGAATAGGGGGTGGAACCTGGAAATTCTTAGCTTTCCCTTCTGCTCCCCTTCCTTGAAACATTGGTAGGAGGGATAGGATTGGGTGGGGCTGGATTATTTTTAATGGAGAATCTGGATTCTCTTGTGTCCCTCCCCAACCCAGGTCTGAGGAAGTGGCGTGGAAAACTTAACTTGGTATTCCATCCTCTTCCTGACCCTACCCCCCAACTCCCAAACCTGACAATCACCCACTCCTCTATGGCTCTGACTGGGTCCTGGGGGCGGGGGGAGTCGAAAGTGTGTGGCTGTTGATTTGTTTTCAATATTTCTTTCCGTGCTGTATGGTGATGCTTTCTTGGTATTCTACACAATAAGAAAAGACAAAAAAGTCCTCAAGTTCTTATGAGTTTTGTTTGAAAACTCTTTCACTATATTTGTTGTAAAGAGGTTTACTATTAAAAGAAAAAATACACGTTTCTGATAACTTTGGTTTGGTTCATTGACTTATTTAGTTCCGTCGGATACTGGTCTTCCCTTCCAAAGCTACTAAGGGATAGCCCCTTATAGTCTGTTAGGCAGAGGGGCCATCACCCTACTAGGGAAAGGCAGAACATGGATGGCAAGAGAATATTTGGGTTGTTCAAAATGGGAGCTCCTGGACCAGAAGACCTGGGTTCAAATCCTGCTTCTGTCACTGTCAAGGTGACCTGTGGTAAGTTGTCTTCCTTTTGGCATCTCTGTTATTTCATCTGTAAATGGCAGGGGAGGAGGGTAACAGGAATTAGGGATCTCTTCTTCCTGTTTCTAATATTTTGGGCTTTTCTAGCAGCTAGAAGAAGAACTGGATCATACAAGAATATAAAAAATACTTCCTTGGATCAGAAGCCAGCTCAGGATTTTACTTCTGATTTAGAAAATCATAGTAGGTCCTTCAGCTACCTGATGCATTCTGGTGTCCCCTTAATAGGTGGTTTCATATCCTTATCCAGCTACTTATTTGTCAGTTCTCATGAGTAGTGAGTAGAACTGTAGGATACTTCTTGTAGGATAAAAGGAGATAGGAACATGTGGCACAGGCTTAAATAAGTTAGTGATGTTTGAATTGCACAAAAGGGACACCTGGAAACACTGGTGGAAAAGAGTCAAAAGGAAAAGCCAAGGCTATCAGAGAAGATGGGGAGCTTTCTGTACATGGGTAGCTTCCTGTAGGAACACCAAGTGGTACTGGGATAGACTTGGACCTCATAGTCCTTTGGTAAGAGAAAACATCTAACAAAATGCTCACGTTTTCCACAGGGATGGAGGATTGCATTCAGTTATTCAGTTAAAACCCAATCTGGTGGTTCTCCCAGTTTATTCCTTACGTTCTCAGGAAGGTGACCCCTAGTCAATCTTCAGTCTTTGTGGGAGAGCTAGTACCTGTTTTGTTACATACTGATGAAGGGACTCCAAAAGATAAGGAAAGGCAACTAAAAAATTAAGATTTTGAATTGAAGATTCATTAAGAATTGAAATCATAGAATTTGACATCTAGGATCTGAGACAGCATCCAGACTAACTTACCTAAGTCTTTTTCCCTATCTTTTCTATAAGAAATAAGCTTAATGGCATCAATGGCTCAAAGAGTACAGTTTGATAATATTAGGGGCACAGTTTGTAATTACTTTCCAGATTGACTAAATCAATTCACAGCTCATTTGATGGTGCATTGCTGCACCTGTCTTTCCTCAGTATCTCCAACATTTGTCATTTTCCCTTTCTGTCATCTTTGCCAGTCTGATGGGTGGGAAATAGAATCTTTCTCTAATCATTAGGGATTTAAAACATTTTTCATATGCCTATTGATAGATAGCTTGGATTTCTTTTGAAAACTGCTTATTCATATATGTCTAAGGGTCTCTTATCACATCTTTGGCATTTGGTCATCTAATCTTTGCTGTAATTAAAAATCCACCATTAGAGATACAAGATGTTTCTTTATAGATCTGTCCAAAACAAGAACTTTTTCCTTTTATTGAACCAAAATTTGTCTCTCGTTTTTGTCCTTTGGTCAACTCTCTCTGGATCTAAGCAGAAACAAGTCTAATTTCTCTTCCATATGGCAGTTCTTCAAAAACTTAAAAGACAACTGTAACATTCCCCTGTAGACTTCTCTTCAAGCCAAATAGCTCCCAATTTTTTCAAGTGATCCTTGTACGTTGTGGTTTTGAGTCTTTTCACCAGAGTATCCTCTTGTAGACATAGTCCACTTTGTCAATGTCCTGCATAATAAGTAATATCCAGAACTGAATATGGTATTCCAAATTTAGTCTGAATTTGTCAGAGAACAATGGGACTATCGTTTGTAGATCTCAACTCATCCATGCCTTATCATTTGGTGCAATTCACTTGTGTTCTTGTTAATGCAGTATAAAAATCATATTAGCTTTTTTTGGAGGATGCCATACTATTATTTGGATTCATGCTGAGCTTGTAGGGTTTTTTTTTTTTTTTTTTAAATAGTATGCTGCAATACAGTAGTAATAATTAACGATCATAACTATAGTTTGAATTTCCTTTTGAGATCTATAAAATGCTTTCCATGTTCTCATTTAATCATTACATCAACCCCCTGAAATAAGTATAGTTCTTCCATTTTGCAAATGAGGAAACAGTTCTTGAGTTAAGTGAGTTGCCTCCACAAGCTAATAAGCATCTAAGAAAGAATTCAAACCCAGCTCATTCTGACCCCATGTTCAATGCACTATTCATCCTGCCTTTCCAAAGTATGCTGAAATCCATGTATACTGTGTATATAATATTCTTCTGCGATCTGTGAGGCTAGAAATTCTATCAAAAAAAGAAATGAAGTCAATCTGGCATGACCTGCTCTTGATGAGCCAGTGCAGCTGTTTGTCATCATTATTTTCTAAATATTCCCAAACCATCTTTTTAATAATGCTAAGAATTAGTCAAGCTCAACAGCTCCTAGTTTTATAATATCCATCTTTTGCCACTTTGAACATTGGGTCAACATTTGCCCAATTCCAGTCCTGTGGCACCGCTTCCATTCTTGATTTTTCAAAGATCAGTGACAGTGACTTAACAATCACATCCAAGATTTTTTTCAGCACCTTGGATTATAGTTCTTTTTGACCTGGTGACTTGTATTTGTTGAAGTTAGCTAGGTACATCTCATCTCCTCATTTAGCTTGGCTTTTAATTTCCTGCTAAACATTTTTGTTCTGTATTTCCTAGTATTGACAAAGTAAAAATGTGGTAGATTTCTGCTTTCTTTCTGTCATCTGTTATAATCTCATCTACCCCAAGTAGTGGTTTTATCTTTTTTTAATCTTCTTTTTGCCCCAACATCTTCATTTTTTTTAAGTCAAAAAGCATTTACTTTTTTTCCTTAATAATAGCTTTTTATTTTCAAATTATATGCAGGTTTAAACATTTGCCCTTGCAAAATCTTGTGTTCCAAATTTTTCTCCCTCCCTTCTCCCTACTCTCCTTCCCTAGACAGCAAGTAATCCAATGTAGGTTAAACATGTGCAATTCTATACATATTTCCACATTTATCATGCTGCACAAGAAAAATCAGATCAAATAGGAAAAAAAAATGAGAAAGAATGCTATTTTGTGATCCACATTCAGTGCCCACAGTCCTCTTTTCTGGATGCAGATGGCTCTCTCTATCACAAGTCTATTGGAATTGGCCTAAATCATCTCATTCCAACATATCTTAAAAGGCCCTTTTGTGTTATCAGCATTCATTATAATGTTCAGTTCTTTTCTGGGCTTTACAAGTTAATGATATTATTATTCTTATAGAATTGTGCCAGTTATTTGTCTTTATCTTCAATTACCTGCCCTTTTTTCCCCCATCTTCTAAGTAACATCTTTTTAAATTTTATCGGTGTGTTTACACTAGTCTCTTTAAATTTTAGGTTCCTCCTTTTCTTTCTCATCGAATTTTTTTTTTTTTTAATCAATTCATTCTTAATCATATCCTCATCCCTTTCAAACTGACTTCCTCTATGGAATCTTAGACCACAGAGATCCTAACTGTCTTTTCTCTGAATTCTTTAAAATCAACTCTTCTAAAATCTAGAGTGTTTATCAGACTTAGTCTGACTTTTCCCTATCTATGATGTCGTCTTAAGATATTTTCCTTTTGTGGTTCCCATCACTTCTTCTTTGGCTCTCCTTGGTCAGAATGAGTTCCCTTTATCACTTCCTCCACTTTTTGATGAATTTAATTATCTAGACAAGTGCAGAATTTATTAAACTTAAAAAAAAAAAGAGTTCCAACAGATATATGGATAGTTGAAGCCACTCTTTACCACTTCTGTGCCAGCTTTGTAAGCTTCTTCTGGAATTCATCATTCATTCCTTTCTTGTGTCTGACTGGCATGTAGTATACTCCCACTACAAAACGACTTTTATTTCTCCTGCTGACTCTCACCTAGATGCTCTCAATCAATCCCTTCTCCCTAAATTGACCCATTTTTCACACAAGTGACATCACAATCTGAATGTTTGGTATAGAAATCTGAAGCCATCTGTTCAGATAGAAATCTGTTGCCTCTTTTTAGATATTTCTTTGAATTGCTTGGTTCTCTACTACTATTCTTTATATGTCTCACATACTACTACTTTCTTTGCTCTTTCTCCTTCGATCTCTTACATACTTTTGCAAACTGGGAGGAAATATGAAGGAGACAGAAAAATTCACCACATACACATCCTTTAGTTTTCATTGCCCTTCAGATCTATAATATTTCCTTTTATTGTGTCCCTGTTTGTCTATACTTTCTCTCTTACTAAACTAATTGAATCCCTACATGTTTTTCATTCACACAATAAGGCTAGATTTAATCCTTTATACCAGAGGGAGGAAAGGATTTCATAAAAGGTAACTTCTATCTCTCTTTGTTGAAACAGAGGCTAAAGAAAAGATGCAAGGGTTAAGGGAGGAATTCCCTAGCTGAGACTCTTCCTTCCTTAGTTGTAGTTCTTAAATCAAACTGTTAGAATTCCTCCTGGTTGTGTATTTGCTACAAATCTCAACAGGGTTCTTAGCACCTTAAAATGAGGTTTGACCATTAAGACTTCAGAACACATATGAAAGAATCAATGAATGACATATTAAGGGCTTACTATGTGCTAAACATTGGGGATGAAAAGAAAAAAGCAAGACTAGTTCCTCTTAAGAGCTCACTTTCTAATGGGGAAGACAACATATATGGGGAGTTGCAAATCAAATGGAAAAATCTTATGTCCTTAGAGTACAGTGACTAGTCCTACTGCTTTTATGTAATTTCCTTTGATAAGATCATATTTTTCATAAAATCATAGTTTCTGAATCACCTGACAGTGCCAAGGACTTTAGTGGCAAGAACTTTCCTTCCTAGGTCTTGAGTAGTTTGAGTAGCTGCAGGAGCTACTCTACATAAGAGTTGCTTCCCAACAACATCCAATGACTGTGGACATTAGTTTGAAAACATTGCTATTCCCAAGGCTCTTGGGTTCAGGGTACTGACCTGTCTCCATTAGAGATGTTGGGTGATGAAGATCAAAATGGTGGTGGTTTCATACAGTCTGCCTCCTCTCTCAGGATACACTGCTTCCTCAGGTAGATTAGCTTGCCAGCCCTGTGGGAGACAGTTGGTTATCAGGTAGTAGGAATGTCTGGTCATTTGCCCATTGGAGTTGTTTCCTTGGATGATGGTAGTTCTGGGCTGGAAGCAGGACTGGTAGTCTGGGGATTGCTGCCAACTAACTCCAAGGCCCCTTAGGCCTCCAAGGCCTAAAGGTGAACTTGACCCTTTCAGTGATAGCTGAGTTGTGGGTCGCAAGTGGATTTGGTGATTTATGAGACCCTATTATTGCTAAGGTTCTTGGGTTGAGGATCCCCAAACTGTTTCCATCAGAGTCTGAGGGGAGATCATGGTCAAAGTAGTGGTAATTTCAATTGCATGAGATATGCTGCTTCCCATCATCTCCTTGGGCCTCCTTACTGCTTAATGAGTTGACCAGTAGAGACTTCAAAGCACTGCATGAAACATGCTTCCCTGATTCTTGACTAAGAGATGGTGAACTATAGATGTGTAATAGAGGAATATAATTTCAAATAAAGCCAATATGTTAAGTTTATTTTTCTTGACTATACGCACTTGTTTAAAGGGATATATAATGATGGTAGAAGAGGCTGTCATTGGCAATTTGCCAGTAAAAAAGGGGGGAAGGTATATTAATAAAGCATTTTAAAAGGAAAAAAAATGGAATTTGATATTTGCCTACCAATCCCTCTTTACTTCTTTTATTACTCCAGTCTTCTTCAAACTCAGTACAGCTAAGAATTGCTGTGCTTTTCCAACATGCACACCCATATGTGCCACAGACATAATTATTCCTAAATTCTATTCAGCATAAGTGGGGATCCGATCCAACTATTGGCCAGGGAGTGCTAAGCTAGCACATCATTTTATTCCATCTTTAAATTTATGTCCCATGTACAGCTTGGTGTATTCAATCTTAGGGTTGGCAGCAACTACCACCCTTCATTTTTCACCTTACAAGCTGCCAAAAATCTGAACCTCATTTACCCCCATTTAAAAAAAGTTTTTGTTCACAGTGACTCTCATGTATATACATATATACATATATATATATTTTAAGATTCTTACTGCTATTTTTACATTTCCTAGAATTCTTCTTAGAAAGTTATCTCTTAAAATGATATTTTTGTTTGTTTCAACAGAAAATAATTAAGTAAAATTAGTTACCCCCATTTAAAAAGTTTTTGTTCACAGTGACTCATATATATATATATATATATATATTAAGATTCTTATTGCTGTTTTTACATTTCCTAGAATTCTTCTTAGAAAGTTATCTCTTAAAATAATATTTTTGTTTGTTTCAACAGAAAATAATTAAGTAAAATTAGTCACCATATGGAAAAAGTCTGGTGCTTAATGCAGTGCTAGTACTCCAGTAGATCCCTCCCTACCTGTGTAAAGGAGATGAGGGGAAATGTCCCCTATCCTCTTTGAGACCTAGACTATTATTTGTAATTTAATGTTTTGTATTGGTTCTGTTTACATTTTTGTAGTGATTGCATATTATCGTTTTCCTTGTTATATTCTTGTTTTCGGAATTTGGGACTCCCCCGGAGGCTGTAAGAGTATATACATTCTCCAGTCAGAGCTTATGGCAACTACAACATGACCTAAGCACATACCTGAATCTCTCTTCAGGTTTTGTCTTTAACTCTGTTGATGGTGGTGGTAATTGGGGCCATCAACTTGGAGGAGTTTCCAAGGCCTGTGACTGAAAATTTAATTTCAGTTCAGATACCAAGGTAAATCGTTCACCCCGAGTTTGTTCTCCCCCGAATCATCCACCTGAAGGCCTTGAGCATTCATTTTGATACAAGGGGATGGGGTTTCTGGAATTCAAAAATGTGCTTTGTAAAACCATGAACAATTATCCCTATCGTGCATCACTCCCAAAAGGCACCCCAGCAGCTGCCTACCACTAATCCCAGTTGTGTGGGAAGGGATGCACCAACCAAAAGTGCTAGGAAGAAACCCTCTGGGCGTCTGGTTTGAAAGCATTTTGCTCCGGATACCGAGGCAGGCATTGCCAAATACCTTGCCCACTTTACAGACCATCAAACGAGGCTATAAATTTGGTAATTTTCCCAGGCTCACAGCTGCTGCTGTCCGGTACTCGGATGTTCCGACTGCAAAGCTAAGGTTTTTCCCAATGCACCCAAGGGGCCACCTTCCTCTCCCTGCCCCCCACCAGATCAAGGTCTTGCAGCCCACTGCGTTCCGGCCGAGCTCCGCATCTTGTCCCCGCCCCCACAAGAAGTCTCCGTTTTCCAGCTTTGCCCCCGGATTGGTTGATATTTGATTGGATGCTTGCTTTGCTTCGTGGTTAGCCACGCTTGTTTACCACTCGGGGCCACTTTGTTTACTCTGTGTCTTGCACGTCTCCACCGCGGCCACGTAAGCTCCCACGGTCGCAGAGGTTGACGGGATCACGGACGACACATGCTCCATAAAAAATGGGGCAGCGCACGCCACGGCGACCGCATTGGACGTTCTTATCCTGGCTCGCCGGGCCTCGCAGGCACCTTTATGCTGACGCGCTAGGCACGTGCTCCAGGCAGGCCCGCCCCGAGGCCACGTGAGCAGGACACGCCTGTGAGGAGGTCCGTGAGGCGGGGACTGTGGGCCGGAGGCTTGGGGCTAATTTCCCTCGTTAGAGGCCGCGCCCTGCTGGGACTTCCACGGGGCAGTTTAGCTAGCGCACCCCACCCTAGCTCCAGGGACTAGGAAGGGACTGGTAGCGCTTGCTGCGCCCCGCCCTTTTCGCGGGGACAGAGGACGGAAGTGATGCCGGATCAGGGGGAGGGGAAAAAAGGGAAGGCCGACAGGGAGCATTTTTTTTAAGCTTTCACAATGGGTAGTCACGGGCGGCATGACGGGTCTCCGCGGTCCTGTTTCCCCACTACCAAACCGTTTTTCTGGAGGGCTGAAATCAAAGCTGCTCTAGGTGGGAAGGAGTTATTACCCAGGAAGCCCGAGCATTGATTGCACGCACGCGTTTCTGAGGGAGCACGCAGACGCAAGGCACGCGCGCCTCACTATTGGCTTCCTCAGTAAAGGACAGGATTCACCTACCAACCCAAGCCAGGTCTAGGCGCATGCGTACTCACAAATCCTTTCCGGTAATCCTAGTGACTACCCTTTCTAAAGTGTTTTAGTTAATCAAAGCTCATCCAGCCGCTGGCCGTCCCAATTTTCTGTCTGAGCGAACGAAGGACCGGAGAGAGAAAGTGATGCGCCCCAGCTCAGAATGCGCCTGATAGTTGAAGAATGGGGGTGGGGGATGGGGAGAACCGGGAGAGAGCCGGAGAAGGGATGGAAGATTGAAACGGGTCTCGTTGTCTACACGTGACAACCCGTTTCCTGTCTCTGCATCTTTGTGCTGGCTGTTCCCATACTCGCCCCAGGTTTACGGTCCTGCGTTGCCTCCATCTCTTAGAATTCCTTGTTTCCTTCAAAATGTTGCTCTAAGGACCTTCTACGTGTAGCCACCCTTTCCCCAATTCCTCCCAGCTGTTAGTGCCCTCTCCTATTTTATTTTGGGGGGTGGATGGAATGGATGGGGTGGTATTATATTACAAAATATCAAACCTGTACATAAAGTGCATCTGTCCCCAAGGTCCGTCTATCTATGTCCACGTCGCTGTTTCCTGATAGAATGTAAGCCCCTTGAAGGCAGGAACTGTTTAATTTTTATTCTTCACCTGGGCAGATTAATAGGGTTTAGTAAATATTTATTAATTGTTTGATTAGGGACATGATTTAGGAAATAGAACTTTTATTAGCTGCGATTTAAGGAAAATGCTATACTCAAAAATTGGTTACTGCATCCTATTGATCTCGCCTTGTTTGAAAATAGAGACTATATCAAAAAACTCAGAATTCGCAGATCCTCAGAGTAGGAAAGAACCACAAAGGACATCTAGCCCAACCCAAACCTAAATAAGAATATTCTCCCTATTATATCTCCAGGAAAGAAATTCTGAGGACTTTGCTTTTTAAAAAATTATTTAACAATTATGAACAAACATTTCACTATTTAAGGAACAAAATGAGGTTGCTATATTAAACTGAATTTCTGATATGTAATTTGTTTTTAATGTGTATATTAATTTAATGAACACATTATATGTATATTAAATTTAACAAAAAGATAACATTGCCCTTATGCTCAAATTTTTTTTGTTTGTTTGTTTTCTTTTGTATGCTTTGAATGGCTTATTTTCATCTATCACTACCCACTCACTCACCCTCCTTCCCCAATAAAAGCCTCTCCTTTGTAACACATAAAATCAAGCAAAACAAAGTAACATCTTGGCTGCATTTGAAATCATGTATCATATACTTCTAGCCTGTGATCCTTATGGAAAGAGGCAAGATGTGTATTTTAAAATCACTTGGTTACTTTTTTGAGTCAAGTTCTGAAGTTATCTTTTGAAATACTGTATAAATTGTTCTAAATTGTTTTCTTGGATACGGAAATTTCACTTTTCCTCAGTTCATCCACTAGGGGCCAAGTCTGGCTGGGAGTTTGACGGGGTAGTTTGACAAGCATACTGCACCCCAGCTTCATCTTTTGTTTTGAGCTGACCATGTTTATCATCTCTTACAGCACCATACTATTCCATTACATTCACATAACAATCTGAAGGCAGATTAGAAGCCTTTTCTGAATTCTTTAATGTTTAATCTATCAAAAAAAAAAAAAAAAAAAAGCAGGGGGAGGGAGGATTGTGGGGTGATGGTGGGAGGAATTGTGTGCCAGATTTAGGACAATTTCAATTAGAGCCACTGAACAAAAATAGAGCATTTAATTAGTTCTTAATATTTATCAGGCACTGTGATAAGTGTTGTGGGTACAGTACAATCAAGCAAGACAGTGCTAGCCCTCAAGTAGCTTGCATTCCAGCAAGGGAAGGAAACAGATAAAGGTAAGCTGAAGATCAGTAGATACAGTGCAGGTTTAGAACAAATGTCTAGGAAATTAAGAGAGGCATATAGTTCTGAGCAAGATATGGGGGAGGGAGGGGAACTCACTTGCTAGAATCCAGTATAGTTTTAGGATAGAGATGTGAATATCAAAGTAATAAAATCCTTATGAATTAACACAGGATTCCTATCCTTAAAAGCACCCTTTTCCCACCATTCTACACACTATTGGCTGTGAGCTGACTCAAAGGTTTGTGCTTGGGTCCATCATGTGATACCTCCCTGCTGCAGAAACTCAACTAATTCATCTCCAGCCCCCTTAGCACCCTGAAACAAGTAGTAAACATTGATTCTTAGGTTTGAAAACTTTCTGCCTTCTGGCTGAGGCCATGACCTAGTGTAGGGACTCCAGATTGCATATTCTCTGCCAGAAACATCTTCTCCACCCTCTATAAAGAAGATCTCAAAATCTAGAAGAATAAATACTAAGTCCTCAAGAAAAAATAAAAATGAACTCCACAATGCTCTCAAAAAAAAAAATTAGAAAACAAAAATAAGTAAATCAATTCTTGAAATCCATGCACTCCCAAGAGGGCATAGAACAGTATGGCAAAAAGGAAATGAAATCCAGAAAAGAAGAAATTAGGAATAAATAAGAGCATTTAGAGTTTCAAATCCAGAATTTAAAAGCTTAATAAGCAAATGGGGGGATGAATCTATGTGGCAGTGAAAGAGACAATATTTGGAACTCAAAAATACTGATGTTACAGAAAATCTGATAGACAAAAGCATTTATCATAATTTGTTCATCCATTGCCAAACTGATGAGAATCTGTTTTGTTTCCAGTTCTTTAATACAATAAAATTTTTGTAGATTTATGTCTTTTACTTGTCTTTAATTTACTTAAAGTATATTAGACCTAATAATGGCATTGCAGCAAAGAGTGTGTATGGTTTAGTGATTTGTAGAAATATAGTTCCAGGAAATTGAGTGGATGTTCATCAATTGGAGAATGGCTAAATAAATGATGGTATATGAATATTTTGGAATACTGTTGTTCTGTAAGAAACGATCAGCAGGATGATTTTAGAGAAGCTTGGAGAGACTTATATGGACTGATGCTGAGTGAAATGAGCAGGACCAGGAGATCATTATACATGGCAACAACAAGACTATGCAACAATCAATTCTGATGGAATTGGCTCTCTTCAATATTGAGATGATTCAAACCAGTTCCACTTGTGCAGTGACGAAGAGAGCCATCTACACCCAGAGAGAACCGTGGAAACAGACTGTGGAACACAACATAGCATTCTCACTCCCTCTGTTGTTATTTGCTTGTATTGTGTTTTCTTTCTGTTTTTCTTTTTCTTCTTCTTGATCTGATTTTTCATGTTGGATCTAACATGTATTTCAACATATTTAACATGTATGGGACTACCTGCCAGCTAGAGGAGGGGTGGGAGGAAGAAGGGGAAAATTTGCAACAAAAGGTTATGCAAGGGTCAATATTGAAAAAATTACCCATGCATATGCTTTGTAAATAAAAAGCTTCAATTAAAAAAAAAAGAAATATAGTTCCAAATTGCTTTCCAGAATGGATAAACTAATTTTTGGACCTTTTCCTATAAATTGAGGAAAAATCCCCTGGAGGGGGAGCAGGAAGAGTGAAAGAATTAGGAGAAAGAAGGATGAGTGAAAAAGAAGAAAAAGCTTAAATAAAGAGTGGGAAAATGTAGGTAGGAAGGTTATGAGGTTAGAAAAGTGGGAAAGTGGTGAGCATATTTTTAGGCCATGAGGAGGCCACCAGTAGATGAACAGAAAGGGGTGATTGAAAAAGAACTGAACTCCTGTGGAGACAGAAGGAAATAGGATCAAGAGCAGAAGTAGAAGGGTTTATTTTGGGAGGACTGTCTTCAAGATGGACAAAGAAAGAGAGAATGAGGGTGATATTGGTATAAATTTGGGGCAAAAAGTCTTCATGATGCTCTCAATTTTTAAAATAAAAATTCTCTTCAGAGAAGAAAGGAGACTTAAGGAAAAAAATAGTAGGTTTGGAGCAGATTATGTGGTAAGATGGGCAGTTCATCAGGGAAGAGCAAAAAGATTTTGGAGTGAGGGACAAATTGAAATTAACATGAATAGTTAATAGTGGGCCCAGTCAGCATTTGTATCATTTCTTCCAGTAATTTTATTAACTTGTAACCAGGATTTGAGAAGATGTAAAATGGGTTAATCCAAAGATTGGGTTTTGAAATTTGATTCAAGGGCAAAAATCAAGCTAAAATTGAATTTTATTTCATATTTCACTATTTCATATAGAATCCACATTTTAAAGGAAAATAAAGGAAACTAAATTTAAAGGAAACTAAAGAAAGAGTGATTGGGAAAACTGGGAGAGAGAGAATGAATGGAAGTTGCAGAGAAAAAAGAAAATATGTTTACAAGGATTGAAATACAGGGAGGGATGGAATGAAAAGGAGATTCCAGTTTTTAAAAAAAAAAAGAATTTCAGAATACACAATGGAATGTGGTGGCTTATCTGTGCATACCTTGTAAGAATTTATATCACTTCACATCATTAGCTTCTTTATCATTTGGGAAGGTTTTCTTGCTTGCTAATCTCCATACTCTTTATGTTATGTTAATCTATTTCCCCACACTTTCTTTTCAGAAATGAACAGCTTTGGGCTTTCTACTCCTGTAAAATTCACTGAAAAGCCTTTCTTCTCCCTTCAGTATTAGCCTTCCCCAGTCCTTGCCCCTATCCTTTTCTCTCCCTGGGCTCCCCTCTTATTCTTTTCCATCCTGCTGAAAAGAAAACTCAAAAATCAAAAACTGTACAGCAACTGTGTGATTGAATTGAGACAAAACATTTGGATTGACTCAATCCTGGTTCAATATTCTTTCTATTGCTCCGTATTGACACTTGATCTTTAAAAAAAAGAAAAGAAGTTACCCATGCATATATCCTGTAAATAAAAGGCTATTAAATTAAAAAAAAAAAAAAAAAAGAAAAAGAATGATAAAAGAAACAAAAAAGGAAAGGAAAAAACCTGACATGTTGCCATGGCACTATGTGGCCGCAAGAGGGAGTATTGTTGCCACAGAAGCCAGCGCTTGATGGTTAGACATAGGACTATGAAAAGGACCATTCAGAAAAACAAAACAAAAGCAAAAACCAAAAAAATTAGTCTGATGACCTCTTTTAACAGAAGAGGTAACTTAGACCCCGAGAGGGAACTTGTCAAAGATCACATAACTAGTCAAAGCCCTTTGGGATTTGATTTGCAAACCTTAGAGCCACAAGTGCTTTAGGGCAAGGATCCTTTCTTCTATACATCTACTTCCATGCAGAATTTATTCTAACTTAATAGAATCTGAATGTGTAAGAATTACTTACTAAGAAATGACCAGCAAGATGAATACAGAGAGGCTTGGAGAGACTTACATGAACTGGTGCTAAGTGAAATGAGCAGAACCAGGAAATCATTATATACTTCAACAACGATACTGTATGAAGATGTATTCTGATGGAAGTGGATTTCTTTGACAAAGAGATTTAACTCAGTTACAATTGATCAAGGATGGGCAGAAGCAGCTACACCCAAAGAAAGAACACTGGGAAATGAATGTAAACTGCTTGCATTTTTGTTTTTCTTCCCAGGTTATTTTTACCTTCTGAATCCAATTCTCCCTGAACAACAAGAGAACTGTTTGGTTCTGCACACAAATATTGTATCTAAGATCTACTGTAACCTATTTAACATGTATAAGACTGCTTGCCATCTGGGGTAGGGGGTGGAGGGAGGGAGGGGAAAAATTGGAATAGAAGTGAGTGCAAAAGACAATGTTGTAAAAAATTACCCTGGCATGGGTTCTGTCAATAAAAAGTTATTTTTAAAAATGCACACTTAAAAAAAAAAAAAAGAATTACTTACTAAAATCATAAAGTGTTATCTATAAGGGACCTTAGAAATCATCTCTTTCAACCCTTATTTTGTAGATAAGGAAATTGGGTCTCAGAGAAGTGAGTAAGCTGGCATCTATATAGGCTTAATACCATTTTCAGAGCACTTTACACATGCCAGCTTATTTGATCCTCACAATAACTCATTCATGTAGGTAGAGCAAATATTATTCTTCCTTTATGGAGGTCAATTGACTTATCTAAGGTCACATAGCCAGTAAGTATTACAATTAGAACTAGAACTCATCTTGTATAACAATGAATGGTTTATTTTTAAAGTTGTATTGATATATCTGTTGGTTATCTAAACTTTAAAAGGTGCAGAAAATATAAGGAGATCAAAATTAAAAGTCTCTCCTGTGTACATTTTCTTCCTGAGGAGTTAGTTGTGAAATGTTTACCAACACCCTCTGAAACAATTCTAATTTTATACTATTTCACTAGGTTATTGTGAAGAAAGCCCTTTGAAAATGATAAACTATTAAAATATGAGTTGCTATTATGATGAGGAGTGTTTACTTCCAGTCTACCTTTATGCTGTTTCAAGTCTTTCTTTATCTTGTCTTTTTTCCAGTGGAAATGAAGTAATTTGCCTTCATGTGATCACTCTACAGTGATTTGAAGATTGAGAAATCCATTTTCCCTAGTCCTCCTTTTGGAAATCCAGACCTCAGGAGGAGACCTTGAATCTATTTGAAAAAGTACAATGCAACAGTTAGTCTTTGGCTTTATTTTCAAGAAGGAATGACTTTCGGGGCAGCTAGGTGGCACAGTGATAGAACTTGGGCCCTGAAGTCAGGAGGACCTGAGTTCATATTTGACTGCAGAGTCTTAACACGTCCTGGCTGCATGACCCTGGGCAAGTCACTTAACAATTGCCTCAGGGGGAAAAAAAAGTCAGAAAGAAGGAATGACTTTCAAATGAAGTCAGTTGAGTTAGAATTAAACTGATCTAGAAATCTGGAAGGAAAAAAGGATCAGGGTAAGGAAAAAAAAAGAATATATATTTTTATAAAAATCTTATATAATTTATATGTGATATATATCGCCATATGTTTATATGGAGAACGAAAGAGACAGAGAGAGAGAGAGAGGGAGCTAGCTTGAGAGTATTGTGCCTAAACCCAAAGGACTTGAGATTTGTCTGAAGAGACCTATGCGTATGCACTAGGAGCTCATTAAGCAGCTAAGATTTCAAAAAGAAACTGAAAAAAGATGAAAGCAAGACAAACATAAAAGAGCGGCATAGTTCTACTAAAATAGTGTCAGGAAGGCTAAGAGGCAAGGCTAGTGAAGGAAGCTAAGGGGGTAAAAGGGAGTTAAAGTTATATTGAGGGGGAGGAGAAACAAAGAAGAAATGGGAATTTTACTTGGAATGAATGGGATGATGATAACCTCAGAAAGAAAGTGGAGCTATTCATCTTTTTTTAAATTTCATTTTATTTTGCTGAGACAATTGAGGTTGTGACTTGCCCAGGGTCACACAGCTAGGAAGTGTTAAGTGTCTGAGGTCAAATTTGAACCCAAGTCCTCCTGACTTCAGGGCTGGTTCTGTATTCACTGCACCAACTAATTGCCCCTTTATGTTTTTATTTTCTCTACAAAAGAAAATGACCTGTGTCCTGAGAATAACCATCAGGGAACTGATACTCAAAATAAGCAAAGATATATTAAGAGAGCACCCAGCAGCCCTTGATGACATCAAGTCACCTGGACCAAAGAAACTCATCCTTGGATAGTCAAGATGTAATTGCTGAGTCTTCTGAGTCAGGGATGGTAGAATATGCAACATTCCATACCCATAGTTCCTTTCCTCTGTAAGGAAAGGAGAGGATGGAATCTAGCTCTTTTAACTCTGCCTGACCCTAGTTCTCTTTCCACCACAATGTTATTGCCTCTTGTCCTATGAGACTCTCTATACTATTTAAATATGATTTCTTAGCCTCCAGAGAAGAATATGGTGATATAGACCAAAAAATACAGAGAAGAGCAAATTTTATCTTTCAAAGTCTGCAAACTACAGGCCAGAGAGTTGGATTTAAATTCCTGGGGAAATTCTAGAATGGACTATTTGAAGTTTGGAAAAGATCTAGACTATCATAGAGAAGCAATGATGACAAAAAGCCAGCATGGTTTTTTCAAGAATAAGTCATATCAGATTAACCCCAATTGTTTTTCTGGCAGTTACTAAACTAGTAGATGAGGAAAATTCTGTTAATGTAGCTTACCTCAATTTTACCAGAGTTATCAGTCTCATAGAAAAGATGAAGAGATGACAATCAGATAGTCGGAACTAGTTGGATAGCCTGACTCAAAGAATAGTTATAATAACTTAATTTTAAGATCTCCATTGAAATACCTTAGGGATCTGTGCTTGGGACTGTGTTATTTAACTTTCTTTTTATTGATGTCTTAGATAAGGGCATAAAGATGCAGATGCCATAAAACCCACAGGCATAGTACCCAGTGGATGGCAGAATAAAGATCCAAAATCTTGAGAGGTGAGAGCACTGGGCTAAGATAAAATTAAATAGGAATAAATGCAAAGTAGTAATGTATGACTGTAAGAGATGAACTATGAGGGGCAGCTAGGTAGTTCAGTGGATAGAGCACAGCCCTCAAGTCAGGAGGGACCTGAGTTCAAATCCAATCGGAGACACTTAACTCTGTGTGATCCTGGGTAAGTCATTTAACCCCAATTGCTTCAGCAAACAAAGAAAAAGAGAGAGAGATAAACCATGAGGAAAGCTGAACCCTACAGAATCTGCATTTTTTAATTGTGGTATTGGAGAAGACTTGCAAGGAGATCAGAGCCGCCAAAACATAAATTAATTCAGGCCATTCATTGGAAGGTCAAATATTGAATCTGGAGTTTAAATGCTTAGTTCACATAATGAGAAGATGGGATTCACTAGAAAAGACGCTGATGTTAGGAAAGACCAAAAACAAAAGGAAAAGAGAATGACAGAGAATAAGATGGATAGATTTTAAAATTATTCAATTATTTCCAACTCTTCATAATCCCATTTGGGGTTTTCTTGGTAGAGATATGGAATGGTTTGCTATTTCCTTCTCTAGCTCATTTTATAGGTGAGAAAACTGAGGCAAACAGGATTAAGTGACTTGCCTGGGGTCAGGCATGTTAATAAGTGTCTGAGGTCATATTTGAACTCAGATCCTCTTGAATGCAGATGTCGATTTATCCCCGGCACTACTTAGCTGACTAAGATGGAAAAATACTATCAAGAAAACAACTAACATGAATTTAAGTTTCAAGAGGTAGTGCAGGATAGAAGGCCCCAGCATGCTGTAATCCATGGAGTCACAAAGAATTAAACGTGACTGGACAAGTGAACAACAAAATGTTTTTTTAGGTTTTGTTTAGGTACCAAAAAATCAGCTTCAGAAGTCTAAGATAAGTGTGGGATAGAAAATGATTGTTCTGAAAAAGATCTACATTTTTAAAAATAGCTTTTTATTGACAGAACATATGCATGGATAATTTTTCAATATTAACCCTTTCAAAACCTTCTGTTCCAACTTTTCCCCTCTTTCTCCCCACCTCTCCCCTAGATGGCAGGCAGTCTCATACAAATTAAATATGTTAAAGTATATATTAAATACAATATATGTATACATATTTATACAGTTATCTTGCTGCACAAGGAAAATCAGATTTAGAAAGAAGGTAAAAATAACCTGGGAAGAAAAACAAAAATGTAAGGAAACAACAGAAAGAGTAGAAATGTTATGAAGATTTGTAATTTTAATGAACTGTGAACTCAATATGATTCAGCAATGTGATGAGGCAGCTGAAAAATTTTCTAGGTTTCTAGGTTTCTAGGTGGTTTCTAGGAATAGGAAGGTAATACTGCTAGTATACTTCGTCTGGTATATTGTGTTCTGTTCTGTGCAGCACCATTTTGAAAAAATAGTGCTAAGTTGAAGAAGGTCCACGATAGTGAAGGGCCTTAAGACCATGATATACAAGGATTAGTTATGTATTAATGTGTATTAATTAAATGTGTATTAATTAAAGATTCAAGGGGAACATTTTGACTGCTGTCAAGTATTTGAAGGGCTGTCCTGTGGGAGAAGGATCAGATTTATTCTATTTAATCCCAGAAGGCAGAACCAGAAACAATCGATAGAAGCTGCAAAGAGACGAGTTCAAGATTAATATCCAAAAAAGTTCAAGATTAATACCCAGAAAACTTTTTTCCCCTAACAATTACAGATACAGATGTCCAAAAGTGTAAGGGGCTGCCTTGAGAGAGGTGAATTTGCCCTACTTTGAGGCCTTCAAACAGAGGCTGGAAATCCACTTATTAGATATGTTATGTTATAATGAAGGATTACTATTATGTAAAGATTGTATATTAAGGTCTCTTCCAGCTCTCAAATTCTGTGATTCTGTGATTTTATGAGAAGAAACCTTACAAATCTCTGGACCTTGAGGGTTCTGGGATGCAAATAGTCATTTTCTCTAGGACAAGTCAACAATAGTCTTAGGACACTAGGGGGCAATCCAGAGCTACAAACTACAAGGCATAAAGAGCTGGCTCCCTGAAGAATAGAGCCTTCATCCATCCATCTCCTTGTCTTTGGGAAAGAACTCCCAGACTGATAGTAATCCATTCCAGAAGGATGAGAATATTGCCAGAGGGGAAGATAAAAAATAGTGAAATCTCAGAGTTGAAAGGGACCTCAGAGGCCATCTAGATCAGTCCCATAGCCAGAAAAGAATTTTCTTTGTGACATTACAACAAGCAGTCATTCAGCTTTAGATAAAATACTCTCCTTTTTTTTTTTTTTTTTTTTTTTTTTTTTTTTTACCTTCAATCACTACCAGTAATGGGGAACTCATTACCTTATGAGACAACTTTTATTTTGGAGGTAGGTCTGATAGTTAGGAAGTGTTTTACTTTACATTGAGCAAACCTCTGCCCATCTCTGTAACTTTCTTAAAACAGGCAGGTTGGAGATTCGATTTTTTAAAAAGCTGGGATAAATCCATTTTAACTAGACCTCAAGAGTTTGGATGAAAATTGTAAAGATAAAGAAGGGATTCTCATCCTTCTCCTGTCTCAAGACTAAGTTCTCTCTGTTTCTCTTAACAGTTTGCAACTTCTCATATCCTCTCTCCTAATTGATACATGGGTTAAACAAACAAAAAGCCTCAAGTCCCAAATACCCCCCAAAACAGGTAGTTGGATTCATAGTAAGCAGCAGTTCATCCATTCCCTAGTATCTGTTAGTTTCATGCTGATTGAGGGAGAGAGACAGAGAGAGAGACGTTTCTAAAAACCTGATTTACTTCCCACCAATGAGGAAACACGTGGACTTTGAGCGAAGTTGGCAGGGAGGGATGTCTTTTTCCTTGTTATATACCATGTGGCTTCAGGTAAGGCCTTATAATACTAATATTAAATGATGATGATGATGATGATGATGAATTGTTCCACTCAAAGAATCTAGACCTGAAAAAGAGATTTTCTTTGGGTAAGATTGGAAACTCATTCTGAGCTCTGGGTCTAAGGTCTTACATGCTATTAGAATTATAGGATTTTAGAATTGGAAAAGACTTTTGAGATCATTTTTCAGTCTTTAAAAAATTTGTTAAAATATATTTTTAAAATTAATATCTATTTTTATATCATCATAATTTCCCCTGATATCCCTTTTCTATTCAACAAACTATCCCATATAACAAATAGTATTTGTAAAGAAAAAAAAGAGAAAAATTAGCAGAATTAATCAATACATCAAAAATGTCTAAAATATCTGCATACTTCAGCTTCTCACCTCTGCAAATGGGCAGTAAGGAAATCCTTTATATTGCTCTTCTTTTGTATTATGCTTGTTCTTCATAATTTTATATCATTCACTTTTGTTTTTTTGTTCTTTCTATTTACATTTGTTGCTTCTGCTTACTTCACTTTGCTTCAATTCATGTAAATCTTCTCACACTTTTCTGAATTCATCACATTCTTCTTACAGAACGGTAATGTTCCATTACATTCACGTACCACAATTTATTTAGTCTTTCCCAATTTATGGATATCTATTTTGTTTCCACTCTGAGATTATTTAATCCAATCTTCTCATTTTGTAGATATGGAAACTGAGACCCAGAAAGATTCAACAACTTGCTAAAAATCATCCATAGAAGAGCTGGAATTCAAACCCAGGTTGACTACTTTTTTGAAGAATTTACCACTATCACTTTCTACTTTACTTACAAAATATTTCCAAAAAGTACAAAAGAATAAAGAACAAACTCAGGGCTCATGTTCTCAGGGAGCTTTCAATCAAGATTTAGATAAGGTTCATCAGGGAAGACAATCTGGGTAGGTCTGATTATTAGGAAGTGTTTTACTTTACACTGAGCAAACCTCTGCCCATCTCTGCAATTTTCTTATACAAGCAAGCTGGAGATTAGATTTTTTAAAAAAAACTGGGCCAAATCCATTTTAACTAGCTCTCAAGAGTTTGCATGAAAATTGTAAAGATAAAGAAGGAATTCTCATCCTCCTGTGTCAAGACTGAGTTCTCTCTGTCTCAACAGTTTGCAACTTCCCATATCCTCAAATCCTGAGGTCAAAGGGATTGTTCAGGTTTTAAAGGAGGAAGAGATGGACATGGATCCTAAGAAAAGAAGATAATTTAAAAAAAAATAAAATTCTTATTGTGCCAGTCTCTAAGACCACCTTGTGCCTGTACTATTCCTGCCACTTAATGGGATGTCCTACAATTAGGACCCTGAATAAACATTAGTTGAATCTGTCACATATCATGTTTGTAGGCTTCTATCTATTACAAACAGAATTTTAGAACCAGAGAAAGTCATCTAATCCAAACTCTCACCAGGTGTAGAAATATGGTATCTACATGATACCTCCTGTGTTGGAGGGGCTCACTCCCCCAAGGGCAGACTATCTGAAGACAGAATCAGACAGTTCTGGCTTATGGAATTTAGAAGTGAAAGTTATGTTTTTAATAAGCTAAGCTAACACCTTCATTTTATGTGGGTAAATTGAGGTACACAGGAGAAAGTGGCTTGTTCAAGGTCTTGTAGGGAGCAAGTGCTTTACATTGAGCTTATCTTCCTTCTCTGTGACTTCATCTGTGCCACATCAGAAGCAGGTACTAATTCTATCTTCTGGAGCAATACAGAATGAATTAAGCCTTTTTTTTTTCCTTTTATAATTCTTCATAAACTTCAAGACAACTACTCTTTGGTCTTCTTTTTTTTTAGGCTAAAAACATCCCTACCTTCTCCAGCTAGTTCTTTTGGGGATAAAGATTGAGATATCTTCTTATCATGTTTATTGCCTCCTTCCTCTCAATGCTTTTTGTTTGTCAGTTTTCCTCTTGGAGGAAGGGAAAGGGAATTTATTAAATACCTAGTTTGTACCAGCTAGGGCCCTGGGGCAGCTAGGTGATACCTTAGTGCACAGAACTCCAGGCCTAAAATTCTGAGTTCAAATTTGTCTTCAGACAGTTCCTAGCTATGTGATCTCTGTTTGCCTCATCTGTGATGTGAATTGGAGGTGAATTGGAGAAGGAAGTGGCAACCCCCTGCAATATCTTTGCCAAAAAAACAAAAACAAAAACAAAAACAAACAATAACCAAAATGGGTTATGAAGAATTGCCCGTGACTAAAAATGGCTGATCATGTTCCAGGCCCTGTGCTAAGTTTCGCTGGATAATATGCATATTGTTCAAAGTTGAACATCATACAGCAGATGTGACCGGAACAGGCAGAGATTGTAGAAGTGTCACCTCTCATAATCTAGACCTCTTCCTTTTACTACATGCAGTTTGAGACTGAAAATGTTTTTAACAGCTTTATCAAAATGATGTTTCACATTAAACTTGAAGGAATTGTTGTTGAGATGGGTCTCCCCCATTTTTTTCTTAAACGATTTGCTTTTGAGAAGCCTAAATACAGGATTTGGTATTTATTACTATTACATTTCATCTTCTCTCTTAGAATCCAAGGAAAGGAACTAACATTAGCTATTTTTCAATGTCATTCTTTCATAGTATGTGTCAAGAGATTTAAATATTAGTCCAATTTTGAAATGTCATTATGTCACAGTGGGGAGGGGGGGTCTCAGTGTTCTCATCCGTAAATAAAGAAATTGAAGAAATCTTTAAGGTCTTTTCCAGACATATTTGTGATTCTATTTAGTATCATCTTGTTCTTTTTTTAAATGGGACATTGATGTCCAAACTTGTGACTCTATCACTGTGCCTTCCAGTGTGGAAACTCCATCTATTGAAGTACTAAGAATTTAAATGATTTCTTCATGACTCAAAACGATGTCAGAAGCAGGACTTAAACCCGATCTCCTGATTCCAAAGTTGGTCTTCTATCCACAATCTTATGAACTCTATGGATCCATAAAACAAATAATCTCAAACAGTAACTAAAATCATAGGTATCAAGCATGTTGAAAAGGTGATAGATTTGTAGTCCAAAGATCTGAACTTGAATCCCAGCTCTGCCACCTACAACCTGGTGTGACCTAAAAAGTAAGTTAATTTCTCTGGGCTTTAACTTCTTTTCTAAAATGGAGGGTTTTGATAATGTTTAAGGACTATTCCAGCTTAAATACCATGAGCCTTTGGTATCTGTGTAGCTATACATCTTACTGTCCTTATAAATCCTATACAACTCTCAATTCATACCCACATTCTTTCTTTTAATGGAGAAGTGAAGGTTAGACTTCAGAAAGAAATTTCCCACATTGAGAGCTGGGGTACACTGGAAAAGATTTGGGAGTGAGACAGAGAGGACCCAGGAGAAGGCTGGGGGAAAGGGAGCCCCAGAGCAGAGGCAGGGGGATGGCAGAACCCTGCCTCATCTCATAAACAGTCCTGCCCTTTGCCTCAGCAGGGGACTGAGCCCTAGAGACCCCCAGAGCCCTTTGGTCTGCCCCTCTCCCCATTCCCATCATCTCTGCTCCAGAGAAGAATGTGGGTCAGGAGCATAAGTGACCTTTCACACCTCCAACTAGCTAAGTGTGTTTTCTCCCTTTCTGTCCAGCCCCCAGCAGGAGGGAGGGGGAAATGGGTAGGGCCTTGTAGAACTTTCTCCCTGACAATACCCCAGAGGAGCTGAAGTGGAGGGAGTAAAGGATCTATTTATTTTGGCTCGGGAGGGACAATGTAAGCAGATGGTCTTTGATGGGATTAGCGGCGTAATCTCTAAGACTCTGGTAAATTGAAAATGATCCATTATATTCCAGGAACCTTTGGACGCTTCGGCTCCAGAGGAAGGAGGGGCAGGGCTGGAGGGGGGGCACCTTGTTATAAAAGACCCCCCTCTGGGACAGGCCAAATCCAACTTGGAGAATTTGGGAGGAGGTTCGTTAGCTGAGTGATGCTGGCCCCTCTCCCCATGAGAGAGTGAAGAAGTAAAAATGTTCTCCTCTGTACCCCCTGACCCGACCCTCCCATATTCTCACAAATACCCTCATCAAAGCCAACCCTCTGCCTGTGTACAGGGGTTATCCCTCTCCACCTGTCCTATTCCTATTCTTCCTGGAAAAAGGAAGAAGGCTGTCCCTGAGCCTTCATTCCCTTGGGCCTGAGACATCTTTTCGATCCCATTTCTCCTCGCCTCCCCCCAAAACACCTGTTCTTAGAGTTTAAAGCTGATGCAATTTCAACCCATTTCTCCCCCTCATTCTGTGAAGATAGAGCTCAATAGGGAAAGAAATTCTCCAGAAATTTGAAGTCCAGATGGGGGAAGGAGCTATTAAAGAAGAAGGAGTATAGAGTATATGTGGGGGGAGAGAGAAAAGAGAGATTAAAAACCTCAAAGGTGGCCAGTGAACCTTCTAGATCCCAATTTTCCCAAGAGTAGGATGCCCCGACTTCGTAATTCCTCAGAGGTGCTTCAACTGGAAAATCAAGACTTTGGAATTATGGCAACTCTTTTATAAGATATACCCTTTCTTAAGGATTAGTATGATGTAGCAAATAAAAATATCCTGTTGTAGGGGAAGTATCACTAGCCTGAGAGTCAGAAATTTGGGAAGTTTTGTCCTGCCAATTGATAGCTGTGTCACTAATGGTCAAGTCATTTCTACACTGTTTGCCTCAGCTTCTGTGTCTGTTTAAAAAAAAAAATGTATAATAAATAACTTATTTTCAAAGTTGTCCTTCTCTGTTTCCTTCTGAACTTCTCTTTTCTTCTCTGAATTTTTAAGAACTCTTTTATTCTCCGATTTTTTGTAACATAATTACTAGCTCTCTTCCCTATCAAATCTCCCATCTATGATTTTTTTTCAGTGACTTGGATAATGGAAAAGATGGCATACTTGAAAATTTGAAGATAACAGAAAGGTAAGAATAACTAACACAGTGGATCAGGATCCAAAAATATTTTCACAGACTAGAACATCATGTTAAATCTAATAAAATGAAATTTAATAGAGATAAATGTAAAGTCATAAGAAAAATAACTTCACAACTATAAAACATGGATGGAGTAGGGAGGAGGAAGGTATATATGGCTTACCAACTTGAAAAAAATCTGGACGTCTTAGGAGCCAACAAATTCAATGAGTTAAAAGTGTTTAGCTTAGATGTTCTAAGGATGAATATGATGTAGCAAATAAAATCCTGGTATAAAGAGAAAACTAACAGCTAAATGACAGCTGTTTTCTAGTACTTGAGGGGTGTCCAGAATTCTACAATTTATATTGACCTTCCTTCCTTTTCCTTCCACATCTATAATAAGAAATTATTTTCTATCAATATTAGGTGCCATCTCCTTTAATAAGCCTTTTCTGATCCCCACAGCTAAAATTAACTTCTCCATCCTCAAATTTTCTAAGAGTATGTTGTCTATAGCCTCCTTTTACTGCTATTGTACTCCAAGTTATTTCAAAGTTATACAGTTTAGATGTTATATGTTACATGCATATAGTAATCTCCAAACTTATTATTTTTCACTTTCATATTGCTATTTCTAAGCACAGATCTATGAATACAATAGAATGTCAAATAAAAATGCTGAAATTCACACAGGCCTCAGATGTATGAATTAGGACTAAATCTCAGTCTCTTAAACCCCAGTTGAGGGCTCTCTTTCTACCTACCAATCTAGTATTGTAAACGCGTTGGGGTTGGTACTTAGGGAAGCCGAGGTAAGGAAAATAAATAGAGATAAATAGTGTCCCTTTGTTCCTATTGCCCACATTTTTTCAGAACTACAGACTAATTCATCCTGCAATTGTAGAAAACTTTGAACTTTCAATCAGAGAAACTAAGTTAGTTGTGAAAATATGAGTAGGTCACTTCCTTTGTGCAAACCTCAATTTCTGAATCTGTAAAATGGGAATATTAATTTCCATATTGTACTTACTTTACTGGGTTGTTATGAGGAAAACATTTTATCATTTACAAAGCGCTGTAAAAAGCATTTAAAAAATAGTTTTAATAGTTTCTGTTTCTTGCTACATAGTAGTTGTTCTAACTTTCCCTAACCTGCACTTCCTTAGAGAGTCATCCCACTTGACAAATAGCATTTTTCAGCACAACTAGTCAGTACATCGAAAAAGTCTGAAAATATGTGCAATAAATAACTACTGTGGTCTTCAATGAGGATAAACTACAACCCTTCCCAATAAGATCAGGGGTGAATCCATTATCACCATCATTGTTCAAAATTTGCTAATTATGGTGATAAGAAAATAAAAAGAAATTGAAGGAACAAGAATAAGAACGAGGAAACAAATTATCATTTTTTTGTAGATGCTAAGTGATGGTTTATACTTAGAGAATCCTATAGAATCAGTAACAAAAAACACAATTGAAAAAACTTCAGCAAAATTTCAGAACATAAAATAAATGCACATGAATCATCAGCACATCTATGTATCACCAACAAAATCCATCAAAAAGCAATAGAAAGGGAATTCTATATAAAATAACTGCAGGTAGTATAAAATACTTGGAAGTCTATCTGCCAAGACACTCCCAGGATCTCTATGAACACAATTACAAAACACTTTTCACACAAAGAAAGACAGATCTAAATAACTGAAGAAATAGTAATTGTTCGTGGGTAGGTCAAGTCAAAATAAAATTGACAATTTAATTAATTAGTTAACTAAATTAAAATAATTATTCAATGCCCTACCAATCAAATTGTTAAATAATTATTTTATGGAGCTAGAAAAAATGATAACAAAATCCATCTGGAAGAATAAAAAGTCATGAATATCAAGGAAATCAGTAAAGAAAAAAAAAAGTGAAGGAAGGTGGCTTTGCAATACCAGATTTCAAATTATATTTTAAAGCAATAATCATCAAAGTAATCAGGAATTGGCTAAGAATAAGACGTTAAGTGAAATATATTAGTTATACAACAGAAGTGACCACAATAATTTCAAGTTTGATAAACCCAAAGATCCAAGCTTTGGGGACAAGAACTATTCTACAAAAACTGTTTTTTATCTGTCATAAATTAAGCACAGACCACATCTTACACTATATACCAAGATAAGATAAAAAATGGTTGTGTAATTTAGACATAGGGGGTGATATCATAAATAAATGAGAAAAGCAAGGGAAAAAAATTACCTGTCAGATCTATGGATAAGAGAAAAGTTTATGATCAAACAAGAAATGGAGTGGATCCTAGATAAAAAATAATTTTGATTTCATGAAATTAAAATGGTTTTGCACAAACAAAGCCAATGCAGCCAAAACCAGAAGAAAAACAAGAAACTGGGAGGGAAATAGATAGCAAGTTTCTCCAAGAAAGGTCTCATTTCTTAAATATATAGGGAACTGAGCCAAATAAGAACCATTCCCCAACTGACAATGGCCCAAAGAATATGAACAAGAAGTTTTCCTTCTTATTGATGGTTTCCTTGTGGTATAATCCCACTAATGTAATTTCTGGTTCAAAGGATATGGTTATTTTATTCATTTTATTTGCATGATTCCAATTTGCTTTCCAAAAGAGTTATACAATTTCATAACTCTACCAACAATGTATTAGTGTGCCTATACTTTCACAATCCCTCTAACATTGATTTTTTTGCCAGTTTCCAAGGTATCTAAAGTGTTTTTGATTTGCATTTCTCTTACTATTAATGATTTGGAACATTTTTAATATTATTGTGAATACTTTACAATGCTTTTGAAAACTGTTTGTCCATATCATTTAACCATTTATCCATTGAGGAATGAATATTAGTCTTATGTATAATATATTATACATATATATTTTATATAAGTTGAATACCAAATATTTATCAGAGAAATTTGATACAAAGTTTATTTCCCATTTGAATTTTCTTATCCTAGTTACATTGATTTTATCTGTGCAGAAGCTTTTCAATTTTAAGAATCAAAGTTATCTGTTTTACCTTTTGTAATTGCTTCTATTTCTTGGTTAGTTAAGAATATGCTTCCTATCCTATATGATCTGTATCCATATCCTATATGATCTTTTTCTTCTAATTTTCTTTAGTAGTATGATTTTTAATATTAAGATCACATATCCATTTAGAATGCATTTTGGAAGGTGGTATAGATGTTGGTCTAAACCCAGTTTCTTCAAGATTGCTCTCCAGTGTTCCCAATAATTTTTAATAAAATAAAAAGGTTTTTTTCTGTGATTTATATTTTCCACTTCATCAAATACTGGATTAATGAGTTTTATGATTTCTGATGCTCCTTAATCTGTTCCACTGATCTATTTTTTAATCATTATCAGATAATTTTTATGATTACTGCTTATAATATAATTTGAGATCTGAAAGTACTATACCCCTTTCATCCCTACTTATTTTCATAAATTCCCTTTTTATTTTAGATCTTTTGTTTTTCCAATAAATTTTATTATTTTATCAACTTCTATAAATATTCCTTTGGCAATATAATTGATATATAATTAAAAGTGTAAATTAATTTTGGTAATATTGTCATTTTAATTATGCTGACACAACCTAACTGTGATCACTGAATGTTTTTCCAATTATTTAAGTTGTTCTCTATTCCTTTAAAGAAAACTTTGTCATTCCATCCATACACATTTGTGCACTTTGAAAAGTTGATGCTCAGATATTTTACGCATTTGGTAATTATTTGAAATGGGTGTTATTATATAGACATGCTGTTGGTTTTTGAAGATTTACTTTTAGTTTGCAACTCCACTTAAACTATAGTTTTAATTAATATCTTTATTAATTCATTAGGATTTTCCAAATAAATCATTATATCACCAACAAACCAGAATAGCTTTATCTCTTTCTCTATCTCTCTTTTTACTATCTTTATTACTTTAACTTCTTTCTTATATCTTATTGCCGTTTCCAAAATTTCCAGAATTATGTCCAATACAAGTGGTGAGAGTGGGCAGCCTTGATTTACTACCATATTTATTGAAAAAGGTTTTAATATATCCCTATTGCATATTATGTTTGCTTTTAGTTTTAGATAAATTATATTTTTAAAAGATTCTGCTATACCTATACTTTATAGGGTTTTTAGCATAAAAGAATGATGTACTTTGTCAGAGGTTTTTTCTGCATATATGATCATATTTGGGATGCTTTGGTTTTTAATGTGATTAATGATGTTGATTGTTTCCTTAATATTGAACTCCTATTATTAGTATAAATTCCATTTGGTCATAAAGAATGATTTATTGGGTAAATCATTATAGTCTAATATTATTTTGTTTAAAATGTATGAAAAGTTTTAAGTTATTATCTTATTAATAACATCCTGGCCCTCAGTTCAGCATGGGTTAAAAATGAACTAGAGATCTATTGTCCGTATACTGTCCTCTTCTTTACTTTCTCTTTCATCCCTTTCTCCTTCTCTTGGCAACAATTTCTCATCTTACTTCTTCCCTAATTACAGACCTACAATTACCAACCCCAAACCCAAGGAATGTATCACAGAAAAAGAAAAGGATGGCTGTGGAAAATACCTTTAGAAAGATGGAAAGCACATTTGAAAGAGAAATATCTGAAAAAAAAAAAAAACCTGCCTTTCCTAATGGTAACAATGACAAACTCGGTCATTCCCCCTACAATTCCCCCACCTGTACTTATCTCTGAGTATAGCCCTCTCCCTTTTCTTCTCTATTCTGTCTGTTCTGTTTCTCTCAGTCTGTTTTCCCTGTCTCAGTCTAAATTGGTGTCTCTCTACCAGAGATTTACCCATGGCCTCCTCATTCCCTTAATCTTTTCCCTTAGTCCTCTGAAACAGAGGCTGAGTAGATTCTCAGGATCCATCCTTCCTAATGGATAAGCAAGTGCCCTGATACACTTAGAGTGAAAAGAGGAAATAGCCTCAAAGGGAAAAAATGCCAGCTGGCCCATCAGATTGTGACAGTTTCTGAATTCTCATGCTTTGGGGTTTCTTCTGCATTTGGGGCTTAAATCCTCCTGCAATTAGGGTTCTTACAGTACATCTGAAATCAGCTGGGGAGCACTTAGTACAATATCCTTTAATTTCCCTCTCCTCTTTCCCCCCCCCAATTTCCTTCCACTTCTTGTCAACATTCTTTCCCCCACCATTTCAGTGTGTCTCCCTCTTTTTATCTTTTCCTTTGCTTCATATTACTCTCTTTATTACTCTCTCACACATCTCTGTCTCTCTACCGTGTCTTTATCTCTTCACTTTTTCTTCTGGGTTTTTAATTCTTAAAGGAGAATCAGAGCCAGAAAAGAGGCCATCAACTCCAACTCCTTTATTTTACAGATGAGGAAAGTGAAGCACAGAAAGGCTAAGTGATTTGAAAATCACCCAGTTAGTGCGTCTCTAAGGTGGAATTTGAACCTAGGTATTCCTGATTCCAAGCCTAATACCCATATCTACAAATCCCACACTGACTGTATTTGATCTTCTCTTCTCTGTCATTTCTCCCTCTCCCTATCTTTAGCTTTCTATATCTTTTTCCTATGTTTTTCTCTCTACCTTTCCATTTCCTTTTGTCTCTTTTTCCTCCCAGATCTCTCAGTCTCTGTCTCTCTGGGTATTTCTCAGCCTCTGCCTCTGCCTCTGCCTCTGCCTCTTTCTCTCTGTTTCTGTCTCTGTCTCTCTGTCTCTCTCTCTGTCTCTCTGTCTCTGTCTCTGTCTCTGTCTCTGTCTCTGTTTCTGTCTCTGTCTCTCTCTCTCTCTCTGTCTCTCTCTCTCTCTCCTCTTTTTTCTTTGTTTTTCTTCTCTCTCTCCCCACCTCTGCTCCCAGCATAACTCATTATCAACTTCGTACAATCTTCCTTATCAAGATGGTCAGAAATTGACCATCTTTACTATCCAGACTAGGGAAGGGGGAGCAGGGTTTGTTAGAAGGACGAGGCAGGTTCGGAGACTGCGGAATTGCTTTCTCCCTTACCAATCTGCGCCTTTCTTTCTGCAGCTAGCCGGAAAGTTCAGCTACTCATGAGGTTGTACCAAATCTAAGCCCTTCAATCCAGAGCCAGTTTTCCTTTGAAAAATCTAATCTCACAGCCTGGAAGAAGTGTCTACAATTAACCAAAAATCCTTGTAGATTAGCCCTCTGGGGAAATTAAGGCCTTCAAGAAATTAGGGTTTATGAGTGCGGTGGCGAATGCCAAAGACACGAGTAGTCTGCGTGGCCACAGCAACTCTTATTTTAACCTGTCTGCTAGGTGTTTTTGTAAATGCGGCCAAATCCCGCATACATCCTCAGAAAATGCCCACCAAGCACTTTTTCGCTGGAGCCGGGGTGAAGGGAAGGGAAGAACAAGGCTAAGTGTCCAGATTTAAGGATGAGGGCGTGGAGGAAATTCTGTCTCATGCCGGCTGCTGAATCCAGGTGCAACTCCTTAGGACGCTGGGGCTTTCAGGGAGTTCTCTCTCCCTCCAGACCTCGACCCCCCCCTCTGCAAAACGATCCACTGGAAGCTTGGTTACCTTGGGCTCTATTTGGAGTAATCCTTCAGTTCTACCCTAGCTCCCTCGGTTTCACGACTGGGGGGGGGGGCGGGATTTCCGTCTAAATTTTGCAGCCCTCATTTTGGAGCCCCCAACCCGGTATATTTGCTTCCTGCCCTCCCATAGCCTTCCCAGGTAGCCCTCTGGCCCTTCGCTCTTTTCAGGTTTATCTCGCTACTGTTTCTTCGCTTTGCATCTCATTTCCTCTGGATTTCGTTTCACTTCTTTCTCTGCACGTTTATCTCATTCGAATTTGGGGGGTTTGATCTGCTTTTAAGAGATTCATCTCGTTTCTCCTGCCTTAATTCTAGTCTTCTTTCCTACTCTAGTTCCTGCAGGACTCCAATGACTTCCTCTCTCTTCTCTATGCACTCTTCCACACACAAGTGTCCCCACACCCTGCCCCCATTCAGACCAAAGCCCGGGCAGAGCGAATCGCTCTCACTTTGTCCGACGCGGGCAGCCGGGAAGCTGCGGCGTGACTCTCTTCCCTGGCACTCGTAGAAGCAGAGACAGGAACAGGGAGAGACGACAGAAGAAAGAGACACTGAGAGTACAGAAGATAAAGGAGCAGAGACAAAAGCTGAGACAGGGAGAGCAAACTTATTGCCAGGACTTAGTCCATGGGGCCATTGCAAGAATTGGAGATCGGAAAGTGATTGGTCATGAGAAGGGCATGGTGCATCCATCTACAAGCATATAAATACTACAGGTACACATTCACCTCTTCCCTCCCCCCACCATGTGCCACAGATATGTGTGTGTGTTTTTATACAGATTATATATACCTAAACAGAAATAAAGGATACATATCTAATCACAGACATCTAGACACACATTTACACAACCAGAATCACACACATATCCACACAAACCTAATCTCACACATCATCTCAGAAAAGCAAACACGTAATCAAATGTATGCATATATGAGTATAGGAATCCATTCTTAGATGCAAGTAGTAGACCAGTAGTATTCTCCGGAGGCTCAAATTGAACAAGAGAGTTACTGTCAAGTAAACATTCACAGCCCGCATATATGTATATCAATATCTCAATGTATACATATACATTTATATAGATATACATGACTATACATACTGAAAGACAGACACAGAGAGAACATAATGTGGATGGGTGATAGCAGGTGCTCTGAGCCGGTAATACCCAAGGTATCTATAGGTTGGGTCTGTGTTTTAATACCAAAGATCGCATACAGGTGTCTGTACCCAAGAAAGCAATAAGAGATTGATGACTCTAATCTGATGTATCGGTCTCTGAAAGTCATCTCTGTGTTAAAGGGAGAATGTACCAGTGGGAAAGAAGAGAGGTATATATAACTATATCCAGCTATATATTTAGAAACAATGATGTGAAACTGATGTGGGACTTATATAAACATAAGCATATATTGGAGCTACATTGAGGAAATCAAAAATCATGATATAATTATGTCATATCTAAGTGCTACCACATCACATTGTG
The DNA here is from genome assembly GCF_902635505.1 of Sarcophilus harrisii. NCBI lineage: Eukaryota > Metazoa > Chordata > Mammalia > Dasyuromorphia > Dasyuridae > Sarcophilus > Sarcophilus harrisii. Next base: position 358,688,514 of record NC_045429.1, on the reverse strand, counting down.
TAGAGAAGACACAAACGTCTCTTTAAATATAGCTAGAGAGAGAGACAATTGTGTTTGTGAGATACAAGCGGGAGAGTAAGTGAGGTTATCAAAATAGAAGCAGATTTAAGGAGTTGGAAAGGTAAGTATATTTTCATATACTGTTTCATATAATATGCAATTTTATATATCGGATCATGTGCAATAAACAGATTGTGATGAATACGGATTTATTCAGCTTGTGGACATTTCTCTGGAGATGAGGGTGTAGACAGAGTATATGTGCCGCATATCATTCGGTTCAGACGTGACAAAGTCTAGATGCCAGTCGGATTAGAGGGAGGACACAGAGTAGGGGATTAGACCCAGTTTCCCTTGTTAGAGAAGAGGAACGGTTGCTTTACATGAAGATTTCACCTCTTTCCTCAGAGATACACGTATACATGGAATTCATAGATATCACTGTCATGTCCTAAGACACACGAGGGTGGGGGAGGAGGGAAGGTACTATGTGTCTAGCTCACTCACAAGACGGAGCCGGCCTCCGCACACCGAGAAAAAAGCGTTTTAGCCTGCCACATGGCTAAGTCGACAGCTCCCCGCTGCACCCGTTGTACTGCCGCTCATCTGTAGGCGATTCAGGGGTGGGGAAAGCAAACATATACATACTCCACGTATACAGCATGTACAGACAAGGTCCTGATAATTACACGTCATGAAATAATGGAATCTTTAGTTCCTAACGCCCAGCTTTGACTCTATGTAGATGTGTTTATCTAGGAGACACATTAGCGGAAATAGATCTATTTATATACATTCTAGTCATTCCTTATCTAGAAGATGGGATGTGAGTCTCTAAATAACCATCCAGTCGCATCTATTCAAAAATATACTTCTTTGGAGGAGTTGGGGGGGGGGGGAGGAAAGAAAATATAGAAAAGATCTCTATATGAATATAAATAGGAACCCAAGCGATTCTCTACTGTGGAAAAGAGACATATGTACAAACACAGACAGTTCATCCATATGGAGAGCAAAGTGTTGTATATATTGGGTATGTGTGTGTGTAGGGGGGAGGGGAAGGTAGAATACTGGATCATATAGCTCTATCATTTATCCATCATTTTATTTATCTTAATTCTGTTTAACTCTTTCCATCTATGTGTCTCTTTCTCTATGTCCTGTTAAATGCACGTATATGTACTATGTTGGGCAGGAGGGAGAGAGAGGTAATATAAGGAATCTTTTAATGGGCAGAATGCAGATCTTTTTGTACGAAGAAATTCAGATGTCTATATCATTAGGAGCATCGATCCAGAGTGGCCAATATGTCCCATCTATAACTGTTTAGAAATACCAGTCTGGAGCAAAGAGACAAACCCAGGTTGCTTCCAGATCGCTGAAGTAGGAGATATAACACCCAAGGAAAATTTTAACTCTCGAAAGGATTCAAGAGTACCCGGCATTCATAAACAAATATAGGCGCCCAGAGCGTTAAATTCATCCTTACTGATGGCGGTCTAAAAGTCTAGCCTTAGCCGGAGCTGCACGTCTGCAATGTCAAACATATAGATATTGAAGAATAATGCCATCAGTTCCCTCCCTTCTTCCCCCCCCCCCCATCCGAAGTTGTCCTTTTTGCCAAGGGAGTTTGATGCGGGGTAGACTCAGCCGCTGCTTCGGTTTATCCGGGTCCGGACCCGGTCACTGTCCCCTTTTCAGTATACGGGTAGCTGTGCTAGGAATCTTCCTTTAGAAGTTTACTATTTAATGTGGTTCTCCTGATTGGGACGGGCACGGAGTTGCTGCCACAGCGCCCCCCACACACACACACCCTACACCAGCCCCCACTATCCCTCGCTTCTCTGGAGTTTGGGTGTAGGGGCTGGATTATTTTTTTTGGGGGGGGGCAATTCGATCCGTGAGGATCCTGTCTCAAATTATGCACACACAAACCCAACGAGTTCGAACCGACAAAAGTGGGGAGGATGTTAACTAGAAAGGAAGGGAATATGTGGCTGGGGGCAGGTTAGGGATGACGGGGATCCTTTCCTCCTACTACCCTCATTACTTCTTCCCCACGAGGAAAAAGTCTCTGGGGAGCTTCGTACTAGGCAGAGGACCGAGGAAAAAGCACAGGCTACCTTTCAGAACACCAGTCACTCGTTTCAGAGCCTCGGCCAGGGGAGCTGACCAGAAGCTCAGGGGTTCAAGTCAGGGGGCGGCGGGATCTGGAAGCATCAGATAGGGAGCGAATCTTCTTTCCTTGTTATTTATATGGAATGGTGGTAGAAAGAGTAGTTGACAGTTTAAAGATTCCGTGTTCCAAACGTAAGAGCGGGGATAAATAGCCACTTGGAGAGGTGGACAGAAATTTATAAAAAGACAATCCAGAGGCCGAAAAACATTAAAAAAAAAAACAAAAACATTCCGAGGCGCAGAGACGCAAACGGACATAGCCTTAAAGCTGGTCTTTATGTAGAGATGGAGCTGGGAGGGGGTGGGGGAAAGAAATGAAGCGAATTCGCTTCGAGTCTAAACTCCCCAGCCCTGTCCTAAAGGAGAGAAATAAAGCCCACCCTCATCCCCAGTGCTTTGTAGATCCCACAGTCGTTTTATAGGTAGGAGGATTGTGCATGGAGATTAAAAAAAAAAAGCGGGGGGAACAAGGTATGGAAAGACTGGAACCCCGGCCTGGAAGGATAGGGTGGGTGACAATCCCTCATATTCCTCTGCTTTCAGCCCGAGTTTAATCTGGGAAGATGATCTCCAAATCATGTCTCTAGATTTCCTATCTTTCCGTCTACCTAGTGCTCTGTCTTCCCTTTTTGTTCGTTTTTCTGGATTTTTCTATCTCTGTCTCTCTGTTCTTCAGTTCTATCTCTGACTCCCACCTCACCCTCAAGTCCCCTGACCTTTGTCTCTTTTTGTTAATTCAGAGGCTTCTAACTAAGTCTCTGCCCACTCTTCTGAGAATAACATAAAGTAAAATGAGATAAATCGAGTGTTGGTTTTTTTTTTCCCTCTCCCTACTCCCTCCTCCCGGACTCCAGCCCCTCTTATAATGTCAGATAATTGCTGGTAGGAGCTCAGAGGAGCAGGAGCTGTTACCCGGGAAGGAAGAGGGGGAGAGAAAAAAAGAAATAAATAATAATCTGCCTCCATTCAGTGTATATAGGTTGCTTCATTTGCATATATGCTAATTAGTCTGTAATTACCCTGCTGCTCTGGCCTACTATCAAGTTCTATAAATATATAGGGGCAAGATATCTGGGCCTAGCAACACACCCCATATCCTCCCTCCCCAAAGCACACCTGCTCTATGGATGTGCACATATAGATATCTTCAAAGTGAGGAGAGTGGTCCATGATTTTTAAGTTCTGATGTCCTATGATCTATCATTCTATGCTCTAAGGTCCCATCTGGACCTTCCTGGCTATTATGTTTGCTAATTTTAATGTTCCATCTAGCTCTAATAGCCTATGGACTACGCTTTCAACTCTAGTATGTCATGTCTGTCTCTTGCCTATATCCAAACTGCCTTTTTAATTAACATTGTCTCCCTTCCCAAATTTTTTCTGAAACCCAGACTCTAGGCTTCCTGACATTCACTCGTGTTTCCATGAAACTTCTAAGGAAAGTGATAAGTGAATAGATGGGCACGAGGATGTATATATGATGCTATAATTAATTCACAGTATTAAAATGATTATTAATAACCTACTAATACTATTAGGAAAATCAGAGATGCCCAAGAGCTTGATAATTGGCTCTTATCACTTCCCCAGCCCAGCTGCAGCCCCCACTTTGAGGTACAGGTGGGAGGGATAAGAACAGAAGGCCGAACTCCAAGAGCTTACTGGAATGGTTAAGATTGTGCATCCCAATGGGGAGAAGTAATGGAGGCCAATCCTGCAGCCAGGGCCCCCTTCCCTCATATAGTATTTTCAGTCATCCCCTTCAACACCCTAAGCACCCAATATTTCCACCCATCCCATTTTTCATAGAGGAAGATCTGCAGGGTGTTGTGTGGGGGTGTTTGGGGGGGATGGGGAGGAGCTATGAAGAACATAAAAGATGCAATCTACAGCTGTCTGCTTTTAATTATAATTATCCCCTTTTCGCTTCCTTTCTGCTAATGAGGGGGGATTTAAAAATTTTTCTTTTCTCCCCCTCCCCCTCCCCTAGAATTGGGGGTGGAATGGGGGTGAGCACAGGGTCCTCCTCCCCTTTCTTTCCCCCCCTCCCATTCCATGGTTGCTGGGAGAAAGGCAGACTCCAAAGGGAGGTGACAGTGTGAAGAGATTTGCAGGAACAAAAGAGGGACAGGTTTGGATTGCTGGACACGTCCCAGAGCTGAGAGACCCCCCCCCTTCATCTCACTGACACCCCCCCTCCACACACCAGCCCCCCAGCTCCCTAGACAAGGAACTCAATGTCTTCCAGTCGGTGAGAAAGGAGCAAATAGGAGCCCTAGTCTGAGGGAAGGGAGGAGGGAAGGGGTGGGGAACTGAGGAGGGGGGGGAAAATTAGTCTCAAAGGATCTTTATTTCTGAGCTAGTGAAGCAGATGTAATCAAGGGGAGAGCAAAAAAAAAAATAATCATAATGGAAAGAAACTGGGGTGGGGGAGAAAGGCTAATGCAGGAGATGGGATAGGACAGAAAATTGGGGGGCAAAGTACCTGGGGTAGTGAGAATCTGACTTCCTCTCCCTTTCCTTCTCCCCTTCTCCCCAAACTCTCTTCATTTTGCGGTAGGGAGGAGAGTGGGGGTCGTCAGATTTATAGACTCAGGTTTTATTCTGTATGATTCCCTTCAGAATAACTCAATTTAACCTGGTACTGGTGAAGGTGGTGTAAAGGGGACTGAGGTGGAGAGTGGAGAGAGCCCCTGGGGTGGGGGGGAGTCTGGAGCTGAGGGTCGTGGGGGAGGGTGGGAGAGGGGAGCAGGCAGAGGCTCAAGTGGCCTCCAGGTCTGTGGGACAAAAGTTGGAGGGAGATTTGTGTGTGGGAGAGGAGAGGAGGGGGCCACAAGGAGGGGGCATTAGGGGAAGATTGGGGGGGGTTGACAATGAACTTGAGACAGACTTCATTAGCATGCAGGCCTGCTGTCTGTCAAGTTGAGCCCCGGCCGAGTTCCCATGCAGGCCAAGGAGGGAGGGAGGGAGGGAGAAAAGGGGAGGGGCTGAGGAGGTAGGGGAGAAAAAGAGAAAAGAGACCGGCCCATTGTACCATTCTGGTCCCCAGCTTCCACTAAGCACTGGGACCCCAGCCCTGGAAACCAACCCCCAAAGCTCCCTCCCTCCTACAAGAACAAGATAATTTATCTTCCACTTTGAATTTGTGGCCCCATTTCTTGTCTAGACTTTTTCCTTCTAGTCTGTGCACACTGCATCCTCCTCACCCTTACTTTCCCCCCACCCCACCTCACACACACATATACAACCCAAAGAAGATTTGGATGAAAATTTATTTTCTTCTCACCCACCTTATCTCCTATTCCCTGTCCCCCCTTCACAGTTAAGTTCTGAATACCATGCAGAAGCCCCGAAATCTCCAAAGCATGTCTGTCCTCGTGGCTCCTTCCCCCCTCAAAAGCACAACCACATTTTCATCTTTTAAGCCCATTGTGGATTAAAAAAAAAAATTAAGAGGACCCTGTGGGTGGGAGGTAGAAGCAGAGTGGGTCCCCCTCATCTGACTACTTTTACATTGGCTGGGAGGTGTTAAGGGAAACAATAGCTGTGTTGTTGTGCCGCTCCCCCCATCCTTCTGCCTCAGGTTGGAAAGGGCTGTGTTGGGGTGGGGTGGTGGTAAGGGGGAACTGGTGGAGGTGACACTGATCTCTTCTGGTCCATGCATCGGAAGGGAGGAGAAAGGGGTTTCAATGAGGCAGAGTGGGATGGGCTTTTATTTTTTAAGGGGGGAGGTCTTCAGGCAATGGCAGCACCCCCTTTTTGCTGTCTACCAAGGAGAGCTGCAAGAGAAAGAAAGAGAGGGGAGCGAAATTCCTGAATGGATAGACAGATGCTACGTCATCAGGGCTGCAGCCTCTACTCCACAAGAGGCTAGGAGCTGGGGGGGAGAGAAGCAGACCAGCCGTGGGGGCCTGAGAGACAGACACCTCCTCTTCACAGGAACTGGGTAAGTGACCCTTGCCATACTGGAAAAATCCATCTCTCAGGAACTGGGACTGGGAAAAGAAGGGGGAATCCTCTAAAATTAATCAGCTCCTATTTTACCCTCCCCACTTTTCCCAGAGGTTGATGGGGGCTGGGGTGACAGACAGGAAAGGCTGGTCCATAATTTGAGGGGGAACCCCAAAAGAATTAGGTGAGGTGGGCAGCTGATGAACCTATAGAATTTTGTCGCCTGGTTCCTGTTTCTCAGCAATGGGCTAGAGACAACCACCCTCCCCAGCCGACTCAAAAAACCTCTCTAACCCAACCCTCCCCTCCAACCCCCAACAGTGGGCCGACAGCTTACTAAGTTTGTCAACCGGATTCAGGGGGGCTTTAGGGTCACGGTGCTACTGATCCTATTAATCTGCCCCTCCTTCCCTCTCCCTCCACCCCCCAGCCCAGACAGACAGTGAACATCTTAATGCTCCTACTGAAGGAGGCAAGGAGGGGAGATTTTCAAGGAGCTAGGAGTCAGAACAGAGTCCGAATTTGGACTCTTATCTTCAATTCTCCTTCCGCCCCCATTCTCTCTCTCTCTCTCTCTCTCTCTCTCTCTCTCTCTCTCTCTCTCTCTCTCTCCCTTAATTTATAATTTGTTCTCTATCCACTTCCATTTTATGAATAAGATCCTCCCCCCCCCCCCTCTCTCTCTCTCTCTCTCTCTCTCTCTCTCTCTCTCTCTCTCTCTCTCTCTCTCCCTCCCTCCCTCCCTCCCTCTCCTCTCCTCTCCCATCTTTGGGGATGTGAAGTGTCTTGTATTTCAGGCTCCGATGGAATGTGGGGGTGGGGTTTTACAAGAAAGGTAGAACCAAGCATTAGAGAAGAATCCTACAGCCTTGGGTTTATTCTTTTTCCATCCCTCTTATCCAGAGGTGTGGGAAGCTCATCGGCAGAAAGGGTTAGAGTGAGGAGCTAACGCTAAGAATTGTAAATAAAAAGAGGCTTATAGGGCTTCTTCAAGGTCCATCCAATAGTCTTTTCTTAGGGGTTAGGGTATCTGAGCAAGAAACATGACCCCCACCCCCCCCCCAAACTGGAAACAGAGAATCAGGCCTTTCTTGGTTGGAAGAATAAGGAGCTAAATAAGATATTGCTAGAACCTCATAGAATGGGGATAAGAGAGAGGCAATGGTGCCAGATATTATATGTCTATGTACGCTACATGGCTAAATAACCCATGTTTCTCAGTAGCATGCTACCCAGGGCATATTGGGAGTACATGTGCATGTGCCTGTGGGAAACTGATGACAATAGAGATGCACCCTCTCACCCCAGGACCTGAACAAATGGTAGCTAAGGCAAACCTGATCTCCTTGCCCTTCCCTTATCCTCTCTCTGACATCCCAGTCTCATCTCACACTTGATATTTAAAGATTTTTAAATCATTTTGTTTTGGGGAAGAGTGAGGTCAGGAGCTTGATGAAATCTGCTTTAGACACTGCATTGGGGTGGAGGAAGGGAGATGACTGTCTCTTCAGCTTTCCCTGTTCCTATTTTCCAATATGTCAGCAGATGAGAGTGGGAGGTGTTCCCCTTACTTACTTTGGAGTAAAAACCTCAATTTCAGATTGAAAAATACCTTTGTAAAATGGATAGTTCAGCAAAAGTGAGACATAAGGTACTGAATAAAATTGGGAGTTTAAGGCATCCCTAACTACCCACCCTATATCCCTGGCCAAAGATCCAGAGAAGAAGCAGACTTGGGTATAAGCCCCTATTCTCAGTCCTCTTTCATTCCTTTCATGGCTCAATGGAGAGCTAGAAACACCTCCATCCTTTTGCTATATCCTTTTGCTTGCCCTCCACCTCCCGCCTTCTATCTCTCCCCCCATAAAATGGTCTCTCATTTGAAAAATCCCAGATGTGGGATTGAGATTGGGGTGATGGGAAGAGGAAAAATATTCATCCAATCCTATTCTTCCTTGTTTTCTATTCTTTTTTTTCTTTCTGGAGGCTGAGTTATCTTTGGAATCCATGTCCTAATCCCAAACCAGCTCTACCCTGGAGACGGCAATGTAGGCGGCATGTCTATAAAGTAATGAGACTGGTTCTCTATCAACCACACATAGAAATCAGTCTTCTTACTTTATAGTCGTGCTTGGGGTACATGTGTGTGAAAAAGAAAAGACCAATAGATATGGCTCTATTTTTTATAGGATATATATGTGTTTATAGAAAAAGACATAGATAAAAAATAGATTAGGTATATAAATAGAAGGAGAGATAGGAAGACAAACAGATAAGCATGAAACCCTAATCCCAGCTTTATTATCCCATCCTTTTTGGGAACTCTAGTCTATATGTTCTAGGGGTCAATGATTACCTTTCTCTGATATAGAAGCAGGGTTTTGTAGGCCTTCGATCAGTGCTATATAGTCAAATCAATAGGTCTAAGGAAGTACCTTATGATTCTGTATGGGGAGTATTGGGAAGGATGTGGAAATAAGGTATGATAAAGAGCATGAGATTTACCTCATGATAAAGAGCATGAGGTTTTCTCTGGGTTGGGTTGGCTTATTGGTCTCCATAAGATTTTTTTCTATGTCAGGAAACCTTGAAAAGTCTGAAATTCTGAGAAATAGAGCTGATATTAGCAAAAAAAAAAAAAAAAAAAAAAAAAGATGGGGGTGGGGTGACCACAGGACATCAGAGTGGGGAGAAAGGGAGTGGCTAGAGAAGTAGGGAGCCAGAAGGGCCATGAGAGTGAGAGCCTCTCCAGAGAGCCTGATTAACCTTTGTATTCTCCTCCTTGACAGGGGACCAACACCCAGATGAAGCAACCATATTTGTTTCTGGTACCATTGTAGGCGGCTCTCCAGCTGGGGTATTTATTGTCTTGTTGTGGGGTTTTAGGGTGGGGGAGTGGAGGGAAGTGAGGGGAAGGATGACTGAGTCAACATTCCAATTTTTTTTCTGCCTTTCACACTCTCCAACCCCATCTTCACCCCAAACCCTGTCCTTCATCTTCTGATCTCTGCTAACTTAATTTTTAGTAGGATCTATACTAAATAATATGGGGTACAGAGAAAGGGCAGTTAATAAATGAAGCCTAGTTTTCTAGAAAACAGAAAAAAGATTGCTCTGGTGAATAAAGCCCTTAAGATTTCTTCCCCCACTCTGCTCCTCTCGGGAAGAGTTATATCCTTAAAAACAGAGAGGGAGGCTAAGAAATCCAAACTGGAAGAGAAAGTGAGGGGCAGGGTGATGTGAACAGAAATTTGGGAGTGCAGAGTGGCTGTCATGCATGAGTGAGTGTATTTGTGAGGAGATATATATATATATATATATATATATATATATATATATATATGGGGTGGATTATTCTTATTGTATGGATGGTTGTCTGTATGTTATTCTATTGATTTGGCGGGGTTAACTACATTTGTCTGTGTGTATATGTTGCATATGCCTATAAGGTTGGTTTATGTGTCTAAGGATGTATGTCTTATGTCTCTATGTCTATGTGTGTGTGCTCCTGTCTACATGAGTGTGGGATGTATGTGGCTGTGTGTGAGGTTCTGAGTATATGCGTCCCTCAAGGGAATGGTCTCACTGATTTCTGAGAGTACAGAGGGTCTGCTACCCAAACCAGTCATCCCTGACTGAGGCAAGGCAATGAAGGTTTGGGTGGGAGAGGCCGAAGAGGGATGCAGTTATAGAATGGGGAAGGTCCTTAGATCATCCTGTAGTAACACACATTGTCCTCTACCTTTTGCTCACATCTTCTTGGATTGGGTGAATGTTGCAAGATGAAACTGAGAGAAGGAAGGAAGGATGGAAATCACCCAGTCTGGAAACCTAAATGCATGGGGAAGGTTTTGTACAAGCAGAGGGAATTGAATTCTCAGGATAAGTCAGACTCCAAAATTCTGTAGCTAAGGGAAAAAAAACATCCCCAGGGGACGAGATGGCAGAATCTATAGGGGTCAAATTATCTACATTACGTCTCGGTTCTCTGCTCCACTCTGCCTATATAGACAAAGTTTCAAAAGGCCTTTACTCTAGATTTTTGTAGCTAACGGTATCTGGCTCAATCCTAGATAGTTACTAATATCTCATAGATATTCTTTCTATTATCTCTTAGCATAGTACATATTAATACATGTGATAATTAATACATGTTTATGTGTAAACCAGATATATACAAATCCCTCTCTGGTGACACTTTACTTCTGTCTACTACACATGTTCAAATTAGTTTAATTTAGTTTAATTATTTGAGGGGAAAATAGATCTTTGCTTCAAGTACCCTAGCATTTCAAGAGACAGTAGTATGAGATCAAAGTGTGTATGTATATGGTTGATTTAGGGTTTTTTTTTTTTTTTTTTTTGTCATTGTTGTTTTTTGCAGGGGTAAGGGAAGTAGTATCTGATCTACTTCAATAATTTATGTGCATAGACCTGTACCCAGAAAACAGTGTTATTCTGCAGGAACACAGACAATGGGTGGACATCAGGAATAGAAGTGGAAAGAGTGCATGTCAAAAAGAATATTTGTTATTGGGGAAGACCAAAGATTGAGACTACGAATTAGTATTGAATTATGTGCCCTAATCTTCAACGTCCCACTTGAATGACCTATTCAACAATTTAGTCCAAAGAGCATTTATTGGAAATATAGTTTAATAGTGTGGGGTATTCAAAGGTTCATAATCCTAAGTGTGAATATGTCATATATTGTCTCATTAAGACAAGGAGATCTATGGAGAAGGGGAGAGCTCAGATATCACCCCATCTTAAAATCCATGCAAATTCCCAGATAATGCATTTATTCAGTGACGCAGCAGCCCAGAATCACAGAAAGAATGAATTGTATTTATACTACACAAGGAGAAGAGGTAGAACAAGGTACTACCTTGTTCTGAAATTTACCTAAGTTCTGAAATTTAATTCAAGTACCACCCTTCCTCTCCCCTAAACAACATAAAATGCAAACACACAGAAGCATACACAATATATACAATAAAGAAACATGGATTTACAATATCATGCCATGGAGGCCCAGATACATATAAATATACTTCATATTTTAGGACACAAGATGATTTTATTTGTTTTTTTAACACATGAATAATGGAATTTTTAACCTAATACAATAATAGCAAGTGGTCACTCAGTTGGCAGATCTTTCCTTCATTAAGCCTGTGTAGGCATGATCTGTAACTCAGTAGCCATTATTTTTTTTTTCTAAAATGAAGGAATATTTCTTTTTCCTTCATTCTTGAAATAGTGAGTAGCATCTGTCCACACAAGGTTAAGTGGGAAATTGACTTATTCAAGAATGGAAGTATGATAGGGGCTTGGAGTCAGTATAATATGCCAATTTTTTATTCCTTTTTTTGGAGGCAGCCTTCAAAAATATGTACCCCAGGTAAAGAGACTCTCTCCACTGATAGATCCAAAGGGGACCCCAGATTCTATGGATTTTTCTAGAAAAAGTTCCCCTGAACTATCCTTGACCTTGAGGCTATTGTAAAGCAGATAACTACTAAAAAAAAAAAAAAAAAAAAAAAAAGTAAAAGTCTTCAAAAGTGTCAATTGGATTATTTGGAGGAAATCTAAGTATTTAGAAAAGTCCAGATTGCCGGCAAAATGTACCCATTAAAAAATTCCAAAAACTGGATTATTTGGAGGAAATCTAAGTATTTAGAAAAGTCCAGATTGCCGGCAAAATGTACCCATTAAAAAATTCCAAAAACTGGACCTCACTGAAGTTTGTTTATGTCTGGCCGCAAGCCACTGAAAATTGATAATCCCTTTTGGAACCTTTTACTCCACTGCCCCAACAACAACAAAGCTAGTGAGAGGATGAGATAATGGAAAAATAACTAAAGTAGCTAGATTCATGCTAATCACAGATTCCTCTCCTCTTGCCCCTATAGACACTGCCTTAGGATGTGGAAGGATTGATAAGAGGATTCTTTGTCAAAGGACATGGAAGAGTGCGAAGCCCCTTGCTCTGCTCATCCTTACTCTAAGGCTAGTGGACTAGGTTTTGCAATGGAAATACATTCCCAAGGATGGTACAGGATAGTTGGTCAGAGAACTTCTCTTCCAGAAATGTCTTCCAGAAATATCTGGGAGAGAGGAAGGGTGGAATGAAGGAGTATCTAATGAAATATTGCCAAATTTGGGCAAAGTGTGTCTGGGGGGAAATGAAGAGGGTTTAAATAATATAGAGAACATATTTTGGAGTAAGCAGGTATTCAGATTATTAACAGACTTTTCAGAGGGACATCTCCTTTAGGAGACTACTTTTAGATAGTGTTAGGTATATAAAAGGAGATTTTACATGTATATACATGTATGTAACTGTATGTACATATTTTTGCGTGTTATATGAAGGGTGTTTGTAGCCTTAGGGGGAAGGAAAAATATTTTGGAGGCACTCAAGGGCAGTAATAGAGGGTATTTACAAAAGCATTTGTGCATAGAAGTTAAGGTTCCTTGCAAGGAGGGATTGAGGCCTGGGCTACCGAGGACAGCGCAAAATCCAGGACTTTTCTCTAAACTAAAAATCCAGGATTTTTCTCTAGGCTAGTACGCCAAGCACTGAGGGAGAGAGTGGGACAGGAGGCTTCTGGCCCCCACCCCCAGGCTCAAGCTGTGTTGGCTCAAGCCAAGGGAGAAAAAGAGAAGCCCAAGCTAGGATGAGAGAGGTCAAATGGAGTGCCATTATAAAAGATGAGAGAGTGAGGCTCTTAGGTCATTTCATAGATCCCCCTATTTTTCTTCACTCTCACTTCAGCTCACCTCGTTTTTGTTTTTGTAGCCAACTCACCACCACCACCTTCTTTTCTCCAGCCTCTATGATGGAAGCCCAGGAAGGGCTAAAAAGTGTGTGTGGGGGAAGGGAATAGAGGCTGGCTCTTCCCAAAAGGAAGCTGCCAGAAGAGTGAACCTGATGGAGGGAGTGATACCAGAACAAAGATTCCAGGATATGAGACAGGCTAGAGGGACAGCTTGGCTCCCGGCCTGGACCCTGGGGTTGGAAAAAGGCACTGGGCCTCAGATACCCCTTAGTTTTTCAACCTGACAAACCGAATTGGTTTTCTGGTAGGGAGACCTACAGGACCTAGCCGTGCAGTTGGCTGCTACTGCACTGCCAGGACTCCATTATTTGCATCTTCCCAAAGCTTCCTGGGATAGCTGTCGGGTAGGGAGTGTGTATGAACATAAAACGAATTGGACATCAATCCAAACAATTGTTTTCTTGCCCAAGCTCCGTTAAGTGGAAATCTCTGTAATGCAAGGCCCTCAGAGTAGAAAGCAGAATCTGGCAAATCTGGTGACCATTTTAAATATAAAACCCGCCGTCTATGGGGCTGGGAGTGGGGGAGGGATTCACAATATCCCAACCCTAAATGTTCCAGTCGATGCTTCAACGTTTCTGGTCGATGTTTTCTGCCTTCGGAAAAACAGGAAGAGTCCGCGGAAGCCCTGGTCCTAGAAGAGTGGGTTAAGAAAGGAGAGAATCTCCTGGGTTTCGATTTTAGAACTGCGGTCCCCAATAATGTCTTTCTCTGGAGCTAAGGTTGAGGTGCGAGGGTGTGGACGAAGCGCATTATTGTCCAGAAAATGAATAGTGGGAGGAAAGGGAGCAGAGAACAGGGCAAGATACCTCCCTCCCCATTTTTCATCCCCTAAAATTTTGACTCCCCCTTTCTTTGCCTTGCCCAATTTCCCAGATGTGGGCTATGTTATATGGAGGACAAAACGGGTATGATGTTGAGAAATTCTGGTCTTCTCTCCCCCCCCCCCCCCCCCCCCCCCCTTTGTGTCCTGTGTTTAGAGGGGTGGATTATCCGAAGGGCGGGAAGGACTAGGCCGAAAGGGAGGGGGAGTGGCCCTGTGCCCTTACTGACCCTTGGTGTGGTGCACAGGGCCAGAGTGGAGTGTGTGAAATGAGCCAGTTCTTCCGGAGCTGGATTCAATTGTCCATCCCTGCGTCCTATTTCTGTCTGGAGAGGCCCAGGCAAGCCCTGGCTTGGGCACCAACATTTCAGGCATATTATCAGTAATTTTAACATTGGGGAGAGGAGGGCATGATGGAGAGACAGATTTGTGCTAGAGCCGAAGGTTGAAGCCTAGGTTTCTTCTCAGTTTCAGAAAGTGTCTTTTAACCTCTTCCCACTACCCTCCTCATAGGTTTGCTTTAGATTTTAATTTAGGATTCTGAAGAAGGGGGGGGGGGGGGACGTTTAAACCAACAGAGTTGAGCCTCAGAGTTGGGAATTACATTCAGAGCTTTGGAGAGACCAGTACCCATTCCAGAGAGGAAGGCCAGACTCCCTAGTCCCTTTGTCATCCACCCGTTTAGCTAGAGAGAACCTTCTCCCATCCCCAGGTTTCCCGACCAAGTTTCTCCTCCGCTCTTTATTAAAGGCAAATTCCTTATATCCCTCTTTCTCCAGTACTTGCCATTAAAAACAGATGTTAGAAGCTCAGTTAGGGACCAAAGGATGAGGGAGGCGCTTTCCCCTTCTGTCTGGGTGCTCCCTAAACCTGCAGGTCCTGATTTCCTTAGATTGGGGTGTGTGCTGCGGGGATTGAGGTGGAGTGGTGTTTTGGTAAAGTCAACAGGCGTTCGGTTCTGTTGGGGAGGAAATGGAGGAGTTGTGATAGTGGAGGAAAGGTTATCTGAATAAAAATGTATCCTTTCTCTCTTTTTAAATAGTCTTGTAAAGATCTTACATCAAATACCGTGGATCCAAATGTAAATTGTAGGACTTACCAAAAAATACAGGGAGGGTTGGAGGTGCCCCGTACAATCAATCGTCTTTGATTTGGAGGTGGGGAGTGGGTTTTCTTCGAAGTGGAAGAAGGTAGGGAGAGACTGAATCTTTATGTCCCCCAAACCGATCTGTACAGCCCAGTTCCCACCCCTCAACTCAATTCTGCACTCCTTGGTCCAGAACGCTGCAGGGGAGAGGGGCGGAGAAGGCAAGAGAGAGAGAGAGAGAGGGAGAGAGTGGTGACGTCAAGCTGAATGAAGCCAATCCGAGGCCAACCTCGGGAGGGAGTGTGAAAGGATGAATGAAAAGTCGCGAGCCCAGAGCGCGCCGGGCACAGAAGCTGCAAGCAGAGAGCCGAAGCAAGGGGTTTGGGGGACTGCAGGGGGCTGGGAACCAACGCTCCTCTTCCTGAGTCTTATACACCTCTCCTAGGCTTCGGACACCCCCCTGCGACCCCCCAGCCTCCGAATTACATGCCCGGTGTTGGGGGTGGGGCATAGAGAAGGAGGGTTGGAGAACCCGACGCTGCAGAAGAGAAGCCATCGACAGGAGAGGGAGCACAGAGTAAGTGGTCTTTCCGGGCGCAGGGTGGACTCAGGGGACACACTAGGGAAGGGCGGCCAGAGGTGAGGAACCTCTCAGTTCCCGGCGGCCCTCTGACCGGCATCAATCCCGTTCAACTCCTTTTTATTTAGGTCCTTGTGTCCCGCAACCGTCCACACGTGGCTTTGGTGAGGGATTGCAATCATATAGGTGAAACCTATTTTTCGGATTCTCTCGTTGCCCTGGAGGCGAGGTCCTTAATCCCCACTATATCTGCAGCTGCCTCTTACCTTTTAGTTTAGTGCCGAATCTTTTCGGCCTTCCGCCCATCCCTATCTCCCCCGACCTCTCCCGCTTCTCCACCAGCCACATCATCCCGATTCCGATAATTACGATTTCCTTGTTCTCATCTCCATTCCCTGTCTACTCCTTCCCCACCATATCCTTATTCCTGTTTTTGCCATTCAAATCTACAAACATTTATTATAGACTTACTATATACGGGATTTATAGTAGATAACATCCTCGTCCTCGTCCGCACTATCCTTATTCCTGTCTCCCCGTTTCCCCCCCCCCCCCGCATTAGTCCCAACCCCAGAATCTCTGATTTCGGCCCCATCCCCACCATCGCAAGTCATCAACCTTTCCAGTTTCCATTCCCGATTCTTTGACCTCTCGAGCCTGCCTCTGCCTCGCTGGGATTCAGAATCTCCCTCTGATTCCTCTGCATGTGTGAGGGAAGGGTGGAAGCAATCCCTGGTGTTTTATTCTTTCCTCTACAGTCCTTAACGCAAAGCTGGGCTTTAGGGCTCCGCTCAGAATCGGAATTCCCGCCTCGTTGGACTAATGGTACTACACTGGGTCCTCACTAGAGCTGAGATTTCGGTCTTCGCTTCTAACCGAGGCAAAGGGGCAGGTTTCCAAGGCCACCCCTTTTTTTCAGGGGAGAAGGAGAGGAGGGAGCCGGCATCGTGGGGACCTGTCCGTCGTGGGTCCTTCATTCAACCTGCCTGATAAATCGAAATATCAAGCCGGCACTCGTGAGCTCCTCGCTTCTTCGAGCCAGATTCATTCCTGGCTCGAGATTGAGATCATAGAAACCTAAGATCAGGAGCTGAAAGGGCCCTTTGAGATCCTCTAGCTCAATTCATTATTTTTACAGAAGAGGAAACTGGGATTGGGGATGAGAGTGGACGAAGGACTGCGAGATGGACCAGAACTGGGTAGGGCTTTGTCGTATCTCGTTCCCCTTTCTTTTTCCCCCTTCCTTCATATCATCCTCCCTCCACCCCCTCCACCTCTCCACCCAGGGTCGGGAACCATCCGAACCCGGAGGATGCCCGGAAGTAGTGGTGGCGGTGGAGCCCAGGGGTCTGCTTGGAGGTGGCGGTGGCGTTGACAGCGGCTGCAGCAGGGAGGCGGGGTTGATTGTTATCTTTGGTTATCTAGCTGTATGAGTGGTGTCGAGTCTTCATAAAGCTAGATAACCGAAAGTAAAAATAACCCCATACACTGCGGAGCACGAGCCCGAGGGAAGGCGGGCCGGAGCTAGGCGCCCCCGAGCTGATCCTGGGAAATGGGGAAAGGGAGGAGATGGAAGGGAGGGAAACCGAAGCAAGAGCCAAGAGACCAAAAAGGAAAATCAGAAGGAAAAGAAGAGGAAGAAAAGACGTCTTACTTCTAGTGGGACTTCCGAGATGGCAGCCACTCAGTCCCCCCCTCCCCATCTCCAAGGTAGGAGTCATCCCTTTCCCATATCTCGCTTGTCTCTTCAATATTACAGGATTTGGGCTCTCCACATCTTGTGGAAGAGCCATTCTGATCGACTCTCCTTCTTCCTTTAGTTTGTCCCATTCGACCCTGCTGCTACTGCAGCAAGCTCTTTTCGCACTGTGAAGATGAGAGAATATCCTCACTGATATACTGAAAAGAGCCCTGGCCTGCGAGTCAGGAGTCCAAGATTTTAGCTCTGTTTCTACAGATAGCTGTGTGGGCTCAAGCAAATTATTTCCCCACTTTGAGCCTCAGTGTTCCCTTCTGTAAAATGAGAGCATTAGACTCTATTCTGTTTCTCTTCCTGCTTTAGCTCAGAAGCTTTAGCTTTAGGTAAGGTATTTCTAGCTCTAACAGTCTAAATCTCCATTCTGTAATCCCAAGGAGATTCCAGTAAGGGTTCTTTCAAACAGCAGTTTTCCAAGTCAATTCCCTTCTGCCTCTAGGCTGCTATTCCCTAGCTCTAGTTGCTGTCCCAAAGCGGTAGACTTCCCAGAACTGGGGCTCAAAAAGACATTCCCCAAATTCCAAATAACTTGGGCTCCTGCAAAGACAGAAATGGAGACCTAGTGAGGTTGGAATTGACTTCAATAGGATTGGGAGGGAGAACAAGCTTTGCTTTGTTCCCTAGTTAGGTAGACAGCAGCCACTCTTCTGCAGAGTGGATGCAAAAAGAGAGAATGATTGGAGGATGGTTAATTGAGAGACAGTCATTGAAGATCTAAAGTTAGGTTTTTCTTTTTTCTCAGTCTTCCAGCAAGGTGGATGAAGGGTCAAAGATTTAAAGGTTTGTGGGGCTGAAAGAGAACTTAGAAATCATCTAATCTAACCTCATTTGACAAATAAGGAAACTGAGACCTAGAGAGATGAAGTGTCTTGCCTAAGGTCACAAAGCTAGTTAGTGGCAGGGTTGGGTCAAATCCAAGGTTTCTGATTTCAAATTATTTCTATTACATCATATTTCTTTTGTTTTGTGGTTTTTCTTGGAAACAGGTCTATGGGAGAATGGGAACTGTGATCCTTCTCCATCTCAGGCTCGATGATTTTTCCTAATAAATATCTCAAAAACACTGTCCATCTAGATTGTGGCCTGAAATTTGGTATAGAAACACCAGGAATTTATAGACTAAACTGACTGACCTAAAATCCTCCTCTACCCATCCACCCTCCCCGTTTTTCTTTGAAATCACATCCAGATAAAATGGATACAGGGCGGGAAAGGAGATTTAAAGATGAATATTAATTCATTGACCCAAGTAGTATCTATACTTGCCAAGGAAATGGGAGAATTTAAATATATTAACCAAGTTCCCAATTGATTCTGTGCCTCACTTAGAACCACAGGGTACAGATTTATTTCACAACCAACAGATTTTCTATTATAGTGAGGAATGTGGAAAACAAATTCAGTACTGGAGACCTAGGGAATAGGAATGGTTGTATCGCAAAGGGTGTCCTGACTTTCTGATATTCTGGAGAAGAAGGAATTATTGTTATCACCTTCCTGAGCTTTTCTGTTCATTTGGGAAGTCCTTTCTAATGTCTAGTCTCTATTCTGCTACCTGCAACCTAGTTCTTTCTTTTTCCAGCTATAGATAGAGTTTAGCAGGGCTTTCATTTACCTCAGATCATTTACTCCTCTGCTTTAAGATCTCCTTTTTGGGAAAGTCTTTAATGTTATCTAACTTTCATCCTGAAGCAACCAAGGCAAGTTTCTTGAATGAGGAGAGCATGGATCAGAGTTTGGAAGAAGGGAAGGAATAAAGAAAGAGAAAGTTACAAGACAGGAGATAAGATACAGTTATTGGTGATAAATGGAAACTAGGATAATGGGCTAGAGGAGCATGAATGAAAGAGGGACGATGGGAACAAATGCAGGTTTAGCTTTTAGGAGGATAAAGAATGCCAAAGGCATAAACTGTGAAGTAAAAGTTTTTGGAAAAGGGGCACCAGGAAAGAAGGATTATTTTTTGTTTTAGATCTTTTGACCTTCTTATATATCTGGCTATAAATGTATCTTTGTAATCTCCTCAGACTCAGCTCACCAGTGGTAAATTTTTATTGTGATGATAGATAACATGGGATCGTGACTTTAAAGCTAGAAGACAGATAAATAGAAATAACTATTTCTCAAGGACCAGCCTAGCTAAGTTCTGAGAGGTTCATCACTAGGCTGGCTATGGAATGAAGCAATTTTTTTTCAGTCACAGAAATTCTCAAAGATTGTAAGATTATAGATTTAGAAGTAGGAAGGTATCTCAAAGGCCATCTAGATCAACCCTCTCATTTTACAGATGAGGAAACTGAGATTCAAAGGATAAAGCAAGTTACCATCTACTAAAGTATAGAAGGGTTGTGTTTTGAGCTGATAAAAAATCATTTCCTTCAAGAATGAAATCACAGATAATTAAGGAATGAAGTTTATGGGATCTAGATTGTTACAGTGAATCCTTAGTTCCCTTCTTAGGTCAGATGCCCTCTTATCATCCCTGAACAGGCTGTGTTCTCATGAAGACAACTAAAATCTGGGATGGTGAAAGCCCTGAGGCACTGGGGAAAGGAATAGGGGATCTGAGAAATCATCTCCAGTCTTGAGCAAACATCTATTGAGGATCACCTTAGAAAGGCAGAATAGAAGAATTGAAGGAGTAGAATATATGCTTGTCTCTCTCTTGTATGTGTCTGTTTATAGAGAAGATAGAGATGTGACTGTGAATATCACGGTCAAGGTGACTGTTACTGTATAGTGAATGTGTGAGTGTGGTATGAAACGATATGTGAGATATACTATATAGTGTGAAATGGGATGAGAGTGATTGTGGACTCTATTGTGAGGTGACCCAATTATAATAGTTCATTTTTATTAGCATTATGAGGTTTACAAAGCATTCTCCTCATAACATTGTGAGGTAGGTAATATAAGCAGTCTTATTACCCCAGTTTGCAAATACTAAAGCTGAAATACAAAGAGGTCAAGAGATTGCCCCAAATCATACAATTGGGTAACCGTTAGAGTAAAATCTTGGCCTACCATCTTAAATTTTTTTTCAATCCCATTTCTCATACCCCCAGCATTGAAAAAGAAAAACAATGAATATACATGTATAACCGCCCCCCCCAAAAAAAAAACTTGTTTCTATATGTAACTGGGGAAAATAATGTTTTTAATTTAATTTAAAAAATTTAAAAATTCCAACAACAAAAAGGAAAAGGAAAAAAAAAACATGTAATAAGTATACATAGTCAAGCAAAGTAAATTGCCCAGTTTAACTGTATTCTTCTGACCTCACCTTTTCATTACTATTTGGGACTGTTCATGGTATAATAATATGTCTAGTGATGCTATAAAAACTATATATGTGATTGTGTGGTGTGTAACTATGTAACTGCTTTATGATGTGCTACCATC
Source organism: Sarcophilus harrisii (assembly GCF_902635505.1). Classification (NCBI taxonomy): domain Eukaryota; kingdom Metazoa; phylum Chordata; class Mammalia; order Dasyuromorphia; family Dasyuridae; genus Sarcophilus; species Sarcophilus harrisii. The sequence goes on along the minus strand of NC_045429.1, from coordinate 358,667,892 downwards.
AAGGGGCATCATAGTGTACCTGGGAAGAAATCCTGTCTTTGACACTCAATTATCTGTGTGACCATAGGAAATCACTGAGTCTCAGTTTCTTTATCCATACAAGGGCTTTTGTAATAATATCAATACTACTTACCTTATAAGGTTGTTTTAAGAAAATTGTTTTGAAATGTCTTAAATCATATAAACCATATTAAAAATGTGAGTTATTAATATACTCTGTGTGTGTGATTCCATCCCTCCCAGGGATATGCTGTTTCCCATCAGGTTCAGATTATATTAAACCAGTTGAATTGGAGCCAGAGGCCCTTGTGGGAAACTTTGCATAGGACCAAAAATCAAGGCAGTGAATAGAGCCACATATCCCTCACTCACCTCCTCCCTCTAACAAGCCTGATGGGCAAGAGTCAGAAACATCCTAAAACGGGTTTTTCTATTCTAGTTACCACCTATGGCCTCATACCCTTTTAAATCAGAAAGTTCTTCTTGCAGTTGAATCTCAATTCCACTTAGTACAACTTTGTTCTCTTCTGTTCTATCTTTAAAGCTCAACAATGAATAGGTAGCTATTATCCCTATCCAAAACCAAATACTAACCCTTCTTCCTCCCATCAAGTTTCTAGTCTCCTATCAAATTCTGACCAATTCTGGGCTCCCAGAATAAAGTGCTCATAGACTCTGAAGAACATGTCTTCTACTTAAAGCAGATTTGCCAGGCAGCCCCAAACAAGTACAGGCAGATATATTTTGGGGTTTTTGTGGGGGGGTTAAAGAAAGATCTTTTATCATTTGCTATTAAACTATATTTCTGGTTGTGAGGTAGAACGAGTATTCAGAAATTCAGGAAGCAGCAGTTTCTCTTTGAGGACAGAAAATTGAGCTCTAAGACTTGTTAATGTATTAAACACAATTTCTCCATTACCGACAATATTGCCACTTTACCTTCTTTGAGAAGTTTTCTTCTCTCTGAATTACTTGAATTTCTTATCCAAAATCACAACCTTTGATGGCTGACTCCATTATGGATAATTGGGAGTTAGGAAGAATTTTTTATGTGTCTTTTCCCCACATTCAGATGTATATACCAGGAAAGGCTTTTAAAACCAACACAGAAATAAAATACTATTGGGGGGGCGGGGAGGAACCATCACAGAGAGGGGAATAGAGGAGATAACTCTGCTTTTGTTGGAGGAAGTGAAAAAGAGGCTATATTTTGAGTATAGGAGAGGACAGGGTTTGAATGATTGAACACAAAATGCCATATATTAATCACTTTGTCTTGGGAAAATCACATTACCTCTTTGCTGCCAGTCTAAAGATCTCAAAGCACTTAGTAGCATAAACATGCTTCATTGTTCCTTACAAGCCCTTAGAATTCAGTGGAGTGTTCTTTAAGTTTAGAACACAAGAAAGAAACAACAGAGGATAGAGAAGACTAGCATCCTCAGCTGAAAGGGATTAGTCCCTGGGGAGGAGGAAAGAACCTGGGGGAAAGAATGTCTTTTAGCTAGGAGAAAGGAATAGGGGGTGCCTGGGATTTACCATTATGCCCTGCTGTTAACAGCCACTTTCCCCATTTGTGTAGAGCTTCAATTTGTGTACAGAAAAATGCAGCATGTAAATTAGGGAAAAGATAAACAACGAGTGGATTGAGTGGATAAATCTCAGACAGATTTAGGGTACATGTGAGGAAAAGCTTTCTTAACAATCGGATCTTTCTAAAAATCAAATTGCCTTTCTGAGGAGAGTGGGGTCCCCACCACTGAAGACCTTCCAGCAGAGACAATAAGTATGGTCAGTAGCCATAGGTGTTGTAGAGAATATCCCTTTGGTTTGGATAACCTTACAAGTCACTTCCAAATCAGAAATTCTGTGAGATACGATGTATATGAATGAAAATCCTAGATTTTTGCTTCTGCACCTTTTTTTTTTTTTTAAGAAATATGTTTTTTATGTGGGAGAACCAATTTTATGGTGGAAAAGAAAGCATTAAGGACCTAACCACAAGCAATTGGACTGTTCTCTACCACTGAATTCCTAGGAAAGTTATCATAGCTCTACCTCTGCCTATTTCTTTTATTATTATTATTATTATTATATAAGAGCTTTTTATTTTCGCCTAACTATTTCTTTCCACCCCTGGATGAAACTAACAGAATCTGAATGACAGGTCTAAATGATGATCTTGAAGACTCTCTAGTCCATCTAGGTCATTTTACAGATGAAAAAACTGGGGTCCAGAAAGATGATTTGCTCTAAGTCACTCTGCTAGTAAGTGTCAGAGCTCAGACTTGAGCTCTCCTCTTGTGATTCTAAGTCTGTTCTTATGAAATTCTGTCTGCACTCCTCTCTGTCAAATCATCCTTCCTGTCTGTCTTGAACCCCTTCCATTTTATTTTTTCTTCTTACTAGGCTCTGAACACTGGAATTCTGGGTATTCATGATTCCATATCCATCCCCATATCCATGGGGATGAATTGTTCTTCCTTACTCTTTGCTGTTTTCCAATACTTGCTGATTCAAAAGATTTACACACAGAGGCAGAGAAATGGATAGAATGACTAATTAGCTATATGACTTTAGGTAAGTCACTTCACATCCTCTCTCAGATTCATTTTGTAAATGAATATCTGTAAAATGAAAGGATTGGATTAGATGATCCTATATGGGTCCCTTTCATACCTAATGTTTTATGACACTTTGACTTTTGGCAAGTCTACTTCCTGCCAAAGCTAACTATCACAAGGGATGAATGAATTCAAGTTGGATGAGTGCTTTGAGATTTTTGAATGAAGGGAGATAATCCTTTTAAAATATTATACTTTTTAGTGTTTTGTGATTAATGGAGTAAAGGAAAGCTATGTAAGAAGAAGGTATGAAGGAAGAGAGAGGGGGTCCCCTCCACTCTCTTTCCTAGGTCTCAGAATGGCCCTCTCCTTTCCTCCCCCAGTCCTAATCCCTCCTATTAAGGCGGCTTTGGGTTTGTTATGACAGCAGCTGAAAGCGGCTGAATCGTTGTGTTTGCTGTGTTTGCTAATTGGGCTGAAGGGCTCCAGTCTGGACACTCTGAAAGGAATCATTGTCACTACTGTATTTACCTTCCTTTGGGAACCTCTAGGGGTGAAGGCTATTGCTGAGCCTCAGCAGGGTCATTGCACCCATTCCCCTTTGCCTTCATGCTAGGACCCTCCATGAGAAGATAGCTCAACTTTATTGCTTCTGGTGGAACAAATGCTCACAGCCTACTACTTATAACACATACTTAATGCAGTCCTTCACCTTGGATCATCCACCAGTCTGGATCAGGCTATCTGAACAGATCCTATTTAGGGGAAAGTTTAGAAATGAAGGAGAAACTGAGCTTAGATGCCTTCATTTTTATTTTCTCATTATGTTCTTTCATTTTCTGTTCCCTCCCTCCCTCTAGGTTCTGCTATTGGGTAATAATCTCTTCACTCTCATATTTTCTTATTTTCAAATCTTTATCTAGGAAGATTACTTTATTTAAGAACCCTTCAATACCTACTCTTTCTTCTGAAACTTAATCTATAATATTCCCCAGTTCCTCCAGGAGGAATTCACAGCCCTAATTACTCTTATATTTGAAGTTCCATCAAGGTGACTTTTCTCTGTTCTTTTTTCCCTTACTCTGTGTTTGTCTATCTGCCTCTGTCTCGTGTTCATTACTCAATTTCATTAACAGCCATAAAATTTAGAACTAAAAGGGAACTTAGAGATGTTTTCTGGAAGTAGTGGTAATGGTTGTAAGTCCTGTCTACCTTACCAGACTGGAGAGACCAAGTACTGTGTTTCACTCATCAAATTTGGAAGGAAGAAACGGTCTTCCTGATCAATCAAAGAGATACTCTTTCCTCTTCATGTTAAAATAGAGCTAAAAATAAAGCTTTTCCAATAGGGAGTGAACAGGGACCTTTGGGCAAATTGGAATAGAGATTATTTATATTGAGAGGGGAAGCTTGTGGTCCTGTCTCCTCCTAACTAGGTCAATGTTAGAGAGAAAAAGTGAAAAATTGCTTGTATCCTTTACCTCAGCCCTTGCCTATTACAAATAACTTTGTTCTTTCCCTGCCTCTAGCTTCCTATTTGATTTGGTCTTGGCATTCCTCTTCCTTCTCTTCATTCTGCAGCACAACTCAGCACGTTTGATATTGGTATTCAGCACATTGGACAGCGCCAGGATGGTGAGTCCATGGACCTTGGGCTTGTTGGGGAAAGCTATGGGGAAGTGGGAGGATAACGTCTCTATTTAATCAAGGGCCAAGCCCTCAGATTTCTGAATCTCCATTTCCAGGGTAAGAGAGAATTCTTTTTCAATGTACTTGCTTAAGTACATTAAATATTCTACTTAATGATTTCTAAAATAATGTCAGTTTTGAGATTTTGTGACTCTACAATTCTATGCAAATAAAATTTAGGGGGTATTGTCATTCTTTGTGCTGGAGAACCAGGTTCCATGTAAAAGAAGTGTACCAAGTGGGACTTATAATGAAAAAAAAAAAGAATTAATGGAGTTATATTGGGAAAATATTTTTCTGGGAGTGTGAAACCCTAGGATCACAGATTTTTAGAAGTGATTTTTAGATATCATTTAGTCTACTCCTTTATTCTAGAGATAAGAAAATTTTATGTCTAGAGAATGTATGTGACTTGTCAAAGACCACCCACTAGATTAGTATTATACCTAGCACTAGAACACAGAGAAATTTTCTTCTGCTATACCCTGTAGATGCCTTTGGAGTGATCTCCTTTCTTAGGATGTAGGAAGGCAACCTTGCTCCAGACAAGAAGACCTTTCAAAGAACCCATATACATATTTTTTCAAAGGGGACAGTAGGGGTATGTGAGTGTGTGTGTGTGTGTGTGTGTGTGAGAGAGAGAGAGAGAGAGAGAGAGAGAGAGAGAAAGGGAGAGGGAGAGAGATAGAGAAAGGCAGAGGGAGAGAAGAAGAGGGAGGGAGAGAGAGGGAGAGAAGGAAAATATTTTTAATTCAGTTCACAAATATGTGTTGTGTAGCTAGTCAAGGAATAAGGCACAAATATGCAAAAATAGATATGATACAGACCCTCCTCCCACAGAGCTTACAATCTCAATAGGTAGAATTATTTTTTTCCATGAGAGAAATAAAAAATCAGGGTTTGGTGATTATTAAAATGGGAAGGATAGACAACAAACTTTCTAAGAGTGGAAAACAGGGCAGAGGAACTATAGAATCTCTTTCCCATGCAGTATCTAAGAGTTTCCTCCTTCCAAGAATAATATTGTGACATGGCAGAGCTTGGAGGCAGGGGGACTGCCAGGGAGGTTCCAAAGGCTTTTCTGATGAGCAAAGGATGCCAGGATGGGGTGAAGGGGGGGGTCACCCAGGCTAGAAGGGAACCGAGGGGAGGTCTCTGTGTGTGCCTGGGCCTGCCTGACCTCCCTCCCCCCCTTCCACCTCAAGCCAAGAAACAAAGGACCATTCTCTCCAGGATTTGACGCAGCCGTCTCTGGCTGGCAGTGCCAGGTGGTGGGGTGGCATTCCCTCCTCCCCCGGAACTCCATGCCCATGTCCTCTGGGGGAATAAGAAGCTGGGCATTCCATGCCCTGTTGCCATGACAGCCCTCCCATACACAAAGACAGAAAACTCCCACCCCCTCACACACCATCCCATCCCATGGGAGAATTAGGCCTGAATGGAATCCTCCAATGGAAATCAAGAGCTTCCAGCTACCATATTTTCTGATATATGACATATGATCATAAATAATCTGTACTCTCCAATAAAATCAAGAGGTTGCATGCCTCCATGACCATATTCCCCTGTTAATCCCCTTAGTTACATAGATGCTTAACCTTAGAGGAAAGGACTTATGCCATTCCAAACCCCTTGTTTGTGTGAATGGTTCCCCATTCTCAGCACTTAGCCCCACACACAGAGCCATGGGACCTTCTCTGCTGAGGAGCTGAGGTCTAAACTTTGTATTTCCCAGACATGGTGGACACCTTATTTTTAAAGGGGGCAGGCTGTGGGAAAGGAGAAGAGGAGGCCATTTCTCCGCCCTCCATCTGCACCCACAGCCATCACTCATTAGGCATTCTGCCCCCTCCTTCCGCTCGTTAAGCCTGATTTGCATGCATTTGCATAATGAAGCTCATTTGCATTCCAGGAGGCTCATAGTGGGAGCCAGAAAAAGTGGGGGGGGGGTTGTGGCAAAGAGAAAAAAGGGGAGAGATTTTGTTTTATAAAAGCTGAGGGGGGAGCAAGCAGGGAGAACAACTCACACTACTGTCTGTCTTTCTTCCCTTCCTCTCTGTGATGGACACAAACACCAAATAGGGATGCCAAGGGACCGACTTTGTTCTCCCTTTTTGTTTTTCCCCCATAACCCTGGCTTCACTGCCTCCCTCCCACTCTGATGGGTACAGAGGTGGGGAAGAAATGGGCAGGAATTGAAGGCTAGAAGTCTTTGGGGAGGGCAAAGAGATAGGAGAGAAGACATAGGCAGAAGGCCACCATCTTAGACAGCTGGTGCCCGTAAAATGGCCGACTGTGAGTGGGTGTGGGTCTCCAAGGAGGCTCTGGTTTTCAACCTAACTATGCAGGTAGGACAATGAGAAGGACCCTCTGGACGCCCCTGAGGTGAGGGAGTTTTTGACAATCCTTCTGACTGAAGAATTATAAAAAGAAAATGGAGAGAAAAAGGAGGAAGAGTCCAAGAGCAAGGAGGGAAGTAGGAAATGGGCTAGGAAGCTAGAACCTAGAGAGGAGGGACTGAGGACATTCTCCATTTAGGTGAAAAAAATTGGGTAGACAAACCTATTGTTTCACATTTTGCTTTTGACTTCCAAGACCACTGAATGTCTGCTCTCAGAAATATTAATGAGGCATTTGGGTCATTTAATGCCATCATATCCATAGCTAAGAGAACTGTGGACATTCTAGGGACTGGTGGTTTGATTGTTGCATGTGGTCAGCATGTAGTTTTCAAAGTAATGTCTTATACTGGGGAGAGAAAAGGACTAACGGGAGCTTTCAGTCTGCTAGAGAAACCAGAATATTTTCTCCATTTTCTCTTAATCCAGGACACTGTAAGAAAGACACAAAGACAAGGCATTTCATTTGGCTAGACAGAGTTCTAGGCATCAGTGTTGGCAGGTGTGTGGTTGATTGAGGAGGGATTTGGAAACATAGGGCCAAGAAAAGACTTCCTGAAAAAGAGGTGTATCTCTGGGAGGATAGGGAGAGATAAAACTGGAGATCACTAAGAAAAAAAGAAGAATGATTCAGACCATTTGAAGCTGAAACACAGAAATGGTAGTAGTGATGTGGGTAAAAGTGATCTTGTGTCTTGTTGGTAAGAGCTTAGTAAATGTGGAATTGAATTGAATTGAATTTGCCCTACAGGAGAGAAGGTGATATTGGATGCCCGTATTGTGGACTGAGGATGGACTAGGAAGGACAGTAAGGGGCATGGGATAAGCAGAAGTGAAGACAAAGATGACTCTGAAGTTTCAAGCCAAAATTCTTCAAAAAGTAGTCAGTCTACTTATCACTGCTTCCATTTCCCCACCACTTTTGGACCCCTTGAAATTTCCTACCATTGTAATAACCTACTCTTTCTAAAGTCACTATTGATCTCCTAATTGCTAAATATAGATGTCTTTCCTTAGACCTTATCTTCAATTTGCAACCTTTAATACTATTCACCATTCCTTCCTTTCTGAAAGTTTTCAATAATATTATACTGTCATGATATTCCTCATTTCTCTCTGACTGATCCTCTGGCTCCTTGGTGATACCTTTCCCCTGCCATCCCTTAAGTATCCTTATCTCTTGAATCCTCTCTGTCCCTTATACTCTTGCTTCTCTACACTCTCCTTTGTCAACCTTAATAACTTTTATGGTTTCAACAACCACCTCTATGTTAATAATTTCCTCTTTAGTTCTCCTGAGCACCAGAGCTATATCTGTACCTGCCGTCTCCACTGAAACATCTATTTAGAATTTCTAGCTCAATATGTTTATAATATAGCATATTAGTTTTTCTTCCAAACCAGGTTTTCTTCTTAACTTCTACTACCCTATTAATACCATAGTTATTTGATGGGTTATCTAGACTTGAAACCTGAGTTGATCGGATTTCCTCTCTATTCCGTGGACTGAAAGAAACAACCAAACCCTTTGAACAGCCAACTTCTTTTGTTTTCCATTTTCTTTTTTCTTTTAAAAAATATTGGTGCATTTTGTCTTTATATCACATTTAATTTCAAATATATCACGTTTCCTTCCCTTTTACAGAGAATCATCCCTGTAACAAAGATTTTAAAAGGAAGAAGAGGAATAAAAATCAGTTAATCAAAGCCAGCCTTCACATCTGTTCTGACATTATGTGCAATACTCCATATCCATGGTATTCTACTTCTACAAAAAAAAGGGAACAGGTACATTTTCTCAACCCTTCTTTTGGACCAAACTTCATCACTATAATTACACAATATTCCATTTTGCTTTTCTTTTGTTTATTCCATTTACATTATTATGATCACATATATTGTTTCTTGGTTCTGTTGACTAAAAGCTGCTTTAATTTATGTCTTCTAATGCTTCCCTGAGATTTTCATATCCATCTAATAAAGAAATGATGCACTATTACATTCATGGAACCACAATTTTTTTGGATGAGCATTTACCTTGTTTCCAGTTCTCTGCTACCTCAAAAAACTGTTATGAACATTTTGATACACATCCCTTCTTTCATTTTCATCATGCTAATCTTCCTCATTGCTTCTCCCTTCAACTACTATAATGACTTCCTAATTTGCCTCCTTGCCTCTCCTCTACCATTCATCTCATAGAAGCTATCAGAGTCATCTTCCTCAAGTGTCATCTTCATAAGGTCACTCTCCAGCTCAGGGATCACATTTAAGTTCAAATTTTTTAGCATGGCATTCTAGGTCTTCCATAGTCAGTCCCTAATCGATATTTCTAACTTTCCTTCTTATAAAACCTATATCCCAGAAAGATTAGTGTATCCAATCCAATTCAGTTCAAACAGCATTTAAGTACTTACTAAGTACTAGTTCGTGGCCTCAAAGAACTTATATTGTACTGGGGAAATAAAATACATACACAAATAAGTAGGTGGAGGATCATACAATCCAGAGGGAGAATACTAACTACTCAGGGGGATCATCCCAAATTCCCACTTAAATCACCCAAAAGTCCTACTCTTTTTCCTCATCTAGGTATTTGCTTACATAGCACTCCCTACATAGAGTGTTCTTCCCATATCACTTACCTAGCCGATCCTTACCTTTCATTCAAGTCTGAGCTCAAGCCCCATCTTGAAAAACAAACCCAAATCCAAGAGAACTGATTTCAAATTCTGGCTCTGCTGTTTACTCATTATGTGACCTTGGTCAAATCATTTTATCTGAGACCTACATATAAAATGAGAGGATAGGATTAAATGGCTTCTGACATCCCTCTCCAATTTCAATCTATGATCCTATGACTAGAGGTTCTCTCAGGTCCCTTATGATTCTATTGCTTCACAAAGCCTTTCCTAATTCTCACAGGTTGAGAACATCCCCTGAGTTTAAAGTATTTTTCTGTCTCTCATTTAAAATTCACTTTAATACTGTCTTTTATTATTTTTGAACTTTTGGCAGATAACTAGTTTTGTCACCCTGTAGAGGCTGGGTTTCTAAAGATTCTATGATTCATTCAAAATATATATATATTTATTAAATGTTCATTATGCATGTGAGATACATATTCAAGGTCCTATGATTTACACTGATTAAAAAAAATCACTAAGACAGCCTTGGTTCTTAGTCCAGTAAGAAAGACAAAAAGTGAACAAATAGCTATCATATATAGCAAGTTGTAACAAGGATTACAGTGAAGGAAAATAATAATGGGAGAAGGGTGGTTAGAGGAAGGAAAAATAATTTCAAGCTGATTGGCTCAGGGAAGGCTTTCTGGAGAGGGTAGCATGAAAGCTTTGCCGGTAGCTAGGATTTCTCCAGTCAGAGGTATGGGTAGAGAATTTTCCAGACGTAAATTATGGTTCAACAAAAGTCAAAGGTATGTCCAATAAAAAGTATCTCTTGTGGATAACAATCAGCTCCCATAAGGACTCCAAATGTAAAAGAGAAAGGGAATGAAGAGGGGGTGTGTGTATAGGGAGAACCTATTAGATCTTCCTTCCATCCATCCTCTTTCTTTCCTTCCTTCCAAACATTCTTCCTTCCTTCCTTCCCTCCTTTCTTCTAACTTCCTTTTATTCTTCCTTCTATCCTTCTTTCCATTCTTCTTCCTTTCATTCTTTCTTCCCTTCTTTCCTTCCTTCCTTCTTTTTTCTTCCTTCCTTTATTCATTTAATAAAAAACTAGAACAATGCTAAGCACTGTAAGGAGACACAAATATCAATTTCTTCATCTATAAAATAAGTGAACCAAATAATCAGGTCCCTGTTATTTCTAAAAGAAAATTCTGTGTAATCTAATAAATATAGTGCAAATGAAATGTGTAAACACAAAGGAGATAGAGAGTTGAGGAACTATGAGAATGAGAGAAGGCTTCAGACTCCCTAAAGAATGGTATAGGGATGGGAAGAAGTAGAGGGAAATTGTCTAGGGAACAACCTGTATACTGACCCTAAGGGAGAAAATGTGGCTAAAGGGTCCAAAAGTTGGAATCTCAGAGGAATTTTTAAATAACATTTCCCATCCTTGTTCTTCCTTAGGTTTCCCTCCTGTTTTCTGCTTCTGCACAAAATATTGTTTATGTAAGTTACTCTCTTAACTCTGTTAGAGGAAAGTTTGGGGAGAAGCCATTAGAAGAGATAGAAGAAAAGTCTACTCCGAAAAGCATGATGGAATGGAAGGAGCCCTGAATTCAGAATCAGAGAACATGAGTTCAAATTCTGATTGCTAATTCCCAGCTATGGACAGCTGGGTGATTCAATAGATAGAGCACTGGGTCTGGAGTCAGAAAGACCTGAATTCAAATTTACTTACTAGCTGTATGACCCTGGGCAGGTCACTTGACCCTGTTTGCCTTAGTTCTTCATCTGTAAAATAAGCTGGAAGAAGGAAATGGTGAACCACTGTGATATCTCTGCTAAGAAATCCCCAAATGGATCATAGCCGTACACCACTGAAAAAAAAGACTCAGTACCACTTCCTAGCTAAGTGTCCTCAGGCAAGTCTTTACTTCCTTAGCAGTAAAATGAGAGGGCTGGACCTGAGGGTCTCTGGGGTCTCTTCTAGATCTGTGATATTGTGCTCTCCTGAGATCTCTTGAGGCTTTAAAGACCATCATCCTATAATTTATCTGGTCCCAGCCAAAAAGGGCTGTCTGGTGCCATTGCCACTGCCTTTCTATTTCTTCCTTTGTCCTTTGTGACCCCTTGTCCCTGAACCCTTGTCTCTAATTGTTAGTGGGCTTCATTTTCTCCCTGCCATGGAATTCTGCCACAGAATAAGAATGTCAGAGCTGCCAGGAACCTCAGGGATTTTCCACATATAGAAGCAGCTTATGGCTCTGAAAATAGAGCGATGGTCCTGGAGTCTGGAAGTCCTGTATGCAAATCTAGGCTCAATCTGATCTTTGTCTGACTCAGTTTCCTCAATTGTAAAATGTGGATGATAGCACCTACTTTGCAGACTTATAGTGAGGATCAATTGAGATAATTATAAAACACTTAGCATGGTATCTAACACATAACAAGGGCTCTATAAATGTTTATTCCCTTCTTGGCTCACCTACTAATGGCTCATGAAACATGGTTCAAAAAGGAAAGGGCTCATGATTTGGTGAAGTTTGATGAACCACCCCTTTTTCCCAGTCTTTGTGCTATATCTTCTGGAAGTGGCTTTCTTTTTTTGCCCTTTGTATCTAATGCCCTGTACAAGGTACTGTGACACTGGTGAGTGACACAGTTTTGCTTCTGTAAAGTTAGGACCAGTATAGGGTAGTTGACAGGTTGGCTACAGTCATTTAAGGTGCAGTTGAGTAGTTGAGCAACAGGATAAAAAGTGTTTGAGAGTTTTGCTTCTAGCAGCTAGAGGGATAGTTACAGGATGGAGTTGAGTGAAGACTACTGAAGACATTAGATTCTAGTTGTTCAGCAAAAGAAATTAAGAAGTAATTCATCAATTCTTTATCCCTTCTGATCCTTTCTATTCTACTTCCTCCTCTCCTTCCCCTACCTCCAATCTTTTCCAGAATTCATTACACCAACTTCTTTCATCTTTCCTTATATTAAGAGGGATAATAATTAAGTAGTAACAGTAGTGGAGGTGATGGTGGTGATTGGGAAATTGGCCAGGAATATTAGAATACAGCAGTGGGATATTCCTCTCCTGCCTTTTTTCCCATCCTTTGTCCCATCTGGGCAGATTTTCTCCTTTCCTACAAGTTCTGCAAGTCCTTCATCTCAGTACTCTCAGAGGAATCTAAAGCCTATTGGGGTAGAGAGAGAGCTGGGGAAGGGGGAGCAATAAAGAAAGAAAACAGATTAAGCCTCTATCTTGAAGAGATTCAAGATGGCACCTTAGAATCAAGACTTGTAGACCCAGGAGGCCATTTTGTGACTCTGAGGAGCTTCTGTGTGGCTCATTTAGGATTTGAACCGAATTCAAATCTATTCATATCCCTTCTGTACCCTGGGCCAAGGGAGTTGGATATGGAAGGTCTTTTGTTTCTAAGCAGGAACCCCATGTCATGTGGTTTCAAGAGCCAGGATTGGGAGGGGGGAAGGGTTTGGCATCACACCATATAGATAGCAATGGGGCATCTGAGCCTAGTTGGGGAGGGCTAGGCTAGGACTGGCATATGGAAGGAGAGATGTGGGCACAGGGGGCATGGGATTCACCCGGGAGGGGCTGCCATCTGCTTGGCTTTGTCCATCTGGGACCAGCTGGCTCCCCTGTGCCGCCCCCCACTCTCTTTAACCAACCAGTCCCCTTCTTGAACTGTTGCTATGGTGACTAGCCGCCATCTTGTACTTGGCTCTGTCTTTGCCTGGACCTTCCCGTGGGGTTCCTGTAGACTAGGAGGCAAGATACCTGGGAATCCACTCTCTATGCCATTCTTGTATAACATCAATAATATCAATATTATATAACATTTATATATATGTATATATAAACACATATATTATAAATATTTAACAGCTGTCACCATTGCTACTTATTGTACTGTTTAGTAGTCACTGAATATATTACTATTAAATATACATGCATTCATATGTATATTCAGTTCTAATGAACTTAGGATCAACCATTATGTTTTAGAAACTTGAAGTGTCATTCTGTTCCCTTACTTGCATCCATGAAGAATTCAACTTTCTTTCTATTGCATTGAATTCTTTGCATCTGGGTTTCACCTAGCAAGAGAAAAAGGTGGAGTGGATGTCACACCCAATCAATCCAGCTTCCATCCTTGAAGCTTGCTTCCTGTGCTCTGTTGTAAAAGTCTGGAGCCTGAACATTAGGGCACATGGGTACTGAGTCAAGTACACTTTTCTCTGCCTTGGGATCTCCTCAGGTTCTGATGGGAGGAGAAGGCAATTTAAAATTTAAAGTTTTCTCACGTAAAGACGCTAGACTGAGAACAGGATCATACAGTGACTGTCTGGAAAAGGAAGCAGGTCCTGAAGGAAGTAGGAGATGGCCACTTTCCATCTTGATAAACGAAGGGCAAGTGTCAGCAAAGATTTCTCCATTTCCCACAGAAAGTCTTATGAAAAGTCATAAAATCACAGTATTTTGAAGTTGAAAGATGCCTTTGAGATTATTTAGACTTTGAGATTATCCCATTTATAATTTGAATTTCCCCTCAATTTAGAGATAAGCCAGCAGAAGCTTAGGGAGAGAAAGGGATGTGCCCAATATCACACAGCTAGAAAGTAGCAGAATCAGGATACAAATCTCTTTCCACTTTACCTGATTATGTCTCTAGAATATAGAGAGACCACTTCACTGTAGTCTGTCAGGTAGGCTAAGGGATGATTGCAATGACCCCAGCAGGCTTTCATAAATCGGATGGGTGGGAAGAATAATTTTCTCCAAGTCGCTCAGAATTGGGGCAGAATGAAAGCTGGGAGGAGAGAAGAGAGAAAGAAACTTGCTCCCCAGCCCTCCCCTGCTGCCCAAGGACAGGGGGATAATTTATGATATCATTGTTCCTCTTTTCCCATATTCCTGACTCCCTTTCCCCTTCCCAGCCCCCTGCTACTGTATGGTTGCTAGGAGATCCTCACTATGTATGGCTGGGGTGGCGGAGAGGGAGGGAGTGGTAACAAGCAGAAACAACTCCATCTGGACTTGTCCCTCCTCACCCCACCCCAGCCATGGGAGAGAGGATTGGAGAGGGGCCTCCATCTCTAAACTCATTCAGAAGTGTTCCCACTGAGGAGGGAGAGGGGCCAAGGGAGGGATTTAAGGACATATAGGATTTGTACAAATGTCAAAATTCCCCAGTTCACTTCCTGGGTTTAAAGAAGTAGAAAGTGAGGAACCGTCATGTTGGGGTCTGAAACTATTTCATGTAGACTGTTCCTGATACCTGATTTCTCTGCAGTCCTGTTACTTGGTTTGAGTTCATGTTGGAGGATTCTGGTCTAATTAAGGCAGAAATTCCCCCCTCCCTTCCATTATCGTCACTGCCATCTTTGCCTTTACTTCTCTTTTCTCTACTGACCTACTGAGAGGAATGGATAAATTAAGAGCAGGGAAAGCTCCAATGGGAACTCAGAATGAAGGTTGTGAATGGGGAGGAGTGACTGGCCAGAGGCAGTGCAATGGTATAGAAAGAACATGGTACTTAAAGTCCAAAGACAGGGTTTGAATACAGGCTGAACCATTTAGGATCTATAATTTGAAGGATCTTACAAACCTCCTTACTTTTCAGATGAGGAAATGATCTTGTACAAATCATCTAACAGTTCTGGACCCAAGCTTCCCCAAATCTAAAGCTCACATTTCGATAGCCCTTTAAGAATCAATAAGTGAATCAATCCAATAACAAGCGTGCAATGGAGATAAAAAGGGAACAAAATAATAATGAACAACATTTTTATAGCACCTATTTATTCTCTGTCAGGCACTATGCTATATTATAAATATTATCTCACTTGATCCTTAGAACAGTTCAGGGAGGTAGGTACTATTTTATCACCAGTTAACAGTTGAGGAAACTGAGACAAAGATTAAGTTACTTGTCTAGGGAAACATAGCAAATACATATCTCAGGCTGCATCTGAACTCAGATCTTCCTGAGTCCAGATCTAGAAAGCTATCCACTGTACCTCCAGTGATCTCAAAAATGAACTGTCTTTTTCCTCAAGAAGCTCATATTTAGAGCCAGCTAGGTGGCGTCATGGATAGAGTACCAGCTCCGCAATCTGAAGGACTTGAGTTTAGACACAGCCTCAAACTCGATACTTATTATCTGTGTGACTCTGGGAAGTAACTTAACCCCACTTGCCTTGCAAAAACTGAAAAGAAAGAAGAAGGTTACATTTTATTGAGAAGGGACAGGAATATAGAATGGATGCATGTGTATGTATATGTCTATATCTACAAAGCTAATTTGGGGATAGGGATAAGGATAAGCACTAATATCTAGGTGCTTCAAGAAAGATTTTATGTAGAAGGTATCATTTGAGCTGAATTTTGAAGAAAGTCAGAGTTTCTAAGAGGTAGTGAAGTTTCAACTGTAAAATCCTACAATTCTAATGAAATAAAGATTTATGACTTTATCAAGAAGGACTAAAATTAGACATAAATTGAGTGTGGCTAGATCACCAGCAAGGGAATCCTTTGGATATATTGTTGAAATCAGGAAGGTATGTCCCATGAGGAGGCAATAATGTAAAATAGAGAGAACCTAGATCTGGATTCTGGGGTCCTGGAAACTTCCTAGCTGTGTGATCTTGGGCAAATCACATAAAAACTTTATTGCCTCAGTTTTCTCTTCCCTAAAATGGGGATACTGATACATGTATTACTTATATTACCTACCACATTGGATTGTGGTGAGGAAAGCAAATCTTAAAGCAAAATCTCTATGTATATAGATACATATGAGCTGTCATTATTATTATTCCTGTCAGGAAGGCTTGGTCAGTTATCAAAGTCTCAGGCCAGGTCCAAGACAGAAAGTGGGGCAAAGGGCAGCAGTTGGAGCTACTTAAATTCCCCCAAATCCCATCCAGTTACTGGCTCTTCCAGCTCCATGTTTAAGCCAGCCTTGTTAGGGGAACTCTAAAAGAAGGGAATTAAGCTTCTGGTGCCTCATTAGAGTTGTTTCCTTAAATCTAATCCTCTCATATGCTTGAGATCGAAGGTCACCATCCTCAAGGCATTCTTCTGGTCAGGGAGGCTCCTTCTATGCAGAAAGGGTTCCCATCCAATTCACCCCTCTCATTGAGATGGGGTGAGACCATGGAGCTTGTTTCCCACTATACTGTCTCTCACTCTAGACCCTTCCTTAAGCTGAAACTCGATGATTCTACCCTCATATGCCATTAGTCTTTTGCCTCTTTTTGTATCTCCAGTACTTTGTACAGTATCCAGCATACAGTTGATGCTTAATAAATGTTTACTGATCAATTGATTGGTGGACAAAGAGAAAGCCGGCCAAGGGCCAAATTTGCCAGGAAATTCTTCCTGTGTTCTGCCTTCCATCTTCCTTGCTGAATTTTCTCTTTGTGAATGGTGCTCTTCTCAAAGGTCTCTTTTCTCTTTTTCAGAACAATAAGAGGACTTAAAGGACAAGGGGCCAATAGCATACAGAGGGAGAAGCCTTAACACAATTGGCCTCCATGTACCTGAAGCAGCCTTCCAGGATTGACTGGAGGACAGATAACGCCAGCTACTAATCCCAGGGAGAGAGAAAGTGAAGAGATCTTCCTGTCACCCTCTCCACTGATATCCACCCTCCTCCAGGAAGTTTGTCAGGATTCATAGAGCATCAGCCCTTGAATTGCCTGGTTCCTGTCCGGGATAAAAGTATTTGACCTTCATGTATACTTATTGTGTATCTAAGTTATATTTTAATATATTTAACATCTACTGGTCATCCTGCCATCTAGGGGAGGGGGGGGGTAAGAGGTGAAAAATTGGAACAAGAGGTTTGGCAATTGTTAATCCTGTAAAGTTACCCATGTATATATCCTGTAAATAAAAGGCTATTAAATTTAAAAAAAAAAAAAGTATTTGACCTTAACACATCTCATCTCTGTGTATTTTTACTAGCCTGGGAGCCCCATGGGGGCAGGACCTGAGTCTGTGTTGAATAAAAGCTCTTAGATCCTGATGACTGATGAAGTTTGTGTTTGGATTAGGGTTGGGGAAAAGTGTCCTTGGGGAAGAACGTTTTATAGCCAAAAACTCAGAGTTGGGGATAAGGAGAGAAAGAAGGAGGCAGGAGGGGTTAAAGACCTCATCTGGAGAAAAACCTTTGGGTATGGGAAACATTCCTGATTCTAAAGAGCAATGTGCAGGGGAGACATGTTAAGTTACCTTTCTATAACAGTGGCAATGGAAGAAACTGACCCTATTATAGGAAGGGTGATATTAGACATTAAGGGGCCTGTTCATAACAGTGTCAGATGTTAGAAAAAATAACATCATCCTCCCTCCTTACGTCTCTCGTATCAAGGTCGCCAAGAAAAAAATGCCTTATTTTCCAGGAAGATCCAGAGAACCCATTACATACTAAACACCATTCCTAGGGACCAAAAGGATAGGAAAATAGACATGGGTCTCCTCTTTAGAAGGTCATCAATCTTTTGCTTCCCTATGGGAATACCTATTACCTAATCCACATAGGAATACTGCTCCTGGGGTGAAAGATCCTACAGAAGCAGCCAGAGTGATCCCACATGCACTGTCATCTCATCCCTCATGACCACGAAATCTTTCATGCAATCTAATCTACATCTCTCCTGCTGATGCATCAACCAGCTTCCCTCTCTCCTCCCATGTCCATGAAATCTGACTTCAACAATAGGGATGAAGGTTAGATTTCAGATTCCACTTACTAGCAGTAGGGAAATGTGAGAAAGTTCATCTGGACCCTTTGTAAGGAGGAACTAGCATGAGAAGAAGAAGAAAGAAGAAGAAAAAGCAGAAAGAAGAAGTAGAAGGGAGAAGAAGAAGAAGAAAAAGGAGGAGGAGGAGAAGAAAGAAACAAAGAAAAAAAGAAAGAAAGAAAGAATTGTAATGATCCTAAACTGCTTATATTTCTGAATGACTTTCTTCTACTCTTTAAGAATTCCTTCCTTCTATCTAACCAAAAGATGTAGGGATAGGGGTGGAGGTGATGGGAATGGAAGTGTCCTCCATCACCAAGATCTCCCAGAAAGAGAATCCTCAGCCATCCCTTAAGCCCCCAGTCTTTTGGAGGTTGGTTTTGAAGCATGAATTTATATCCAAGCTCTCCTAGCCAGGGCCTTAATTCCCAGCTCTACAGCCCCAGATTTGCGGTTTGGTTGTATAGGGAGGGGGGCTAGAGGGTGATCAACAGTTACAAAGTCCCAGGGCGTCAAGGAGTTTTGACTTCGGAGAGTCAGCAGGGCCAGGGGGTGCTAATTAAAGAGGGAGGGCGGGCAGGCTGGGCAGTGTCTGGCCGGAGTGTAAATGTGCCGGAATCCTAACGCTGCAGGCTGGCCTGGCCGTCTGTCATCGGCAACACATACCCTTTGTTCAGCGGAACATCAATCTTCAGCCAGTGTGTGCCGTGTACTGGGGGTCTAGCAGATAGAAGGAGCTCCAAATATTGGGAAGGGAACTTAGAGAACATCTAATCCAATCTCTCATCTTTTACAGAGAAGGAAAGAGAGGCTAATTGATTTGTCTAAACTCACAGAACAAAGTCTTTGTGGTTGGAACCCAGCAGTGGAATAGGATGAGTGCTCACTTTGGGGTCAAAAAAATCTAGGTTCAAATCCCAACTATCTTGTATGACCCTGGATAAATCACTGAGGTCTCATTCCAGAACACTCATGAGCAGCAGCTGCCACAAAGAGATGGGGGTGCTGTTCTTAGAGGTGGTCAGGACCAATTACATTCCCATCCCACGGCCTGCTTTTCTATCCCCCTCATCTCACTTGCTCTCCAGAAGGCCTTTGGGAATATTTGTGAGGGACTTCCTCTAGTCCCCCACGCTGAGAACCTTGCTCCACTGTACTGTTCAATCAAGAGGCAGAGGGGAGATCTCAAAGACCTTAGCTGACATTCTGGCCTAAATCCTCAAACTTCTCAAAGGGAGTTTATCACACTCACTGGAGGGCCCTTTACAGTACAACTTCTCTCCCCCAAAATATAGGGACTCTGAGAACAGAATAGGAAAGTAAAGGGACAGGATAGGGGAGTAAATCTCGTATCAATCCCATAAATAGGAATTTGAATGACAACTTTGGGGAAAGAATTGGGCCTAAAAATTATGAGAATGAGTTAGGGGAGAAGCCTGGGTTGGGGACTTCTCTACTGCTCCTCCCCATCCCTAATCCTAACTTTAATTCTGATAATTGAAGGCCTGGGTCTTTAGGTGCAAAAAAGTGAAGAAGAAATGGGGCCCTGCCCCACCCCCACTTTCATTGAGCTTCAGTTCCAGAAGGGACAGAGGGAGAAGTCTGGGACATGTTGGAATGCAGATCCCAGATTCCCACCATGTGTATGCAAATGAGGTCCGTCTGTATGCAAATTAGACCTGTCTGTATGCAAATGAGACCAAGGGGCATTCTCTTCTCAGGGTTACCATAGAGCTCACCGATCTAGGACCCCTTCTTCACCCCCACCCCCTTCTTTGGAGGGCCCCAGAGCCAGGCGGGGAGGGGAGAGAGCTCTGAAGGGACTCCACGTCCAAAGAGGGCAGAGTGAGGGCCATGGGCTCTGAAGCAGGAGAGATGCTAGTTAGATCGTAGGGGAGACATCACAAATTGATATACTGGCCCTCGGGGAACAAGGGAGCTAGGAAAGGGAGGGCAAGGGTGAGAGTGGCTGGAAACTAGAGTTAGAGGGCCAGACGGGAGCAAAAGCTCTCAGTGGGAGGTGTCAGGGGGTATAACTGAACTGAACGGGAAAACAGAAGGTCCCCTGGAGGAGTGTGTGTATAATTATGGGGGAGATCACCCCCTATCTGAGGAAGAAGTGCCCAGAAATATCGTCTATCAGATCATAGAATCTGGATTTGGAAAGGATCTTAGAGATCATAAAGTCATGGGATCTAGTTCTAGAGCTGAAAGTCATCTCAGAGGCCATGGGGTCTAACCCTCTCATTTTATAAATGAGGAAACAGAGCAAAATGATTTGGCTCAGAGTCAGGATTGACACTCAAGTCCAGTTCCTATGCTGCCCTGAGGGTGCCTGTGTATATGTTGGGACTGTAAGTGAACTGGCTCCAGATCACATAGTAAACTTCAGAAGCAAAATTTGAATTCTTATTATACACAGGGCACTTTCCACTATGCCATGAAGCACATCCATTTGCCCTCCATCAGTCGCTTGATTGTAGTTAACCTCACTTGCAGGGATGGACACAGAGTTCCCCACTCCCATCACTTGAGGTTTTATTCAATGACTGCCATGTTAGAGTATTGTGCTATTTTGGGAGTAAAAGGAGGATAAACTGGGTGGTGTCTACTACATTTGGGGTTCGAGTCAGCAAGCTTGTTAACAATCTATGTGTGATCTTGCCCAATCAGTTCATTTCTGTGGGACTTTTTCTTAATCATAACTTTTTCCACTCACTACCCTTTTTTCACCAGAGAAATTTTTATGTGACCAGTTATATAAAATAGGTATACAAATCAAACATTTATTGGTAATAAATCATAATTTCACAACCCCACACTCAGTTATGAGACCCTGTTGGAGTCCTGAACAACATTTTTAAGAAGTTGGGAATCTGTTACATGAGGAGATTAAAGGAGAGGGTTCCCCTAATCCCTTCTAGTTTTGAGATTGAGAGATTCTTCAGATTAGGGGAGATATAGAGAGAGGAAGAAGGAAGGCAACTGATCTATTCAGCCAGTGCTTTGGCTACCAGCATTTTGAATGTAGAGGGATTTGAATGAGCAAAGTGTGATCCAGATCCTTCCTCAGTCATGGAGGGTGGGATAGGATTGCCCAGAATTATAGACTCTCAGGATTTGAAAGAACCTAGAAGCAGCCTGAACTAGTGCAGGGACACAGGAAAGATCAACATTTTGTGCTAGAGAGCAGAAGGAGAGGGCATGCTTCCTCTGCTTAGCGAAAAGGAAGGGAAGCAGTGTCCAGGTTATGGGCAGGTCAGCACTAGACTAGGGAGCAGGAAGGGTTGTATTTGCTGGAAGCTATTGTTTGTTTAGACCAGGAAGGCCCTGGGTAGAAGGATATCACAGGTCATTTCAGGTACAGAGATGCTTCAGGACAGGACATATGACTTTGTATATAATATTTAGTCACTCTGGAGAGAGGGGTCAAAGATAGTTGATTGGTAAGCTGGATCACAAGCTGCCTTCCCTATCACTGATTCAGTCCCAGGAATAAGAATTCCTAGACATGATTGCCTCAGAAGCAATAAAAGTGATTTTCCCAAGATCATCCAGAAAGTAAATGGAAAAACCCAGATTAGGGAGGTTACTATGATGTAATGCAGAACAAAAGATTGAAAACCGAGAGACCTGGAGTGGAGTCCCATTTCTGCCACTTATTAGCTTACATCTTTGGACAAGTCACTCTAGGCCTCAGTTTTCCTATTTTAAAAATAAAGGATTAACAGATTAGATCACAGTTTCTTAATTTAGGGTTCCAAAGACTTGTTGGAGATCTAAGAATAGATTCCAGGGGATTCTGAATTTGTATGGGGTACATCTTTATTTTCACTATGCTTTGGTTTTCTTTGTAATCCTATGTATTTCATTTTATGTATTTAAAAACATTACTCTGAAAAGAGGGAGAAAAATTTGCAAAGTTCAATGTTGAAAACTATCTTTGCATGTGTTTGGAAAAATAAAATACTCTTAAAAATACAGTGAGAAAGAGTCCTCATGTTTCACCCAATTGCTAAAGGTGTCCTGATATCAGAAAGGTTAAAAATCCCTAAACTGAACAGGAAGAAAAAAATTAGAACACAAAGTTTTGCAAAGGTGTATATTGAAAACTACCTTTGTATGTATTTGGAAAAATAAAATACTATTTTAAAGTATTCTGAAGGGACAGCTAGTTGATGCAGTGAATAGAGCACCAGCCTGAAGTCAGGAAGACCTGAGTTAAAATCTGGTCTCAGACATTTACTTCCTGGCTGTGTGACCCTGGACAAGTCACTTAACACCAATTACCTCAGCAAAATTAAAATATATATATACTCTGAGAAGGAGTCCTCATGTTTCACCCAATTGCCAAAGGGACCTATGATATAAGAAAGGTTAAAAATCTCTGAACAGGGAAAAAAATTTGGAACACAAGGTTTTGCAAAGGCAAATGTTGAAAACTATCTTTGCATGTATTTGGAAAAATTAAATATTATTAAAAAACACTCCGAGGAGTCCTCATGTTTCACCCAATTATCAAAGGAACCCATGAGATAAGAAAGGTTAAAAATCCCTGAACCGAACAACCTCTAAAGTCTGCTCTGGCAATCTTCAAATCTGCAAAACCCAGATCCTCCTGACCATCAATGCTCGTTTTCACTCTATACTGCCTCTTGTGGGCAAGTCTGAGATTAAAAGGGACAAGGGATGGGGTCAGTATTGTCAGCCTGGAGAGGAGAGAGCCAGGGAGAAGAAAGAAGCTGAGAAATACATTTCCTCCAGCCTTCAGAGCCTCTCTCCCCAAGAGCAAAGCATGGTGACTGAGCCATTCTCAGGCTGGCATCGTCACTGTCCCCGGGGTGGGGGCGATCGTGGGGGGCTGAGCATAGACCCATGGCTTTCAAGGCGTCCCCGATGCCTCCACCCCCCACATCCGATCAGTCCCGGTGCCTTTGTGCTGAAGGGATTGTAGGCAAAGAGAGACCTTCTTGTTAGAGACTTGGGGGTGGGGGCAAGGGGGAGTGAGGAGCTCCATTCATAATGCCCAGTGTCTCTTGTGTTGCCAGCTCGCCCCCCCCAGCCCTCCTTCCTGAGCTGATGGCAGTGCCCCCCTTCCCTGTCTCCCCAGTTCCCTGCCGTTTCCTGGTGTCTCCTTGGCTCTGGCCTGTGAGAAGGGACCAAGGCTGCTTGTGTGGGGAAGGTCTGAGGAGGGAAGGGACCCCCAACCCCTCCCCCACCCGGGCCCCTTGCCTTTCACACTGTTGGCCCTGGAGCCGTGGGAACCTGTATCGCCAGCTGGGCATCAGTGCCCAGCTCTGCCTACCCCCCTTCCTTGGCCAGCTTGCCGACCCCAGCAGGGAAGGAGGAGGAACAGGATAACCCAGAAACCAAAGGAACCTCCCACAACCCTGTACCAAATCCTTCATCCCCTCCCCCCCACTTCACGATGGAGCTGGGTAAGAGAAATTCTTAGCACTAGTTATGAATCTCCCAGACAAATGAATCATTTGCAAGTCAATTAGAAATTGATGCTTCTTATTTTTTGTGTCGGGAATCAACACACTGGGATTTCCTTCTCAGATACTGAAGGATTTTTGAGAATCACTGAGTCCCTACCCCTGCTTTTACCCTAGTAGCTTTCATAGATCTAGAATTAGAAGGGACCTACTGTCATATTACAGATAAGAAAACTAAAAGAGTTTAGGATTGTGAGTGGCTCAAGATCAGTAATTCTCAGTAGCACAATTTGATTCCAGGTCCTCTGATTATATAGCCAGGACACTTTCCATTATACCATGAAGCTCCTCCACCTACCCCTCATCAGCCAAGTGGTTGCCGTTGACTTCACTTATCTAACCACTACATGGATGGACATACGGTTCCCTCCCAATAATCACCTGGGCATTTATTTATTCAATGACTGATATGTTGGAGCACTATGCTGACCAGAGATGGGGCAAAAAGATTCAGAGAATGTCATCCCTGACTTGATGTTTCTCTCAGTCCATCTGAGAAGAGAAGGAAAGAATAGTTCAAGCACATCAAACCCCATCCCTCATACATGTGCTCCAGCTAGGGAATTCTAGTGAAAAGCATCCCTAAATACTGCTTGTTGTAGGACTGACCAATGTTCTGACTAGACTGAATCAATTGTTAGGTCTCTTCCAAATCTGAACTTCTAGGATTCCAGGAGCCAGTCCACTTTAACGTAGTAGGGACTAGAGAAGGACCATGGAGAGAGGATTACAAAGAGATCTGGACAGGAGTAAATTAGCAGGGAGCCAAAAGATAAATTCTTTACATTTCAAAATCATTTGATCCTATATGAGAAGAGTATAGAATAGTCTGAGTATCACAATCACTGTCCCGTTCCAGATGGGATGCAGCAAAAGTGTTTCAGGTAGTCAGGTAGAGCGAATAACATCCATATCAAGAGACCTCCCAAAACCTAACCAGACTATCCCTCAGAAAGGCAGGAGACTGGACCAAAAGACTTTGTCCCTAGCCTTAGGGGCCTTTAGATGAGAAATGGGGATCCCAGCATGAAGAAGACCAGATTCTTAATTGGGGGAGGAGTTGAAGGGAGAAGGTTGGGAGGAAAATGAAGCCCTGGAGCCAGACCAGCCATCTGAGAAAGATTAAGGGATTATAATTAAAACACATTGGAGGAACAGGGGCCTCTGAGCAGGTGGGTTGGGGTTGGCGTTAATGATCTAATTGCTGCCTTCAGCCAAGGATAGGGCTGCTGCTCTGGATAATGAGTAGAGGATATTTCTTGGGGGTTGGGGGAGCCTTTCAGGAGGAGGGGCTTTGGGGTGGAGGGGAAGGAATCATCCTCCTTCACTTTGAACTGTTCTGCCTCTGAAGGGGAGTCTTCCCCCTTCAACCCCTCCTCTTTTTTACCCTTTTTTCTTCCCCACCAGAAGATGACAGCTTTTGTTACAGCAGGAAGGAATTAGGTTAGACTCTTGGATTAATTCCTGGTGAGTCAGAGGGTCAAAATGTAAGATATGGAGCTGAAAAGGACTTTAAAAAATCAACTAGGGTAATGTCCTCTTTTTACAGAGGCGAAAACTAAGACTTACAGAGGTTATTTATAATGGCTCACCTGAGATCACACAACTAGTTAAGAGGCTACCTTCCTAACGTATTTTGAATTTATTTAAGATTTTATTTATGACTTTCATTTTTTTAGAGTACAGGAAATTCTTCATACCCCCCTTCCCTTGTGAAACATTTCATTGTCCCTTATCACAAAGAAAATAGTCACACAAAACCATAGGGCAAAAATAAGTTGGAGAGACTATTTACTATAATATGTCTCACCTCTTAGCCAAGGAAAGGCAATCAATAAATTTAACTGCTTTTTAGTGGTAGCATTTCCATTGCTACAGCTATTGTGAATGTTGTTCTGCTATTTGTCTTTATTTTGCACCATTTCCCTAAGGTCTTTCCATGTTTCTCTGAATTTCTCATGTTAGCCAATTATTATGACTCAGTAGTATTTTATTATATTCACTTGCTCATTTTGTGTCTTTTTTTTTTTTTGGACTATCACAAAACCTGCTACTTTAAATATTTTGTTATGTATAGGTGGTTTTTTCAACTTTGACTTATTTAAGATATAAAACCAGTAGTGAGATGGTTGGTTTAAAGGGTATTTCTATCATAAAATTTTAGAATGGTTGGACCAATTTAAAGCACCATCAACAATTTGTCAGTGTTTGTCTTCGAATGGACATTTTCACTTTGTCCATTTTCCTTCTTTATCATCTTTTTGATGAATGGCAAGTAAAACTTTAAAGTTGTTTTCATTTGTATTTCTTTCATTATTAGTGATTTAGAGCAGAGGTCAACAATCTATAATCTGAGAATCAAATTTGTGCTCCCTCTTCCCCGGCCTCATTTGTTCAGCCTAAGAAAGGCATATTTTTAAATATGTAAAAATTATTCTTAGCTCATGGGCCATACAAAAAAACATAGGATTTGTTCCTCAAGTTGTGATTTATCAATTTGTATTTTTTCTTTTGAAAGTTGTTCATAACTTTTGATCCTCTGAGAAATGACTCGACACAGAGGTTCCCTCTTCTGTTCTTTTTTTTATATGATCTCTTATATGTAGGTCAAGTATCCATTTGGGGCTTATTGTGATAAATGGTATAAGAAGTTAGTCTAACTTACATGAACTGATGCTAAGTGAAATGAGCAGAACCAGGAGATCATTATATATCTCAACAACGATACTGTATGAAGATGTATTCTGATGGAAGTGGATTTCTTTGACAAAGAGACCTAACTCAGTTTCAATTGATCAGTGATGGACAAAAGCAGCTACGCCCAAAGAAAGAACACTGGGGAATGAATGTAAACTGTTTGCATTTTTGTTTTTCTTCCTGGGTTATTTCTACCTTCCGAATCCAATTCTCCCTGTGCAACAAGAGAACTGTTAGGTTCTAAACTCATATATTGTATCTAGGATATACTGCGACATATTTAACATATATAGCACTGCTTGCCATCTAGGGGAAGGGGTGGAGGGAGGGAGGGGAAAAATCAGAACAGAAGTGAGTGCAAGGTATAATGTTGTAAAAAATTACCCTGGCATGGGTTCTGTCAATAAAAATAAAATAAAATAAAAATAAGATGTTAGTCTAAAATCTACTTTTTTATTTACGTATTTATTTGCTAATTTGTTTTTGAAGCATCATCTTCCATTCTCACCCAGATTGGAAAGACAAGGGCTACTCATGATTTGACTACATTGCTGATTGGAAGAGAAAATTTGACCTATTCTGTATCCAACCTGAACCATTTTATTCCTCTTCAAGCAACTTGGAAGGTTCTACTATGTTGGTACTTGACTTATTATTGCCCACTTAACTGGCTGAGTCTTACAATCCAGAATTCCTGAGCTCAAGAAATCCACCATTATCAGCCTCCTCAACATCAGGAATTACTATTACTGAGTACCACATCCTATTTTCTGAAAAACTATTTTTCCATTTTCTCAGTATTATTTATTGAGTAGGAAGTTCTTTGCCAGGTAGTTTATGTTCTTGGGTTTATTGAATGCTAAGACCTTTGGTTTTATTGCTTTTGTGTTTAATTTATTTAATCTGTTCTTCTGCTATATTCTAAACTAAAATGATCAGTCTGGTTCTGACTAAAATACAGTGTTCTACTCATGCTATAACTTTGGTCGTGGATCTCCCAAAGTTC
Source organism: Sarcophilus harrisii (assembly GCF_902635505.1). Lineage (NCBI taxonomy): Eukaryota > Metazoa > Chordata > Mammalia > Dasyuromorphia > Dasyuridae > Sarcophilus > Sarcophilus harrisii. The sequence goes on along the minus strand of NC_045429.1, from coordinate 358,640,643 downwards.
CTATTTATATCATAACTGGATGTCCTGGCCCTTTCCCTCCTTTGTCTTTTATTATATACTACAATTGTAATTCTCTTAGGCTATTTATTCCATTATTAAAGAAAAGAAAAGGATCTCCTTGGCTCTGGATTAATTCATACAAGTTTTCCCCCTTTTTTTTTCTTTCGAATTCCTCAGATTAGTTTATTCTTATGGCATAATAGTATGCTGTTATGACTCCAAAATCACATCACGAGCAGATGAGAGAACCAGAATTATAATCAAGATCTTGTGACTCTAATTTGAATTTTATTTCCAATCTACAACATAATAATAAGAGTAGTAGCACATATTTGCATGGATGGATAACAACATAAATATATAAATGTCTTAAGGCCTATAGGAATGTGATATAATGCAATAGATAGACAAAGTAGATAAAATCTACTGTGTGTAAGACATACTAGCACAAATGTCAATTCAATTTAACATATATATATATATGTATGTGTTTATATAGGTATTGTATATATACATATATGCATATATATGTCAGTTCAATTTAACAAATACTTAAATGCCTACTAAGTGCAAAATGCTGGGTTTGGCACTGAAACAAAAAGGAAATAGTACTTTCCCTCAAGAAGCTTATATTATTATGAATGGAAGAGGATATTATGCATGCTCATCCCCAAAATAAAAGCAATTTAATACCAAAAAAGACATTATGCTAGGTACTAGGGTACAAAAATGAAAACTAAATCCTCCCACTCTCAAGAAGCTTATGTTCAACTTTTCCTTTGGGCAGTAGTAGTCACAAAGAGTTACCTTGAGAAGAACCAGGGAGGCTTTTCTTTGTGTGGTTTGAAGGAAGTTATATTTTATCTTAGAGGTTAAGGGAGCTTTGCCTTTCTGTCTTTCATGTTCTCATTTTTCTCTTGGTGGTGGGAAGAGATAGAAAAGGAAAGTTCCATAGTAATTAGGTCAGAATGTGAACAGAGTATTCATTCCAAAGTCTTCCATGCATTTAGGAGTCTTCCTAATTGGCCGAGAAGGAGCCTAGTACTAGAGCTTTTAGGAGAGCTATTCCCAAACTTGTCAGAGCTGAGGGAAAGAGATCTTTCACTTCTGGGTTACATGGAGAGTTTGGGTTCTGTGGTATGGGGGTCCTAAGCCAAACTAGGTCTAGGTAGCTCTAACTGGATAGACTAGTTTAACTGAATCTAGAATTGTGTCATTTTCTTATAGAACAACTAATTGTTCTATCCTGCTGCATTTTCTGAATCTGTATATTTTTTCCTGTATATACAAGTCCTTAAAAACAGTCTTGTGGTCTATAGTACATAAAGGGTGTCTCACTTAGGGAAATGATTCTTCAGTAAACACCAAACAAAAAGTTTTTCCTCTCTTTCCCCCCAATATGCAGGGTTTTTTTCCCTTTTCCATTTTATAGATGTGGAAACTGCCTCACAGAGGTTGTGATTTGCCTAATACCGCATGGCTAACAAGTGATTCTGGCAGATGCTTCTAAACTGGAAAAGCTGGTAGGCTGATCTCCTAGCCAGTCATAACTAGGATGAGGCAACTGGGACTTTGCTCCAGAGCACTGCATTTAGAGAGTAATGATAATAGCACTTACAATCTTTCATCAGTATAGCTAGTCAATAAGGATGTCAGTCAACAAAGCATTCATTAAATGCTTATTAAGTGCCAGTCACTAATGCTAAGTATTAGGGATACAAAAAAAGGCAAAAGCCCAGTACTGGCCTTCAGAGAACCCACATTCTAATGGTAGAGACAATATGCAAACAACTTTAGATATACAATTCAGAGTAGATGGAAGGTAATCTCAAGAAAGAAGGTATTTATAGTAGTGGAGAGGAGACTAAGAAAAGCCTTCTGTAAAGGGAGACATTTGATTTGAGACTTGAAGGAAGGTAGAAGATGGAAGTGAGGAATAAAAGTATTCCAGGCATGGGGGACAGCCAGAGAAAAGGGATAGTCAGGGATGTCATGTTCAAGGACAGAAAGAAGACCCCTTTTGTTGAATTATACAGTTTATGAAAAAAATGAATGTATAGGAAGTCTGGAAAAGTAGGAAAGGAAAAAGCTGTAGGAAAATAACACACATTCAGACCTTAGTACCTTATTACCTAGAATAAAGTTAAAATAGTAAACTACCAAATGTCAGAGTAGGTAAAATTCTCCATCTACCTCAGTCAGTTTCTCTCTCTCTCCATGTGAGTGTAGCCTCCTCATTCTTTTTTTTTAAATCTCTATTTTTTTAAATAATAGCTTTTTAATTTTCAAAATACATGAAAGATAGTTTTCAATATTCACCTTCACAAAATTTGTGTTGCATATCTTTCTCCCTCTCTCCCCATCTCCTTCCTCCCCTAATCTGATATAGGTTAAGCATATGCAATTCTTCTAAACATATATCCACATTTGTCATTCTATATAAGAAAACTCTGATCAAAAGGGGGAAAATGAGGGAAAAAAGAAGCAAACAAATAGCAACAGTAACAAAGGTGAAAATAATATGTTGTGATCCATCCTCAGTCTCCATAGTTCTTTTTCTGGGTGCAGATGGTTCTCTGCATCACAAGTCTATTAGAATTAGTCTGAATCACTTCATTGTTGAAAAGAGCCAAGTCCATCAATTGATCTTGTTACTGTTAATCTTGTTACAAGTTAATCTTGTTGTTACTGTATACAGTGTTCTCTTGGTTCTACTCACTTCACTTAACATCAGTTCATGTAAGCCCCTCCAAGTCTCCTGAAATTAACCTGATGATTATTTCTAATGAAACAATAATATTCCATAACATTCATATATCATAAGGGAGAATATCATATTCAGCCATTCTCCAACTGGTGGGCATCCACTCAGTTTCCAGTTCCTTGCCACTACAAAAAGGGCTGCCACAAACATTTTTGCACAGGTGGGTCCCTTTCCCTCCTTTATGATCTCTTTGGGATACAGGCCCAGTAGAGACACTGCTGGATCCAAGCCCTTTGTAGCCTCCTCATTCTTGGATCCTAGACTCTGAATCACCACTACAGGGAAGTGTCATCCCCCTTTCCTCAAACTCCTGTTGCCAGCTCAATGGAAGGCACCTTTTATGCTTAATGTCTCAGGTATAGTTTGTAGTGCTTACCTCAAGCACAAAAATTCCTAGTTCCGGTTCTGGGTTCAGAGACAGTCAATTGAAGAAGAACCTAATTGAAGTGGTAAGTTCATCAAGTTTGCAATTAGGTGATGAATTGGGATTGGGTTTTTGTTTTTGTTTTGGACTACAGGAATTCAAGGAAATGGTCTATAGAATTGGAGTCAGAAGTGTGCTGGAGCCAGCTTATACAGGTCAAAAGAGTTGATTGTTAAATATACAGTGTAAACATTTACAAGTTGGAAATTGGTAAATATAAATCAGAGCTTGATTTGATTGTCTGGAATTAAGAAACTGATGAAGAAAATGTCAATCATTCAAATTAAACTTAAAAGTATATTCCACATACATTTTTGGGAAAGCTGGTTATTATATGCTTATTGGTACACCCCTGGTTGGAGGAATTGTATTTCACTGATGAAATCATAGATCTTTTGGAATACTGCAGTATATGTCCTCTAAAAGTGGTACTTATAAAATCATACATGGTATTGACAACTAGATGTTTAAAACAGATTTATGATGATCACAGTCTTTCCAGCTCCCTTAGATGAAAATTCCCAGGAACACCAAAGTAGGTTTTTTTAATGAAATCAATAATTGGAAGCAAAATAAAGAATGTTGTCAGTCCATTTTTATCATACTCTTCATTTACTAAGTAAGCATGGTCTATGTGCACATCACTCTCCCTGGTACTGGTTACAATGAGGCAGCATAGGGGAAATAGGTGAGTTCAAATCTTATGTCAAAATTCCACATTTGCAAAATGGGAATAATAATAATAGCATCCACCTCCCAGGGTTACTGTGATGGAATGATATTTGCAAAGCACTTTGAAAACCTTAAAGCATGATATAAATGCTGGCTACAATGATGATGATGAATGATATAAAGATAACTATAACATTATTATAGAGAAGTGAGACATGTAATGTTCAATTTTGGGGCCTCAGTTTCTCCCTTTTTAATATAATGGAGATATATCATTGATTACCAGGAAGTTTCCTTCCAGCTTAAAAGTTTGTGATTTAAGATTCTACAACAGCAGACTGTGGATAGTTAATGACCAACACAACATAAAGAGCAGACGCCATATTAGCTTGCAGGATGATATTGATGTAGGCTGAACCACACTTTTCTCCAGGAGGCTTTGGGAAGAAGGTGGAGCTTATGGAAACATTATTGTTAAGTGATGTCTTGACTTGCAAAAATATTGGATTTGGGCTATGCAAAGTTATCAGCCTCACTCTCTCCTCCAGAATCATCAGAGTCTAGTGGCAAGACATAGTTCAGGATGACTAGAGATGGCTCTGGATACAGTGGGAGATTATAACCTAGTAGTTTTCCAGATCTTGGTTTGTCTGAGGCAACACCCTTTCAGTAATTAAAGGTTAGGTAAGAAAAGAGGCAAAAGATGGTCTAGAATATGTTAACAAGAGAATCAGTCTGGGAGGAGAAAAGCTTCTGAATACAAAATTATAGGACTTAGAATGAGAAGAGGCTTTTCCCTTTCAGAATCATTATCTTCTTTCTGTTTAATTCAACAGAGTTCATTAAGTGACTTCATGCATGGGCTGTGCTAAAGGAAATAATGTTGGTAGCCCTCAAGGAGTTTACATTCTGTGATGGTCAATTATGAAAGGCTTGGTTCTTCTCAATAGTTCAGTGATCCAAAGTAATATACCATCCCATACAGTCCTTTTAAAGTCTCCAGGCCTTAGGAGCTATGCCAGAATAAAAATTATGGTAGCCAAGTCACTTCTACTCAAGAGTACTGCCAAGAAGGGAATGAAATCAGAGGATTTGTAGCCTGGAAGAATTTTAGAAATCTCTAGCCCAGTCCTTTATTTTATAGGTGAGAGAAGGAAGAAGTATAATAGAAAAAGAATTTGCTTTTCTTTGTATCACCAGTATTTAGCACAGTGTTTGGCATATGGTATTGTTCCTGGTCCTTTGCTTTTTAAGAAAATTGACTTGTGGTAAATTGGATTTAAATGAAGCAGAATGGCACAAAGTTGTTGGTCTCGTTCTCTCTTCCAGAGACACCTAAGTACAGCGGCAAAACTAAGTCAAAACAAATGGTGATGATCCAAGGGATGCAGTGGATGACCTTGGTGTCTTCAATGTCTGATTAAACTCTAAGCTCTTCACAATTTGCTTTAATCACTTTCATGGCCATAGTATAGATTGTTCTCATCTGCCCATTCCACTGGAGAAAGTCTTCACATACTTGGGGTACATATATCCTTAACTCATTGAGGCTTGAGACCCCTCAGGTACTCCCTACCTGGTTTGTACTGGTAAAATCTGCCAAGACAGTTTTACCAGTGTGTGGTCCCTGTGAATGCTGGGTAATAATAGCACCCACTTTACATGGCTGTGAGAATCAAATGAACTCCTTTTTGTAAAGGATATTGCAAACCTTTTGAGATATTCCAAAAGTCACAGTGCTTTTTTAAGCTTTAAACAGCACTAAGATTTTTGGGATATCTTGGATAAACACCAATTATTGTTATTGTAGGCATTAGTAACTGTGAAATAGTAAAGAGTACTGAGCTTGGAATCAATAAGCCCAGTTCAAATCCTGCCATGAAAACTTCAGCTGTGTAACCCTGGACAAGTAACTTAACATTTGTGTTACCCAGGCAACTCTCTAAGATTTAATAGATGGATTATGATATGCTTTGGTAGAATATTTACATTGAGAGCTCCCCAAGCTGAGGATATTCACTGATGATGATGATGATGATGATGATGATGATGTTATGGAATGAAGAGGTAAAAGGAAAAAAGGAGTAGAGGAAGAATCAGGTGTTGGATTATAGTCTAATGATAGGAAAAATAGTAAAGTTATTTAAGGTCCATTGCAGATAATATCTGAACCCAGAGAAGCAAGTTATCTCAGGGATGGAAGAAGCTCTAGGAAGCTTATAGTGTTTCAGATTAGATCACAAGGTCAGAGATTTAAAACTAGAAGGCATCTCAGTGATCATGTAGTTTAATTGCCTTACTTTATAGAACGGTATACACTTGTACAAAGCCACTGAACAGCAGAGGATTCAAACCTAAGCCTCCTGTCTCTAAATCCACTGAATCCAATACTCAGCATGGTGTCTGGCACAAATAGGCACCTATTAAATGATTATTTATCAACTGATTAACTGCATTATGCTGCCTCTTATTTCAGGTATCATTGAAAAGTTGAGAAATTGATTTTTTAAAAAGAGGTGGGGGAAAGTCTTGGGACCAAGAAAAAAACTTTGTGCCTTGCCCAAGTACAGAAACTGAGACCACTGTGGATCACTAGGCCTTGATGATTTAAATGGCCCAGTAAAGATTGGGTTCCCTTTGAGGTTGTATCAAGTAAAGTGTGAGAAGGGTCCAGTGATAGAGTGATCCTGTGGAGACTGGGATCCCCCTAAGGGTGTCAAGCCAAAGGCTAGTTTGTGAATGGCTGACTGTTCTCTAAACAGCGCCTGGTCCCCATTATAAAAATAACAACCTCGCTCCAAACCCACACCCCTTCCCCCAACAATAACAAAATGTACCATCCAACTCCCATAGTGATTATCACCTAAAAGGGCTTTTCGAGGGGGACACAAAGAAACCCTCCATTGCCAATACTTGACATTGGATAATGGGCTATTCACACTGAATGATATTTAAGGAGAGGACCCCCTCCCCTGCCAATTCTCCTCCACACCTGGCGCTCTCAGCCCCTAGCTCCCAAGCTAAATCCGACTCTTTGTACAGAGCCAGTTATGATAAACACTTGCCCTTTGACTGATAAGAGAGCTTTGCTCCCCCAGAGCAACCCACCCCAGTTCCCATCCCCCTCCAGACCAATATTCCTATCTGAAATCAGGGTGAGGAGGGCCCCTCTCCCCACCATTCATTCCACTGCCCCGCCTGGAATTTCTCCCCTCTCGAAAGTCCTTACAGAATGATGGGAAAATAGAAGGGAATAATTAAGAAAATCATTAGCGTCTCAAGGCCCATCTGAGAGGGATTAAGGGATTAGATGCCTTCCCCACCAGGCTTCTCCACTTTAAGGTTATTGGGGGTGGGGGACATTGTTTGTTTTCCTCAAATTTTTTTTCATGTTGGGAGAAAAACCTAGCCCCCATCTTTCCATATGCCTTAGGTCACAGGAAGATTGGTATGGATGGTGATAGAAAGGGAGGAATTAGTTCATAGAATCAGAGGATTTAGAGGTAGAAGAAGCAATGTTCGAGAAGTCTAGTCCTTTTTGTTTGTGGGCCCTTTGGGCTGTCTAGTAAAACCATTGGAATCCCTCCCAGAATGATGTTCTAAAATGTTTAAAATAAAGTGTATAGGATTATAAAAGAAACCAATTATATTATGTAATAATTATCAATATATTAAGAACAAAATAAGTTCACATTCAACTCCCTTAATTTTACTGATGAGAAAAATGAGACCCAGAGTAGATGTGACTTGCCCTAAATCACACAAGGATAAGTGACAGATTTTGAACTGAAGTCTTTTAACTCCAAATCCATTTCTTGTTCTTTCAACTATGTCTCATCTTCTCCAGCATCAATTCAACAAGCTCATCACAGATGGCCCGAAGCTCCTGTCTGTGCCTGTGATGGATTAGGAGGCATAGCCCATCGTTGCCAACCTGTCCCTGATTCATGGAATGAAAAAAAATATATAGAACAAAATACTCTCTTCTTCAGTCCCTATTCTGTCAGAGATCATCTCAGCCAGAGCAGCCAGGTTAGAGGAGGAATGTATACAATAGTGCCACCATCTGCAGACAGCACCCAACATAGTTACCATATTAACCCAAACCAGTTTCCCAGAATGAAAGAAGAATCCACAAGGGGAAGGAAGTGATAGAAAAAAAGACATCAAAACTCAAAATTTGAAAAATTTTAAATTGTAAATATATTTAATCACTTTGTTGTACAATAAATTACTTATTTTAAAAAAGGCAAAAATAAATTAAAAAAAAAAAAAAAGAAAGGTACTGGGCTTAAAGTCAGTTTTAACTCTTGGACACGTCTCTTCTTGAAAAGTTGGACCAGGAAGATGATCTTCAAGGTCCCTTTTTCTCTTCCTGTCAATGTTTCTTCGGGGATTTTTCTAGTTCTCTATTTATCTTTTTTGTTTTTTTCCCTCTTTTTTCCCTTATTCTTCCTGTCTGTCCTACTTATTTATCATTCTCTCTGTCTCTGTCTCTCTCTCTGTGTGTGTGTCTATCTCTCTCTCCCTCTCTCCTCTGTCTCTGTCTCTCTGTCTCTGTCTCTGTCTCTCTCTGTGTCTCTCTCCCTCTGTCTCTGTCTCTCTGTCTCTCTGTCTCTCTCTCCCTCTCTCCTGAGTCCCTCATCCACTTCTTTCTCTCTCTTTTTTTTTACTTTCCTGTGAATATGAATAGCAGAGACTGCTGGACTCTGCTAAAGTGTCTGCTGTTAGCTGGTCAGGAACGAAGGCTGGAGATGTCTTCCTCAGTAAAGACACTAGCTATCAGGAAAGAAAACACAATCAGAGTCTCCCACTACCCATCTACATGCAAATAAGCATACAAGCTTGGTGAAACCTAGACCAGATTCAGTTTCCACAAAGTCAGTCTGTTGCTTTGTAGAATAAAGGTGCTGAACAAGAAAATTAGCAAACTCCCTCCCGACTATAACATCCTATCCTCTGTGTATCCATTAGAAGGCCCTGTTATGTATCCAACCCCATGATAAATACTGCTGTGAGTATAGGCATGAAGGGGTGTATTGGGGGTAGGAGATGGAAAGGAGAACACCAGAGAAGTTTAAAGTACAATTTTCAGCCTAGTAGGAGAGACCGAAATATGTCAACTTGGGGAGGGGGGGAAACATGCAATCCCTGAAAGAACTAATTTTATAGGTGGAATTTTAGGTACGATCCACAAAGACCTACTCTTCCATAAGGTTCTACTCCACTTTCTCATGACATCCAGATAATCTTATCTCCAGTAGATTCTTTGTTGCTGTTGTTCATTTGTTTCAGTCAGGTCCAACTCTTTGTGACCCCATTTGGGGTTTTCTTGGCAAAGATGCTAGAGTGGTTTGCCATTTCCTTCTCCAGCTCATTTTACAATTGAGGAAACTGAGGCAAACAGGATTAAGTCATTTGCTAGTCACACAACTAGGAAATATCTGAGGCTGGATTTGAACTCAGGAACTCTTGATATAAAATCCTTGTCCAGTGGCCAGTGAGAGGATCCATTTCTGCTGGAAGTGAACCATCTGATTTTGATATCCTTGCTATCAATTAAATCAGAAGACTAAAGCAAGGTGCAGATAAATGGAACTCGAGTTCCATTGAGTTCTCTTTAGGAAGCAAATAAAGGAATTAGTAGCATTGGGTTTATGATATTTCCAAGAACAATTAGAAATATCACTTCATGAGATATTTGGTCTTATATCCACCACTACGATAAACGTTTCCAAAAAAGATAATCATGAAGATAATTGATGCCTATGCACCATCTGTTGCAAAGGATGAAGAGGTAGAGAAATTCTAGAAAGAACCTAATGATAACCAAATTAATTCAGCATAAATTCTAATACTTAGTGACTTAATTGCAAAGGTATGGTATAGGGAAATGGTGGGGAAGAGGTAGGAAAATACCATTCAGAAGTAAGAAATCAGAGAGACCAAAGGCATGCAGACTATATAAACACTTCATACTTATATATCATGAATCTTTTGAGAAGAGAGTCTCAACAAGGAAATATGTTTTGCATAACCTGTATCAAATTGCTTGCCTTCTCAATGAAGGGAAAGGGGAGAGAATTTGGGCTTTAAAAAAATTAATGAATGTTTAAGTTTTTTCTTATATGTAATGGGAGAAATATTTTTTTAAAACTAAAATTAAAATTTTTAAATAAAATAAAACTGAGAAGAGAGTTTTTGGACATGGTGAGCACCAAATAATATTTGTAAATGAAATTGATTATATTTTAAATGAAAGGAAATAATTCATTACTGATGTATGAGTCACTTCTAAACCATTTGCCTGTGTCTACAGTTAACCAACTGGGGACAAATACCAAAATCAATTTCAAAGTGAAAGAAAGAATAAATAAGAGAAGACATGTGATACAATTGAAAGACCTCAAACTTTACCTATTTAAACAAGCTATTGAGGCTATAGACATAAAATAATAGACACTGACACAGACTACTACCATTTCCTAAGGAAGTTTAACTAACATAAACCAGTCACCACAATGAGGACACCAAAAAAGTCAGGAAACTGCCTCAGTCAGCAAACACTTGAGCTATTTGCCAAGTAGAGAGATAGGCAGCCAAGTGCAAGACTGGTTTGGAATATAAACTCATTTATGAAAAGATGATGGTGGGAGATTAGGAGAAGTAAAACAGAAGCAGTAGAGGAGGAAAAATTATAGAAAGCTTTGGAAGAAGGCCAGCAAAGCAAAATGATCCCAAAACCTTTTAAGTATAAAACTGGAAGGACAATAAAAAGATGGAAAAAATAGGAGAAAAGTCCATGAAGATTTCCAAAATACTTTCCCCCCATCAATGACAGTAGAGCTACAATATTTTTCCTCTAACATCACAGTCACTGTTGTGCTACATGATGAAATAAAAATGGCACTGAAGAAAACAATGATGGGAAGAGAAAGTAGACTAGGCCAACTATACATACAGAGAAGATCTATGCTGGAGATGACCTAATTTTGAAGACATTGAGAGATTCATTCTTAAAAGAACTTAATGGGGACGGGGTGCAGTGGGGGAGCGGAGTACTAAAGACATGGAAGGAATTTTGGATTTCATTGCTCCCTCCAAAAAGTTACTGAGAGAATATAAATAATTCTTTATGCCTAATTTTCCCATCTTTACATATTTTATGAGAACATACATGCATTGAGGGCATAGTTGATTAAGGTATAGGAAAGAAACAACTAATCTTTTATAAATTATATTCCATAGTAGACCATAAATAACATTTACAGCCACACCATTAAATAAAAGGCATAAAGGATACAAGATCCCACTACGTTTGTTATTTGCCTACTACAAAAAAGCACTGGATTTGGTAGAGTAAGATGTTATTTTAAAGACTCTTCCCCAACAAGACACCTCCCATGTATCTGTCCAAATAAAACAAGATTCCTTACAGTGTGATTTAATCCAGTGATAACTGTGTTAAATCACCATCTTATTAGTAGTATCAGGTAAGATTTAAAAGATAATGCTTACCATGGATGTTTACCATCATAATGGAGAATGTTCAAGATCAAATGGAAATGGAAAAGGAATTCCCTACAGATGCTGCAATCCTCCAGATGTTCCTGCTGGGAGGTGATCTTATATTGATTGCCCCAAACTCTAGAACATTTAAATGGAACATTCCTAAGTGAAATTCATAAACACTCAAAATCATTTAGCCTAAATATTCACATTGGAAAAAACTAAGTAGATGAAGAATGACTCTCATTCAGATTGTGTTGTTTGTCCTTCCTTTTCCAAGAGGACCAATAACATCATGATATGATGTCTTACTGGCCTGTAAATGGAATTTAAGTGATGCAGAGCCTCATAAAGTCACTCTTTCTTCCTGTCATCAACATCCAGTGGCAGGACAAAAGTCAGAATACAATAGATAAAACCTTGGTGTCTTCAATGTCTGACCAAATTCTAAGTTCTCTACAAGGCCAGTTTCAGTTATCTTGATAGCTGTTGGAACAAATTGTTCTCATCTGCTCATTCACTGGGAGATGTCTTCAGACTGTAATAATCAGTTGTATGGACAGCTTATAGAGATGGTCAATCAGTACCACATATCTTAGACATTAATTGCAAATAGACAATAAAGTAGACTCAGAATTGAATGGTGGTCCTGATTGCCTTGAGAAAATGCCCAAATCTATTAATAGCCTGTATTTTTAACAGCAATATTCTTCCAGTGATATTTCATGGATCTGAATCATAAAATAACTCCATTCTCAAAAAGATTAAAATTGAGGGTTGTCCAAAAGGCAATGGAGAAGTGCATTGTGGGCAAGAATAGGCTATACCAGCAAAAAAGAATTGGATAAAATAAGCAGTGTAAAGTATGTTATCAGGGAAAAGTAGAAAGAAGACAAAAGATAGCTTACAGATAACCAGCATGCTCCTTTGACGCCCACCCAGTGTCCAGAGCTAAGGACAAGTCCTCAGTATGATGGGTTAACTCCCTGGGAAGAACTTAAAGAAAGCCATGGGCAAGAACAGCATACAATGAGAGCATAGGAGTGCATCGTGATCTGCATTATTTGAGGAAGTATTCACGTCAATAAGCTCACAGCTCCATCACAGTATTAAAGTCAGTAGGGAAGTTATTTTGAGAACTAAAGGTAGGCTCTGACTGGAAAAGCAACCACTTTTCTTCTAGTGGGTCAAGATGGTTATTCATATGGAATGCAATTTAATACCATTCAACAAATACTTATGAGACTCCTACTGTATACAGAGAATTATATTAGATTCTGGAAAGATACTGTATATCTTGGATAAGACACGGTCTCTGCCTTCCCAGACTTCAAACTTTGGCATAGTTGAGAGCCATAACATTGAGGGAAAGGAAAGATTGGTAAGAGTCAAAGTAGTTCCTAAGATCCCTGTGGAAAAATGGGCCTTGAGCTACAACTCAACCTTCTCTTCAGTTCAAATCCTATTTGTGTGACCCTAAGCAAGACACTTAACACTGTTTGCCTCAGTTTCCTTATCTGTATAATGAGCCAGAGAAGGAAATGACAAGTCACTCCAGTATCTTTGTCAAGAAAACTCCAAATGAGGTCATCAAGAGTTGGACATAATTTAACAATAACCTGATTTCCTTTAAAATTGAAATCTGCTTAAGAGTTTTCTTTTGGTTGATTTATCTCATCTCCACATAAAGGTGGGTGTTTGGAGAGAGAAGGTCAATAAGGTTGAGAAAGAAGCCTTAGAACATCCCACTGGCCAACCACCACCATGAATTATATCAGTGAAGAAAAAGAATGAGAAATAAAATAGCAGGAGAGTGTCAAAAGGGAGACAGTCCTGGATATTTCACACATATAGACACATACACATATCCCTCCTCTTAATCCCCCAACTTCTTTAAAGTTAAGCCACTGGGGGTCTGTTAAGAGCAGATATGGCTTTCCAGTTCAGTTTCTTTCCCCCTTCTTTCTCTGAGAATTCCCCATCTCTTAGAACCAAGAAAGGGACTGAAAAGGCTACTACTCCAGTCTTCAAAATCAGGGAATCCCAAAAAGACAAAAACAGCTTCTTTCAAATTGAAGTGAGGGCAATGTACTCCTGGAGTTAAGTGTAGCTGACCCTGCAGTAAGCCTACCTTCAGAAGGGGCATCCTTGAAGAGGTCATTAAAGGGCTCAGTGAGTAAGTGACAAAATTTTGCACTATGCTAGCCAATACTAGGAATGACAGACTGTAGCTCCTGGGACACAGAGGCCAAGGAGTTTAATGGATAACGTGGATCATGGTTAATAATGGAAGAAACAATTCAAAAGCTAGAAAATATAGAATCATAGAATGTCAGGACTGAAAGGGGTCTAAGGGATTTTCTAGTCCAAAACCCATTTTTAACAAATGAAAAAACAAAAGGCATAGGGAAGGGAATGTGACTGCAGAAAAGATCATTGGAAAAGGAGTCAGAAGATAGAGGTACATTACCAGCTGTGTGATCTTAAGCAAATTTACTAACCATTCTGGGCCTTAGCTTTCTCATCTGAAAAAGCAGGATAATAGTGATGACATTAGCTACTTTAGTGGATAGTAATGAGGAAAATGAATTGTTAATTTTAAAGCACTGGAGATCTATGAATTAGTTTAATAAGAGGTATAATTATGATTTCTCCTCCATACCCCAATCCTGGGTCTCAAAACAATATGGGAGTAAAGCCAAAATTAGACTTTGGCCATTTAGCTTCCAGTCCCAGTGATGCCGTCCTTCCCCTATCATCCCTCTTTCTCTCCAATGCTGCTATTCCTTGAAATGGTGTTGGGACAAAATGAAGCGTGAGAAATTGGGGTGAAGAGGAGGGGGAGGAGGAGGCGGATAACTCTGTCTGTCCCCTCAGAACGGAGCCCCAGACAGCAACTCATGAGACGAGTGTCTGGGGCGGGGGAGAAATCTCAAAGTGAAATGAATTAGAAAGGGATTGGAAACAAGTGGGCCAGTGTCCAGACATCCACACTCCTCCACGCGGAAAAGATGGAGATGGATGGTGCTGAGTTAGAAGGGGAGGTGGGGGGAGCAGAATTAAACTCCCATCCTAGGGGAAATGAAAGGGGGTGGACTCCAGCTAAAAAACCATGAAGGGACGACTGAAAGCTACTGCACTAGGAAAAAAAAACAGACGAAAGAGGGGGAGATTATGATGATTATTTTTGAATCAGGACAATTTCCTGGTTTGACCTGCAATGGTTTCTCTCTGAGATGCTACGGCCAGAGTGGGATCTACCCTCACCTCAAATGGCCAAAATGACATTCTATCCAAAGCCTAGTCTACTTCTCTGAAAAATAGCCAGAAATTAGGAGGATGAAGATGGGGTAGACAAAACTTGTAGTGGGTGAGAGACATCACTATGGGAGGTAGGGATGGACCACCTGGGCATCCAGGAAGGAGGGGACAGTGAGAGAAGAGGTCATATTTGTGAAAATCAAAACTTATGCTATCATTGGAGAGGAGGCAAAAGTTCTCAGGATTTTATAAAGAGCAAACTCTGTGGGATGGCAGGAAACTCAGAGAAATGGAGGACCAAAGACCTTGGTATGAGTTCTGGTTCTGCCATCTACTAGTTAGACCAAATCATTCTGTGTGTGTGTGTGTGTGTGTGTGTGTGTGTGTGTGTGTCTGTATCGCTCTGTGTGTATCTTTCTGTTTCTCTCTGTGTATCTCTCTTTCTTTCTTTCTTCTTTCTGCCTGTCTCTGTCTCTGATATCTCTCATCTCTCTCGCTCTCTCTCTGTCTCTCTTTTCTGTTTGTTTCTGTCTCTATTTCTGTTTTTGTGTCTCTCTATCTCTCTCTCTCATCTCTCTGTCTCTGTCTCTGTCAACCTCAATTTCTTCATCTGTATAATGGGGTTAATAATGTTGGTCATGCCTCCTTTCAGAGATGTTATGGGAAAAGGACTTTATAAACCTTAAAGCAGGAAGTTTGGTAGTTCAGTGACTAGAGTATTAGGCCTGGAATCAGGAAGACCTGAGTTCAAATCTGACACTTATTAGTTGTGTGACTCTGGGCAAGTCACTTATGCTCTTTGCCTTAATCCACCAGAAAAGGAAATGGCAAACTGCTCTAGTGTCTTTGCCAAGAAAATGCCACAGATAATATAAGCCATGATGCATGGAATCACAAAGAGTCAAACTCAACAGAACAACAAACCTTAAAGAACCAGAGAAATATTCTATTACCACGCTGTAAAATGAGAGGAATGGGCTTAATCACCATCATTGGCTCAATAAATCAATAAGCATTTGTTAAAAGCTGACAAAGTGCTTGGTACTGTGTGAGCACTGAGAATAAAAAGAGAAAAATGTCCCTTCCTTCAACGAAATTCTATTCTATTGAAAGAGATGAGTTATACATGTATAATGTAAACAAAACAAACTCTAAAAATGAATCAAGGTAGCTTAGAGAGGGAGGGCCCCAAGTAGTTGGATGGGGATCAAGAAAAACTTTGTGTGGGAGGTAGACTTTATTGGCAAAGGTAACAAAAAAGGGAAATGACAAATACTAGAGGGACTTTGGGAAAAGACACATTAATGTGTTGTTAAAAGAGGTATGAATTGGTCTAGCCACTCTGAAAAGCAATTCAGAACTACTCTGCCAAAGTTTAAAAAAACTGTGCGTGATCTTTGACCCAGGGACACTTCTACTAGGTTTTTTTCCCAAAGAGATCAAAGAAAGAAGAAAAAGACACAAAAGCACAAAAATATAGAGGTTCTTTTTTAAAATAGCTTTTTATTTTTCAAAACACATGCAAAGATAGTTTTTTAGTATTTACCCCTGTAAAACCCTGGGTTCCAAAATTTTCTCCCTGCTTTCCTGCTCTTCCCTAGACAACAATCTAATGTACACAAAAAAAAAAAAAAGTGCAATTCTTCTAATCGTTTTTCCATATTCTCCATAATTGTACAAGAAAAATCAGATCAAAAGGGGGAGGAACACAAGGGAAAAAAGCAAGTTAACAACAACTAAGAAAAAAAAAAGATGAAAATACTATATTTTGATTAAAGATTCTTTTTGTGGTGGCTAAGAATTGGAAAGTAAAGCAAGGAGTGAGGGAGATATGTATTGGAGAATCACTATACAAATTATAAGACATAGATATAATGTAATATCAATATACTATATAAGTAATTATGAAAGGGAAGTTTCAGAGAAACTTGGGAAGTAGATGCAGTAAAATAAGCAGAACCAGGAAAACAATTTTAGACAGTAAAAACACTATAAAGACAAATATCTTTGAAATACTTAGGAACCCTGATTGATGCAATCACCGACCTTAATTCCAAAATGACTCATGAAGAAGACTACCCCACCTCCTAATAGATGATGGACTCAGGATACAAAATGAGACATTTTTTTTTAATATGTCCAATCTGAGAACTTGCTTTGGTTTATTATGTATAATTTGCTGCCAGGGTTTTGATTTTCTTTTTTCTCCATCATGAGAGGGAGGGAAAGAAAATAAATTTTCATTCATCAAAAAAGAAACTAAAATTTAAAAATATGAAAAGGTGGTGTTTGAGCTATTTTGAAAGTAATTCTAACATTCTGTGCTTTTGTCCTAACATTCAGTGTTCTAATTTCCATTCCAGTTCTTACTCTGAATGTTCTTTTCATATTCCTTAAAAGCTATCATAAGGATTTTTTCCTTTTGGTCTGTTTCTTCTTTCATAACACAGCTCATATGAAAATATGTTTCCATGATTATAAACATACAACCCATGTCAAATTGCTTACCATCTTAGAGAAGGGGAAAGGGAGGGAGAAAATTTGGAATTCAAAATTTTTAAATGAATGTTAATAACTGTCTTTAATGTAGTTAGAAAAATAAAATACCGTTTTTAAAAAATAATCATCATATAGAAGCTGACTCCTGCTTGGCAGCAGAGAATTTGAACCAATGGGTCGATGTTATATACAGGGAGATAGATACAGTTATACATACATACATATAAACATAATACATGGCTAAAGGAAAACAGGTTTTGGTTTGTTGTAAAGAAGGAATTCCCAATAACTAGATTTTTCTAACAGTAGAATAAATTGAACAATGACTAAAAAAGTGGAATTTAGGTCAAGTAGAAGGACATAAGCATGTATTAAGCACCTTCTATGTGCTTAATAGATGGCAGCGTTTTACGAATATTTTATCTGATCCTCACCAAAAACAAAAAAAAAAAAAAAAAAGGAGGTATTGTAGAATACCTACAGTTAGTTGTAGAAAAAGAAGGCAGAGAGATATAAAGTGACCCAGAGAAAGGTGATTCAGGGTCACGCAGTTAGTTAAATGTCTGAGGTTTTATTTAAACTTAGGTCTTACCACTCTATCCATTATACTGCTAGCTGCTTTTAGACAGTTTTCTTCTTCTTAGATTACCTGACGGTCTCCTGGATGTGTGCGGAATTTAGTTGAGACACTCAATTAGCTTAGCTCATTGCAATCTAGGGCTCTAGAGCTCAAGACATCTAGCTCAAACCTCCCCAACAGCAAAGGTTATAAGCATTTGCCACCGTGCCCTTTGAGACCAACTAAATATTAAGAGGCTCAAAATTTGGCATCATGGCAATTCCTGAAATAGTCAAATATGGCATGAAGGGGCTCTAATCTTCCTAGGCAGAGGGAATGCCTACAAATGATAGAATCGCAGATTTTTTTTTTTTTGGAGAAGGAAAAGGAAAAGTAGAGGAAGAAGAAGGAAGGAAGATCAAGAAAGAGAAAAATGAAGAATTTTTCCAATAAGCAAAACTATAATGGAATGTTCCTGCAGGTGTTTCTTCCTTCTGATACTTTTCTGTGATAAGATGCATAGATCACACATCCTACAACCAAATATATACATATATATATATATATATATATATATATATATATATATGTCAGAAGTAAAATCTATGTCCTCCATGATGCTTTTCTCTAAGGGAGTACTTATAGCGTCTGCTGCCTGTTAAGTACCATTGTGCATTCAGATTTGGGGATTGGAGTTGGGGAGGGATGAGAGAAGGCAGCTTCCTATCTCTTTTAAGTGATTTTGTGTGGAAAGCATCATGCCTTATTTCAATATGTTCTTTCCCTTCGAGTTCATTAAGAAAGACATGGAAATATGTATAGAAGAATTGCACATGTTTAGCATATATTGGATTATTTGACAGTTTGGAGGGGGAGGGAAGGGCAGGAGAAAAAAAATTATTAAATGCAAGGTTTTGTGAGGGTGAATGTTATAAACTCTCTATGCATGTGTTTTAAAAATAAAAAGCTTTACATTAAAATCTAACTAAATAGTAATAATAAAAGACAATTCTACACAAGATTTTGTAAGGGTGAATGTTGAAAACTATCTTTAAGTGTATTTTGAAAAATAAAAAGCTATTTAAGAAAAAAGAAAGAATAGGACAGTTTCAGCCCCAGCTCCAGAGTTTCCTGCTTTCTTCCCAGAAAAATATCTTGATATCTCTCCCAAGCTGGTTTCTAGTTATCCC
Organism: Sarcophilus harrisii; assembly: GCF_902635505.1. Lineage (NCBI taxonomy): Eukaryota > Metazoa > Chordata > Mammalia > Dasyuromorphia > Dasyuridae > Sarcophilus > Sarcophilus harrisii. The sequence goes on along the minus strand of NC_045429.1, from coordinate 358,621,765 downwards.
TCAGTAAAATCCCTGACAACAAGGGAATAGGAAATCAAGCCGAGATGGGATGCTGGGCTTGCAAGCTTAGAAATGCAACTCAGGGAAACAGGGTGGAGGGTTTACTGGCATTTTTCCTCAGGAGAAGAAACACTGAAAGCCTACAATTTTGGGCCTGAGAGAATCTTCAGTAGACACCACATCTGGGAACAAGGTGGGCCACTGTCTCTGGAGAAGGGAGGTGTCAATGCAGGCGTTAAATGCAGCCCGGATGCCAGGAAAGGAGAGCTATGTACACCCAAGATGCTATATTTGAAGCTGGAAGGAACCTTAGAAATAAGCTAGTGGGTTCGACCTCTTCAGGTTCTTCCGATCTCATTTTGTAAGAGAGTGAGGGAAATTCCAGGGAGGGACAGTGTTTGCAATCTTCTCCCCCTGTCCCATCCAGCCCCAAAAGAGCTCCTCAGAACAGCTCCTACCCCCATTCTCCTTCATTTCATCCCACTGTCCTCCTTTCCTCTGAATGTTACGTAGATTAAAAAAGCCTTAGATCTTAGGAAGGAGGTCCTTCATTACGGGGAAGGACACCCAGACGAGACAGAGAGATGGAGGGGTGCGGTGGGGTGCGGTGGGGTGCGGTGGGGGAAGGGCGGTTTGTGGCGTAGTTCTGGAATGCAGAGCTCCGGGCTCGGAGGGCTGAAGATGGGCCGGGTAGAAATAAACTGTTCCTCAGTCTTTCTTCTCAGGGGCTGCTTGATTAAACTCCCGAACAGCCGCCTCAGACAATGGCGGTCTGTCCTGAGTGCTTTTGGGGCAGCAGCTCATCCGTATGCAGAATGACCGCCTTCCCCCACCCCCACCCTTCCCCATTCAGGCCATGGAAACCTGGGAGGGGAGAGATTTTCACAGGCCGTTGGTCCATTTGCATAGCCCAACTTGTCTCCAGCAGACATTGGATGGCATTGTTTATCGGGCCTACAGGGAATGGGGGAGGGGGGAGCCGGAGAAGGGGGGGAGATGGTCTGGAGGAGGGAGAGGAGGGAGCTGGGGAGACAGACGAGTTGAGGGAGAGGCAGAGACAAAGACAGACAGAGAGACAGACAAACACAGAAGGCCAGAGAAAGAGGAGAAAGGAGGAGAGGAGGGGGAGGGAGGGAGAGGAGGAAGACGGAAGCTGTGAGATTTGGGGTGAGCCAGACGGTGGGAGGGGGGCAGACCCCGGGGAGACCACGCAGAGGTCTCAAGCCCAGCCAACTTGGTCTTTCTTTCCCTCCTCTTTCTCCCTCCATCCATCGTCCTCACTTTGGACACCCATGCCGTGTCTAATGCCGCTCTATCTGGGACACTGGTTGGTTCGTCGTGATGTGAATTCCAATAGGCCGGACTTTCAGGTCCTTTCCCAGGCCGCTGGTTGGAATCTGGAAAGTCGATTCCCCAAGAGGTCAAATTCTCCAGCTCTCTGTTTCTGGGCCTTGACTCCCTCTTAATTAAATCTCACAGAAAGTAGGGCTTCCCCACCTTTCTTTTGGGGTTCCCAGCACCCCTATCCCCAAGAACTTAACCTTAAGGTATCTTCACTGTACTTTTAGCATCTTCCGTAACGGTTAACTCTCATTGTTGTTAGTTTGTCCTGGGAGATCATGACATTGGGGTGGGAATGCTGTGACACGGTCCCCTCCAGAGCCATCTGGAGATCAGGACCGCTGGAGATGGCAGGTCCCCATGTCAAATTTTACTCCATTCAGGAAAACCTGGCCTACATCTTACTTTCACCCACCCATGCACCTCAAGCCAGATTCTCTCTTAACTTGATTCCTCCCGTCCTTAGTAACCTTGAATCATGGTACCCCTTTCCAGGATGCTTCCTACATTCTCCCTGACCAGCTCTTCTTCCACTCAACCTCCTCCCACCCATTGATGTCGTTTATCCCCATGTTCTTTTCTATCAGTGTTCCAGGCGGGGGTCCCTTCTCTCCTATCGAACTTTGGACTCCCCAAAGGCAGGGACTGTCTCCTCCTCCCTCATTACCCACCGCAGCCTCCTCCTCCTCCCTGCAACCCCCAAAGCTAGGCCCAGAGGAGCTGCTCCATACTGTTGGAATGAGAGTGAGTTCAAGGGCAGGGTGAGTGGTCCAATTGTCCCTTATTGTTGGGAATAATGGCTGTAATCAGACAGGACATCTTAAGGGACAGCCTGCCTAATTGTCCTAGAGAGGTGAAGAAGAAACACCCCTCAACCCCCTGCTCCCGTTCAACTCGTTGACCTTGTTCATTGTCACCCACTGACCCAGCCTGAATGGAAAGGCCAGTCTGGAGAGAAAATGGTGTGGCTAAAAGAGAAGGCAGACTAATATGTGGGTTTGAAGTGGGAGGGAAAACACTGTCCTGGGCACTGGGGGCAGAACCAGAGGGGACGACAAGACAAGGTCCTCCTACATTATATATGGTATTGTGTAGGGAAGGAGGTCTGGATTTGGAGTCACACAGAGGACACTAGCTTCACCCTGGCTCTGCTAATTATTAGTCTGTGCTTCTCAGCTGATTTATAGAATGAGTCTGGATGGAATGATTTCTATGGTACCTTATAGTTCTAAATCCTCCAAGGTCCCTGAGCTCAGAGAATTAATTCTCACTATGATGGAGAAATGTCCACATTTCCTCCTCCTCCTCCTCCCCACTGACTCTTTAATTGTAAAATTTGACTATAAGGCAATCAGGATTCAGTTTAGAGCTGATGCCTTGATTTGATTTTGCTGTCCCCATCCTCTCCCCATTATCTCAAAGCCTTTTTGCTGACCTAGCCCTTCTATATCCTATTAAGTGATTTGTATCATATACATCCCTTCCTCCTTCTGTATTTCTATTTCCCATCCTGAATTATTCTGCTGCCCCCCCCCCCCCCCTCCTTCAGACAGCCTTCCTGGATTGACCTGATGAGAGACAGTAGCTTTCCTTAGCCTCAGCCTGGGACAGGTCTCCTTCTACATTCTTCTCTTGCCTGCTCTCCCCTTATATTGTCTTACTCTCCTTTCCAATATTTATCCTACAAATATCTATACTTTTGTGGAGTATATTATATTTAACTCTATAATCACTGGTATACTATTTGTGATCTTTCTGTGTATTTCTTCTGTGTTTGTCAATAATAGTTTTCTTCCTCATTGTAATGGTGAGATCTAAAAAGTCAGGGACCCAGATTATGTCCTTCCTTCTGAACACTGCCAGTGGTACTTGGTTAAGAGGAGATTTCTCCTTCCTCCAATTATCTTGTATTCACTTATCCATTTATGTGTGTATCCCCTAGAAAGATGTCATTTCCTTGAGAGCTGGAACTGTTGTTCATCCTCGAATCTTCAATGCATTTGACAGTTCTTTGCAAAGAGCACTTGAAAAAAAATCATATTCCTTGCTTTCTAGTGTTATGTTAAAGGTTCTTGTTCCTTCAGGTCTTTGAGTAAAGAAATCTGGATTCTAATCTAAGCTCTGCCATTGTGTCATCAGGCAATTTACTGTGTCTCTCCCCACTCCAGACCTGAGTTTTCCCATTTGCAAAATAAAGGGATTGAATTAAGATATTTCCAGACCAAATAGTCTATTACGATCAGTCACAAATTTTCCCTGTTCAGCCTCATTTCAGCCTTTTTCTTAACAAAAACACTCCCATGTTCCAGCCAAAGTACACTGCTAGCTGGTCCTGGATCTCATTTTCTCCAAGCCATGCTCTCATGCCTGTGTTAAAATCTTTCCCTTCCTCTAAGCACCATCTCCTCTCTCAAGCTATCCCTGATCCTATACAAGGGAACAAGGGGGAAATAAGGATTTACATTTGTTTTTCAGTCATTTCAATTATGTCCAACTCTTTGTGACACTATTTAGGGTTTTCTTGGCAGGAATACTGGAGTGGTTTGCCATGTCTTTCTCCTGTTCATTTTACAGATGGAGAAACTGAAGAAAACAGGGTTAAATGACTTGCTCCCATTAAGAGAGCTAGTAAGTCTAAACTCAGATTTGAATTTAAGATGAGTCTTCCTGATTTCAGGCACAGCACTCTATTCCCTGAGCCACTTAGCTGCCCTATGAATTTATATAGCACCTATTATGTGTCAGACACTGGACTAGGAGCTTTATAAATATTGCCTCATTTGATCCTGCAACAAACCTGGGAAGTTGATTCTGATATAATCCCTGCTTTGCAGGAAATTGAGGCAGACAGGGTTAATACGGTGCCTTGCTCAGAATCTAGTATCTGAGGTCATATTTGCACTCTCAGGGCTTCCTGCCTCCTGGCCCAGCACCCTATCCACTGAGACATCTAGCTGCCAGTGGGCACCTAATAAGTGTTTATTGAATTAAATTGAAAAGACAGGATGGAGTTGAGTTGGTAGGACACATTTTCCAAAGGGAGACTCAATGAAACAAGGGAGTGAAAGGAAGAGCTGGCTCCCATGTTCTCACCCATCTGGACTGGAATTTGAATGTAGCCTTCTTTGTGGAGGCAGAGGAAGCCCGGAATGACTTTTGGAAAGGGAGCTGGGCCTGGACCCCAGCTTGATGTCCTCCTCTGCCTGCCTCGGCGCTCCCTCTAGTGACCACTATGGGTCAGTGATGTAGCAGAGATTTCCGAGAAGGGGCCTCTGTGACCTTTAGGCCTTTCCTCCCCCTCGGTCCTTCCCCCCACCCCCACTCCTGGGGTATCTCTGCATTTCCAATGTCTGCATAATGCCCCATTCATTCTCCCCACCAAGGGAAAGGGACTTCAATCAGGTTAGGGGTCAGTTCAGTCAAGCAATGGGGTCCATGAATCCAGTCTGGCATCTCCTGGGGCTCCGTTTTCTATATCATTCATTTCATAGCAAATGGACTTCGTTGTCACATTAGGGAATATGGCGTTTCAGCAGAATGGAAGGAGGTTAGGTCATGGGAAGGCCTTCCAAGATTCAATTGAATAAGGAGAAGTGACAGATATGTACAAATGATGTGGGATTTAATCGCCTTCATAGTCTCAGTTTTCAGTAGTCTCAGGTTAAACATTTAACGTGTTTCTGTGACAGGGGATAAATAAATCAATTTCTAAGGTCTAAGCAGATAGACTAGAAAGACAGATAAATCAGGGGGAGGGGTGTTTATCATCCCATGGACATGTCATCCCCCTCCACTCCTACCTGCCCTATGATGACTCCACCCAGCCCAATGATACTACATCCTTCACAGCCCTTTCTCTCCTGCCTGCTCTTTTCACACCCATTCTCCCTGCCTTTTGTCTCATTTCTCCCTGTATCACTCCCATAGTAGGTTTTCTGGCCCAGTCCCTGAAATTCTTCTCAATCAAGAACTGCTGTTAATTGGTGAATATTTCTGTTTGCAGCAAGAGAGATCAAACAACTTCCCAACAAAAGAGGTGAGCTTCTCCCATATTCAAGAGTCATAATGCATCCTCATCATCCCTCAGGTCCCATAGGAGTCCCTGTTCCCCAAACAAGAATGATAAGTCTTGCAAAGGTTCACAGTTTAAGCCTGAGTCTCTGTATCCTCAGACCTCAAGTGTCCCTGGACTTCATCTTCATGCTCAAGAGGAACCTGGAACAGAACAATGGTAGCTGATAAAAAGAGAGAGCTGGGGGGGAAAAAAGAGAGGTCAGGAGTACAAGATACTGGGCTTTGGGAGTGGGAAGTGATTTTTCCCATCTCTGTGGTACCCTTTCCACATGTAAGACAAGAGAGAACATGGCTAACGTGGAAATATGTTTTACACAATTGCAATATATAACCTGTAGCAAATGTTTTACTATTTTAGGAAGAGTGGAGGAGACAAGAAGCATGAAAAACTTGAAACAAAATTTTGTTTAAAAAAAGAATGTAAAAAATTGCCTTTATACATAATGAGAAAAAACAAAATACTATTAAAAATTAAATGAGTGAGAGCTGAGGAAGGGCAGGAAAAGAATTGATTGGAGAATGAATTTAAGCCACATTAAAAAAAAAAAAAGTGAAAATGAGGAGGAGAATGTATTGTCAGTGAGAGTAGAACAAGGATACTGGTAAAGGAAGAGCCCATATATATGGGAATATAATTAGAGAATATAATTAGAAAAAAACAAAATACTATTAAAAATTACATGAGTGAGAGCTGGGGAGGGGCAGTTCAGCAGCAGAATGAAAAGAATTGATTTAAGAAAAAGAATTTAAGCCACAAAAAAGAGGGAATGAGAACATAAGAGTGAGAGTAGAACAGGGATGCTAGTAAAGAAAGAGCCCAAAGGGACACATTTTCAAAATATCAATTGTGTTATACCTCCCAATAGATCTGGTCCTCATAACACTGGGAATCAGGAGGGGAGCTCAGGCAGGGGAGCTTCAGCAGAAGTCCTGAGAAGAGAAGGGGAAGGGCATAAAATTCCTCAAACGGGCACCATGGAAGGGGTGGAGGAAGGAGGACACCACAAGAACAAAGACTAGAAGAGAAAGAAAATGAAATAACAAGGAAAGTGAGTTGCAAAGTAAAAAGAATAGGAATTTAGTATCCTGGACTTGAGAAAACCAAAAGGAAATGAATTCTCAGATCAAATTCTTCTGTCAAGCACAAGGGAAGAGTTCAGATCTGCCTGAAGTCTATATCTCTAAGAGGCTTTCAAACAAGGAAATCTCTATCGATCTCATGAAGAATAGGGAAGTGGATGTACCGATTTCTGCATGGCTGCTCTGATCTCTTGGGAAGCAGTGTAAAATAGCGGAATGTTGGACTAGAACATCTGTGTTCTAGATCTAGCTCTTCCACTAATTTACTCTGTTGATCCCAGTTAAGTCATTTCCTTCTTTGGGCCTCAGTTTCCCCATCTTTAAAAATGATGGGGCCAGTTATGGTGATGGATACCTCTGTCATTCTTTCTCCTGGGAAAGCCAAAGCTAGCGGGTCACTTGAGTGGGGGAGTTCTGAACAGCACTTGAGCTAGAGTCAAACAGATGTCCACACCAAGGCCAGCTCCAAGATAGTGAGCTCCAGTGAGGAAGGTCACCAGGATACCCAAGAAGGCGTGGATTGGATAGATCAGAAATTGAGTCAGCCAAAAATTTCTATCTAAACAAGGGGATCAGGACTGTTGAGTGGCCACTGAGCAGAACAGGGAGATTCGATCTCAAAAAACAAAAAGTAAAATGATGGGATTGGGTTTATTGTTCTGTTCATTTCCAGGTTTTTGACATTTTCATTCTACCTTTTCTCCCCATCCCCATTCACGGTGCCTCTATCCTCCAGCCCTATTACCTGAGATTGAACTGCCCTCTGGTGGAGATAGAGGGCAAAGCTTGGAAGGTTACGTAGAAAGCTATGATCCTCACCTTTGGAGATCATATACCCTGACTCTATATATCAAAAAGAGTCTCTTCTCCAAAATATGAGAATAGAAATTCTACCACTCCATCCTGCCATCAGCCCCTCAATGTGGTTTCTATCTAACTGGCATCCCTCCTGCTTCTTTCATCCTAAACTCCATAAAGTTGTTACCCCATGGCATCTCCCTCAAGAAAATTCCCATGGATTCCAGGGTGGCAACCCTTTTCTTCTCTAACCCTTAACTCCTTTCATCTTCTATACTCATTCTAGTACCCATCCCTCCCTTCTTTTATCCCCCAGAATCATAGTGAGTCAAAAATAGTAGGTAGTGGACATGAGAGCTCTTTACTCACCTCCAATTCCTCCACCCAAGGAAGCTAACACCAGGGTGACAAAGAGCCCCAAAAGTTGATATACAGCCTGGGATGTTGCACTTCGATGGCCTTTAGCAACCAAGGGGAATATCTTTTCCAATCTGAAAAAAAAAAAAAAAAACTTGGGACTGGGGCAAAAAAATTCCAGAAAGAGAGGTGCATAGACTAATGGTGAGTATAGGAGACTAAGAGTAGGTACCTTGGAGCAGTTTAGTGTATTATGATATATACCAAAAAGAGATGTTCAAAAGACAACCTAAAAGCATCTATGTCTGGAAAAGAGCAAAGAAACATTACCCAACTGACCACTTGTACAAAGTATCCTCTTCTTGGGGTAGACAAACTCACCCTTCTCCATAGGTTTGATGGGTGGCCAACGCGGCCACAAGAGCACCAAGGAGGGCTCCCAGGACCCCAGGCATCCCATGAAGATTATGGACTCCACATGTGTCTTGGACTTTGAACTTTGACTCAAGGATGGGCTGAGAAACACCAGGGAGAGATATTGTACAAATAAATGTCTTTGGACTGTGTTTCATACTCTTCATGGTCTCCCCAATCTCTCCATTCACAGAATCAATATTAAAACCAGCCAAATACTATACTTTTACAGATAAGAAGACTCGGGGCCAGAAAGAGTTCAGTTAATTTGCCCAAGGTCACACACAGTTAAGTAGTATGTAACCCCAGTTCTTTTGACTCAAATACAATGCTCTTTCTATTATACCATACTTCCTCCTTCCTACTCCCTTCTTCCCTACCATAAGAAGAGCCAGGCCCACGGTGATTTAATTGCTAAATATATGGGCTGGGGACATTTGGGGCCTAGACTTAGGTGACTCTTTCAACCTCTTGGTTTTCCCATGATGAAGAAAGTGACTACTATACCATGAGGAATTTGTATCCCAGAGTGGAGATGGTCCCAGCCAGGAATCCAGCAACTAGAGCCCCAAAAGGCGTAATCATCATTTCTGCAGAAGTCCCCACAACCACCCCACCTGCCAGTGCTGCATTCTGAATGTGGACCTTAAAGGATATGGGAGAAAGGAGGAGTTAAAATGATAGTGGAAAATCAGGAGAAAAGTCTTTCTAAAGTCATTATATCCATCCCGTCTCAGTGATCAAGAGCTCCCCCTCAACCCCACACATTTTTGTCATCCCATCCCATCCCAAGGACTCTCCTATTATGGTTCTTCCCATTTCTAAATATCCCTTTTGCAATCTGATCTCCACATTTCCTGCTATCACACCAATCCTTTCCATTGCCATAAGTGTAGATGAAGCCCATACAAATTTATCTTCCTGCAGAATCTTTCAGTCATTTAAATGGTGGAAACCAATCCTCAAGCTCCCTTTTGCATTCCCAGTACTTCCCTTCTTCCCATGGCTGTTCTCTGTTCCTTTAATGGCATGGGCTGAGAAGAGAAGCATTCATAGCATCCAAACTCATAGAATTAGGAAGTTTAGTCCTGCTAAATGCTCTTACCATGTCCAGCTTTCCCTCTCTGTTTAGGAGGGCTGATAAGGCAAAAGTGCTCAAGGTGCTGGCCCCCAGGGAGTAGTATGTGTTGAGGGCTGTTCGGTGCTGACCATCCCCAGTATGAGTAATGGCTGAATTGAAGCTTGGCCAAAAGATCCACAGGAAGATGGTTCCTATAAAGCAAGAGAAAGGAACTTTTTCTCTCAAGGGGCATACATACACATAAAGTAAGTTTAAAAAAAAAAAACTTTAGAATGTTTTTTGGAGGAAAGAAACGGAAGATATAAATCTATGTGTCTGCCAGAGTCTTTCAATTAGACATCCCCCTTGAGACATAGTGAAAAGATCACTGAGCCTGAATTCTGACCTTATAATTTTTCTGAAATTCTATGTAAGGAAAAATAATGCTATCTAAAAGTGGACTGTAGAAAATACTGTAGAAGATGTAGCTTCTGGTGACTTTATGACACACTATTACTAATCTCATGATCCCAGATCTTGGGCAGCTCAGTAACATGGCTCCTCCTCCCTTCTGTACCCTGAAAATCATACCCACAGCCTCAAAACTAAATTTATAGAATAACAAACCCAACAGCTGTGCTGCTTCTCTGAGACAAGAACCCACCTGTTTCCTATTCTCTCCCTAGTCTCCTCTTACCACATCCTGAACAAGCAATGTGATGAAGACCAGTCTTCAAATCCCAGCACTGAAAATAATTGCCTTTTGTAAGGTGGATGTGAGCCACTGACATTCAAGAGAAGTGGTACATTTCTTAGTACCACTGACTGCTGCAGTTCTTTTCCTGTCTCCACAGTTCACCTATACTGCCTGTCTTACTGTACCAATCATGAAATACAACTGTATACAATTAAATAAAGTTTTAATGTTTGCAAAACACTTCAAGTAAATATTGATCTCAATGTAGAATATTCTATGATCCTCTTTTAGACTTAAGAATGGGGAATATAAATAAATATTCAATGAATATAAATAGTATTAAAAGATATACTTCAGGTCTGTATTATGATCTATATTAAGAGAGACAGAAAAACAAAAACAAACGGAGATGTCCTGTATTAATACATGCTTAAAAGAAACAGATCTGGAGAGGGACTAACTGAAGGAATTAGTGAATAATTCCTCTTGAATGTTAAGACAAAACATATGAATAACAACACATTTATGGTACATATGAATGTTACAAAGGACTTTATATTTTATCCTTAAAACATCCCTATGAGGTAGAGAGTACAAAACATTAATATTCTCATTTAACACATGAGGAAACTGAAGCTGGGAGAGATTGTGTTACTTGCCTAAAGTCACATAGCTAGCAAATTATAAGGTCAGAATTCAGGCTCAGTGATCTTTTCACTATGTCTCATGGTGTAGTCCTGGACTCCATAGATAGAAAAGGAAGCAAGGAACATACTTTTGCCTCATGTCACATTATAGCCTATGGGAGAAGAAGATAATTCATGGAAATCGGAGGAGTCTGGATAATTGTCATCTTCTACCTTTGGAGTTTTATTCTGAGTGGAATATATGGAGTGAAGAGAACAAAAGAGGCTTTTATGGCCACTATGGTGGCTTGACTAACCACAATCAGATAATAAGGCCCTAAATACTTTCATGTAGAGGGGGAAGGTTACAATGATTAACTTGGTCAAGTTCACATAGAGCTTCGACCCTGGAATTTCCAGCACTGAGGCAAAGGCTGCAATAACCCTGGAATCTTGTTGAGACACCAGAGCTGCAAACTGCAATCAACTCCTAATTGAGCTGTAAGCATAGGCTAGATTGCCACCAATTAAAAATAAAAGCAATCTGGAGAAAATGTGTTTAGGAAACAGCACATGAAAAGTACATCCATTATTGTTTTTTGTTCCTGCTTTGTTTTCATAATAGCATTACAGACTCAAAGATAAAATGGCATCTTCAAGATCATCCAGTTCAACCTCTTCATTTTACAGATGGGAAAAATGAATCTCAAGAAAAGTAAAGTTACTTGCTCAAGGTCAAATAAGGCTAGTGGAAGAGTAAAAATTGTGCTCAGGTTCTCTGAGCTCCCAATTATTTCTATTATCTCTATAGCCTTTGGTCATTTTTGTTATCTGCATGAGGTTATCTTCAAATTAGAAAATACTACCACACATAGGCAAAAATTTTAAATGGTAGATGAAGCATTCAAACCTATATAGTAAATGAAGAGGTCATACTCATGAAGTTTGTCCCCAGAACTGAATCTTAAGGAAGTGCAACTGAGATCCTAGAAATTATTAAAACAAAGATCCCAAAGATCTTACATCAACATCATGTTACCTCTTCCCAGCCTCTGCTTGCTAATTTTCAGTTATGGAGAAACCATGACTTCTGGAGGTAGCCTATTCCACTTTTGGACAGCATTAAGTTTTTCCTTACATAGAATTAAAATGTTTTGTACATTTATACAAAAGTTGCCTCTTAAAAGAGGTAAGAACTGTATTTTTGAAAAACTTTTTTAAAATGGCATAAATACTTTACCTCTTTTTCACATGAGCTTCTCACAGAAGCTTAATTTTATTTCCTAATAATCCTTCCAGTAGACATTAAAGGTTGTGTCTGAATGGAGCATTAACATTAGGATCATTTCTCAAGTGTTGGTTCCCACTAGGGCATGTAAGCCATACTGAGCCTTCCTCTGTTCTCAGGCCTGCCCTGGTCCCTTACCAATCATAGCAAAGAGGTCTGAGTGATACACAGAGCCTTCCCGGTGTTTGCTCTTGTCCAGCTGCGATCGGTAAAGAACTCTAGAGAGAACAAGCCCAAAGTAGGCACCAAAGGTGTGGATGGTCATGGAGCCCCCAGCATCTTTCACCTGGTAGGGAAGAAACTAGTGAGGGAAGGGCCAATGTTCTGCCTCCTTCCTCCTTCCCAATCCTCTATTTTCACTTTTTCCACCCCCGGATTTTCAATGAGATTGGTCCCCTGCACCAAGTGTCTACCTCCCTTCCCTTTTGTAAACGTCAATCACTCCCTTTTTCCTGAAAACTTCTCAGATCTAACATGTTACCCTCCCTATTATTATTATAGTCACATCCTAGGGAAGTGGGGAGAAGAAATAATTCTAGGCTCTCACCCCAAGAAGATTGAGGAGGATGAACTCATTGATCCCAAACAGTGTCACCTCCAGTAGAGACATGAGCAGCAGCTGTACAGGGCTAGTTTTGCCCAACACGGCCCCAAATGAAATCAGAACAGCTCCAGTGCAGAAATCAGCATTGATCATGCTGGAAAGAATAGGATGTTGGAAGGTAAGAGGAGGAGAGAGTGTTCCACAGTAGGAATAGGAAATAATCAAAAACACACTTCAAGAAAGAAAAAACTGATCCTTGCCCAGGGCTACAAGGAAATAATGTTCTTTTCAATTTCCAAATATTCTAAATAACTTTCTCATTTGAGCTTAACTACATGTTGTGAAATTGATATTGCCATGTTCTCATCATCTGACCAAAAAGAAACTTAGGCTGAGAGAAATATAGTGAATAGTTCAGGGTTGTTTTAGCTGCCAACCAAGAGGCAGAGGTCACACTTGAACCCAGATCTTCTGACCGTAGTTCTAATACTGGAGCTTAAAAAAAAAATCAGAGTCTTGGAGGAGAGCTCAAAGAAACAGATTGGGGGTGGAGAGAGAGCAGAGGAAAAAGAATATGAGTTATCAAACAAAATAGAAAAAAAAAAAAGCTATGCTATAGCTAAAAGAAACAGATTTTTTAAAATAGTAGCAGTGGGATAATAAAGCAATGGGCCTAGGGATTAGGCAACAAACTAAAACAAAAATTGATTAGCCTCTGCCTTCCTCACCTATACAAGAGAGCTTTGTGTTTAAAAATGGGCTATTCAGGGAAGCTTTCTGGAGAAATAGATGTTAGGGAGGTTCTATGTACCTACAAGTTACCATATGGACTCCTGAATGTGGCTCTAAAGGAAAAGAAAAAGAGAAGAGAGAACTCTTTCTGGTCTTTCATCACACTCTCTCACCTTTCCACACCAATGTAGATCTTTCCTTCATGAAAGGAGTGGAGGAAACCCTGGACCAGAGTGGACCACTGCAAAGAAAAGGCTGAGAGGAGAAAGTTGAAGCCAATGCTGCTGAATCCATAGCGTTGTAGGAAGGTCATCAGAAAACCAAAACCGATGAAGATCATGGTATGGACATCCTGGAAACCTAAAGGGAGAAGCAAGAATCTGAGATCAGACACTTGGATCTGGAAGAAACACCATGAGACCTCATTAGATTGATTCCCACCGAATTAAAAGGAAAGTGCTCCCTCTGCCCCTCTTCCCTCCACCACGCCCCGAATGGCCCTCCAGTTCCTGCCCTTCTTCCCCATGTTGCTTTCTCCTCTTTAGGCTGGCCTGAACTGCCTCAGAGCTGCACAATGAGCCTATAAAACTCCCCAAGTGTGGCAGGGGTGGGGGGTGAATGACTTCACTTTGTCCTTTGACTATTTCCCAGGGCCTGGCAGTTTGAGCCAGTATCCCTCAGATGAGTCTTGGGTCCCTCTAAAGGAGAGGTTCTTAACCCTTTTTGTGCTATGGACCCCTCTAGCAAGAATAATAGTTAAATGCACAGGATCAATGGTGAAAAATTATCCTTGCATATGTTTCAAAAATAAAAAGCTTCAATTAAAAAAATTAGTCAAATGCACAACAAACATAGGATTACAAAAGAAGCCAATTACATTGAAATACTGAGGTGAAAATATAACTTTTCCCAAATTCACAGATTCCCTCCCTCACTTTGAAATCTATTCATAGACCCTTTGGGATAACAAAGAAAGGACTGGGTTATCATCCCACTTTGAAAGGCAAGAAAATTTGAACTATTTTTTTGGGAATATTCCCTACCACACCTTCTCTGTCCCCATATCTCTCACATTGTCAGCTGTTTAAATATTGCATAACCTTCATCTGCCTTGATCCAGTGCCAACATCTTCATTCTCACTCTAAGAGATGGAACTTCGTGAGATTTCCTTTCTCCTCTCCCTCATTCCTCTACTCAAGCATTCCTATCTTTTGGGAAGTTCTTTCTTTTGTCTGTATCCCTTCTGCCTTAATACTACTAGGTTTCTCCTCTTGTCCCCATTTTTGTATATTTCCTTTTGGCCTCCAGTTATATGCCTATTTCATAAAATTTCATTATTTGCCTCAAAAAAGTAGCAGAGACACTGTTAATAATAACTTATTTAGCTTTAGAATATAATATATGATTTTCTATGAGCAAAATTACTTTTCCTACTGTAGCTAGACAGATATTAAAATGAGTTTGTATTCTCCAGAAATCCATTGAATGAGGAAAGTTTCCAGATATAGATTGAAATGCTAAGAATGGATTTATATGGGAAGGGTTTTCTTTATTATACATGTGGATGCTAATAGAGATCTACCAGTTATGTCCAACTTCTGGGCCTAAGGAGAGCTGAACAGAACAAAGTTATGTGTTACTTGTTTCTTGTAGGTTTTTAAATGGCACGGGATAATGTATTTTGATCAATCTGACCATAAAAATTTGGCTAATACCCAATGTCATCTTTCTGGAGACCTAGGACCCTTCTACACAGCCATGCTAAGAACCTTTAGTTTGGAGGAGTCCATGTAACAGAGTAAAGAAAATAAGAGAAAAACTTTAGAGAACATAGGAAACCTGTATCTGGGAAGGGTCAGATGACCCCACACTTGTCAGGTATGTAGAAGAATGGTTTCCTGTTTAGAATCATCACTTGTTCTAAATGACATCTGAAGTCTCTTCCAACTCAGATTCTGTGATTCTGGAAAGTGAGGTAAAGAGAAATGTTTAGGTATTTTGGGGAAGTTTGTGAACAGAGGCCTGTGTTGGGATTAAAAACCCACATCAGAGGAAACAAAAAAACAGATGAAATTTACTTTTATATAATTAATAATTGAATATAAATGTAGGCAGATTCATCATATCCATAGAGAGGTTCACAATTCTGACTATAAGTCCATAGACTTGGACCTGCCCAGGTTTCGAAATATTCTTCTTGTTCCATCACATCCATTCTCTTCCTACCTTTCCAGTTATTGAGAAAACAAGACTCTACCTGTAGCAAACACACCCAGATGTAACCACACTCTACTATCTATCTCCTGGCACCTAGGGAAAGTTTAAAAAAAAAAAAAAAAGCTTAAAACCCTGCATACAGGAAGCCACAATGAAAATCAATTTGTATTTATTGAGCCTCTGCTATGTGCAGAACCTAAGGATGGTTGCTGAGGGAGATTCAGTTTCGATAAGAGAACCCCACCCACAGGGAGCTCTCAGTGTAGTAGGTTAACACACACACATAATTTTGATACGATATTGATTGGAAAAGTACAAAAAGTGATACATGAAATTAGAGGCGGGAAGAACATCATCATTTTTAGGTGTCAAAAAAACCATGAATGAGGAATCATTTCAATTAGACTTTAAAGAATGGGTATTGAAAGGAATTCACAGCAACACAGATTTAAAGCTTTAAAAGTAATATAACTCGATTCTTTCACTTTACAATATAGAAATGGAGGCACAGAGTTAAGAGACTTGTCCCAAAGTTGCACAGCTAGTAACTGACTAAGTAGATTTTGAATCCAGGTCTTTTGTCTCCAAATTCATTCCTCTTTCTATTATAACATACAGCATCTATTCAGCAGTTTAGGAGGGGGAAGGAACATGATAGGCATAAGGTATAGTGTAAACAAAAGCATCTAAGTGAGAGGAGAGGTGTGTGTTCAGGAGCCAGAATGGTCAACCTGTTATGAGATAATAGCAGAATGACACTAAATTGTGAAGAGCCTTGAATGGCAAACTAAGATGTTAGAATTCCAGTAACCAATATGAAGATAATGAAGACTTTTTGAGGAAATGTGACATAAGTAGGAACCTCAAGAATGGCTCGGGATTGGGAAAGAATGGGGGCAAGAAGACCTTTCAAGAATCTATCAGTCAATAAGCAGTTATTAAGTTATTAAGCATATGTCATACACTGGGCAGCTAAGATAGATGGATAGCATACTGGACCTGAAATCAGGAAGATTCAGCTTACTTTATTCATATCTGCCCTCAGATACTAACCAACTATGTGATCCTAGGCAAGTCACTTAACACTTTTTGCCTCCATTTTCTCAAATGTAAAATAATTTGAAGAAGGCAAGCCATTCCAATATCTCTGCCAAGAAAATCCCAAATAGGGTCACAAAGAGTCATACATGACTGAAAACAGCTGAACAACAACAAAAATGTGCCAGACACTCATTGTGCTAATAATAACACAAGGGATATATTTTTTTAAAGGCAAAGACAGTCATTACATGATCTAGTTGAGGAGATCATAAGCTAACAAATATGTACAAATAAGTTATCTATAAGGTAAGTAGGAAATAATTAAAAGAGGGAAGGCACTAGAATTTTAAAAGGTTGGAAAAGGCCTCCTATAGAAAAAAGGATTTTAGCTGGGACTAAAAGAAAGCTGGGGAGCCAGAGGCAGCCAGACACAATTGCTGGAGCTGAGAAATAGAATAGCTTGTTCTTATAACAGCAAGGAGGCCAGGGCCCCTGAACTGAAGAGTATGTGGAAGGGACTGAGGGAGGAGGATGACTTTGGACACCAAACAGGTGATTTTGCATTTTATCCTAGAGGTGAGAGGTTAATTGAGTAGCATGTAACATGGTTGTAATTATGAGACTACTGCAATAGTGCAGGTGGGTGGTGATAAGGAATGACAGCTGTGGAAATAAGAGTGGAGAGGAGAGATGCAAGAGTAGTTCTAAAGGGAGTATTGACAGACCTTGTCATTGATTGACTATGACAGATGAAGCAGTAGAAAGAGTCAAAGATAACGCCAAGATTATACACATAGAAGAATAAGTATGGTGGTGCCCTTGACAAAAACAAGAGATAAGTCAAAAAGAAGAACAGGCTTTAAGGAAAAAGCAGCTTCAGAAATGATGAATTTATAGAGCACCTGCCCTGAATTCAAATACGGTCTCACAGGGGTCCTCAAACTTTTTAAATAGGGGGCCAGTTCACTGTACCTCAGACAACATATTGGAAGGTCGAACTATAGTAAAAACAAAAACTTTGTTTTGGGGGCCTTTAAATAAAGTAACTTCATAGCCCTGGGTGAAGGAGATAATCGTCCTCAGCTGCTGCATCTGGCCCGCGGGCTGTAGTTTGAGGATCCCAACACTTCCTAGCTGTGTGACCCTGGGCAAGTCATTTAATCCCAATTGCTTGGCCAAAAACAAGCAAGCAAGTAAACAAATAAAAATTATAAACAATAAAAAAGAAAAAGAAAAGAAAAAAGAAGAAATAGGAAAAGAAAAAAGAAAGAAGAAATAAGAAAAGAGAGAAAGAAAGAAAGAAAGAAAGAAAGAAAGAAAGAAAGAAAGAAAGAAAGAAAGAAAGAAAGAAAGAGGAGGAGGGAAGGAGGAAAGGAAGGAAAGAAAGAAAAAGAAAATAATGAATCTGAGATGTTGAGGTTTTGAAACCCTTTGGAGATGAGGGTCTGAATACAGAAGAAAGGCCAGTGATGTAGCTAGATTTGGAATTTAACTGTGTTAAAGTAAAAGCTAAAGCTCTGAGAGTGAATGAAATTCAAGGAAAGGAAGAACAGAAAGAAGGAAGAGAGCATTCATAAGACAGTACTTTATGGATCATTTGCCTTAAAGAGTTAGGAAGAGTAAGAAACTATAAGAAACAGAGAAGTGATTAAACAAGTTAACAGTATATTCTCTTTGAGCTAAGAGGAGAAATATCTAGTTAGAGGAATAGGTCAATGATGTCAAATGCTTTAGAGAGACTGAGAAAGGTTAAAACTTGGGGGGAAAAAAAGATTTGGTGATTCAGAATCATTGGTGACTTCATGATTGGGGGGGAGAAGCAACTGGGATAAGGGGACTTGCCCAGGGTCATACAGCCAAGAGTCTGAGGCCAGATTTGAAATGGCTAGATAGTGAAGAGGAAAGAAATAATATAGTGGCTGGATGGGAGGAGAAAGTCAAGAGAATTGCTTCTGCACTAGGGCTATCTGATTGAAAATGAAAGAGAGAGAGTATGCTGATTTTTGTTGGAGCAAGGGTCTGGAAGGAATAGGATGAAGCCTGCCAGGTAAGATGGTCAACTTTAGTGAAGAATAGAGATAATTTTGGAAAAAAATCAGAATTTCATTTTAGAATTTAAAGACCTCAGAAGCCATAACTTACACCTGAAAAAAGACTTTCCAAAAAATATTCATTCAATTATGGTTTTAAAACCTTAAGCCTTTCTGACTCCAGGTATGTTCTACATAACTGCCTCAGTGACTTTGGAAAGTAGTCTCAACAAAGTAGGGGCAGGAAGGAAGAAGGGAGGGGGGAAGGAGAAGGAAGAGAATGTCACAAAGGATTTATATTTTTTCAAGATATCTGGGTGGCCCAATTGAGCATTGAGCTTATAAGAAGGAAGATATCATCTTGAGTTCAAATCTGCCTCAAACTCTTAATAGCTAAATAATTCTGAGCAAATCACTTAATTCTGTTTGCCTCAATTTCTCATCTATAAAATAATCTAGTATGGTGTCTTTGCCAATAAAACCTTGAATGGGGACTGGAAGAGTCAGACTTAATTGAAATGGATAGACAGTGAGGAGAAGGAAAGAAATAATGTGGTAGCTGGATGGAAGAAGATGTGATCTTGTTTATGGACAAGAAAAGATTGAAGATGCATTACAGAGGCCAATCTTTACTGGAGTGAGGTCTGGAAGGAATAGAATTAAGGGTGCCAAATAAAGGGATTAACTTTAGTAAAAAATAGAGATAGCTTTGAAAAATTAGAATTTTTTTTTCAGAATTTAAAGAGACCTCACAAGCCATAACTTACACCTGAAGAAAATTTTCCAAAAAATATTCATTCAATAATGGTTTCAAAAACTCCAATTAGGAGGAACCCATTGCCTAACAAAGTAGCTCTTTTTACTTTTTAATAACTCTAATGGTTAAGTTTTTTCTCTATAGCAACTCTAACTTACCTGTTAGCAATTTCTACCCATATCTCCTAATTCTACCCATGAAGCCAAATGGAACAATTCCTCTTCCACAACACTACCTTTCAAGGATCTGAAGACAGCATGTCCCATACAAGCCAGACTAAAGGTTCTCAGTTCTTTCGGTAGGTCTGTCTATGGCATCATAATGAGGTTCTTCAACAATCTGATTGCTCTCCTTTCAATGAAACTACTATATAATATCGTTGACCAATTCTGATCTTGGAATTCATTAAAATCTTGAGATCTTTTTCAGACAAATTGCTGTGTAACCATGTGTCTGTCATTTTGTATTCATGAATTCAACCTTTTGAACTTGAATGTAAAGCTTTATGTTTATTTCTATTAAATTTCATTTCATTAAATTCATCCATTTTCTAACCTGTATAAATATTTGTGAAAACTGATTTTGTCACCTAGTGGGTTAGTCATCTTTCTTAGCTATGTTCTTTGCAAAATTTGATAAGCATGTCTTTATCCAAATCATAATGTTGAACCCAGGGCAAAGCACAGACCCCCAGGCGTCTTCACTAGAGACTTCTTTATGAGTTCTTCTGTGATTAAATGGAAGGAAGATAGAGAAGATGATAATACTGGGAAATTTTTGTAAATGGAGAAGAGCCTGAGGGAATCTCACATTGGATGACCTCCATCTGAGTTCTCAGTTAAGAAGAAACTATATCATCTGCTTTAAAAGTGGGAGTTGGGGTGTGATTGGAAACAAAGTCAGAAAAATAAGCAGTTGTTGTGGGAAATGATGTAAGGAATCAATAAGAACAATTTCTTTCAGGCCTACTGCATGATTCTTTTTTAATTCATACTTATAATGCATTCATTGGAATGGTTCTGAATATACAGACAGTGAAAAAGATTCGCTATTCTTCCCATTAAGGCCAGGACCTTAGATAATTGGACTTCAATTATCTAAGAGAGTTCAAGATTCTATTTCCTGCTTGACTAACAGTGCTGTCATTTCTTTTAAAATGGCAATAATATTTACACCACTACTTGGTTTGTTTGGCATCAAAACTCATGTCCCCAAAGCTCTTTCAACTACAACCCAAATACTGGAACAAGGTGACTGAAGACTATTCTTTCTCCTGGTGAAATTTTCCTATCTTTGTGATTAGACTCACTTTTCCACTTTAGCAAACAATCATTAAGCACCAACTAAGTGCAGGCTACTGTGCTAGGCTCTAGAAACATAAAAACATAAAAAGAAATAGTCTTTGCCTTCAAAGAGCTTCTATAACAAGAAAGCACTGAGTTAGGGATAGTCACTACAGAGCCTGGAGTCAGAAAGTCCCGAATTAAAATCTGACTTCAGATATTTTTTAGCTATATGACCTTGGACAGGTCACTTAACCCAGTATGCCTCAGTTTCCATCTCTGTAAAACAAGCTGGAGAAGGAAATGGCAAAGGGCTCCAGTATCTTTGCCAAGAAAATGGTTTCACAAAGAGTTGGACACAACTAAATCAGCTGCTATACTACTCTCTGTAGTCTAGACTCTCCATGGTCTAGTCTTTAAAAGGAGATAACAGAGGCCTGAAGAGGCAGGGAAGTTAGAGGTTGAAATCCTGGAAAAGTCCCCTTTTTGACTGTCTTTTCCTAGAGCTACATTTCAGACACATGCAATAACTAATCATTCTCCTCCTTGAAGAAGATTCCATAGCCTCCCCATTCCTAACCCCACTACACACCTGATTTCAGGTTTCCTAGACTTCTGCTATCAAGGTGTTTCTGACATCTAACTGAAAACTCTCTCATTTCAGTGTCACAGCCTTTTCTGTAGTCTAATCCCAGAAAAGACATCTTTTGTAAGAAGGTTTTATCTCCATTCCTGCTAGCTGTCTAGTTAGATATGATCTTTCCTCATAACACGAACAGTACAAAAATCTTTTACGTATTTATCACATAGCTTCTTAATTTGTATTATAGTCATTACTATAACTAGGGTTGTTACAGTAATCTAAAGTTATAAATTATAGTAATTTTAATCATTTCCTATTAAGTTATAAGGAAAATAACATCTTTGATATCTCTCCCAGCAACTAATATAATTCTTTGTACACAGTAGGCATTTAATACATATTTATTACATTGAACTTAACCTCTATGGGGCTTTGTTTTCTCATCTGTACTGGGAGAGTTGGACTATGTCCTTTATTAGTGTCCTATGATTGTAAGAGCACAGACTAAGTGAAGGCAGCAGACTCTCAGTCAAAGGCAATGACATTGGTATTGGCCAATTCCACAGAGAAGTCAACAGCCACAGTAACTCCCTTTAATCTTCCAAATGAAAGAGTCCGAAGGATACATCTATCTTTCCATACGTCATGGGAATAGGTGCACGACGGTGACCATCAAAGCCCTGGACTCTCAGCTTCTCTTAAAAGAATTCCACCCCTTAAGGTCCTAAGTCCACATAGTAGAAAAGTCCAGAACAATGGGGGCGGGGTGGAGGGTGGGGGGGGGGGGTGGAAGGGTGGAAAGAGGGCTTTTGAGATGGCTCAGAAATTTCACTGATATCCTTTCAAAGGCAATTCACCTAATGCATATTATGTATGAGTGAGAAATCACCAGTATCATTCTAATTTTAGTAAAAGAGATAAATGTTAGACTTTGTCAATAATTTCCTAAAATGCAAAGATGGGTTACTCTGGAGAAAAGTGGAGCTTGCAAAACCAGATGTTCAGAAGATATGGTAATATAATTTATATTTGTTCATATAAAAATTATGTTCATATAAAAGTGATTATTAATTTACTATCACATCCCTTATTTGTCAGGTGTTGCCTAAAGTCTGTCCTTCCCTCCCTAAAGCAAATTTTTGCCCACTCTACTCTGTCATCCTTTTGGGTTTCACTTACCTCCAGGGGATCAGTGTTCCCAATAATTCTGATGAGAGAAATTATGATAATAATACCCTAGAATGTTATATATTACATTCTCATCCCCTTAAATTCTCACAGCCCAGGAGAGGAGTAAAATAGGCTTTTCCTAATTTTTCAGGTAGGGAAAATCTAAGGTCTATATTGAAATCAAAAAGACTCATTTTCATGAGTTCAAATCTGCTTCAGACACTTATGGTTTACTACAAACAGTCAGGGTGGTTGGGGCACCTCTGTAGTTCGTACTGTTGGAGAAGCCCAAGTCAGTGGACTGCTTGAGTTCAGGAGTTCTGAGTTTCATTAAAGCTAAACCTGATCAGGTATCTGCAATAAGTTGAGTACCAATGTGGGGAGCTCCTGGGAACAGGTTCCCACCAGGCTGTCTAAGAGGGGGCTAAGTCAGGAAAGAAACAGGTCAAGGCTTCCATGCTGATGTGTCATGGGGTTGGCCCATGAGAGATAGGAAGAACTGGTCTAAAAAAATCACCTAAACAGCAACCATCATAAAAATAGGTTCAACATAGAAGTCTAGTAGCTTTTCTCCCCAGTTAAGCTTCTGCTATAGACTATATAACTTTAGTCTTTAGGATGGGAGATTAAGAATATCTTTTCTTTCCTTTCAGTATTTTTTGAATTTATTTCTCCATGGGAAAGACATCTCAAATGAACAGGCATCGGTATACAGGCACGCTGAAAGAGTGCTGGGAGGAAAAATTCCTGTGGATGATTCGCTATTGCACTCTGAAATTGTAAAGGTTGTTTTTTCAGTTTTGCTATTTGGGTGGGGGGGGGGGGGGGGGGAGAGGGTTTGAGAGTATTAGATGCCAAGATCCTCAACAAGTGGTTCGTGATATAGTAACTGCTTGATCATTTGCATATGAGCTATCCAATTTGTGTATTATTTATGCCAAATATTCACCACATGCTGGCTTCCCCCAGCTACCTTCCAACTGCCTGCCCCTATCATCAGACAAATGCACAGGAATGCAGGCTCATTTTAATATCAGCCAAACAAAACATAATTGGGAAGATAAATCTGTTCCCCCAAAGCATTACAGAATTCATCCCCAAGTCAAAGAGAAATGGTCTTTGATTTGCCCAAGCCACCATTCCTCCTTCATTAATGTAGATAATTGTATGCAGTATTTATACAGTGACAAGTACCAGGCAAATGAATTTCATTCCTAGGAAGAAATAGTTACAGATGTCCCACATGGGAGTGGAAGATACCAGTGAATTCCCTTCACCCAGGGGACTGCCCTCCCATCCCTTGCTTAATCTCTAGGAATCCCCAAACTCACTTGGATAGCGAAAATAAAAGTCATTGTCCATAATGCTGTGGTTGCTTTGGTGCCAGAGGGAGGAATCTGTCTCATGGTTGTACCGGACAAAAAATGAAAAGAGGATAACGATGGCTGCCTGAAAGAGGAGGCAGAGTAGGGGCAGTTGCACCCTCAAACCTGCAGTGTGGCTGGAATTCCTGGCCATGGGACCTCGAGAAGGAGCTGCTGGCTTCCAAGAGTCTGAGACTGAAAGACAAACTCAGCAGGAGTGTGGGGTGGCTTCATTAGGGAGCCAGAGGCCACTCCCACTCTGGAAGAAAGATCCACCCCCTAACCCATCTTCCCCCTCCCCAGAGTCTAGACAAGGGAAGACAAGGGAAATAAAACTGCTAAGAATGAACAGGAGCTTCATTCAGCCAACTCTATGAAGAAGAAAAGGGGAAATCAAGAAATCCAGGTGTTACAGTTACAAACTCATATAGTTACAAAGTCATAGGATGTGTCTATGGTCTAACCAGAGATCCTAATTAATCAACAGAGAGATTACATTTGGGAAGTCTGGTTCTTTGTATCAGCTCCCTAGGAAAGAACATTAAATAAAAGACAAGCAGAGAAATCTAGCTGCTTAGATTCCATTATGTGCTCCATCTCCAAAGCTTTAACTGTGGAGAGCTTTGAAGACCACAAACTCATAGACAGTTGCCACCTGCGGGAAACATATGGCACTGTCATCTCCAGGGTTAAAATAAGGGAATTGGGGAATTACTCAATATTTTGATTGCTTAAAAAAAATAAAGAGATGAAGAAGAGAGATAAACAGATGGGAATCTCCCAGCATTAATGATTAACTGGCTCAGTTCAGCATTCTTGGCCATACCACTTAGGTCCCAGCTTCCTTCCTCTTCCCTTTTATCTCAATTTTTCTCCTATCTTCCAACTTTCCCCATTTACTTAGTCTTGAAGCTTTCCTATATGAGCTGGGTTAGGGTCTGACCCAAACTGACCTGTCGAGAAATTAAAGGTAAGGAATTTCTAGGCATATCTTCCCAAAAAACACAGGATGGAAGGTGCCAAAACAAGGAAACCTAGCAGTCTTATTAATGCAAACCAGGTAATACAAGTCTAGAAGGATGAGGGGACAATTTGTGATCTTCTTCCTGAAATTTCTGGTTTACTCCAGAGTGAGAAGAGGCAGTTGACTTTATATTAAAAACAGGCAAGAACACTGAATTCAGATTCTGCCTGGTAGTCGGAGAAATTTTACAGAGAGCAATGAGAATAGTCCCCAATGCCTGAGAAAGAGGCAGGTTCTTTGTGATTCCAGCAACCTGAGTTGTTCCCTCTTTCATTTCTAATTATCTTTCATTTCTCATAGTTCAGACTCATAATCCCATGACTACCCCTCACAACCTTTAAAAGTAACAGGCAAATTTGAATCCCCAGGATTATTGGGATCAGGGTAAAGTTGGCCTTTCCACACTACTACCTTTTTTTGCTGCTGGAACAATAAAGAGAGGAAGAGATACATGTTGTGGAAAAACATTTAGGAAAAGGTGATGGAAGCAAAATCTTGAAGTGGTTCACAAAAGTGCGCAGGTCTTCAAATGGACCTAGAAATTCCTCTAGATGAATGAATGCAGATGCAAGACAAGAGTCCCTGTAGGACAAGTAGTGTTCACTACTTAAGGGATAACCTTTTTTTTTTTTTCACAAATGGAAAAAAAGAGGATGTACATAGGATCGATGCCCCAGATAACTAGGATTTGTTGATCTATTTTTAGGGAAATTTGTTTTCCCCTAAGAGAATTTGTTTTCTCACTTCTTCTTTCATTCCTTTTCTTTCTTCCCCTTTTCTTTCTTCCTTTTCTCTCCTTTCCTTCCTGCTCTTGGAATAAATTTTTATTCAGTCTTTCCTACTGTCACAGGTTTCTAACTGCCAACTTTGGAGGGTAGGAAAGTAACTCCTTCTATTGAAAAGAACTTTCTCACTTCCAAGCAGAACTCATTTCAGGAAGGCTACTATAGTCATCCCTCTTCACAGTCTCCAGTGGTAGCCTGTTTTTGTATCTGATTATGCTTAGTCATCAAGAAACTTGACCTCTACTATTCCTTATTTTGTTCAGAGAGCAGGTCACCATCATCTGGATAATCATTGTTTAATAGAGAGCTAATGGATACCACCTCCCACTTGGTCCCCAGTCTCTTCCAGTCCAGGTTCTTGGGACTTAAAGAGATCTGGGTTTTTTTTTTTTTAATCTTGCTTGATAATAATTTTGTTGGTGTTATTAGGGCAGCTAAGTGGTATAATGGAGAGAATATTAAGCCTGGAGTCAAGAACAATTGAATTCAGATCTAGTCTCAGATACATTAGCTGTGTAACCCAGAATAAGTCACTTAAACCTATCTACCTTAAACCTATTTACTATTTACCTATTTCTCATCTGTAAAATGAACAGGAGAAGGAAATGAGTGGTTTTTTTTTTAAGCTTTGCTTAGGAATAATAGGATTAATAAATAATATGATAATAATAACAGGATTATAATTTAGGATGTTATCAAGCAAAAATTACTAAGCCAGTCTAGAAAAGTAAAAGGTAAAAAATGTCACACTAAAAATGCATCAGTGAAAAAAGCTTCTTATCTATTCACTTAGATTCTACAAAGAAAATTGTTAGAAAAAAATCCATTTTTTTCAGTGTTTTTCTGATTATCTTCTCAGTCTCTCATTGTAGTGTTTCTTAACATTGCAGCTTAGAGTTCTAGGCTTGGAGTCAGGAAGAGATTAGGGTTCAAACTCTAAATCAGATACTCAATAGCTATATGACCCTGTGCAAGTCACTAGCCTGAGTCTCTGAGTTTTTCCCAGGGGTTAAATTGTCATCCATCAATTACTTGCAGATCTATATGTAGTTTTCCTCTCTCTCCTGAGCTCCAGTCATTACCTCTACCTACTAGACATTTTCACCTGGCATCTCTGATTCCATACACCAAAAACAGAATTTATGATCTCTCCCTCTACTCATCCTCTTAACTTCCTTATCTCTGCCCAGAGCATAACCATCATCCTAGTCACAGATTAGCTGCCTCTCACTTCCTTTACTCAAATTCAAGTTGCTAAGTATTATATTCTACCACTATAGCATCTCTTTTATTTGTCCCCTTCTACCCATTCATGGCCACCACTTTCATTCAGACCCCCTCATCACCTCTTACCTAGACTGTCCAACAAGCCTCCTAATTGGTATCCAGCCTCTTTTCTCTCTAATCCATCCTCCATAATGCTGTCAAACTGATCATTCTAAAGCAAAGGTTTCACCCCTGCTCAAGAAGCTCCATTAACCTTGCCTCTGTGATAAAATACAAATGCCTCTGTTTACCCTTTAAGGCCTTATACAATATGATTCCAACCAATCCAAGATGAGGGTCTTTGTGTGTACCATAGGGCCCCTTTGGCAATCTGGAAAATCCTATGGACCCTTTGTCAGCATAGTTTTTAAAAAAGAAAATAAAATACATAGGATTACAAATGAGACCAATTATATTGAAATATAGTCATCAAAATATTTTTAAATTTAAGTTAATAGACCCGGGATTAAGGATTCCTATTCTAGAATAATGTCCCAGAATCTACTTTCATGTGAAGTAATCTATATTTCAGTCAAATTGGCCTACTTCCTGTTTCCCATACTGGATATTGTCTTCCACCACTGTGCCTCTGCACAGGTTGGCCCTTCCCCACACCCCAACCCCAATCCTGGATTGCTTTCCTTTACTTCTCTTAAAATTTCTAGCTCTCATTAAGAATCACTTCAAAGTCTTCCTGATCCTCTAGGTATAAATACACATATCTATGAGAGGCAGCATGGCATAGTTGATAGAGAGCTGCTTTCAGAGCCAGAAAGACCTGAGTTCAAGGCCAGCTTTTGCTGTATCCTGACTGTGTGACCCTGGGCAAGTTACTAATCAGTGCCCTGGAGAGGACATCTCTATAAGTTGCAGAAAAGAGTCCTACTTTCATTAGTAGAAATAATTTCATCATCTCAAACTTCCCTAGATCAATGAAATCCAGTCCTTACTCCTATAAATTACACATTGGTATCAACATATTGTTTTTCTCCAAGTAAAGACAATGATGTCTTTAATTCACTTAATGAATACCTGTGGATTGAATCTGTGCTCGAGGTACTGGGCTAATATACAAAGTCAAACAATGAGTTTTGTTCATGTTTATGTCCTAAAGAAGCATTTATTCTACATAAATAAGTATAGCACCAAGAAAATGAAGGGGATGGCAAAGACTGTAGGGAGAGTCAAAGCCTGGGCTGGACTTAAAGGAAAGGGGCCATTGAGATAGGAGAAATGCATTCTAGTCATAGGAACACCTTATGAAAACATACAGAGGTGGGAGAAGGAGTATCAAGTTTAGGGAAAGGCCATTCAGGCCAATGTAAGGCTAAAGTGTAGTAGAGTTTGTGAAGGGAAGTACAAAAAAAAAAAAAAAGAAAGAAAGAATTCAGAGAGGCAGGATTGAAAGACAGCCTTGAATAGTGAGGCAGTCAAAAAGCATTAAGAGCCTACAACGGTCTATGTACTTCAGCAAAAGACAGCCCCGTTTTCTTTTTCTTCTTGGAAATGAAATGCTATGCTTTCTATTTTTTTTTTAGGCTATATTTACATTGAGGCATTTAAAAGATTAAAGCTTCTACACAGGGGCTTAATAAATGTTTTGTAACATCGTTAGATAATGCCATAGTAAAGTATCCATTTCTTGATTTTCCCATAGCTCCTTAAAAACAAAATAAACAACAACAACAACAACAAAAAACAAAACCTCTAGTCAAATTATCTGGCATTTTTATAGTTAATTGTCATACTAACAATTACCGATGTCTCCAGAATCTAGAAGGACTCTAATGAAGAACTTTTTCCTCTTTGAATGCTTTTTCAATATTCTGTCCCAATATCTAATTTATAAACTTGTTCTAAAAGTGAGAGGTAATTCTTCCTAGGTGATAAGACATTGTGTTAAGTGCTGGGGATTCAAAGGAAAAGGAAAGGCAATAAGCTTATCTATAGTGTCTACTATATGCATGATTGGGACAGCTAGGTGGCCCAGTGGATATAGGACCAGGCTCAGAGTCAGAAAGATCTGAGTTCAAATCCACAGCCTCTGCATTCAAGGAAGAACAGCTTAGGTGGCAGAGTGGATTGAGTACTGGCTCTAGAGACAGAAAGGCCCAAGTTCAAATTTGGCCTCAGATACTTATTAGCTATGTGATCTGGGGCTATTCACCTAATCCAGTTTGCCTCAGTTTCCTCATCTATAAAATAAGCTGGAAAAAGAAATGGCAAATCACTCCAGTATCTTTGCCAAGAAAATCCCAAATGGAGACACAACTGAAATGACTGAACAGCTCTCAAGGAACTCACAACCTAACAGGGAAGATAATAACTATGTTCAATCATTCTATAGACAGGATAAATTAGGGGTAGCCTCAGAGGGAAGGCACTAGCATTAAAGAGAATCAGGAAAGGCTTCTCAGAGAAGATGCAATTTTAGCTAGGACTTGAAGCCAAGAAAGAAAAATAAGAAGGGAAAACATTACAGTCATGGAGAACAGTCTTATATCAGAAACAAGGAAGAGATGTCATTGGATCATAGAATTGGGGGAAAGGTTTAAAAGGTCTAAGAAGACTTGGAAAGGTAGAAGGGAGGCAGGTTGTGAGATTGTTCTCCGAACAATCAATAAGTATTTATTAACACCTACTTTGTGCACAGGGGATAAAAAGACAAAAAATTAAATAGTCCCTACCCTCAAGAAGTTTAGATCTGATTTCTCTTGCACATGACAAATATTGAAATATGTAAAAGAACTTCACATATTTAACCTATATCAGATACTTGCTATTTTGAGGAAGGGGCCAGGTAAGGAAGGGAGAGAGAAAAAATTTGGAACACAAAGTTTTACAAAAATGAATGCTGAAAACTATCTTCATGTGTATTTGGAAAAATATTTTTTAAAAAGTTTAGATCATATAATGGGAAATATGTACATACAAAAGGAGTACAAAATAAATACAAGGCCATTTCAGGGGGAAACACTAGCAATTGGGCAGATGAGGAAAGGCCTCAAAGCAGAAGGTAGCAGTTGGGTGAGCTTTGAAGGGCATGATTAGACCTGTGCCTTAGAGATTCTGGCAGCTGTAGAAAAGTTGGATTGGAAAATGAGAGACTGGAAGCAGGAAGAACAATTAAGGCGCTATTATAGTAGTACAGCAAAGAAGTTATACGGGCCTAAACTAGAATGGTGGCTCCATGAGAGGAGAGAAGAGAAAAATAACATAGAATTGATGAGGTCTGGCAACTAATTAGAGATGACAATGTGAGGGAGTCAAAAATGATTTCAAAATTATGAGGATAGGGGTACCATCAACAGAAATAGGACCATCTAAGGGGCTGTGGAAGGGAAGGAGGGAGGGATGGGAGTTAGGGAATGCCTAAAAATAAAATTTTATTTATTTTGCTGAGGCAATTGGGGTTAAGTGATTTTTCCCAGGGTCTCACACAATTAGAAAGTGTTGTATCCAAGGTCAAATTTGAACTCAGATCCTCCTGACTTCAAGGATGGTACTCTATCCACTACACCAACTAACTGCCCTAAAAATTTACATTTTGAGAATATGTTAAGTTTGTTAAGTCTATGGAGCACTCAGGAGCTCTACAGTGTAAGATCTTTTTCTGACCTCCCTTATCTTACATGAGATAGGACTTGAGAATGTTCTTGAAGAGAAGGTGAGTTGAAGGTGGGTATGGTCTCATCCATTCATTTCTTTAGTCCCCTGGCTGGCCTTATCGGATCATGGTCAAAAATACCTTCAACTTGCAGATTTTCCCAGCTGAAACCAGTCCCCAACCTCTGAATTAGCCGAAGGGAACAGGCCTCTGGCTGTCTTCTCTAGATATATATTGGGATGTATGATGTTAATAAGGTTACTGAGTAACTTGGGGCTGCGCTGTGTCCTGGTTGACTTCTGGGTTCATTTCCTCTATGTTCCCATATACTCCTACCCATGCACAAATAAATCATTCTGTTGCTTAACTACTGTCTCTAGAGCCACCCTTACTGTTTAAAAACAATTAAAAAACAAAAAACAAAATCCGCAGAACCAAAGACATCAGGGGATGAAGTACAAGGAAAAGCTCAGCAGTATAGAGGAAGAAGTCCTTTCTTGGCACTTTTTCTGATTTTATTGTTCTGACTCTACTCCCTATTCAAAAATGATTTCACCACTCCTCTCTTCAGGGCCATCTCAATCACTCTTTTCCCCATTTCTCAGTTTTAGGATAAATTTCTGGCTCCACAAAACTAAAAAGGGGATTCTGACCCAATTTTTTTTTCAAAATTTCAAACAAAAAATAGACATCTTTTATGGATTATAGGGAAATCAATTTACAATCTTATGGTTTCATTGATACTCCTTTCCCAAACACTTCTCACCCACCCATCCCATCAGATCCAGGTTGGGCTGATTAGCAGATCAGATCAGAAGGGAGCTCTAAAGCAAGAAAGAATGTCATTAGCACATACTTAGGGAACATTATCACACTAGTTTGCAGCTCCTTCAAATTGGAAACATTGAGGGCAACATTCTATCCTAATTGTCTTTGGTAATACCCCTGACTTTGGAACTTTGAAAACTCCAGCCCACACAAGTGCATTAAATGGGCATTGACTGTGATTAACTGTCAATTAGCTGTGAAAGAAATACTGTTTTCCCAATCTCTGTGGAGACTAGAAACTGCTCTGGTTCCTTCTTCCATTGATGCAGTCAGGTTAGCCCCTTTTCTAAGATTGTAGAAGCAGCTTGGGAAAAAAAAAGGTTAAGAATGTAACTCACAACGTTCTCATTCTTTTTGTTGTTCATTTGCATTTTGTTTTCTTACTCATTTTCTTTCCTTTTTGCTCTGATTTTTCTTATGCAGCAAGATAATTGTATAAATTGTATAAATATTTACATATATTGGATCTAACATATTTTACCGTGTATAACATATATTGGATGTAACATATTTTAACATGTATGACATATATTGGATTGCTTGCCATCTAGGAGAGGGAGTCAGGGGAAGGAGGAAAAAATTTGGAACACAAGGGTCAGTGTTGAAAAATTATTTGTTCATATGTTTTGAAATAAAAGGCCTTACTGGTCTTATATCCCAAAGAGATATCAAAGGGAAAGGGACCTGTATGTGCCAAAATGTTTGTGGCAGCCCTTTTTGTAGTGGCTAAAAATTGGAAACTGAATGGATGTCCATCAACTGGAGAATGGGTGGTATATGTGGAGAATGTGGTATATGAAAGTTATGGAATATTATTATTCTGTAAGAAATGACCAGCAGGATGAATACAGAGAGGCTTGCAGAGACTTACATGAACTGATGATAAATGAAATGAGCAGAACCAGATCATTATACGCTTCAAAAACAATACTATATGAGGAAGTATTCTGATGGAAGTGGATATCTTCGACAATGAGAAGATTCAATTCAGTTCTAATTGATCAATGATAGAACCAGCTACACCCAGAGAAAGAACACTGGGAAATGAATGTGAACTACTTGCATTTTTCTTTTTCTTCCCAGGTTATTTTTACCTTTCTGAATCCGATTTTCCTTGTGCCAACAAGGGAATGGTACGGATGTGTGCACATATATTGTATTTAAGATATACTTTAACATGTTTAATATGTATGAGGAGACTGCCTGCCATCTAGGGGAAGGGGTGGAGGGAGGGAAGGGAAAAGTTGTAACAAAAGTGATTGCAAGGGACAATGTTGAAAAATTACCCATGCATATGTTCTATCAATAAAAAGCTATAATAAAAGAGAATAAAAGCCTTTAATTAAAAGAAGAAGAATGTAACTCCTGTAGGAAGCACAGCAGCCCTTCCTAAACAGTAAGTGCCTAACTCTTCCTTCTTCATTTTCCATCAAGATCAGGGTAAGATGGAAATGGGGATAAGGAAAGTGATCAAATGGCAGGAGGAACCAATGGGAACAATGGCAGGTCCTGCATGCAAGAGAGGGGGTCTACCTTGCATCTCTCTCTTATTGTGTATTATTGTGCATTACCCTTAGATTACCATACTTTTTTGTTGCTGACACTGCTACTATTCTGGTGAAGGCTTTTACTACCCCTCACACTTGGATTGTTGTACAATAGCCTGTCTGCACGATCAGCCTTGTTTCATATCTTTCCCAACCCCAATCCATCCTCCATTCAGTTCAGAGTGCTGGGTCTAAAGTTAGATTTATTTTCCTAAATCCAGCCTCAGACATTTAGTACTAGTTATATGACCCTGGACAAGTCATTTAACCCTGTTTGCCTCATCTATAAAAGGAGCTGGAGAAGTTAATGGCAAACCATTCCAAAATCTCTGTCAAGAAAATCTCAAATGGGGTGACAGAGTTAGAACATCACTGAAACGACTTAATAATCCCCACCATATCAATTCATTAAATTCCAGTGGCTCCCTATCATCTCCAGAATCAAAGATAAGATCCTCTGAATGACATTCAAAAGTCCCGCATAACCTACCACCAGCACATCTTTGACTATTTAAAACCTCCCACCACTCCATATTCTCTGCAATCTAACGAAACTGCTGTTCCTTCCACAAGATTCTCTCACCTCCTAATGTTGGGCATTTTCATTGGCCTTTCACAGCAGGTGAATGTTCTCCTTACTCACCTCTACCTCCTGGCTTCCCAGAAGTTTCATTTAAAATCCACCCTTCTACAGGATGCCCTTCCCAATCCCCTTAATTTTAGCACCTTCCCTTTCTGCATATCATAATCTTGACAGCAAACATTATCCATTTGATTTTTCTTTTGTGGGTCGTTGTCAAATTCTTGAGCGGTTCCGGACTTCTTTCATGAGACTCTGCAATGTTCTGAGGATTGACACAATCATGCAAGATAAAAGTCAAGATGATTGGTGACTAGCAATGGCCCAGGATGCAGTGGATGGCTTTGGCCCCTCTAAATGCATATATATATATATATATATATATATAGCAGCAGCTCAGTGGTGGAGAGACATGACTTCGTGAAGCTCTGTCATGAACAAGCCAAGATATTGCCCTTGTGATTACATTGGTCCTCTTAGAGAATGAATAAATAGAGGATCTGGAATACCTCTCATTGAGATTTGATAGTGAACATAGATTTTTTCAGTAATTCTCTTACTGGAGAAAAAAAAAAAAACCTAAGAAAACAGGTGGGGTCATAAAGTCTCGATTTATCTCAGTAGTTGATACACGCACTATTATGATGATTACCATTTTAAATTATTGGGGTTTTGTTTCTGTTTTGGGAGGGAGGGGACATTAGAGGTAAATGAATTGCCTAGCATCACATAGCTAGTAAATGTCAAAGACTAAATTTGAACTCAGATCTTTCTGAGATGAGGGCCAAAGTTCTATTCTCTTTATTATTGTTGACATTTAAAGATGAGGTGATTCCAAAGTAATCTCCATAGATTGTAGATAGAAAATACCATCTGCATACAGAAAAAGAACAATGGAGATTGAATGCGAATGTTCACTTCTTTTTTCTGTTCCACCCCCCTCCCTTCTGTTCTGATTTTTCTCTCCTAGCATGATTCCTAAAACAATGTGTATTAAAAATAGAGAAAAAAGAAAGATGAGGTGATTTGAAGAATTCAAGTGAAAGTTTCCAGTGATTTGTGGGCTCTATTTTTGCCTGAAATAATTCTGGTCAATTATGTACCACATTCAAGTTAAATGGACCAAAGCTGAAATCTTCTTTTGACTACTTAAGGAAATTAACTGATCCAATGTAACTTGATCCTAAAAATTGTTCTCCTAAGGAATTCTTCTAAAAACAATTTTCTTCTTCAACCATCTTCCAATATTCATTCATCATTCATCAAATACTTATTGTTTTATAATTAGGATACCACCCAGGTGCTAGAGAAACAAAGATGAAATCAGACCCTACTTTTAAGGAATTTACAATCTAGTAGGAAAGTTGAGACAAAAACTCAAAATAATTTTAATACACAGTAGAGTACTACTGGAAACCTGAGAGGGGAAAAAAACACTTCTAGTTGGGCACATTAAGGAGCTTCATAGAGGAAACCAGGTCCAAGTTGGGCCCTGAAAGGGGAGAAAAGAATTTTACTTGGCAGAGATTTGTGGTGGTGAATGGGAGGGAGGAGGAAGGAGAGAGAGATGCTGCTTCTTTTCAGGCCATAAAGATGATGTGAATAAAGGCATGACATTGAGAAAGGGCAGGGTTAAAATGAGGGACAGTAAATAAGTAATCTAGTTTGGCTCAAATGTAAAGTGTGTAAAGTAATGTGAAATGAAATTGGAAACTTAATTGAAGTTTAACTGTAGGGGGACTTACATGACAAGACTAAGGAGTTTGTACATTTGTACAATGAAGGTTTTTTAAGTAGGCAAGTGACTTTAGGCTAATTAATTACTTGGGCCTCAAGATGAGGGTTGAATAGCATGGAGAATCTAGAACTGTTAAGATTAATTATTACAATAGTTTAAAGAGGTGATGATGAGGGTCTGAATTAGAGAAGGAAGGAATTGATATTAAGGAAATTGCAGCAATAAATAGAATGCAGAAAATAAATAGAAGTGAATTAAAAGGAAGAGTGAAAAATGGCTCTAAGCTTTCAAGTTTCAGTGACTGGGAGGATATGTCATCATTATTAACAAAATAAAGATGCTAAAAGTAGGAAATTATTAGGGAAAGATTGGCAATTTTGCAGAAAATTATTTCATGCTAATAACTTATTGGAAGGCCATCAAAAGAATGAAAATTATATCTCCTGAAAAAGGTTTGTTCAGACAAAGTTTCAAAAATCTGGACCTGAGGCTGCCTGCTGCTGTGGTCTAAGACAGAAAGAAATCAGTCACCTACCCTTTCTTCAATTCCAGCAATGATGTAGGAGCCAAGATCAGGTTGAAGACCTGTCAGTTTCTGTACCTGTAACTACAGGGACCTGGTAGGAGGATTTTGCTGATATGGAACTACCTGTACTTAAGGGTTGACATCTGAAGCCAGGAGTAGTATATTAAATATTATAGTCATCTCCAAAGCACATTTTTTAAAGTTTTGACAAGATGGCCAATGCAACATAATTTCATGCTATAACATGCTCCATTAAAAAAAAAAAAAAACAAAACAGTTGGTGTCTGGAATATGTTATTACTAATGTTTTTATGCAATCATGCACATTAGTCCAAATCCACAAATCCAGGGCCTAAAAGAAACAAAACCATTCCTGGGGGAATCATACTGCAAATAAACAAAAAATTAAAATGCACCACATTAGCGCTTTACTTATTTAGGCTACTGATGTCATCACTTGGGAATGACTTTGGAAAACATTTCCCACACTGAGAGTATTTGGAGGTTTATGAAAAACGTTTTTCACATATCTCTATCTGTCAGACTAATTAAAAGACTTAAGGGTAGTAAGTGCTTAAAGAAAATTTAGATGGTGTGAAATTCAAGGACAATGTGAGTTTAGACCTGAATCTGCAGAACTTAATAAAGCATATATGTGTGTACCTATATTTATATGTGAGTATACATATATATGATTTGAAATCTCAAAACATAACGGTGTACCTAGGAATAAAATATTAATGACTTCAATCTCCCAAAGAGAAATACAAATCCTAGACGATTGTTTAAATTGCACCATCATTTAAATTCAACACATCCAGGAAATACATCTTGATCTCTGAAGCAAAAAACAACAGGATGGAATAGAGAGGGTGTATGGGATGACGCTGTTTCACTCCACCCTCAACATTTCAGAGGCGACATCTAATTCTTCAGATATGCCAATATCCAAGGTAGCACTGGAAAAAAAAAGAAACAGGAGAATTAAGGAGTCAGTCAGAGATAACCTGTTAAAACAGTCAAACAGTTCCTGGTGGCTCTAGAACAGAGAAGGTTGCGTTGGGAGTTATTGGTCTACAGATAGGTATCTATGGGTGGATGGAAAGGTAGAGAAGTTGATCTCTCTCTAGTGATAAATTGTTGCCGGGACAGAACAGCTTTCGGTTAAGTAAAAGTCTGACGTTTTTGACTGGACCTGCCGGCCTCGCCAGGGCCGGAAGCGCAGTCTCCTGCGCACGGAAGCTGTGGCCTGAGCCAGTACTCCTGGGAGTACTCCCGACCCCCCCCTCCCCCTCCCTCCCCTCCTCCTCCCTTCCTCTCTCCCCTCCCTCCCCTCCTCCTCCCTTCCTCTCCTCCTTCCCCGGGCGCAGGCATCGGCTTCAGCCCCGCTGCTGCTCCAACGCCAGCAATCTACCAGCCCCAACCCCGCCCCCCCAGGAGCGGGGCCTGCAAGATTCTAGTCCCAAGGCAACCAAGGAGCTGGGAGAAGCCTCTCCGGTCATTGGGTGGGGGTGGGGTAACAATACCGCCGATGACCCGGGCAGTGATGGTCCCATCTTTCCCAAGGATCCATCTCTAGCTCCTCGAGGAGAGAGCCCAAGTGGAAAAGCAGGCGGCTACGAGCGGAACCTCGTCGCTCTTCTGCTTCTTGGTACCCTATCCCCAAAGCTGCCGCCCTCTTGGAGCAGAGAGTAACGGGACGCCCTTCCCCACAGGCATAAAAGGAGACGGGGAGAAGCACTGCTGCTGCCGTTGCCACCGGAGCCACAGACACGCCTACACACTCGGGCCTCGAGCACGCCCTCCGCGCCGGGTGGCGGCGCTTCTCCGCACCGAGCAAGCCGACCTCGGGCAGCTTACGCCGCCTGGCGGTGGGGCAAGAAACAAGCGCTCGATGGCCGTTCCTCCGGCGCTAAAGCTCATTCGCGGCTCCGGGTCCCTTCCTCACTTTCTGCCACCCATGAACCTCCGTGCATGATGGGAGTTGTAGTTTGTAGGCTGGTTCCGTTTTCCGCTTTCCCGTCATGGCCGGTTGTCTTGGTGCACTCCTGCGATGGCTTTTTGCACCGGTGACTAGAGGCTTTCTGCGCCCTAGTCACCGGTCGCCCTTTCCTCCGCTAAAGCCGTCTTTGTGGGCGGAGGCCGACCGGGGCGGGAGCAGCTGCGGGCCGAGCTACCTCGCTCGAAGGCCCCCAGGGAGAACCGGGAACGGGGTGTGACGACGCCAAGGGACCCTGCAGCCCCGGGAGGCGGGAAGGGCCGCCGCGGTGCTGTCTGGAGGCGTCCCCCTCCCGGTGTCGCAGTCCTCTTGGGGGGTTGTCCTAACCGGCCCGGCCTGCGGGGCGCCTCCCGATTCCCACTTCCCAAAGCCTTCATCTAGGCTCCCCAGATGCCCCAGGTTGGAGAAAACTGCTAAGGGAGGTGGGCGGGAAGCCGGGGAGCACAGGGGAAGAGGGCAGATGGGTGGGGCCGGGCCGGGCCGCCGGCGGCGGCGAATTCCAGTTTCTTGGAGCTCCAGGAAGGCCCTGCCCTGCCTTGTCCTGTCCCCTTCCACAGACAGAACGTGGGGAAAACCTTCTGTTCCTTGAGCTCGGGTTTCACTTTTTATTAGGGTTTCAGAGATTCCTTGTAGAAATAGCTTTTCCACCACTAGCAGAACTGTCCACGATCCTCACCCACGTTAAACTGTGCCCGGAGGTGCCGTCTTCCCGGATCTCCCTTCCCTTAGCGCAGCCCGGGCAAGGTTAGTGCCCTGCATTCGAGCCTACTTACCCAGGGGTTTGAAAATGAAGCCGTAAGGGGACGGAGAAGTGGGTCTAGAAATTTCTTCGGAGAGCCCCTCTCTCAACTGGAATGGGAGGGGGAGCAATTCTTCCCTTTCCTCACCAGCCGTCCTCTAGGGACTGGACTATCATTTTTTCTTTGGCAAACCCGATGCGCAGAGGAGCCCCACAGAAAGAAGCCCGATTAGGGAGCAGGAATTTGGAATGCCATCTTGAGAGTCCCCAAGTGAACAAGATGGTTCCAGGGAAACTACCATTCACCTCTTCCCCCCTCCTTTCTTTAAAATGGAAAATTTAAACCCTGGAGACATTTTTCTAAATGGTAACCAGGGTGAATCCCACCTAAAATATCACTAAAAAAAGTGTAGAGGACCAAAATTGAGCATTGGGGGAAGCCCCAAATACTAGTCTACCCCCCTCCTTTCTCTGCTACACCTTGCCACCCCAACTATGAAAGGCAGAACACAACCCAGGAAAAGTGGAGGAGAAGCACCTCTCCACGGTTTTTTGCGGGGTTTTTTGGTCCTTGGTAGAGGCTTGAGATCTGGTTCCAAAAAGAAGGGTCAGATTGGGAACTAGAAAAGAAAGCAAGATATTTTTTAAGATGTCCTACCAAGGAAGAGGATTATCGGAAGAGTTCATTTTTTTTTTTTTTAACTAGTCAGACACAATGTATATAGAGTCAGGCATAGTATGTAGAGAGCTGATCTCAAAACCAGAATTTCAGATCCATCTCTCATATTTACTGGCTGTCATTCTGGACACATCACAGAACCTCTCAAGGCTTCAGACAGTTCTCTAAGACTGCATTTGCAGAGAAGTTGGCAATCTGCATTGGTAAAAAATCCAGTTCCTAACTTCTAATTGGGGAAAGGAGAGGGAAGGGCAGGTAAGAGAGGGCAGCTCAGGAAAAAAATTTTGACAAGGAGGACAAGAAGGGTATATCTCCTTGTCCATACATCCTATTTCACCTATAATATTAATGTACATGTCCAAAGGACAGCTTAATTTGGAAAAACTTTGGATTTTATTATCCTACAGTCAAATATGTTTTCAAAGCCCACCAGTATGGCCTGTCCATTGAGGAATAATTAATGTTACTATATTTAGAATGATATACATATATATATATATATATATTTAGTGCAATTTAAATCGTGAAATTATTAATCTCATTATCTTAGTATTAAATTTCTTCCTGATATATATATACCAGAAATATTTTAAATTATTTTTTGCTCTTTGCTGCTATGGAAGGGGAAATACCTGGCCAAGATAAAAATGGTGACAGTGCGAGACTTTACACTATAATGAAAAGAATTAAAAGGGGCTTATAAAGATCACTTTTTCTTCTACCTCCAAGCCAAATGCTCCTAATCCAATCTTCACAGACAGAAGTCTCTCTCCAAAGGACTTCACATAGATCTCTCTTCCTTATCCAAGTGCAATAGCCTAGTATAGAAGTTCTTCCTGACAGCTAGCCTCAACTTCTTTCCAGAGTCACTAACAAAAAGAATTTCTTGCTGTGTTCTTTTAGGAAATGATGGGTCCTTTCTGAATGCCATTTCATACAATCATAGGCTCATATTTATTGAATCATAAGATATAGGGCTGAAGGGACCTCAGAGGTCTCCAACTCCAACCCCTCATTTTACCAATGAGGAAACAAACCCAGAAAGATTGAGTAGTTTGGCTAAAATCACCCAGGCATAAGCATCAGAGATAGGACTTGAAAGTTTCTGACTCCAGAGCTGGCTCTCTATTGTACAGAGCTCAGCAGCTTTTAGACCATGATAGTGCTTCATTTAACCTAATTACCTCAAACTTTCTTCCCTTTTCTCTTTACTTATACATTTTAACTCTTCTTTCCAATTTCTCTGCATGCCCTGAAATATAGAGCCCAGAATGACCTTAGGGAAGAGTATCTAACCACCCTTGCAATAAAACCTTAAAAGGAAGGAGGATGACTTAATGTGGCTTAGACTGCTGAGTCAGTTTCAATCCTCTTCATAAATATGGAAAACTGTTGGAACTCAATACTTATTTAAAGCCAAACATCTCCCAAATTGGGAATTTCCATTGATTATGTACATGATCTTCAGTGTTTCATGTCATCTCTGCACAGAGTAGCTGGAATCACCCATTCTTCCTGTCTCCTTATCTGGGCTACAAGTGATTTCACACTGGACTTTATATGTTAAGCTTTCCAGTTTCTAACCTCTCTCCATTCCAAAATATTTTGCTCACTGGTTCAAACTTTCCCTTGATTCTATTACTTGCAGAATTTCCTTCTAGATGAAAAATATACATATTTCAGACTATGCCTGGGTTGGTTGACTGCTGTCTTCAAAGACTTATACTAGAGTGACCCATCCTTCTCATCTGGGATGCCCTATACTTATGTACTCTCATCTCTTGCTATTTCCCAGCTCATCCTTACATTCCTTACAATCCATGTGAACCCAGCCTTTTCATGGTATCCCACTTAAGCCTTTGAGAATATGGACTTGAATAGATTCCTAGAACATGCTCACTCATCTTTTTTTTTAAACATATCCCTATTTGATCACATGGAAAATTCTCTGTCATCTATCCCCTATTAATAATAAAATTAACACTCCTAGTACTTTGTTTACATAGCACTTTACATACATTACCTCATATCAGGATGGTGAACTCCCATAAAACTGTGTCTGTCCTAAAATTTATACCCCAAGTGTCTTGTACAGTGCTATATGTAATGTATCCTGTGGGCATTCAATATATACTCAATCATGACCAAAAACCTAAACAAGATCTGCAGAGCCTACACCATGGGCTTTTACAGAGGGAGAAGGGGAAAAAAGCATACACAGTGACTAGGTCCCAGAGTTCATTTACTGATTTGAGGTTGGCAAGTCAACAGCAAATTTGGACGTATGGCTGGCAGCATAGAGTCCTTACCCTCCCCCCCAGGAATCAGCAGAGTCATGGAGGACTGTAGATCTTCTAGGATGGCCATCTGTTGTTGGGCAAGTTTGGTTTGAAGTTGGAGATTGGCGTGCATACACTCAAGCAGACCTAAGCAATCCTGGGGCTTTTTAATGTCGACTCCTGAAGGAAGAGTGGGATGGGGAAAAGGGGAGAGACACAAATTTTTGGCTGTCCCATAAATGATCTTCCTCTGATTACTGAGGCTCTGAGAAGATCAGCACTTTGGACTTCCTCACACTCACCCTGTCTCAGACAGATTAGGGTGAGAAGGTGAAGACTTCTTGTGTGCTTCAAGAACTCTACTGGAGGGACACCTCACCTGCTCCAGTGCCCTGACAATTAGCACTGACAATTTTCCTATCATCTAATTTTGCTCTAATGTTTCCAACTACCTCATGTATGGTCAATTCTTAGTTAGTTGTGGTAATCATATCTATTTTTTTAATTAAGTTTAGATATCTCTTGAGTTCCTCAAGAGCAGGGATCAGATGTCTGCTGTGATCTGATTCTGGTTTCTGACCCAGAAAATACTTTGTAACCAGATTAGGAGAATGTTTAATGTAAATCCAGAACCTAAATTTAATTAGTAGTCTCAAACTCCTCTGATGATAAGAAGTATTGTGAATTCCTAGGTATTCTGACTTACTGGTATTCTTGTGTACTGGAAAAAACAATGGACTTGGAGTCAAGAAATATGGTTTTGAACCCCAGTTCTATTGCTTATTAGCTCTATGACTTCAGACAAATCACTTCACATCTCAGAGCCTCAGTTCCTGACCTATAAAATGGGGATAACACCTGCATTAACTATCTGACAGTTATTGAGAGGAAATTACTTTAAAGATTGTAAAGTGCTCTAGAAATGTAAATTGTTATTATCTTTTAAAAAAATTAATTCAGCATATAACTGGCAAGATTTAAATTTCTACCCCTAGGGAGGTCCTAACAATTAGGGAAATTACTCAACCTGGGGAAGTGGTGGGGAAGGAGAGGGAGGGAAAAAAGAATAAAGAAGAAGCAATAGCACTGAATAAGCCACAAACTATCCATTAAAAATTGAGAATTGACTAGACATAGGCTTGGCAGTCAAGTCAATAGGAGGACTCATGGTGAAAAATGCTATCCACCTCCAGACAGAGAACTGATGGACTAAGAGTACAGATTGAAGAATAATTTTTTTCCTTTTTATCTTTTGGAACATGGCATGATTTCAAATGTGCAAGTTATTCTATTTCTTGTCTTCTCAATGGTGAGAGAGGGTACACAGAGGGAGGGAAAGAATAGGGAACTGTATTTTTTTAATAATTTTTTTAATGTCAACAGGATGCCTTGATCCCCAAGTCTATTCTATTTGGGAAATTCTCTCTTTAGGTTACCTGTTTGTAGCTTTGCTGACTGATTGTTTTGACAAGTGGCTGGGTTGGTTGCTGGAAGATGAATGAAACTTGGGGAGGGCTTAGCACGACAAAGAGGCAAAAGTTTGCATTCCTCTTCAACTGGAATAAAATTAGAGACAACTAAATCAGTGTCTTCCAATAAAAATAGAGCATTATAATTAAGACTGTGTGACAGATTGCTCCAAATCACTAATAATAAGAGAAATAAACAACCCTGAGGTTCCACCTCATGCACACAGCAATTTGGCAAAGATGGCAAAATCCTCAGTCAACAAACATTTATCAAGCACCTAACTATGTGCCATACCCTGTACTAAGCACTGGAGATACAAAAAAATGCAAAAGACAGTCCTTGTACTCAGATCTAATGGACAAGATGCTGAAAGAAAAAGAGGTTCAATAGAGAAGGGAGAAGGCAACCCAAATGGGCAAACATCCCAAAGAAGAAGTCCAAAAGAGTGCAGCTGAGTGGGCAATGAAGAAAGAGCTGCCCTGGGCATCCTCCTTAGATGGAATATCTAGGAGGAAAAGCCCATTCTCCCATCCTCTTGTCTCTAACCAGAGGAAGGGAGGGATCCCAGGGGCACAGAATATTGAGGAAGTAGGAGTTCCAAGGTAGATGTAATCCTGCAGGATGAGGAGGTTCCTCAGAACAAGATAGTATAAATGGTCAATATTAGAGTTCACCAAAAAAGAGCCCACTGGTTCATTGAGTAGTAGAGCTATGAAGTGATACAAGTATTCTGGACAATAATAAGGAATTATAAGAAAGTGTATAACTTTTAACTCAGAGATCCTACTTCTAAGTACATTTTACAAAGAGCTGATAGAAAGTTGCCATACCAAAATATTTAACACTTTTCATAAAAGTAAAAAATTGGAGATAAATTAGATATCCATTCAACTGGGTACATACTTGTAATAGAATATTATCACACCATAAAAAATGATGAATATGAATAATAGCAAAAACCATGTAAAGATTTATATGAACTAATGCAAAATGAAATAAGCAGAACCAGAAAGACAATCTACACAGTGACTTTAACAACATAAATGGGATGAATAGAAAAACTAACAAAATAATGCTATATATTTGGAATTACTACTTTAGATTTACTAGTTTACTACTGAGAATTACTGAAACAGAAGAAATGAGAAAAAATGTACTTTTCTCCCTTCTCTGCAAAGGTAGGGAACAAGGAGGAGAACATTGCAAATACCATCAGA
Organism: Sarcophilus harrisii; assembly: GCF_902635505.1. Taxonomy (NCBI): domain Eukaryota; kingdom Metazoa; phylum Chordata; class Mammalia; order Dasyuromorphia; family Dasyuridae; genus Sarcophilus; species Sarcophilus harrisii. The sequence continues at coordinate 358,578,024 of NC_045429.1, read as the reverse complement.
TTAAAATGATATGTTGGTTTTAGTTTTACTTAAATGTCCTCCTTCCCACCTATTCTTTGGTAAAAAAGAATGCCTCTAAATGACAGGAAAGAATAATGATAGATGTTGGAGGGGATGTGAGAAAACTGGGACACTAATGCATTGGTGGTGGAGTTGTGAAATGACCCAAACCTTCTGGAGAGCAAAATGGAACTATACCCCAAGGACTATAGAACTGTACATAACCCTTTGACCCAGCAGTGCCATTACTGGGTTTGTATCCCAAGGAAATCATAAAGGGGGGAAAAGGACCCACATGTGCAAAGATGTTTGTAACAGCTTTTTGTGGTGGCAAGGAATTGGAAAATGAGTAGCTGTCCATCAACTGGAACAATAGCTGAACAAGCTGTGGTATACGAATATTATTGTTCCATAAAAAATGATGATTTTAACAAGCTGATTATAGGAAGGCCTGGGAAGATTTACATGAACTGATGCTGAGTGAAACAATCAGAACCAGAAATACACTGTACACGATAACAGCAAGAATGTGCGATGATCAACTAGGAAAGACTTGGCTCTTCTCAGGAGTTCAGTGATCCAAAACAATCCCAATAGATTTTGGATAGAAAATGCCATCTGCAACCAGAGAAAGAACTAAAGAGAGGGAATGTAAACCAACACATGCTAATAAGTTCAGTTCTTTTTTCTGATTTTTAATTTCATGTTTTTCCCTTTTGCTCTGATTTTTCTCTCCCAATGTAATTCATAAAACAATGCGTATTAAAAATTAACTAAAAAAAAGAGAGAGAATGCCTCTCTTTGGAAAGTAATGAAGGGGAATAATTATGGAAATGAAAGTGATATAAAAGCAAAAGATAGCAATTTTTTCTTAAAGACTGTGTGACAGTATTTTTAAAAAGGTACCAACTCTTGACCTCAAACACCCTCTCCTTCAAGAATCATTAACAGTAAGCAGAAACAAAAGAAATCAGAGCTGGCAAAATGGAAATCAGACCTAAAATTCTATTTATTCAGTCAACAAACATTTTTTAAGGCAATGTGCTAAATGCTAGATATACAAATAAGAAGAAGATAGCCCCTGCCCTCAAGGGCTTACAATCTAAGAGGAGGAAGATAACACACAAAAAAGGAGAAAGAAAATGTTTGGTGAGGAGCATTAAGGGAGAAATTTAAAGGAGTGCACCTAGATGGGAAATGAAGAGATGGCTGGCCAAAGCACTTCCCTTAAAGGAAGATTTGGGGAGAAGCTCTTCACTTCACAGTACTGCTTCATAACAGTAAGTTATTTCTGATATTTATGTAGTATTTTAAGGCATAGTGCTTCTAACAGCATCTTATTAGATCTTCAGACCAAACCTCCCTATGAAGTAGGCCCTACATATTGCTATTATACAGAAAAGGAATAAGATTCAGAGAAGTTAAATAATTTACTACCAGTTCAAGAATGTATTTATCAGGGGCAGGATTAGAACCTAGGAATTTCCTGTCTCAAGACCAGAATTGTGAATACATCATACTTCCTCATTTGGTTCAAATGAGGTGTTTGACATTTCTGGACATGGCCCAGGTGGGAATTTGTTTTGCTTGACTATGCATGTTTGTTACAAAAGCTCTTTAAAGGAGAGAGAAAATGCTTCTCAGTTGAAAAAATAATAAAAACAAAAACAAAACAAATTCAGTGCTTAATAAACTATTGTTAAGATGGCTCCCAGGCCAACCATCTCTTTATTTCCCTCCATTGGACTTCCCCATCACCCTCCACTCCGGGACTATTTGGCAAGATCCTTCAAGCCTTGGTAATCACACCTCATCGATACCCTCTGTCCCTCTGATTGGAGAGCAAAGGGAAGAGTAACAAGTGGGTCAATGTCATTTTGTAGAATGGTCCCTAGTGGAATACCCACATCTATAGTCCCTCACATATCTACTGAGAAGATGAATTTCATCACCAGCTGGACACCACTAGAACAGAGCTTGTTAGTTCTAATTAATCACAGCCTTTTAGTGGTGTTCTCTTTTAGTGATGTGACGTGGTAAACAAAATAATGAATACTGTTCTAGACTGCATTGAGAGGGGCCTCTGGACAAGATAAGAGGTAATAGTTCTTTCTCTTTATTAAGATTATATGTAGAACAGTTCTCAGGAAAGATAAGAGAAAAAGTGGAGGAAATCTAGAGAAAAACAAGCATCTGAGTCACAGGACTAAAGAATATGCCGTAGGTGAATTGACAAAACTAGCCTGAAAAATAGTGAGCAAGGGGGAAAGGGTAGGGAGATAAGTCTCCAAGCACTAAAGGGCAATCATTTGAAAGAGGGATTAGCGTTGTTCTGCTTGACCCCAGAGGAAAGAACTAGGCAAGATGTAGACAGATTTAGGTTTTAGGCTCAATGTAGAGGAAAATTTCCCAACAATTAGAAGTGACCAAAAGTAGAAATGCAGTGGCTCAGGAGGGAGTAGATTCTCCCTTCAAAAAAAAAAAAAAGTAATTTAGTACCTACTATGTGCTAGGCACTTTTACAGATATTATCTCATTTGATCTTCATGAATACCTGGTAAAAGTTGATGCATTTTTCCCCTTCTACAGATGAGGAAAGTGAAACAAAGGGTCCCTGGGGTGACTTGCCAAGGGTGACAATCTGCTGGTAAATGTCAGAATCAGAATTTGAACTCCGGTCTTTCTAATTCCAAGGCCAGTTCTCTAACAGTTATGCACGCTGCTTCTATGAAGGGGTGCTGCATTTCTATTAATTTGGTTTTTACACTCTTAGTGAAGTCCACTAATACCATCAGGTGGTTTATTTTTCTTCATGGGAAGCATTTTCTGGCCATATCTCTCCTGACCTGTACCTTGTGCTTTTAATCCAAATGCAGAAGAATCTGGTTCAAGTCAATAAACTCTTTCTTTTTCTACCCTCCTCCATTTTCATTTTTCATGACACTCTGTGTCATGATAGCATTCTGTATGTTGGCTACAGTTAAACTTTTATACTTTTAAGGAGGCAGAAAAAAAAAAAAAGATAGGAGCACAAGTAAATGGATACCTTAACTTGGCATGCCCTATTTCTGGAAGATGAGGGTATCTCAACCAAACTCTTCCATACAGTGCATTCCATAAGTCACTCTTCCATACAGTGCATTCCATAAGTCAATTCAGTGTTAAGCTATTAAAGCTTATATAGTTAATTCCTAAATTAATCATGGTAAGAAGAATAAAGTGATTGTCCAGTCTGTGAATTCTCTAGGCCTCTTCTTCCTTCTTCCTCCAGACTAGGCCATCTTTGGCCATTTGACAACTTATTAGAAGATGGGTACAAGACAAAAGAGATGAAATTTAGATTCATTTTTGTTCCAATTCTGAATCTCTTATTGCTCTGAAATATAACTCTAACATTTTAAAATCTCCCATGAGCCTTCGCTTAGAGAGATAACATGATGAGATGAAAAAGACTCAAGTGAGAACTGGGCTTGATATTTATTGTACAACCATGGGCAAATCACTTCATTTCTCTGAAGCTCAGTTTTCTCATCTATAAAATGGGAATAACAAGCTATAGCAGCCTAACTCACAGGGCTATTGTGAAATCACATGAGATAACCTAGGATATCTAGCAGTTGGCAAATTTCAAAGTGTAATATAAATGTTAGCTATTATTAATAATGCCTTTCCTGCTGTGATGAAAGGTTTGAGGAATCATTTACGCAAAATGGTCATATTTTTCCATATAAACTATACAGTAAAATAGAATTGAAGGGAAAGGAAAGGTGTTACCAGAAAATAGGAAGGAAAAGACTTGTTAAGATCTAGTTCTTTCACAGTTTTTAATTCCAGATTGAACCTCCAAAGTTGTGATAGTAGGGAATGGGCACTGGTTCAATTTTAGACCATTCTAGGTCTCTAGCTTGACATTTCCTTTTCCAAAGTGGCCTAAAGCCCACTGGGCTATTGGAAAAATTTTTCATGAGAATTCTAAGGTACAAATTATAGATAAACTGAAATGAGCAAACAGCTTTGTGAAGTATCTCACATCATGCAAATATATATTCATTACCTACATATGCAACTTTGGCTTAGCTATGGCAAATCACTGAACAAGACTTCATTCTTCCTTGCCTGCATATACAGTCATGTTCATGGAAGTCTGGGACAGTGTTTGTCTCACACTTTCCATAGAATGCTATCTAGAGGTCACCCCAAGTCATCAGTAACTGGGTCCAGTCCACCTATACTAATGTCTAATGGCCTGAAAGTTATTAGCATGCATCTGGTAATCACTCTGTCAAGAAAACCTCCGAGTAGGTACACCAAGGAGGTAAAAAAAAAAAGCACAAACAGTATCCTCTGGGGTATGACTATTTAATGGATAAAACAAAGCAAAAGTAAAAATGTGCAAATAAACACAACAGAAAAAAATGTACATCCATCCAGCCGACAGCAGATTAGATACCATTACTATGTAATGAAGAGGGCCTGGGACTCAAAAGAGGGGACCCATTCCAGGCCACTTACCTTTTCTTTTGGCAGAGTTACTTTTTGGCTTCTCCATCTGATTAGCAAAGTTCTGGTTCCTGAGAAAGAACAGCTGTATCACTGGCCTGGATAACACATCACTTCTGTACTATTTCAAGGATTCTCATCACAACTACATAGAATTCTTAGTGAATTATGAACCCTCCTTTCCATAACCCTGATAGTTGTTAGAGGCCATTTCCCCTGGGAGGGGAGCCACCACAAGGAGGATACTGCATATTTCCACATCAGTGACTATATCACAAAATCAGATATACATTAATTTTTTAAATAATCTATTACTTAGGGAGCATCATTGCCTCACCTTCACTCTAGAAACACAAATAATCCAGAGGTGATCGCTAGTACTATCTGCTTCTGGGCACAAGTATACTGATCCCAACCCAGATTTATAAGTCTCTTGAAAAGAAAATTTCTGTAAATTAATCCCTACCTGTAGCTCTCCATGTCTTCCTTTATAGCTAAGAACTCTTGGATAGCTAACTTAAGACAATGTCACCCTTTCCTTCCTCTTCTATCCTACAAGGAAAGAGAAAATAGTGCTGCCCTACTGTCTCCCCAACCATCTTTACACAGACTTTTCACAAGGAATAGATCAGTATGTAGCAACAAAAAAGATCTGTGAGATCTCAGATTATTTAAACAGAGAACAGGGATTGGACCTGTGATTGTCATGGGAATCAGAGGGAAACGACCTCCACTCTGCAGGTCAACACCTTATCTGCATTTTATAATCTTAAGAGAACTAAAATCCCCAGAGGTTCAGTGCTTTGTCCAGCACCACTCAGTTACCATGTATCACAAGTTAGCTCTCTAACCACCTTGGCAGGCTGACTCACACACTTCCCCCAAACAATACCTAGGACAGAGCTCCAAAGTGCACAAATAGATATACAAATATGCTCTATCACTATCATTTACTTTTACAGATGCCTGTACAAAAGGATTATAGAAGCATTCTGGTCTTGACACTTAGTAGCTGTGACCATGGAGTAATTCACCAAACAAATGAACCTCCACTCACACAATGACCCCTCTACCCCCCCCCAACATGCCTTCATCACATGACCAGAGGGTAGTACACCACCTTTGAGTTCATCCCTTCTTCAAATATTCTCCTCACTCCAGTCCCTCCTGCCAAAGAGATCTGCCTCAACCACATTTGACCTATCGTCCCATTATTGGAAAAAACCCTCCAGTTGTTCCCTGTTTCCTCCAGGATTAAATAGAAACGATTCTATTTGTCTCTGAAAGTCCTTTTCAGCTGTTTCCTCCCAATTTTTTCAGTCATCTTACACTATTTTCTCCTTCATGTACTCTACAATCCTACAGTCTTGTAGCAGTTCATGGAACAATAACTCCACCTCCAGACTCCGTGCATTTTCACTGGCTGTTCCCCAAGATTTGGAATGTTCTTTTCAAGTTGCTAGGCAATCCCACTATGCTTCCTTCATCTATTCACTGTCTAGTTCTCCACATCAGCTCTTCCCAACCCCTTCATCCCTCTCCTCAAACCTTTCAGGGTTCCCCTCCTGCCATCCTCTCTGCTGCAATACTTGCCTTCCATTTTAAAGGAAAAAAAAAAATTGAAGTTCACTATGAACTCCCTCATCTTACCTCTTCCTCATCATCTATCACTTAAGACACTTTCTGCCATCATCTCCTCTTTGCCCATGTCTCATGATAACGTAGTCTCACCCTTTATCAAGGTTAACTCTCTACCTATTTAAGCACTTCCATTCCATCTTCTCTCCTCCAATAGATTACCTGCTTTGTTATCTTCACTCCTAATATTTATTATTATACTCTGGACCATTCCCTACTGCCTACAAACAGGCACATATCTTTCCCCAGCTTTACTTGATCTTTCTATCTCTGTAATGTCCCATTCTCTTTTGCCCTTTAACTAAACTCCTCAAAAAGATGGTTTGCAAGAGACATCTCTACTTTCTCTCTTCTCGCTTTCTTCTTAACCCTTCCTAGTTTGGCTCCCCATCTTCTTCCTCTAAAACTGCTCTCTCCAAAGTTACAAATAATCCCTCTTCATTACCAGATCCAGTCCTCATTCTCCTAGCCTTCTCTGAAGTCTGACACTGTTGCTCAGTCTCCCTTCCTTGATAACTCTTTTCTCTCTAGGTTTTTGGGACATCACTCTCCTGGTTCTCTTCCTACCTGTCTGACTACCCCCTCCTTCTCTGTCTCCTTTGCTGGATTGTCATACAGGTTATTCCCACAGATATCTCTTCAGGAATTCTTTCCTAGACCTCCTTATCTTCTCCCTCAACACCACTTCAATTGAAGATCTCATTAACTTCTCTGAATTTAATTATCATCTCTATTCTAAGGGTTCTCAAATCTATGTATCCGGACCCAAACTCTCTGCTAATCTATTATCTCATAGCTCCAAAAGACATATTAAGCTAAACAAGTTGAAAACAGAACTCATCATCTTTCCCCCTAAACCATCCTCCTCCCCTCTTTTCCCTATCACTGAAACAGCTTGTGGGTGGGTCATCTTGAACGAAATGTCTCTCTACTCCAATCCATCCTCCATCTCGAACCAAAGAGATTTTCCTCAATCACAGGTCTGACTCAATGAACAAATGTTTTTGCTTGGCATTTAAGACTTTCCAGTCTTCGTTTTATTCCCAGCAATTCTTCAAGCCCATGACTAGGGCCTCCTGGCTTTTAATTCTATCTCCCAAATCAGAGCATCTTCTTGGGTTGTGCCCCATCCCTGGAAGACCTTTTCTCTTCCACTCGCCCTGGCTTCCTCTGAGGACCAACTAAAATCCCATCTTCTACAGGAAGCCGTGACCAGCCCCTCTTAATTCTAGTTTCTTCTCTCCATCAATGTTTTCCTACTTATTCTGTATACAGCTGGCTTTGCTTATGTTGCCTCTCCCATTAGCATGTAAATCGCTCAAAGGCAGAATCTTTTATCTCTTTTTATTTCTCCATTGCTTAGCACGATGCTTGGCATCTAGTGGACACTTAATGATAATTATTCTCCTTTACCTCGTAGCTTCCCTCAAGACAGCTCCAAAGCCACCTTCTGCCCTCCTCCTCCCTACCTCCAGACGTAACCTGTATGTGCACGGCGGTTTGCATATTGTCTTTCACATTCGAATGAGAGGTCCCAGAAAGGAGCGTCTCTGTTTTTGTCTCTGTATCCACAGTGCCCAGCATTCGGTGCTTAATAAATATTTGTAAACTATCTGCAAGATGAGCGTGCTCCAACTACATGTCTCCCAGGATTTTTGCAAAAAAAGTGCACTGAAACTTTAAAGTGGCATAAAATTGTGAGTTACTACTAGATATCACGTAAACAGCAATAGCCTAAGGAGGCAAAGATTCGGTCACAAAGCTAACTGGGCAACCAACTACAAACCCCAGAACGTACCGGGATTGTACTATTATCCAGTCCAGAAAACTACAATTCCCATGTCACCCTGCGGCAAAACGTCACGCTTCCGTCTCAGGTGCCGGTTGACGTCCCCCACCCCCATCTCATTCCCTCACCTTTGCTGGGTTCGAACCGACTGATTGAAGGCTGTTATATCTTCCTAGTTCTTCAGAGGCCTGGTAGAGCCGGAAGAGATGGTTCAGTTAACTCAAAACCTGCTATATGTAAAACAAAAGCATAAACCCTCCCTTCTTCCAGGGCCCCACCCAGGAGCTGTTGCGCTTGCGCGCTGACACACCAACCAATCAACCGCCTGAGCTAAGGCGCCTGCGTGAAGAGCACTGGCATGCAAAAGTGTGCACGCGGCCCAGCCGGGAGAGGCCATAAAATTGCGCCTGCGCTTGTTCTGCCCCTCCCCTTCACTCGGTGATCTCTCTACCTAGCTTGTATAACCGCTCGGGCGAGAGAGGCGGGACCGCAGGTATCTATTGGCTTATATTGGTGCCTGTCAATGAAACGTGTGAGGGGATTGGCGACGACACAAAGGACATCAAGTTTAGCTGTAAGGGCTGTAGCGGCAGCGCTGCTTGGGCTCCGCAATCTGGCTCCATCTCCAGAAGGTTCCGCCGGTTCGCCTAGCTCCCGGTTCCCGGCTCCGCGCCGCCATGATGGGCCATCGCCCCGTGCTCGTGCTCAGTAAGTTGTGGGGGACTAGAGGCCGATCCGATGTGCCAGGCCGCCCTACAGCCTCCTCGGAAGGTCCTTGGTCGTCAGGAATCTCTCTAACCGATTTCTCAGTGCGTCGCTTCTTGTGTCCGTAGTAACGCCCGAATCTCCCGCGAATGCGGGGTCTCTGGCCCTGAAGGCACTCCCTCTTCTGCCTTATCTTCCCCCCGCCCCCCAGGAGTTCCCATCCACAGAGGATCCGGGACACCCATCAGGCTACCTTCCTCCGCCTCAATTCACTATGGCCACCCCCACGTGATTTCTGCTTTTCCCCCATCTCCCGCAACCCCCCACCTCGTTCCTGGGAGAGATCGCCAGGGCTCTAGCCCTTGGATCGGAGACACCGAGGGCCGACCCCCCAAAGAAGCCCTAGGCTTCCCCGAGCCTCGGTTCTTCATCTGTTGGAGGAAAGCTGCGTTCCGTACATCCGCCTCCTGGGGTTCCTTAGGAGGAGAGTGACTTGTGAAAGTGATCTAGGAGCTGTTAATCCTCTCACACAGTTGTTCTTCCTTTATCAATTCGCATAATTTTCTTCCCATTCTCATTTGAGTTATAGAAACGTCCCTGTCCGCAGTGTTCATGGGGCCCAGAGTTGGGCTCGAACCCGTTAGGAATTGTGACCTACATATCTGTGACCTTAGCTTGGGTTGCGGCAAGTAGGAAGATTTGAAGGCATTAAACCCGCGTGACAGAGGGAGAATCAATCATTCGGACGGGGGTCTAGAGCTGGAAGGAACCTTGGGAGTTCCCTCTCAGGCACTGTCACCGCCCACGGCCCTGGTCACCTCCACACGATCCCACTTGGAATGTGTGGTCTTTTGCTAGTTTTGATGAATTATGCAGCCGAGCATTTTAGTACTATTCAATAGGAAACAATCTTGTAATGTCAGTGGAGTTTGGTATGGTAAAAAATAACCTCAAGCCTCTGAGGGTCTCTCCCCCAGAATGGGGTTTTTTCTCTGTGATGTTGGGAAAGAACCTGGCTACTACTCCCTTGATATGTTAATGTTGTCTCTTAGAAAGTAAACTCTTTGAGGGCAGACTGTCTCAATTTTGTATTTTTAACCCTAGCACTTAGCACAATACTCATCATGAATAATCGCTCCATAAATCGTTATCACAAGTGAAAAAACAAAGGCAATCATGAAATATTTTCATGAACTGTTTTCTTTTTTATGCATTTCAGGTCAGAGTACTAAACGAGAATCTGGAAGGAAAGTACAATCAGGGAACATAAGTGCTGCCAAGGTAATTTTTAAGTCCTTACTTGTAGTTTTTAGTTTCAGTCTTACAGTGTGACCTTTTTTACTTAATATTACAACGACCCTCAATGATATAGTTGAATGTTTTCTTACTTGAACATTAAACATAAATCATCAAAGCCAAAGATGGCATGTGAGGTGAATGAAAACTAGTACTTTAGAAGACAAGTGTGTGGCAGATTGTGAATGGAATGGAATACAGTCCCTTCAGTGTCTTAACTATTGGGAATATGAAACTTAGGAAAATATTTCTAAAGGACCTCAAACTCATCTGCCATTTATTTTCAGCTGTGTTTGTTGGGTGTTCTTCCTCATTGACAAAAGCAGTCGTGTGGGCCCTTCTGTCTCACAACAGTTTGACATATTCATCCGAAAGATTGCTAACTCTGGAAGTTTGAATATAAGCTTATATTATTTCCCCTCTTTCCTTCCTCTCTCACCTCTTAATGTCCATGATTTCTTTTTTGTATATGGACTCCATGCTAAGAAAATTCTTACTATTACAAATAAGCAATTGGTATACAACTTATCCATTACTTTTATTAAACTCAAGTAGGCAATTTTTTAAGTCACATTGGATTTGCTTATCTATACCATTTTCCCCATCAGACTATTGCAGATGTCATCCGAACATGTCTGGGACCTAAATCCATGATGAAGGTAAGTTTAGCTCTTTTAGCCACACCCAAATTGTTTTTTAATTGCCTGCAGTTTCTCTACCCCTAAGTGAACATACATTACCAGTGTCCTCCAATTTTGTCCTAGATGCTTTTGGATCCGATGGGTGGCATTGTGATGACCAATGATGGCAACGCCATTCTCCGAGAGGTTTGATTTTTATTTTACTTTTCTTGTAGTTTCATAAGTGATCCAGTATCAAAAATGGAAGATATTAGCATGCTTTTCTAAGAAGATTCAGTTAATGGCAAGGGCACTATGGGTACATTTTCCAGAAAGAGAATTTAAGGAATGGTTTACATAGATAAGTAAAGATTGAATTCTACAAGAAATGTTGGGTATTGTTTTTGTCCTCTCCAGATTCAAGTCCAGCATCCAGCAGCCAAATCAATGATTGAAATCAGTCGAACTCAGGATGAAGAAGTTGGAGATGGTACTACATCAGTGATTATTCTTGGTAAGATATAGGAAAATTACTGAAGGAAAACATAATACAATATTAATGAGTAAAACATTATACACATATGTGGAAGTAACTTATTTAAATAAAGCCATTATCTTCCACTTCACATAATATTTCTGGTATTCTTAACTTTCAGAAGTTTTATGCACCATTTTGCTACATGATACCATTATATGAATTTCTATTTGATTGCAGAATTCTTCCAAGATAATATTTTTTGTTTGTTTAACAAATTATTTTTGGACATGGCCAGAATGGGAATTTGTTTTGCTTTGACAATGAATGTTTATTATAAAAATTTTTTTTATTTTTTCATTGGGAAGAGAAAGTTGAACAGAGAACATAAATGCTTGTTAATTTAAAAAACTGTTAATAGAACAACTCAGAAAAATTGAATAAAAATATACCTCATTCTTCGAGGTATTCTACCTCGGGACTACATTCTTCGAATTTTTTTTTTATTATTATTACTTTACAGTATTGCCAAACATGTCTCAAATTATATATCCACCTGAATTATTATTGCCTAGTGTAATGATGGTTGAATTGGATGGAAACTTGTTAAGGAGTCATCAAGACTGACTGCATCTTTACTCTTACTCTACTCTATTCAGAATTTTACATTGGTCAAGATCAGTTCTAAGCTTTAAGGAAAACTTGAGTGAGTTATTAATTCAGTAAAAGGGAAGTTGGATTTCACTATCAAAAGTAATTCAAAATCTGAATGGTTGAAACTACATCAGGGAAAGCTGATCTTAGATGTCATAAAAATTTCTGTCGAATCAATTTAAGACATAATTCAACTGAGAATTATAAGAAAGTTGACTCATATATAGGTGTATTTGATACCAATGATTTCAAGAGAATACTGGTAGTCTCAAAAAGTAGTATCATATTTGACAAGATAAACCCAGTTCTGTTTCATCTCAGTCATAATTACTTTATTGAATTTGACTCTGATATGTGTCTCTTCTTTCCTTTAGCTGGAGAGATGCTGTCAGTGGCTGAGCATTTCCTAGAGCAACAGATGCACCCAACAGTAGTGATTAGTGCCTACCGAAAGGCATTGGATGATATGATCAGCACACTTAAAAAAATCAGGTATTGGGGAAAGGGGCAATACACTGTGATAGATAAGAAAAATTAAACTGGACCTATTGTGATGACAATGAAAATTGGTAAGGAGGAAAGTATTACACATTCATTTGCTCTTTTTCCTGTCTCTGTTATGGAGAGGGATGGATTATACGAGGAAAGAAAGAAGGTTTAGAAAAGAAAGTGATATGTAGTCTGAACATGGATGAATATAAAAGGATATAAGATCATTCAGAATTCCACACAATAGTAATTAAGTATTTTCTTTTGAATGTAAGTTGAGAGCATATAGTATCTAAGTTACCCATAAGAAAGAACTTAACTGTCATTTCACATACGCAGGCTGTTTCGGCAGTGGATGTTTTTGTTATTTATTAAGGATGGTAGTAAGTCTACCATCCTCTGCACTACCAGAATGGTGACAAATTTGGGGACTATGTGATAAGAAAAATAGTTAAATGAGATTAAGATATTAGAGAGAAAATGGGAGAAATCTAAGCGTCTTTGGATATTTTAAGCAGGAAGGATTAGATTTATTCTGTATCACTCTAATACACAAAACTTGACTGATGAATATAACTTGGGGATAAATTTAAACTTGTAGAATAAAGAATGATGCTTTACTGTGGGACAGTAAATCCCTGTAAACATTTAAGCAGAGTCCAAGTGAGCATGTGTCAGGGAAGGGGAGAGAATCTTTGTCTTAGGTAGGGAAATGGTCTAAAAAACTGTCCAAGGCCTCTTTTAACTCCTTTAATTGAATAATTCTAAATGGCCTCTGCCCTCATTGAGTTTGCATTCTTGTGAAATAAACAAAACTAATAGAAGATGCGTGATCTCAATATCTTTTAAACCAATTCTCATGTGGAAGTCATATTTTAGTCTCCTTATACACAGATTGTATCATTTTTCCACATCCCTTTAAGTCTGCTGCAATTTTAGTGGTCTTGAAATTACAAAGTTCCATGCTTTGCAACCATATAGCATATTCATATCGAAAAGTTAGACTTTTGTGGCAAAGAACAATTTAATGTTATTGAAAGTACTCTGGGTCTGGCATATCTGTTTAGTGCTTTTCTAAATGTATGTGCATATAACCTAACACAGGTTACCCATCCATTTATATTTTACAATTTAGGGCTATATATGTTCATTATTTAGTTTTTTCTGTGTGACTACGCCAATATCTTTTGAGTGATGATGGCTCTTGTTAAAAAGGTCCCATAATGTTCCTGGGCTCGGTATAATCCACAAATGGAAACATCTGTAGATTCTTCTGTCCTTAGGAAATTCCTTAATTTTTTTAACTTTCAAGAGGAGCATTCTTCATGACGATAATAAGCACCTTTGCTGATTATATGGTTCCTAGTGATTATAAATCTGTTCAACAAGTAACCTATCTTACAGAAACTAATCAACTTAGATGCAAGATAATATTTTTTTCTGCCAGAACAACATAAAAACACCATGCATATGCACAAGTACATATGTGTAAGAATAAGCATGAGTATTTGAGCTAATAGAGCTGATCTACAACAGTATGAGAAGCATCTAGGCTAACAAAATTAGAGATCTCTTTCTGCTGCCCTCTCCTTCCTGGAATTTCTCTTCTACAAAAGATAGTGGTGCATAAACTGCAGTAGTTTTGTTGTGATTCCTTTAAGGCGACATCTATCTATGATGCCTCTTTTGTGGAATTTTGTATGATCTTAACATGCATCAAGGTTACCATGTGTGAGGAAAAGCTTTAAGGAAAAGATGCTGTTTTGTAATCAGCAGATATTCTCTCAACGAGAATCCTGTCCCAGTGTCTTAATCATAGGGAGAAGACCAAGGGATTCAAAGTCCATCCTAGCAGAATGGAAATTCTGCCAGGTCCTGTGGCTTCTACTCTCAGATCAGCCTTACCATGAGTAAAATAGGTTTCTTACCAGAAGACCAACTGCTGAATGGTTGAGATTGAGAGGCAGAAAGGAAGCAACATATATGATCCATGTTTCATAGCATTTTTCTTGTCACTAATGACTGTGGCAAAAAAGTTAAAAGTGGGATGGGGCTATTAATAATCTACTTTTTTACATCATCAGCAAAGGTTCATTAAACTGCTGGCACACAGTCTATAATCTTTGTCTAATGATCAGAGTGGCTGGTTCCTGAAGGAATGTAATTATATCTATATTGACATTCTTGCTGTAAATAAAACCTGGATACATTCAGTTGTGTCTTATAATAAAATCTATTTTGCTTCACTGCATATCCGTTAAAAGGTTTTTGTATTGTTTTTAGTAAGGAAGAGGAATTTTTGTGGTTTGTGTTTTCTTTTAAAAAATAGCTAAATGGAAGGATGGCTTTCGGAAAAGCATACAGAGGAGTTGGTTTCATCATACGGATGCAGCAGAAACCATTTCATAAGATCCTTAGTCAAATGTTATTAATTCACCTTTGTATAGTTTTTAAGGCCTGTGGTTTGCTTGTAGCAATTTTTTTTTTTGTATTGAGGCTATAGGTTTAGAACTGTTAAAGGATCTTAGAGATCATCTAGACTAGCCCTCCCCGGTGTAAAGATGAATAAATTTCAGACTCTTAGAAATTACAGGGCTTAGAGCTTACAGAAATATAGAGAATTTCTTCCAACCCTTTTATTTTTATATATATAGATATAAAATGAGACCCAGGAAAAATTAAGCAACTCCTAAGTTAAATAAGGCTAAAAACTAAAGCAACCCTCATTTATGAGAGACAAGATTTAGGTGTCCACCAAAAAGCCCAGCTTTCTTCACACTATACCACAAGCATAGATTACTGTGCTCACTATAATTAACTTTTAAAATTGTCTACTGTAGGTGGTCATTAAAAACTACTGACTCTGTGTTACTTCTAGAGTCAAATAAACTCCTGGCATCTAATGAACTACATACATAATCTTTTTACATACACACACATAACTATATATACATACATAATCTTATATATAAATATCTGTATCTATACGCATACACACACATAAGGCTGCTTTTCCAGCTTTCTATATTGGTGGGAGGTTTTTTTTTGTTATTGTTGTTGTGTGTTTGTTTTGTTGCGGCAATTAGGATTAAGTAACTTCCAAGGTCACACAGCTATGAAGTGTTGAGTGTCTGAATCTAAATTTGAACTCGGGTCCTCCTGACTTCAGGGCTGGTGCTCTGTCTGCTGCACCACGTGACTGCCCCTTTCTATATTGTTTTACTTTTTCCCTCTCTTCAGTTCAGCCAAATTAGCCACCTTGCATTCCATCTCTCTCCATTCCCCATTTCTTATATATATTCCTTCCCTTGACTTTGCCCGATGGAATCTCTAGTTTCCATCACAGATCATATATTGAATGGCCTTCTGTGAGGCCTTTCCTGATCTTTCCACCACATCCTCACCTTCAGCTGCTTGTACTTTGTTCCAAATACTACTTTGCCTTTACTTTGTATAGACTTAATTAAGATATACATATTGCCCTCTCCTATAAAATGTGAGTTCCTTAATAATTGGTTCTGTTTAATTTGTGTCTTTATATTTCCAATACCTGGCACATAGCATAAGTTCTTAATAAACTTTTGTTAATTGATTGGGGGAAAAAATAGCTTTTAAAGTTGGTTAGAGAAATGTAAGGACTGGAATGTAGGGTTTGAATTTAGCCTTGAAGAATGAAAAACCATTTAGAGTGGGTAGGTGTTTATATGAGAGAGAGAGAGAGAGTGTGTGTGTGTGAGTGTGTGTGTCCGTTCATCCTGCAGTTTCCTCCATATAAGAAAATCTTAGTTCAAATCCTATGCAGGACAGAAATGGATCGGGTGCTAGATGGCATCAAGAAGACTTGAGTTCAAATCTTGCCTCACAACTTATGACTTTGGATTAAGAACTTAACCTCTTCAGTTTTTTCATCTGTAACATGAGATTAATAAGAATACCTACTCCCCAGCATTGTGAGACTCAAATGAAATTATAAGTTAAAAAAAATTTTTTAACAATGTCTGGACATATAATACTAGGTGCTTAATGAATGTTTGTTTTCTTCCTACCTCCCAAAGATACTCTGAAGATATAATAAGATAATATGTGGAAATCAGAGTTTGGGGAATGAGCTATCAAAAGGGGCTTCGTGTTGAAGGTAGTGCTTGAGCTGGATCTTAAAGAAAGATGGCATTTTTTGATATGAAGATGAACCAGGAATACATTCCAGACATGGGGGAAGTGGATTGCAAAGGAACGGAGATAGAGATGAATGTATAACTGGATGGGGGGGGGGGGGGGGGGACAGGAGGAATGAATGATGATGAAATAGGTTAGGACCAGGTTGTTGTAAATGGCTTTTAAAAACAGAAAATATTTTATCTTATAGGCACTAGAGGGATTATAAGAATGAAATAGTTATTACTTAAGGGAAAATCATTCTGGCAACTATGAGATACATTAGAGAGGAGCTTGAGGTATATTAGGAAGCCTTTCCAGTAAGGTTGGCCAAGAGGTGAGGGGCTTGAGCTGAAGTGGTGAAGTGGTTTCTGTTTGACTGGAGAGGAGAGGAGAGGAGTGGGCTGCAAGAGATAACTTGGTAATAGACATCAAAAATTTTGATAACTGATTATAGATAGGTGAGGTAAGAGTGAAGATTGAAGATAATACTTCCATTATGAACCTGGGAAACTTAGAAAGACGGGTGATATTTTCATCAGAAATAGGGAGGTTTGGAAGAAGGGAAGGTTTGATCTGTTTATTTGGTACATAGTGAATTTGAGCAGCCTAGAGGACATCTAATTTTGAAATGACCAAAAGGCAGTTGGTAGTTCAGAACTGAAAATCAGGAGAAATAATGGACTGGATACATATAATAGACGTATATATATATATATATGTCATCTCCACAAAGATGGTAATGATGCTGGGGGAGCTGATGAGGGAGATGGTAGAGACATGGACAGAAGTATAGAACAATGAACAAATTAACTTCTAAAACTTTTTTCAATAACTTAGTAAGGAAAAAAGATCCCTCTCTTATCTAATAGCTTGGTACCCGAGTTGCAAACAAATAGCTCAGTTGGTACCTGAGCTGCAAACAAATAGCTTTGGCTTTAAATGTCCTCCAAACTGGCTCCTGAACACGTTTCTTTCTTTCTCTTCCCCAGTATTCCTGTTGATATCAACAACCGTGATACAATGATGAATATCATTGACAGTGCCATTCGTACTAAGGTAATCAGCCGCTGGTCGTCCTTGGCTTGCACCATAGCCCTTGATGCAGTGAAGATGGTACAGTATGAGGAGAATGGCCGAAAAGAGATTGACATTAAGAAGTATGCTAAGGTGGAAAAGGTAATGCTCTCCAATGTACTTTAGTCTTCCTCTTTAGAAGTATAGATTCAGGTCATATAGACAATTTAGATTGTCCCTTATGTGAATTATAGGCCGGCAAAGAGTATTTTCTATTCCTGCAATTACACTCAGCATAAGATCATAGATTTGTTGGTAGATAAATTAGTAAAAGAAGGCAAAATTGAAACTTGGGACTTTGGGCATCCTTATGCATGTAACTCAACTACTACACATACCACCATAAGGCATTTAATTTCTATTGAGCTTTTAATTGAAAAAGTCATAAAGACAAGCTCAAAATAAGGGGTAAAGTTTTTAGCTTTGCAGTGTTAACTGCAGATTAATAGTATTTAACACCTTGTCCTTATAATTTAAGCTCCAAATTGGTTAGCCCACTCCAGAAACCTTAAACTTTTATTCTAGATACCAATCTCCTTGCTTTCTTAGCGGATCAGTCACTGCGGTGCCTCAGGGCCAGCAGGGGGAGCCCAGAGCCCTTGCACCCTTTACCTACAGGGACCATAGACTTCTAGTGAGAAGTAGTTACCTATTCCAGCAATTGACAAAATGATTGGGTCTGTGACCTGAACCCCCTTCCCATTCTTTTGAAGCTCTTCCCACTACCATCACATTTTGTTTATATGGGGTTACATTTATTGGTGTCTATTGTATTAAAAGTGAAAATAGCATTACTCTGTAAACAGTTTTTACTTCCTGGATTCTCAAAAGTGTCTCAGAGATTACATGTTGAAAACTGCTGAGTCATTGAGACCACCCTTCATTTTACAGATGAGGAAGTAGAGGCTTTCTCTTAGTTCCCAGATAATTGAGTTCCTATATTTTGTGGACCCCAGTTGCTCATCTTTGGACAAATGTAGTTTTAGGAAAGCTTAGAACTTCTAACTTTCTAAGTGAAATAAGAGCAGACTTAACTACAATAGCAGAATGGAACTCTACCTACCTTATAGAAAAGGGAACTTCAGGAGATAAATATTATATACTATTCTATAACAAATAACTGAAAATCTCTTGACACATGAGTCACTGGCACCTTGGCACCATATCTTGGTGAGTCATGACCCACGATTTCCACATTACTCTCCTCCTTTCCTCCCCCATCCCCAAAAGACAGGATAGATGTGATTTTTCACATAAAGACAGGATAGAAACCATGCGTCTTATGGGGGAGTATGATATTTTGGAAGAAAAGCAGTTTCCTTACCTTGGTGATACAGATGAAAACTGTTTTTGTTCTGCACAGATTCCTGGGGGCATCATTGAGGACTCCTGTGTCTTACGTGGAGTCATGATCAACAAAGATGTGACTCATCCACGAATGCGGCGCTACATTAAGAATCCACGGATTATATTACTGGATTCTTCCTTGGAATACAAGAAAGGAGAAAGCCAGGTGAGGGCCATAGTTAAAACTAATGGGAGAAGAGAAATGTCTCAAGGGGAAGAAGATAAGGAAACTAAGGATCATCCTAGACTTTGGAGGGTTGTGTAAATTCTACTCTTCATTCATATCCCCGGGGGGCCAAAACTGAGATCTCCAAGAAAAGGTTTTCTATTTGTTTAATACATTGATGTCTAAGGAGATTGGTGGATGTAGAGGTATCATTAAACTGATCTCCTGCCACCACCCTCTCAGGAGCCAGTTGTGAGGCTTGCCTAAAGCATAACTAAACCTGTCCACCAACTCAGCCTAGGACTTCCACATTGTTTATTCCTTTCTAAACTTATATTAGTTTTCAGCTTTCTGCTTTTATGAGCTCTTATCAGCCCCTCAGCTGGAACAATGGAATTCAGTGATGCTAAATATCAAAAAAATTTCTGCTTCCAAAAAGGATTCAGTCGGTAGAGTTTTTTGGAGAGGGGTGGAATGGCAATGTTACATTGAGGTCATTAGAATTAGGAAAATGATAAATAAGGCTTCAGATTTAAAGGCCTGGGAGCCTATGCAGCTGCTTGATGTTACCTTGTGATAATCTGGAACAAAGCCCTGCAGACTTACCTAGAGGACAAAAGAGGTAGGAGAGAATGTGGCAGAGAATGCTGTGCTCCTGGAAAGGTTGGTTGCTTAAACCCATGTCTGTCTCCATTCTTATAGACAGATATTGAGATAACTCGAGAGGAAGATTTCACCCGGATCCTGCAGATGGAAGAAGAATTTATTCAGCAACTTTGTGATGATATTATTCACCTCAAACCTGATGTGGTCATTACAGAAAAAGGCATCTCGGGTGAGCTGATCTCATTCCTTTAAAGAAAATTGGAGATGGGGGGATAGGGGGGAGATCTCCTCTCACTGAGAGAGAACATTTATCTTGTTTGAAGAGAAGCCAAGTTTTGAGCCCACAACCATAGCTCCCGCTTGATGTGTCCACAATTCTGCTTTGTAGATTTAGCTCAGCACTACCTCATGAGGGCCAACATCACAGCTATCCGCAGAGTCCGAAAGACGGACAACAACCGAATCGCCAGGTGAGTGAGTGCCAGCAACCTCATCTTCCTCTGCCTTCTTCCTCTATCTTTGGTTTTGGTGGGGTCTCTGATGTAGCAGCAGATACCAGTTAGTTGAAGAGAAGTTAAATAGTCAGTTAGCTTTATGTACCTGGGTACCCTCTATCTAGTACCTGTGCACTTCAAGACGATGCCTATCATAATGCTAATTTAAGTAAAACAAAATCAATCTGCCAAAATTATCAAGTCACATCACAAAGCTAAATTGAATTGTCCAGAGGTTTGGGTTTTCTAGATCACTGCTTTCTTCTGCTAGTATGTCTAATTAAAGAGTTTTGTATACATGTGCTTAAATACATTTTTTACTCTTGGTTATCTTGTTTATGAGTATGGGAAGATACATTCTTGGGTGAATGGGGGTCTTCCAACATGATCAGCATCACATTCTACCATATTTCCAGAGGGTGAGGGATGGGTAGAAGAAACCTTTCTGAAAACATTGGATTCCCTATGCAGGGCTTGTGGGGCTCGGATTGCCAGCCGACCAGAAGAACTAAGAGAAGATGACATTGGGACTGGTGCTGGCTTATTTGAAATTAAGAAGATTGGCGATGAGTACTTCACATTCATCACAGAATGCAAAGATCCCAAGGCCTGCACCATTCTCCTTCGAGGGGCTAGCAAAGAGATTCTGTCGGTGAGCCGTCACTCTTTCCTTCATATGTTATAAAACCAAGTTATTCTATCTCAAAGGGCAACAGGGAAAAGTGGTAAATGCCTTCCTTCCTTTATAGTGGATTTCAGTTCTCTGCCCATGTCTCTTGTATTTTTTTCAGTTCAAGTGATGTGTCAATACTTAATATTTACATAGTGGTTTAAGGTTTACAAAGCATGTAAAAGTAATATCTCTTTTGGTCCTCACAATCCTCATCTAATAGAAGAGGGAACCAAAATTTGAGGGAGGATGTGTGATTTAACTAGTCATACAGCTGATAAGTCTCTGTGGCAGGATTTGAATTCGAGTTTACCTGACTACCATATCTGGTATGACTATTTACCATGCTGCCTTAACTGCATCCTGTAGAAACCTTCCCATTTTTTTTTCCCAACTCAGATATTGGTGAAGAAGAGTTAGTTTGCATGAGATAAAATGTAATGTCCCTCTTGTGAATTTTATGTTCAGTCTGGGTTGGGCTCTAATGGGTAATGTATTAGATTTCAAAGAAAATAAAATAGATTTTAAAAAGGGAAAAAGTAGTCCTCAGAATAAAAACTTGAACCATGAAATAAAAGAATTTGAATTACTTAACCTTGAAAGGGAAAAGTGATAAATTAGTTTCTATATGACTTCTCTTTAGTGGAGGATTTATTGGCCCAATATATTGGGGATACATTAGGTTCCCAAAAGTTTAGGAAAAAATGTTGACCCTGAGTAATGCCTGGCAGATTTAGCTCTCAGGATATTGGGAAGGGGGAACAACAAAATGGAGGCTGGGATAATCACATGGCTATCAAGCAGGCCTAGACTAGCTGCAATCCCAAATTGGCCCCTCGCAGTCGTGTTTTTTGGTTCTTACTAAACTGACAGCAAAGTTTGTGTATTTGGCTTCAGGCCATCCTCTTAACTGTACTGGGCTTAAAAGTGTATAATCCAAGGGGTCAGTTATATAGACATGTTCTGGGTCAAAAGGCATCTCACCCCATTTTTCATTTCTTCCCCCAGGAGGTGGAGCGAAACCTCCAGGACGCTATGCAGGTCTGCCGGAATGTTTTTCTAGAACCTCTGCTGGTACCAGGGGGTGGGGCCTCTGAAATGGCCCTAGCTCATGCCCTGACAGAAAAGTCCAAAGCCATGACTGGCATTGAGCAGTGGCCATACCGGGCTGTGGCCCAGGCCCTAGAGGTCATCCCTCGGACCCTCATCCAGAACTGTGGGGCCAGTACCATACGTCTACTCACTTCTCTTCGGGTAAGTCCCTATGCCTTTCACCCAATGGAAGAGCTGCTTCAGCCTGTATTCCATCTCTCCTATGCCCTTGGGGCCCAGGTAGTAGTTATTTCTGCCCTACACTCTCATAAATTGCTTCATCTTTCAAACCACTCATTTTGTCTAAATCTTTCTCTTTTCCAAATCCCTGTTAATATAACCAAGTTTTTCTGCCCCATTCTTCAAAGTCTTAAAAATACTTCTTTACATTTCCCATTTTCCTGTCCCGAACAAGTTTCCCCCTGAGAGAGTATCTTTCCCTGACAACCATATAGGCCAAGCACACCCAGGAGAACTGTGAGACCTGGGGTGTGGACGGTGAGACAGGAGCGTTGGTGGACATGAAGGAACTGGGCATCTGGGAACCACTTGCTGTGAAGCTGCAGATCTACAAGACTGCTGTGGAGGTGAGGGACCCCTAGAATCAGAATCAAAGCTGGCCGCCTTGACCAAGCAGGGCTTGCTCCAGCTCCTTCCCTTCCCTTTCTTAGAGCAAGAAATAAAGAGTAGTCCAGATTTGGAGGGTGGGAATCAAAAAAAAAAATGGGTGTCAGCTCACAATTAAGTTTAGAAGAAAAATCCCAGAAAAACGGCACATACGATACCTATACCTTCCATAGAGATTCATTGGCTGTCATAGCAGCCAAGAGGAATCTTTCTAATGGTGGGGGATGGGGAGAGATCCAGTGCTGCCTTCAGAGAAGCTTCTTCCCCACCCCTCATTACTCTTGGCTCTTGGCTCTCTTCTCCAGACGGCTGTTCTCCTACTTCGGATTGATGATATTGTCTCTGGCCACAAAAAGAAGGGTGATGATCAAAATCAGTCAGGGGGTAACCCTGATGGAGGGCAGGAGTGAGCTGACAACACAAGCATCAGCTGAAATGACAGCCCACAGGACCAGCAGGTTTTCTCCATCCTTTCCCCGAGCCAGGCTGCCAGGGCAAACATGGGTGTCTTTGGTGGAGATTAGGTTGAGAGACCTCTCTCAGCCTCTTTCTGCCCCAGCTCAGTTTGCAAAAGGCACTGACATGTAACTCTTATTGTAAGCTTTTCATTTAAGTTTGCTTCCAGTGATTAAAATCTCAGTCATTTGAGACTCCAGTTGTTCTGTGTTCTTTTTACCCACTGTCTCTAGGGTAGGGGGGTGTTGGGAAATACACATCAAGAAGGGAATTGGGTGTGTCACTGACTTGTTCTTTTCCAAAAAGACCATAATCTGATAATGAGTTTCCTCACCAGTCATCTGGGAGGGATTAAATTACTGGTGTCACAAATTAGGAACCATCACTTAGATTCAATACCTCAAGTCACAGCTAAAGGAGCTTGACCAAAATATGAGTGTTCCTTGACTGGGATTGATTGATAAAAGTAGTACCTCACATTTGTATGGCTAATGTTTGTAAGTGGTTTGGTAATACATTCTATCATTTAATTCAACTTGGTGAGGTAGATGCTACAGGTTTGGCAAAAGATACTTGGTTAGATCTTTTTCTACCTTTCTCTAGGTGAAAGTTGAGTACTTAATATGAATTTTAACTAATTGAACCCCACAATATTTCTTTTCCTACCACCTTTATCAGAGCTTTCTTTAGAAGCTAATACAGGAAATTTTCTGTGAAACCTTAACATGTTAATCATCATTAAACTTTACTTTTTTTTTTTTTTTTAAATTAAAAGTTTTTGTTGACAGAACATATGCCTGGGTAATTTTTTACAACATTATCCCTTGCAGCTCACTTCTGTTCCGACTTTTCCCTTCCCTCCCTCCACCCCCTCCCCGAAATGGCAAGCAGTCTTATACATGTTAAATATGTTATAGTATATCCTAGATACAATATATGTGTGCAGAACCAAACAGTTCTCTTGTTGCACAGGAATAATTGGATTCAGAAGGTAAAAATAACCTGGGAAGAAAAACAAAAATGCAGACAGTTTACACTCATTTCCCAGTGTTCCTTCTCTGGGTGTAGCTGCTTCTGTCCATCATTGATCAATTGGAAACTGAAACTCCATTTTTCTTTTTTTTTTTAATAGCCTTTTATTTACAGGATATATACATGGGTAACTTTACAGCATTAACAATTGCCAAACCTCTTGTTCCAATTTTTCACCTCTTACCCCCCCCCCCCCTCCCCTAAATGGCAGGATGACCAGTAGATGTTAAATATATTAAAATATAACTTAGATACACAATAAGTATACATGACCAAAACATTATTTTGCTGTACAAAAAGAATCAGGCTCTGAATTATTGTACAATTAGCTTGTGAAGGAAATCAAAAATGCATGTGTGCATAAATATAGGGATTGGGAATTTAATGTAATGGTTTTTAGTCATCTCCCAGAGTTCTTTTTCTGGGTATAGCTAGTTCAGTTCATTACTGCTCCATTAGAAATGATTTGGTTGATCTCGTTGCTGAGGATGGCCTGGTCCATCAGAACTGGTCATCATCTAGTATTGTTGTTGAAGTATATAATGATCTCCTGGTCCTGCTCATTTCACTCAGCATCAGTTCGTGTAAGTCTCTCCAGGCCTTTCTGAAATCATCCTGTTGGTCATTTCTTACAGAACAGTAATATTCCATAATTTTCATATGCCACAATTTATTCAGCCATTCTCCAACTGATGGACATCCATTCAGTTTCCAGTGAAACTCCATTTTTCAACCTGATCTTTTAATTTGTTACAAATTGTCCTGTCTTGCTTTTAGCCTTTTTTATTCATTTCTATGGGATATTGACCAGAAAGGGCAAAATTGTTTGGCCATGGAAAAAAGACAATGGAGATAAGTTCATGGAAACTGATTTCCTGTGGCTAAATAATTCTTATCTTGGGAACTTTAGAGGTTTCTCTAGTCTATGCATCCCAGATGAGGGAATTAAGATTTCAAGTGGCTTTTCCAAGATTACAAAGTTAGAAAGCCAGTGTTATGACCAAAGTTTCCTATTCCTATTCTAGAGCTTATATTTTCTTAAGTCCTTGGGCTGCATAATTTTCCCTTCTGCATTTGTTTACCTTTCTCCAAGTTGAAATCTTCATTTTTATTATTTACATTTTATAACTAATTTAAAATCTGATCAAACTCTGATGGACGTGGCTCTCTTCAACAACAAGATGATTCAAACCAGTTCCAACTGCTCAGTAATGAAGAGAATCAGCTACACCCAGAGAGTCAATTATGGGAAATGAATGTAAAACCACAACATAGCATTTCCATTCTTTCAGTTGTTTGCTTGCCTTTTTGTTTTCCTTTCTTTCTAGATCCAATTTTTCTTGTTTACATTTTATAACTAATTTAAAATCTGATCAAACTCTGTTGGACGTGGCTCTCTTCAACAATTAAACCAGTTCCAACTGCTCAGTAATGAAGAGAATCAGCTACACCCAGAGAGAGAAGTATGGGAAATGAATGTAAACCACAACATAGCATTTCCATTCTTTCAGTTGTTTGCTTGCCTTTTTGTTTTCCTTTCTTTCTAGATACAATTTTTCTTGTGCAGCAAAATAACTGCATAAATGTGTATACATATATTGGATTTAACATATTTAACATGTATTGGACTACCTGCCATCTAGGGGAGAGGAAGGGGAGTGCAGGGAAGGAGGAGAAAAGTTGGAACAGAAGTTTTTGCAGAGGTCAATGTTGAAAAATAGCCATGCATATGTTTTGTAAATAAAAATCTGTAATAAAAAAAAAAAATCTCTGGTCAACTAGAATAGTAAGGGAAGCCAATTAAGTCATCAGCTTTGATTTTTTTTCCCCCTGTTGCTTCCTTTTGGCTGCTGGGTCTTCTAAGTTTCCCTTTTGCCCTTATGATTCACAAATTGAGTCATTTCTATAACTTCCTCTTTAGCTGCAAGATTTCTTTGTTCATGAAAAGTTAAGAGGTAATAAGTGGAGGTTGGGAAGAGAGGGAGATTGAGACAAAACTTGGGGAAAGGTGAGATGTATAAGTTCTGGAGGCCCCACCTCCTATCCCCTACCCATTCTCTTCTTTCCCAACTCTTAACAGCCTTTTCTCCCTTTCCTATTCTAGGGGCCTTTAAATAAGACTGTTTATCTTGTTAAAACATTTATTTTCTTGGGTTCTTAAAAATTTGCCCAGAACTCAGGTTCTTACCAGAAAAGAAAGGGATCCAAATCTTAGGTTAAATTTCTCTTTCCACCCCTTTACTTAAACCTCAGCTTTGTGGCTACAAGTTAAGGCTACATGAAACCTTCAAGGAAACAGCTGGATAGGTTAACTTCACAGCTCTAGTCTGCCTCTATCCTTCCCCATTCTCATTGTCTTTATTAATATACTCGACTACTATAAAATCCTTTTTTTTCCTAGTAAACTTATTTATTTTTAATATACATTGTTTTATCAATCATGTTAGGAGAGAAAAAGAGCAAAAGGGAAAAATTATGGGGGAGAGAAAAAAAAAGTGAACCTAGCATGTGTTGATTTACATTGTCTCCTTAGTTCTTTTTCTGGATACAGATGCCATTTTCTGTCCAAATTTTTTTTTTTTTTTTTTTTTTTTTTTGTCCAAATTCTTAGGATTGCTTCAGATCACTGAACCACTGAGAAGAACCAAGTCTTTCATAGTTGATCATCACACATTCTTCTTGTTATGGTATACTATGCATTCCTAGTTTTGCCTGTTTTGCTCAGCATCAGTTCATTAAAATCTTTCCAGGCCTTTCTAAAATCAGCTTGTTCATCAGTTTTATAGAACAATATTCCATTACTTTCATGTACCACAACACGTTCAGGGGTTCCCCAATTGATGAGCATCTACTCATTTTCCAATTCCTTGCCAACACAAGAAATTGCTACAAACATTTTTGCACACGTAGATCCTTTTCCCTCTATGATTTCCTTGGGGTACAGACCCACTAATGGCACTGCTGGATCAAAGGGAATGGACAAGTTCCATACACATACAATATCCTTAAAATTAGCTTCATTTCCTCAAAACATCTTAGTTTTCCTGCCTCTTTTGAACATGCTCCCCTTCAAAATGCATTCTTCCACTCCCCACAAAAAAATTCCTAGCTGAAATGATCTTCCTTTCTTTCCTTTAGCACATTTGATAAAAAGGAATGTAAAGATCTATACAGAACTGAAAGGAAATGAATTTATCTGATTCATTTTTCACAGGAAGAAAAAAGTTTCATCAAGACTGATTTGCCTTATATTATCCCTAAAGGACTAATAACATACTTGGGGTGCTAATTAGACATGCAAGGGCCTAATAATACATCACGCAATGAACTTTCCTCATAACCCTGCAAAAGGGTAACACAAGAAGTAATTATCCCCATTTTACAGAAGAAGAAAGGACATAGAGAGGTCATATTGCCCAAGGTCATCAGAGTAAAGAAAGCAAAGGTTCAAATTTAGACTCAGACCAATGCTTTCAAGTTACCTGCTTTGAATGCTGATTGCCAATCTTTGTATCCCTTCTCAGGACTAACCAAAAAGCTTATTAAAAGTGCCTACTATAGGCCAAATACTGTTCTAGCCCTTAAGAATAAAGAACAGTCCCTGTCATGGAACAGATTTTAGTGGGGGATTACAACATTTCTTTGGTTAGTAAATATAAGATATAAATAAGAACCATATACAGAATATGCCATAGAGGATAGTTACCTCATAATCAAGCAGAACTGGATTCAAGTCTTTTTATTTCTCAAAAAATTCTGGCTTTGGAACTCTGGACAAGTCAAGAGGTTACTCTGTGCTCTTAGCTCAAGTTGTAAAGAAGATGGCAACAGGTTGACATAGAATTTGGGAGTTGGAAAGTAACCTTTCATATGTGAAAGAATGAATACTAGGTCATTTTTGGCTTTGATGTAAGTGAGGATACAATAAGGGAGCCCAGGGATTCTATAAGACAGAAGGGCCTAGAACTGGCTCACCAAAGGCTAAGACGTGGAGAAGAGAGGGTGACTAGTATAGTGATGATGATCCGTGAGAGAACTGAGGACTTGAGAGACAAGGTCAGTGTGGAAAGGGGTTTGGAAAGAAAAGCCGAGAAAACCAAAGGTGGAAAAGCAATATATGGTCAGATAATGCCCTATTCCACTCTTCCAAAGCTTTTCGTCTCTTTTCCAACCTCCCAGGGCTTCCCTTCCCCTTCCTCTCTCAGCTGAAAAACATGTTTCGTGTTTTACAGAAGATTCACTAAGAGTTCTCTCTTTTTCCCACTTCCTCAATCACTCAGTTGCCTTCTACCACTATCTCCTTCACTCTCACCCCAAAATGTCGCCCTACTCTTTACCAAAGCTAATCCTTTTGCACGCTGAAAAGATCCCATTCCCTCACCTGCATCAAAGATTGCCTCCTTAGCATTACCCATTCTCATCTAATCCCTTTCTGTCCACTGGCTCCTTTCTATGCTTAGAAACATGCCTGTGTTTGTCCCATCCTCAAAAACCCCTCTCTGACTTTCTGTCCCTCATAATTACCACCCTAAATCCCTTCTGTCCTTTGTGGCTCAATTCCTAGGCGGCTCCTCTCACATAGGCCCTTCTCTCCTCCGACACTAGGGCCCTCCCTGGTGCAGACCCTCATCACCTCACGCTGGGACTACTGCAATAGCCCGCTGGTGGGTGTCTCCCCCCAACTCCAATCCATCTCCCATTCCGCCACCAAAGTGATTTTCCTAAATCTGGGGCCTCTGCTCAGTAAAGTCCTGTATCTCCCCATCACCCCGGGATCGGTGCTGTTAAAGCCCTTCCTCATGCAGCCCCTCCCTATTTTTCCAGGCTGCTGACACCTTGCTTCTGGCCAGGGACCCAAGGCCTCCCATCTCGGCGCTAGGCATTTTCTCTCCCTGCTGCCTCCCTTCGGGTACCACCTGAAAGCCCATCGGACGCAGGAAGCCCTCTTCCGTTCAGGGCCTCCCCTCTGTTAATTATGCCCATCTGCCACATACCTAGCATGCGGGTGCAGTTAGGCTTGGGCCCCCCCTGAGGGCAGGGCCTGCCTTTTGTTGCTGCACCCTCTCGGATTGGCCCAGCGGGCGGCCCACCTCTGGGGGCTTAGTGAATGCTCAAGGACTGACTCAGAGTTTGGGACTAATGCCTGCAAGTTAGGAAATGAGGGGAGCAAGCTCCGCGCCCTTCCCCCAACAAGCGCCTGACACTTTCCCCAGGCAGTCTCCCTCGCCTCTGCCCCACGCAGGGGGGAAGACCCGAGTTCAAATCCAGCCTCACACACTGAGTGGCGGCGTGACCCTGGCCAAGTCACCTAACGCCGCCTCGGTTTCCTCATCTGCAAAATGGGCCGGAGAAGGAAAGCACTATCCCCGCTGGCGCCTGTGCCAACCAAAGCCCGCGCGGGCCCGGGAAGGGCAGGACAGGATGGGAACATCTCCGCAGCCCGCCTTTGCACAAGCTCGTTCCCTCCAGCGCCAGCTCGCCCATCTCTCCGCGGGCAGGGTCCGGGAGGACACGGGCGGCCCCTTTAAGAAGCAGCCGCGGCTTCCGCCCTTTAAAGGGCGCGGCGACGGCCGGCGGCAGTCACATGACTCGCTCCCGGCCGCGGGGCCGCGCTGACATGCTCGCCCAGCGCCCCGGACCGTGGGGGCTCTGCGCCCCCTGCCGCCCCCTGCTCCTGCTCCAGGGCCTGCTTCTGCTCCGCGCCCCCGCCGGCTTACTCGGGGAGGAGACGCGCCGGGTAGGGGCTCCGGGGGGCGCCGGAACGGGGAAGGGCGAGGGGCTGCTCGGCGGGGCAGTCCGAGGACTTCGGCCCCCGCCTGTCGCGGGGCTCGCTTCGAGGGGCCGCGTCAGGGCGGGCGTCGCTCTCTGCCCCCTTCGGAGCCGCGCTCCGGGCCGGCCGGCCCGGGCCGCCTGCTCTCACTCCTCGGAGCGGGAGTGGGGCTGGACCCGCCTGCTGGTTCTTGCTTCCACCCCCACCCCCACCCCCGCTGTCCTCCCAGCCCCTCCTCCCCGCTGTCCTCCCCGCCCCTCCTCCCCGCCCCTCCTCCCGCTGTCCTCCCAGCCCCTCCTCCCCGCTGTCCTCCCCGCCCCTCCTCCCGCTGTCCTCCCCTCCTCCTGCTGTCCTCCCTGCCCCTCCTCCCGCTGTCCTCCCAGCCCCTCCTCCCCGCTGTCCTCCCAGCCCCTCCTCCCCTCTGTCCTCCCAGCCCCTCCTCCCCGCTGTCCTCCCCGCCCCTCCTCCCCGCTGTCCTCCCCGCTGTCCTCCCAGCCCCTCCTCCCCCAGCGCTTCTGCCCCGTCCCTTTCCCCCTGTGCTCCTCCCTCTCACAAACAAGTCTGAGCCTCTCCTGGTCTCTCCCGCCTCGGCCCAGGTATCCCTGGAGGTCATCCCCGCGCGGACGGACCCCCTGGTAAACCTGCTGCACATCCGGGCTGTGGGAGCCAACTCTACAATCCACTACCTCTGGAGCAGCCTGGGCCCCCCCGCCGTGCTCGTGGTGGGGACAGACACTCCTCACAGTGTCCTGAGAGTCAACCGGAGCTCCCTGCTGTCTCCCGCCCCCGAAGGGAGTGTGGCGGTGCTCCCTGCAGACAGCGTCCGCTTTTCCTCGGCCCTCCTCTTCCCCAGGGTGAGCAGAGGGGGCAGGGAAGGTATGGGCTGAGACCCGCTGGGGCTCAGGGTGGAGATGGGGAGTCTGGGACGGTGGAAGGCAGAAAATAGGACTCCCGTTCCTTTTTCTCTCTGCCAGCTTTTTGAATTTGAGAGTGCCAACAGTTCAGAATCCGAGGATGGGTCTCCAGGAAAGCCTTACTCACCCTACCCGCTGGCCGACTTCTCCTGGGAGGATGTCAACAGCACGCTAGACCCCACCAAGTTGAGTGCCGTATTCCAAGGTCGTCTTTCAAGGGACCCCTCGGGGACCTTTGCCAATGGCAGCCTGGCTTTCAAGGTGAGTGATCAGGGCCGAGGAACCACAAATGGAGTCTACCCGGAGATGGCCGTCTCCGCCGTCTGAGTAGATAGACAGCAGCACTAATGTTTGGAGATGGGGAGCGGGGAGAATGGGGCTCTTTGTGCCTTGTCTCTGTCCTCACCCCCTCCTCTCAGCTTCTTTTTCACTTTCACTCTCCCCCTTAATCCCAGGTTCAAGCATTCTCTGCTTCTGGTCATCCCGCCCATCTCCCTCGACTCTTGCACACAGCAGATACCTCTCAGCTGGAACTGGTCCTGTCTGGGGTTGTCCCACGAGGGAACCACTCCCTTTTCGGGCTGGAAGTAGCCGCTCCAGCTTTGGATTCTGAATGCCCCCAGCTCAAGCAGCAGAAATCCATCGATGATGAATATTGCCCTACAGTCTTCCAGGTCAGACGGCATTGAGGGGATGGAGACATGGGACCCTATTAGGGATGCTTGGGTGAAGGCAATAACTAGACTTTAGGGTGTTAGAATAATAAATTACCCAACATCTTCCAGCTTACAAAGCACTTTTATACAGACCTTACAGAAGCACTATGAATTTAGGCAGGATGTTCTCTTCATTTAATAAATCAATCAGGAAAATCCACCTGAGAGAGATTTAAATAACTTGCTGTAAATCACACAGCTAAGAGCAGATCAAAGACTTGAACTCTTGTTTGAGGCAGCTTGGCAACCCAGTGGATGAGGTCAAATCCATCCTTGGATATTTCATCATTGCATGATCCTGGGAAAGCTAATTAATCTTTTTGCCTATTTCCTCAGTTATGAAATCAAGATCACGGTAGAAGCATCTATCTTCCAGGGTATTGTAAGGATCGACCAAAATAATAATTTCAAAGTGCTTGGTACATAGTAAGCTCTATGGAAATGTTAGCTGTTATTATTGTTGTTTTGTCTCCCATCTCCTCCCTCTTCCCTGAGAAATGAATGAAAGTGAAAAGTTAATGACTCCTAGATTACAAACCTGAGTGACTAAAAGAGTGGTATACTTGAGAGGACTAGGGAAGTTGGTTTAGCCTTTTGGATATGTTGAGTTTAAAATGCTTATGGTAAAGACAACCAGCAAGCAGTTGGTGATTCGGGAGTATAGCTCCTTTCTAAGAGATAGGAAATATTTCGGTGGAGGGTTTTCTCTATTGAGATGATAGTAAAACCCATGGAAGCTAATGAGATCACAGAGAAAGAGAATCCAGCACAGAGCCCTGGTACACATCAGAATAGAGAGGGCATTTGGATAATCTTGCAAAGGAGACTAAGAAAAATCAGTCAGATAATATAGAAAGAGAAGCTCAACTGAACAGTGTCATGAAAATGCAGGGAGGAGAGCAGCCACAGGGAGAGAGTAGTCAACAGTTTTTTAAATACTCCAAAGGCATCTTTTTCTGTCAAACGAGATATGTGTAAAGCACTTATTAGAACTTTTAAAATGCTCTATAAGTGTCATTTACAAATTCCCTATCCTTTACCCTACTAATAAGTATTTAGGTGATAATAGATGGAAAGGTATGGAGTGGGGAGATATTACATATTTACTCTCCCCCCCTTGCACCCCACAATTTTTTCCTGTCAGTTAGATCAGCTACTGTGGCATTCCCCACCAGAAGGCTTCTTACAGTGGCGGCCAGTAGCCTTCTCACAGAAGCAGCCAACTTGGAAAACAGCCCTACCCTGCCAAGTAACCCCTCCTGGTCCTGCCTTGGCTACCCAGCTTCCCCAGTCACCTATCATCAGAGCTTTCTTCGGCTCCTCCGTTAACTTCTGCACCTTCAACCTGACATTTGGAGACTCTACTGGTCCTGCCTATGGGGACCAGCGCTACCTCAGTTGGTGAGAGGGAAAGGGAATTCTCAGTTGGGCAGGTGGAGAGGGAAAGGAGAGTATGGGAAGTTGATGAAGGAACAAGGGAGAAACCCAAAGCTTTCTTTCTGTTTATTTTTCCCTATCTCTTAGGTCAGCTATCTTGGGCGTAGGAGTCCCCCCAGTGGAATCCTTCTCACCTCTGGCCCTAGGAATCATGGCAATGGTTCTGGGGGCCCCTGGGCTTCTGCTGGTAGGAGGTGGCCTGGGCCTTCTGCTCCTACGACATAGGCGCTACTCAGCGTATGAATCAATCAACTGAGATCTCGGCCTCCCCCGGGTGTCTTTCTAGATCTTCCTACACTATATTAGGATGAGAACAAGGATTCACTTGGAATAAGGAAGAAAGGACCTCATGTTCCTCATTCCACTCTTCTGCACCCTGGTCTTCATCTTAATGCCAATATCCCTCATTCTTTTTCTTTTTTTAAATGGAGCCTTCAAACCTCAGATTCTTCTGGTCTCTACTGAGTAAGGGGACAGCAGGAGAACTGGTTAATGACAAAATGAGGATGGGGAACTTAACTTCTAGCCCAATACTGGCCTTCTTGAATCCCTTTCCCCCATTTTTTTCTAGAATTTGGATTGGGAGTGTGAGCTTTTATACCAGGATCAAAGTATTAATTGTTGTGATAACCCCTGATCTTTGGGTTTCTAGAAGGGTGAAAATGAAATATGTACTTATTTTTTTGATCATGCTGTGGACTCTTGATGTATATTGAGTAAGAGGAATAGAGATGTGAGGAAAAAAGCTTTTCAGGGATGAACATTCCCAGAGGACATTGAGTCTTCCTGTGGCCATTGGAAGTTCTGTGCTCCAAACAAACTGAGTGTTGTACATCAGAGTTTTCTGATGGTTTGAACTGAGCAAGTAGATTTCTTCAGAAAAGAAGGAAGGGAGAAATAGCATGATGATTTACACCATCCCAGTTCTGTTTCTCCAACATGCCTTTTCACAACCAGATCAGTCTTAAAACACCTAACCCTCCTTGTGCCTCCTCTTCACACATACACACATCAATACCTCAGCCATATACTGCCACATCTCACTTTGGGACCTTTTCCACTTGCAGACAGATCAGTGGGTTACTATGGCAGCCCAAATTAGAAGGGGAAGATGGCAACCCCGCCAAAACAGTGAAATTGGAACTGTTTGGACTTCGTTTAGGTTTAGAGCTGGAACAGCTAGAGTCTCATGCTCTCATCTTACAAATTAAAAAGTGAGAGCACTAAAACTGAGGGTTTATGAGATGTTTATTCTAGCTGAAATACAAAGGTCACTAAGGGGATATTAAAGGGAAGCCCAGAATAAAGTTGTAATAAGAAAATTTCTCTCAGCTTTGAGAGCCCCTATTCCTATTTCTTTTGGACAGTTAGGGGGGCACAGTGGATGGAGTACCAGGCATAGAATCAGGAAAACTCATCTTCATGAGTTCAAATCGGCCTCAGACACTTACTAGCCAGTTAACCCTGGGCAAGTCACTTAATTCTGTGTACCTTAGTTTCCTTATCTGTAAAATGAGCTGGAGAAGGAAATGACAAACCATTCCAGTATCTTTGTTAAGAAGATTCCCCCAAAAAGGAGTTATGAAGAGACAACTGAAATAACTAAATGACAACCTCTTATTTCAAAATGTTTTATTAAATTGTCCCATAGGTTATCTCTTAAAATAATTAAGACCTAATAAAAACAAGGATTTTGCTTTTCCTAATTTTATTCTCTCTAAGAGGTAGGAATTCCTTGCACCAATGCTAAAAATCAAGGCAGTTAATAAGCCTCAAGGGGCTTTAGGATGAAGTTGCCTCTGCTACATGTGTTCCCTGCCTCATACTCCCACCACCCACCCCAACATCAGAGTCAAGGATTGGTAAGGTTTAAAAGGTCACAGTCTGGGAAGCCAAAGGGCAGAGATTACATATCCAAAGTGTTCAGTGAAGAGTTCTGGATTATCTCAATTCCCTAGAGTTTAGAGGGAAACCAGAGAACATCAAGACCAGACAGAAGCTGGTATCACCCCCAGAGGTGTGGCTTATAGTCAGCAACTCGAGCGTGGTCTGGGTAGTCAAGCCGGCTATCCGTGGCAGTGAACATCCGCTCAGGCTCCACCAGGAACATGTAGTAGAGATTCCACACCAGCATCGAGAGCAGTGGCAAGAAAGTCAGCCCATAGCCAAAGCCTCGGAAAGACCGGCCCACTGCAAAAGTCAACCAATACACCAGCCTGGAAGAGGAAAACAGAGAATATTTAATTAAAAGACACTACTCTGCTTAAAGATCTCCAGTGAAAAGGAACCCACTGACTTCAGAAGTAGCCTGTTTAACTTTTAGACAACTCTAAAGTTAGGAAGGTTTTTTTTTTTCATTATACAGGATGTTTCAAAAGAATTAAGCTACTGACTTAAAACTGCACTTTTTGGGACAGCCTGGATAAAGCCTGAATCTGCTTCTGCCTTGTTCTTGTTGGGACCTTAAGAATAAAACAGATCTTTCTTTCACATAATAGCCCTTCAAATATTTGAGGACGGCTATCATGTCTCCTTTATCTTCTCTTATTCAGGTTAAGCATCCCTACTTCCTTATATGGCCTGGTTTTCAGGCCTTCTTAATCACCCTGCTCTAGACTCAATTCAGCTTGACATTATCCTTCCTAAGATGTTGCATCCAAAACTGAACATAATACTGTATATGCCACCTAACCAGGGCAGAGTACAACCGAGGGATCACATTCCTCATTCTGGGCAAGAAGTTTTTATTGATGCAGCCCAAAAACACATTATCTTTTGGCAGCTATGTATTGGGCTTACAATCCACTAAAAGTCCCAGTCTCTGGTGTAAGCTGTTGCCTAGCCACTCCATCCTTTATTTGCACAATTGACTTTTTTTTTTTTTTTTAAATAATTCAAGTATAGGATTATTCTCTCAAATTTCATCTTGGTATAACATATACTTGAAGTCCCTCGAGATCTTTTGGCCAACATATTAACAAGACCTCCCAGTTTCAGCTCATCTTTGAATTTAAGTATGTCATGGGCAAGTCATTGGCTCTTCTCCCACATTTTTAGGAGGGCCAAAGATAGATTACAAGGACGCTCCAATGGAGAGAGAAGGTCAGGGAAAAGCTCAAGATTTCAGGGTGAGAATCAATTCCACCTTCATTCCCCATAAAGCAACTGTGGTAGGAGGTTAGGATTAATTGAGGTGTAAAAATTTTAAAGAACAGGAACTGAAATGATATATTTGGAACCAACACATACTGGAGGGTAAAAATATTGAAGTTAACTCACAAAGAAGATTGGATAAATGGAAGGAGCGATATATATTACATAAGTTCTTCCCAATTCCTAGAAAAACTCAAAAGATAGATCCTACTTATATGTATGTGTGTGTGTGTATATATATATGTATATAATATATATGCTGTGTTATTTTAAAACACAAAATATGACAATTATTATTGGTAGAGAACTGATAGTAAAGACAATCTTGTAGGTCAAATCAATATACAGTGAAGTGGAAATGGCCAATATTAGAGGACTGCATGAATTACCCAGATTTCTCGGAAGTCTTAGTATCGTTTTGAGTTTTTAAAAACTTCTTGGACACTCTGGGTAACATGAATTAAGTAACATTGAAGGGATCTAAAAAGATAGGAGGCAGCTAGGTGGCTCAGTAGAATGCTGAGCCTAGAATCAAGAAGACCTGAGTTCAAATTCAACCTCATACACTTACTAGCTTTGTGACTGAACAAGTTCTTTAATCTCTGTTTGCCTTAATGCCTCGGAGAAGGAAATGGCAAACCATTCCAGAATCTTTGCCAAGAAAACCCCATGGACAGTATGTAACAGGGAGTCACAAAGACCCAAGCATGACTGAACAGCAGGAGGATAATTAATGCATTGCACAGCTCATTGGAGGTTCAAAAAGAGCTTAACAAGCTGGGGAAAAAATAGGCTGGAACTTAACAAATGTAAAGTTCTACATTTTGGTTAAAAAAAAAAATCTATACAAGTAGAAGTTGGGGATTAGAAGAGATTGGCTTAACAATTCATGTGAATACCTGAAAGTTTTACATGTCTATGAACTCAATGTGAGTCAGCAGTCTAATAGACAGCCAGAAAAGCTAGTGTGTTTTAAAGTTGCATTAATAGATATATGGAGCTTTGAAAAAAAGAGAGTTTTGCTATACTTGGTGTACTGTATTCAATACAAGATTTTTTTTTTTTAAATGGGGGACACTGACAAACTAGTATGTCAAAAAAAAAAAAAAAAAAAAAAGTTGACCAGGATAGTATGAGGTCATCTCACATCATCTCACATAATCATCAACTAAATCTTTCCAATAATGGGATATTTCTCCCAGAAAGGAGAATACTTAAGAAAGACATGATAGCCCTGTTCCACATTTTTATACCTGAAGAGCTGCCACATGGGAGAGGCAATAAATTGTTTCTAATCTCTCCAGAGATTGCTATACAGGACTTTTTAATGATTAGAATTATTTGGGTCATCCCTTCCCCTTTGCCAATCTTTCTACATACACTACACAAATACCCAATTCACCCCAAACTCACCGGGAGATGGCGAAGAGGCCAGTGAGCAAAGGTAGCAGCTTGAGGGTATCCTGGGGCAGGTAGGTGGCAAGGACGGCCAGGTTGAAGAAATAGAGAATGAAGAGCTGGACAGACTGAGCCACGTATCGCCTGTGGATTTCAACTTCTCTCTGTTGTTCCCCAAAGGGATGGAGTGCGGAAAAGCACAACAAGGAAAGGCCATAGACCAGGAGTCCTGGGTTAAGAGAGAATGGGGTCATGATATGAAGGGAATGGGGAAGGAAGATGAGGGCAGATGGTAGGAAAGGAGCAAGGAAAAGCAGGAAGAAGAAAGACTGGAGTTGGGGGAGGGAAGAGTATGAAGAGATGAGCACAAATGGATTGGGTCCTTGGGAAGAACAAATGTCTAAGAAGCTGGGGTGGGATGGGCAGTCAAATCATGGAAACGGGGAGTAAGAAAGTGTTAAACGGAAGAACAAGGGCATGCAATAAGGAAAGGGGGAGGGAGGTTAGGATGAGAAGAGGTATAGGCCAGACACAGATGGGGGAAGGAAGGTTCATAGTCAAAATCTCTGTAGTCCTTTCTGAATGTCAATGCCCAGATTTCCCTACATCCCACGTCTAAACGTTACCATCACCACCCGAACATACCCTTTGTTACCTTCTCTGTACTAGATCAAGCTTCTTCACCCTCCCTGAAAAGCCACCCTTACCATGGGCTTCCAGTGGTCCCCCTGGCATTCCTGTTCCTTTCCTACAAATACTCACCCAGAATTATGGGAAAGGTGGCAAAAACCCCACAGCGGAGCGTGTAGACGAGTCGGGAGCTCATGGTGGGCAGGCGGGGGGCATCAAAAGGCAGAAAGGCATAAGCTCCATATAACAGGCAGGGGAAGAGGATGAGAGCAGCCCCAAAAGAGGCCACGGCCCTCAATCCATCTCGGCCACAGCCTCTACAACTCCCACAATGGGAAGAAGGTGCAACTGCTGCCTCTGCCCATTTCCTTTCAGGGACTTCGGATCGGGCAGCCCGAGGCAACAGAAAAGCCTGGCATTCACCCTCAACTTTTTTGTCACAGTGGACAATGAGCTCTTCTTGGGGTCTCCTCTCAATGCACTGTGGGTCAATTGGAACAAATGCTCGAGCTGCTTGTTCAGGCATCAGGTTAACGTCTTCCTCAATTGGTTCCTCCAACTTTAGCGGTGGTTCAGCTAGAATGGGTTCTTTATCACATCCCTGCCAATCAGGGGTGTCTGGGAAGGGGGCACTGGGCTCGGGGCCAGTATCCAGTGATGTCCTCACCCAGGGCAAAGTAGTAGCTTCACTGCCAACCTTCCCTGTCTCATTCTCACAAGGAACAAGCTCTTGCCCATCTTCCCCCTCTGGTCTGAGTCCATTAGGGATGAGGGGCTGGGGCAAATTCTTCTCAAGGGCATCTTGCCCCTTTATCTCCAGCATAGCCAAAACTTCAGGTTCTGTCATGCTGGTGCATGGAAGGCCCCAAATGCCTAGGTTCTGGGATATAATACTGGACTGTCGTCACCCTAGGAAGAGCAGAGATAGATTTTGTTAAGAATCTTCATCATAAGGAGAAAGAGAAATTTGGGATCACTATTAGGGGAAAGGGTTAAAGAGAATTAAGTTATTGCTCCCCTATGGTGGGCAAAGGTCCCCATAATCTCTCAAAGATTTTGCCCATGTCAGTAAGATAAGCACTGAAGGAAAATGGTCTGCAGGAGATATCTCTGCATCTCTGGAAATTTAACTCAGATTCCCTCCTAATTTGACAATTCTGTATATCTATGATTCTAATCCTTTTTTCCCCTAAATCTTAAGAATCATTGTGGGTTGGAAAGAAAGTGTGGAAAGGAAATTGCAGAACCTGGGAAGGGGAACCTGAAATAGAATCAAATTTTGACATCTCAGCAAGAAAGGATGACTAAGAGAGACAGAACCCAAGTATCCCTGCTGATTCGGGCCTGTTCCCTCTTTCCCTCTGTTCACAAAACTGCTGTGATCTTGGCCATGAGCATTTACATCAAAGATGGAATGGAGGATACAGTATTTTCAGTCCCTCCTTCTGCCTACCACCCAAGGGCCAGAAGCCACCATCCTGTTCCCCGCAGCAAAGAGACGATCCTGTTCCTGCTCAGGATCTTTCCAGAGATCCAAAAAGCCATACCCTCCATTTCCCCCCTGCTGAAAACTGGAGCCACCCAAACTCCCAATCTCCTCCCCCCCCAGCAGGAGATTAAGCTGGATATCAGAGAAGTGAATAGCCCCCATAGAAAAGTGCCGGTGGTTAGGATTTAAGAGGCAGGCAGAAATCCGGCCACCGCGGCAATAGCCCATTTGATCACTTGGCCAACTTCCTCTCTGACTGATCAAGTTTAAGGTTCCATCGTGGTCCGCTTGGGAAATCTCTTTCCAACTACTGCCCATTTCCTCCCTCCCTTTTCCTATTTCTCCCTCCTCCTCCCTCCTTTTCCTTCCACTTCCTCACCACTGACTAGGCTGATTTCCCCCTTCCTTCTCCATACCTCCCCCTCCCGCTCACACCCCAGACCCACAGGGTCCCTTACTTTCCATCTAGAGAGACCCAAGGGGGCTCCCGGGGCCCATCCGGGAAAAGCGCTGCTCCCGCTCCCTTCTGGCTCTGCAAGTATTTCTTCGTGGGTCTCCCTCCCTTTCCCCGCAGCTCCAAACCTGTCTGACCAGAGCAGGTGGGGCTGGGATTAAAGGGGAAGGCCCCACCCTCCCGTCTGACAGAAGGGAAAAAAAAAAGCCAAAAGGGAGCGAGAGAAAGGGCCACTGTCCCGCAGGGCGCAGGTGCGGCCGCTTTAGGCGGGGGCAGGAGCGGTCTCTGCGGGCGGGCCCTGTGCGGGAGAGACGGCCGAGAAAATGCTCAGGAGGGCGCGTTTGTGACTGCCCGAAGTGGTTTGGCTAAGATGCGCGCGCCGTGTGTGGGTCCTGAAACGGGCTCCCATCCCGACACGGACTAGAGACCGGGCTGAATCCCCGCAAGGCGGAAGGGCGACAAGACCTCTGGGGGGGGCTTACGGAAGGGAAATAAGAGGGGGATGAAGGATCCTTCCTCCCCTTTTCTAGAAGTCCTTAAAAAAAAGGAGAAAGTGCTGCTGGGCTGGTCCGAGTGAGGTGACCTCCCCCCAGTCAGGGAGATAACTTCTCCTCCGACTGAAGGTCATGCAGCAGGAGGCGCGGAAGGGGAAACCAGTGGCCCTAAATCTTTGGAAGATGAGGGGAGTCTTCGTCTACTGCAACCAGATTTTAAAAGCAGAAATAATTTGACAATAGGAGAAGAGGGTCACAGGCAGCCTTCCTGCTAAAAGACCCGACCAGCCCTGACCTCTCTTAGCTTCCGCCCCTCCGCATTGTCTCCTGCCTTTTCCCTCGACTTTGTCAATAAAGTTTTTCTCGGAGCACGAGAAGCTAGAAAAGCGGCCATGTTGCCCAGAGTTAGTATTGGCAATTCCCTGCCACCGGAAGAGAGAGGATGTCGCGAGATCTGGCGACAGTGAAGTTGCCGGCGTGGTGGCGCTGTTCTCGCGAGACTTGGTGGCCGGAGGAGGAGCCGTCGCGGGCAGCCGCCTCACAGCGATGGCGGCCGAGCAGGGCCGGCGGCGGTGGCGGCGGCGGCTACGGCCGGAGACGGCGGCGGCGGTGGCGGCGGGCGGCGGGGGCTTGTAACCGGGAGCTGCCCCCGGGCCCCGGGCACCATGAGCCAGGGCCCCCCCGCAGCGGAGAGCAGCGAGCCCGAGGCCAAGGTCCTGCATACTAAGCGGCTTTACCGGTGAGAGGGACCGGGGCGGGAGAGGACCCGCTGAGGGGGGCAGGGGTACGGAGGGGGGAGGGGGTAAAAGACAGCCGAGGGCGGGACCACGTTGAAGGGGCGGGATCTCCAAGGAAAGGGTTCAAATGGAGAAGGGGAGAGGAGGGTAGGATTTTGGAGGGAGCTGCGAGGGGCGGGACTTTGGATCTTAGGGTGAGGGTCTGGGAGTTGTAGTTGGGGTGGGGGATGGCCTGGACACGTGGAGGAAATGTGGGGCGGCCTCGGGGTTGGGACTGAGTCCCCCGGGGGAGTTGCAGCGGGAAGATAAAAATAGGGCTTGAGCGGTGTTGGTGACCCCGAGAGCCCTGGCGTTCCCTTGGTGGGGAGGAAGGGGCGGGGGGCCTCCAACCTGCGGGAGAAAGGAAATCGGGGAGAGCCGGGGACGGAGGTGCGGAAGCGGGGCGCCCCGACTGCCTCTGGGAACTGAGCTGGGATTGGACGGGGGCCTTGGGGAAGTGCGAGAAGCGGCTGATGGGTTCGGGGCCCTGCAGGCTCCGGGGGCCTGCTTTTCCTCTCAGCCTCGGGGCTGATTCCGCGGACTTTGTGCCAGTCCCTGACTTAGAACCTCACGGTCATGGTTTTCGTCCCTTCCTGGGAGAAGAGCGGGTCCCCTTCCCCCTCAGTAAGGGGTATTGGGGAGACGGGGCGGGGAGGTCAGGGTGAGGCTGCAGTTGAGTTTTCTCCATCCCTGAACTGTGGTTGCTCTTGCAGTTGGCTTTGGTTTGGAGGCTCCGGACAGGAGAAGACAAATCCTCATAGGCTCAGGCTGCATCCCAGCAGCAGAGTCAGAGCTTATTGTGTCTTCTTCTGCAAGTGGGCATTGTGCCTGTTTCAGCTGTGCCAGCCAGAGGGCATGGGGAGATACAAGCTGCTCCAAAAATAGTCCAGTGATCAGATTCAGCAGCCCAGAGGCTCCCACCTTGAGCTGCCCCTCAGCAGTCCCCGAGTGCATGAAGAGCAGGCTGGGGGTGGCACATGTGTCTCCAGCGCTGCCTGTCACACAAAGCGTGGGCAGGCCCTGGGCGAGATTTCTCTAATCTCCTGCACCTGGTAGTTGTTCTGACCCTCTTCTGAATCATCCAGAATCTAGTCCTTTCTAAAAACCACCACTTTGAAAAGCTCACACTGGTTTGTTAGTACCTGGATGTACAGATATTGGAGTTCCATTCCTGTGCGTGGCTTCCTACTTGAAGTTTGAGGCTATGTGGAGCAAAGGCATTTGGCAAAAGAACTGGGAATAAGATGTCTTTTCAGATTCTGTACAGAGGAAAGATTCCTTGTATAAGTGTAGGACCTGTATCTCTGACCCTGAATTTCTTTAGATGTAAAGTAAGGAGCTCTAACCCTAACCCAACCCATTTGAATTAATGAGTAAGCAGGGAAAGGGATATTGGAAGTGATGTAGGAGCACTCTACTAAGGTACTCCTTTCTTGACATACACATATACAGCTAGCCATTAAGTTAGCAAGCATTTTAAAAGTTTTATTTTGTGACTCCATGTGGTATAAGCCCTGGGGATGAAAAGAAAAAACAAGCTGCTTTCAGGAATCATACCTTCTATGGGGGAACACCATAAATATATAGAGGATGCATACATTCAAAGGAGAGACAAGGTAGCCTTAAAGGGGAAGGTACCAACAACTGGGGGGAACTAAGAAAGGCCTCCTTCAAAAGGTTTGAGCTGAGTCTTTAAAGAAGCCCGAGATTCTGAGAGGCAGAAGTGAGAAAGGAGAGCATTCTAGACCTGGGGGACAGCCAGTGTATTCACAGAAACAGAGATGTAGCATGAGTCAGGAACAGCAAATAGGCCAGTCTGGCTAGATCATGGAATGTGTGAAGGAGGTAATGTGTAAAAAGACTGAAAAGATGGGAAGAAGGCAGAGAGTTTGTTTTAGAGGCAATAAAGACTTGCTGAAATTTATTGGATA
This sequence comes from Sarcophilus harrisii, assembly GCF_902635505.1. Lineage (NCBI taxonomy): Eukaryota > Metazoa > Chordata > Mammalia > Dasyuromorphia > Dasyuridae > Sarcophilus > Sarcophilus harrisii. The sequence goes on along the minus strand of NC_045429.1, from coordinate 358,534,974 downwards.
AGGGGTATTATCAAATTGTCACCTTAGAAAAATCACTTTGGCAGCTGTATGGAAAAATGTATTAAGACTAAAGGGAAAATGGAGGGAGATTGCAATGATCCAGATGAATTTTGGGGGGACCTAAACATCTGTAACATGTAAACATCTGCTATATGAGTGAAGACAACATATCCAATACATGTGGCAATAAAAATCACAAGTTTTGGCAACTAATAGATTATGTGTAGAACATGAGGAATTGAAAGTGTCACCAGTACGGCAAGTGTGGGTGACTGTTATGATGCTGGCAACCCTAGCAACAATAAGGAAGTTTGAAAGAGCCTTGGCTTTGGAAGGAACAACAATGGGTTTGGGTTTGGACATACTGAGTTTGAGATTCCATGAAATGGGATGTCTGTTTTGAAAGATCCAAAGGCCAGTTGATGGTACAGAACTGGAACTCAAGACAGAGGGACTGGGGCTGGATATATAAATCTGAAAGTCATTTCCATAGATAATTAAACCTCCTTGGGAGTTTCTGAGATCAACAAATGAGAGAGCATAGCGAGAAAGAGAAAAGGGCCTAGGAAAGAGGTTTGGGGCAAACGTAGTAGGTTATAAATATAATATGGTGGGTATCAGTTGAACATGGATGAAAATCCAGCAAAGAAGTAGTCATATAGCTAGGAAAGCCAAACCCAGAGAGGGGACAGTATGTTAGAATAAAACAATTGATGACAGTAGTTGGGATCCTGTGGAGACAATTATTGATGCAGGATGAAGTGCTGCCAGAAGTCTTCCTGTCCCTTTCCTCGATATTAGGTACCTCTTGGATTGCCTATTAAAAGACCTTGATAGCCATTTAGCCAGGTGCTGGCAGCTACCCTGCTGGCACCAAAACAGCTATCTAGGTGCCAGACCACTGACAGTGAGACAGAAGTGGGGAATTGAACTTAGTCTGCTTAGGAGTCTCAGCAGGGTTGGTCTTTGCTTCCAGTGAACACAGAGGAACAGTAAAGACTACAACTATGACCCCCCTCCACAACCCAAAGACAAAGTAGTTGAGGTGAGAGCTATTCTGCTTGTTAGTATAATATAACTCTTGGATCCTCTCTCCTCACCAACCCTCTTAAGTTGCTATTCTAAAACAGGGCTTCTTAAACTTTTCCCTTTTTCTTCCAAATTTTTTTGTGGTTATAGATACATAGGTATGTAAAATAGGTATACAAATCAAACATTTACTGATAATAAGTCATAATTTTGCAACTCCCACATCCAGTTTCAACCACAATGAAGCTTTGCCCTAAAGCAAAGCAAGATACTGAGAATGGTTTTTCTTTGTGACTAAGAGATGATAGGTTTGCAAAGGATAGCTTCCAAGGGTTCTTCAGTTTGAATGGTGCCTCCCTTAACCTTTTCCCTTTTTCCTAATCCTTGTTCTTTTACCCATGTCACCCCTTCCTCATGGCCCAAAGTTTGTCTGTTTTATATTCCCCCGCAGGGCAGTGGTGGAGGCTGTGCATCGACTTGACCTCATCCTTTGCAACAAAACTGCTTACCAAGAAGTGTTCAAACCAGAGAACATTAGCCTAAGGAACAAGTAAGCTGGGCCAACCTCTGAACAATAAATTCCTAGTTCTCCTTTCCTTCCACCCCTCAGCCCCATCCCATTTACCTTGTAAGCCACATCAAATTTTGAAGTATGCTGATAGCCTGATAAGGAAGACTTCATCTTGTTGCCCAAGTTCTCTGGTTTTTCAGAAGGGAGGGGAAGAGAAAACGGGAAACGGTTCCCAGAGTTTGTCCTCCTTTCTTGCTTCACCTTCAGTTTCCATATCCCATAGAGTAGAGAAAGGAATCACATTTGAATCATGAAGAATTGTCTATATTTCACCCTGGAGTGAAGGAGAGAAAAAGAGAACAGGATGCTAGGGAGAAGGGTGGTTTATTGAAATTCTTACATGTCTTTTGGGACTTCGGTTTTTTGGGAACATTGATACACAGTATCATTTTAGACTTTGTCTCTTAAGTGAGAGCACAGTCTTCTGTATAGTAGGTATGTTATCAAATGTTTCCTTGTAGCCAGTTCATCTCTTCAGACAACTTTGTTACCCCCATCCTGCCCCCTCCTAGGCTTCGTGAACTCTGTGTCAAGCTTATGTTCCTGCATCCAGTGGATTATGGGAGGAAAGCAGAGGAGCTGCTATGGAGGAAGGTGTACTATGAGGTTATCCAGCTTATCAAGACCAACAAAAAGGTAAGAAGAGAGGTAGAGCTGGGGGAGGAAAGATGGTGAAAGAGAAGGAAAGCCAGTTGAAGGCCAAAGAGGGTGGGAGAGAGGACATGGAATACTGTCCAGAGGGTAGGGAAGGAGCCTGTGGCAAACATAGTTGGGAATCAAGAGGAAGTAATATCACTCTGGAATTAAAGAGTTAGGGGAGGAAGATAACCAGTGCTAGAGAACAGAACTGAGATGGAGGGGGTAGAAAGATGATCTGGTTGTGGTGAGGGTAAACTTCATCCTGGGCTTTAAAACTATAGGCATATTCCCCCTGTGTAAGAGGCCAGGGTGGTGGGGGGCGGTGCCCTGAGCCCTTTGCTTAGCCGGCCCCTCCCCTTCCCTGATCCACCTGCCCCCCAGCACATCCACAGCCGGAGCACCTTGGAATGTGCCTACAGGACACACCTGGTTGCTGGTATTGGCTTCTACCAGCATCTCCTCCTCTACATCCAGTCCCACTACCAGCTTGAACTGCAATGCTGCATTGACTGGACTCATGTCACCGACCCTCTAATAGGTCAGTGAGTCTCAAGGACTTCTCTTTTAGTGGGAGGTGGAATGTGGGCTAGGAGAGCATGTCACATAATAGAAATTGTATCAAAATTTGAGGATGAAGTTCTGCTGGTTTTTAAAAATGGTAAGATTCTGAGGTACAAACATAACAAAAACACAGTGATATAAATGTTAAAATCTAAAGTAACAGAAGGGACTCCCCATTCATTTGGGATGGTTGGTGGCAACCTGACTTAGGAAAGGGGAAATGAAAGGATGGCTTTGGGTAGGCTCTGGGTCTGACAAAGTATATTGATCCTTTTTTTAGCCAGAGCTTTCTCTCCCCCCCCCCCCCCCCTTTTCATTTTGGGAATTCTCTTCCAGTGTTTATTTAAGAAAACCTTTGGAAATTACTAATAGATATTTTCCAGAGTACCACAAATTTCTGTTCTGCCAACAGGTATGCTGGCAACTATCATCCTTAACCCCTTCCTAGGTTGGCTGTTTGCTTTCCAAAGAGTTAGGCTTTCTTCTCTCTATCCACCTCACCTACTTTCCCCATTAAAAGATTGACAATCCAGATAGATAACTTGTCAGTTTTTGAACTTTTTATAGACTCATTCTTTAAGGCAGAAGACACTAAAAAGACTTATTCATACCTTTTGCTTTTATATAAAATTCATTTCTAATTGTACCCCTTCCTCTTTCCCATTCAGGAGGTTTTCTGTAAACAAAGATTTTAAAAACCCAGCAAGTTAGTTCTCCAACTTATTCTTTAAAAAATTAATTTCCCAATACTGATTTGTTCAGCTCGTTGCTCTTCCATTAAAGTTTTTCCCCTTTTAACCTAGCTCCCAACCTAACAATCCTAACCTCTGGCTTCCTAAAACAGGAAGGCACACTAACAAGGGAAGGGAGATAAAGAGCATTTCTTCCTCCCCAAAATCAATAGCTCTCTGAATTGAGGATCAAGGCAACTCAAAAGGAAGGTTCTAAGAACTTTTATTAACTCAAAGAGTACTTGTTGATTATTCTACCATCATCCCCTGGTTACTGATAATTATTTTCTCTGGCTCCAAATCTGTATTGGGTGCATCTGTATCTTGTCTTTAATATCAAGTCCTTAATTTAGGTTCCCAGGCTTTCTTCTATTAGAGTTCTCCTTAGGTCCTCTCCTCTTCTCATTTTTCAAATAAATGTTAACTCATTTTTAGATTTTCTGGTTCAGCTAGGCAAACCTACTCCAAATTTCTTCCCTTCCCCTTCTAAATCTTCGAATAAGTTAGTCCTTGCTCACATCTTCCTGTCCATCCATCTGAACCATATTTCAACCTCTTCTCTTCCAAGAAACTTCCTCAGAATGAAATCTCTAGGTTTGTTCCCCCTAGTTCCAGCCTAGTCTCCTAATAATGCTATCCAAAATCCTGGCAAAGTCCATGCTTGTCTCTCAGTGTCCTAGGGTATGTTCCTTCCTACCTGTTAGCCAGGGGAGTTCCCAGTGACACATAAACTGCTTCCTTTTTCTGGATCTTTTCCTTCTACCCCTACTCTTTCCCTTCCCCCACCCCTCCAGTGCCTAGGAAAGGGCTCTCACTTACAAGTCATGGTACAGGCATGAGGAGATGTCAGAGAATAGACTCAAAGACTTTTCTTCCTCAGGTTGTAAGAAGCCAGTATCTGCCTCAGGGAAAGAGATGGACTGGGCTCAGATGGCTTGCCACCGATGTCTGGTGTATCTGGGAGATTTGTGTAAGACTGCATCTTTTTTTTCCCTTACATCTTCTCTTTTTAGCTACAGGGAACAGTGAGGCCCTGGAATAAGAGCTAAGCTGCTTATATTTTTGCCTTTTTGCCTGGTTTATTATGTGGTCTAGGACTTTAACCTCTGCTTCTACTTCTTCCCCCTTTGTTATAACTCCATTTCCCCACTATCTTTCAATAATGCAGAGAAGATTAGTGAATGATGAGGAAGAAAAGAAAGTAGATTTGAAGTTAAAGTTTTTCCATGGTAGGTTAGAGACAGTTTAATTTTATATTTATCACTTCAATGCTGATATTTTTTGTCCCTGTGAATTATTGTGTGGGAATAAGGGAATTACTATCTTCCTTCATGGAACCTCAGATATACTAGCTCTGTATCAGAGAAGAAGTGGCAGGTTTCATTAAGAACTTCCTCACTCTCAAAAGAGTGTCCACTTCTATCTCCTTTCTCCAGGCCAGACCAAAATTTATTAAGTAGCCAAGACTGTTTTCTGTTTTATGGATTATTTGCTGCAATTGTGTAATCCTTAGCTTGCTCTGTCCCCAACTCAGTGTTGTGTATGCTTAGGGAATATAAACCATGTAATATGAGCCTAAGCAAAGCATATTTAGGAAGATTAAATATACTGTCTTTTCTTTCCCATCCTCCTCCCCACTCCTTACTACCAGCCATATGATATATTCCAAAACCAAGTAGAAATTTTGTAGGTTGTCCATTGGCTTGGATTATCCTTGATAATAGTTTTTGCCATCTCCCACTCACAAATCGATAATAATAATTAGCTCTCTCTCTTTTTTCTCTCGTGCTTTCTTATTTAACCCCCCTTCCCCCTACTCACTTATTTTTTTGGATAGTTTATCAAGGTGGGGGAGGATATTGAGCAACTTATCCACAGTCACAGTATATTGGACCCAAGGTATAACCTGCATTTCAGCTCAGGTTTTTTTATCTTTTGCTGCACCTGCCCTGAATAAGGTCTGAGATGAGGGGAAGTTTCCTTTGAAAGTAAGGACCTAATGCTAACTTTCAACTTCATCATTTTCCTCCAGCCCGATATCAGAACGAATTAGCTGGTGTGGACACAGAGCAACTAGCTGAGAGATTCTATTACCAAGCCTTGTCCGTGGCACCTCAGATAGGTAAGTTTTGTTCCATTTGTTCTCCTATTCAGCATCATCTTGCTTGTAAGAAAATTTCTAAATCAATAAACACATTGCCAATTGAGCTCCCTTTAAAGGTTGAAAATAGATCAGGAAGCTGTTCAAACTTTCTTTCTCCCTTTCTCTCCCTTGACCTCTATAACTTTATAACTTCAACTTCTGTTGACAAATGTTTCTCTTGGTATTTACTCTGCCTTGCTTTAGTTTCTCTCTCCTGTTTCCTCCTTATGTTAAAGGGGATTCTAGAGATCACTAGGAAGATCCATCACACCCATGTTTATAACTCTTTGAAGGAAGATTCTCTGGAGAAAAAGATATATTTGGCTTGTTACCATTGAATGGAGAAGGGACAAAACCATTCTAATGGAAGGGATGGAAATTAACAGGAAAGATGGCCTGGACAAAAAAAAAAAGCAAAATGGAATGGTGAAAGAGATATAGGAGCTGGGCCTCACCTGGAGGAACAGAAGCAGAATGGAATGCCTTAGACCACCTGTAGGAAATAAGGGACTCAGGTTCCGAAAGAAAGAAGCAGGGGAATTGAAGTTGGATAGGAGTGAAAGAAGAGAGAAAACAAAATTAACTTCTCATTACCAAAAGGAGAATTTCTCCTCGGAATTTGGTTGTCCTTCCATCTCATTTTCTCTTCTCAGTAGTTAGTTGTTTGGGTTAGTCTCCCATTTCTTGGTCAAGGCATTTTGACTTTAGTCTGTCTGATTATTTTCCTTACCAGGTATGCCCTTCAATCAGCTGGGTACCCTGGCAGGCAGCAAGTATTACAACGTAGAAGCCATGTACTGCTACCTAAGGTGGTGAGTAAACTCCTCCATGCAGGTTTGTGGGTGTGGGGGTGTGGGTGTGGGTGTGGGTGTGTGGTTGTGTGTCCCCATCCCTTTATTAGGAGCCTTAGAATTCTGAAACTTGAATTAGTTCCTTACTATATTGTTCATAGGATTAAAATTCTGTTTGTTATGTTGGCCATATCATACTATACAATCTATACCTAAATGGAGTTTCTGCCTTCTGTAAACTTGCAGAAGATTTAGGAGCAGACACATGTGATGAATAGAACCAAATAAAAATGACAACATTAAACCCCAAAAAAAATGCTAAAATATGTATTAAAGTATTATATAGGATTCAAAGTTAATGTGTTTTAGGAACAGAAATGAGTTAAGTTCATGGTTAGGTAGGGAAGAATAGCTTTGGTTTTACCATTTTCTGGCAGGGGAGTCAGATGAAGGTAAGACGTGTTCTTTGTCTGATTCATCTGGGGAGTCATTTTAAAGGAGGTGAAATTTTTGGTTTGGCATTTTCTTTTTCCTCATGGCACTGATCTCCAGATCCAGAGTTGGCTGGACATGGAAGGTTAGAATGAAAGCAATTTGTGGTTATTCGTGCTTCTTTCCTCATGTGATATAGTCTCTTTTCCCAAAATCTTAAGAGTCCTTACTTTGTTTTTTCCTCTAACTTAGTCAAATTAAAACTATAATGTCTTTCTGCCTCTCCCTTAGCATCCAGTCAGAAGTGTCCTTTGAGGGGGCTTATGGAAATCTCAAGCGGCTGTATGACAAGGCAGCCAAAATGTACCACCAGCTGAAGAAATGTGAGACACGCAAACTCTCTCCCAGCAAGAAGCGGTGAGCAGAGTGACAGAGGAATTCTGTAGAAGTAAAACTATAGTCACCACTCCAGAGCCCTCAGCAACTGCTTTTTGTTCCTTCTCAATTCAGGTGTAAGGATATCAAGAGGCTGCTGGTGAGCTTCATGTACCTGCAGAGTCTTCTGCAACCCAAGAGCAGGTATGTGCAAGAGTCTGTGAGCTCTAAATTGGACAGGAAGGTACATTTCCCCTTCTCAATTTAGGAATGTTCCCTGACTGAGGAAAGCTGAAAGGGATGAAATGTTCTTGCCACATTCTACCTAAGTGTGGGAAATCCCCTTCCCTAAGCCAGAAAGGAGAGAGGGTTTCCTCTCACTTTAACATCCTTTGCCTATAGGTAGGAAATTTCTTCTTGGTGTTTAGCTTTCATTCTTGGGAAGGGCACAGTATCCTATTCCTTTCCTATTTAGGTAGAGTTCCCCTCTGGAAAGTAGTCACTTACATGTGGATAGAACCATGAAACATGATTCTGTCTCACACAATTTTTTAGAGTATAGGGTCTCATTACTTTTCTGCTTCCTTTTTGGATGTCATTCACAAAACTCTTTTCCTGCTTTCTTGGTCACCATTGACCTGTCATTTCTATGTTCCCTGGCATCTAGCACCCTGGACTCGGAGCTGACATTACTCTGCCAGTCAGTCCTGGAGGACTTCAACCTTTGTCTCTTCTACCTGCCCTCTTCACCCAACCTCAGTCTGGCTAGTGAGGATGAAGAGGAGTATGAGAATGGCTATTCTTTTCTCCCTGACCTTCTCATTTTCCGTATGGTTATCATTTGTCTCATGAGTGTTCACAGCTTGAAGAGAGCAGGTAACCATTTTATCAGATTTTCTTATCACCTTAAGCCCCGAATTGGATTTTAGGCTCCATAGAATACCTCTTTGCAGTAATTTGTCCTTGTGTAGATAAAGAGCCAGTAAGTCCTATCCTTGCAGCCCCTTTCATTCTCCTGTACAGAGCTTTGTGGTAGAATCTAAGGAAGGAGGAAAAAAATCTTGCTCTCAGATAGATTCCAGTTAGGAGACAATATGTCCCCAGACTCAAGAATAAGGACTTTGGTTCCAGCCAACCAGAATTCTCTCCAATCCCACTGAGGGAATAGGGTATAATAAGTCTGGAGAACTTTTTCTTGTAGTCCAGGGTAAGGTTTGAGAAATGAAACAAGATTGGCTACAATGAAAAGATGGAGGGGCTTTGGTTGCTGGAAATAACTCGTGTGAAGACAGCGCAGGAAAGAATTTCTGCTAAAGCTAAAGAAATTTATAGGATTTCTAAAGAATTTAGAAAATTAATAGAGGCTATAACTGGAGCAAAAAGTATAACATTGTTTGGAGGTCACAGGATGGGGGGACCTCAGCATACAGAGTAGATAAAATTAATTAGAGACTTGAGAGGATTGGATAAAAATTCCTATGAACTGCTACTTGCTACATGTAGGGTGCGTCTACACTATAACCCTAATAGCCCTTCCCTGTCTCTAATTTTAGGATCAAAGCAGTACAGTGCTGCCATCGCCTTCACCCTGGCTTTCTTCTCCCATCTTATCAACCATGTCAATATCCGGCTACAGGCAGAGCTGGAAGAGGGAGAGAACCCTGTGCCAGCCTTCCAGAGTGATGGGACAGGTGTGGAAACTGTGGGAGGGACTGAGCAAAGTCAGCAGAGGAAGGGACGTTTGGTAAAGGGGGAGGAGTTATGGAGAAGGATAGATATCTAGATCTGTCTATGGAATTCAAGTATGCATTGTAGGTGGCCTCTGGCATCCCTTCCAACTGAGGTGCTCTACTTCTCTGGGTGGTCAGGGATAGGGACCTGAGGAAAAGGTGCTACTGGGTGGAAGGAGAAGACCCCAGTCCTGCTCCTGAGCTCTCCTCAGACTTCTAATCATCTCCCTTCTTCCCACAGATGAACCTGAGCCCAAAGAACCACTGGAGAAGGAAGTAGAACCAGAGCCAGAGCCTCCGCCCCCAGCACCCAGAGTGGGTGAGACCAAGAAGAGTCGTAAGTTCTCCCGCCTCTCTTGCCTTCGTCGGCGACGTCACCACCCACCCAAGGCTGGTGACGACAGTGACCTGAGTGAAGGCTTTGACTCAGACTCCAGCCATGACTCAGCCCGGGCCAGTGAAGGTTCAGATAGTGGCTCAGATAAGAGTGATGAGGGTGGGGGTACAGCTTTTGATGCAGAAACAGATTCAGAGATGAACAGCCAGGAGTCACGTTCAGACCTGGAGGACATGGAAGACGAGGAGGGAACACGGCCTGTGGTCCTAGACCCACCTCGGTCCAGGCCAGAAGCTTCTGATCCCTCCAATGGCCCATTGGGTCCAAATGAGGCCAGTATTGCCAGTAACCTGCAAGCCATGTCCACTCAGATGTTCCAAACTAAACGCTGCTTCCGATTGGCCCCTACCTTCAGTAACATCCTTCTACAGCCTTCAAATGAAACTCGGACCTCTGCTGGTAACAGGACCTGCATCAATGGGGACTTGGACAAACCTGAACCAGGTACTTGGTTCTTATGTCTGTATCAAATGGAATTTATTCCAATGGGAGATCCTGTCATCTTCTGGGAAGTTAACCTAATCTTAAATATTTCTCACTTTATCAGGCAGTCCTTAGTGCAGTCTGGACTGCTTCCCTCCGTCTGTAGTAGTAGGCAATTCTCTCATTTACTCACAAGAGACCTAGAATACTACTTCCTCTGTTCTTTACTTCTCCTTAGTTTCATACTCTCAACTCCCCCAGCTCCCAAACATTTTCTTCCTCTTGCTCCTACATCACTCTTGTCCCTAAGCTTAGTGTTCTGTATCTTACATATGGCAGCTGTGTCTATAGCTCTGGCTCCTGAAAGGGTTGGAAAAGCTGACACATAGTGGAATACACTGAAGCTTATTTGAATATCAGTATTGTTAAGGGAAAGCTGGACAGGAGTCTGTCCTTCATTCTAGCTCAGAGATTATAGAGTCATAGATTTAGAGCTGCCTATTAAAAGAATCTTAGAGGTCTTCTGGTATAACCCCTTTGTTTTGTTGATGAAGAAACTGAAGTTAAATGATTTTAACCAAGGTCACACAAGTAAAAATGACAGGATCAAGATTCAAATCCACATCATTTGAGTCCAAATGTTCTCTGCACTTCACTATAATGCCTGAGGAAACCCTAACATTAGCTGGAATTTAGAGAGGTTAGATGGCAGGTTTAAGATACCAGACACCAGGTCTTTCATCTCAGCTCTATGTCCTTCCTCCTGCTCTCTAGCATCTGATGATGGATCTGAGTCAGAGGAAAGTGTTTCCAGTGGACGCTCCTGTCATAATGAGAGGAGCATCCAGGAGAAACTTCACATCTTGATGGCAGAGGGACTTCTTCCTGCTGTGAAAGTCTTCCTAGATTGGCTTCGGACCAACACTGACCTCATCATCATGTGTGCACAGGTCTGTCTCATCTCTCCCTCTCCTTCTAGTTCCCCTTCTTCCCCAAAAGAAAGTGCAATCTTTTTGTTTTGTTTTTTAAATTAAAGCTTTTCCTTTCAAAATATATACATGGATAATTTTTAATTGTAAAGGTGAATCTTTACAAAATCTTGTTTTCTTATTTTCCCCCTACCCTCTCTCCTTAATGCCAAGTGATCCAATATATGTTAAACATGTGCAGTTCTTCTATACGTATTTCCGCAAATGTCATGCTGCACACACACACACACAAAATCAGGTCAAAAAGGGCAGGGGGGTGGGGGAGGGAGGAAACAAAATGCAAGCAAACAACAAAAAGAGTGAAGATACTAAGTTGTGGTCCACATTCAGTTCCCATTGTCCTCTCTTTGGATGTAGATGGAGAAAGCACAACTTGATATGTCTGCAGATGAATTAAGGGATGAGAACTCAATCTTGACGAGTCATCTCATAACTGTTTCCCAGCTTTTTATTCCTGTCATCCTAGGAGTTAAAAAAAATCTTTAGAGATGACCATTCCACAACTTTGCTCAAAGACCAACTTTAGTCTTTTGCACCATAAGATCTAAGCAAGTATTTGCCTTTTCAATCCCAAACACTATGAGTCAACAGAAGGACTCCTGGTGGTTTATAATTCCCTGCTCAGGGGATGCTAAACAGATCTTTAGGGACCTGGTAGTTCTAGGGCACATATTCAATTGATAACTTGATATTTTGAACAAAACTGCCTAATAGGAAGTTAATACCCAAGGAAATCATCACGGATGATTATGATTCACTTTAAATGAACTCTTGGAGGCACAAATGATACAGCCAGAAAGAAACCTAAAATATATTCCTAAAAATTGTAAAGTCATGGGCAAGGAATAAAGCTCCCGTACAGGGACAAAGATAAAATGTTTTCACAGCTTCTTATCAAAGGCAAGGAATACAGAAGAGAAAAATCAGTTTGTAACATGAACAACTGGCCAAAAGGTAGTGTATGAGAATGAGATTGGTATTGCTGAACCCATAACTTTTAAGATAAAGGAATAACAGAATCCTCTTAAAAGATGGAGTTCACCTAACAAAGACCTGTAAGGATATATTTGCTGGATTCAAAAGAGCTCTAAACTAAAAAAGACTAGAAAAAGGATCCACCAATCTCTATACCATAGAGAGAATGCAATGAAAGATTAGCAATCGAAACACTTGGATATTCACAGAATCTAAGAAAGGAACCAATAATAAACAAGTTCTGTGGCCTCAAATAGCCAAAATTTAGGCAAAAAGCAAGAGGAACCGTAGCTTTTATCTCAGGGATCCAAAATCTTCCCTTGTTAGCACTGAGACTTTATGGGATAAGACCTATGACTGAAATAAATGTGGTTTTGCATATGTATAGCATATTTATAACAAAGAGGATAGCTAAAAGGTCAGGTTGAGACTCATTGTATTATTAAGAAGGCATGAGGGGAAATCTAAAAAGCAGGGATGAAGCATGGTAGAGAGCACTTAGATAAAGATTAATAAAGTAGTTTTTATCTTTGGAGTGTACTCTAGAACACTCCAAACAGAAAGGAAATAGATGGATTAGGAGTATCACAAACCTAGTAGAGGGGTCACGGTAGACATCATGGGATATTTGTATTGTCCATACATCTGTCTCTTTCAGAAGCTTTTGTGATACTGTGATCCTTAAAGTGGTGGAGTCCACAAGGGGAAGTTCTTCCCTGGATCTGAGTTTTATAGGGAAAATTGTTTGCATACTTATGGAAATTATGATCACCTTAAAGGGGAGGGTGAACAGAGACCACTGCTTTTCAGAATTTGTATTAGATAGAAGAAAACCCGGGCAGGATCTGACATAGTAGACTTAGCATGGGAAGTGAGAAGGAGCTGTTTTCAGTAGTTTCAGAGGAAATGTTCAGTAAGATTCCATGGACTAACATTCAATAGAGGCCAGCCCAGCAGTGTTCAGAAACTCAAGAATTAAAATTTAAAGTTAAAAAGGAAAACAATTCCAGTGAAGAGGAGTCATCGGGGGAGACTGATAAAGCTGCACTAGAGAACTCTCCAATCATATTTTATTATATTTTAGAAAATATTTACAGAAAGTAGAAGCAAATGAGGGAAAATCAGCAAAAGACTGGCATACAAAATCTTGCAAAACTCGTATCTGAGGTGCCAAAGCACTAGATGTGTTTAAGCAGGCCAACAAAGCTAAGAGCAATTGTTAGAGAGGTTTTTGGGTTTTTTTAACTGGGGAAAGGGGAGCTGGGAGATTGAATCAAGGTTAGGATTTCAGTTTGGGAGGGTAGAGTGATGGTCAACAACCATATAAAAAAGTGTAGGTTGTTTAATTTTCATTTTGCTTCATATTTCCTCTGCTTTTGGGAATGGCAGAACAAAACTGCCTATTAGGAAGTTAATACCCAAGGTAAATGAGAAAATTGTATCTGGCTCAGTGAATTACACAATGGGTGTGGTTGCTGAGCCATCATTGGTATAATATGAAAGATTGTAGAAAATGGGAAAAGTGCCTCAAGGGACAAGAGAAGGGCATATATTGTCATGATTTCTTTTGTTTGTTTATTCTAAAATCATTATAAGAAGGAATAACATTTACAAATTATCAGCTTAAAGTTTCTTTTTTTTTTTAAGTTAAATATAAAATGAGGAAATAAGTTTTCTTTTCTCTACTGAGAAAACTGCACTTTTTTCCCTTCCTCTTCCCACCCTGTCCTAGAGAAGGCTACAATTAAACACAAATATATGTGTGTGTGTGTGTGTGTGTGTGTAAGATCATGCTATACAGATTTCTGTTTGTCAGTTTTTTTCTTTTCAGGTAGATAACATCTTGCTTCATAGGGCCAAGTCTTTGAATGTTTTTCTAAAATCAACAAACATCATTTCTTAGCATAGTAGTATTCCATCTCAATTGTATACCACAGTTTGTTGAGTCATTCCCCAGTTGAGGAGCATTTATCATTTTAGCCAATATGATAGGTAGAAGATGATATTGCAAAGTTTTTTAATTTGCATTTCTTTGATCAATAATGATTTAGAACATTTTTTCTTATGACTATATATAGTTTTGGTTTCTTCATCAAAAAACTGCCTGGTCTTATCATTTGATTATCTTAGTTTCCTGAGGAAATTCTGAAATGGATTACTAAATAGCTTCATCAAGAACAAGTCATGCTTAACCAACCTAATTTTCTTTTTTTGACTGGATTACTAAATTAGTATGTCAGAGGCATTTGATAAAATATTGCATATTCTTGAAGAATGGGTGGCTAAAGGTGCTCTAGTTCTGGATTTGGAACCTTTTGAATGGCTGGACTCGAAGAATATTCATTTATGGTTTGCAAGAGAAGGTCTCCAGTGGAGTGCCCTAGAGATCTGTACTTGAACTTGTACTGTTTCATATTTTTGTTGGTAATTTGGATAAAGTCATAGGGGGCATGCTTATTAGATTTGCAGATGATGCAAATTGGGAGAAAAGGGTTAACACCATAGATCAGGGATCCTTAAACTTTTTAAATAGGGGGCCAATTCACTGTCCCTCAGACTGTTGGAGGGCCGGACTATAGTAAAAACAAAAACTTTGTTTTGTGGGTCTTTAAATAAAGAAACCTCATAACCCTGGGTGAGGGGGATAAACGTCTTCAGCTGCTGCATCTGACCGTCCCCTCCACCCCCCCAGTGGCCAGAGTTTGAAGACCCCTGTTTAGATTATATTCACTAGGCATAATTGCAAAATCTTATGATTGGGTTAAAAAAAAAAAAAGTCTCCTTAAGTAAGTAGTAAAGAGCTATGATTAGTCAGCATTTTGTCTTAAACAATCCTGAGGGTTTTGATGTATGCCAGCTCAATATGAGTCAGCGTGTGATGTGCTAGCTACTTGCTAATTTGATCTGGGACTCCATTGAAAGAATAAACTTCAAGGAATAAGGAGGTGATAATCCTGCTTTCTCTGTGCAGGTCAGAACACATTTGGATTTGTGTTCAGATCAGTTCTAAGTATCATAGTTTAAAAAGGTCGTAAACATAATTTAAGAAGGTTTGTCTTTCAGGTTTAATAATAGCATCTTCCTCCCAGGATAGTTATGAGGCACAAATGAGATAATATATGTAAAGCTCTTTGCAAACCTTAAAGTGCTATGTGTAAATACTAGTTATGATTATTTTCACAAGCTTGAAGATATATAAGATGATTTTTTAAAAGTCTTGAATCATATCATATAAGAATCCATTAAAGGAATTGGATACACTTAGTCTGGAAGAGAGATAAATTGGGATACATATATGTCTTCAAGTATTTGAAAGACTGTCACATGTAAGAGCAACTAGAGTTGGGTTCTAGAATAGAACCAAAAGCAGTGGATGGATAAAAGCTGCAAAGAAAAAAAATTATACTTTATGTCAATTATCACAAAAGATAAATGGGGAAGGCTGCTTCTTCACTTGATAGCTTCAAATAGCAGCAGAAAGATCACTTGTCCATTGGAGGTGCCTTTTCAGATATAGCGTGGACCAGATGGCTACCGAGATCCCTTCTCATTCTAGAATTCTATGGTTATATGATAATTACCAGGATTGTACTATAATTTTATACCTTTTATCACTCCCATGTATACTCACTTCATAGAATACAATGTAAGATTTTCTGTCTTCCTATTTTCTGATACATCACTGAAGTTGATGAAGCTGAAGTTCAGATCACTGAGATCATTCTAGTTAGGAGAATGGGGAAAAAATGGCAGTATCTCTAAAGAGGAACATTTCTAATCATTTCCTCATCTACTGGAGTAAACTGGGAACAAGCATTATTAAATGCCTACTATAGTCCAGACACTTAAGTGCTTTACAAATCTTTCATTTGATCCTCAAACCTTAGGAAATAGGTAATAGTATTATCCCTATTTTATGGTGAAGGGAACTGAGGCAAGCAAAGATTAAGTGACAAAATTACACAGCTATTAAGTGTCTAAGGATAGATTTGAACTCGGCTTTTCTGATCCCACCACTACATCCACTACACCATTTAGCTGTCTTCAGGACAATGGAGGTCTGGGTTTTTGTTGTTCACTTATTTTTCAGTCCTGTCCAACACTTTGTGACTCTTTGGGGTTTAAAGTTTTGAATTGCAAATTCTCTTCTTCCTTTACTTCAATCTGTATTCAGTAAATATCACTTCTTTCTTATATGATGTCAACTGCGATGAACTTGACTCTTTTCAACAGTAAGGTGTTTCAAGGCAATTCCAATAGACTTGTGATAGAGCCATCCACATCCAGAGAGAACTATGGAGACTAAATGTGGATCAAAGCATAGGTTTTTTTTGTTGTTGGCTTGTTTTTTTTCCTTGTGTTTCTTCTTCCCTTTTGATCTGATTTTTCTTGTATAGAGAATGACAGGTGTGGAAATAGTGTAGAAGAATTGCACGTATTTAACCTTAAAGAAAAAATAAAGTTTTTTTTTTTGGGGGGGGGGAGGATAATGTGCTTCATCATTAGTCCTTTGGAATTGTCTTAGATCATTGTATTACTAAGAATAGTTAAATCATTCATAGTTCTTCATCTAACTGTATTACTGTGTACAGCATTCTCTTAGTTCTCTTCACTTCACTATGCATCAGTTCATGTAAGTCTTTCCAGGTTTTTCTGAAATCATCTTGCTTATCATTTCTTATAGCACAATAATATTTCATTACAGTTACATACCACAGCTTATTTAGTCATTCCCCAATTGAAGGGCATTCCTTTGATTTCTAGTTCTTAACCATCACAAAAAGAACTGCCATACATATTTTTGTACAAATAGATCCTTTTCTCTTTTTTGGATGTCTTTGGGATATAGATCTAGCAGTAGTATTATTGGATCACAGGATATGCATGGTTTGATTGCCTTTAGGGACAGTTCCAAATTGCTCTCCAGTGATTAGATTAGATCACAATAGATTAAATGCTCTCTAATGATTAGATTAGATCACAATTCCATTAGCAGTGCTTTAATGTTCCAGTTTTCCCACATTCTCTCCAAAATCCCAACATTTTCCTTTGTTGTCATATTAGTGACTCTGATAGGTGTGAGGCAGTATCTCATAGTTGTTTAAATTTGCAGTTTTCGGATCAATAATGATCAAAAGAATTTTTCTTGTGACTATAGATAGTTTTGATTTCTTTAACAACTCCCTGCTCATATCATTTGACCATTTATCAATTAGGGAATGACTTTTATAAATCTGATTTACTTCTCTATGTATTTGAGAAAGGAGGCCTTTATTAGAGATACTTGTTACAAAATGTCCCTCTAGTTTTGTGCTTTCCTTATACTTTTGGTTGCATTGGTTTTATTTGCGCAAAAACTTTTTCATTTTATATAATCTTACATTTTGTAAGTGTTCATTTTGTCCTTAATTCTTCCCTTATATATAAATCTGACAGATATGTTACATTTGAGGTTTTCTTGGCAAAGATATTTGGAGAGGTTGCCATTTTCTTCTCTATCTCATAGAAAACTAGGGCAAATAGAGTTGAGTGACTTGACCAAGGTCACACAGATAGTGTCTGAGATCATATTTTAAGACAGGAAAAGGAATCTTTTTGACTCCAGACCCAGCATTGTATCCACTGCACCAACAAGCTGCCCCTGGGAATTTGAGAACAATTTATTTATTTATCTATCTATCTATTTATTTATTTATTTTGGGGATGGAAAGAACACTTTTTCTTTTACTTATTAATCTGGATCATCCTACATTTGGAAATCAGTTTTTCCTGTGGCCTAATCTCATCTCTTTTGTAAATGCATTCTTCCCTCTGTGGTCATAGAAAACTCCCTATATTAGTTTTTTCTTTTTAATCCTGCTAAGTCTTTTTCCTTGTTTTCTGTCCCTACAGAGCTCCCAAAGTCTGTGGAATCGTCTCTCTGTGTTACTGAATCTTCTGCCAGCTGCTGGAGAACTCCAGGAGCCTGGTAAGTCAGCCCCTTTCCCTTCTATATCCTGTCTTAACTCAGGGCTTCTTAAACTTTTTCCACTCACAAACCCTTTGCACAAGAAATTTTTACATGACCCTGGATAGATAGGTATAAAAATCAAATATTTATTGATAATAAATCATAATTTTGAAACCCTGTATAGGGATCTTTGGGATATAGACTTAGCAGTGGTATTGCTCGAACCACAGATTAAGAAGGTGGGTCTTCACCCACCTGCTCTCCTCAGCTACATTTTAACCTAATCCCAAAAGTAAAGAGGTTAATGAGATTCATCCCTCCACCCTTTACAGTATACAACAGGACATTGTGGTTCCAGCCTCTTTTGTTTCCCATCCCTAAACACTACCTCCAGTGTGGTACAGGATAGCAAACCTGATCCAACTTGGAATTCCCTTGGGGAAGAGAAAAGAGACAATGGGGGGCTAATGAGATCAACTGACTGATGTCACTGTGGCGCCTATGCGGATTGGGAGACAGTTGTCTCTGCTGCCTGGGAAGGAGCTGTCTGGATTGATCCCCCCTAGTCCAAGAAAGCTTGTCTCTTTTCAGTGCTTTACCCTCTCTGTCCTATGAACTGTCCACCCCACCTGTCATATTCTTCTTTCTCAAACCATCTTTGTTTGATATTCCCCTCTTCCCAGGAATCTCCTCAGATTGATTTTTTTTTTTAACCCATACTTCCAGTCTTGCTTCTGCAGTTCCTTCACTTCCAAGTTGGGAGAGTAGGAGTGATGGTAACTATCTTTCCCTTTTTAATTTGGAAGTTCCCTGAGGGCAAGGAGTCACCCTCTAGATCTTTCCTTGCATTCTGAGGGTGGGTGCATTAATA
Organism: Sarcophilus harrisii; assembly: GCF_902635505.1. Taxonomy (NCBI): domain Eukaryota; kingdom Metazoa; phylum Chordata; class Mammalia; order Dasyuromorphia; family Dasyuridae; genus Sarcophilus; species Sarcophilus harrisii. Next base: position 358,516,367 of record NC_045429.1, on the reverse strand, counting down.
TAGTCTTCTTTCCCCAGGCCTTGTCTTGTGTCCTGAGGTACAGGATCTCCTTCTGGGTTGTGAACGACCTGACCTTCCTACTTCCCTGCTGCTCCCAGAAGACACAGCTCTCCGCAACTTACCCCCACTCCGAACTGCCCATAAACGCTTCAATTTTGAACTGGATCGACCTTTGCTCACTCCCATGGAGGAGGTGAGAGAATCCCTGGTTCCCATTTGTTAATCACATAGACTTCAAATCACAGGACCTTGAAGGTTTGGGAACTTTTACTGATTCCCTTGTTTCTGGGTAGAACTACCTCGTTCTAAGCAGAGCAGCCTCTCTATCTCATACTCTCAAATAGATGAGCACATTATAATGAAAAGAAGAATATGAAGTAAACTCTCTCTTGGACAACTTTTGTTATCCTCTTGTTGAAAAAATATTGATACTTGAAGTCTGCATTTGAGCTACAGCTCTACCAGAAATAATTTAGTAATTTAACATTACTTGTCACAAAATTCAAGCATGAGCTTGAGCTTTAACTTGATAGTGTTCTCATCCCCTGGGATAGTTCTCTAACACTAGATATTTTGAAATTACATAGGAATCTTTTAAACATTCCTTTTATTTTATTTTGAGTTCCAAATTATCTCCCTCCCTTCTTTCCATTGAGAAGGCAAGTGATAAAATGTAGGAATCTTGAATAAGATAAATGTAACTGATAAAATGTAAGTTAACATTTTGTTCTAGCTGTTGCATCTTGGGGAAAAGTCATTTATCTCTCATTGACCCTTCCTTTAAGAGGTGTTCCCTCTGCTAATCTCTAGTGAAATAATCCAGGGGGCCTCTTCTGGCTCCTCTGAACAATAATAATAAAGAGTTTAGGATCTCTTCTAGAAATAAAGGGTTTGGAGAGGCAGTTGCCTTTAGGTGGAATATTTCTCCATGGGGAAATGGAGAAGGCAGTGATCTTGACTAAATTTGAGATATTTCTTATTCTAAATTTGGTTACCCCCCCCCCCCCTTTAATTCATTTTCTTGGGCTTTAGCTTTAATTCTTTGATTTTTAAACATTTGCCTAAAAAAGTTAGGTCTGAAAGAACTTTAGTGAAAGACATTTTTTCTTGAGAAGCTTAAAAAAGTTTCTTTCCTTCAGGTGGCTCTGGAAAGATCTTTAGACTGGAGAAATCTTTTCATTAGAACTATAAAGAAGGTTTTTAAAATTCTCCCACACTAGTCTTTCCTCAGAATCTCTGAGGTTCCCACATGTGCACCTGGAAGCACAAAGGGATGAAAATGGGCACAGTTTGCTGAGATAGGGGAGATTGGACTGGATTTGCCTTTCTCTCCTCCCCATCCCCATGCCCTTCCTGTAATATGTCTTCTTTTTATCTCTCCTCAATATCCATCCAGACTGTAGTGCGAATCTGTTGCATCCGTAGCTTTGGCCATTTCATTACCCATCTGCAAGGCAGCATCCTGCAGTTTAACTCTGAGGTTGGCATCTTTATCAGCATTGCTCAGACTGAGCAGGAGAATCTGTTGCAGCAAGCCCAGGCCCAGTTCAGGATGGTAAGTATTAATCCTTCTCCCTAACCCTTCCCCTTCAGAAACCTGAATTCCTATTCATCTCTTCCACTTACACTTATAGATAAGGGGCACTGTCTAGCTGGCAGAGGTAGAGCTGTCATTATAGGGGAAGAGATGGGAAGTATCAGAGTAAAGGTACATACATGGTGGTGAGGTCAATGGGCATGGGGACAATTTTAGGAAGATTTCCTGGAGACAGGGAGAAGAGGAAAAGAGAAAGCCCTTTTATATAGGAGGCATTGAAGGACAATGATATACAGGTATTGCAGACAATCCATGGACCTGTCATCCCATCCATAGCAGGTCTTCACCTTTGCCTGCCTTTCTCCCCTCTAAGGGTACCAGGGAAGTAAAATACTAGCTTCTGTCACCACTTTGTACTGCTCCTTTCATACACAGTTCTTTTCCCCTGGTCTCTGAATTAGTTGCTATAGCCAGAATTCCATGTTGCCCTTGAATGTTTCTGTGTTAGTGACTTGGCACCTTCTCTTCCTCACCCTAACAAAAAGGAGAACCTTGTGTATGTGTTGATGGGATGTTGTCATACAATCTTGTCTTTTTCTTCTGTGTATATTTCTTGCATCTAGCATTTTTCTAATTCCCACTGCACGCACTCATCCTAGTTTGGGCCTTTATCATCCCTTTTCCAAACTATTGTTTAAAAAATTGTTATTATTAACTTAATCATCAAAACAAAAAGTTTAAGTAGCTGCTTATAGTCACCTACACAAAACCAATAACTGCAAACTAAAGTTTTCTGAAAGGCAAATTTTATCTATATAATATAGATAGATAATATCTTCTGAATTATTTCAGTCATTTCCTATCTCTTCCCCTTCCCACCCCCCACCCCCCCCAAAAAAAAAAACTTTTTACATGATCTATCCTAATCAAATGTTGCTAGATTACTCTTCAAATATTACTCTAATCATGTCACTCTTCTCAAAAACTTCTTGGGGCTCTCCATTCCTCAGAGAATCCAGTCTATTTTTGCCTGGTATTCAGGATCAATTTTTGGCCCTTACTTGCTTTGCTAGTAGTAGTTCCCATTGTGTTACTCCTGAGACCTGCCAGAATAGGACATTTGATTTCATTTAATACACTTTATGTGTTCCTGCTTTCTTGTCTTTTATTCTCCTCTAAAGCTGAGTAGATAAAATTTTTCCAAGTCTTCACTTCTTGAAGCCTTCTCTCAACAATTCGATCTACCATAATGTTTTCATTCTTTATTTTAAAGCCTATCCTTCCCAAATAGTCCTTAGCAAGTACTTCCTTGTTTAATTAGTTTCATTTTTATATGAATATACCTTCTCTTCCTAACTAGATTGCAAGTTTTTTGAGGGCACAGAACAAATTTTTTGTATTCTACTAGATCGGTAATTGTTAGCTGATTGGCATAGGGGTTTTGATTCTAGGAATGGACTTTCTTGTACTTCCTTTTCTCAGCAGAAACAGTTGAAAGATAATTGATTACAAGGCCATTGTTTATCTCGGATCCTAGGAATTTCTCGTAGGATTTTGTTTTGTAAAGAAGATTTTCCTAGTCTAATTTTTATTCTCTAGCTGATCTTTTCTTTTCTTCTATAAACAGGCCCAGGAAGAGGCTCGTCGGAATCGACTGATGAGAGATATGGCTCAACTTCGGCTGCAGGTGAGAAAATAGGAATCCTAGCCTCCTCCTCCTCCTCATTTCTCCCATTAGAGTATTTCCCAAAAAGAAGTTCCCCATGCTGTCTTAACTTCCATTCCTTTATTTTGGTTCATTTGTCATCGTTTCATAGATTTCACTGAGTCTTTCTGCTTTGGTCTTACCTTCCCACTTCTTATTCTGTCCTTTCCTTTCTTTTTTCTCTCCATCCTCTACCTCAAAACCATGGCCATCTTATACAGCCCAAGGAACATTCTAATAGTCAACTTTTACCCTTCTTGCTGAAGTGTTAGTCCTTGAAGAGGGATAGGAAGGCACCCAATTCACTGCCTTTTGCCCTTCTCTCACCAGCTCGAGGTGTCCCAGCTGGAGGGCAGTTTGCAGCAGCCCAAGGCTCAGTCAGCAATGTCCCCATACCTCGTCCCTGATACTCAGGCTCTCTGCCAGCACCTCCCCATCATTCGCCAGCTGGCCAGCAGTGGCAGGTTCATTGTCATCATCCCTAGGACAGGTAAGGATTTGGGAGCTGGAAGGGCAGAACTGTCATCATCATATGCCTCCTGGACCAATTCTATTGTCCATTCAGCCCAGGATTCCATTTCTAATAGAGGGTCAAAGGACTGTGTTGTGGGGCTTCATGTAGCTTACCTCACTAGGCTTCCTAGCCAATCTCCCTATTTCAGTCCCTCCCTTCCCTATCCATCCTCCTACTCTGGAGTAAAATACAAATTCTTCACTCTGATATTTAAGCCTACCTCGTTTCCAAAATTGCTTCATGTTATTATCCTTCTCCATTTCCCATAAATGACAAGGGCCCTGAATGCCCAACAGGATTTTATATTTCATCCTGGGGTTGATGGGGAGCTACAGTTGGAGTTGGAGGGAAACATAGCTATAGCTGTGCTTTAGGAAGATGGATTGGAGTGGGCAAAGACTTGAGACAGGCAAACCTACTAGCAGGCTATTGGTCCTGGTGTGAGAAGATAAGATGTGCACTAGAGTGGTGGCCATGTCAGAGGAGAGAATGAGTTCAGTTTTGGACATGTTGGGTTAAAGATGTCCCAAAACATCCACTTTTAATAGGCAGTTGAAGATTTCAAGATTAAAAATCAGTAGAAAAGTTAGATCTGGATAAGTAAATTTGAGAATCATTAGTATAAACATTGAATCCATGGGAATTAATGAAGATCACTGAGTGATATAGTATAGAGGGAGAAATGAAAGGGGCCCAGGGTAGACTCCTGAGGGACATCTACTCTTAGAGGGTAGCTTTTTTCAATTCAGTAAACATTTTAAAATCTCTGCTGTATTCTAAGCACTGGGAATACCAAAAGAGGCAAAAAACAGACTCTGCCCTTAAGGAGTTTGCAGTCTAATGCAAAACAACATTCTAACTTAATAAATACAAAGTAAGCTGAATACAGGATGAATAGGAAATAATTAAGATGAGGAAACACTGGAATTCAGAGAGGTTAGGCTCCCTGTAGAAGGTGGTATTGGAGTTGAAACTTAAAGGAAGCCAGGGAGGTCAATAATCGGAGCAGAGAACAGAAAACATTCCGAGCATGGTAGACAACCAGATTAAATGCCCAGAAGTGGAGTGTCTTATTGTGGAACAGCCGGTAGCCAGTGTTACTGGATTGAAGAGAATGTGCTAGGAAGTAAGCAAGATATAAGAAAACTGGAATGATAGGAAGAGGCAATGTTAATGAAGGACCAAATGGCATTTTGTGTTTGTCCCTGGCAATTAAAGCCACTGAACTTGATTTGAGTAAGAGGGTTTTTGTGATCTGACCTGTGTTTTAGGAAAATCACTATTGGCTGACTGGAAAATGGCTTGGAATGTGAAGAGATAAGAACCTCCAGCTGGGTAGTAGCAGTGTCAGGGAAGAGAAAGGGGTGTTGAGGAGATGTTGACAGGCTTTGGCAACAACTTGGATATGAGGGGTTAGAGATAACAATCCAGCATGACTCTTAGGTTAAAAGCTTAAGGGACTGGGAAGATGGTGTCTATAGGATTAGAGAAGGTAAAGTGTAGGGGGAAAGACACTATTTTGGATATAGTGAGTTAAGATAATCTGTACATCAAAATATCTGAAAGGCAGTTGGAGCTATGAAATTAAAGGTCAACAGAGAAGTTGGGATGGTGCAAGATAGGTAGATTTGAGAATCATCAACATAGAGATGGTAATTAAGTTCCTGGAAGCTGATAAATTCACCAAGTAGAATAGTATAGAGAAGAAGAGAAGAGAGCCCAGAATAGAACTTTGAGGAACACCTGTAGTTGAAGGGCATGATCTGGAGGAAGAACCAAACAAGAAGCAGTCTGATGGGTATGCAGGAAACCAGAAGAAAGTAGTATCTTAACACCTAGAAAGGAGAGTGTCAGTAAGTAGAAGGTGATCAGCAATATCAAAGAGGTTGGAAATAATGAGAATTGAGAAAAGGCCGCTGGATTAGGTAAATAGATCTTTGGAAGATTGAAAAGAATGATATCTTTGGAATGATAAGATCAGAAGACTGATTCCAAGAGGTTAAGAAGGGTTGAGAAGGCAGAAATTCCTTTTCAAGGAGTTTGTCCACAAAAGGCAGAAGAGATATGAGAGACTTGTTGAAGTGGAAGGATTGAGTAAGTGTTTTTTGAGGGTGGGCATGTTTTTAGGCAGCAGGAAAGCAACATGTAAGAAGAGATTAAAGATGAGAGAAGAAAAATGATGGAGAAGAAAATCTGTTAGAGGAAACTGGATGGAATGGGATGATTTTAGCATATAAAGAAGTTGGTCTTGGCAGGAAAAGAATTCAGGATTGGAATTGAATCCATGGGAAGTTCAAGATTGGGATAAAGGATAGTGGCAGAAGGCCTCTAAATAGTGTAAGATGAGAATGAGAGAAGAGGACGCTCAGTAAAATATGAGTCAGCATTCTCATCTGAAAGCAGGGAGGAAGTGCCTTAAAAGATTTGAGGAGGGATGAAGAGTTTTGGAAGAACCACTGTATTGAACAGGGTGGTGACAGTTTGGGAAGTGGAAAAGGATTGCCTAGTGGCAGTGAGGGTCCAGTTGAAGTTGTGAAAATTTGGAGTGGCCCCAGTTAGAAGGGTTGCGTGGTTTTCTTCACTTTCAATTGGCAGCATATTTGTAAATGGAAAGGCAGTGTATGTTGGGAGTGATTCAGGGCTAGAGATTTGACAGGGTGCATGCAATCAGTGATGTGATAAGAAAACCAGTACTGAACAGAAAAAGACAGTGTAGACTTGGAACTATTTGCTAAGGGGTCTGATGGGAAAAAGAAGAGAGTATATAGCTTATGCAGGAGGGACCTAGAGAAGTGAGGGGTTGGAGGTCACACTGTGGATGAAGAAGGTTTGCAAGGTACCACATACAGTTCTTAGTTTCCTTCAAAGACCTACCTAGGCACTGCCTCCTATAGAAAGCCTTTTCTGATCCTCTTGGAATTAGTCTGTATTCGGAGTGTCAGCTTAGAGAAGCCAGGAGACTGGTGTTTGTCTTCATCTTCCCAATCTCTAGCACTGTGTTGTATGTAAGGGTGCTTAATAAATTTTGTGGAAATAAATAACTGACCTTTCCTAATGTCATACTTTCTAGTTAAGAACCTATCACCAAAACATTCCAGTTGTCTTTAATCATCCATTATGGCTCTGTTATCCATGGTTTTATCAAAACCCTTACATTTCTGCCTGCTCATCCTCCATCCCTTTAGTAGATTTAATTATATCCTTTCAATACTTCCTACCCCCTCCTCCCACAGTTTTCATCCTTGGATCATGGGAGATCAGAATTTGGGACTGCAGGTCCCTCCCTCTCCAATTGAAGGCACAGAAGAAAACTATTTCACAGTTCTTGCCTCCTTAAAGAGTCGCTACTGGTCTCCAGTAGCTTTGGGGACTGAGATTGTCTAGTCATTGATGCATCCATGTGGTACTTTTCTTTTATAGACTCAAAAATGATCCTCCCTTAAACCTTCTCTTTGGGGCTTCGCTGTAGCCTTGTAATAAGTTGGCTTCAGAAAAGGGTAGGTCTGAGGTTTCTGCTATTTACCAGTAGGTTTGCAAGGGATACCTAATCAGATTTTTATTGAGTTCCTACTATATTTAAAATGTTGTATTAGGCAAATTCCATTTCCTCATTTGTAAAAATAATTATGATTCCTACTAACCAAGGTTGTTGTAGAGATTAAATGAGATATTTCTAAAACACTTTACAAACCTTAAGGTACTGTATAAATGGTAGCTATTGTTTTTCCCACCGTTGGGGAATCAGTGATTGATGGCTTAGACTTGCTGAAGAAGGAACATCCAGGAGCTCGGGATGGGATCCGATACCTGGAAGCAGAGTTTAAAAAAGGAAACAGGTGAGAGCTGGTGCATGTGTGGGTGGGGCTTTCTTTGATGGGGCAAATCCAAGAGTCGAAGGAGCAGCCCAGTTGTCCAATTTATCCACCCTGTCTCCCTCCCATCACCTGTACTTCATTCTTTAGGTCTATTTAGGTACAGGTTGGATTTTGAGGTCCCTCCCAACTCAGATACTTGTCCAGAAGAAGAAGCAATTTTAAAGTGAGAAAGAGCTAGGTCGAGGGTTACTGTTTCTATCAGGTTTCCTTCAATGGGGTAGGGGGAGATTGGAAGCTAGAGTGAGAGCCTTAGATCATTCATCATCATCAGTCTTAGGAGGTGATTTAACAGCGCTATCCCCCTTCTCCCCCCAACTCCTACCTCCCTCTCACCTCTCCCCAGGGAAATGGTATATGCAGGCTGGCATCATAGGTGCCTGTGAGTTAAATAGTCATTCTTTCAAAGCCTTCACCTCTGTCAGTGCTTTGTAGAACACATGCCCCATAATAGGCACTGCCCCTAACAGACTAGGACTGTGTGATTGTTCGCATTATGGGAGGGCTTGATAGGGGGCTGGCACTGAGGAAAAAAAGAATTCCCCTTGTCCTTCATCCTCTCCCCCCTCTCTCTCCCCCGCTTAATTAAGGAACAGCCAGCTGAGCTGGCTCTCTCCTCTCTACCCCACCCCACCCTGTCAGGAAACAGCACAAAGCTGGCTTGTTTAGGCCTTGTCTTCAGAAGCTTTGACTTCAAAAGCATCTATTGCTTTTCTCCTCCTGGCTCTGGGCGTCCCCAGGGAGGAACCAAAGTGGTGATGTTATCAAGAGGAAAAGTGAGCTGGGCTCAGCTCAGCAGGAAAGCAGCCTCAGGTGGCCCTTGCAGACTCAATGATCTGAGGACAAGGTTCCTTCCTCCTCCCTCATAGAAAACTGATTCCCTCAGATTCATAAGGACCCCCTTTGTCCTGTTAGGCCCTCCCCCAACACACCCAGTCTCGAGAACCAAACATCCTCCTCTTATCTCTCCTTTACAGGTACATTCGATGCCAGAAAGAGTTGGGGAAGAGTTTTGAGCGACATAAACTGAAGAGGCAGGATGTAGACGCTTGGTAAAGTTATAGATTGAGCATCCCCAGAGCCTAAAATGGGAGGAAGCATGTTCTAAGAGATGCCACCTGCCCATCCCTCCTGGGATTGTGGCAGAGAACATTGAGAGCTAGAAAACAACTCTCAGAGGTCTTGGCTCCCACTTCAGAACTAAATTGCCTTCCACTTTTTAAGGTGTTACCATAGCTTCCCTCAGAGCTCTGTTCTGAATTTTGTACCTCTAATAGTTGAAAAGTAAGCCCTTCCATATGACCTCCAGCTCTTTGAATTGTCAGCTTTGTGCTCTGCTGCTACGGAGATACTCAGTCTTGACTTCCCTTCTCCCCTAACATATCTCTTTGGGATATAGCTCTCTGGATGCATCACAGGATGCCTGTGTCCTCCAGTCTCCCCTCATCCCATTTCTGCTTCCTCTCTGAATTAGATTGCTTTCTAGAGAGAAGTCCCCCCATGGGCTGACAGGTTGTCTCTCCGTCTTAGGACCCTCTATAAGATCCTGGACAGTTGCAAACAATTGACTCTGGCCCAGGGAATTGGAGAGGATGACCCCAGTGGCATGGTGACCATTGTCACTGGTCTTCAGATGGATGATCCCAGTACTTTCTCCAGCTCCATGCAGGTAAGTAGATCAGCAGAGCTTGGGGCTGGACCCCATTCAACAGGAGGTCTCCAAGCTCAGCTTCCCCTGTTTTTGTTCTTCTAGGAGGATCACTTCTCCACTCCAAACAGATCCTTCAGTAGATAACGACAGGGGATAAAGAGAAATAAAATCTAGAGTTAGAAAAAGCAAGTCCCAGAGAGGCGAGTGACCAGGCCACGGCCAACGAGTGGCCAAGTCAGGATTTCTCTGACCTGCTGCTGGGGCCTCTGCCCAGTCAGTCGGCCTGGGGTCCTCCCCCCAGGCCTGTAGAGTAGGAATGTTAGTTGCACAGAGCTGGCGGGGTTGTGGTGAGGATCTCCTGGGATCTTACTTGTACAGTGTTTTGTAAACCCAAAAGCACTGGGTAAATGCACACTACTGTTACTTTAGCTACCATACCATAAAGGCCTGGGATTATCGCTGTAGTTGGTTTCTGAATGATTCCTTAGTTAGCCCATTTCCCTTTTCACCTTTGTTCTCTGGTCTGCCCACCTGTCCTCCCTACCCCCTGCATTGCATAGACACCCAAAAAGGAAAGTCCCTAGCTTCTTGCCCGTGACACCTGTCTCCCATCCCTCCTCTTCTCTCCTTGCAGGCAGCGATACAAGCAGCCACCCATGCCAGTGTTGAGATCAAGAATGTGCTGGACTTCTACAAGCAGTGGAAGGAGATTGGCTGAGACTACCCCCATACCCCACACTGGGGTTGACTCCAATCTCTCCTCCCTTCCCCTGCAGCCGGGGCCGCCAACAGCAACCATTTCCCCAACATACACAAACACACACACACACACACACACACACACACACACACACAGACACTCATACATAACAGACACACACACAGGCACGGTCCCTACCCCGGTCATGCAGAGAGGCAGCAGGGAGGGCAAAGGAGGGGCCTAGGAGGATGGGGTGCCCTCCCCCAGCCTAACCTGTGTCCGAAAAGAAGGGGAAGAAACCTTGGAGCAGGAGAGTGCCTCCGGTTCCTTTAATCCTTCCCGTTTTATTTTGCTCCAATCGGGAAGGTCTTGGCACCCTCACCTACCCCAGCCTCCAACGTCACCCTCAGGGGGGAAACAAAGGGGATTGTATTTTATTTGATTCAAAAGCAGGAGCCGATTGAGGAGCATTTCCTGGACCTTTTGCAAGGAGGGGACATCAGAGAGCCCCTCTCCTTCCTTACCCAAGATCCAGGGCAGTGGGGGGAGGAGAGGATGACTGGGCCCCCACCCCCAAACCCCCAGAGGTGGTGAGTTGGTTTGAAGTGGGTGTTTGGGGTATTGTTCCCAGACCCCTGTTCCCCTTCTAGTACCTATTCCCTTTCCCTCCATTACCCTGAGTAGGGGTGGGGGAGCAGAACAGCTCAGGAGCCAAAAAAAAGAGAGAGAGAGAGAGAGAGAGGGGCCTACAGAGAAGGCAGAAATGGAGCCCAGCTCCTAGGGCAGGTTGTGCAAGACTTTGGCCTTGGTTCCAGTATTACTGCTCTAACTCCACTCCTGCCTGCTTTGTGTTCCACCGGAACTTGGGCCCCCACTTCTGCTTTCTGGCTCTCCCCATAGCTGCTGGGGCAGGAAACTGGAGGCAGCTCCAGGAGCCATAGGCTACTGTGTCTGACCCTCAACCTGAGCAGAGTTTCCTGTTCTAGCCTCGGCCTCTTGCTATAACCTTTTGGCTGCTGTGTTGCGACAGAGCTGGGAGTCTGGGGGGACAGTAGTGGCTCCCCTGACACCAGAAATTATGGGAAGGGGGAACTTCTGCCAGGGTCAGGGCCAGGCTTCCACTCTGAGGATTGCAGGAAAGATTCCCTGCTTGTGTGACAATTCAGGGACCCAGAAATACCTGGTTCTAGAGGCTGATTGGCTGGGGATAAAGAAAGCCCAGAGTGGCTCCCCAACTGTCCCGGCCTCCCTTTCGCCACTGCCTCTTCAGGCCCTGATCAGCATGGGACTTGCTGGGGAAGGAAGTCGGTTTCTGGTTTCTTGGCCAAGTGGCTTGTCTCCCCGCAGGGTAGTTTTTGGGGTGTTGAGATCAAGATTGGGGTAGTAGGAGCAGAGATCATGGTAAACGCTCAGGGCATCGAGGGCAGATCACGGCAGCAAGAGCACACTGAGACACTGCCCAGGCCTACCTTCCTCCCCCTTTCTTCATTTTCCTCAGGACCCTTGGGCGCATGGCAGTGCCCCTTCCTTCTCACTCCCCCTCCCCTAGCTCAGTCTTCTTGGGGGCCCAGGGAGGGTCAAGTGAGTGCCCAGAACAAGAGGAACTGAAAGCAGAGAAAGACGAGTCAAGTGGGATGGCTGAAGGGAGAGGAAGAATCTGCTGCTCCTCTTGCCCCCGGCAGATCCCAACACCAACTTCCCTGATGAGGTTCCCAGAGGAGGGCACAGCTGCCCAGCGCCTCTGAGAAGCCAAACCTGGGAGAATGGGGGCAGGAGCGGGGTGTTCTCTGACCCCACAGCAAAGACTGTAAGACTGAAACATCACTCAATAAAGTCCTCCTAACCCTGCCCCTGCCTCCTGGAAGTTCCTTTCCACATGGAATTCTTAGAGGTAAAGAAAGGCAATGGGCAGTGGGCTGGATGTTCTGCTCTTCTCCAGAGCTTAGTCCCTTCCCCTCCCACCAGCCAGAGGGTGAATCCAGAGGAGTGTCTCGCGTTGTGTTCCATTAGTACCGGCCCTTCACATCTGCATCTTGTCCTGAATGCCGTCAGCGGCACAGGCCCGTCCTGGGGCAGAGCCGGGCGCAGAGAAATGGGAGTCAAAGAGAAGAGGCCAGCTGGGGGGGGGTGGGGGTGGAGAGGGTGTTGGACCAAGGAGCAAGCTGAAGGATCCTCACCACAGAAAGTGTCATCCCAAGATGACTCGTCCCTCCGAGGGGGAAATGATTGGAAGCTTAAGGCATGTCCGAGTCAATCCTGGGGAGCCTTCTGCCTTGGCCCCTTAGGAGTTAGGGGAAACCAAATATAATGGGATCCTAGGCTAGATAAGGCAGGGAAGTACTTTAATTTGCCCTAAAGCGTATCTCCTGTTCCTCTGTCTCTGCACAGCATCCTAAGATTAAAGCCGGAGGGGACCTTAGAGATCATCTAGCCCCTCATTGTACAGAGGAGGAATCAGATCTAGAAAGAATGGAACCTGCTCGACCTGATGGGAGAAACTGGTGCCTAATTGTAGTATTTCAGAACTAAAAGGAACAGTAGACAATCTAATTCCAATATCCTTTTACAGCTAAGGAAACGGACATTGTGACTGTGCAAGGCCACAGAGCAAATGGCAGGGCCACGATCCAAACTTGGCTTCTCTCACTAACTTTAGGGAGTTTTCCATTTGCAGTCCACTCCTAAAGGAGTGCAACAGGTCTGTGGGATGTCCAAAGTCAGGGGAGCCACGGGGGCTGGGAAGGTCAGGGGCCCCTCCACAAACAGCCAGAGGAAGACAAAGGAAATGAGAGCAGTGCTGGAGGGGAAATGAGATGCCCGTGGCTGGGGGCCTTAGGAAGTTGGAGGTCAGGAGCAAACATGGATCGCAGAGCTTCTGAGAGACGCGGATGATGGTGTGTTGGAGGGACCTCCAGGAGACAATAAAATGGACCGTCAAGAGTTCCTCCCTTCATCTGGTAGTCTTCAAGCAAAAGCAGGGGGATCACTTGGGTATTCAGAGCAGGTTCCCGTGCCGGCTGGTCTCAGCGGGCCTTCCAAATCAGAGATGGTGTCACTGTTCCTTCAGTCATCTCTCCCCTACACAAGCTGGAATCTCATTCTTGATTAAATGATAAATATCCTTTTGAGTGATGTTGCTGTTTAAATAGTTCTGTGCAGGGTGTGGTACAATACAGAATGACACAGGGAAGTGCTTCCTGCAGTCTAAACTTAAGCCCTACTTTAGCAACAGGTTTACAGGAAAAAAGCCCTGTTCTGCACTCCTTTGTCAAACCTAGGTAGATTTGGAGATGGAGCCAAAATGGCAAAAATTTCAAACCTTCATGAGACATTAAATCAGTGTTTCCCTGACCATCTCTGTCTGGGATGAAACTGAGCCAAAAAGTCTCTCCTAATTAGGAAAGGCTCAAATTTAGTCCGGTGTCCCCTCTTTGTTTTTGTCCTGCACACACACCACCCCACCACCCCCAACAGAATGGAGAGGGGAAAAAGGGCTGACTGGCGCCTGTGGGCAAAGGGCCCAGGCTATGTGTAGAGCCAGGCAGCAGTGATCTGCCTGCTAATGGGGATGTACAGATTGACAGCTCTAGGGGACTAAGGTCCCCCACTGCCTGAGCCCTCCAATTGGTTGCATTACCACCTCCTTTCTGCTTCCTTCAACTCCTAGTCCTGTAACACCATGTCCCACCAAGGCAGGACAAGGCAGGAATTGTTCCCCCTTTGTCTCTCTTCCCATTCTACCCCCCCCTCCCCCTTCACTCCCAAGCTCCTGCCTCCTAGCCCAGACCTCTGGTACCAGTAGAGAAATTTGCCAGCCTGCCCCAGCCCCTAGCGCCTAGGAAAAGGAAGCCAGGCCATTGAGGTTTCCCTGAACACTGGCTCAGTGGGATTCTTCCCTCCTGGTGGAACAGGACAGCAATCCCAGACACATTCCAGATCAGCCCCTTTCCATCAGACATACCATCTTCTGGTAAGAAAAGGTTGATATTTTCATGAGGGAGGGACTTTATTATTCCCTGCCTCCAAGGTACCTCTTGCTCCTCCCTCCTTTCTGGGGATATCGAAGTTCAAAGTTAGGAATCGGGTGTCCTCTGACCCCTAGCCTCCCTCTTCTCCCGACCATTCTCATGCCTCCGCCCTCACCGGGCTTCAGGATCGGTCATCTCCCTGGAAGTAGTTTATAAGTCCCCCCCACCCTCCCATTCTCCATGGTGATGGTGTCTCCTCCACCCCAATCTGCTAAGATCTCTAAGCACTATTAGCAACTTCCACTTGTGGGACAGAGTGATATTAAGATTTAAAGGTGGGGAGGAGAAGAATTAAAACATTTGAACCCAATGCTCTTCTCCGAGGCTTGTGCCTGGCTCCCCCACTCTTAACCCTTCCCCTGCCTACTCACACTCATAGGTTCCATGTCTTGGCTGGGTAAACTGAGCCCCACATCCTGCCCCCATCCTCCCTCTGCAACCCTTGAGCATCTACTGATGTGCTACAGGATGTGGTCCTAAAGGGGCCTTGGGGGTCTATTAGGGTGAGAGGAGTGGAGGGGGGGGGATTGGGTGCCTGACTCCCCTGGTATTTTTCTGGAGGGAATGAGCAGCAGAGCAGGGAGAACATCAGCAAACAGAGAAAAACAATGAGGATGGGGGACAGAAAGACCAAGAAGAACAAACAAATCGTGTCAGACGAGGAGGGGAAACAAGGAGTTAAAAGGATGACAGATACCAATGGAGACAGGGAGAACTGAACCCCCAGGCTACCAGGATGAAGGGGAGTTGGCAAACGAGGAATAGAACTGGAAAGTTTTATGTGCTGGGGCTGGGCTAGGGCTGGGCTGGGCTGGACTGGGCTGGGCTAGACTGGGGGGGGGGGAGTGGAGGGGGTGACATCTCTCCTCCCCCGGGGGCGGTTCCTGCCCAGCCTGGCCCTGCCCCTCCACTTGTGCCAAGGAATGTGCCTGAGAAAGGAGGCTAGAACAGCGGGTGGGGGAGCCTGGGACAGAGCTGGGCCCAGACGGGGTCCACGGAGCCCGGAGAGACAGCTTCACAGGTCTGGGGGAGCCTAGAGGGAAAGGGGAGGGCAAGGGTTCAGAAGGGATTGGGACCGGGTGCAGCCCCTCCCCTTCCCGAAGAACACCCAGACATCCTGTATCCCAGGGTCCTCCCCATCCTAGAGAGGACCCACACATTCTGGCCTCCCCTCCCAGGTCTCTGCTCCTCCAGGTATCTGGGTCCTAACCCATTCCCCATCCCAGACTGGACTTGGTTGCTGTCCCTTCCAAGACTCCTCCCCAGTCCAGAGAGGACCCAAGTGTCCGGCCCCAGTTTCCTAGCTGCAGGCCTACTTTCTGATTCCTAGGTTCTTCTTTCCCCTGTGAGATGATTTCTGGGTTCTCCCTGGCCCTGGGCACACTGCCTTTTGAGTGAGTGGCTGCTCCTGGGTGGGGCAGCGTAGGGCAGGGCCTAATGAGCCCAGAACACCTGGGTCCCATGCCCGAAATCAGCTTGGTGGGGAGGGGAGAGAGAACTAGGCACGCAGCCCCTGACCCCTTGCCTAGGTCCCCTGAGGCTGCCCAGTTCCTCTCAATGGGGTACTTGTCCATAATAGACAAAGGAGGATTGAATGGAGTGGTCACAGAGAAATGGGCACTGCCCAGGGCCAAGTAAACGAGATAGTCACCCCATCCTGAGACCAGGCAAATAGGGGAGGTAATTAGGGTCAAAAAACCAAACCTCTGTGTCTTCTCTGGGAAAGGGGGAGCAATGCAGACGCTTGACAGTCTAAGTTCCCTCTGAATAAGGGAAAAGAAATCGGGTTTTCTTTCAGGGAAAGAAAGGGTTTGAAAGGGAGAGGTCATGAGTCCAGACGTTTGAGACCTCTGGGAAAGGGATGGGGGGGTTGGGAGCTACAGTCCTGGGAAAAGAGGCTATATTTAGGGTCGGGGATGAAAGGTGGGGAGAGGAGAGACACCAATTGTTAGGTGGGAAGTAAATTGGGCTCCTTCCCAAATTGAAAGGAAGTTAAAGCATGGCTTCCCACAGCCCTACAGGAAACCAGGGCGGGAAAGGGCCCCTGCTTTCTCTCTTGGTGCACCTCTCTCTGAACACACACAACATCAAATCCCTGTCCCAGGCAACCTTTCTCTCCAGCCCCTGGGGAGAAGAATCCCAGGGAGAGGTACGCCAGTAAGGTAATAGGTGCCAGGTACCTGCCTGCCTCCAGCTCAGGGTCTGGATAAGGGGCGTGGGTTGGTTGTAATTGGGGCTCAACTGGCTGTTATGGGTGAGAATGGGTTTTTTCCCCTTTTTCCATGTCTCTAGGACTCCAGGGTCCATCGACTGTGACTGAGGTAGGGAGGGGGGGCAGCCCCTCTACCAGGGGTGCCCCCCCACTGAGCCACCATGCTGAGCATCAAGTTACCACAGCTACTCCGGGTTCATCAGGTCCCTCGGGTAAGAGAGGGGTCCCCTTAAATCCAGCCCCCCACTTCTCTCCTCTCTCCTGTCTCCTCAAGCTAAACTAGGGGGAGAATTGGCTCTTTCCAGAGAGAATTTTACTTCTCCATTCTTTCATCTTCCTCTTCCTGATCCTTGGGAAGTCCCTCAGGCAGCCCATCCTTCGATCATTCTGTCATAGCATCAGCCCTTCCTGATACCATCCTTAAAGAGATGACTCTGGCAAGTTTATGGGTTCCTATTTATACAGCCATGTAAAGGGGGGGAAGTACTTTCCTCCGATCCCCATAAAATATGTAGTGGAGCCCCATTTCGTCCGCGAAGAAATCAAAGCTCAAGGATTTCTCTGAATTGGAGGGTGTTACACATTTATGAAGTGCCTGTTCTGGGCGAGGTATTATTGACCCAAAGAAAGGGGCAAGGTCCCTGCCCAGGACCCGCTCATAATTTAACAGGGCAGACAACAGAGAGATAAAGAGGGCACAATCAATTAGGGGGAGGCACTGGAACAAAGAGGGATTCGTTTGAGCTCCCCCCAAAAGGTGGGATTTCACTGGGATTGGAGGAAGCCAGGAAAGGCAAGGGTGCAAAGCATTCCCTTCACAGGGGCCAGTATCTGAGCCGGTTCTTCTTGCTCAGACTGAGTTTCCTTCCATTGTATCAATCTTAGTAATAACAGTAAAAGCTCTCATTTTACACAGTAACATTGTTTCCTTCAGACATTAGAGGCAGCCTGAGATGGTCACAAAAGTGGGAAGGTCTGGATTCAAGCGCTCCCTGGGACACATACCGATGGGGTGGTCGGTCCTGGGCAACCCACCTAACCTCCCAGTGTCCTAGTGTCAAAGGCTAATAAATCAGTGGGAAGAACTGAACAATAGGAATTGCTACAAATCAGCCATTGACTTAAAAAAACACCACATATTAACATATGTGGTACTAAGATAATAGTAGAGACTAGGTAATAGAAACGTGTGGGAAGAACTAAACAATAAGGATTGCTACAAGTTACCCACTGACTTAAAAAATTACATATTAGGGGGCAGTGAGATGGTGTGGATAGAGCACCAGCCCTCAAGTCAGAAGGACCTGAGTTCAAATGTGAATCACTTAATACATCCTGGCTGTGTGACCCTGGGCAAGTCATTTAATCCCAAATGCCCCACAGGGGGAAAAACACATATTAATATTACCTATGTTTTACTATGTAAAATGAGACCTAGGTAATGTAAACAGGTGAGAAGAACTGAACAATAAGGATTGCTGCAAGTTACCCATTGACTTAAAAAAACATATTAATATTATCTGTTGTATTGTGTAAAATGAGACATAAGTAATACAAACAGATGGGAAGAACTGAAAAATAAGGATTGTTACAAATCACCTGTTGACTTTAAAAATTATATATTAAAATTACCTGTGTTTTATTGGGTTTTTTTAACTAAATATTTTCCAATAACAGACGATACTAGACAACTTTCAAAAACTGAATGATTCTAAATTGTAGAGAAGGTGCAGGTCTGTATTAATAAAAGGAATTTCCTCACTGGGAAATGTCTTAAATCCTGTCAGATCTCCATCCCTATCTCATTTGAGTAGCACCGTACTCCAGACACTGGGCTCTTGACTTCTTCTGCCTTAGGTCTTCTGGGAAGATGGAATCATCTCGGGTTATCGCCACCCCACCAGCTCTGCCCTGGACTGTGTACTCAGCTCCTTCCAGATGACAAATGAGACTGTCAACATCTGGACCCATTTCCTGCCTACCTGGTGATGAGGAGGGATCATGGATAGTGGGGCGGTAGTAGAGGAGTAGAGGGGATAGTATGAGGGGAGGAGAAAGGAGAGAAGAAGAGAAAGAAAGGAGGAGGAAAACCGAGCAAAGAGAGGTGGGCAGCAGGGATACATGAAGTGTGGAAAACAGGTCCTTGGGTGAGATTTAAAGTGTCAGTGGGTGTTTAGTCTAAATTTAACTTCCTTTGGAAGCCAAAGCCTGAAAAATAGAGACCAAGGCTAATAGATCTAACAATCATATATCTTTTTTCTTTAAAAAAATATATTTTTTTTTATTTTTCAAAATACATGCAAAGATATTTTTCAACATTCGCCCTTGCAAAACCTTGTGTTCCAAATTTTTCTTCTCCTGCCCTCCCCTAGACAGCAAGTAATCCAGTATAGGTTAACCACAACCATATTTCAAAGCACTTTCCTGACAGCATTCCTGGGATGCAGACCAGCAACATAGATATCATGATCTCCTTTTAATAGATTGAGCTTCAGAGAGGTTCCGTGATTTGCAGGATCTTAGAATGTTGAACTGGGACCACAGAACCCTCTCTCTCCTTTTCCAATTGAAGAAATGGAGAACCAAGATTTAAATAATTTAAATTATTAATATATTTTATTATATTACATAATTAATAAATTAAGTTAAATTCAAATAATTTTTTAAAATTACGTCAATACAAAGAGTTGTGTTGGATTATGACCTCTAAAGACTGGGGGAGGAAGATGTCTCGATGTTGCTTCTGGACCTGCCCTCTGCATTCTCCGTTCTAGGTATTTCCTGTGGAGGCTCCTGGCCCTGGCCGAGGGTCCTGGCTTCTGGTCGGAGCCATACCACTGGCCGCTGCTGGTGTTTCTGCTGCTCATCTGCCTGTACCCATTCACGTCCTGCTGCGCCCACACCTTCAGCTCCATGTCACCCCGAGCCCGCCACATCTGCTACTTCCTGGACTATGGTGCCCTCAGCCTCTACAGCCTTGGTGAGCCTGGACCCCTCCCGTCCTAACGGTTAGCTTTTTCCTGTGGAACCCTGGCATGAGCCCCCCTTGCCTTGCTCATCATCGGCTCCCTGAAATTTCAGATTTTTTTTTAACCAAGAACTCCAGGATTTCCTCCACTAGTCTTTTCCCCAAGCCCATGCCCAGGGGCCCTGGCACCCCCTTTGGGAGCCCCGTGGAACACCAGGAAGAGTAATTACAAGGTCACCCTATGTTCCCCCAGGCTGTGCACTCACCTATGGAGCCTATGCCATGCCTTTTTCCTGGCTCAACAGCCCCCTGCATCAGCTATTCGTGCCCACAGCCGCAGTCAACTCCCTCCTGTGCACCTGCCTTTCCTGTTATTCCAGGTACCTCCCGCCTCAGGTGTGGCTGCGCTCGCTGAGCCCTCCTGCCCCATCCTGCTCCATGTCCCCCCACTCAGCACAGAAAACAGGGACTCATGCTCCCCGGGGTGTGGACCTTGGAGAATGACTCTTGACCTTCCCCCCTCAGGTTTCTAGAACTGGAGAATCCGCGGCTGAGTAAGGTGTTACGCACAGTGGCGTTTGCCTACCCTTTCTTCTTCGACAACCTCCCGCTTTTCTATCGGGTAAAGTGGGGGCTGGCCCCAAGCCCACCCCCGGGGTCACAGCCTCAGCTCCTCACCCCGGCGTTCAGAACCCCTTTCTCTTCCACCTCCCCACCCTGCTGCCCCCGGCCCAGTTCTGAGACCCCTCAACTTTCATCCTGTGACCCAGACTCCACCTTCTGAGACCCAACCCATTCTGAGACCTTCACCTAGAACCACAGCTCCAGTCCTGGGGTCCAGACCTCCCAAGTCCAATCAGGGGTCCACATATCTCAGCCCAGAACTGAGGGATCCAAGCCTGAAGGCACTAGTCCAAATCCTAGTCATCCTCACCCACCGTGTTCCTTTCTCTCCCCCAGCTCCTGCTGTGCTCCAGTGGGGGTTTCAGCTGTGGGCAAGAAGCTCTGAGTGCCAACCACAGCTACCATCTGCTCTGTGCCCTGCTCACTGGCTTCCTCTTTGCCTCCCACCTCCCTGAACGTCTGGCACCTGGCCGCTTCGACTATATCGGTGAGGGGGTGCCCCATCCTGGGAGCATGGGGGAGACATCTCCAGAAGTATGGGAGAGACACCTCCGGGAGTATGGGGGAGACACCCCTGGGAGTATGGGGGAGACCCTCCTGGAGTATGGGGGAGACACCTCCAGAAATATGGGGGAGACACCCCTGGGAGTATGGGGGAAACACCTCTGGGAGTACAGGGGAGACACCTCTCAGGAATATGGGGGAGACACCTCCTGGGTTTCTTAGAAGGTGAAAGAGGAGGAAATGTGGCCTAGGAGAGATAAAGACTACACAACAGGAGGAACTTCCCAATGTAGTCTATGATCTGAAGGTTTGTTTATAACTTGGCTGTTTGGAAAACACTTTTTCCGCTAAGAACAATGTTATAAATACAGAAGCTGATAATGTAGATAACCAGTGCTGGTGTTTAGAAAGTCCTTTACAAAGAACCTTCCTGATACGATCTCCATAGGACAGATGATGCAGATTACCAAGGAAACTGAGGCTCAGGGAAATGATTTATTAACATAGCTAGTGTCATTAAGGACTAAAACCCAGCTCATCTTATCCCAGATTCAGTATTCATTTTTTGTTCCTTTTTTTTTTCTCCCTTTCTTTTCTTCCCTTTTTTTTCCCCTCTCAACTTTTCTTTCTTTCCCTCCTTCCTTCTCTTTTTTTCTTTCTTCCCTTGCATCTTTGTTCTCTTCTTCCTTTTCTTTCTTTTCTCTTTATTTTTTTCTCTTTTTCTTCCTTTCTTTTCTTTCCTTCCTTTAGTACTTCTTCCCCCTACACACAAATCCCATGATACTTCCCAGTTGTAATGACCTGACATGGAACCAGGAAACTGGAGACTATGCCCTGTTGACCTTAGAAAAGAGGAGAAGGAAGTGCTTTTTTCCCATTTCACCCCCAGACAAAATATTTAGAAAGTCTGATATGCTTCCATCTCCTTTTCTGTGTCCTCCTCTCCAGTGACTCTCTATCTTAAGCCTCTCATTTTGCCAGTTTACCCCAAAATGCTCCCAAGTGTCAACATCACATGACTGCTGGAAAGACAGTGCTTTCTTTATAAACCTTAAGAGTGCTATAGAAATGTGAGTTATTATAAATCAAGCCTTCAATGGCTTCATGATCTTAGTGATACAGACATTCCCTCCATTTGTACAGATTGCGACCCCTCAATGCTTTCTTATCATTTGCAGTTCTTCTCCATGTCCCTCAGGTGAGGTCAGTTAGCCAAATGAACATGAATTAAGTGCCTTCTATATGCCAGGCCCTGTGCTAAACACGGGGGAATACAAGGAAAAGCACCCCCTGCCCTTCAGACACCCACAGTCTAATGAGGGAGTTGATATGCAAGTGAGTGTGCACAAACAATGTTTAGACAGAATAAATTAAAATTAAATTATTAAAATTAAAAAATATGGGGCATCTAGGTGGTGCAGTGGATAGAGCACCAGCCCTGAAATCAAGAGGACCTGAGTTCAAATGTGGCCTTAGACACTTGGTATGTCCCAGCTATGTGACCCTGGGCAAGTCACTTAACCCCAACTGCCTCAGCAAAAAAAGAATAAAAAATATTTTAAAATATTTAACAGAGGGAAGGTATTAGTATTAAAAGGAATTAGGAACTGCTTTCTTAGAAGATGAGTTTTAGTTGGGACTTGAAGATAGAGATAAAGAGAAAAGGGCATTTGAGATATGGAGGACAGGCAATGATACCGAGTTGGGAGAGGAAGAATCCAATGCTCCAAGAACAGGCAGGAGGCTGGGTCCCTAGAGCCAAGAGCAGGTGGGGCACGGCAGGCAGTGAGGATGGGGGGTAAGGTGAAGGGGACAGATTAGGAAGGGCTCTGAACCCCACAGGTTTCTCTCTCATTCTGGAGCTGATGGGGAGCCACTGGAGGGTACTGGGTAGGGTAAGGTTTCTTTGGCAGTTGGATGGAGCATGGATTGTCACAGGGAGAGACTTGAGGCAGGCAGACTCCCCAGCAGGTTACTGCAGTAAGTTAGGTAAGAGTTGGTGGCAGTGTCAGTGGTGGTGGGCCAGAATGAGAGACTGACTGCAGAGGCTGTGACCACAGATTGGGGAAGAGGTGAGAGAGCATAAGAAATCTAAAATGCCCCCAAAGTTTTGGGTCTGGGGAGCTGCCGGGATGTTGGTGCCCCCAAGGGAGGTTGAAAGGGAGGAAGGTATGGAAGGGAAGATGTCTACAAAAGATCCAGTTGGAGATGCCTCCTGGGTGATTGGAGATGTGAGAAGTTAGCAAGGAGGATAAGGATGGTTAAGTAGATTTTAGAATCATTAGCATAAGGATGAGAACTGGGAGAGCTGAAAGAAATAAATAACATTATGTAGGAGAGGGCGAGCAAGTTGGGTCCTGTGGGATGCCCATCAGTGTTCATGCCACGGATGAAGCTATCATCGTTCAGAATTGGTCAGGAGAAGACAGAGTTCTGAAAACCCAAGAGAGAAGGGGGTATCTATAAGAGGGATGCGTCATAGTATCAGAGGTTGCAGAGGTCAAGAAGGATGAGGATTGAGAAAAGGCCACGGGATTTGGCAATTAAGAGATCACTGGTAACTTTAGAGAGAGCAGTTTTGTCTGACTGATGAGGTTGGAGGCCACTCTGTTGGGGGTTCAGAAATGAGTGAGAGATCCACCCAAGGAGTTGGGGGCTCCACTGAAATCTTAAAATTCTGTGGATAATCTGCTATCTCATTATCACTACTTGACTAGTGCGCATTTTCATCCACTTGTATGTATCCTTAATGGTATAAAAATATTACTACTCTGCAAGATTACCTCTTTTTTCACATAAAGCTACATTTCCTTAGCATCTCAGGAATAGCAGTAACTCCCATCTGTTTGGCCCTTTAAAGCTTACAAAGCAGTTTTCCTACCACCCAGAATTTCCACACCCAAAGAGGAGCTTTGTTAATCCCAATAAGCCTGAAATTTGTTAGGACTAAGCAAGGCTGCAAAGTGTAATGAGGCTATAAACCGTGAGGGGAAAGGTATCTGGGTGTCTGAGCACGACCACACTGGCCAGACTGTTCAGCCCAAGAGTCTGCCCTGAGGTCAGCACCCTGCTGCTTTTCCCAGGAAGCAGGAATCACGGGTTCTCTAATAGCTAGCAGTTTATTTTGTTTTGTTTTTTAAAAATCCCCCCCCCACAACATCTTCCACCTCAGAAGAGGGCTGGGGCTAAGCAGATGCATGTGTGAGTCATGTTTATGGGTTGGAGGAAGCCTGTAAATTCATAAAATGTCATTGCTAAAAGGGAGATTAAAGGGGATCTTAGAACTCATCTAGTCCCCTTCTGTAGAAAGAAAACTACTGTTCAGAGACTAATCACAGACACCCGTAGGAGAAAGAAACTTGGAGAGAAATGGAGAAGAGAGAAAGGTCCAGAGGTGTGCACAAAATCCTAATGCTTCTGCCTTTTCCCACAGGCCATAGTCACCAGCTGTTCCACATCTGTGCAGTGCTAGGAACTCATTTCCAACTGGAGGCGGTGCTGGCTGATATGGGGGCACGGCGGGACTGGCTCTCAGCCCATAGCCCTCCCTTATCCCTGGCAGCCACTGTGGCCACCATGGGTCTTGCTGTGACTGGGAACCTGATTATAATTGCCATCTTCACAACAGCCCTGCTTCGTGCCCCCCAAGCCTGCCCCTTGTTGCAAGAAACCCAGCCTGAGTCAATAGGCAGGGCCAAGGGGGAATAAGAGGAGGAACCTCAGAAGGTGCTTCTCCCACCATCTAACTCCCCAGATTCCAGCTCAATCAGCTGCCACCCTTCTCCCCTGTAGTCTTTTCATCTCTAGGAGAGAAGTAGATAAAGGACCTAGGAATCCAGGTGCCCAGATCCTGACTCAGCTCTGGAGACTGAGGGCAGAAAGTCCTGAGCCTATAAGAAAGGGTATGAAAGGAGAGGAAAAGACAGAAGAGGAAATGGGGATTGGGAGAGGGCAGAGGGACTGGGATGCAAGGGCAGGGGAGGAGAGGGAGCAGGAGACCAGTTGTTTTGAGTGGAAGTAGGTGCTAAGGGTGAGAGATGGGATGGATTAATGGGAGAAGGCCCAAGGATCCCTCAGGTCCCCAAGATGTGTCCAGCTCAGGGGGATGGGTTCAAACTGAATTTGCTTTTGAGCTGTATAGAAAAGATCCCACAGATTGGGTCAGAGTAAGGTGTTATAAAGATATTAAAGATTCTAATAGGGGCCCCATCTATTAGATTATTATCTGGACCTAGGTCAGAACAATTTAGAGAAAGTATTAGAGATCATTAGGTTATCAAATATTAAGATCAGGATCATGCAGAGAATCTGGGTTAGTCTTTGGGGAAATAACTGTCTTTAGGGACCCTTGGAGTTCAGGTGTTCAATGATCACCTCTTCCTGAGGAAACTAACGCCATTAATTTAGACTTCACCAAAGGGGCCATCCTTTAACCCCAATCTTTGGGACCAAACTCACCTAGCCCTCTGACATGCTGAAATGACCAGAAGATGATCATCTCCAAGCCAAGATGAGAGGTGAAATGGAAAAAGGAACCGATGATTGATTCCTGGGAGAAACTGGACTGAAATAAGTTACAGCCCCCTTGGTATGTGCACCTGCTTTACTAGCACCTACTTGCCAATAAAGATTTTTCTCTCTCTCAGATGGCCTGGTAGTCTGTGGATCTGAGAAGCCTCTTTCGCAGCCCCAAAGACAGCTTTGCATGCCTGATTATAGGACCAGAGATGTGTGGTCTGCTCAGCTGTGGAAGGCGTCCTAAGGAGGAAAGATCAATATAACTGCTTCCTCCTCCCTGGAGGCGACCGGGAACAAAGAACTACACAGAAAGGGACAAAGGACTGAAGTCAGACCTTAGGCATCTTTTCTTGGAGGGAGGGTGTGGGACTTGGACTGGGATACAAGGCAACTCCCTTACTTGGGGGCAAAGGATGGGGCAAGTCCAGGTTTGCCTAGCTTGGGAGGCAAAGCTCAAAAAGCTCTCCATTCTTCCCAACCCAAACACATCCACACACCCACGTCCACACTACCCCCCCAAAGAATGACAGACCAGCTGATTCCTTTCCCCCTCATGTTTATTTCTGAAAAAGCCAGGAACTCTGAAGCGGACAATGTACTGGGTGTGGGTGAGTGGGGGGAGCTCTGGGAACAAGAAGCGGATCTGGTGTCTCAGAACAGACAGCTTGGGGAGTACATCTGAGGGAGAGAGCGGGTGTCCGGGGTCTAGGCTGTCCCGTAGAATCGCCGATAAGCCTCACTGAAGCCAATGTGGTCAGCTAGTTCATCACAGTCGGGGTTAAGCTCACACACCTCCCGTTTCTGCTCCAAAGGGTCAGGATAGGGGGCAGGAAGCCTAGGGGAGAGGGCTGGGTTAGTCTGTTCTTCCCCCTGCCTCTAACAGAGCAAGCCTTCTCCAACCTGGAGAGTCTTATGAAGGTCTGACCTCCCCCTTCAGGGCTGGCTCAAGAGTTCAAAGATGGGCAAATGGAAAGTGGAATCCCTATTATTCTGGGCATCTCATGACAAGGGGTCACAACACAGCCAGAGGGAAGGACAAACTGACTGGACCCGAGGGAAGCCTCCCCACTCCCCAGCCTCTTCATCTCCAGTCCATCTTCCTCAGGTGGCCAAACACTCACCCTTGCCAGTTGTACACTTGGCGCTTTGGTCTCCTCGCCAGCTCACTACTCTCACGCTTGGAGGCAAAGGCTGGGGAGCAAGAGACAGGTCAGTGCTGGCCACCCCTCCGTAATAACCCACTGGGAGGGAACCAATTTCTGCCGCAGACTCCCTCCCCTCAACCCAATCGAGTAGAAAGCTGGGGGTGGAGCAAAGAGAAGTCTCAGCCTTCCCAGCTGAGCTTCAGAGCAGTCTGCCTAAGGTAGGACAGACCGTGGGCGGGAGAACATCAGGGGCTTGGGGTCCTTGAGGAAGACGGAGGGAAGGGGGGCACAGAGACAGAGAAGCACTCAGGAACCTTTTTATTTCATCATGAAATGAATGGGCAAATGAAAATTAGCCTCCTTCCCTGAAGTCCCCGTTACTTACCTGTTCTTTTGCCAGACTCTTGGGGACCAGCTTCAGCATCTAAAAGACAATAATAAACAATGCTCCTAAGCATTTTTCTCCTATGATCCCTTCATTCTTTTTCTTTAGCTGTTCCTTTTTTCCCCACACAGAATAAATCAAAGGGATTGCATTAAGAGGTGTGCTGAGGTAAGCTGAGAAATGGAACTCCCAGTGGTAGTAACCATTTTCTCCTTGGAAATCTTGAGAAAAAGATATGTCACTCAAGCTAAACCGGGATGTGGTTAGCCAGCCTAGAAGCCAAGGGAGGAAGAGGAGGATGATTGAGGGGACTATCTCAACTGCTCACTGCTCTCATCCTACCAACTGGTCCCTAGAAGGGGAAGCTGCTGGCATCCAAGTATCCAAGATAGGTTGTTAGGTTGTTTCTCCAGGCAGAAGCACAGGAGGAACTGATGAATGGGGTACTGGGGGTGAAGATCCCTGCTCCTTCCACAAGGACTCTTTTACCTCCCTCAGCCCCACACTCACCTTGCTTGCAGAGGCAGAGGGTGGCCAGGGTCAGCAAGGAGAAAAGTAGGACTATCTTCATGATGCAGCTGTCCAGCGGGAGGTCAGGTGCAGTTCAGTCCACACTGGTCCTGTGCCTTTACACCCTTTTCCAGGGCATCCTTTATATCTTCTGAGCTCCCTGGCCCTCAAGGGCAGGGGCGTACCTCTGGCTGACCACAGAAGGGTGGGCCTGAGGTAAACTTTGCCAGCTCTATTTGAAGGCTATCCGCTTTAGGACTAACAGGCCCAAACCTCAAAGGATGTTGTGGTTTGGGACACATCAAGTGTTCAAGGGATGGGAGGATGAAGACTTGAAGATTTCAATGGATGCAGTTGTGCCATGGGGCCCCCTTTTTCCTATTATCCCATTCTGAGCCGTCCATGCTGCAGTCCAACACTTTTACAGGCAGAGACCAATATTGAACAAAGATGTGGAAGGAGCTAAGGGAACCGAGTCCTCCAGTCATTCCCTCTCTTCTCCACTTGGCCATTAGTCTCTACCACATTTCCTTTCTTCTTCTAGCACAATTCCTAATCCCAGCCCCTTCTCCTTCAAGACCTCCTCCCTGTCCCTAAGTGTAACAGAAGCCTAAATAGGCATAATGGGGATCCAGGGGAGGAAGAAGGGAATTCGGGATGATGGGTTTTAAATAGGTCAATGAGCGAAGTTCAGCTCTGTTTCTTCTCCTAGCCTATGATTTCCATGAATCTGATCCTAGTGGCTCAGGTCCTGTGAGAAGATGCCAAACCCCAGAGGAAAAACACCAAGCAATGCCCTTGATTACCCGGGTCCTATGACCCCTCTGTTTGCCAAAAGTCAGGGTATGGTTTATAAGAAAATAAAAAGTTTGACGAGACCTTGAGTGGAGCCTTGCGCTGGACTGCCTGGGGCTCAGGAGATGGAAAGTTGAATGAAGGGCTTGGGGTGAATAATGGGAGAAAAGAACGTTCAGGTTAAGTTTCACAAAGATGGGTCTTCAAAAGGGAATAGAAGGCAAAGTCTCAAAAACATTCTGTACTAAAATATCTTCTTTTCCCTTCTGATACAGGCTCAGGCAGAGAGGCCACATGGGTCCCCTCTGTCTGGACTCTATAGTCTATGTATATATATATGTATAGTCTATGTATATATATAGTCTATATGGACTCTATATATATCAACCCTATAGGGAGGTGGGATAGACAGTCTGGCTGACTTACCAAGTAAACAAACACATTTTCCCCCTGGGGATTGGAATCATTGAGTGGATAAGAAATTGGCTGTTGATGGTGCTTAACTCCAATCTAATCTTAATTTTTCCCAGTATCTATGAAAAATGAAATCATTATTTCTCTGGCCTATTCTGTAGTTCTTCCTTCTATCTTAGCTTTCTTTCTAACTTAACATTCTCTCTATGTCTGTCTCATTCCCTACTAAACTGTAAGCTACTGAAAGAGATTTGCTTTTTATTTATGTATAGGATATATTTAACAAACATGTAAATGAATCTATTCTGCTACCTTGGTTGCTTCTTCCTTATTTTGGGGAGTAAAAGTAAATAGGATTTAAAATAAGGGAGAAAGATGTCTATTAGAGAGTTATCAGCTTGTTTTTATCCGCCCGCACAAGGAAGACTACATACAACAAGTTACTTAAGTTATGTAGATTTATTCTGAATCGGCCTAGACATGAAACAGGAAAAATGGGGTGAGGGTCAAGGTTAGCAAAATGACAAAATTATATGCCTACAGTCACTGGGATATCGCTGGGGGGTTGTTCTAGTAACAAGGCTAGAATTAAAGTCCATCTTATCTCCCAGACCTGGAGACTCTAGAGTCAACAGACTGAGAAAAATGATTGGAGCCAGACCGCCCTCCTTGCAAAATGAACTCAAAGTCCTGGATCCAAAGGCTCCCTGGCAGCCTGGGGAGCAGCATAAGGAGAGCAAATCGGGGACAGCCGAGGCCAACAGGGGCAAACATCTTGGGAGTGGAGAAATGACAGCGTAGTGTAGGAAGTTTTATTTACAGATGTGGGGAGAACATGACAGGGCATCAGCCTGCCTCGCAAGGCAGCAATCAGAGGAGATTGGAAACAGATTCCATGATTAGAGGATTCCAGGACTCTGTGGCAGGGGCAGTCTGGACTGGGAGGGATGAGCAGAGGGGGAGGGACTGGGCCGGGCTCAGTGAAGAGAGGTACTGAAATCCATCCCAAGGGCAGCAGAAACATGTGGCCCACCTTACTCCCAAGTGGTGTGGAAACAGAAGGGAATCACAAGCAGAGCTGGGGAGCAGGATGAATGGTACCAGAAAAGCCCAAAATATAGGAAGAGGCCTTAACCTGCATCCTTGGCTCCTGGCTAATCCCTTGGGTCTCTGGGCTTTCTATAGCCCTCTTCTTAGCTGGCTTCCCCTCCCAAAGTAGCTCAGAACTTCAGTCCCTGTAGGTTCTACTTCCATGGCTCCTAACTTTAACTTGTCCAGATGGTATCACTCCCCCCAAAGCCACAAAGAGTCTTGAGAGTAGTAGAAGGGTGGGAATCCAGTTGGCTGGCCTCCTCACTCTGGGTCTTTCAGCACGGCTGCCAGCTCTCTCTGATTTTTGCTAAGAGCCTGGGTATGGAGAAAGAGAAAAACAAATCAAAAGTGATGGAAAAAATAGAATCTTTTGCCTCTGTGGACCTCTACTCTGAACTTGGATTTATACTAGACAGCAAAGGCAAGGATTCTCTGCTCCATCTTCATTGAGGATCCAATGAGAAAAAAAAAATCATGATATCTATGATCCTTTACTGTAAACCATCCTTACATCACAAATCCATTCTAGAACATTTCTGGGGCAGCCTGTTCCATTTTTGGACAGTGTTAATACTTAGCAAGTTTTTCCTTATGTTAACATGAGATGTGTTTTCCTGTAACTTCCTTCTGCCCTAGCTATAACAAGGCTCTTCCACAGGACAGCTCTTCAAATATTTTAAAACAAGGATTGCATCTCACTAAATATTCTCTTCTCCAAGGTAAGCATCCCTCATGGAACCAAAGAATCCCCAATTCCTTTCAGTGACATTAAGGAAATCTAATGTTATCACCACATCTTATTTCTTCCAGACATGCAATAGCTAATATTGTTCAGCTATGTTTCTAGTGCTCTCGTTTCATATAATAATTTAACTCAAAAAAACCCCCAAACTCCAAACTTCTCATCTCTCCCAAGAATTCTAGTTGAATTTATGCCCCAGGTGTGTTTTTCTTTGAGGCTTTGATTAGATGTTTTAGAATTATTCTTTTCTTCTGAGTTTGTCTTGTGCAACCCATCACCATAACTGCTTTTTATGATAGATGGGATTTGTTTGTCTGCTCATTCATCTAGCTACTTTCTTACTTAAGACTTTATATTAGGTCCAGGCTCTATACTTCTGAAGGAAATTTCTGCACTGTTCCTATCGCTGCTTTCTAGGAATAACTAGGAGTATTGTGTGATCCTAGCTCTCAGAAACAGCTCAAGCTATGGACCAGCAAGCTTTCAGGACTTCCAAAATGGTCTAAATGAGAGGAAGGTCTTCTCACCATCTCCCTGCCTGAGGTCTGCAATTTTCTGACCTGGAGTTTGGTTCTGAGCTACAGGTCTGTGAGTTCATCTTGTGTGGAGTTTCAATAGACTTCTGTTGGACCCAGACATTATAAACCAGTTGGAAAACTGCTGGTTCAAACTCTCCTTTGGTCTGGGATTCCTACCCTGAATTCTCTGCTGCAAACTTCAGACTAGACTGAGACTCTGCTTTGCTCCTGGGATCAGTCACACATAGCAGTTGCTTACTTCTGATTTTACTCCCTTCTAGGAACATAGCCTGGGGCTCACAACTGCTTCTTACCCTGGAATGTCACCTCTAGGTGCAGGTCCCCCCTCAGCTTGGAACAGGGTAGTGACAGAAGTGCCTATTAGCACCTGTTCTTGCACCATGTCCAAGTTTAAGCCCCTCTACTGGATCTACAATCGGCTCTTTCCCTCACACACAGCCTCTCCCTGCACTCCTGTGCTCCTGGCCAGACCCCCATCTCCAATGCCCACACAGACTTTTCTCTGTCTCTCTATGCTGACCCAGACTGGAAAGGTGACTTACTGTGATTTTTTTCATGGGTTGCCTGATCAGAAGTCGGTGTAATACTTTTTTGATCTGTTTCTAAGGATTTGGAGGAGGGGTATTTTTTTGAGGAGAGAAGTAGGGGAGAGACTATATAGTCCTTTTACCTGCTTCTCTGCTGTCTTGGCCTCTACACTCAAGATCATTCTTAATACTTCATAAGCTAATGGAAACCTAATTTCTCTCAACAGATTGATGAGGAAAATGAAGAAATTAATCTCTGCCCATCCCCCTAAGAGGGGTGGGCTGGTGGCATAATTTATGCTCCAAAGACACAGGAGGGAAAGCGGCTAAAATAGTCCTATTAGCTGCTGCAAGTGTCCTGACCCTGCCTGCAGAGGGATTAGAAAGAGGAATGACTTAAATTGCTGCTGGTATACAGCACTGTGAGCAGCTGCTTGTCTCCCCAACTGTCACTGTCAATCACAACCAGTTCTGCCTCTGGAGCTGTCTGTCCTAAACTCCTTGTCTTCAATTCAAAGACTTGTCTCTCATTTGGATAAACATCCTTGTTCTTCTCTCTACTATTTCAAGTAACAACCATTTAACTCCAAATCTCCCAGACTTTTCTGCCAAAGGGAATTTGTTAATACTTTTAAAAAGCTCTTTAAAAGATGAGGGCTATTCATTACTCCCTTTGATGTAACCTTTTTACTTATGACTTTACCAAAGTAATATTCAAAATCATTCCTTACAGAAGAGATCTCAGTGGGCCTCGAGTTCAACTGTTCCTGAAAAGGAGCACTACAGGCCTAGCACTCTGGCCCGTCCTACTCCAGGACACTTTTAAGTGTTAGTAAATTCTTCCTACCTTCGAGCCTGAGCTGGCAGAACAGAGCAGCTGCTCTTTCCCATGACAAACCATCAGATCCTTGAAGACAACTACCTACCCTATTTCCCTGTGCTCCCAAATCTTCTTTTCTCCAGGCCTATTCCATGTCACCCCCAATTCCTCAATTAATCCTCATCTGCTCAGCAGCAGAAACAGCCCAGACACAACAGCCACCATGAGCTTTCAGCCTGGGATCTATTGCCTGGCTCTGTCACCAGTGGCCATCTCTTACTCTCCCAATCCCAGCTGAATTCCCAAGAATCAGTCCTCAATCCCCAATCCTCACTACCCCACTTCACATTCCATCCATTTTAACATTATTCCTCCCAGGTCCCAGCGCATCTGTGCCTTCTCCGCAGAATTTGTGTTACACCATTAACAAACCTTTCATTTTACACCTCTTCCTCTTGTGGTCTTATCTTCCAGAGCTCACAAAGCCCTGTTTCATATAGCATAATGCTGCCATCTAGAACTTCTGGTATTGCTTGCATCTTCTGTCATACCCTGCTTCCAACATAGTGGTTCTCAAAGAGTTGACTATTTCTTGCTCCTTACTGTCACTACCATTTTTTCTGACACAATAACTCAGTGGTTTCTATTCCTCTGAATTTTACTCCATCCAAATATGGCACTCAAACCAGATTTTGGGGGGGGGGGGCAGTCATCTCCTTTCTCATGAAGTTCATTACATAGCTCTCAGTCTTTCCCTCTACTCCAACTCCTATTCTTATATTTGGAGAGTTCAATGTGCAGGATGATGTAACTTCAAATTGTCACTCTTGACTCCCATGGCCCATTCTTCTATTCCACATCTAAAGGGATAGCCCTTACTACTGGGCTTACTACCCCAAGGAGATACTAAAGAAGGGAAAGGGACCTGTATGTGCCAAAATGTTTGTGGCAGCCCTCTTTGTAGTGGCCAGAAACTGGAAAATGAGTGGATGCCCATCAACTGGAGAATGGCTGAGTAAATTGTGGTATATGAATGTTATGGAATATTATTGTTCTGTAAGAAATGACCAGCAAGATGAATACAGAGAGGCTTAGAGAGACATACATGAACTGATGCTGAGTGAAATGAGCAGAACCAAGAGATCATTATATACCTCAACAACAATACTGTATGAAGATGTATTCTGATGGAAGTGGATTTCTTTTACAAAGAGACCTAATTCAGTTTCAATTGATCAATGATGGACAGAAGCAGCTACACCCAAAGAAAGAACACTGGGAAATGAATGTAAACTGTTTGCATTTTTGTTTTTCTTCCCAGGTTATTTTTATCTTCTGAATCCAATTCTCCCTGTGCAACAAGAGAACTGTTTGGTTCTGCACACATATATTGTATCTAGGATATACTGTGACATATTCAACATATATAGGACTGCTTGCCATCTAGGGGATGGGGTGGAGGGAGAGAGGGGAAAAATCGGAACAGAAGTGAGTGCAAGGGATAATGTTGTAAAAAATTATCCTGGCATGGGTTCTGTCAATAAAAAGTTATTATAATAAAAAAAAAAGAAAGAAAGAAAAACAAAACAACAACAACAACAACAACAAAAAACAAAAACAAAAAAAAACAAATGTAGCCAAGATCATAAGGAAAGCAGCAAATTGAGGGGAAATTTTTATATACAGTTTTTCACTTAAAGGTCTTATCTCAAATATGTAAAGAATATTGTAAAATCTATAAGGAGTCATTTTCCAATTGATAAATGGTTAAAGGATATGAACAGTTTTTCAATAAAGAAATCAAAACAAAATAAAATAAAATAAAGGGGTAGCCTTAAATCTCACTTTCACTCACAAATGATTATCCCACTTCCATGACTAAGAGTTCTCTCATCTAATGATACCATTACAGCATTCTGTTTCTCCCTATGCTTCAGTTCTATTAAGAACATCCCTAACCTTACCTATGACCTCCTGCTATCCATTTCTGAAGACTATCACTCCTGTTTTAGCTTCTCTTTTTTTTTCTTCCGCAATATTATACTGCCTTCTGTTCTTACATCCCTTGTTCCTTTGTCCTATTGCTCCTGATGCCTTATAAATCTCTATCCCAGATTATTCTCATCTGCCTCATCCATATCCACTCATATATAGTTTAAATGAAGCTGGAAAAAGTCACACAGCCACAAAGACTGGGCCCACCTCAAATTTATATTATCTAATTTCATTGAAGCAAGGCAAGTCTATTACTTCTATCTAATCAATTTTCTTTTAAAAGAAAAAAGGTGGGGCAGCTAAGTGGTGCAGTGGACAGAGCACCAGCCCTGAATTCCGGAGGACCTGAGTTCAAGTGTGACTTTAGATACTTAATTTCTAACTGTGTGACCCTGAGCAAGTCACTTAACACCAATTGCCTCAGCAAAAAAAAAAAAAAAAAAGAAAAGAAAAAAGCTGCTCAAAGTTTATTCATTTTTGTTTGTAAACAAAGCTACTAAAACTACTGGAAGCACATAGCAACAAAGAGTTTAAAGAGTGTGGGTTCTTCCCCTAATTTGGGGTATTTTGCTTTCATTTTCCTTTTTTTAAAAAAAAAACATACATTAGAATTTCTAAGCTGCCTAATCAAAGGAATTAATTAAAGGTGGGAGAAAGAAGAGGGAAATGGCCTCTGAGCAGAGTATGGGAGCATCCAAGAGGATGTTGCTCCTTGCAGAGAAGGTCCACAGCTGGTTTTATTGGGCTTTGCTGACATGCCAGTTCCTCAGGCACAGGTGTCATGAACAACCTGGGAATTTCTTAAGTGTTCTGGGTATTCTCAAAGATGTATGGATTTAATTTTGGGAGACTAGGATGGTAAAGGGTCACTTCCCTAGAGCACGTAGCACTCCTACAGATGTTGCTGGAATTGACATCCAAACATGTCCAGCTGTGGTCAGGGGCTGTTCTATGTGGATTCCAGGAGAGGAGGGCTGCAGAATTTGTTTAAGTGAAGGAGTTCTTACTGAGGTACTCCATAAAAATAGAAAATGTAAGAGTTCTTCGGATTTCTCTAATTGACTTTCTGTTGAACTCCTGCCAGTAGCTCTTCAAACCTCTTCTCTCAGCTCTCCCTTCCCTTCCCACACCCAATCTCCTGAGGATCTTGCTTCATATATTCTGAGAGAGGTGCCACCTTCAACACATTTCAAAGTCCCTTGACATTCTCCATTCTTATTTCCTTTACTCCCTTGTCTGATGAAGAGATGTTCCTACTCCTTGCCATGTAACAGATATATTACATATACCCATGATCCTATTTCTCTCCCATTTCTTCTTATATGTTTGCTCTACAAGATTCCCCTCTAATATCTTCTCTATTTTCCTCTGATCTGCAAGTCCTTCCCTACTGTCTTACAAACATATCTAGATTTTCCCTAACATAAAATTCCCTCATTTGATTATCATTTTATCCCATCTCTCTCCACATCCATAGATAAATTCATTAAAAAGGTGGCTGTGTTCCTTGCTGCCCCTTCCCTCTTCTCCTACCTGTTTTTCAGCTCTCTGCAAGAAAACTTCTAATCTCACTCAACAGAGGTTATTAATCAAAAACTTCAGAATTCTAACCAGTGTAATGACCAACCATGAACCCACCTATCTTGGACATTCTCTTTTCTAAGTGTCCATGACAGAATTCTCTTTTGACTTCCCTTCCCTGAATGCTTTCAAAGGGGAGGGTCTGGAGCCTAATACAAGGCAGCAGATGTGACCTAACCCAGACAAGGAACATGAGATCACATAGGCCTTCCCAGGCAGCCTAAGGTTAGGGTCACTTTGTTGGCTGACACATCACAGTCTAGACTCATGCTGAACTTGAAGTCCATTTATGCTCCCAAACTATTTTCAGACAATTTGCTATTTATCCTTGTCTTGCCCATCTTCAATTTATGGAGTTGATTTTTTTTTTTTTTAAGATCTCCCCTCACGTCTTTCCAAAAAAGATCTCCAGCCTTGACTTTTATCTGTGTTGGGGTGAATGATGTTCTTTTACATCTTCTCCCACCTCAGAAATAGGCAGCATACCCTACCCAAAATATAGGAGTCCTTCGTTCTTTTTTTCTGAGACTAGCACTGTGTGTTAAGTTTTCAACTCTCATGACGCCTCCCATGTAAACATTCTTGAAATTCTGATAAAACTTCATCAAAATGTCAATGACTGATGGGGATAGGGAAAGGAAAGGAACTAGCAGTGAATCCTATGCTGGCATTCTTACCATATATAATTGCTCTTGTAATAAAGTTTCTGCTTTGGTGGCAAAGTAGATAAAGATTGCTGGAAAACCTGAATTAAAAAATCTGGTTTCAGACACTTCCTAGCTGTGACCCCTCCCCCCAGGCAAGTCCTTTAAACCTCTCTCAGCCTCAGTTTACCCAACTATAAAATGGAAATAATAACAATAGCTACCTCACAGGATTATTCTGAGGATCAGATGAGATTAACATATATAAAGCACTATATCAGTAAGAGTTGTTACTATCATCTTCATCACCCTCATGAGAATGTCATCAATTTGGAACTCAATGGGCACAAAGGAGAAAAGAAGACACTTGCCTGCCAAGCTTGCTTTCGGGCCTGTATCTGTTGCTGTAACTCCAGCACTTGCTTCCGCCCTTCCAGGACCATTTCAGCTAGTTTGACATTTTCTTTCTCCTGCTCCTGGACCAGTTGCTTCAGGGATGACTGTTGCTGTAAGAAGTAGGGTATCAGCGTACTGCGCACATCATCTTCAGGAATCCCACTGGGGCGCCTAGTCAGGAAATTCAAAATTGGCAACATAAACATAAAGAGATCTGGGGTAGAGGTAGGATAGGGAGAGGAGAAGATATTGTATTTTCCTAATGACTAAATTACTTTCTGGGTTCAAGCCCAACTCAACTGAGGCTTTGAGGTTTTTTCTATTGACTTCTACCAGCTGTCATTTTTAATAACGCCACAATAGATTATTATATTGGCAGAACTATCTAGTGACCCTAGCTTGTACCATCCTAACTAGGAAATTCTTTCAGTCACTTCTATTAAATCTACCATCATATTCTTCCCAACTCTAACCCTCTTTCATCTCATTTAGGACTGATCAGATTTTTCCATTCTTCCCTTCCAAGCTTCACCACATTGCCCCTCCCTAACCATGGTTTCCTCTCCTTTTCTCCATCCCCACTGGTATTTAGAGTTCTGATGAGCTCTCTATCATATACCCTTTCTATCAGTCTCTGAGGTATTTTTAATCCTAGCCTTAAGACCATCTGAAAAATAAGATTTTGATGTATACATGACAGTTTTGATGTGACCTCATGAATCTAAAGGAGATAGAGCAAGTGGCTAAACAAGAGGAACCCTCTCTACTGAATTGGTCTGAAAAAGTATCATCCAGAAAACTGAAGTAAAATTAAAAATTTAAATTAAAATAAAATAAACAATGTACACAAAAGTAAATCAGTGTAAAGGAGATTTAAATAAATTTAAATAATTTTCTGGTAAGTTTATAGCTTTTATATTTCTGAAGTTAAGTTTATAAACATATTAAGAGGCATAGCTAGATGGCACAGAGGACAGAACACCAGCTTTGAAGTCAGGAGGACCTGAGTTCTAATGTGACCTCGGACACTTAACATTTCCTAGCTGTGTGACCCTGGGCAAGTCAGTTAACCCCAATTGCATCAGCCAAAAACAACAACAACAACAAAGAAAAACAAACCACACACACATTAAGATTTTGGGGATTTCCCGTATGAAGAAAATACTTAAATGTTAAACCAAATATTAGTTTACTACTCTTATTCTGCGGCCTCTGCTCTTTCTATGTTAGTATATTTCTTACAGAGCCAAGGGCCATGGCAGTATAACTATCTCTCAAGTACCACACATAAAAGCTTTAAGATTATTATTAATTATAAAGGTGATTAATCCTACTTTATCATCCTTTATTTCCTTTGAATTGTAGCTCTCTGGAAGAAAAGCCAATTATTCCCTAAAAATTACCACACAAAGGGGTTTCAGGGCCTTTCCTCTTCCAAGCCATCAGTTCTCACCATGCTGGCTCCTTTCGGTCCTCGGCCTCCTCCAAAATCTTATCAAGAGAATTCAAAACAGCTTCTAGATTCCCTTCTTCCTTAATTGTGGCAATTTCTTCCTGAGAATAAAGGAGAAAAGAAGAGAACGATGTGGAAGTACACAAAAATCTCCACTGGTTTCCTGCTGCCTATCAGACCAAGTCTACAAATTATTGGCATTTAAGGCCCTCTATCTGACTAATCTTATCATCTCCTACTCAGCAACACATTCCTTTCACTATTGCCAGGATCATTTTTTCCACATTCTAGGAAGGACATTGATTAATTTCAACACATCCAGAAAAGGGTGATGCTAAAAGGTCCAGAGATCACACCACATGAGGAGCATTTGAAAGAACTTGAAAGATTTTTCTTGAAAAGATGCTGTTTGTTCTTCATTCTCCAAGAGGATCATCAGAGAGGTGATGCCATGACAGGCAAGTGAATTGGATTTAAGTGAGGGAGGCCTGGGCAAGGTCACCTGCCTCACTTTTCCCACAGAACCATCTGGGTCCAGTGGCCAGATATAAGTCAGGACAGTCCTGGACAGTCCTGGATGCAATGGAGAAGAGAAGACTCAGTGTAAACCAGATAGCTGTCTTCAAGAACGTGACGGCCTCTGGCACAGAAGAAAGATACTATTTTCCTTGTTCCCAAAAGGCAGGACCAGGAATAACAGGTAGAAAATACACAAGAACAGACAGCATAGAAAAACCAGCAGTGGGGCTGCCCCTAAAGGCAGGGAGTTTTCCATTTTTATCTTTGTGCAGAGGCTTGGATGGAAAGCTCTCGGGAATACCACCAGGTTGTTCCCATTCTAGTATAAGCTGGACTGGATGACCTTTACAGGCCCTTCCAATCCTGAGACATTGTGATTCCTCCTTCTCTTAACATGCCCTCTTTTTCCCTCTCTGCCTATTCAAATCTTTTTTGTGGCTACTGGGTCATTTCAGTTATGTCTGACTCTTCATGACCCAACTTGGGATTTTTTTTGCAAAAATACCAGAGTGGTTTGCCATTTCATTTTCCAGTTCACTTTTCAAATGAGGAAACTGAGGCAAATAAGGTTAAGTGACTTGCCCTGAGTTACAGTTATAAGTGTCTGAGGCTGCATGTGAATTCAGATCTTCCTGACTCCAGCTACCTAACTGGCCAATCTATATCCTACTCTTTTTAAATTCCAACACAAAGCTTTCACTGATTCTAATCTTTGTGGATTTTGTTCAATATCTTTAAATACAATCCATATTCTGTTATTTTAACATTCTTTACTGTCTTAATTATTCTATATCTATTTAATTGAATATATTCCTCAAGATACTTAACATTTAACCCAGGGCTGGAAACACAGTAAGGGTTCCAGAAATATTTGCTCAACTGAATTAAATATCATAAAGTATCAGTGCTAGCAATCAATGTCTTCCATACCACGGACCATGTTGTTCACTATCTTCTTCTTCAGAGCTCCTGAGACAGAAACTAAAATCTTTCATTTCTTCTGTATCTGTCCACTGTACCAATCACCAGGAGCACATAAGGGCTAGGTATACCACAACTGTTCAGTTACCAATGATATTATCTGAGAAGGTGATTGGCACTAACCACAAAAGAACTGTTCATAAGATAATAGGACTTACATCTGAAAAAAGACATGGAAAGTCATTCAGGCTAAGCTTCTCATTTTAAAATGAGAAGGTTAAAGCCCAAAATCCTAGAGGTTACTGTGACTCATTATCCTTTCTCCTATATCACATAGTCTCACTTCCTCATCGTCATCCAACTAATATATATAGTTATCTACTATATGTGAAGCAGTAGGCCTAGTGATAAATAAGATATAGTTCCTAATCTCAAGGGACTTAAAAATTTAGTAGCAAAATTAGAAAATCAAGGGAATTTGCTGGGTTTCTTGTCCACTTACCCGGATGGATGTCTGCAACTGAGTTATAAACTGGTCATAAATTAGTCGTGTCATTTCAGGTTGGAGTTTGTAGAAGCGCTTGTAACATTTGGCAAATCGCTCATAACTGGAAAAAGGGATGAGAAAAGAGAGTTAAATTACCATTACAGAGCACATGCCCAGTTACTGATTTGATTACCAAACTTGTAAAAATGAACAACACCATCATTAGTCATCTTCAGGCTGAGAATTCCGGCTCTCACTTTTCCTGCTTCCTGCTCATCTTGGTGGGAAAGACAGAGAAATTTAAATCTATGCTGCATGCAGCTTTGGATTTAGGTTGATGGAAATTATTTCTCTGAACATTTTAATTATCTGTGGTTTTCTTAACAGTTTGCCCTGCCCTCCTCACTCCCCCAAATCAAGTATATTTTTAACTCTCTTTTCCCTCAGACACAAGGAATTAAATGAACTATATTCGCTATTTTCTCTACCACTTTGAGTTTTCTTTTCCTACTCCACTGACTACTACAAGATAGTACATTTTCCTGATGACCCCAAGAAATATTCAAATTTAGTCAGGAAAAGCACCTTGGTCCTGGGAGTGGGACAAGGAGCTAACATACAAATGTGGAATGCCACAGAACTGTCCCCAAAAGAGCCTAAGCTGCCAGAGAGGAACTGGGCAATCCTTTGTACTATAGTCCTTTTCTAATAACTGCCTGAATGTCAAACTCCTGACAGACCAATCAATGTTTACGAGATTCATTGAAAGCTAATGCTGAAACAGGCTGTATGGATCAAACCTGGATTAAAAAAAAAAAAAAAAAAGCATACCAGCACAACAACGGGGAGAAAAGGCTGCTACATGTCTTTCTCTATTCTCTCTCTAGCATCTCAAATGATTTTTAATCCCCTGCCTCACATTCATGTACAAGTATAAGAAGCGAGAATGACAAAATCAGCCATCCTCCATGAAATCCACTGAAATGAATGTGTTCTAAATGGGAATTATGAGACCTATTTTAAGTCTGGGCACTTGTACTACCTCACTGTATCATCTTGAACAAGTCACTTTCTTTGAATGTCAGTTTCTTGAGCTGTAAAATCAAAGTTCAGACAAGATGATCTATAAAATTCTATCTAAGAATTATGTAAGATTAGAGCTATACTGCTTTCCCTGAGGGGTTTGCTCCTTGCTTAAAATAAAATAAAAAAGAACAATATACAGGATATGGGTCACAAAACTCCCACATTCTGGCAAAAGAAGAAGTATCCTGTTGACCCACGTGAAGGCCCAAACAGCCAAACCAACCAAATTGTTGTTTGCATCTGATCCCACTAGAAAAGAAGTCTGTGGCTAGAGGATTGGAGAGGGGAAGATGAGGATACCTCATCCTGTGTAATTGTGGGCTGAAGTCTGGTTTAGCCTTTTTTCTGTTCCTCCTAGTCTTTTCTCATGACTAGCAACAGAGCTTAAGCTTTTGAATGTGTTTTCTTCTCAGCTCTATACCTCTAAAGACAGCTGAAGGCAAGGGATTCATAAACATATCTATAATACATATGTCTGCATAAATATACATATGAGCACACATATGTATACGTGCAGAAAAAGTGACCAGTTTGTATCTGGAGGATACTTCAGAATCTCAAATACTAGAAAGTTAAAGATGAGGCTCTATGGCCCCTTTCCCAACCTCTATGGAAATCTTACTGAGCCAGTGATAGGACGAAACCAGATTAAACCCTCTGTAAATTGAACAGCACAAGGAAAATTTGACTTGGGCCTTAAAAAAAAGTTGGGGGTTTTTCAACCACATTTATTAAGTTTTTTGAGCTTAACTGTTGTTTTTTTTTTTAAACTTAATCCATCTAATTTGCTATTAAACTCTTTCTTTTTTTCTTTTTTAAAGAAGTTTTAACAAATTCAAAATGATTTGTTTTTTAAATAAATGTCAATTATTTTCAGGTCAATTGTTTTTAGGCCTATTATTTAAACTTTTTTTTGTCTTATGTGCCAATATGCTGATAGACTGGTTTTGATTTAGATATATTTATTTCCACAAAAATTTGTCCTGATGATTTAGGGGCTAAAGTATTTGTTTTGCTTGGTCCTAAACTCTTTGGCTTCTCTCCCTTTTCTACCAAGCAAGCCCAGCAGGGGGCAGAAAGGAGCTGAGAATAGTGAAGCTCCTGAGTCCATTTTGCTCCTCATGAGTAAAAAAGAGTAAAGAAAAAAGGGTGAAAGAGCCTTTCTTTTAGGAGTCAGGAGAGTCAAGCAGTGGTGCTGGCTCTGTGTGGACAAATCAATCTCAGCTCTAACCTGGATCTCAACAGGAACTCCCATAAGAAAAAGGAAATGAGCAATTACCAAGGGCCTACTGGGTGTCAGGTTACAAACATCTCATGTGATCCACAGCCCTGGGGGGGCCAGTGTTATTTTTAGCCCCATTCTACAGTTGAGGGAACTGAGGCAGAGGTTAAAGGACTTGTCCAGTGTCACACAGCAAGGAAATGTCTAAGGCAGGATTTGAACTCAGATCTCCTGACTCCAGGCCTGAGGCTCTCTCCTGAACCACCTGGCTGCCTACAACATACCTGAGAAGAGATTATTCAACTTTTGCTGGAAGGCTTCTAGTGAGAGGGAATGTAGGACCTCCTTAGGCAGTGCAGTCTCTCTGATAGCACCTACTTCACAGCACTGTTCTGAGAAGCCAGTGAGATAATAGATGCAAGATGCTTTGTAAATGCTATACAAATGTTGTATATTATTGTTATTGTTGTTATTATTATTTCACCTACCCATTCCTCTAGGATCAAACAAAATAAGCTTAATTACTCTTTCCCACCACAAAGTGTAAAGCACTAGGGATACAAAGCAAAAACCAAAAGAGAAAATGACTTTCTCAGGAGGGGGTACAAGGTGCACAAAAATAAATATAAGATAATTTCAGGAGGGAGAGGTCACAGACAGTTAGAAAAACCAAGGAAGGCTTTGAAAAGGAGCTGCTGGAGCTACAAGAAATCCTGACAGATGAAGGGAAAAGTGAGAGAGAATCAGAACCAAGGCCAATGCAGGAGATGGGGTAGGGCAAAGACTTGATGAAGGGGAAATGAGAAGAAATAAGGCTGAAAGGGGAGGTGGGCTGTAGCGGACTTTAAATGCCACATTGAGGAGTCCTGATTTTATATTACAGAGGTGACAGGAGTCTCTGAGGATTTCTGAGTAAAAAAATTCAGGAATGCTAATATGGATCAGAAGGGGGAGAGAATGAGAAAGGCAACCAATCAGAAGAATGTTACAATATGCTAGCAAGGGACAGAACTAAGGTAAAGTCAGTGTGACAGGAGAGCAGGGGATAGATGAAGAAATGTAATGGAGGTAGCATCAAGAAGACTTAGCAATTAATTGAACCTGGGGCTTGGAAAGTGAAAGTCAAGGATGACTCAAGTTTGCAAAGGTGGCTAACCAGTAAGGTAGTTCAGATTAGGATGACTTCAACAGAAACAGGAAAGAGATATGCAAAAAAGGTTGGTTTGGGGAAAAACAAATAAGTTCTGTTTGGAAATGTTGAGGTTGAGATGCAACCAGGGGATGAAGGCTGGATATATAGATTTGGGACTTATCTGCATAGAAATGACAGTCAAATCTACAGTGGTTAATGAGGTCACAGAATATAAGAAAACCCAGGACAAAGCTTGGAAGATATCCATGGTCAATAGGTTAGAGATGAACAAGGGATCCAGCAAAAGAAATGAAGAGACAGAGAAGAGAGAAATGAATGCAGTGTCACAAAAAGCCAAAGAAGGGAAGACTAACCAGGAGTAGATGATCAATAGCGCTGAAAGCTAAAGAAAGGTAAAAAGGAGGATTCATTAAAAAAGATTGGATCTGGCACTTTCAATATCTTTTATATCTTTGAAAAAGGCAATTTCCTTTGAAAAGAGTAATTTTATTTTCCAGCTGGGGTTAGAAACCAGACAGCAGAAAAGGTTAGTGTCTATAACTGGTGAGGAAACCGCACTTTTTCCCTAGTTAGAATACACATGTGAATCGTCGATTCTACATTGTAGAAGGGATGTAGATACGTTAGAAAATGAACACAGAAGAGCCTCAAATCCATGCCACAAGGTTTGAAATAACTAGAGATGTTTAGTCCGAAAGAGTCTCTTATCAAAGGGATGGCTGGTTTTCTGTTCGTCCGGAAGAGAGGACCCAGAAACAAGAGGAGGATGTTACAAAGGGGCAAACCTTGCCTCAGTACAAGGAAGTACTTCCTAACAATTAGAGCCATCCAGAAGTGAAGGGGATTGCCTCGGGAGGGAGGCTTCCAAGGCTGGGTGACCACGTCAGCAAAGTTGAAGGAGAGATTCTTGTTCACTTCTAGGTTGGAACAGCTACCTCCCGAGGTCCCGTTTAAGCGTCCGTAAGTGTGCTGAGGAGTATTCAGACGCCCTTCTGAGTTTGGCTTCGAGAGAGGCCGGTCAGAACGACGGCCTGCCAGGAAAGGAGGGGGAAACGGAGGGGTTTGTGGGTGCTGAGGTTTAAAAGCATTTTTAGAGGTGGGCATGTTTGGGGGTGGCAGAGGAGCGAGTTTTCTCACTCTATTCTTCCTTACCCAGTGATTTCCATGGCTTCAAATATTATCTCTATGCAAATACCTCCCTTATCTTATATCCCACTTTAATTTCTTTCAAGTCTTGCGTCCCGAGTTGCTCAGTTCGGACCAGCTCAGTTTTCCACCTCCCCAAGATCTTAGTGACAGCCTCAGCTCCTTCCGGCTGCCAAAGTTCACCACACAGCTTTCATCCCTCCTCCCCTCCCTCCTCGTGCCCGCCGGGGGGCTCCTGATCGGTGGCCCCGCTTTCACAAGGGATTCCCTAAAGCAGAGTTCTGATTACCGCCCCCTCCTCAGCCAGCTTCTCCGGTTGCTGCTGGCCCCTCAAACAGTAGTCTTCCTAGCCTAACTCCAGCCCGGCTTCCTCACCCTCAGACGCAGACGCGCATTCCCCCCCCCCTCCCCCGTGCTCCCTCCCCGCTTCCTGACGCGCGCCCCGACCTCCGCCTCTAAGAGAGCCACTTCCGGGGGAGGGGCACTTTCCTCACATTTACTAGCCATGTGGCCCCGCGCAGCCACTCAGCCCCGCTCGCCTCGGCTTCCTCGCCTGTAAATGGACGGGAGAAGA
The DNA here is from genome assembly GCF_902635505.1 of Sarcophilus harrisii. Lineage (NCBI taxonomy): Eukaryota > Metazoa > Chordata > Mammalia > Dasyuromorphia > Dasyuridae > Sarcophilus > Sarcophilus harrisii. Next base: position 358,471,388 of record NC_045429.1, on the reverse strand, counting down.
TGGCAAACTGCTCCCGCCTCTCAGCGGGGTCAGGGAGGGTCCGAACACTTCGCAACACAAATAAGGCACTTGCTCTGCGGCCTTGGCTCCGCACGGGGGCGAGCACCGCTTTTCCTCAGCATCGCGTTAGCACTTCGCGCTTGGCCGAAGAGCAAAGACAAGCGAGCTCCGGAGCAGGGGGCGGGGAAGAAGAGATGAGAATGGATAACTCTCACGGGGGGGATCGGTTCGTTTTTGTCTCTATTCCCGGCACCAAACGCAGCGTCCCGCACGTAGGCCCCGATTCTGGGTTAGTCTCCCGCCTCGCACACTTTGGGAGTCCGACTCGGTGACTGCGTGAAAAGCTTCTTAGGGCAAAAACTCCGCTCACGGGCGTTACTCCCAGAACTTCCAAGACTGGAGCAGATGCGCCCTCTGCTGTCGAGGGCGGGGACTTAACCCACAGGCATAGGGCTCGGCCCCCATTTCGGAAGGCGTTCCCCCAGAGCCTAACTTGTCAAGGCCTCAGCGAAAGAACGGCTCATTCGGACCGACAGCCCCCTATCGGTAAATAAGGCTAGAGCCCTGCCACGGAGAAACCGCATGAGAATTCTGGCTCCTAAGGTCTCGCGAGATTTTCCTTTTAGCCTCTTCCCTCCCATACCACTACAAATACGAACACTCGCGAGATTTCAGAACGTATCCGTTCTTACCTCCCGGCAGATACTAGCTTCTGAAGGAAAGTGTCCACAACGGTGTCCAGAACCTTCACCTTCGGAATACGACCGGTAGACGAGCCCTCCGCCAGGGACGACTCCTCGCCTCCCACCACTTCGCCGCTGCTGCCGCCGACGTTACTGCCGCTCGCGTTCGCCATGTTAAAGTCAAACCGCCAAAATACGAGACAGCCCCCGCCCCGCCTACCAAGGAACCCAACTGGTTGATCCCACCACCACCTCCCCACGATTGGACACGATGGAACGCCCATCATTGGCCTGGGCGATCCGATCAGTGCGCAGCTGCAGGGCGAGCGGTGGTGACTCGCGGGGGCGGGCGGAAAGAGACTGCAAACAGTTCTGTCGTGGGGGAGCATCTCAGCCCCGAAAATGGGCGAATACCAAGACCCAGAGGCTCAAACAATAAAAATGTTTAATTTTACGACAAAGACTTCTTACAGTGCAACAGTGAAACCTGTTTTGAATAGTCACATTACGTATCACTCAGTATTAAATGGTCAAAGAGCAGCTGTCTGAGTACTGCTGCGTCTTCTCGGCCCAGCCCCTCACAACAGGGCCACGCGGTTCTCGGCCCTCCTCCCTCGAGAACTTCGCTCGAACAGACCGAGTCACCCCCCACACATTCCGGCCTTCCCCATGCTACCCCGGAGGACATAAAGTCCTTTTCTCGCCTGCCACTGCCGGGCTCCGGGTCTCAGTCAGGAACAGCAGTGTGGGACAAGGGGAAGTGAGGGGAGGGGACAAAAAAACAGCAAGACACAAGGCGCTTGTAGGGAGGGATGCACAAGAGAGGTGTGAGGGCAGCGGGAGCACCTCTTATGTTCCCAGGGCATTTCTGCTCAGCTACACAGAGTAAGGGGCCTGAAATCAGTCTTTGCGGGACAGAGGCCTGCAAGGGCTTTATACTGATGGTAAAGAACACGGAGCAATTCTGTTTCCATTGTGAGGGTCATTCCAAGCCTAAGGGTCGTACGGGTCAGAATGGGGGGAGGGGGTGTTTCAAAGATGGAGTAAAGAGCAGGAGAAGAAAGCCCTCAACAAAGCATCGAAGAGGGAGGGACAAGAGAGACTGACATGAACAAGACAAATTTGTGAAGACGACACAGCCATGGATATTGAAACCAGAAGTGATGCACAGAAAAGTTAAACATAAATAGATGTTGTTTCCAGGCTACCTGGGTGGGGGGGGGGGGGGGGGGGGAAGGAAAAGAGGACAAATATCAAAGTTGTTGTGAAGCTAGCACCCTTCAGTAGAAAGGCATCCTAGCCTTTCCTGGGTGGGGAGAAGCAAGAGGTCCTACACAAAGCAACCATGCCAGGAACCAACTCAGTAGCCCCACTGGAAAATCAGCAAGGTTGAATCTAATTATCATTCACTATGTGTGAGTTGCAATGGGAAATGAAGTGGTTCAATTTCCCAGGTTTTTGAAGGGTTTCAATAGGAAATCTTGGCAGTATCATGCTGGTAAAATGGTGAAATGGCTGTGTATGGAGACAAAGGAAAGATGCACCCTTTCCTCTTTTGAGAACCCTTTCCTGCTCCCCACTACCATTATCATACTTTTAGATTTAGTGTCTGTGCTAACTTTTAATATTACAGGGTAAGAGAATATATCAGCTCAATACTTTGTAAAGCTTCCTATCCTTCAGCTGACATGTCAATGGGAGACAGATCGAATCACTGATGGAAGAAATATATTGATGGCTGGAGATGTTCAGAGCTGAATGTGACCTGCCATGACAGGCTTTCCCCTCCTTTGTCTCAGCAAGCTTCTTCTCTGTTTTCAATCTACATGATCAATCTAACTTTTCAAGGTGCTACTTTAGGCCTGTTCAGTTATGCAGGCATAATGCCCATTACAAAAAATATTTGGGAGGCTGGGGGAAGAACCAGTAGTCAAAGATATTGCCTAAGACCTATTGGGGACCGAACTAAGGGAATCCAAAGAGCATAAGGAGCCACAGGTGAGGTAAAAATTACACATTCCAACTGCTATGGCAGATATGGGATCTAGCTGCAGGAATGGTGTTCTAGCAGACTTAAAAAACAACAGGCTGGTTCACAAATTTTTAACAAAAATAAAATTAATCCATAGAGATTTTCTTCCCATTCTCTCATCCCAAACTATCAACTTCCCCAGAGAAAGAGGGAAGAATTTTCCAGACAACTAGAGGTTCTCTGCTGCTCCCTCCTTAGTGAGACGGGCACTCCCCCAATGGTGGAGGGAAAGATATTACAGATTTTTGGCAGCGCCATCCTAAAAGAATTAAGAATCAACTGGCTTAGGAAAGGGGGCCAGGGCAAGAGATGACCGTGGTCCCTTAAAGGCTGGAAAAGCAGTCAAAGGGGAAAGAAGAGTGAAAAGCAACCTATGTACAGCCTAAGGATGGTGATGGAAGAAAGCTGAGAAAGGTCCTTAACTAGTCCCTTTTTAAAAAGGAATTGGCTAAGGATCAGAAAAGGAAGCCTGGATGAGGGGGTTCAGTTTGGCCAGAGAATTAAAAACAGCAGAGCTGGAGATCCAAGCTCAAAGCCTATTCAACTAGAGCAGCTTGGTGTCCCTTTTCCAGGCAGCCAGTCCAGCTGAGGACTGTGTGCATGGCCAGTGGAGGGTGTTGTCCGCTTTCTCTCCGTCCCTCTCTTCAGGGCATGGCAGGCTCCTCTCCCCACCACTCATTACCAGTGTCCGGAGTCCACCAGTTCTGGCCTAAGACTGAACTTCTTAAGACTCTCATAGCCTATCACTACGACCATGGTGGAGGGTGTGGCTGCAATGATCCTGGCAGAGAGACCTTTCATGAAGCCCCAGGGCCCCTCCTCTGCCAACAGCTGCTTGAAAGTCAAGATGATTGAGCTCTTGCCCTCCACCTGTAAAAAACAACATGGAGAAGAATCAGTACATAAATAATAATAATCATCATCAGTATAATACATATATTCATGTACATATATGTGTACACACACACACAAAATACACAGAAGGCTTTACCAAAATTGCCTCATTTGATTCTTATAGCAGTCTTGTAAGATACATAGAACAAGTATATCTGTTCTACAGATGACGAAACTGAAGCTCACAACAGAGCCAGTGTCAAGGGCCAGATATGAAGCCTCCAAACCTAGAATTCTATCTATGATGACATATCAACAAAGCTATATTGTTTATTTACTTTTAATGATTCCCCTACCCCCATAACCCAGCACTAGTATTAGAGGCTAAGATTTTAATTCAACTCTTCCCAACTCTTGGCCTAGTGCTCTATCCACTGAGCACCTAGCAGATTTAATATATCAACATATATGTATTATCATAAAAATCCGAATAGGTTCTGGAAGAAGTTACTGATGATCTGTTCATGTTGTTTCTATGCTGAATTGTAATTATGACTGTATAGTTCATTATATATCAAATAAACAGATACACTAAAAAAAAGTATACTTTAAATACTTTATAAAGTATTTATAAAGATACTTAAAAAAAAAAAGTTCTGGCTAGCTGGATCTTCTTTTTAACTTTTGTCTTGAAAAATGGGGTGCACGAATTATTTGTGGCAGCCCTTTTTGTAGTGGCTAGAAACTGGAAACTGAATGGATGTCCATCAGTTGGAGAATGGCTGAATAAATTGTGGTATATGAATATTATGGAATATTATTGTTCTGTAAGAAATGACCAACAGGATGATTTCAGAAAGGCCTGGAGAGACTTACACGAACTGATGCTGAGTGAAATGAGCAGGACCAGGAGATCATTATATACTTCAACAACAATATTATATGATGACCAGTTCTGATGGACCTGGCCATCCTCAGCAACGAGATCAACCAAATCATTTCCAATGGAGCAGTAATGAACTGAACCAGCTATGCCCAGAGAAAGAACTCTGGGAGATGACTAAAAACTTACATTGAATTCCCAATCCCTATATTTATGTCCACCTGCATTTTTTATTTCCTTCACAAGCTAATTGTACAATATTTCAGAGTCTGATTCTTTTTGTACAGCAAAATAACGGTTTGGTCATGTATACTTATTGTGTATCTAATTTATATTTTAATGTATTTAACATCTACTGGTCATCCTGCCATCTGGGGGAGGGGGTGGGAGGATAAGAGGTGAAAAATTGGAACAAGAGGTTTGGCAATTGTTAATGCTGTAAAGTTACCCATGCATATAACCTGTAAATAAAAGGCTATTAAATAAAAAAAAAAAAAAAGAAAAAAAAAGAAAAATGGGAAAGATATGTTTTACTCCCTACTAAGGACTCTAGAAGACAGTTAATCTTTTTTATTCTTTCTCTGAATAGTTTCCAAGAAGCACCTCCATCTTTAGGAGACTATCTGTGGCTTAGGGTGACATATAGCAAGATAAAACCCTTCCTTCTCTAGACTTCATTCTCTCCTAAGTCTTCATAGAAGATTTCTCCTTAGCTCAAAACTAGAATTTCCCAACTTCTCTCTACCCAACCCTATCCCTAACATTCTTAACCCTGGCATAGTGGAAAAGTCAGTAGGTATTTAGATAAATCTCACTTCTGACGCTTGCTGGTTATGGGACCATAGCTAGTCACTTAACTTTTCTTTTTCAGTTGCCCCCTCTGAAAAATGAGATAATATTTTAACTTCCTACCTCACAAGATTTCATGTGTAAACTGCTTTGCCAACCTTAAAGTACTATAGAAATGAGACAATACTAGCCCTGTTCCACACTACTCTCTTCAGATGCCTTTTCTATAACTTCCTCTGACTGCTTCTTTCAATTTTTCCCAAAGATCTTTCAGCTCAATCATCTGTCCAGTCTTTGTATCTGACCTGTTTCTCCTATCAAACTGCAGAATCGTTAAAGATAGAAACTCCTATTCCCTGACCAATTCTCAGCATCTGGGACAAGATTCACATTCCTAAGGGAGCTCAGATGGACTGTGGAGCAGACTGACTGAAACCAAAGATTAAATGTTGAATGTCAGCCTTGTGGGAGAACTCTAGTGGAGCACTCAAGAGATCTGTGATTCACTTTGTGCTAAATAACATTTTTATCGATGACTTGGATATAGGGATGGATAGTTGGTATACTTCTCAAATTTGAAGATGACACAAAGCTAAGAGGGACAGCTAACATGTTAGATAACAGAATCAGTGTTCAAAAAGGTCTTGACAGGCTAGAATGAATGTAATGAGATAAGATTTAATAGGGATCAATGTAAAGTCTTATGTCTGAGTTTGAAAAATTAACTTCATAAATAGATGAGGAAATGTAGCTCAGAGAGTTTATTTGCCAAAGATCTGGGGATTTCATTGGAATAAAAATTTAAGAATCTGTAGTATAACAGCATTCAGAAAAATTACTGTGACCTTAGTCTGCATTAAAAGATTCCCTGGTTATTAGGACTCAAAATATAATAGTCCTTCTGTCCTTTACCATACTCAGGCCACATCAGTATTTTTGTGTTCAATTCTGAACACCACATTTTAGAGAGGGCATCAATCAGCTGGAGAGCAACCCTGGGAGGTATATGAGGATAATACTGAAGCTTGAGATTAGACCAAGGGAAGAAATGAAAGAGAAATAGAAAGCTTTAGCCTGAAGAAGAGATTTAGGAAAGTCCAAAGAGTCTTCTTGTACTTAAAAGGCTATCATGTGGAAAAGAGATTATATTTTTGAGTGGCTAGAAACATCAAAACTGCAAAACAGATTTAAGTTTCATTTAAGAAAAACTTATTAATAATTAGAACTATCTAAATGTAGAATGGGCTGTTAATGTGAAATATCACAAGAAGGAATCTGGCTAGAATGAAGGGATCATGATGAAACATATGGGGAGATGGGACAGAATAAAGGCATACAGACATCACTGAAGATGGGACTTAGTCACGCTCAAAAGGGTTCAACAATAATAAAGAGACTTCTTACCTGTACTCTGGCTCGGACGATGTCCATTGGGTTGGTGATGACGGAGGCGGTGGCTGCAGCCAGGGGCCCAGAAATGGCTTGGAAGATTATGTGGGGGCAGTCCTTAGGACAGATATGGGAGAGCTGCTCTGAAGTGGGGAGAAAAAGCAAAAGATGCAAGACGTGCAAGTGATTCCCCTATGCTCCTTGCTTCTAATTGCCTGAAGATGACTATTCTCCACTGTTGGCCATCTTTCATCCCACCACCCTCACCTTTTCCTTTTCTTCTTCCATCCCACCCTTTCCAAATATCATTGTAATCACATTATCTAATTTGAAGAGACGAGATCCCCTTGGGGAAAACAGATTCTATGACTTTGCTTACCTATTGTCATATAACAGATGGGGAGTTCTTTCTTATATATCACCCCTATGCTTCTTATTGCTATACCTCCCATTTACAAATTAAACAGCAAAATCTTTGTTTTGAAAAACTATTAACCTCCTCAAAGCCCAGGTCAGTAGATATTTACTCTTCAAAAGTTCTAGGGAAGGAGATGGTGCCACTTATTCAATATACATATTTCTAGATGATTAGTAAAGCATTCTTGTAGTCTAGCCTCAATCTCATTATATAGTCCCACTGTAATATAATAGCAGCTACTTCCTTTTAGCATAACCTCCATGGAGGTAAAAAATTAGGGCTCACCACCTACATGGAGTCAGGATTTCCTTCAGTGTTCTCTTCTTCAGAATGAGTTACCATAATTCCTATTACTTCTAGAGAAGGTACCTTCTGCTGCCTCTCATCTCTCTCTTCCAGTTTTGGTGGAATGTTCTTATACTACTTAAGAATGAGAGGGGGTAGTGGGGATATTATAAATGAATTACAACTGATATGGCAAAATTCCTATAATTCAATTCTCCAGTTTCTAACTACCTTTCCCCCAAAAAAACAGTACATGAGCCAAAACTCAGGCTGATGGTAGGCTAGCAAGAGCAAACTGGATTGGCAACACTATATCCTGTCTGAATGTCCTATTTCTTTCAAAAAAAGCAGAGAAAAGAAATTATGCAACTGGCAAAGAATATCAGGTTTGGCAACACCATCCAAAATGGGCTTGTCTGGGCTGGCTCCTAAACTTACAAGCTAGAGCATGAAACAAGTCCAATTTCTCACTTTAAAAGAGAGTAGGGAAAGGAAAAGGAAAACAATGGAAAAAAAGTAGTAGATGGCAAAGATCCCAGTACCATCCCCTTTCACTCATTCAATGAAATGTTTATTAAATACCTGCTATGTGCCAAGTATTTTGAGGAAGATACAAAATAAAAGAATACTTGCATTCAAAGAGTATATGATACTCATTAAAATGTAATTATATCAAAATACTTGCTACGAGATGTATGAATAAAGTGCTATTCAGAAGACAGAAAAATATTCAAAAGATAGAAAAATAATTTCTAGTTGGGGAAAGAGGAATGAGAAAAAGCTTTGTTGAGAAGGTGACATCTGAAATGGTCTTTGAAGTAAGATTTTGACAAGAAGAAATGAGAAAGAAGGGAATTTTAGGTAGAGGATATTGCACAAACAAATGTATTAAGATAGGGAAGCACAGGAAATGGGTTTAATTTAGCTAGTGTGTGAAGTTATATGAAGGGAGTGGACTTCATTTGGTAAGCAATAAAGTGCAACTAAAGTCTTCTGATTCATGAAGAGTCATGATCCTTCTTTTTAAGGAGACTAATATGGAAGCAGCGTGCAGGATGGATTTAATGGAGGTGGGAAGATGAGTTAGGAGAGTCTAGAGAAATATAATGAGGTTCAGATGATCCTGAAAATAAGATAGTAGAGACAAGGTCTGAAATGCTACAGTGGTAATACTGATAGATCTTGATAACTGGAGATGACAGAGCCAAAGATGTCTCTAAGAATTCAAGCTGAATGACAGGGGGATAGTGGTCTCATTCATAGGGGATAACTAATTGATTAGTTCAATTTGGGATATGCCAAGTTTAAGAAGTTGGCAGGACAATCGGATAGAGAAGTTCACCTAAGATACAAATTTGGAGATCATTTGATAGGTGAGACTAAATGAATCCCCAAGAATATAAACCAAAAAAAAAAAAAAAAAAAAAAAAAGGCCAGGTCAGAATTCTGAGAAGCATTCACAAATAAGAGAGTAGAAAGAAGCAAACAAAAGAGACAAAAGCAACAATAAAAAAATTGAGAGGAAAAACCAGGACAGTACATAATTATGAAAGTCAAGGGAAAAAAATAATTTCAAGGTAAGACAATAAATAAAGATTGCTCTTAGAAGCTAAAGAGTTGGTAACAAGGTTAAAATCATCATTATCTAACTTGTATACTGTTCTTTACTATATGCAGAAATATGATAAAGTAGAGAAAAGAAGGAAAAGGAAAGCATGGTGACTCAAGAGAATAGCAATATTGAAAGGTTTCTTTTTAGAAGGAATGGGTGGGTTAACTTCAAATGCTATAGCCTTGTCCAAGATGAGAACTGAAAAAAGGTAACTGAATCTTATGTTGACTTCTGAGAGAATAGTTTCAACAGAGCCAGAAAAGCTTAAGTTTAATTTGTGAATGATAGGCTAGAAAAGAGATACTTCAGGCCCCTGAAAGAGTAAAGCAGAGAAATTCCAAGGATGTGAGTTAGGGAGGTACAAGATTAGATCTAAACCTCAAATCTAAAAACAGGACCAATACTAAAGAAAAATACCCAGCCTAAGAAGGCAAGGCATAATGGTATGGTAAAGATTCCAGGACCTAGAACCAAAGGATCTGAATTCAAATTCAGACTCTGTAACTACTTGTATGAAATAGGTAAGATAAAACCTTCCCCATGCTACTGTTTCTTTCTCTGTTTAAAAAAAAAAAAAGTGAAGTTTATAATCTATACTTGGTATTCCCTCCATGGTCAATTCACACTTCTTTCCCATTCCAATATACCATTCCATTAGCTAATCCTTATTCAGTTACAGAATGCCATTGGTAACTACAACCACTATTCATTATTTACACCCTTCATTGATTACCCACTTCACCCTTGCCTACCTGCATAAAAGTGGTAGAAGGGCCACCATAAAGCACTATTGGGTATGTAGGTGAGTAGAGAAGCCACATAACCTCGGTAGAAGCCCCGTACTCCATCAGCTCGCAGGATCTGCTGAATGATATACTTGGTTTGGCCAAAGGCCACTATCCCCCGGCCCTCTGTACACCGATACACCTGGAAGCGGCCCATGGTCTCGCCCTTGCGCTGCATCATCAGGTGCTGGGAGACCACATCAATGGGCACTGTTATGCTCTGGGCCACCAATGAGGCTGAGCTACCAGCCACTAGTGACTTCACTGTGTTGCTCTGGCTGTACTTCGACACAAACCTTCGGGTGAGCTCATAGGTGGTAACATAGCACTGGCCAGAGACCAGGGTGAGTGTGTTGACCAAGAAGCCCCGATAGAGGCCCAACACCCCATCTGTCCGCAGAATCTTCACAAAGGCATCAAAGGTTCCTTGATAGAGGCTCTTGCCCTTCTGTATCTGGAGCCGTGTGCGGATGAGGGCGAAGGGGTAGACGCTGATTCGGATCATCATGGTCATCGCCAAACCAAAGACATAGAACTTCTTCTTGTCCAGATGTTCCCACTCAATGATTGGGATGTTGCGTTTATCCTCCATAGTGCCGTAATGCCTGGGCAATGCAGGGAGTGGGATGGAATGAGATGAAGAAAAAAAGGAAGAGAAACAGTGGGAAGGGAAGAGGTCAGAACTCCTCTGCCCAATGTCTCTACAATTTGAGTTCTGAGTTTATATCCCCTTCCAATATGCCATTCCATTAACTAATCTTTATTCTGTTACACTAACACTTTATCTTCTAGAAACCCAAGTCAAATACTACTTCATCCTGACAAAATTCTCCCCGTCTTAGGTTCATCCCTGGCCGTTTTCAAGAGGCTGTCCCTTAAGAAGTTCTCAAATTATTTTACCAGGCTTCACTTCTGAGTCTGCTCACCATTTCCTAGATTTAAAGCTATACTTGGAGGGATAATTTGCCCTGTTTCTGCCTGGATTCTGACAGTACATCCCTGGGCAGGGACTATGTCACTTTCTTCTCGGTCTTCCCAATATGGTCCAAAATGAAGCAGACTGGCCACCAGCTGGTGGGTGAGAGTTCTAGGAATTGACATCTTGGAAGACATCTAATGGAAAGTCCCTAAGCAAAATGGGGAAAGAGTCATTGCTTCTCCCATTGTGGTTATCTCCTGTGGGCTACTTGACATAATGCTCTCTTTCTCTTTCCCCCCATAGCTAGATATCTATATTGTCACTATTTAACCAGCCCACTGCAACTCAGTTATTCCTCTTTGGTTATTTAAATCTACTTCCAAGGGCCCTTCAGATCCTTATATCCTCATTTCCTCTTCTTCCTTCTTTGGATCCACCTCACCACTCACTAGTTCTATAAATTTTCTCCTGCTGAAGAGAGAACTGGGGATGAGGGATCATGGTAGTATGGTATGGAGTCCTTTCTCTCTGTCTCTTTCACAACAAAGTTAGGCCAAAGGTCAATGTTTAATTATTAGAAAACACTCCAGGGAAAGGAAGAAAGGAACAAATGTTTAGGAAGGTTGGTTAGGTTTCCTTATATATGTCATTTAGATTCTTGCCCTTATGTCTCCAGTTCTAAAAAATCCACTATGTGCAGATGCCTGTGCTAGGTACTTGGAGTTAAATCTGGACTCCCAGGTACAGGGAGTTAAAACTGGGAACTCCCAGTTAGATAAAGTAAATAAGACATAGCTCCAAGACACAAAAGTAAGACACAACAGTAGGGAACAATGTACATTAATATATATGTACTGCCCTGCCCACCTCAAATTTAAATTTACTTCATACAATAATTCAAACAATCAAGTGCACTACTAATTCATTTTACAAAATGTTAAGTGGGATACCTGCCCTTCCTCATCTCTTAATACTCACTTAACTCTACACTTTGGCTTCCAAGCTAGTCATTCAAATAAAACCACTCTCTAGTTTGGAACTATGCTCAAAAAGTTATCAAACTGTGCATACCCTTTGATCCAGCAGTGTTACTACTGGGATTATATCCCAAAGAGATTATAAAGAAGGGAAAGGGACCTGTATGTGCACAAATGTTTGTGGCAGCCCTTTTTGTAGTGGCTAGAAACTGGAAACTGAATGGATGTCCATCAGTTGGAGAATGGCTGAATAAATTGTGGTATATGAAAATTATGGAATATTACTGTTCTGTAAGAAATGACCAACAGGATGATTTCAGAAAGGCCTGGAGAGACTTACACGAACTGATGCTGAGTGAAATGAGCAGGACCAAGAGATCATTATATACTTCAACAACAATACTATATGATGACCAGTTCTGATGGACCTGGCCATCCTCAGCAACGAGATCAACCAAATCATTTCTAATGGAGCAGTAATGAACTGAACCAACTATTACCCAGAAAAAGAACTCTGGGAGATGACTAAAAACCATTACATTGAATTCCCAATCCCTGTATTTATGCACACCTGCATTTTTGATTTCCTTCACAAGCTAATTGTACAATATTTCAGAGTCTGATTCTTTTTGTACAGCAAAATAACGTTTTGGTCATGTATACTTATTGTGTATCTAATTTATATTTTAATATATTTAACATCTACTGGTCATCCTGCCATCTAGGGGAGGGGGTGGGGGGGTAAGAGGTGAAAAATTGGAACAAGAGGTTTGGCAATTGTTAATGCTGTAAAGTTACCCATGTATATATCCTGTAAATAAAAGGCTATTAAATAAAAAAATAAAATAAAATAAAACCACTCTCTACAAAGTTACCAGTCATCTCTTAATTGCCAAACTCAATCTTCATCCTTCCCGATCTCTCTCTGTAGTCTCTGACCAGTGAAAATTCTAATTCTTGATATTCTCTCTTGTTTCTAGGTTTTATGGACCCTATTGTTTCCTAGTCCTCCCACCTATCAGACTTCATCTTCTTATCTTTGCCAGAGCATCATCCAGATTAAGCCCATTAAATGTGGGCAAACTAGAGGCTCTGTCCCCTCCCAGGTTCTCTTCTCATTCAATGGATTATTATTTAACATAATGATCTCATCAACTACCAAGAATTAAATTTGCATATTCTATGTTACTGATTCTCTAATCAACTTATTTAGACCTAATCTATTCTCCTGAATTTCACTTGCCTATAAGAGAAGTTCGAAACTGAGTTACTTATCTTCCCTCCCAAACTCTCCCTTTCCTTTCAAATTTCCCTATCACAGTTGTGTATTAGGGTCCAGAAGTTCCCCAAGCTCACAACCTAGATATCATCTCTGACTCTTCACTATTTCTCACCTCCTTTATCAAGTTGACTACCAAGCCTTATTAATTTTACCTTTGTAACATCTCTCAGACGTGTCCTCTTCTCTAAACTGACACTGCTACCTCCCTGGTGCTACCTCCCTGGTGTAGACACCTAAACTACTGGAATAGTCTCCTGGTGGGTCTCTGCCTGCCACAAACCTTTCCCTACTCTCTGTCCTCCATTTGACAGCCACTTTGATTTTCCTAAAGCACAGATCTGATCATGTCACACAGCTACTCAATACATTCTAATGGTTTCCTGTCACATCTAGGAATACAGATAAAATTCTTTTTGGCCTTCAAAGCCATTCAGAACCAAGTCCCCGCCCTCCAATTTTCCACTCTTCTAGTACCTTACATGCTTTCCTTTTACTCTTTAATCTGACAATGGCCTCCTAGCTGTTCTTTGAATAAACCATTCCATCTCTTGCTTCTAAGCATTTCCTCTGGCTATCCTCTATGCCTGGAATTCTCCCCCATCTTATCTCTATCTTCCAGTTTCCCTTGGCTTCCTAATCTCAACTTTGCTATAACACATCTTCCATGAAGCAAATGATACTTGTAGAGCAAACAGTACATGAGAGAGGTAATGAATGGTCACAGTTATTCAAGGTTACTCTAGAGAAGGCTTTCTTGGAAGAAAGGGATATAAAACAGAGTTTGAAAGCAGGAAAGGATTATAGATTGGGAAAAATACCCTTTCTATTCCTTTTGAAATGGAGAATAATTTAAACAAAAGTTTGGCAATACAAGAGTATGAAAATGAAATTAGTGAGACAGGGAGGACCTTGGAATCAAGTATAACTACTTGAAAATGCTAATGTTGAGACAATAATTGTTGTAGTGGTTTGTCCTTTGTTCTCAAATACCATTAATACTAGGGAGCTGATGCCATGACATGCAAGTGAATTGGAATTAAATGAGGAAGGGCAGTGCAAGGTCACCTGCCCCACTTTCCCCTCCAGAGCCATCTGAGCCAAGTGGCCAGATATAGATCAGGACCACTGAAAATGGCCCTGGATGCAATGGGAGACCTTGGCCTTTTTAAGCCAAGGTCTTCAGCAGATCTCAGTTTGACAGAGGCTACATCCATTCAGTGATTAAGGCTAGGAGACAACTGAGGCAAAGAATCTCCTCTTTGACTGGTCAAAAACAAGAAAAAATCAAAATAAACAAATCTGGGCAATATTGAGAGAGGGTCTGGAAAGGATGGAGCCACTTCTTTCTTTCCCTATATCTGGACAGGATATTCACTATCCCATCGAATGAAGAGAAAGGGGTCATTACCATTTCTTCTTTCTGGACACAGGTATGTGTGAGGATTAATTTCCAATCTTGAGAGTTAGGATTTTTGCTCTGGGTGGTGGGAGTTCACGCCACAGTAGTTCACTCAATGCCGTATTTCCTCTCAGTTCCTTCCCCAACAACTGGAGGCACAGCTGTGGAAATGCGGCCTTCAGGCCTCCAGATTTGAGTGGCCCTGAAGACCGACTAGCTGCCCAGGCACTATTTCAGTTTGTCCTGGGAAAATCAGTACCTTTCCCTGTTTTTCCAACCTGTTTTCTGAGTGGCTGAATATGCTGTTCTCCTAGGACAAATACAACATGGTTTCTAGAAGACAGACTTTCTGTTATACTCAAGTAAACCTGAAGATGCACTGGCCAGGGCAGGAAGTAAGGAGAGTCTGGCTGAGGGCAGGATCAGATCAAGAGTTTAATTTCAGAAGGGAGGAAAATATGGCAAATCACAGTAATCTTCATTTGCTAGCCCTTCTCTTATGCCTGCTTCTATCTTACCCTTTTTCCTCCTTAGCTCTCAACTGCACTTCTGAAAAAGAGAAGGGATCCTTAAAGCTGCTGATTATTTCTAATTCTATTTCTATTTCTGATTCTGTTTCTAATCTGACAGGCAGAGAGAAGACATTCCTCAGAAATGATTCAACGCTTTAGGAGGAAGATTCAAAAGAGAAGCAAAGGTAGGTGTCGGAAATGCAGGTGCCTCAGAAGGAAGGTACCGGTAAGGTTCTGGCCCAGGCCCGGGGCGAAACCCAACCACCGGGCTGCTCAACTGTGGGGTGCAAGAAGCCCCGGATACAAACACCGCTCGTTGTTCATCCCGGGCAACCCAAGCTGGGAAAGTAGCCAGTGGGAAGACACTGGGTCCAGGGAGAGCGCTCGCCGTTTCCTAATCTCCCCCCAAGTCTACAAACCACCGGCCTGGCTCGGTCCGCTTCCACCCCTTCCCAGGTCTCCAGTGTCGGTGCTTTTGACATCGGTCTCCAGGCCGAGCCCTCGCACCGCCTCAGCCCCGGCCGGTTTCTCTGCGCTGGCGTCCCCTGGGGAGCCTGGGCGGGGGGCCTGGAACCCCTCCCACCCATCTCTACCAGACCAGCACCAAAGACCCGGGCACACCAAGGCCGGGCTGATTCCGGACTTCATTTACAGTAACGAGCGGGCTCCCGCCGCTTTGTTGGCCCTTATATAACCACCTTATGTAAGCCCTCCTGTCATAAACCATCAGGGCAGACTCCCCTCCTCGGACGTTATTCACATCCAGGCCATGCAGCTCTTACGCGCCCCACCCCCACTCCGCTCCCCCAAACAAACGCCACGGGTCCCCAACTTCCCCTTCCCCGACCTCACACCGACCAGCCCAGGCATCGCCCTCACAGGCTCCATCCCGTCCCGGACTCCAGACTCAAACCCACTCTACCCTTCGAACGCCCCAAAAGCAACCCCGACAAACCAACAGGCTCGGCCTTCCCGCTGGCCCCGCCCCTGCCGCTGGCCCCGCCCCCAGGGACAGCCCGCCCTTCCCCCCCAATTTTCCCACCGGCAGCCCTAGCTC
Organism: Sarcophilus harrisii; assembly: GCF_902635505.1. Taxonomy (NCBI): domain Eukaryota; kingdom Metazoa; phylum Chordata; class Mammalia; order Dasyuromorphia; family Dasyuridae; genus Sarcophilus; species Sarcophilus harrisii. Next base: position 358,455,532 of record NC_045429.1, on the reverse strand, counting down.
GTGTATACCCATCACTTCCTACCTCCCGAGCCCCGAATGGCCCTGTCGACAATACCGGCGCTCTGCGGGCCGGGACTCCTAGGGTGCTGATCCTGCCCTAGCTTCAGCTCTCGGCGAGCGGACTTCAGCGGCATCTTCCTCCATATCGGTCCGGCTCCCCACACTGCCGGAGCCGGAAGTGAAGCTGTCATTCCCCCTCCCCCTCCCCCCCGGGCCTGCTCAAAAGGAGGTGGGGCGGAGTGACAGATAACGTGACCAATGGCGCGCTGGAGTCTCTACTCGGTATGGAAGAGGTGAATTCGAGGGCGGGCCCAAGAGCGGGAATGATGGGCGGATTCGGAGGCCATCTTAGGAGAGGGCATATGCCCCGCCTCCTTCCGCTTCAGCGAGCTCCAACCCGCTTGTCTTTCTTGTTTCACTTGGCTGATTTGCAATTGATGAAAGTCGAGTCACGAGATGCTTCTTAAAAAGCCTCTTCTCGTCGGTCACCTTGTGGCTGGACAACGATCGTAGGTTCGAATCCCCCTTCCCTAAAGTTGGTTTTTTTTTTTTTTTTGTGGGAGTTTGCCCATCAATTTTAAATAATAATAATTGACACTCAAATGTAATTGATCCCTGTTACATTCCCAGTCGTAACCACAAAAAGCAAAGGTCCGGTGGGCGGCAGAAGGGTTAATGAGGTACAGCAGGTGTTACAGGTGTCCATTTTACAGGTGAGAAAATTGAGGCAGAGAGCAGGGAAGTGGCCACAGAAAGTTAGGGTCAGAAGTGGGATGGGAAGCCAGGTTTTCTTGGAGAGCCGCAGTGGTCTAGTAACCAGCGTGCAGAAAGAGCGGACTCTGACCCTTAGTAGTAGTAGCCTGTGGCCATTGGCAAGTCATTCAGACTCTTCCAGCCTTAGTTTCCTCATCTGTAAAATAGGTGTAATACTTGTAGTTCCTGCTTCACAAGTTTGCTGTAAGACAAACAGACGGACAACGGTGATACAGATCGGAAACCCAGGAGAGAGACAGGGGCTTTCTCTATGTGCTATGTATTCTCTTGAGGAATTTTGAAATCAGTTGTGAGACATAGGAGATACCAGCACAGGACTTCCTGACCTAAAGGTGCTGTGCTCTGTGAGCATATCTAATAAATAAAAGAGACATGAATTTAGAAACATCTCTGCTCCAAATATTTATGCGGACTATTCCTTCTTAGCTCATGTTGAGGTGATCAGCTACAGTCAGAAGCTCTGTACTTAGACCCCAACATAATGCTATCATTTTGGTGCTTTTCAAGAATCAAGGATAACAACCAACCATGTATGTATGTGTGTATATGTAAACATACAATAGGCTTATATATTTATTATCTTTGGGGAATTGACAGTTAAGCTTATGATTTGACGAGATTACTAAAGAGAGATTATAGAGGGAGAAGACAAGAAGGCTGAGAGACTCAGTGTATAGCCATAGTTAAGGGATAGCAAAGGAGGCTGAAGATAGGAGGAAAGCCAGGAAAAATTAGTGTCACAGAAATCCACAGGAAGAAAAAGAGTCTCAGGGCAGCGAGGTGGTGCAGTGGATAGAGCACCAGCGCTGAAGTCAGGAGGACCTGAGTTCTAATTTGGTTTCAGACATTGAACACATCCTAGCTGTGTGACCCTGGACAAGTCACTTAATCCCAATTGCCTCAGCAAAAAAAAGAAAGAAAGAAAGAGAGAGAGAGAGAGAGAAAAAAGAAAGAAAGAAAGAGAGAGAGAGAAAGAAGAAAGAAAGAAAGAAACAAAGAAAGAAAGAAAGAAAGAAAGAAAGAAAGAAAGAAAGAAAGAAAGAAAGAAAGAAAAAGAAAAAGAAAGAAAGAAAGAAAGAAAGAAAGAAAGAAAGAAAGAAAGAAAGAAAGAAAGAAAGAAAGAAAGAAAGAAAGAGTCTGCAGGAGGAGAGGGTGGTGAACAGTGCCAGCCTGACATCCAGGCTGTCCACCTCCAGGCCCCTTCTCTTGAGGTTTCTCAGAGGACCTTTTGTCAGCCTTTGCGTTTTGGCGTTTAGCATTTGTGCTTCACAGACATACCTTCCATTGCCACCTCTGACTGGCTCCCCTGAGCCATACCAGTCACTTTTGTCTGACTGCTGCTGTGAGACTAGCAGAACATCACCACCTGCCATGACAAAGTTCCTTGAACAATCTAATTATCTGCCTTTCTCAGCAGACCTCTCCAACAACTGGCATTCTGGACTCGTTTGTCAATGGTTAATATGTTACCATCCTCTGATAGTGTCCTCATTCTAGTGATTCTAATCCTCCAGAACAAACTCCATTCTCTATCCCCATTCTCCTCATCTCCCTTAATCCTTTCCCCAGCATATTCTCCTCCAGCATTTTCTCCTCACCCTCATCTTGTGTCATTCAGACATCTATTTCTCCCTTCACCCAGTTTCATAAAAAGCCTTCTCTCTGCCAAGGCAAACATTTTTACATGCACAAGTGATACCATTTTGTCCAATTTTCTTCAATACATTGCCTCCTCTGTCATCCCCACTTTCTCAGTTTCTCTCTATTGACTGTTTCCCAGTTGCCTACAAATATACCCATGTTTCGCTTTTTTTAAAAATTTAATTCCCATTATTAATATTTTCTCAATCACTTTCTTTTTTTCTTATTTAATTTTTATTTCCCCCAGTTACACTTAAAACAATTTTTATATTTGTTTTTAAAACTTTTAAGTTCTATAAATAGTCCCATTTTAGAAAAAGAAATAGAACAAGCTATTAATCAACTCCCTAAGAAAAAATCCCCAGGACCAGATGGATTTACATGTGAATTCTACCAAACATTTAAAGAACAATTGGCCCCAATGCTATATAAATTATTTGATAAAATAGGGAATGAAGGAGTCCTACCAAATTCCTTCTATGACACAGACATGGTACTGATACCTAAACCAGGTAGGTTGAAAACAGAGAAAGAAAATTATAGACCAATCTCCCTAATGAATATTGATGCTAAAATCTTAAATAAGATATTAGCAAAAAGACTACAGAAAATCTTCTCCAGGATAATACACTATGATCAAGTAGGATTTATATCAGGAATGCAGGGCTGGTTCAATATTAGGAAAATTATCAATATAATTGGCCATATTAATAACCAAATTAACAAAAATCATATGATCATCTCAATAGATGCAGAAAAAGCATTTGATAAAATCCAACATTCATTCCTATTAAAAACACTTGAGAGTGTAGGAATAAATGGACTTTTCCTTAAAATAATCAGTAGCATCTATTTAAAACCATCAGCAATGGGGATAAACTGGAACTATTCCCAATAAGATCAGGAGTGAAACAAGGTTGCCCACTATCACCATTACTATTCAATATTGTATTAGAAATGCTACCTTCAGCAATAAGAGTTGAGAAGGAGATTAAAGGAATTAAAGTAGGTAATGAGGAAACCAAATTATCACTCTGCAGATGATATGATGGTATACTTAGAGAACCCTAGAGATTCTACTAAAAAGCTATTAGAAATAATCCACACCTTTAGCAAAGTTGCAAGATACATAATAAACCCATATAAATCATCAGTATTCTTATATATCACTAAAAAATCCAAGTTAGAGTTACAAAGAGAAATCCCATTTCAGCCAATAGTATAAAATATTTGGGAATCTATCTGCCAAGAGTAAGTCAGGAACTATATGAGCAAAACTACAAAACATTTTCCACCCAAAGTCAGATCTAACCAATTGAAAAAGTATTAAATGCTCTTGGATAGGGTGAGCAAATATAATAAAGATAATAATACTACCTAAACTAATCTATTTATTTAGTCTTATACCAATCAAACTCCCAAAAAACTTTTAATGACCTAGAAGAAATAACAACAAAATTCATCTTGAAGAACAAAAGATGAAGACTTTCAAGGGAACTAATGAAAAAAAAAAAAAAAAAAAAAACAAATGAAGGTGGTCTAGCTGTACCAGATCTAAAACTATATCATAAAGCAGCAATGTCATTTGGTATGGGCTAAGAAATAGACTAGTTGATCAGTGAAATAGGTTAGGTTCAAAGGACAAAATAGTTAATAACTTTAATAATCTAGTATTTGACAAACCCAAAGACCCCAGCTTTTGGGATAAGAATTCACTGTTTGACAAAAACTGCTGGGAAAATTGGAAATCAGTATGGCAGAAACCAGGCACTGATCCACACTTAATATCATACACCAAGGTAAGGTCAAATGGGTTCATGATCTAGGCATAAATAATGAGATTATAAATAAATTAGAAGAACATAGGATAGTTTACCTCTCAGACTAGTGGAGGAGAAAAGAATTTGTGACCAAAGAAGAACTAGAGATCATTATTGATCACAAAGTAGAAAATTTTGATTATATCAAATTGAAAAACTTTTGTACAAACAAAACTAATGGAGACAAGATTAGAAGGGAAGCAATAAACTGGGAAAACATTTTTATAGTCAAAGGTTCTGATAAAGGCCTCATTTCCAAAATATATAGAGAATTGACTCTAAGTTATAAGGAATCAAGCCATTCTCCAATTGATAAATGGTCAAAGGATATGAACAGACAATTCTCAGATGAAGAAATTTAAATTATTTTTAGCCATATGAAAAGATGCTCCAAGTCATTATTAATCAGAGAAATTAAAATTAAGACAACTCTGATATACCACTACATACCTGTCAGATTGGCTAGAATGACAGGGAAAGATAACTTGGAATACTGGAGGGGATGTGGGAAAACTAGGACACTGATACATTATTGGTGGAATTATGAATACATCCAGCCATTCTGGAGAGTGATTTGGAACTATGCTCAAAAAATTATCAAACTGTTCATACCCTTTGATCCAGCAGTGTTACTACTAGGCTTATATCCCAGAGAGATCTTAAAGAAGGGAAAGGGACCTGTATTTGCAAGAATGTTTGTGGCAGCCGCTTTGTAGTCGCCAGAAACTGGAAACTGAGTGGATGCCCATCAACTGGAGAATGCCTGAATAAGTTGTGGTATATGAATGTTATGGAATATTATTGTTCTATAAGAAATGACCAGCAGTATGATTTCAGAAAGGCCTGGAGAGACCTACATAAACTGATGCTAAGTGAAATGAGCAGAACCAGGAGATCATTATATACTTCAACAACAATACTATATGAGGATCAATTCTGATGGACGTGGCTCTCTTCAACAATGAGATGAACCAAATCAGTTCCATTTGTTCAATAATCAATAGAACCAGCTACAACCCAGTGAAAGAACTTTGAGAAATGAGTGTGAACCACCACATAGCCTTTCCAGTCCCTCTGTTTTTGTCTGACTGAATTTTTTATTTCCTTCACAAGTTAATTGTACATTATGTCGAAGTCCGATTCTTTTTGTACAGCAAAATAACTATGGCTATGTATACATATGTATACAGTGTATTTAACATATACTTTAACATATTTAGCATGTATTGGTCTACCTGACATCTGGGAGAGGAGGTGGGAGGAAGGAGGGGAAAAATTGGAAGAAAAGCTTTGGCAGTTATCAATGCTGAAAAATTACCCATGCATATATCTTTTAAATAAAAACCTATAATAAAAAACTTTTAAGTTCTAGATTTTCTTCGTTATTCCCACCCCCAGCTCCCAATAAGAAAGCATATGTGAAGTTATGCATAACATTTGCAAGAGTTATGCAAAAGTCAAGTTGTGAAAGAAAACATAAAAACCTAAAAAAAAAAAACAAAAAAAACCCTCAAGAAAAATAAAGTTAAAAAAAAGAGAGAATATGTTTTTAATGTTTCAATCTGTATTCAGACACAAACAGTTCTTTCTCTGAGTATGGATAGAATTTTTTATCATAAGTCCTTCAGAGGAGTCATGGATCATTGTATTGCTAAGAATAGCAAAGTCATTCACAATTGATCATTCTAGAACATTGTTATGTACATTTCACTTGGTCTGAGTTCATGAAGAACTTTCCAAGCTTTTCTGAGAGCATCCTATTCATCATTTCACATAAAACAATAATATTCCACCAAAATCACATACCACAACTTATTCAGCCATTCCCCAATTGATGGGCATCCCCTCAGTATCCAATTTTATGTCCTGAGAAGAGAGCTGCTATAAATATTTTTGTACATAAAAGTCCTTTTCCTTTTTGTGAGAGATTCGTGTCTAGTAGTGGTATTGTTAGTTCAATACCCATGTTTCCAACTTCAAAAAAACCTTCATTTGATCCTACCATCCCTGCTGGCAATGGTCTTATATCTCTCTTCCCTTATATTGTTAAACTTGAAAAATCATCTACAATCAGTGCCTCTACTTCCTTTTTTTTTTCTTTCTTAACTCTTTATAGTCTGGCTTCCAACTTCATGATTCAACTGAAACTTCTTTCTGAAGATACCAATGATATCTTCATTGCCAAATCTAATAACCATTTTCTTTTTCAGTCCTCATCAGTTTTTGGCCTCTCTTCAGTCTTTGATACATTAATCACTCTCTCCCTCATGTTCTCTTTTTTTTTTTCTAGGTCTTAGAGACACTGCTCTCTCCTAATTTTTCTTCTTTCAGAAATCATTCTTTGCTACATCTTCATCCAAATCATGCCCTCAAACTTTTGTTCTGGGACCTCTTCTCTTCTCCCTCTATATTATTTCACTCGGCTATTTAGTCTTTCCTGACTCCAGTCTCATATCTCCATCTCCATTATCTATTTGACATCTCTAATTAGATCTTCCTCAAACATCTTAAACCTAATATGGTCAATACTGAACTTATTATATACCTCCCCAAACCTTTTCCTCTTCCTTACTTGACTCTTAATGTTGAAGGTATCCTTATCTTCCCAGTTCTTCAGGTTTATCACCTAGGTATCTGCCTAGATGCCTCATTCTCTCACCCTTTATATCTAATTTCTTGTCAAGTCTTGTCAATTCTATCTTTGCATCTCTTATGTATCTATATATCAGTAGAGATCTATAATTATCTATATCTATAAAGAAATTTGTAGGTAGATATAGACATTTACATCTATAGTTAGATCTATAGGGTATATATGTGTGTGATGCGTATATATAGGTAGGGTATATCTAGATATAGATAGTTCTATAGATATGTATTTATAAATTTAGATGGATAAATATCTCCTTCCCTCTCTTCTCTGCTACCACCCTAGTGTAGGCTCTCATTCCTTCACACCTGAGCTATTGCAGCAGCATTTTTTCTGATTCGTGTCCCTGCTTCAAGTCTTTTTTTCATTCCAGTCAATCCTCCATTGAGCTATCAAAGTGCTATTTCTGAAGTACAGCCCCACCACCATGTCCCATTCAATAGAGAGCCATCTCCACCCATCCTGATCTATGTTTTGGCACTCAACCAAGTTCACTCTGGAGGAGAGAGTGAGACTGGTGGCTTTGTACATCCCTCCCTCACTTAAATTCAACTTATTTTCATGTCATGGCATCACATCCTTGGTGTCATGGTATTCTTTGAGAAGAAGTGCAAATAACAGCCCCATTCAACGGCTATTGCTTCTAGGATCAAATAAAAAAATTCTCTATTTGGCTTTTAAAGCCCTTCTTAACCAGCCCCACTCCTACTCTTCAGTTTTCCTTCCTTCTTCCACATACTCTATGATCATTGATCCCCTTATTGCTCTTCCCACAAGATACTACTCTGTGATTTTTTTTTTTCATTTTTCAATGGTAAAGATAGTTTTTAACATTCATTTTTGTAAGACTTTGTGTTCCAAATTTTTCTCCCTTATCTCCCCAAGATAGCAAGTAATCTACTATTGGTTAAATGTGTACAATTATTTTAAACTTATTTCAATATTTTTCATGTTGTATAAGAAAAATCAGACCAAAAAGGGGAAAAAACAGACAACAAAAAAAGGTTAAAGATACTATTCTTTGATCCTCATTCAATCTCCATATTTCTCTTTCTGGATGTAGGTGGCATTTTCCATCCCAAATCTATTGGATTTTTCTTGAATCCTTCACTTTCTTAAAGGTTCTACTTAAATGCCATCTTCCCCAGGAAAGCTTCTGTTATCCTACCCTCTTCAAATATCTGTTTAAACTATTTGGATCTTTTCTTGAACTCATCACATTCTGCTTTGCATCATACTTATACCATACTTGCATCATAAGTATCCATACTTATACAGGTATCCATACATTTTGCATCCTTCCCTATTAGACTGGAAGCTTCTTAAGATGAGAGAGTCTTTTTTTTTTCCTGTTTGTATAAAAAGTTCCAAGCAGTGACTAATACAGAGTGAGCAATCAGTTCATATTTGTTAGATCATCATTGAACTGTATTTGGAGAAGAAAAAGCCAGGTCCCAGCTCTTAAAAAGATATTTTGCTTAGTTTCATTGAAGCTAATGAGAAAAAAGGGTAGAGTTTAGTCAGTAGGAAAAACTCAAAGGAAAAGAAATACAGGAGCTAAAGAGAGGAAGAGAAAATTAACAGATAGTTGATCCCTTCCTGGTTTGTTTGGAGGACATAGATCTCATAGATCTGTTAGTCAAGGTTTAGCCATGAGGAATGTTAGTTTAATATTATACTTTTCACAATGCATTGCCTTAGAAACTGGAGACTTTGAAGTTGTGTGAGAACCAGTCCTTACTCTTAGATATCCACAATCTAGTTTGGAAAATAAAATACATTAAAAAAATGAAATATAGAAGAATAAGCTAATATAAGTATATGGTATCATTTATGATGAGATACAATATAGGAATTCAGAGGAAGATGTGATCACTCAGGACAAGATTGGTCAAGAAATGCTTCATGGGGACAGGAGGTACAAGGGGTGAAGACCCTTAGCTGTACTTTGAAGGAAGAGTGACAACCTCATGTAGTAGACACTCAGAAGGTCTGGATTAGAATGCTCATCTTCTTGCTTTCTACCTGTATGATCTTGGACAAGTTGAGTAGCCTCCCTGTCTTAGTTCTCTTGTCTATAAAATAGGACTAATAATAATGAAATATTGCATAGTGAATACCACTGTCCAAAGAGGTATTCATCCCTTTGGAAATTATTTGGGAAGTTTAATGTCAGATGGATTATGGCAGAGGTAGGAGGTGGAAAACTAAGAAAGGGGGGTGGGGGGAGACTAGAAACTGGAGGGGATCAATTAGGAACCTATTAAACTAGCCATAAGGACAAAAGACCTGGAGTACATGATGGTCTTGGGAAATAATAAGAATAACTGACATTTTTAAAGTAACTTAAGGTTTCCCAAGTGCTTTGTATACACATTATCTTATTAGAGCCTCAAGACAACCTAATCAGATAGTTACTACAAGTATTACTCATCATTTTATAAATGAAGGAACAGCCCCAGGGAGGTTGAGGGACTTTCCCAAATTCATAAACCTAGTAAATGTTAATCAAGTCTTCCTGATTCCAAGAAAAAGAAGGGAAGAGACATATTTAATAGATGCTACAAGAGATGATGGATAAATCATGTGATAGTCAACTATGAATGATGTCACTCTTCTTAGCAACATTATGATCCAAGAGTAGTACAAAGGATACACAAAAGGAAAATGCTATTTTTCATCCAAATAAAGAACTGATGGATTCTTTTTCTTTCTTTTTTTTAAAATTAAAAATTTTTTTTTTTAAATAACTTTTTATTGACAGAACCCATGCCAGGGTAATGTTTTACAGCATTATCCCTTGCACTCACTTCTGTTCCGATTTTTCCCCTCCCTCCCTCCACCCCCTCCTCCAGATGGCAAGCAATCCTATATGTTAAATAGGTTACAGTAGATCTTGGATACAATATATGTGTGCAGAACCGAACAGTTCTCTTGTTGCTCAGGGAGAATAGGATTTAGAAGGTATAAATAACCCAGGAAGAAGAACAAAAATGCAAGCAGTTTACATTCATTTCCTAGTGTTCTTTCTTTGGATATAGCTGCTTCTGTCCATCCTTGATCAATTGAAACTAAGTTAGATCTTCTCTTTGTTGAAGAGATCCACTTCCATCAGAATACATCCTCATACAGTATTATTGTTGAGGTATATAATGATCTCCTGAGAACTGATGGATTCTGAGTGCAAATCAAATAATTTTTTCACTTATTTTTTTCTTTTGTATGTGTGTATGATTTCCCCCTTTTGATCTTTTTCTTCTTTCACAACTTTGATTAATATGGAAATGTTATACATGGTAGCACATGCATAATCTACCATTTCAGAAGAGGAGAGGGGAGAGGAGGGAGAAAAATAATTCAAAATCTTGTAAAAATGGACTGCCAGAAATTGTCTTGGACATGTAATTAGAGAAAAATAAAATATTATCCTTTTTTTAGAAGAAACTATAAGAAATGGTTTCTAACTGAACTCTCTCAGGTTTTGAACTCAAATGACCAAGCAATCTTGGTGACACTGACAAAACTAAGTGTGGAGAAATAACTATTGCTCATAGGCTGGGCAGAGAAAGATGATATAATAGCCCCTCCAGTAATACATCACCCATGCCCATTCACATAGACAAGCCAAATACCCAAAGTCGGGCTTACTGCTACTTCATTCCATAATATATTAGAAGTAACTCTGAAGATCTGGGGTTATTCTTGAACTTACTCAGGAGCTCTCACAGGTATAGTCTCCATTGATTATCAGTCAGATTTAATTAGCTTCCAAATGATATTTATCAAGCAAATATGACTCAAAATATGTTATTACAAAAACACCTCCTTTCCTCCCAATCAGTTACACTCCTTTGGCGTTCTTCTTCTCTAACTTTCTCCCCATGAATATTTGCTTCTTGAGAGCAGGAATTATCTTTTTCCTTTCTTTGCATCTCCTATTTATAGTAGGTACTTAATGTTTGACTCAGACAGGAGACACACTCCTCCCTATCCCTATGAAATTCCTGGGAATAGAAAGTGCTTGAATGGAGAAAGCACATGTGGTCAAAGGATAACTCACAGTTCCTGTTTACTGCCGTCAGGAAACTCCCTTTACTATAACTCTCTCTTGATCTCTAAAGGTCAGTGGCCTTCTAGAATCCTGAAGCTTTCTTATATCTGCTCAGACCTTGCTGTGTCTCTCAGTGCCCAAAGCTGCTGCTCTGGGGGACGCTCCTAACATCTATGGAAATTCCAAATCTTCCCATCTTTCAAGTTCATAAGATCATTGGATGCACAAGATTATCAGCTCATAAATAAGGGTGAAGAGGCAAAGATTCCCTTCCAGGAGGTCTTTACCACTGGATCTAACTCCCACTTAGTTCACTGATGCAGGAATGCCTAATTCAGAACTAGCTGGCTCAGGTTTATAGATAGGATTAGGTTATGTGCAAGTCATCAGACTTGGTGCAATGATCAAAACACTTCACTCCTCCCAAAACGATGAAACTTTGGTCCCTTTTAGTCCCTTTAGTGTTTGATTGACTGATTAGGTTGGCTTTTGTGATTACCTTGATTGAGATGAGAGTGGAAACACTCACCTTCACAAGGATAAGTTGCTTTAGATTGTTCAGTTTTAGGCTAGTGGGAAAGTTCAGGATCTAGAAGCAATTGAAATTTCAGGGGAGAGGTCAGTTCTGTAAATATTGATTTGTGAGTCAGCTGCAAAAGGTTTATAATTGAACTGTGAAGTCTATGAGATCATTAAGAAAGAATGTGCAGCCACAAGAAGTAATGGTCCTATCTAGTGTTCAGATCATGGTACCTTTCATAAAAATGGTTAATAAGTTAGACGAGGTCACCTGTAGAGTATGTTAGACTTTAATGTGATATTATAGAAGGATCTATTGAAAGAACTAGGATTTTTTTTTCTCTGAAGATTTTGGGGGCATGTTATGATTGTCTCCAGGTTAACACTCATAGCATTGAATTTATTTTTTTTTCTTTTTTTTTTTTTTAATTAAATAACTTTTTATTGACAGAACCCATGCCAGGGTAGTTTTTTACAACATTATCCCTTGCACTCACTTCTATTCCGATTTTTCCCCTCCCTCCCTCCACCCTCTCCCCAAAGATGGCAAGCAGTCCTATACATGTTAAATAGATTACAGTAGATCTTGGATACAATATATGTCTGCAGAACCAAACAGTTTTCTTGTTGCTCAGGGAGAATTGGATTTAGAAGGTATAAATAACCTGGGAAGAAGAACAAAAATGCAAGCAGTTTACATTCATTCCTAGTGTTCTTTCTTTGGGTGTAGCTGCATAGCATTGAATTTAGATATATACTTACTAGTTTTGAGTCTATGGGAAAATCTTTGAGCCTCAGTTTCTTCATCTGTAAAATGGAAGGTTTTGCACTACCTATTCTGTGGGTTATTGGGAGGACAGTGCTTTGTAAATTGTAAAGTACCTTATATATAAATGAACGAGTATTATTATTTTGAATATAGAAAGTTATGTGGAAGAGGGGTTATCTTTATTCTGCTTGCCTCCAGAGGGCAGAACTGAATTAGTAGGTGGAGAGAAAAATTGAATTTGTTCTAGATAAGGAAGAATTTCTTAGCAACCAAAGCCATTCAAAGATGAAAGTAGTGAGTTCCACATGAATAGAGATTGTGGTTTTGATAAAAGTAGAAGTAGAGAAAGTGGGTATTGATAGAGTAATAGGAGCTCATCAACTGCTTTAACTAAATGCTTGGAGTGGAGATGGGGTCTTCTGGCCACTTCAGAAGATGTTTGTGGCTCTATCACATTAAAGGATTTGTGCTTTGGGATGACAAAGTAATCTTCTTGTTAATCTCTTGGACCCTGTGATAGCAGAAAGGATATCTGTATCAAAAAGGATTGGCCATTAAAAACCAGGAAGACTACACACCTGTCAGATTGGCTAAGATGACAGGAAAAAATAATGATGATTGTTGGAGGGGATGCGGGAAAACTGGGACACATTGATGCATTGTTGGTGGAGTTGTGAACGAATCCAACCATTTTGGAGAGTAGTTTGGAACTATGCTCAAAAAGTTATCAAACTGTGCATACCCTTTGATCCAGCAGCGTTACTACTGGGATTATATCCCAAAGAGATTATAAAGAAGGGAAAGGGACCTGTATGTGCACGAATGTTTGTGGCAGCCCTTTTTGTAGTGGCTAAAAACTGGAAACTGAATGGATGTCCATCAGTTGGAGAATGGCTGAATAATTGTGGTATATGAATATTATGGAATATTACTGTTCTGTAAGAAATGACCAACAGGATGATTTCAGAAAGGCCTGGAGAGACTTACACGAACTGATGCTGAGTGAAATGAGCAGGACCAGGAGATCATTATATACTTCAACAACAATACTATATGATGACCAGTTCTGATGGACCAGGCCATCCTCAGCAACGAGATCAACCAAATCATTTCCAATGGAGCAGTAATGAACTGAACCAGCTATGCCCAGAAAAAGAACTCTGGGAGATGACTAAAAACCATTACATTGAATTCCCAATCCCTATATTTATGCACACCTGCATTTTTGATTTCCTTCACAAGCTAATTGTACAATATTTCAGAGTCTGATTCTTTTTGTACAGCAAAATAACGATTTGGTCATGTATACTTATTGTGTATCTAATTTATATTTTAATATATTTAACATCTACTGGTCATCCTGCCATCTAGGGGAGGGGGTGGGGGGGTAAGAGGTGAAAAATTGGAACAAGAGGTTTGGCAATTGTTAATGCTGTAAAGTTACCCATGCATATATCCTGTAAATAAAAGGCTATTAAAAAAAAAAAAAAAACCAGGAAGAACCTCCTTCTCTGATAGTGGTATGCTGGCCCCACCTGAAATCAGCTTAAAAGAGCTGATTACTAAATTTTCAGTATAACCATTTATACCATTGGCAAAATGCTACAATTAGGAACTTGACCTATTGCTTAGTTGACTGTCTAGATCTAAGAAAATGATGAAGGAAATGTTAACAATTCATATTAAACTTAAAAGTATATCCTGCAAACAATTTCCTCCCTAAGATTTACTAGTGCTGAACTGCATTCAGTAGAATTTCTAGAGAGGAATAATTTTTACTTTCATGACTTTCTTCCTTTCTTCACATAGTTCTGTCTGTCTGTCTGTATCTATCAGTTAACATGAGAACAGGAGGAAAATGCATTAAATATTTTTTCTTTAATGAAACCTAAAAACTCAAGTCAATAGGAGATAATGTGTATCCTTTAGGAGTAATATTTATTTGGGATGGGGAGGTGAGGGACATCTGAAAGTGGAGTATATCTGGAAATGACTGTGATTAAATACAAAAGAGATCAATAAAACTTACTGGGGAAAAAAAAAGAACAGATAAGATGAATTGGATGAAGCCTTCACAATGGGCTGAAGCTGGACCTTCTGCTTTCCTAAATATTTCCTTATCTGGCTTCAGTAGCTCTGGTGCAGGTCCTCATCCCTTGGACCTAAACTACTGAAATAGCCTTCTCTGGTTAGGTCTTCCTGCTTCAAGTTTTTCCTCATTCCTGTCCTACTTCCACTATACTACAGGTATACTATAACCCCTCTTCACTCAATAGTGACTCCAGTGGCTACTTATTACCTCCAGGACAAACAGAAAATCCTGTTTGTCTTTTTAAGGCTCTAACTTTCCTGCCCCCTACCTTTCCAGTTTTTCTTCCTTTCTCCACACACTCCACACACACAGTCTCTTTGCTGTTCCTCCTACATGACTCTCCTTTCCCCTATTCTAAACATTTTTACTGACTGTCCCCCATTCCTGGAATTCTCTTGCTCATCATCTCTGCCTTCTGTGGCTTCCTTCAAGACTTAGCTAAAATCCTACCTTCAGCAAAAAGCCTTTCCCAAGCCCCCTTAAGGCTAATGTTGTGACCTTAAGATTATTTCCAATTTACCCTTTCCATATGTTTTTTGTATACAGTTATTTGCATGCTGTCTGTCCCCATTAGAATGTAAGCTCTTGGAGAGCAAGGAATTCTCCCCCCCCCCCCCATCTTTATATTCCCAATATTTAGCATAGTGCCTGGCAAATAGTATAGACTTAATAAATGCTTGTTGGCTTAAAAATTAATGGTTTCCATCTTTTCCATGAATCATCTTCTGAGGAAGAAAAGAAGGTAGGTAGAAAAGCAAACTACATGGGGGATTTGCAAAGGACTGAATAAGGGTTGAATAAAAGGAATGCCAGTTGAAACAGGGTAGCATGAATGTGTAACAAATGAATTCACCACTTTTCTCTGCTACAATAGTAGCCTAGAAAACAGATAGGTGTAATAATCTTAGGTTGGCGATTGGTGAAGGAAAAAGTCAAGAGATTTGAGGCAGTTAAAATGGACAACCACGGGGATCAAAATAAGAACCAGAATACTATAAAACTTCTCAGCTCACATACCCTACCTAGATTCTCTGTCCCAACTTCCCCACCATGTCTTCAAGAAGAAAGTAGCCACATTTAAGGTTTTGTGTTTTTAATAAAAAATAAACTGTTTGTGGCAAGACCTACACATTTCCAAAGACAAAAAAACAAAGAAGAAGAGTTGAGAGGGGCGGATGCATCTATGGGGAGACTGGTATGGAAGAGAAGGGCAGAGGCAAAGTTGAGAGGCCAGGTTTGGCCAGATATGTGCAAGGCTCAGATTATCCCACTCCCCATAATTCTATGGAGGGGGGAAGGGGAATTGAAAATTGTTCCCCATTGCATCAGGAGAGGTGAAACGTCGAGAGAAAACACCCGAGGGTCATTCGTGAGAACACTGGGATGAGCACAGACATAGCTTCCTGCATAGCCTCGGCAGACCAAAGTGGGACAGGAATGCCAGTTGGAGATACGGTCTGAGTCCTAACTCAAGTTAGGACTGAGTTTCCAGCAAAGGTCAACAGCAGTGTTGCTTGGGAATATTATCACAAGGATTTCCTAGCACAGTCTGTTTCTGGAGGGTCTCTTGGAATGATTTTTGACTGCCAAACTGGTTCAGCATTCAGGGCAGTCTCCTGAAGAAAGGTTCCACCCCACACTCTTGGTCAGAGGAAAGTGCTTAGAGCTGGCGTGTCCTGGCAAGATGGGTCATGTCCCAGGGATGGTTTTAGGCTGTTGGGTGTGCTCCTCATTACTTCGTAGAGTGGCTCAGAGTAGCAGAGGGAGGACGAGCTCCTCTTGATAAGAGGAAGGTGGCTTTCTCTGGCCATCCCTTCCCATTTGTTATTGTAGGGTAACCCCAACAATCTCCTATGGTAGGGTCAGCTTAACCAAGGCTAACTCTTTGCCATACCATAATATCCATTACAATCTTTCATTATCTCATGTGTGCTATTGCAGTCTATGCCATTTCAGTCCCCAGCTGGTTGTTGTCAGCATCCACACCCCCTCCATTCAGGATCCTTGTGTCCTTGGGAGGCTGGAGAGGGGGCTCTCCACTCAATGGGGCCTTCTCCCCCGGAGGCAGGGTACCACAGCCTTGGATTTTCCTCTGTGCTTGGAGTGCCCGCAGTGGGCAAAAGACAAAGCCGATTAGGGCCCCTGAGAGAACCAAAGCCAGGAGGACAGTGACAATGATGAAATGGGACCAGTATGACCTGGGAGTGACCAGGGGGGTGGGTCCTCCAACAGTCAAAGGAGTTTCTACCCGTTCTCTGGGAATCCCTGCTAATTCTGGATCCAGGGGCAGGGGGTCTTCCTGGCTTTGTATCCAGTAAGAGACAACAGGATGAGTAAAGCCGCTCTCCGTTGCCCAACACTGGTAGAGGCCTCTGACTTCTTCCCGAAGAAGGAGCATGAGGGAACCATTGTAGATTGCTGAGGAGGAAGTCTGAATGGGGGTTGCTCGATAAGTCCATTGGTAGGTGGCTAGGGTGGAGGTTTGGGGACAGGGGAGTTCTAAGATGGAGTGAAGAGGAGCCAGGACTTCTTTTACTATATGGAGAAAGAAGGAAAAAAGATGAAAGTAGGGAAAGTAAGGAGGTGGAAAGAAGAACTTTAACCCATATCACTTTCTGACATTTGGCCTTGGATTCCTTTATTTTATTTTTTTTTTTATTTTGTGTATGAATTCCTATGGCAATGGGGAAGCAGAGCAGGATTGACAAATAGAGGGGAGCATTTGAAATTGTCAAGTGGGGAGGAAGAGTGCTAGATAGTTCCTTCCCCCAACTCCAAATGCAACTCTGGACTCTGCTCTAACCCCAAATTTTCCCTTTCATCCAATCCTTACCCCAACTTTTAGTCTTGGACCAAATATCTTCACTCTCTCTTTCTACAGTGCTCTGGTTCTATTTCCTACTAGCCTGTTCAATTCCCACCTTCAGATGCCTAGGTCCCCAAAATAACCAGGTAAACTGAACAAGAAGAGTTTTAGTGAATAATATTCCTGCCAAGGAAAAGGATGGATTATCCTTCAACCTCCATCCCCCTAACGCCACACCCTCTTTTTTTCTTCCTGGTTCCATTCTTTACTCACTGAGCTGGGGTGGGCTCTGGGGTTTGAAACTTCTGCCCATGGGTCTACTGACACAAGTCCATGCTGGGTTGCCGGGATTTATGTCCTGTTTCCAGGAAGATCTGGAGAGATAAGAAGGTCTAGGTGATAAACAGTTGAGATGATAAGGTTCAGATGGGGAGAGGGAAGGGTGGAGATCAGAAACTGCAAAAGAAGCAGGTGGGGCTCTAGAAGGTATCACAACAAGAGGAGTAGGGTGGGTCAAAGATTTTAAAATCTTAAGCAATGGAGCCAGAAAGGTAGGGGAGAAAAGGTGAGGAGAGGTCCTGTTATTTCAGAGTAGAAACAGCAAAGATGGGATGCCTCAAAACAACCAAGATGGAAAGGAAAAAAGAAGGGCTGAAAGAATAAGGTAATGAATTTGAATCAATATATTGCAATTAGAGTAAACTTCAAACAAGAGATCCCCTCAAAACATCCATGCAAGGGCACTTTGCAAGAAAACCAGAATAGAGAGGTATTGAAAAATAACATTTCCATTCCCCATCCCTAGAGCAAGAGTGAAGCTTTGGGAAGTCACTTACAAGTCTGTGGAGGTGTTGAAAAACATACGACAGGCTTTTTCAACAGGGTCCCAGGCACAGTGGGGGTCTCTGGCAAGGACACAGTCTATACAGCTCCTATAGACACTGCAGTTGGCTTGGGGGATCCTCAGAAGCCCCCCAGAGTAGCCCACAAATAGTGTTCTCTAGGTGACAGATGGATAGAAAGTCATGTCATCCTGAGCACAGACATTTCAAGCCCAACCCAAGTATTCCTTTCCCTAGGAAAGACCCCCAACTATCATAGGCAATCCCTTCCAAAGCTAGCAAAGTTCCCTCCATCTCTTCCCCACTTGAGAAAGGGCTTGTATATCTTCTCACCTGGGAAGGTGCCAGTAGTAGGTTTCGGATGGGTTCAGGTTCCTGAAACAGTTGGATCTCCTCTACCAGGTGTGTATCATTGTCATTACCTACCACAGCCTTATGGAGAGAACCTGTGTCTAGTGGGAGACAGAAAAACAGAATGTGGAGAAGGGATTTTGGCTCCCCTGGTTCCCTCTTCTTTATTCTCTGCTTTTTTTTTTTTTTCATGTAAGATAACTCTTTCTTGAGCAGAACCAGGAGACATATGACAGATACGGAAATATGTTTAAAAGGATTGTACATGTTTAACCTAAATCAGACTACTTGCTATTTTAGGAAGAGGGGAGGAAAGTCTTACAAAAATGAATATTGAAAACCATCTTTACATGTATTTGAAAAACAAAATACTATTGAGAAAAAAAAAAAAAAAACCCTTCTATTTTCCTAGACTTCTCCTTTCCAGCTATCAAGAAAGTTGATGGGTTTTTCTCTCTTTCTGAAGTCTAACTTTTATCCTGCTACTAGTCATCTCTAAAATTCTTGTAACTTAAGATACAATATAGACTTCAGAAAATCCTCCTTAATTTCCATCCTGAGGCAGCTAGGTGGCGCAGTGGATAGAGCACCAAGCCTGAAGTCAGGAGGACCTGAGTTCAAATGTGACCTCAGACACTTGACAGTTCCTAGCTATGTGACCCTGGGCAAGTCATTTAACCCCAGTTGCCTCAGCAAAAAAAAAAAAAAAAAAGAACAAAAGAAGAAGTTCCATCCTTACTGCCTTCTCTTCCCTGTATATCCCTTCCTTTTTGGTTTCTCCCACCCCCAGATCTGAAAGGATCATAGCATAATGGAGAAAAAGAACCCTATACTTAAAATCCAGAGTCCTGAATTTGAATTTGATTTTTGACATTTTCCAATTTCTTTGTTGTTGTTGTTGAGTCATTTTTTAGTTGTGTCTGACTATTCAGGTCCTCATTTTGGGGTTTTCTGGACAAAAATAGTGGAGCAGTTTGCCATTTCTTTCTCCTGCTCATTTTACAGATGAGGGAATTGAGGCAAACAGGGTTAAGTGACTTGCCCAGGGTCACACAGCTAAGTGTCTGAAAGTGGATTTGAACAACTCAGCTAGATCCAGATTCAAAGCCCAGTGTTGTATCCATTGGACCACCTAGCTGTGATTTGGGGCAAATCACTTTTCCTTAATCTGTAAAATGCAGAAAATAATGTTTATGCTGCTTATCCCCTTGGATTGTTGAAAGAAAAACTTGTTAAATCTCAAGATGTTATATAAATAGATCTCTAGAAGACATCTATAACTTCCCATATCAAATCTCCCCTTTGTCTAGCAGTAGAGATTTTAATTCAAGTTTTTCTGAGGGGAATCTCTAAGCACTTACTGGTGCCCAAGTACATGACCAAGTGATCTTTTCCATTGACATCCTTCGCCATCTCCACAGCCAATTTGGTGTACTCCACATCTTGTTTTACCAACAGGGGCTTCCCTACAACCTTTCCGTCCATCAGGAAATGTTCTTTCACGAAGGTCAAGGCTTTGTCAGAGGAGGGACCCACCGAGCACTGAAGCCGAACATAGGCAAAGTCATTTACCTGTTTAAATCTATCAGTTAATATTCCCTCCCTACTCACTCCCCATACTGTCTTCCTCTGGGTTCCTCTTTCCATGTTGCTTTCAACCCAGATGGAAGAAGATCATGTGTTAATGATAAATGTATGCAAAGTGCTTTATAAATCTTGGCAGATTAGGTGGGATAGGGGATAAGAGTGACCTGCAGTTAGGTGGACATGAATTCAAATCCCACCTCAGATATTTACTAACTGCATGACCCCAGCAGAGCACTGACTCTCTCAGTTTCCATATCTATAAAATTGAATAGTAAGGGTTGTGAGGATCAAATGAAATATTTGTAAAGCATTTTGCAAATCTTAAAGTGATATATAAATGCTAATTATTTATTATTATTACTATTGTTATCGGTTTTAATCTTAAAGCACTGTAGATACAGCTACTACCCCTACCAGTTGGAACAACTTACTATGGGACTGGACCCCAAGACAGTGTCCTGGTGACCTTTGGGAGTCCCTTCAAAGGCAGGATCTTTGTCTTTTTTTACCCGCTCCCTTCACTTGGATTCCTGGCTCAGGCTTTCCTCCATGTCCTTGCTTTCTCTATCTCTCTTTGGAGTTGCCAACATACATAGTAAGGGCTGGCAGGCCAGATTTTGGGCAGGCAGAGAGACAAGGGGTTGGCCCATACTTATCAGACCTGAAAGGTGGAACTTGGCAGGTGTGTAGTGTTCAAAGGTGGAACTCACACTGCCAGGGCGGGGGTTGCTCACAGGGCCACTATATGTGTTCCATCGGGAGCTTTCTTTGTTCATCTCCTTGTACTTCCCCTCGAAAACCTTCTCAATGTCTGAGAGAAAGAACTCACAGACTGCCGAACTTCTGGTCTCTCCAACCTGCCTGAAGACAAATGCCAAGTTTGAATGGGCCTCTGGCTGGCTGCCTTTCCTCCAGCAGGAAGAGTGTGCTCAGCACTTTGAGATCCCTTCAGAAATGCTGGCCACCCAGCCTGGGGCAGGATCTTTGCCCAGCACATGATCTGAAGTGTCATTATCCTTAATGAGGATTAATTGGGGCTCAGGCCCTGGGGCAGGTGGCGGGCACTGATGGGTGGAGGTGTTTCTCTTCTTGTTCTTCTTGCTTGCTCTGCCCAGGCCTGAGCTGCTGAATGGGAGGGGTAGAGACTGGCAGAGACACAGAACCCAGCTGTCAGAAAAGTCTCAGAAGCAGAAGATAGGGAATGCTGGAAGCTAGATTTCTCCATATCCCTTTGAACCAGATCACAGATCTCTCTCAGACCAGGATCTTACAGTTAACCAGATTTCTAGATGTTCTCTACACAGAGCTGTTGGAATACCAAATGGCTTTCTCTTTAAAATTAAAAAAAAAAAATTTAAAAGCCCAGATAATTTGAGTGATCCAACCCATCAATTACCAGATCTCCCAAACTAGATCCAGTCACATCTCTGAGAATTCTATTACCAGATAACCCCCCTCTCCACCCTTGAACTCCTGAGCCTCTTACCACTGGGATGTGAAAATTGCATAGACTCTGGGAGAGGCAGGAGGGTCAGCAGGCATTAGTACTGCATGGCGGATCACGTTGAAGGGCAGTTGACCAGGCTGAGCACAAAACAACTGAGCTTTCAGGAATGTTGTCCACTTCTTCTGCAGTAGCTTCTCCCCACCCACATCATTCTGGGGAAGAGAGTCAAAGCTTAGGACGCCTTTCTTTCTCATGTTTTAGAATGCACCCCCTCCTGTCAGCCTGACCCACTGGCCCTTCCATCCTATCCCAAAGGTCCCCTCTGACCTTACAGACTCGTGCTACTCGGGAGATGGTGAGTTTCTCGAAGAAGTCAAACTCTTTAGCTGTTTCCCCAAAGAAGAAGTAAACGACGTGGGTAGAGGGGATGGAGGCCACAAAGGAGGCATCCGCTTCAGGGGGGAAGAGGAAATGGGGTTAGGGTCTGGGAGCCCAGAGGCCTAGGTCCCTCCACGCAGTGAAAGCCATGATGCTAAGGACCCCAGAAGCTAAGTTGCCTGAATGGTTGGTTCCCCTGCCTCATCTGGGTCCTAGGATGCTGTGGTTGGGATTCAGATAAAGTTGTGGGACCTGTGCTGAGGTCTGAGGCCACCAGGAGCCAAATGATTTAGGGATGCTTACGCTGGAGCCATCGGAGGAAAGCATCAGTCTTGAGGACAGGCTGGGTTCCCAGGGTTCGCATGAGGATGGGCTCGTTGCCCAGGAAGTTGTTCATGGTGCCAGTGTAGAGCATCCCATCTGAGATGAGAATAGGAAGGACAGAGTGATCGGGCTTTGGCAAGGTTCCTCTAGCCTTCCTTCGGTGGACGAGAGACTGGGGAAGCCAGCTTTTTGTTTTCCTTTGGTTCCCTTGACCATTGCTCTGCCTACGTCCCTTCTTCCCTTCCTTCCTCCCTTCTATTTCACTGGATTGAGAATAAAAGACCAGAGGTCACAATGGGGCATTGGCAAGTCATAATTGTTCGTAAAGATTTTTTTTTCTCAAGTTGGTATATATAAATTTGTGCTATATATAAAGTATATATATATATACTTTATATACAGTAAAATATAAATACTGTATATTTTACAGCCAGTATATAAGACTTTCTGATAAAGGTCTCATTTCTAAAATATATAAAGAACTATGTCAAATTTATAAGAATATAAGTCATTCTCTAATTGATAAATGGTCAAAGAATATGAACAGACAATTTTCAGATGACGAAATTAAAGCTATTTAATAGTCATATGAAAAAATACTCTAAGTCTCTATTGATTAGAGAAATGCAAATTAAAACCTCCTCATACCTCTCAGATTGGCTAAGATAACAGGAAAAGATAATGATAAATTATTGGAATGGATGTGGGAAAACTGGGACACTAATGCATTGTTGGTAGAGTTGTGAGATGATCCAATCATTCTGGAGAGCAATCTGAAACTATATCCAAAGGGCTACAAACTGCACATACCCTCTTTCCCATCTATGCCATTACTGGGTCTGTATTTCAAGGAAATCAAAAAGGAAGGAAAAAGACCCACATGTGCAAAAATGTTTGTAGCAGCTCTTTTTGTGGTAGCAAAGAATTGGAAAATGAGTGGATGCTCATCAAATGGAGAATGGCTGAACAAGTTGTGATACATGAAGGTTATTATTATATAAAAAAGCTGATTATAGAAAGGCCTGGAAAGATTTACATGAATTGATCCTGAATGAAACAAGCAGAACCAGAAATACAGTGTACACAATAATAGCAATAATGTGTGATGATCAACTATGAAAGATTTGATTCTTCTCAATTCTTCAGTGATCCAAAGCAATCCCAATAGATTTTGGACAAAAAATGCCATCTGCATCCAGAAAAAGAACTAAGGAGGTTGAATGTAAATCAACACCTGATACATTCACTTCTTTTGTTGTTGTTGTTGTTGTTGTTTTTTATCTCTTCCATAGTTTTTCCTTTTTGCTCTGATTTTTTCTCTCCCAATATGATTCAAAAAGCAATGTGTATTAAAAATAAATAAACTTACCACATAAAAATATTTCTATCAGTTCAAAAAGCCTAATAATATATTTGACATTTATATAGTAATTTAAAATTTGTAAAGAACTTCATATAATTCGATCTAATTTAATCTTTACAATAACTTTATGAGATACATGCTGCATATATTGTTATTTCCATTTCACAGTTGTGTAAACTCAAGCTCAGAGAGGTTAATCTCCTTGCCCATGGTCACACAGTTTATTAAGAATTGAATGGCAGCTAGGTGATCCAATGGATAGAGCACCAATCTTGAGTTCAAATCTAGCACCAGATACTTACTAGCTGTGTGATTCTGCCAAGTCATTTAATCTCGATTGCTTCCCTCCCCCTGCCATCCCCCAAAAAGAATTGGATTTAGGATCTGAATTCAGACTTTAGTAGTTCCATTTCTATGCACTAAGCCATACTGCTGCTTCCTGTGATTCGGTTCTCCATCCTGATCACTTACAGAAGCCAAAGCAATTTAAAATTATTTATCTTATTATATCATTCTACTGCCCTAAAGCCTTCAATGGTTTTCTAGTCGCTGATAGCTGAGACCTAAGATGATGTAAACTAATCATAGCTTCCTAGCCACTCTAATTCATTACTTTTATCTTATTTTGCTTCCCTGAAACATGACTTGTCTTCCCCTTTATCTCATTGATCTCTTACCATCTCTCCTTTTAGCCTCCTTCCCTCACATTTTCTCCAAAGATCTTCTGGGATCTTCTCTTGCCTCCTCCTTTCTAAAATTCAGAGGCTGAGAAATGGAGACATATGAGACTGGACTTATGGCTTCCATCCTTTTTGTGTGTGTGTGTGGATGTCCTTCCAAATTCTAATCCTGGAGAACCCCAAAGAGAAAGATCCTAGGTAATAATCTTAGGTATAGAAGAGGGAGCTTGACACTTACCCACCAAAACTGCCGTGTGCTTATGGGCAGGGTCAAAAGGGCTCTGTCCTTTGCCATCCAGGATCCTTTCTTCTGGAATAGGGACCAGGGAAAAGTCCTTCAGCTCCTGGGGGAGGGGGGAGGGTAAGGGTGGAAAAGAAAGGTTGGAAACCAGATCCATGGAAACTCAAGTCTGGGAATCAAGTTGGATTAGAGAGGATGGAGAAGACATGGCTAAATCTTAGGACCTCTGGGGTCAGGGTTTGAAAATCAGTGTTCTGTGTTTGGGGGCAGGGAGAATTATTTAGAGGATGAAGAAGTTTTTGTGTGTGTGTGAGAGGAGAGAGGTAAGCCTGGGTAATAGACTTATTCATCCTGTAACAGCCCTCTGAGAAGAAGCCTTAAGGATGTCTATGTTCAGGGGCAGCCAGATGGTGCAATGGATAGAGCACTAGCCTTAGAATCTGGAGGAGGATGCCTATGTTCTGTGTCTGGGGGGCAGGGAGGGAATATTTTTCAAGGAATGGAAAAGGGTAAGAGGGGAAAGTCAGGAAGTCTGAGGACTCACAATGTAGGTACAGGCTGGGCTGAAGGCATAGGTTCCACAGACATAAAGCTGAGAAGCATTGACAGCCACTAGGACTCTGATGAAGTTGAAGCATTCAGTCTGGAGGACAAGGGAAGGCAATATTTTCTTGATGTTATCTGCTTGGATTCCTGAGTCCCCCCAAGAACAGGATGACCCACCATAGAACACTAGGAGGAGGGTCTGGGGGTTGAAGGCATTGTAGGGCAGAGTTAGAAATGGAGGAAAACCATCACATGTATTTGGAAAAAAAAAAAATACAACAGAGGAAAAAGAAAAGAAGCTTATATACACACAAAGAAATAAATTGATCTGCAAATACAATAATACTTGTGCAGAATAAAATTATTATTATTATTTTTTTTTTTTAAGAAACTGAGCAAGAGGGGCAGCTAGATGAAACTGAGTTCAAATCTGGTGTCAGACACTTACTAAATGTATGTCTTTGGACAAGTCAACAAAATCCCGAAAGAAAGAAAGAAAAAGGAAGGAAGAAAGGAAGAAAAGAAGGAAGGAAGGAAGGAAAGAAGGAAGGAAGAAAGGAAGGAAGAAAGAGAAAGAAAGAAAGAAAGAAAGAAAGAAAGAAAGAAAGAAAGAAAGAAAGAAAGAAAGAAAGAAAGAAAGAAAGAAAGGAAGGAAGGAAGGAAGGAAGGAAGGAAGGAAGGAAGGAAGGAAGGAAGGAAGGAAGGAAGGAACAAAAGAAAGAAAATGCAGAAAAAGGACAGGAGCTAGGAGAGGTCACAGGGGAGACCAGCAAGGACTAGAGAAGACACTGAGAAAGATAGAGAAACAATTGTAGGGAGGGATAAAAGATAGGGAAACACAGAGGAGAGGGGAACAGGTGATTCTTATCTGATTTGTTGCCTCTAAATTTTGACGGTGTTGACTATCCCTATTGGATATTCTCTCCTTCCTTGACTTCCCTGACACTGTTTTCTCCTTATTTTTCAAGCAGCTTTCCAGAGTCTGGCTCTTTTAAGACTCATTTCATATTGCTTTCCTTTCACAAATGCTATATTTGCCAAGCTGGCATAGTTATATTTTTCTGAACTCAGCATTTCTGCTCTAACTCCTTGTGTTTTGGCACAGCAAAAATCCCATTCCTGGAAAACATTCCCTTCTCATCTCCAAACCCTGGCTTCCTTCTAGGCCTCGTTTAGGGGTTTGACCCTTCTATATGAAACTTTTTCTCAAGTTTCTAGTTATTAGTTTTCTCTCTCTCTCTCTGTCTGTCTCTCTATCTCACTGTCTCTGTCTCTCTCTTCTGTGCAACTTACTTGTCTGTGTACATGTTGAATGTCCCCAATAAAACTTCTTGAGGACAGGGACTGATTTTTATTTTGGGATTCCCAGCTCCTAATATGGTACCATGCATAAACACCTTTGTTGAATTGGATTGGATCAGAGATTATCAATGGGCATCTTTACACTACTGTAACAGCCAAACTGGCAGGCAAATAGGTACCCATCCATTGATGTCCTGGCCTGGACTTAGCCAGAGACCGAGTTAACTCAACAAACATTTATTAAACAGGTCTTAGTCCCAAATGTTCCAGATTTCACCTTCTAGACCTCTATTCCTTCACATCTTCTTACCTCATTGCTCTTTTTCTTGAAGACACAATCTCTTTTTTTCTTGTGACTGGCTTCCCAGGGAATCTGGAGAAAGAGAAGAAGCAGGGGGAGTCCAGACACAAGTTCATTAGACCACTGGACCATAACTTTCTGCCCCTACCACTACGACCACCACTTTCACCTATAAAGGTCCTGCCCATCAGGTAAAAGTAATTTTGTAAAGAATGTGCATCAATGAAAACTGCAATTTTAATTAGCATCCCGATTAACAACTTAACTGTAAATTATTGATCACTTTTAATATTCTTCTCTTAATATTAATATATCACATTATATATTATAATACATCATAATATATTATAATATTTAATATTAATATAAAATAGAACTATAATAGTTCTCCATATACTTCTTCTTTAAGTGTTGTGGTAAGTGACTATGGATGTTTACAAGATTTAGAACTAAAAGGGATTTTTTGTAATCTGATTTCCCCATTTTTCAGAAAGAGGAATAGAGTTACCTCAGGTCACACCAACTAACAAAACAGAAGAGCTGGCCTTCAAACCCACTATTCTTTCTACCAAGCCATTGTGCTCCTGAATATAGTGGCTATAATTAATCTATCAATAAGTAAAATTGATGTTCTTTTTTAGCCAAATTTTAACATAATTATAATTATTCTAACATTCATTATCTTAGGTGATTGCATGCTCACTCTAATTAGCTTATTAATTAGTTGCATTATGCAAGAACATTGAATAATTAGTTATGAGTGAATGCCCCACAAAACCCACCCAGAGGCCATCAGCCTGTGTCTTCTTCCATCAGTCCCCCTGCCTCTCAATCTGCCACTCACCATACTCTTAAGACCTGGGATGCCTGGTTCGCCAATGTTCAAGGCCAAGATGGAGTCCCGAGCGCCCACGTACAGAGTGGACCCGTCCTCACTTAGAAGCAGTTCATCAAAATCCTGAAGTCCCTCCTTGCTAAAGAGGCTCACAGAACGACGCCTATCACCTGAAAGAGGGAGAGGGCAAAGAGAGGAGAGAGGTCAGAGCTTGGTGGGGTGGTTAGGGGGCCAGGGAAGGGGAGGACCCAGCTAGGAAGCAGCAGAAGAGTAGGAGAGTGGGGAACGGGGAAGGGATTGGCAGTATATGCCATCCCCACCCAGGCTCTGGCATCAGTGTTCCCCTCCTGCTGCCCCATCCTGCTGGCAGCCATGCCTGCTTTGTGTGAAGAACCAGCTGTGTTGGAGGGCCAGGCATCCAGAAGGCAGAGTAATGACAGCCCTGGGGCTGGGGAATACAGAGCTTTGAGGAGGGGGACAGTCGAGGAGGGGCCGGCCCGTAGGGAGCAGACAAAAGGAGAAACAATGTTAGAGACAGAAGGGACCTTAACAATCAAATTTATCAAAGCCCAGTGTCCTTATTTTATAAATGAGGGAAATGAAGGAAGGGGACTTGGCCAAAATCATGCAAATGATTAGTTGGAAAGCCTGGATTGGAAACCAGTTCCTGTACTAGGGCTCCTACCGCTGCACATTTGGCATATAAAGAAAGATAGCAACAGTGAGACCAGGTAAAAGCTGCATTTCAAGGTGTGTGTGGGGGGGTGTTAGACAGATATACTCAATGTCTCAAACCAAAGGGGTCGTTAGGAGGAAGGCAGTGGTATCAAGAGCTGTTCTCACAGCATTGTGCACAGTCACAATAATGATGATCAGCTGCAAAAGACCTGACTACTCTCATCAATACAACAATCCCAGACAATTCCAGAGAACTCATGATGAAAAAGTGCT
The DNA here is from genome assembly GCF_902635505.1 of Sarcophilus harrisii. Lineage (NCBI taxonomy): Eukaryota > Metazoa > Chordata > Mammalia > Dasyuromorphia > Dasyuridae > Sarcophilus > Sarcophilus harrisii. The sequence continues at coordinate 358,427,262 of NC_045429.1, read as the reverse complement.
ACCACCTCCAGAGAAAGTACTAATGAACTCTGAATGCAACTTGAAGCATAATTTTTCTCACTTCTTTTAAAAAATAATGGCTAACATGGAAAAATATTTTTTCCAAAATTAAAGTGTTTTACTTTTCCAAATTCATGCAAAGATCTTTTTGAACATTTACCTTTGCAAAACCTTGTGTTTCAAATTTTTCTCTCTTTCTTCCCCTTCCCCTTCCCCAAGATAGTAAGCAATCTGACAGATTAAACATGTGCAATACTTCTAGGTTAAACATGTGCAATTCTTCTAAACATGGAAATGTGTTTTGCATGATTTCACACATATAACTGATTTCATATTGCTTGCCTTCTCAGTGGGTGGAGAAGGTAGGAGGAGAGAATTTGGAACTCAAAATTTAAAAAGAAAAGAATGTTTAAAAATAAATAAATAATATTAAAATGTCAAAAGAAAAAGAGATGTTCTTACAGATCGACATGAAGGCATATGCAGAAAAACAGAGAACTATAGGATCAGCACAGACAGAACAGCAAATGCAGAAATAGCCCCAGACAGAATCATAAACAGGCAGACACACAGATGAGTTTATGTAGGTGGCTGCCTACATGGTGTGATATTTGAGCAGCACCATGTAGCTTCCCCTTCCAAAGACATCTCCCCCTATGTCTTAGCCTGCCAAGAGCTCCCTCCTCTCCTACCTGGATCAAGCTACTCACCATCCCTTAGAGTATGCTTTAGACAACCAAAACAGGTCCCTGTAAGTATGCCTCTCTTCCCTGAGAAAGAAGGATTGTGTGTCTGTCTGTCTGTCTGTCTGTCATGTGTCTGTATGAAAAGGATGGGAGGGAGGGATCCTTCCTCCAATACTCTATTATTAGTGCAAATAAATAATCTTGAATGTGAAAGAATAAGCTACAAATGAAACGCTAAAGAGTGAACAAGCAAAATCAAGAGAACAACACATCATTACCACAATTACAAAAGGAAATAGCTTTAGAACAACTCTTTGAGATGGATGCTATCATTACTCCTGTCTTGCAGATGAGGAAACTAAAGGCTGAGAGGTCAATTGATGTGACCAGGATAATAAGGCTGATGAGGTCCTGAGGTAGCTGAGTGGAGGACCAGGTAGGGCTTGCAACTTGCTGCCAGGAAGACCTCTATTTAAGTCTTGCCTCAGATAATGCCCAGTGGCAAAAGCACTGGGCATCTTTAGTAATATCTAAGAAAACACCCAAGTATCCTTTCTGTTCAAAAAAGAAAATTGCTAAAGAGTAAGACTTTGGATACTTTCAGTCACAGTTCTTCACCCATGCCACATTATTTAACTGTTTTCAGGGGCTGGGTAGGTTGGAGGATTTCACTGCACAGACAGATGGTAGAGTTAGACAAACAGACAGATAGATATATAGATGGATAGCACTTATTATATGCCAAGTATTGTGCTAAATTCTTTTTTAAAAAAGTTTTTTATTTTAAAAATATATGCATAGTTTTCAATATTCACTTTTGCAAAACCTTGTTGTAATCCCAAATTTTTTTCTTCCTATATTCCCTCCATCGTCTCCCTTAGACATCAAATAATTCAATATATGTTAAACATCTGAAAAAATAAATAAAGCAAACAAGATGTTGGCATTTTATATGGCATATTAAGACAAAATATATTTTTAAATGGGGGCAGAATGAAGGCTATATGGTCTAAATAGTCAGGAGATAGCCTAGGGAATGGAGGATATTTTAGGAGATATAAAAGGATTCCCGAGGAGATCTTTCAAAGTTTAGCCCAATGGATTAGAAAAAGAAGAAATGCAATATAAATTGTAGGTTTACATTTGGTGTAACAAAAATCTTGCCAACAATTAGAACTCCTTAAAGAATGGACTCCCTGAGTCCTCCCTGAGGAGGTCTTTAAGTACAGGCTGAATGAGCATTTTTGTGGGGAGGGGTTCTAAACCTTTATAATAAGTAGTAATCAATATGAAGCATTCATCCAAATACTGATCACTTCCAGTTCTATTTCCTTTCTATCATTAACAAATAAAAACTGATTAGTTTGGTGAAAATTTAAATTTAGTTTTGAAAACATGTAAGTAAACCACATTCTCCCAAGAAGTAGAAAGCGGAGGTACCTAATTAAAAAGGAAATAATGTTATCCTAAATTCACAATCCAAATTCAGTAAACACTACATCCCTCCAAGGCTTAGCTCAGTTGCCACCTCCTACAAGAGGCCTTTATATATGCCAAATGACTTTGTATATATTTTGTATTTATTTATCTGTGTACAGAGATATTTTCTCCAAACTAGAATGCCAGTTCTTGAGAAGAAAAACTATATTTTTTGTCTGCATAATGCAGAGCCTAGCATAATGCCTTGCAACTAGTAGATGCTTGACAAATATTTGACTTTATCAAGCATCTACAATATATAAATGCTATTAAGGAAAACAGTATAAACAGTATAAAGACAAGATTCTTGACTTTAAAGGGTTTATAGGTTTTATATATATATACATATATATACACATAATACATATATATGACACATATATAACAGTAAAAAGACAAAATCCTTGACTTTAAAGGGTTTATAGGTTTTATTATATATATAAATATATATGTGTACATATATATACATAATACACACATATATGACACATTTACAGTATAAAGACAAGATCCTTGACTTTAAGGGGTTTATAGGTTATATATATATATATATATATATATATATATATATATATATATATATACACACACACACACATACACAAACACATATATAAATACCAAACATGTGAATGAGCCCTTGTAAGGTACCTTGAAGAAGACAATCTTGTTCAGAAATAAGTTAGTCTAGATCGAACAATCAATCAGAGACTGTGTTTCTGAACCTGGCAGAAACACAGTGACTTAGACACACATAGATATTGACCCTGATCCAGGCAGACAAAGATTTAGGTAGATTGGCTGGTTGCTTGTTATACTTCCTTCTTAGAGAGGGCTGAAATGGCATCTCTATGTTAGAGTCAAGGTACAATGTGTCCAAGCGTGGCTAATCAGACCTATGTGAGCTCAGAATGCTTGGCCACAAATAGTCCATATGAACATTTGGGGTGGATTCCCTAACTGCAGATCACATTTCTTTTGACCTACTTTAATTCTGATTTGCTCATGGAGCACAGCACCTTCTCTGATGAGGGCATGCTATGTTGGGTGGTCCCGTGCCAGTGTCTCCCATGTCATCCAATCAATTCTATAATTCTTGAGAGATCTTGAGGGTGTCATTGTGTCCGTGTTGCTTTTTCTGACCAACAAGTGAGCTCTGCTTGCCCTGTGTTAGTTCTCCATAAGATGGTCTTTTTGGCAAAATACATTTGGCATTTGAACAATATAGCTAGCTCAACAGAGTTATACTCTTTGCAGTAGACATTCACTCCATTGACAAACATTGAGCTTCTATTATATATGAGACTCTGGATTAGGGGTTGGGGGAGTTATATTCTGCCCTCAAATCACTCAAACCTTTATAAACTATATCCATTCAAATGACTAAGACCGCAGAGGGAGATGGGAATTATCTCAGTCCTCCTCTGCTAACTGCTTCCCTAGCTCTTGACTCAGTAGCCGAAGCAGCCCCAATTCTTGTGTCCCCATTACCTCTTCAGGTTCAGCCTCAGCCAGGCCCTAATTTTGACCCCAAAGGAGAAGGATGAGCAATTCCAGATGCCTCAAGGAGAAATCATAGCCCAGCCTTTTATTGACAACAGGAAGTACATCCCTCCAGAGTGGCAGATAAGAGTCTGGGCAGCAGGGACCTCCAGGCAGTGGGTAGGGTGACCAGAATCCTATTCTATGGCTTGGCTGTGTGGTTGTGACCCTTGTGCCTGGTCTACTGTGTTTTCTGTCCCTTGGTGTGATCATAGGGTCATACACCTAGAATTGGAGGGAATCTTGAAGGTCAACTGGTCTAACCCCCTTGGAAACAAAGTCCAAGACAGGTGAAGTGACTTGCTTAGCTCAATATCCAGTAAATGACAAGTAGAATTTGCACCCAAATCTTTTGACTACAAATCCAGAAGTTTTTCCAAATGTATTAATGCTGCTTCATAGCCTTAAATTTGAATATGTGTCATGGGAGAGGTAGGATCTGCTGTCGACTTATCCACCAGTGATCTCTTAATTGCCAATTTCTCAGTCCTCCTCTTCAATGTCTTTCCAAGTTTTGACTATGTTAATCTCTCTCTCTTCCTTGACTATCTCTATGTTTTGGGGGCTCCAGTTTTCCTCCTACCTGTCTGACCACTTTCTTAGTTTCTTTTTATGAATCCTCCTCCAGACCACATCCTCTAACTACAGATGGCCCTCAGGGTTCAGTTCTGAGACCTCTTCTCTCCTTTTTTTTTTATTACTTTCCTTAGGGATCTCATTGGCTCTTGTGAATTTAATCACCATCTCCTTGTGGACAGTTCTCATACTTATCTCTACTTGTCCTGCCCTAACCTCTCTCTTGATCTTCACTCTCACATTTCCAGCTGCTTCTCAGTCATCTCAGACTGGAAGTCTAGTAGACAACTTACACTCAACACGTCCAAAACAGAATTTGTTATTCTCTCCCCACCCCCTCAAACCTTCCCTGGGTAATAGCAGCAGGTGTCACGGGGGATAGAGTGCTGAGCCTGAGTTCAGATCAGGACTTACTAGTAAGTCACTTTATCCTCTTTGTCTCAGTTTCCTCACCTGTAAAATGAGCTGGAGAAGGAAATGACACAACCACTCCATTGTCTCTGTCAGGAAAACCTCCAAACGGGCTTGTGAAAAGTCAGATTGAAATGACTGAACAACAAACCCTCCCCATCTCTTACTTTTTCTGGTACAAAAGAGGGCAACACCATCTTCTCAGTCCCCCAGGCTTACATCCTAGATGTCATCTTCACCTCCTCATTCTCTCTCACCCTCCTCATCCAATCTCTTGCCAAAGTCTGCCAGTTTTAACTTTGTAACATCTCTCCAATGTGTCCCCTACTCTCCTCCTCTCACTGCCATCAGCCAGGTGCAGACTCTCATCTCCTCACACCTGGACTTTTGGAACAGCCGGCTGAGTGGCTTCCCTGTCACAAGGCTCTCCTCATTTCAGTCCATTTTGTACACAGCTGTCTATTTAATCTTCCTAAAATGAAGGTTCAACCACATCACTTCCATCACTTATCATCTCCAGGATCAAATATAAAACCAAAGCCCTTCATAATCTAGCCCCCTCTCACCTCTCCAGTCTTCTTAAATCTTATTCTCTTCTTAAATCTTATTCTCTGCTACATACTAGCCTCCTGGTTGTTCTTTAATCAAGATACTCCATCTCCCAAATCAGGGCATTCTCACGGCCTAGCCTCCATTCCTGAATTGCTCTCTCATCTAGATCTCCTGACTTCCTTTAAGTTCCAATTAAAATCTCATCTTTTATAGGTTATTATAGGATCTTACTTCTTGTGTTTTCTCTCTTTTAATTATTTCCCCTTTACCCTGTGTATAGCTTGTTTGTACTTTTTTTTTCCTTCTTGTTTTTCTCTTTAGATTGTAAGCTCCTTGGGGGCAAGAACTATCTTTTACTTCTTTTGATATCGCTAGCATTTAGCAGAATGCCTGACACATAGTAGGTGCTTAACAAATGTTTGCATCTTTTTTCTTTCTTTCTTATCACTATCACTTGTAGCATTTATCAATCTGATCTCTTTCTCAACCCATTTTTTTTCCTGTTCCTCTACTATCTTTTTTTCATCTTTTTTGCTTCTATTTTTGTCACCTCACAGTAGCCAAATTTTATTTCTATCTTCACAACTTTGCACATGTTTTTTTCCCTTCTCTCTATCACACACTTCTAAGAGTTCCCACCCTAGTCCACATCCTCATTACTTCCTGCCTGGACTATTGTAAAATTGATCTCCCTGCCTCAGGCCTTTTCATACTCTGGTACATACTCCTCATAGCTGTCAAAGTGATTTTCCTAAAGTACAGATTTAACCATACCACTCCCCCATTCAAAAACTCCAGTAGCTTCTTATAACCCCTAGAATAAAGTCCAAATACCTCTATGTGGCACTTAAGGCTCTATAAGACCTGGCCCCATGATACCTTTCCAGTCTCATATAGTTCTCCCCCTCCATGAACATTGGCAGTTCAGGTAAACTGGCCTTCTTATTAGATGTGTGTATGTGTGTGTGTGTGTGTATGTGTGTTTATATATACATATTGTCTATATAGATTGCAAGTCCCTTGAGGACAGGGACTTTACTTTTATCTTAGTATCTCTGGTACTTAGCCTATTGCCTGGAACTTTGAATATTGTTTGTTGATTGACTGATGGATCTTTGCTAGCACTTTTCCTTCCATCTCATTCTCTCTTCCATCACCCTTCCTCTCTTTCTCTGACTCCTCTGACTTCCATCTCCATCTCCCCCAGTTCTTTCTGACCCTTATGTCTCTGTCCTCACCCATTTCTTTGTCTCTCCCATCTTTCTGTGTCTTTTCCCCACATCTCTCTGGCTCCATTCTGCTGCTTTCCCATTTTTTTCTCCTTATTCTGATCTGTCCACCTTCCTACTTTCTCTCCTTGGAATCTCTTTTCACATCCCTCTCCCTCTCTGGCCTCTTCTTAGCTGCTGCCCTCCATTTCTCTGTTGCTGCCCATTTTCACTTTTCTGCATCTTTCTCCCTATCTGCCTTCTTCTTTGTTCTCCCTCCCATTTCCATCTTTAACCCAATCATACTTTTTCTTCCTCTACTTCTTCGTCTCTCTCTGCGCAGACCTTAAGGACCTTCTCACCTGTAGTATATTTGATCCTGGGCATAGGACTCTGTCCCAAACCTCCAGGGAGCAGCAGCAGCAGCATGGAGGGAAACAGGAGAAGGACATGCATTTGGGAATTCGGCTTCGAGGCTAAATGAACCATGGTGGCTCCCAGTGTCACTTGGAGGCTCTGTAGAAACACAGAGGAAAACTTATTCTAGTTGAGTAATCCTCCCCACATCCTTTCTACCCACCCCCTCCCCTTCACCCGACACCTTCCCTCCCCCAACCCAAAGAGGCACAACTCAGGGAGGAAGTAAGTGAATGGTAAATTGGGGGGGGGGGGTAGGAGAATGATATGGAAAGATTTGAGGGTGAGGAAACTATAGAAATTATAGAGGAATAGACCCTCTAACTAAAATTTGAGTGTTCTCCAACTTTGCTCCCATCTTCTCTAGGTCTCCTCTGCCACCTTGATGCTTCTCCACTTCCACATTCAAGTCTTATTCCTGCAAAAGTCTAATTCCATCCCTCCTGCTAAAGGGATATCCTCTCTCATTCCTCTCTGTAGAGGGGTGCACTAACACTGCCCAGTCTCTCCAGGATCCTTTTTCAGAATCTCAGGGACTGCTTGGGCCCTGAAGTCAGGAGGACCTGAGTTGAAATGTGTCCTTAGACACTTAACACTAATTGTGTGACCCTGGGCTAGTCACTTAACCCCAATTGCATTTAAAAAAAAAAAAAAAAGAATCTCTGGGATAAAGACACCTTCCCTCTTCATTTTCCCTCCTCTCCCTTCCCCCCCTCTCTCAGGGACTTCTAAAGCCAGACACTGAGCCACACATCCATTCAGTCCATAGATAACTCAGTTTCCCATCTCCTCCATCTTTTTTCTAATCTTCTCTCTCTATTAGTCCCCCCTTTCCCCCCCCCCTCCGCCCGGCCCCCAACCCACACATGACCTTTGGGCATAACTCTGTCTTTACCAGATCTAATTTGGATTCTAACCTCCTCAGTTCCCCACCCCCACCCCCAATTTTCCCCGCCTCCTTGCAAGTTAAATCAAATTAATTGAAATTCCCTATGTGGTGGAGCTTAGGCAGTTCTCTGACATTAATTCCAAGTTAAATGCAAATCAATAAGTCTTTTTGGCCTCACTTCCCCCCACTCCAACATCAGGAAACAGGATATGGGTCCAGCATATAGGTTAGTCCATTTAACTGAATATGGGCCATAACTACCAAGGAGGTGCCTGCTATTTCTCTGTGTCTGTCTTTGCTCTGCTCTTTCTCCTTATTCTCTATTTCCCTCCCTAAGTCACCCCATCTCCCTGTATCTCCTTTCTCAATGTCTCTCTGTCTTGTTATTTCTATGCTCCCCTATATTTCCCTGTCTTCATACTATCGTTTACCTTACTAACTTCTCCCTCCTCCCTTTCCCCACTTAAGTCCTTCCCATCCCTCCACCCCCCCCAGTACTTCCCACTCTCACATACCCTTGAGATGAAATGTTGAGCTGCCCCCCAACAAGAACCCAGAAGGTCTGGCTCCCAGCCGGGAAGGCTATCCAAGAACAGGTGGAGACACGAGGAAAAGGGGAGGATTGGGGGGGTTCAATGCCCCAGTGGGGCAGTGGAGGGGTAGGCTCAATCTGGCCGAACCAAAAGGGCAGTAATCCGGGTGCCCATGGTGCCCAGGAAAATGCCAATTTCAAAGTCGGGAGTTGTGGAGCGGGTGAGTCAAACAAACCAGAATTTCCGCCTCTCAAGTTGTTACAGATCCCAATCCGTACCCGGAAGTTGGGGGATTGGGAGGAGAGAGAGAGAAGTAAACTCTCCCTTCTCTCCAAGGGCCCCACCCCTTCAGCCATTCAGAAAGCCAGTCAAACTTCAAAAGGTAAAAAACAAAAACAAAAAACAGCCCTCTAGGGTCATATCAGCCATCCTCCTGCTTTTATAACATGCAGTTACTCTCCTTCCCTGCCTCCCCTGATCTCCTCTTACGCAAGATCTCTCAGGAAGGAAAAACAACACAGCCTCTGATTGCCTCTAATTCATCTAACCCCAATCTGGAGTCTTCCCCACTTCTCCACTCCAGGAAGTCCCTCCTGAGTTCTGATTTCCATCCTGCCTGCATAAATCCCAGTCCTGATCTTTAAAAAAAAATAATAATATGAATACAGAAAATGATGTGTAAGGCTTGATATAGTAGTTCCTTCCTGATATCTACCTCAGTCTGTCATGCTGCAGCGTCAGTCCCTCTCATTTGGCACCCTCAATCAAAATGTCTCCTCCTCATTCCCTGTTCCATGAACTAACTCTAAGTCTGTGACAGGATACTATCCCACCCACCATCCTCATTAAATTTTTCTTGAGGTTCCAGTTCCCTGGATCCTCTTCTCTCTTCTCCTCACTCCTGGCTCCAAGGAAAAACTCATAAAAGCCAAGTTAACAAGGCATCCCTCGATCAGGGGCCTGGTAGCCCATAAATCAAGCTTCCTATTCACTCAGGCCAGGTCAGCTCCAGCCTCTACCACCCCCGCAAAGAGATGATGTCAGGATTGCCAGTTAAGGGTGCTTAGAGATCCCATGACCCACCTCATTCCCAGAGCTAAGGGACAAAATTCCTGGGTCCTGGTTGTAACTTCCTAGGAATGGGAGGTATGGGGGTCAAGTCTTATTATAGCCCTCCTTCTGCCTCTGTGCCCCCAAAGCCATGGTGCTGTGGTAGAAGGAGCCCTGGAGGGGGAGTCAGAAGATTTGTATTCCATCAATCAACCTATCAATCAGTAAGAAGTTATTATTAAGTGCCTATTATGTGCCAAGTACTATTCTAGACTTTGGCCCAAACGAAGACAAAAAAAAATGATCCCTGATCTCTAGGAGCTTATTTTATTAGGGAAGACAAATTGCAAAAATCAATGTATTAGTATAGATATGTAGCCTAAATATATGTTATATATTTTTATATATACTATATATATATATATATATATATATATATATATATATATATATATTAAACTACATATAAATAGCAAAAAAAAGTATATAGCATGCAAAATTATATGGCATAAATAAGTACAAAGTTGTTAGATACAACGTAGTTTAAGAGGGAGAACACTAACAGCTGAGGGATCAGGAAAGACTGGGTGCTTGTTCTGGGTCTTGAAGGAAGTAAGGGATTCTAAGGTTAAGTCAGAAGTGCATTCCAGGCTTAGGGCATGACTAATACAAAGTGGAGATAGGAGATGAAGTGCTATGTGGGAGGTACAGAGAAAAGGCCAGTGTGAGTAGACCATAGAATTCAGGAATAGAAGATTTTATGTGTATGCATACATAGACATATACACATCCGTATGCATGTATATACTGTAGGTGTGAGCACATATAATGTTTATATTATGTCATATATTCTATATGTATATATGTATGTATGGAGAGAGAGAACCAGAGAACCAGAGAGACAGAGGTTAGAAAGACAGGATATAAAGGGGAGGGAGGAAGGGAGGGACAAGTATTTGTTAAGTACCTACTGGGTGCCAGGCTTTTGTGCTAAATGCTTCAAATATATTTTCTCTTTTGATAATACTGATCTTATTTTGATTTTAAAAGCCAAACAGAGAAGTTTATTATATTTTCTATTATTCTTAGAGGTTATAGGAAGCCCCTGGAGTTTATTGAGTAATGTAATGTGATACATGATCATATTCCTGAAGCAAATCATGCCATCTGTCCACTCTAGGCATTTTTACTGGCTTTCCCCCATATTTGGAATGCTCCCCCTCCTGCCTCCTGCTTCCCTGGCTTCCTTCAAGTTCTAGCTAAAATCCCACTCACCACAGAAAGTCTTCCCCAATGCCATTTTAGTGGCTTCCCACTGCTGATAAATTCCAGTTTATCTATTATATAACTTGTTTGTACATAGTTATTTGCATGTTGTCTTTCTCCTTGGATTGTAAACTCCTTATTGGCAGGGATTGTCATTTTCTTTTCTTTTTATCCTCAGAGTTTAGTTCAGTGCCTAGGGAATAGTAGGTACTTAAGAAATACTTAAGGAAAGTTCCTTTGGTAACTGTGTGGAGGCTGTATTGGAGTGGGAAGAGATTTGAGAGAGAAAGAGAGACCAATTCCAGTCTCAGTTCTGCTACTACTGGGGAATCTTGAGAAAATTAGTCATTTTCCCTGTCAAGGCCTGTCTTCTCATTTGTAAAAGAAGTGGATTAGTACCTGAAAAACCTCTTAACAGGTGTCAGCTAAATCTTCCTCCCAAAAGGAGAATCATCCTTAAAGAGAAGGTATCTCATTGACCTCTATTCTTGTTTGTTTAGTAGCTTGGTTTTATTTTCTTTCTTTTTTTTTTTTTTTTTTTTTTTCCTGTAGCATCAGCCCCTCTTGTTCTGTGTCCTCCATAGATTGGATAAAATCAATCCATCCTAGCTCAGGAAGAAACTACATCGGAAGCCAATTTCCTCTCCCTGTTTTATGCTCTTGTTTTTGGAGTCCCCGAATCTAAACTCACCTCTGTGACCTCCTATACATCTGAGGGGCTGTGTCAGGGCCCCACGTGGTCATTCTTCCCAGCAATTATTGCCCAGAGTAGTAGTAATAATAATAGTTGCCATTTATAGAGTGTTTTAAGTTTGCAAAGCACTGTATAAATGCTCTCTCCTACTCTTTACTTCCAGATATCTGGCTCATTTTATCTCCTTTGATCCTTGGGACTGAAGCAAACTGGGTAACTTCCAATACCCATCCCATCCCAGCTTTCATCCATCCCAATTCTGATTTTTGTGCCTGCCCTTCTCCCCTAACACTATCTGAAGAGATACTCATGCATCTGGGTCAGTTAGGAGGAGTTCTGATGAGAAAGGGAGAGGACAAGTGGAGTTGAAGGTTCCACTCCACCCTCAGCAGAACCCAGATCCCCTCAGATGGGTTCCTCAGTACCCAGAATGCTAAGGATCCTGGAGACAATGACATATGAAGATCAGTTGAATGAACTATAGATGTTTAAACTGTAAGGAGTATGATAATTGTCTTCAAATATTGGAAGGGCTAACGGTGGAAGAGAGATTAACACTTGCTCTGTTTGGTTTCAAAGGATAGGATTAGGAACAATAAGGGGCAATTGCAGAAAGAGAGATTTAGCTTTGATATAAGGAAAAACCCTCCCACAATTAGAGCCTTCCAAAAGTGAAGTGGGAAGTAGTGGCTCCTCTTTCCCCCTTAAATACAAACTTTTACTCCCAGAGGTCTTCAAGCAAAGATTGCTTTGCCACTCAAGAGGAATAGTATGTGTGTGTCTGTCTGGGGATTCCTGCTAAAGTTGCAATAGAGGATCTTTAAGGTCTCTTCCAATTATACAATTCTGTCATTTTGGTTCCTCTGGTCCAATCCAGTGGAAAAAGGAGGGAAGGAAGCACTATTGAGGAGGGTGAAAGCTAAGAAGTTACCTCTAATTTCTCTCACCTCTCACATAAAGCATCTTAATCCCCATTACCCCCAGGACTCAGGTTTGGTCCTTCATCCCTTTCTAACTCCCCCCCACACAGATAAGTGCATTTTCCTGGTAACCCCAGTTAGAGGTTCACCCTGGGGATACGTGGGAGGGGGGTGCAGTGAGGGAAATTCCCATGCCTTCTGAAACTAGAGATCATCATGTCTTCTGAAACTAGAGATCATGTCTTCTTCCTCTGTCTTGCTTTAGGGGGAACAGAAACCTCAGAAGAGTTAGGTCATTATCACCGCCCTCCCAAAGATTTTAAAATGAGTTGCCCTTTCCCTAATGGAAAACACCTTTTCCCCTCCCCTTTACCTATCTTTCACAATCTAGTCCCTCCCCAAATCTTCCAGAGTGTGAATGGAAAAGGGAGGAGCTGATTTGGAGTTCCTCCTTCTCACTTAGAAAGCAGAGATTGAATTTTCAGAATAAAATTGAAGCAACAACATACCCCAGAAGCAGGGGACTGACCATAAAGACCTCTCCAAAGGCTCTGGGAAACTCTAAAATAGAAAGCCTTAGAACAGTTTAGCTCCTCCTCCTTAGCTCCCAGACCACATCAAATATTAACCCCTTCCTGTCTGCACTTTATGGCCTTCCAATAGAGACTAAAATGGGAGTAGAGATGGGAGTGAAGACCCAGGTATCCTTAGTTTCCCTATGTTAATCACCACAACCCACATGCTCCCTCTGAAACCTAAATCTTGGTATGGATAACTTCCTGAACTCTACTATAAGCTCAGTGGGAGCATATCTTCTTTTCCAAGAAAGAGAAAGCAATGAATGAGCTGATAGGGAAAATGGAAAAATCCATACTGGTTCTTGTTCCATTGGTCCCCCCCTTAGGTCCCCTTCCATCTGACCTGGGAAAGGGGTGCCCTCCACTCTAGGGGAATCCAGGAAGTCCCAAAGGATCTCCTTTTCTGTTGGATGCGTCTCTTTTCCCAGCTTTGATTTCTTTGTGGTTTAAATAACCTCACATTCCCTTCTCATTCCTAGATATTTTCATAGCCGCTAGACCTCCTCTCCAGATGTCCCCAGTCCCTATCCCCTTTCCTAATGTTCTCAGCCCCTCCCTTCTTCCACAGTGTTTTTCATCTTCTTTCCCTCCCTTTCAATGTCTCCTAACCCCAACCCCTCTCTTCCGAATGATTTCTCCAACCTTATCCCCTTTCCCCCACTCCCCAATCCTTTACATTCAATGTCACTGAGGAAGCTGGGGTCTTCACACAATAGCTTTGCCCCTGCCTCTCAGTCTATCTCTTCCTCAGACAGGAAGCAGCAACAGACAATAACATGGCCCCCACCTTCTCAGCATACTGTCTGTCTCCTTACTCTCCCGCCATGGCACTTACCTGGAGCTTGGGAATTCCGAGCCTCCCTCCCCCTTGCAATCGGGATGTTCCCATCTCCCTCTGTCTCAGTTCTTGCCACACCCCCGCCCCTCACAGCATCCTCATCTCCGCCCCTCTGGTCCTCATGTCACCATGGCAACCGCATCTCCTTTGGGGGGTGGGGCCATAATCTCCCCCATCACTCTCCTCCAAACCTCCCCACCTTCTGCAGCAGAAAACCAGATGTGGGGGAAAATTGTATGAGCATCCCCCAGGCATCTAATTCTCTACCATCCCCCTCACCTCTCCACAGATCAAGGTGCAGATGTGCTCCAGATGTGGCAAGCAAATCTAACTGTGGCCAATACTTCTTATGCAGACCTTTCAGTTCACTACTCCCACTCCTACAAACCCTCCATGCCCAAAGGGACTGTTTGAGACATGGGACACCTGGGTTCCAGACTAGTATGGTAATAAGGATGGTAATAGCCTATACAAATAAATATGTATATCAGTAGGCAAATGAGGTGGTGTGCAGTAGCATTCTGGTCTAAAAATCAAAGAAGTTTTTTTTTTTTTCCTCTTTTACCTGCTTTTGATGGTAAAGGGGACCTTAGCACATCAACCCTCAGATCTTTAGATCACACACTAACAATGCCCAAATAAGAAAGGAGTCAGAATGGCACTGAAATAAGGACAGAAGGAAGATATCAGAAAGTAATTCCCAATGTTTGGGTTGGACTCTCTTCTTTAAAGAACTTAATCTAGCCAGGTGGGAAAGAGGAAGAGCCAATGGGTTTAGAGACAAAGGTTGGCCCCCTGCATTGACAGGATCAGGTTAGAGGACCTAGGAATCAAGGTTTATTTTATCCTACGACTTCCTCATCCCAGTCCAATTCCCAGGTTTCTTTTCTTTTCTTCTCTCTCTCTCTCTCTCTCTCTCTCTCTCTCTCTCTCTCTCTATCTCTCTCTCTCTTTTTAAGGATCCATTATATTGGAACTTGGTAAAGTGAAAACCGCACTAATCTTATATTCAGGGAGCCGAGCCTGGGTTTGAATCCTAAGCTCTGACATTTCCTAGCTGTGTGACTACAAGCAAATTTTCATATCATAAAACTAGAACTGGAAGTGACCCTGGAGACTGGACACAGGGTCCAACCATCTCATTTTACAGATTTGGACTGACTTGTCCAGGGTCACAAAGGTATTAAGCATCAGAATCAGGATTTGAACTCAGCACCTCAGATTCCAGAGTCCATGCTCTTTCCACTATCACACTTAATCTTTTTGAGGCTGTTTCTTCATTCACAGAATGGGGATAATTATGCCTGTTCTACTTACCTCAAGAATAAGTATGAGGAAAAGTACTTTGTAAAAACACTACAAAATGTTGAAGAGGGGTTGCTAGGTGGTCCAGTGGATAGAGCACTGGCCCTGACAGTCAGGAGGAACTGAGTTCAAAATCAGCCTCACTCATTTACTGGCTGTGTGATCTTAGACAAATCATTTAATCCTGTTGCCCCCTTCCTCCCCTCTCCCCCCCCAAAAAAAAAGAAAAGAAAAAAGAAAAAGCATTGTAGAAAATGTTGAGTCCAAAGTATTTGAGACTTTGAGGTGCTGGGGCTTTTTCTCAGAATCACTGCATTTCCAGGAAGAAATAAAAGAAAAAGGGTGCAGTGTGTGTGTGTGATCAGATTTGAAGGGAGTTTCAAAGATTACATGAAATATGCCCAGTTCCCCTTTCAAGTGGCAAGCAGTCTGGGGTAAAGTTAGGAGATGAGTAATTTCCTGCTGAGCAAGGTAGAAAGGGGAAGATTAGTTAGACCCCCATTCTCTCTCCACCACTTCCTGTCCAGCTTGCCTTATTCTACATTATAAGAAGCTGTGGGTGGAGCTCTTGTTTGGGTGAGGGACTAAGGATGCTCCCAGTTCTGCCCTATTTTTTGGGACTTAGGACTGGGAAATATAAAAAGGAGATGATGACTGGAAGAAATAGGTACTGGATTTAGAAGGAAGGTATTAGAATGAAGAACAGATTTCCCCCTGAGAAATTCTTCCTCAGACTGACAGTAATAAGCTGTCTTCATTTTCTCATCATTTAAATAAGGAGATTGAGTTCAATGGATCTTGAACTCCCTTCTAGCTCTACATCTGTGATCCTCTCTCCAGCCTTATTGAACATGATTTCCTTTCCTATAGCCTGCGATTCAGTTAAACTGGCCTTCTCTCCACTCCTCACTCAGCCACTTTAATTCCCATCTCTGTACCTTTGCCCTGGCCATCCCCTCTGCCTTTGCCCTGGCCATCCTCTCCACCCTGGCCATACTCCCTCCTGACTTTGGTTTTGGAATTCCCTTAAAATGAAGCTCAGGTACCATCTCCTATATGAAGTCTTTTTTGATCTTCCCAAGATCTGAGTCACTTCCCGAACAATCTTGTATTTAACTATTTTATGGATTTGGATTGATGCTTCATGTATTTTTATCTTTGTTATCTTCCCTAATAGAGTTCAAGGTACTCACTAGTAGAAATTGCTTCATTTATTGTGCTTGTATCCCTAGTACAGTGTCTGGCAACAGTAGATACTTGTTAATAGATTGATTGACTCCAGTTTACCCAGTTGATTTCTTATGACCCAGTTCTTGCTACTCAAGAAAGAAGCTAAATTATGATGAGAAGGGAGTGAGGACTTTGACCTTGGGTAGAGACACAAGGGAGGAATTGGTTGGGGTAAGCTGGGCACTTGGATCCTTTCTTTCCTGGGCCCATGGGAGAGAAGCCTTTTCTTTCATCTAAACTCCAACTTTCCCGATAGACCAATTTCATCGCTATTAGTTTGCTTCTATTCCTCAGTCTAAGTTTCCTCATCTTGGGGAAGCTAGCATGCCTGGGGATTAGAGCTGAGACTTGAGGGAACCCAGGAAATAGAGATCTGGCAGGGGGTGGGGGTCATAAAATGAAGAGTGGAGAAAAACAGTAAAGATGGGGATCCAAGCACCCAACCTCCTTGTGTCTGTCTTTCAGGATCTCAGTGAATTATCCATCTTGTACCCAAGTATCCGAAAACTTCCAGTCCTGGAACTGTATTCTCCGAAGAATTCAGAAATACTGGGAATCCAACTAGGGACTCCAGGAACTTGAATTAGGGTTAGAGAAGAAGAAATCCAGGCATGCACATGTCCCAGCCCCCAGCTCCAGAGACTTAGGGTCTCTTCCCCCAAGCCCAGATCTTACCCCTTGCCCAGCAGTAGAGACCCCAACCCAAGCGTCCAGGCTCTCAGAAGTGTCTGTATCAGGCAGGGGGCGGGACAGGGAGGGCATGGTAGGGGGAGGTCCTCTGGTGCCAGCCCCCTCTGGTGCCCCAGTTCCCAGGCAGCTCTTAAAGGAGCCAGGTTGGATTAGCTGGGGGCAGCTTAAGGGGGTTGGTATGTGTGGAAAAGTGAATGGTGGGATTGCTAGGGCCTTAGATCCACTCCACTCACTTGAGTCCCCCAGATCAACACTGTTTAGTCGCTTCTGGGTCATGGAAATCCTATATTCCCAGAAACTTGGTTTCTACTCTTCTTGAACCTATATTCCCCTGAAGGTTCCTACTATCCAAACCTTCCAGTTCTCCTTGATCCCAGACTACCATTCCCCACAGGGGTCCAGACACCCACCAGATCCCCTCCCCCCCCAGCATTAGTGCCACCTCATTTCCTGATTGGAGCTGCCAGCTGGCACTGCCTGGCACAGAGCATGGGCACCCGGCCCCTGAGACAGGGCTCAGGGAGCATAAAGGGATGAAGGGGGAAGGGAACCAGATCCTTAGATTCTATAGGACAGACTTGACACATTTAGGGAGATGAGTGGACCCTGGGGCAGGGATTTTCCTCCTAGGTGTCTGGAGGTGGGATTTTCCTCCTTCCCCCTTTTTGTTTGCCTCCCTAAGCTTTTCTTGTTCCTATCTGTGGAGTAATTATGGAAAATTAGGGCTCTGAGGTGAATGACAGGGACTTAAGCAGCTTGATCTCCACCCTCCCCTTCCTGAGGCTCCAGCTTTTGACAGAAAATGGGAAAGTAAGCCCCTCCATTTGATTCTTTGTCTGTGTAGGGGTGGGGCATAGGGCCGGGTAAACAGAGCAGTTATGTAGGAAAGTACTAAGGGAGGAATTGGAGACCTGGGTTTTAGCCTGGGCTTTGTTGTTAACTGGCTCTGACTCCCTGAGTCTCAATTTCTTCATCTATCAAATGATATAATGTGTATATTTGTGTGTGTGTATGTGTATATGTATATATATATATAATTATAGGTATGTATAGGTTTATATTATAGCTGTATATATGCATGTATGTAAGGTTTCTGTTATATATGTATATTACATATTATACGTTCATAGATATCATATACAAATGTTTGTGTATATATACACGTGTATGTGTGTTCATGTATACATATATGTGCATTTATATACACATATATTCAGATATTTAATTGTACAAGGAACTCCTTGTGAGCAAACTTCCTTTAGCAATACATATCAGGTATCAGTATTTTTCTTTACAACACAAGATTCTTCAAAGATTGCTGGGACACAGAGCAGTTAGGGGGTCTCATCCAAGGTCCCATCCAGCATATGCCCAGAGACTAGCTTGAATCAATATCTTTCTGTCTCTGAGGCAGTCGCTAACATGCTGCTTAATGCACTATATATAGCACTTTACAAAAACCCATAGTTCACATTTGTATGACACCTTAAGGTTTACAAAGTGATTTGCAAGCCTCAGTCCTGAGAGGTAGCTTCCGGCAAGTCTTTATTTATCCCCACTTTACAGAAATCGAAGTTCAGAGCAGTTGCCCATAGCTGAGCTGGGACTTAAATCGCTGCTGACTCCCAGCTCAGCTGATCTTTAATGATACCACGTTGCCTCTCTTAGATTAGCCTAATGATCTCTAAGGTTATTTCCAGATCTGAGATTCTGTAGTTCTTTGTGAAGCTGGAAAGCCAAAAAGAAAGTGACAGAGAGAAGCTGAAATAGCAGGATCGTGCCTCCTTGTACCAGGGGGATGGATGGATAGCACCCTCAGATGGCAAGAAAGAGAAATACAGACATGTAGGAGACAGAGCTGTTGATATGTACAGGCTCAGCTTTTGGAGAATAAGGTCAAGATGGCAGCCACCTCATAATGGAAAGAGAAGCTTTGGAGTCACCAAACATCTATGGCCAGATCTCTGCATGTGATTTGACTTTGGACCAGTCATTTCTGCCTCTTATATAAATTGGGCATAATAATAATAGTCCAATTCCAAGTTCAAAAACACTTTACATTGGCTCATCAGCTCATCATAACAACCTAGGGAGATAGTTATTACCTTCATTTCACAAAAGAGGAAACAGGTTCATGTAGGGGAATGACTTCACTATAACTAGTGTTATTTTCAATTACTTGACTAGAGTCATTCAGGAGTCCTGGATAACTCTCAAAGACTTTAAGATGCAGAACAGTTCCAACCAACATGGATTTCCTTGTTGCAAGTTCCTTGAGAGATAAACAGCATAGTTCTGGACCAATCTTAGAATCTTAGATTTATGCAGGAAGGCATATTAGAGCTCCTTGAGCCCAAATCCATTAGATGATAGATGAAGAAACTGAAACCCAGAGAAGTTTTAATTAACTTGGCCAATATCACACAGTAAATGGAAGAGCTGGGATTTGAATTAAGGTTTTCTGACCCCCAAATCCAGCTTCTCTTCATGCTGCCATACTTTCTCCAGTCCCCTCTGTTCCCTGTTTTCACTAGCTCCCTATTACTTTGAGGACATCATACAGTTTGGCATTTAAAGCCCTCTACAATCTTGCTCCTATCTACCTTTCTGGTCTTACTTTATTATTTTTCTTCAAGTACTTGTTGTTCCAATGAGTCTAGCCTGCTAACTGTCCCAAGACATTTCATTCCCAAATCTGGGCCACTATATGAGTGGTCACCCATGGGAAACCACGGCACCCTTTGTCATCACCCCAAAGAAGACCCTCCTTCCTTCAAATTATAGCTCAGGCACATACACACACAATATGTTTGTGTGTATGTATCAATATTGTATACAGTGCTGATTGTGTATATGTATGCATGTACACACATGTATATGTGCATGTACTTGTATATACACATGCATATACCTGGGTCTTTCCATACATATGTATACATGAATAGAAGAGTTTTGTTTGTTGGAAGTGTCCTAAAATGATAAAACATCATAGTTCTGAGCCAAACTGACATTCATATATAATATATACACAGTAATATATTGCATATACATATAGGTTATAGGTTTAGAATGCATGTGTGCACATATATACATGTGATCTACAATGTGTCCGCCTGTATGTTGCATGTGTTTTATAATGTACCTGTACATATGTATGTAAAAGTGCACATATACACATCTCCATATAGCAAATACATGGCTATTGTACATATAATGTACAGTGCCATACACATGTAAAGATTATACATACATGTATTATTTGTGTGCATATGCTGTATACATGTACATATCATACATATGCATACACATTCCTGTATATAGATTTTCCTGAACCAGCCAGTTATTAGCACTCTCTGGCTCTTGAAATCGTTGTTACTTTGTATTTACTTGTCTATGTATTGTATCCCCCTTTTAGAATATAAATTTCTTAAAGACCTCGATATAACTTTAGTTAGTCTCTTTGTATCCTCAGTGCCTTACCCACAACGACTTTAAAAATGTTTCTTGAATTAAAGTGTAAGAAGCAGGATTTGAATCTATTCTCCTGAATTCAAATCCTGTAGTGTGTCTGCTCTATCACACTGCCATGCTGATGATACATACTTGTCCGGGTTACCATTAAATTTAGCCTTGCCTTTGGGATTTGGGAGATCCTCAACAAGATCAGAGAGTCTGCTGCTTAGCAGGGGATTGGGAGAGGCAGGGGCTTCCTTTTCCCAATTTAAAGAAGGCCTTCCTTTAGCCTTCTTCTTTCTAGTGTTACCCACTCAGGATCAGGGTTCCCAGGTGCTCACACTTGTGTTTCCAAAGACTCTCAATCCTTCTTACCAACCTCCTTTATAATGATACTAATTATTGTTATTAATAACTCACATTTCTATAGCTCTTTAGGCTTCACAAAGAACTTTTTTCATAACACCCCATGAGGTAAGTGGTTTAAACTGCATAGTTCCCATTGTATAGAGAATAATAGTTGGGGAAAGACAGAGTGGGGGGGATGGGGAGATTTAGAGACAGAGCGACAGGGAGAAAGAGAAAAGGAGAGGGAGGAGGAAGAAAAAAAGAAAGAGGCACACACAGAAAGAAGGGAAACAGAGAGAAGGTGGAAGGAGAGACAACAAAATTAGACACACACACACACACACAGAGAGAGAGAGAGAGAGAGAGAGAGAGAGAGACATGGGAGGAAAGAGACAGGCAGAAGGAGATAAGAGAGGGAGAAAGAGGGAGAGAAGGGGAAGAGTGAAACAGAGATAGAGAAAATTATCGATAGAGACAGAGAGATACCAAAGTCAAAAAGAGACAGAGACAGAGAAGGAGGAAGGGAGGGAAATAGTGACAGAGAAAGATGGAGGCAGAGAAAAACAGATACAGAGATAGACAGTCAGCCCTGGAGTCAAAGGATTTGGGTTTAAATTCTGCCTCTGACATGTGTTGGCTGTAGGATCATGGGCAAGTCATTTAACTTCTCAGGAGTCCCAGACAACTCTCAAAGGTGTTAAGTTTCCCATAGGCATGGAGAGAGGAGGTTTGCTCACAGAAGTTCCTATAGGGAAATAACCCACTAGGTTTTCTTTCCTTCATATCCCTTAGTCTCAGGGCTGTACCAAGATCTAAGTTGCAGTGTTCAAGGTTAAGGGCTGATCTTGTAGGTGACTATTGGGTTTGGAGGGCAGAGTTTTCAATTCTCTCTCCCCAGGTTACACTTTTTGTCTTGAAGAGGCACTGTGGAAGCCTAATTGCAAAGTATGCTGGTTGTGAGTGCCTTGAGTGACTATAAGGAAGGGTATATTAAAGTGGGCACGACAATGTGGTATCTAGGTTGTGGACACATTGGCAAAAGGTGTATATATCCATAGAGATATGTGGTTCTCTCCAACAAGTTATTCCCAGGATGTGAATCTGCCCTTTGATACCCCATCCCAACAAAGGACACCACACACACCAGAACAGAAAAGTCTAGTGTATTAAGTTCTTGGGGTTGGAGGGGAGAAAGGGAAATAGGAGAGGAGAAAGCAGATGGATTGGGGGGTTTGGGACAAGGGGCTCCTTAGTGTTTGCCAAAAACCACCTGAAAAACCTACTCTTCCACCTTACTCCACCTCCACGTATTCCCTTTTCTTTGGAGGGGTAGGGAGCTAGGATCCAGATAGGTTATTTTCCCAGCTCGTCCCTCACTCTCTTCCTCTCCCTTCATCAACCTTCAGTGACATAATGGAGCCCACCAATCCTAAAAGCAAAGCAGGTGGAGAGCAGAGACTCAAACTCAGCACCTCCCCTCCAATCCCCTCTCCCCACATTCCCATCTCTTGTCTAAATAAAATGCAGGTAAAGGCACTGTAGCTGGGGGCGAGCAGAAGGAAGGAGGCAGGAATTAGCCCTTGAGGGAACAGAAAAGCCTCAGCAAGGGGAATGACCCAAGTGTCCTTTCTCCCATCATGCTGGCCACCCCAGGGGAGAGCAAGGAAAAGATCCTTGCTGGGCAGGTGAATTTTTCCACCTGCAGATCAGGCACTATTCAAGAGGGTTCCCGGTTATGTGAGGGGAAGAGGAAATTGGAAACAGAAGCAGGCAGCAAAAGCTAGAAAGCAAAAACTAGACTCCCTTAAAAAGCACCTCTCCCCCCTTGGCCCCTACAGGAAACCCTCTTTGGCTTAAAATATAGGGTTTGGGGTTTAGAGGAAAGGGAAAGGGAAAAAGGGGATAAATCACTATGTGGAAAGAGGGGACTTTTTTCCTTTTGTTTTTCTTTTTTCTTCTTTTTTTTTCTTTTTTTTTGCGCTTGTGTTTTTGGGTTTTTTTTTTTTCAGTATAAAACCACTGTAGAAAATAACTTCTCTTAGAAAAAAAACACAAAACACAGGAAGGGGGAGCAGAAAGGAGGACAAAAACCATAACAGGATTAGGGGTTTTGATTTTTGTTTTGTTTTGGGGGTTTTTTTGGCTTCAGACTCTCCCTCCAGGAAAGGAGGAGGGGGATAAAAAATTGGCATGAAGTGGGAAGAGGGAGCAGACAGAGCTGCTGGGCTCTCCCCATATAAGGTTCCAGGTTACATGATGCTGCAGTTCTGGGGAGCCTAGGAGAGAAAAGAAAAAAGGAAGGGTGAATAGACTCATAAGCACCTTCTCTGCCTAGTCCCCTTCCAAACTGGAACATGTTAACTCTTACCCACTCACCTCCATCCCTTGGAGATGAAAGTTCTATATTGACCCCCGAGCTATACAGAAGCTTTCATAAGGCCTCTCCCCCAGATATCCAGGAATATGAAAGGTGGGGAAGGAAGGAAGAAGGAAGGGAGATGACTCACCTGAGCTCTAGGGCGGGAGTTCCCTAGGAGGTAGGATCGGGTAACCAGGCTGTCCCCAAAGCTGCTGCCCCCAGTGCCCCCAACACTTCGGTAGCTTCGAGTAACAGTCACACTGGAGGCTGAGGAAGCAGAGGAGACAGAGCCACCAGCCCCGGCCCCGGCAGCACTCCCGGACTTGTCAGCTGGCTGCCCACAGGTCCCACACAACACCGTGCGAGAACGAAGGTTGTACTCGGCTGGGTCCCCCGAGCTGCTGCAGTGGGCACCCTGGGGAGGGAGACAAGACTCAGGCGGGATGGGGTGAGTCTGGGACGGAGAGCAATCAGCCCAAAGTCCCTAGGTTTTCAGCCATGAGGCTAAAAAAGGTAAAGATAGTTGTTTCCTAAAAAGACTAGCTAGCAGAGCATGGGAAGATGAAGCAAACCAGGGAGGCAGAGGAACTGCCTTCAGAAGAAGGTCCTCCTCTTAGGGAGGAGCCAATCTGGCTTTGCCTCAGTTACTCTAATTTGCAAAAAGGATGAGAAACAAGGGATGAAATAGAAGACACAAGGACTGAGTCAGGGGCTTCCTATTGCTCTTCTCTTGTTCTTTGTAGCCCGACCTGAGGAAAATCCAGATCTTGCCCACTACCTTGCTTCCCCTCCTCTGGGAACCCTACATGATTACCAAGATGTCCTCCCTCCCTCCCTCCCTCCCTCCCTCTCTAGGCCACTCAGACACCTGAGTCCCAGGTTCGAGGCATGAGGGAGGAAGAGAAGAAAGGCCAGAGCAGCTGTGTGAGGTTATACAAAAAAAACTCTTTAATGAGAATGTACTTGGCATGGAAAGGCCCAAGGAAAGGATTGGCAGGGAGTAAGAGCACCCTTGTGGGTTGGACAGGGTGCCTAGGCTGAGGGCCACCTGTCCACTTGGCTCAGCGGCGGCTGCCACTCACATGGTGATGATGGAGCATGACCTCTCCATCCTCGTCCTCATCATCATCATTGACAGTCACCGTGCGGACCAGCTTACGCATGGCCACCTCCTGGTAAAGGGAGACAGAATGGGGATGAGGTCAGGGAAAGGGAGCATGACCCTTCTCATGTGATTTAACATCAGATTCACTTTGCTCTGCCCTCCAAAGAATCCTTATTTCTTTTCAAAATTTGGTATACCATCTCTTCCCTCGAACACTTCAATCACTTTTTGTCATCTTCCCTCCCCCAATCTGCTCTCATAAGAACCCTTGCTTATTTCAGTTTCATTCAGCACAATTTATTAATCATCTACTGAATATCATATATAACATATATGTATGCTATATGTAACTATTGGAAAACTACATATATGTATACTAATCTCTGTAAGAACTCTTTTTTAATTTCAGCTTCATTCAATACATGTTTGTTAATCACCTACTGTATATCAGCAAATATGTATTTATGCAAATATATGTACACACCTGTAAAACATACTATATATGTATATATGTACATACAGTTATATATTTTTATATTTATAAAACGTGGATATATGTGCGTATGTATGTGTGTATATATAGAGAGACAGACAAACAGAGAGTGTGTCATGTATAGGATCAGAAAATCATCTTCCTCAATTTTGATCTGCCTGCAGACACTTATTAACTGTGTAACCTTGGACAGTTTACTTTACCTTGTTTGTCTCAGTTTCCTCATCTAAAAAATGGGCTGGAGAAGGAAATAGCAAATCATTCCATTATCTTCGCCAAGAATACCCCAAATGGGTCACAGAGTATCAAATGTAAGCAACCAAATAAAATATAAGTAAATCCTTGCTCTCTCAAGGAGCAAGGAGGGCTATACAAAATGTATATAAGTATGCTAGAAGGCAGACTATTGGGGCAAAGAAAGAGTCTAGACAAAGTGCTCTAGTAATTCCTTATATAAGAAAGCACAGATTTCCTGTCTCTATGTTATTGTCCCTCTCTGATCTCTTTTCCAAAATTGGTGAATTCTACTGTTCCTGCCCAGTAATTCTTTCTGTGGTCTGACTTGTGCCTCTCCTATAGTTGTGAGATTCCACCTCTCAAGGACTCTCATAATTCTAGTACTGTCCGTCTGGTGATTGTTTCCTGTTGAGCCTGTTGGGATCAACTTTGTGCCTTGTAATCTGCTAATCATTTCCTTCATTAGATTGTAAACTTTCGAGTTCCAGAGCAGGGACTGTCTGTTGTCTTTTTTTGGATCCCCAGCGCTTATCCCAGTGCCTGGCACATTGTAGGCACTTAATAAATGTGTAATTTACTGACTTACTGACCCTCTAAGAGGTAATCTTCTAAATGAAAACACGACAATAGAAAAAAGATAAGGGTTGAGAGAAAAAAAAGTCTCAGTCAATGAAGGAGAGGAAAATTCACCACCAGGGGGCAATCTGGTACAATAGAAAAGAAAAGGGAGAGAGATAGGGAAGGAGAAAGGGAGGAGAAAAGGGGGAGAAAAAAAGGGAGGGAGAAGGGGAGAGATGGGAGAAAGAAATGGAGAGAGAGGGAAGGAGAAAGGGCAGAAGAGACAGAGGGAGGGAGAAGAAAGAAAATAAGAGAGAAAAGGAGAATATTGTGAGGAGGGTGTATTTTGTGAAGGGGATCTGTGTATGTGTGGGAGAGGAATGGGTGTTGGTACACATATAATGAGGCTGGGGGGCAGACCTCAGAGTTAGGACCTCACCTCTCCTGTGGCACTGATGAGTGCCGTACGCAGGCTGTTTCCACAACCCCAAGAACTCTGAGCCTTCCACACCATATCAGTGGGAGGGCTATGGGTGGCTCCTGCCCCTGAGGCCCAGATCTGAAAAGGGAAGGAGGACAAAGTTCACAACTGATTCCCCATATACTGCACCAGAACCCCCATCTCTCTCCAAGGCTTCCAAAAGAAAGCCACCTAAGTATCTAGGGCACCCACTCACCGTCACCACCTGCCCAGCCTTGAGAGTGAATTTAGGGGGAAAGCGATAACTCAGCAGAGGCTCATCTCCATTCTGGCGCTTGATCTGCCAGTTGCCCATAGATTGGTCCTGGAAGAAAAGAAGAGGTGGGGATGGAGAGAGAAAGAGTCAGAGGAGAAAGAGAAAGAAGGCAGAGTAAACCAGAAGAGAAGGGAGAAGGGAAGCCAGCTCTACTTCCTGAATCCCTAACCCCACTCTTTCCTCTTTTAAAGTGTGTGAAGTCACCCCCATTGTTTATATCCTCTCTCCAGGCCCCAGAGCTATAGGAGGTGGGGAACCAGGCTCCGCAAGTGGCAAGGTCCCTTGGGAAAGCACGCACAAGATGTCCAAGCTCCATCCCACCCCTTTGCCCCGTTCCCCACGGACCTCATTGGACTTGTTGCGCAGCCTCACGAACTTGCCCTCTTCGTCTACCTCCTCCACGGCCACTCGACCGCTGGTGCGGGCATGCTGGGAGAAGCTGCTGCGGCTCTCGCTGGTCTCCAGCTTTCGCTTCTTGGTGGCGCTACCCCCACTTTGGGTGTGGGATGAGTGAGAGGAGGTCCGGCCCCTGCTCCGCTGGGATGTGGGGCTGGGGGACAGCCTCAGCCTGCATAGGGGAAGGTCGACAGGAGAGAGAAGATGGACACATAAGAGCTCGAGGCTCCGGCTGGGAATCTTGGCCTTGTGTCTGCCCATAAGCCATCCTCCCCCTCACCTCTCCTCCTCTCCTTCCAGGAGTTTACGATAGGCATGGATTTCCATGTCCAGGGCCAGCTTGATATCCAGAAGCTCCTGGTACTCATCCAGCTGTTGCTGCATTCTTGCCCGCATCTCTGCCATCTCTCGCTCCTTCTCAGCCAGCAGCCGCCGGCTTGTATCCCGCTCCCGGGCCAAAGCATCCTCCAGATCCCGCAGCTTTGCTTCCTTGGCAGACAGCTATTTGGTGAAGAGAGACCTTTCAGGATCTAATTGAGTTCAACAGAGATCTAAGATCCCAGTGACAAAATGAAGAGATATCAGGAATCCATTATGTTCCCCTTTATGGTGAAGGGTCAGTCTTTGGGATCTCTAGGAATTCTAACTAATCCCAACAGGCAGACTGACCTCAATATGTCAGAAAATATTTCATGAGGTCTAACAATTTCAATTACATTCCATACACCTTTAGGGAACTAAGTGGTTCAGGCAGAAAATGAACTGATCTCTGCTGCTCTCAAAATACCCTGCTCTCCTGCTGCTTACAAAAAAATAATGAGATCTCCATTCAGAAGCCCCCGTTATACTCCCAGAACAGGCGTTTAGTCCTGTTCCCATACATAGGCTACTCTTGTCTAATCGTATTCTATGTCTATCCACTTGGAGGCTCGTAAAGAATCCCTCTCCTTCCTCCCCCTTCTCACTGTTTTATCCTGACAGTTCCAGGGGGCAATCTTTCCTCCCTGCCATTGGCACCTCTCAACTGCCATTCCTAGCCTGGGGCAGGGCAGGGTAATACCTGCTTCTGGAGCTGGCTGAGCTGGGCAGAAAGGCTATCAATGCGGATGCGTGACTGCTGCAGTTCCTCGTGGGCAGCCCCCACCATGTTGCTATTCCTCTCGGCAGACTGTCTGGCATTGTCCAGCTGGGGGAAGAGGAAGAAGAGTGAGAGAATGTGAGAAAAGCCATTAAGTTAGTGCTACAGAGGCATGGCGGGATGAAAGGATAGGAAAGCTGTTGTCAGGTGGATAGCAGACCACTCACTGGCCAGTCCCCCTCTCCACTTCCATGCTTAAAAGACAGGAGTGAGGAAACCCACAAGAGCCCAAAGGAAGGAGGGTTACCTTGGCAGAATAGGTTTTTTCCAGCTCTTTCTTATATTGTTCCACTTGTTCCTCATGTTGAGCCCGAAGGTCCTGCAGAGCATCAGCTAACTTGTTCTCAAACTCCCGCTGCTTCCCACTGTCAATCTCCACCAAGCGAGTCTCATGGCGACGCTTGGTTTCACGAAGTTCCTAGAGGTTGGAGGGAAGCCAGCGGGCAGGATCAGAGTCAGTGCCAGGCAGGCACACAACCACAGGAGTCTAAGTATCAGGTGCCCTTCTTACACCTCAGTGGTGGCCCTGCTCCAGGTGTTCCACCTCCCTACCCTCAACCCCTGCCAGCAAGCAAGGTTTCCTGTTGACCCAAGCAGTCAGGTTCTCAGCCTGTGCCTTCTGGTTAACTAACTGGGAGTCCCTATGAGCGAGGCAACCCTTGTTATTCTGCACCTCTGGGGCTTTGGGCCCCCTACCTCGCTATAGATGTTCTTCTGGAAGTCCAGCTCCTCCTTTAGTGTCTGCAGCCGGTTCTCAGCATCCACCCTCCTTAGCATCTCATCCTGAAGTTGCTTCTTCGCTTCACTCAGAGCTGCCTCTAGCTGTGGGGAGAGGGAGAAAGGAAGAGAAGGAAGTGTCATAAATC
Organism: Sarcophilus harrisii; assembly: GCF_902635505.1. NCBI lineage: Eukaryota > Metazoa > Chordata > Mammalia > Dasyuromorphia > Dasyuridae > Sarcophilus > Sarcophilus harrisii. The sequence continues at coordinate 358,398,708 of NC_045429.1, read as the reverse complement.
TTTAGAAACAACTTTAGTTTAGAAAGAACTCAACTAGATCAGAGGTTCTTATTCTCTTTTTTTTCCTGGATCCCTTCAGCAGTTTCATGAAGGCTAGAGATCCCTTCTCATAAATGCCTAAAATAAAATACAGAAGCAATTGCAATAGGCAATAATTAGAATACTTAGAAACTAATTAGCCTAAAATAAAATACAGAGAAGTCAAAAGAAACTAGTTATTTTGAAATAGTTATCAAAACTTTTTAAAAATGAATCAAAATCAATCAATAATCAAGTAAGCACCTATTATGTTTTTTAAACACTGGGGATATAAGCATGAATAATGAAATAATCCCTACTCAAAAAGAGCTTACATGTATTACTAGAGACAAATATGTAAAAACATACATATCCATACATAGTGTGAAAATACAAATATATACAAATAGTTAAATACAAGGGTAGCTTCTGAGGAAGAGCTCTAGTATTTAGGAGGAAAATAGTGTCATAGATAAGCAAACTGAGGCTGAGAGGACAGAGCCAGAGCTAAAAGCCGGGTCTCCTATATTCCCAATCCAATATCCTTTCCCCTGTACTCCATGACCTGCCTATCTCTTTCTCTGGCAAAATGGGACTTAAATACATGTCTATCCAACGTCACCTCACTACTGTGTGGTAGGGCCAGGAGCAGACAGCAGAAAGAGATAAGAGAATTCTTTAGATTCTATTGACTCCTTCCCTTAGGTTTTTTTTTTGTTGTTTAAGAAAAATTTAAAAACATTTCTTCAGTCAATGATATTCTTTTTTTTCTTCCTTTCTACTTTTCCCATTGGAGGAAAGGGGGGAAAATGTAACAAAATGAAGTCAAGCAAAAAAATTCCCAAACTGGTCATATTTTTTTTTAATAGCCTTTTATTTACAGGATATATACATGGGTAACTTTACAGCATTAACAATTGCCAAACCTCTTGTTCCAATTTTTCACCTCTTACCCCCCCCCCCACACCCCCTCCCCTAGATGGCAGGATGACCAGTAGATGTTAAATATATTAAAATATAAATTAGATACACAATAAGTATACCTGAACTGGTCATATTTTTTTAAAAAAAATCTTCTGTAATGAGTCTTATCATCTCTCTGAAAGGAGAAGCTTACTTCTAGCTTCTTTTTTAAGAACACTTCCTAACCTCAATGGAAGTGATTCTTATTCTAGTGTTTAGTAAGAGTTGGGAATGCATCTAACATTAGTTAGGGCTACAATGGGATAATAATTTGCTCAGTCAAGTCTTTGCCTCAGAAAAGAATTTGTGTCATAGGCGCAGGAGAATGCTGAATCAGAGGCAGCACTAAGAAGAGCTTGGGTTTCTTGTTGAACTTTTCTGGGCCAGTTTCCTTAGCTTGTAATATGAGGATAAAAAGAGATTATAGATAGGAAAGTGCTTTGGAAAATAAAGCATATTATATAAATACAAGTTGTCATTAAGACAATTACTCTGTGTCTCCAGCACACAGTATAATTAATAGTAAATATTCAACTCCCAATTATGATTTTTGTGTATTCCTTAGAAACACACGATTCCTGCACTGTAGAAACAAGGAGGTCAAAATGAGACAGCACAGACTATTCCAAAGGTAAATTGAAATAAATTACAGATTTTTTTACTTCAATTCAAGTAGTTCATGAGAGCTCAACATGCCCCAGAGAAGTGTAAGACATTATTCTGACCTGAAAGAACTTTAAATTCAGTCAGATCAAGAAGATATACTTGGAAATATTCACACCTCATCTTTTCCTTCATGATGTGACAGAGGTAAGATTATTAGAGGTGATTATTCTTGTCTATATCTCAGATTGGGAACTTCCTGAAGGCATTAAGTCTAAAGTAAGCTTGCCTGAGTTGGAGAAAGGAGGAAGAATGGAAATAAAAAAAATAATAATTTAAAAAAAAGGAACAGTGTTTGGAAGCAAGAAGAAGTGTGTGGACTGTAACCACTTGTAGAACCTACAGATGGAGACGGTCTTACCTTGGCCACCTGGCCCCGGAGTTCATGCACCTCCCCATCCAGAGTCCGTTTCTCACTCAAGGCGGTACTCAGAGCTGCCTCCTTGGAGTTAAGCAGTGCCTCCAGGTCCTTGAGGCGCGCCTGGGCTGACAGCAGATCCCCCTCCTTCTTAGCATTGCTGGAGAGAAAAGAGAAGAGAAGGTATAAGAAAGCATTGGACAGACCAAGTGAACGGGGCTCATTGGGGCTCCTGACAAAGCGGGAAAAACCAGCATGCCACGAAATGTTTCACGTGACCACTTATCTATTAGCTGTGCTGATTGGGGACAAATCAGCTAACTTCTCTGGCTCAGATTTCTCATTTTGCAAAATGAAACCTTGCAGCTATCTGCAAAGGTCTTCTTCAGGTCTATCAAAACATTCTACGTTATCACACCTGTCCCCTTTAAATCGGCACGAGACAGCAGCTGTCTTTCGCCTTTCCACAAGAACCAGCAGAGGGTGCCATTGGCTGCTCCATTATTTGGTTCCTACCTACAACAAAGGGTTAGGATGCTGCCAGCGTCCCTTCCCCCAAACCCAAACTCCAGGGCAAAGCCAAGATCACCCAGGTCCCATGAAACATTCCACCTCTCCCATGACTCAGGGGCCAGGAACGTGCCTGAGGGTTGAAGGGAGAGCCTGGGTCCCATGATTTGAACTGATTCCCCCCTCCTTCCATTCTCCCTCTCAGAAACAGGGGTACCTTTGTTCCCCACCCTCCCACACAGGGCCTTAACTTTCTCTTCTTTAGGCCCAACCCACCTCCTTTCAATCCAGCCTTCCTCCCTCCCTCCCTCCCTCCCTCAACTTAACCACCCACATCGGAACCCAGCCACCATGGCTCTCAAGTTATTTCCATGCCTGTTTCCAAGAGGCTTTTAGGTGGCTGCTACAGCCATCAAGTTTGGGATTCCCTCCTCCCCTGCCCCCTTTCTCAGTGCAGAAGAGACAACCAAAGGGAGATGGGAAAACATCTTTTGGGAAAAGGAAATCTGACTGGAATCCACACCCAGTGAAACTTTGGGAAACAAAGCCAGAAGGTTCTCCCTTTCTCTGCTCTTGGCTAATGAAAAAATGGCTAAATTCTTCTTCCCCATCAACCAGTTCTCTTGGGGTGGGAGTGAGGAAGGTTCCATCGTATTCCAGAATTCTACCCATCCTTTTTACAAATGAGGGACCTCAGTACCTACATGTTGGCTCTGAGGCAACTGGGCATGTGTGGGTGCTGGCCCCTCAGCTTCCCTTGAAAACTTTTTAGAACCCAATCCAAAACAAATCTAGGGATGGCAGGAATCACCCTTCAACTACCCCACCTTGGAGACACTAGCTATTTCATATAGATGGAGAAGTAGTTAGAAGGGCTCTTTCTTCTTATTAAACAAACTCTTGGAATCCAGACTCTGAGATCCAATGGATCCTAGAGGAGGAGAGAGAAGAGGGGAGAACGAGGCCCTGTTGTTGTACAGAAACGCAGTACATGTTTAGTAGTTTTGAAGTCATAAAATTCAAGAATTCAAGATAGATAGGACCTTAGAGACTATGCAGTCCAACCCTTTCATTTTTCAGATGAGTAAACTGAGGTTCTGAGAAGGGTCATGGAGCTTGAATCTGGGGTAGGATTTGAGCTCACATTTTGCTGATTCTAAACCCAGTGTCTTATTCATTTATATAACTTTTGAATCATGGCTCTATTTAGGACCTGGGTGACTTTGGACAAGGAAAGGAGACATCCTAGAATTTAATTTCCCGATCTGTAAAGTGAATGTGTTAGACTGAATTATCTTTCAAGTTACTTTTAGCTCTAATTTCTACCATCCTGTGTATATTAGGACACCCTTAGGATGTAGAGAGAAAGAGTTAATAAAGAACTTATCAGTTACCATCCCTTTCCTCTAGTGCTATCTACAATTTGAAGCACAAGACCACAGCAATGGATACCAGAAAATAAAAAAAAATAAAATAACTGTACTCTCCACCCCTAATGGAGACAAGTCACATTTTCATTTATGCTTCTAGTATGAAAGCCCTAAGAATAATTTAAATTTTCACTATAGCAAGACAGATGGAGGTTAGAAGTTAGGGGAGGGCATGAGATTGAAACAGACATATTTCTTCTCTCACCACTCTGAGAATTATTGAGATAAGAAGTCACCCTATCCTAACTAGATCTGATTGGCTCAGGGAAAGGGACATGATGACCTTGGCAAGGAGGGGTTTGCCACTTTTTGAGTTTTTGCATTCTGGGTATCTGCTGTGAAGTGTTACTGTATGTACCTCCAACCTCCCTGCTCCCCAATCCAGGATGAGGTGCCTCATACAACACTTATTCCATTTACAAAAAGGACCGATTTCTCCCGTCCTCATCTCAGTCTGAAAAGCTAAAAATAAAATCAAAATCCAGCTCTGTTTTTGGCCGCCATCCCGTCCAGCCTCTGGCTGGGAGTACAGCTCCAACTTTCCATGACTTCAGAACTTTTCCGAAGTTGAAGCAGCTGGAGTAGTGGAGGAGGAGGAAAAGAAAAGGGGAAAACCAGCCGTAAAGCGATAGAGCAGAGAATCCTCGTCTGACTCTAAAGCTACAGGAACTTCGCTTTTCCATGGGCCCTCAGGCCCAGAGGCACTGAAATGTCCCAGATATAATAGTTTGGATTTAAGGTTAACCAGTAAGAAGGCCTTCCTGAGACAGGGCCTAGTAAAAGCAAGCAAGCAAATAGGGAGCCATCCCTGCTCCTACACAAGTAAAGGTGACCTGAGAAAACTCCACCATCCTGGGAAAAGCAGGGAAGGGAACAAGGTGATCTCAGCGGGCTGGGCTCCCTCAGGTTCCTGATGAGTCAGTATCTTCCTATGGGGGTTTAAGATCCTAGATTTATGAAATGTTAGAAATAATCTAGTGATCCTTATCACCATTTGACAGAGGAAGAAACGAAGAATCGGAGATGTAATCCATCTAGGTCATTTTTTTCTCTATCTTTTCCATAATTTTTCTCAAATACTTTCAGAACAGATGAGTTCTTAACACTAAAGGGAGGCTAAAATGGAGAATTCTCACCAATGCCCTAGGTGGGAAATCTTTCCTTAAGTCCAGTTATAATCTGTTCCACTAATGTTCCTAAATCATGATACTTCTGAGAAAAATGAATGAGGGGTTTCCTTTCCTTTCTTGGTTGGGGGAAGCCTTAGTTTTTAATTTAAGAGGGAAAGAGATTCGAGTATGGTAAGAAAGACCAACAGAGCAGAGGACTGGCTTCGTTACACCCCTCAGACTAGGGAAGCCACTAGCAGAGGGAGAGGAGCTGAGGCTTCTGTGGTTTCCTTAGCCAGGCTAGTGGGGTTCCCCCATCCCTTGGGAGAAAGCCACCACCTCCCAGGACCACATGACTCAGAGCCTGGGAAGCCACAGATGGCATCTGAGTGGCGTGGATCTCCCCCCCCCCCCCAACCTCACCCTCTCAAAAGAACCTTCTTTCCCAAGTTTCCTCTTTGTTCCAGGACCCAAAAACAAATCTCTAAATTTAATACATTTCTTGAGAGGTTCCACCTTAGGAAACTGAAGGGAATTCTTTTGAAAAAGTTATAGGGGAGAGGTCCTTCAAAAATAGCTAGTACCCAAAGGCCTGTGGGTATTAGGAGAAACCCAAACTGCTGGGTAAAGAGCCCAATTTGAGAGCATTGTGCCTCAGTTTCCTTACCTGTACAGTTAGGGAGTCGGTGCAGTGATCTGTTCTACTTCTAAACAGTATCATCCAATGCTTGTGCTTATACTCAAGATGGACATTTGCATGCCAGGATGTGGGCCAGAGGCCAGGAGGGATAGCCAACAGGGGTTTGGTGGGCATGTATCCACTTCTTTTATTTATGCCTGGGCAAGAGGACTGGAAAGGGTGGGAGCCAGGGGTTCCTCAGGTGACTCATCCCCATTCAGACAATACCCGGTCAAGGGAAATCCTCTAGTGCCCACAGGGGAAACCCTGGTTCTGCCCATGTCCTGTTCCAGACCCCACACCTCAGAGAAAGGACCACGACCTAACTCCCCTTTGTCTTATCCGCTGAGATCTCAGAGCACAAATAATCCCTTGCTAAATAAACCTTAACAGATCCCATTCCAAGGGAAGAGATGGGGGAAGGAGGGTGTTGGGCAAGAAGAAAAGGTAGGATTTAGCAGAAACCCCCTAAGTTGGAAATAAGGGGGTGGGTAGGAGGGAAGAAACTGGGTGACCCAGAGAGTTTTGAGTAAGGAGTAGAAAGAAGCCCCCTTCAGGAGAAGGAAATGAATAGAAGGAGAGGCCAAAGCCAGGATGGGATGGGGGATGGATCTAGAGTGAAGAGAGAATCCTAAGTACCTAGGCCTGAAACCTCAGGCCTAGTGCCGGCTGCCAGCCAGGGAAAAGGAGGAGATGCGGGGGCTGCAGCTATGCTGAGAGGAGGGCTTGGAGCCAGGGAAGGCTGAGGGGCCGGGCCAGGCCCAGGGCCAGCCTCTGACCCGCCCGCTGAGTCACCCAGACCCAGCCTGGCTCCTACAGCCACATATGGAAACAAGGGCCAGGGCTGGGGGGGAGGGAGCTATTGAAGCCCGGCTTGCTGGCTGGGAGTGTTTGGTGGGGCCTGGACTAGGGAGGGAGAGGCCCCCATTTCCTCCACTAGGCTGGGGTGGAGCCAGGAAGAGGGGAGGGAGGACAGGAGGAGTAAGGCTGCCTAGGCTGGGACTAACAAAGAGAAAGTCGAGGACAGACAGACAGAGGGAGGGAGGGAGGGAGGAGCTCCAGAAAGGGCTGGTGGATGAGCAATGGAACAGCTATGCAGGGGAGACACACACACACACACACACACACACACACACACACACACACACATGTTCCCAAACTAGACAGCATGAGATTTCAAGACAGGGTGGGGACAGCACTGAGCCTGTCCATCCCCTCCCCCACCACACCCACACCGCATGCTCCCAGACCTAATTTTCCCTTCAGAACCCTTGCTCCTGCTGTTCCTTCTTCCTGGAGTACGTGCTTCCATCCTTCTGCTGGCTGTCCCTTCTGTACCGACCATATGGCCACTTCCTCCACGAAGCCTTCCCTCAGACTAAGAACAACCACCGGGAACCACATTTATTAGATTGTAAACTCTTCTTGAATTCAGGGACCATCTTTTGTCTCTTTTTGTATCTCCAGCACTTAGCCCAAGGCTTTAGCACACGGCAGACACAAAATAAATATTTACTGATTGATTATTTTGAGTTGCACAAAGTGCCTCCATCACAGATGTCACTGAATTCTCCCTTCCCTACCCCCTCTCTCCCCAGCCACCCCTCTTCTTCTCCCCTCTCTAAAAAAGAGCTGGACTTGAGGAACTTCAGCTCTGATACTTGGTAGATGTATGACTACAGCCAAGTCCTTTTCCCTCTGTGGGCCGGTTTCCTCATCTGTAAAATCAGATAATGAGACTTGCAACACTTTCTTCACAAGGCTGTTGTTAGGAAACTGTTCTGTAAACCTGAAGTACTGTATTAACATGGCACTGGATCTTCTTTGTCATAACTGTTTATTATTTAGCACTTAATTATTCTTTTCCCTGGGTGTCTCATCCCTGTTAATTATTTGTTGTTGTTTTTCCCCTCCCCCTCTTCTCCAAACCAGATCGTAAAGCTTATTCATTACCAAGGCAATATGATATATTAGCCTTGCTCCCCCTTCACACACACACACACACACACACACACACACACACACACACACCCCATCCTCTCCCAACCCTACACACAGAGAGCTTACAGAATATCACATCTAGAAGAGGACCTAATGCTCCTACAAAGGAACCACCTCGTTTTTACACAAGGGGAAACTGAGGTCAAGAGAGTTTAAGCATTTTGTAAAATACTTGATTCACACTCTCTCTCTCTCATACACACACACATATCCCATGGGTGAGAGCACCAGACAGAAATAGCAAAAGACTCAGAGAGACAAATGTCACACAGAAAGACAACAGTGGAAGACAGAAACGTGGGGAGACAGTGAGGAAGGAAGAGAGAGCAACAGAATCACACACATTATGGAAAGACACAGAGAGACTAAGGGAAGCACGCGCCTATATTCAATCTTCTTCACCATGTACTAAAGTTTCAGGGTTTATGGATTCTCAGCTCCTCAAAATAAACCGCCACCTGGTTTCCTGAGTGGTCTGTGGCTCCGAAACCACTTTCAGGTGGGCAGGATGTGGAATCCAAGGACACCTGGGTCCTCTGCTCTCCTCATCTGCGCCCCCCTCCCTATGCATTCTCTCACTCTAGGTATCCAGGATCTTTTCTTGATGGAAAAAAAAAAAAGTCTGGAAAATGGGGGAGATAGGTAGGTAAGCAGACATAGGGGGTCCAAGATCTCAGAGACAACATGGCTTAGCAGAAAGACAGAAATCTGAATCCCTGTTTAATCGTTACTGATCAAAAGATGATAAAGAAATCCTTTTACCCACTTGGGACTTAATTTCATCATCAAGTTAGGGACCTCAAGTCCATTTTCGATTTAACATTCCATATCTCTGTGATTTTATATTATCCTGACCTTTCTCCTGGCCAGAGGAAATAGCCATGGTACAAGGCCATTAAGGACACCTACCTTTCATTGCCCCCCCCCCCCAAATATAGTGTTCCATACCACACACACACAAACACTACCCTACCTCCTAATTCCAAATATATGGAACATAGGTACAGAACACACCCCAGGCGTCCCCAAGGACTTCCATAAGCATGCATGAGGTGTGGCAATCCCTTTGCACACTCAGTGTGATACTTGCCAACACGCCCAAGGCGTGAGGCCCCTCAGATCTCCATCCAGAGACACCAGGCTCCCAGCTGTTCTCCTGCTGCCCCCCTCCCCTAAGCTAGCCACGACTAGATGCCAGGGAGGGAAGATGGGTTTTGTGTGTTCGGGGAAGGGGAGGACTATTTACATGTTCAGACACAACTGGAGAACAGAAGAGCTAGGGACTGGCAGGGAGCCATGGGGCTGAGTCACAGCTGCTGGGTGTATCAACGTGGCATTGTACAGAGGCCAAGAGCCAAAATGCCAAAGTCCTTCATTAGGAAGCAAATGGCAGGGATTTCTGGGAACCTCCAGCCCTCCTAATTCAGCCTCCAGATAAAAGAGTTTCTTCTCTTCATTCCTTATCTTCTTTTCTTCCTTTTATTCCCTTTATAATCTCTACCTCAGCTCACAGAACCACTGCCTCCTTAAGCAAAAGGAAGTAGAGACTAGAGAAAGAACTAATAGTCCAATGGGAGGAAAAATGACTGAGAAGGCAAAAAAGGGCAGTGATTGGATAAAGGAGGCAGCTGTCCAAGTTTTTGAGACTAAAGAAAATCCCCTCTCCCCCAAACTTCAATCTCAACCTCCCCTCTTGAACCATTAGTAACCTTCAATCTTCTAGATCATAGCTAATAACCCCATTAATTAGTAAGAGTACAGGAACCCCACCCCCAGAGTCATGAATGGAAGTAAGGGGAAAATTTGGGAATTCTAGTCCCACTGAATTCTAACCTTGGCTGGGGAAACACAAGTGTTCCTTTCCAATCTAAGAAGAGTGGACTTCTAAACCTTATTACTCTTTCAATCCTTTAGAAGGGACCCAAGTGTCCCATCCTTCCCCCACCACGAGGAGAACCAGTTGTCCCTTGCCTCCCTCTCTGTCTCTCTCTCTCTTCTATATACTGTTTCATGAAAGCATGAGGCCAAAGGATTCCCCAAAGGCATCCATCTTACCAATTCTTCTAATTCTCCAATAGAATTATTTTCACATAACTCTTTTCCTGAGTTTCAACAAACTCTTCATTACACCAAAAGGACCAAGTTTTGATTCGTCATGTTGCCAAAAAAGCCCAGGAAACTACCCTCCAACCCTTGAAGGAAAGCGTGAGTTTGCTTTTTAAAAAGTACTTATTTCCTCAGCCTTCTCTTCCTCAAATTTTATAATCCCATGATGTTGCTTTCTTTCTCTCTTTCCTAGCTCCCACCATGACTCAGCGCTCCCACCCCTGGGATGCCAGCCAGAATTATGCCTGGCTCCAAGAGAAGAGATTCCAGCTTCCTCTCCCAGTCAGACAGAGGGAGGTACCCCTACTTCCTTTATATTCCCTCTTCCCCAAGAGATTAATAAAGTCTCCAAACTACCTCATACCCTAGCCTGAGGAAAAAGAAGCCAGAAGCCAACAAACAGGACAGGAGGAAGGAAGAAAGAAATACTGGCTATTGAAAATGTCACCTTCCATCTCTCTGCAGGGTGACCTTGAACCTGATCTATGGATACTGGAAAGTCCTTCCTGTTGTCTACCCTATAAACTCTTTCATCTGCTACACACTTTTTCTTATCCTAAGTGGAGAAAGGATGGAGAAAAACATCAGAGTTCCAGTTGAAGCAGTAAAGCAGTGACTTTGAAACTTCGGAACTGGCAGCAAGCACACTTCCTCCTCTTAGCAGATAAGTGATGGTTTATAGCTGTGGGAAAGAATATTCCTTGTCAAATATGGCATATGGGTTGGTTTGTTTTATTGTACTATATTTCTTTCTTGCCAGAGTCCTGAGGGGATATGAGGAGATAGAGGGAAGAGACAGGTGTTTTTCAAAAGCACCAGTAGTATCAATAAAATATTTAATTTTTAAAAGACCAACTGTTCTTTCTTTTTAGCAATTAAATATCACATAAGCCAATGATATGAAATTACTGACGAGGTAATTAGCTAGTTCGAATCACTGTTCTTTTAAAACCAATAATATTGTTAATGCTTTAACAACACATTGTCCAGAAAAGTGTTGCTAAGAATGTCCTTGGTTATTATATTCATATTTAATATAAATATTTTCATATTAATATAATTTTATATTTAATAGGGTTATTTGTTCATTTTATGATCCATTAATAATAGTGCTTTTTGGATCATGGACTAGGTCCTAAAGTATAAAGTGATCTGAGCTCTCCACAAAGCATTTGAGCAAGACATTTAGTATTTAACCACTTGATAAAAATATGAATAACTTTCTGTACTATACAGAACAAGGGGAGGAGTAAGAAAGAGTAAAGAAGGAATTGTGGTTGGGTAGAAAGAGCACTAGACTTGGGAGTCAGTAAACTTTGATAAATAGTGTGACCCTGAACATTTTCCCTCTTTGGGGCTCAGTTTCCTTATCTGTAAGATGAGATGGTCATACTAGATGATCTCTGAGATCCCTTCTGGCTCTAACATTCTAGCAGAGCACAAGACTGCTGTGAGATGTATGCATCTGAACCAGAAGCCAGCTTCTCTCTCCAGTTGTCCCAGACAGCTGTGCCTTGCTTTGACTCTAACACTGAGGTCTATTGAATTGAGGGTAAGGGTGGAGTTAAGGAATGCTCAGATACATTGCACATTGAGGTCAGGGTCCTTATCCTACTAGGGCAGGAGAAGAAATATTCTGACTGATTAGGAGAAATCTGAGTACTAGAAATGAGGGGCTGGGGGAGAGTTTTCTTGTGATTCTCTTGAAATTTAAATCCTTTCCATGCTTTAGGCTGAGGTACTGGATAGGGAGGCCCAGAGATACATCTGGACCAATCCGTCACCCCCAATCCTTACATCAGGAGCAGGGATCAAGGAACCCTAAAGTGTTTACTGACACCTCCACAATTTGAATTTTCAATTTATTTTGATTTGAACAATCAGCTTTTGTTTCTGTTAAAGGGCAGAAGAGGAAGAAAGATGGAGCCAGAGACAGAGAGGCAGAGAAAAATCACTTCCAAGTCAGAATTCAAGACTGGTTTCTGGCCAAAGACAAAACTGGATACAAAGAATCTGTCTTTATTTCTGCCATGTATGCACAAATCCCTAGTTCAATGAAACAAACTCGGTGGCTTCACCAGCTCCTATCATGTAGCTTAGCCCAAATCTTGATCATCGTGCCAAGAGCAACAGTGAGAAGTTGTATAGAAAAAGAAAAAAAAAAAAAAAAAAAAAAAAAGGATGAACTATGGACTTGGAGAACAAGAGACCCAAATTCAAACATCTCATCTTTTTTTAATGTAGCTATTCTAAGAAAGGTACTTCATCTGCTTAAGCCTCAATTTTCTCATCTGTAAAATGGGGATCCTACTTCTTATTGAGAATATATTGTAACAAGGGACCAGCTTTTGGGGTCAAGAATACCTAAATTTAAGCCATATTCTTGACAGATACTAGTTCTGGATGGCCATGAGAAAGTTACTTAACTTCAAAAAGCATTCTAATACTACAAGTTATAAATCAGTGGACCATCTGCCTTAGTGGGAAGGGAGCATTCACATCTCAAGTTGATCCAGTCTGATTCTCACCTTCCTTCCTTCCTTCCTTCCTTCCTTTCTTTCCTTCTCTCTCTCTCTCTCTCCCCATATATATATGATCTGCCTCACAAGGCTGTAAAGTTCAAGGTACTATAAAAATGTGAATGATTATGAGCATGGGTACGATATGGGTGTCAGCACTTCTGGAGTTAATGAGGCAAAGGAACAAGCACAGGGATGAAAAAACAATCTATCTGGAAAAAAAAAAATTCTGACCGATAACATAGCTCCAGTCGAGAGACGTCTAGTCCCTAACTCTAAAGCTTTCTTCTAACTAAATACCTAAGACAAAGAGCACAGTGTGGTATAAAAAAAAAAGCAATGGCTTGGAGTTGGACTCTATTTTTGGTCGACACTACATTGACTAAGTGACCTTGGACAAGTCCCTTAAGATCTTGGACTGTTGTAAAAGAGACATAACTTCTAGGGGAAAGGAGGCAACAGTTCCCTTGGTACTATCCCTGCATCATACTATGATTGTTGTATAATGCTCGGTTCCAGAAGCCATAGTTTAGGAAGAACAATGAAAACCTGGAGAGAGTCAGAGTGGAGAGCTTTATCATATATAGATTGAAGTAGATGGCCAATAAGATCCCTTTCAACTCAAAATTCTGTGGTCATGTGAGTCATAGGAGTGTAATGAGGATGCCAGAAGAATATCAGTTAAAGAAATGGGGACTTTTAGGCTGAAGAGGACAAGGAGTAGATAAAAGAGCTGTCATCAAGTATGTCATTTGGAACAAAGAATAAACTTATTTAGTTTGCTTCTATAAGGCAGAAACTGCAAAAGAAGCAAATAATAATGATGATAATCACCTTTTACATGATTCTTTGTGATTTTTGAAAGGTTTTCATAGCTCTTTGTGTATGTTATCTCATTTGATTCTCACCAAAGCCTTGTGAGATAGATGTTATTATTAATCCTCATTTTATAGATGGTTGTAAAAAAATTTTGAGGTTTGATGTAAGGAAAAACTTAATTAGAATTCTTCATAAATGGAATGGGCTGACTTGAGAGGATGCATGATCTCCTTCATTAGTGGTTTTTAAATGGAGACTAGATGATCATTTGGAGGGTATGTTGTGGTGAGGATTCCTTATTGGGTATGGCATGGACTAGATGACTTTTGAAGTCCCTTCCAACTCTAAAATTCTGTGATTCTAAGAAGTCAGCTTTAGACCTCAGTGTCCTCATCTGTCAAACTAGAGGGTTGGACTCTATGCTTTCTAAGGCACTTTCCAACTTTTATAACACAGAATGTTAGAATCTTCTTAATACCAGAGCCTCAGCCTCTTAGTTCGAAGAGTAGTTGGGAGGGTCGGCAATCCAGGAAATTATTGAGCATGAGGAACATGTCTGGAGGGAAGAGACTGTTCTGCTTTTAGAAGCCCAGGGTCTCCCCCTGCTGAGTCAGACTTCCTCTCTCCCAAGGACCCTAATGGGGAAAGGGATGATAGAGATGATTTTCTACATCAAAATTGTCTCTGTCCCTTTTCCATTTTATCAACTCATAATTTTGTAAGCCATCTCCAGCTTGACTTTGACAAGGTAGTCTCAGAATCATTTCCCTATCTAAAACTCTAGATTCTGGAATTCCTCCAAGAGGAACAACTACAAGAGAAGAAGGCATTCCCCCTACTTCCTATCCTTTTCTCTCAAAATAAGGGGTAGGGGAAGAGGAAGGTTCCAAAAGGGGTGATTTCTCTGTGGAAAAGCTTTGTGGCATAGTGGAAAGAACATAAGACAGGGAGTCATAGGAACCAAATTTGAGTTCTGTTTTAGGCATGAAATCTACAACCTTGGGCAAGTATAGTCCTGATTGTGTCACTCCTCTGCTCAAGAAACTTCATTGGCTTTCTCAGTTGCCTTGAGGATGAAATACATTCTTTTACTTATTTGAAGCCCTTTATAATCTCATTCCAAAGCATTTTCCTGAACTGCTTTTACATTATTCTCTTTGAGCTCTCTATGTTCAGACTAAATCAACATTCTTGATGTTCTCCTACACAAAATTCTATCTCCAATCTCTGTCTGCCGTGTCTGTAATGCTGTCTCTCCTCATTCCTTTCCTCTTGGAATCCTTAGCTCTCTTTTTGGCTCAGCTCAAGTACTACTTCTTATATTACTTTTCCTGATTTCTCCTCTACCCCATTATTAGTGTCCTTCCTCCACTCTGAAACTATTTTGTATTTTCTATGTATATATAATTTTACTTATTCTGTAGGTAGAGTACAAGCTACCTGAAGGCAAGGACTGTTTCACTTTCATCTCTGTATCCCCATCACCTGATGAAATACCTGGCAAATAGTGTTTAATTAAATAAAAACACTTTGAATCTTAGATTCCTTATTTGTCAGATGTGATTAACAATACTTGTACTTCCTATTTCATAGCATTGTCAAAAGAGCATGTTGTAAATGTCAAAGTACTTAGGAATGTAAGTCAACTTTATAGGGATCATTCTCGCCAAAAAGTAGGAAACTTGGGCTCTTAGTTATTAGTCACCAGCTACTGAGATCCAATAATCCAGCAGTCTCTTCTTCCCCTTCCCTTTCTTTAAACTATCTGTTAGCCACCCTCTCTACCACCACCACCCTTGTAAAGCCACAGGGTGGAGATATAAGAAGACAGCAACTATGAGTCACCAATACAGCTGTCCGTCATTCCCCTTGTCTCCCCCTAACATTTTCCTAAGCTACTGATCCTGACTATCCAAGACCCAGAGCTCCTCTTTGACTCTACTTTCCATAGACTCAGAGGATGAATCCTACTTGATTCAGTGGAAAAAAAGAAAGGGTCTGGGGATCATAAATACTTTAGATGGGGACCTTGGCTTTGCACACTTACCAATAGGAAGAGTTCCTTAGACTTTGGAATCCAGAATCTAATCAAAGAAAGGTGTTATTGAAGGCAAGGATTAGGAAGGATTGCCCCTTCTGTGGCTTGCTCCAAGAGTGGCCCTAAAGTCTTTTTAAACATTAACCCAACACTTAGTAGCGTGGATGTGTGATCTATAGAAGCAGCCTTTGCTCCCTATCTTTTGTTACTACCCCTTGTTCTGGGCCAAACACTTCCTTTTAGTCCAAACATCTGCCCTACACTCTAAGACATCTGTCTGTATAATAGGGAGGATGAGAAGAGTGCTTTCCCAATCCTCTATCACCCTAGGTAAAGTAGAAGGGGACAAAAAAGATATGAAAGCGCCTTTTATTCCAGACGCTCCAATCCACCGCCTTCAACTTTCCTTTAAAATTTACCCTCATCCTCATTGCCCCAAGGCACCCAGCCTTCTCCGGAAGCCCAGCCCCACCCCAAGCCAGGATCTGTGGGGGAGAATATAGAAGCAGCTGGCTAAATATAACACATTCATAGCATACACCCCTGTTTCTCTCCCCCCACACACACACACCTCCCACCTCCCCACACTCTGCCATCCCAGAACCCACCATGGGACAGCTGCAAAAGAGGGAGTTAAACACAAGTTTCTGAATCAAGAATGACCAATCCGGAGACGGCTCTTTCTATTAACTCCACTGTTTTTCCTGCAGAAAATAGCAGCCAAAACTTTTCTTTCCAGAGGGAACTAAAAGTAAAACTAATTTAAGACTCAACTAGTTTTTACTTATTTCTTCTTGACTACTTTACCTTGAGAAATCATACTCAGAAAATGAATAAGATACTGCAACTGGCCTCCTTCCTGTCCTAATTAGTCCCTCCCACTCCTCCTTCACTCCCTAACTAATCAGATCATATAGGGGGAAAAATGGGTTAAATTATTTAAACAAGGTCATAAAGAGACTTAGCTGTTTTTCACACTTAACTAACTTGGGCTCTTCCAGGCCCAGTATGGAATAAGTTTTAAGGCAGGGAAAAGAGCAGGATGGTATATAACAGCAAAGGGGAAGGGGGAGAGAGCAGGAGTAGGAATGCACAAGAAATAGTCTGGGAATTCTTTAGAGAGGAACAGATTTAAAAAAAAAAAAACTATTTTAGAGAAAATGATTAATGGGGGAAGGGGGGAAGAAAATGACCAAGGAAAGTCTATTAAAGCACATTTGCCGATCTTATTAGGAAATTCAGATACTAGCATTAAAGAAATGCCCTAGGATTTGTAATAAGAAGTCCAAACCTTCCCAAAGTCAATTTTTTTTTAAGTGGGGTGGGGTGGGGTAGAGAAAAGTAGGAGGGGCCAAGGGAGCGGCAGCAAATTTCCAACGGTTGATTTTCAAAAAAAAAAAAAAATCAATCTCCAAGCATTTAATAAGGCAAAGATCAAACGTCAGAGAGGAAAAGGATGAACCAGATGACATAGTTGCACAAACCTGACCACAGAAAATGAAAGTGTCCATCCCAGACAGAAAGAATGACTGGAGTCTCTAGACAATTGACAATACAGAGAGACTCCCACCGACTCAAGAGTGAACTGTCACAGAGATCGGAGCGTGCTAGACTCCGTCGGTGAATATCTTCCCAATTTCACTCTGAGGTAGGACACAGGAGCAGACTGGAATCTCTAGTCATTTCTTTTTTCCCCTATTCCCATTCTGAGAGGGCAAGGGCTTTGGGAACTATGGGGACAGAAACTTTTTTTTTTTTTTTTTTTGTTCAGCCAGTAAAAAAAAAAAAAAAAAAAAAAAAAAAAAAAAAAATCAGGAAAGGACCCAGCCAAATTAGTGAGGGAGGAGAGATCTAGGGAAGAGGACACATTATTACAAAGGAGGCTTACAAAGTCGGTCCAAGAAGGGCAAAAGTGCCTGTGCACACCATTGGCTAGAGAAGCGCATTTCCATACCCCAAATTAGGGGGAAAAGGAGAATCAGTAGTCTCCCAAACTTCCCATCCACCCCCACAAAACACTGCTAGGTACTGTGCCAGGTTAGAAGCCCATGCCCGGCTAGTATATCACGTGGTGGCAGAGCCTGGGCAGGGTCGGAGTGGGGCCAATTCATGCAAGGGTAATTCTTGACAGGACCCTTTCAACCACCCCAACACTTCTAGGACTTCCTGACTGGCCAATGCCAGTTCCAGTTGGTCATTGCCCAATATTCTCCTTGGGGCTTCGGGAGCCTGGCAAAGTCCCATCTGGACTCAACCGGTGTTCCTCAGGCAAAAACCCAGGAACCCTGACATATGACTCTACTGGTAGGTAGCATTCTCCAACTTCCTTCCCACACCCCCTCCAATGCACCCATTCCCCAAGCTGCCCTACTCAGAGCCTCTTCTGAACTGACAAGTAATGGCCATTTGACTCTACCCAGCAGTCCAGGGGGTTAAGGGCTCTGGCACGGGCCAGGAACTTCTTTCCTTCTCCTCTTACCTGAGAAGACCTCCCAGAAGGAAGCCCGGATGCTCTCTCTCTCAGCCCCGCAAGCTCTGCCACCTGCCACTTCCTTGCCCTCGGGAACTGCGGACACCCCCCGCTGCCACCCCACCCTCCCAACGCATACCCCCCCCCCCTTCCCTGGGCCGTATGGAGGTCCTGACAACCGGGGCCCACTCACCGGGCTTTGAGCTCCTTAAACTCCTCCCGCACTTTGCTCAGCTCCAGCTGCAGGCGGGCGCGCTCCTTGGCCACCGAGTCGAGGGTCTTGCGGGCGTCCCCGAGCTCGGCCTCGTAGGCGGCCTTGATGCCGGACACCTCCCGGCTCACCACCTCCTCGGACTCGGTGATCCGGAGGCGCAGGCCCGCGTTCTCCGTCTCCAGAGAGCGGACTCGATCAATGTAGACAGCCAGACGGTCGTTCAGTTCCTGCAAGTCCTCCTTCTCCTGCAGCCGCGTGATCCGAGTCGGGGACAGCGGGGTGGAGCCCGCCGGTGCCCCGCTCCGGGTGGCACGCCGCTGCGACGACGGAGTATCCATGGCAGGCAGGGTGGCAGCGCCCTGGGGGCAGGGGGTCCCTGAAGATTAAGGACCTGAAGACGGGGAAGGGAAGAGGGTTGACACAAGTCGGGCAGCTGAGTCTCCTCTCGGAGACAGGTGCCCGATAAGGTTGTGAGCTGAATGCGCAACCTCTGCGACTTCTGATCTTAGTCCCTCTTGGGCAAGTAGGCCGCCCGGTGTAGACGCGGCGCTCTTGGACAGTCTGAGTCTGAGTCACCGGGCTGTGGGGCTAAGGCTCAAATAAGCCTGGGAAGAGGGGAGGGGCCACATTCTTAAAGGGACAGCAGCATGCCCACCGAATTCTTGGAGTGAGCGAGTAGGGCCTTTGGATGAAATGGAGGGGGGGTATCCAGGCCCATCACGGTGTCCTCCCCCATGCGCCCTTGTGTATATTGTAACTCTGATGGATGCCCCTCTGGTCTGGGTCTTATCTGCCCGCTCAGGGCTTAACTCCTTTCCCGTCTTCCAAGAGGCTAAGAACAGAATAGTGAAAATAAGATTGTGGGGGAGGGCAAAGGGTGGGTCAGGAATATCTGGAAGAAGGACCAAATAGTAGAACTGGGAGAAGGCATAGTTAAGGGGTCCCAGGCAGGTGGGGGTTGGCTGGTACCCAAGAAGTGATTCACTCCAGTCCTCCCCAAGGGTTCCCTTTCCTTTCCCTACCATGGTAACCAATGACTCACCCTCCCCTTTCCCCTTCTGCCCACATCTGGGCAACCCATTCAACAACTTAGATTTGAGCAAGTGAGGTGTGGGGGAAGGGATGCCTGCATTTCGTTGAGTGGCTCAGAAAGGTCTGGATACCCGAGATATCTACATCACCTACCCATCATAACATCTAACCCTCCCTATTCTTTAATCCAAATCCACATTGGAGAACAAGAGCCAAGGGATCTGAATTCCATGCTGAGTAGGTCCCCAAGCTTCAAAAACTAGAACCAAGATTGCCAGATGTTGGGCCCAGAAGACAGGAGAAAGAACATACCTAGGTTCCTTCCCCCCTCTTCAGCCCCTCTCCCTTTCTTAACTATAGAACTTATTTTTAACGAGTAATTCAAAACAGACGCCCAGAGCCGTGCGTCACGTTGCCAGGACACCAGGGTCCCAGATTCCTGTGGTTCTTGGAGGGGCCAGGAGGAGGGGAGTCAGGCATAGGGCTAAGAGGCCAGATGCCTGAATCCCTATCCCCATTCTCATCAGAAAGGGGCCAGTGGGTTGGAGCTGGGGGAGAAGGGGGAAAGGGAATAGAAGCCTGGGCTGTTGGATCCCCAGCCCTGACCCTGATTTTCCAAAAACCAAAAATGTGGTCTGGGTTCTCCCACCTGATCAGTCTTGAGTTGTAGTCAGCTCTAGAATAGACCAGGGAACCCTCTAGGGCTCTCACAAAATTTAGGCTTAGAAAGTTCCTAGCCCCGTCTGGCCCAAGCTTCTGTTCTTAGTTGAAATCGAGGTATCTAGTTCCATTCCACTACCTAAGATACCCTGAATATTCTTACTTTTACCTACCCTTATCCTCCATAACCTCTAGGGCCAGGTCTCAAGACCCAAAGTGTAATCCTATTCTGATGTGCTCTCCCAATATCCTTGCTCCAGTTAATTCTCTAAATGAAGAGCCACGGACATTGAATTATATTGCTCCTTTCCAGTTCCACAAACTCTAATAGTTGAATATGCCTGGGTTCTGGTTCCAAGAATCAGGAGTGGCCAAAGAGAAGGAGGAGGGCTGATTGTACAAGTTGACATGAAGAACAATTTGAAGAGACCAGGGAGTGGAACACCTGGGTCCCAACACTAGGGTGAGAGAGACAGAGAGCAAGGCAGGGTGGAGAGGTGGTTGCCTGACGGGGAGACATAATATTTGGGTTCCATCATTTGGATCCCATTGGCTCTCTTTATCCCTAAGACTAAAGGACCCATAATCCTGGCTCCACACCCTAACAGTTCTCTCCCCTTCTAGGGCGGGGCACTTTACTACCACCAACATCAGCTTCCCCGACAAAACAAAAGCTCTGTTCTCCCTCTTCTGTTCCCCAAACCAGGAGCGGGGGCGAAGCAGGGGGGCAGGGAGAAAGCCAGAGAAACGTGAGGGACGGGGCTCGTGCTGTTCCCGTCTGCCTCAGCCCCCCTCCCCTTTGGCATTTTGCCCCCCCCCCTTTACCTCCCCCTTTCACTCAGCCAGCCTGGTTTCCCTTCTGGGCCGAGGAAGAAAAACCATATTTAACCCTTCCCAACCTGGAGTCTCCCCCCCTTTAGGAAGAAGAAAGGGACAGGATGCAACAGTAGAAAGAATTTAGCACCTCAAGTCTTTCTCTGGACCCAGAATAGAACTTTTGACTCCCCTATTTCCAAGAAATTAATCTCTCCATCCCATATACCTTCTAAATCTCAACTTCAAAAAACAAACTTATTCTATATACTGGATCCAAAGCCCCAGACTCAAAGCTCTTACTGAGACCAGAGGAACTCATTTACCATTTCTCTTTCCATCTTTCCCCAAGAATAGATAGTCCTGAGAATGATGCTATAGATTGGATTCTTGGAAATCATTATAATAAACGGACTTGGAAGTCAGTAAATAGCCAAAAACAGACCCAAAAGTAGAATAATGGATTTGTGGCAGGTAGGGAAATTTAGCTAAATATAATGGGAGAAGAACATTTCAATGAAAGTCAAGAGACCTGGCTTCTAGTTCTAGCTTGCCCTGGATAAGTGACTTCATTCTGAGTCTCAGTTTCCCCAAATGTAAAATTAACTCTAAAATCTTATGATTCTTATGGATGGAAGTGCTGGTGCCACCAAGAAAGGTGCCATGGGGTGAAGAGCTGGAGACAAGGCTGCCATTGGAGAATTTAGGATCTGGTTGGAGAGTGCTTTGAACCAAGCCAAGCCAAGAAAATTGATGTGCTCACTCCTACTCTGACTCTTTCTTAGTGATCCTTTATCAGTCACTAAACTTTCTGGAACCTCAATTTTTTGCCCCACAGATTCCTAAACCCAGTAAGTATTCATTGCTCATTTACTGTGTCCAGAATCAAAAAAAGCAAAAGTCTCTGCCCAATCTCAGGTTGCTAGACTATACACACATGGAACAAGTTTAGAAAGCAGTTAGTTATAGAGCAACTTACAAACCCAAAACAGAACAGGACAAACAGTGGTCAGAACTGGGTGGGGTTAGTCTAGGCAGGCTTCTTGGTGGAGGTGGGCTCAGAGCCCAGGCTTGAAGGAGGTGCTCAGTAACAATTGGTTAAATGAAAAAGAAATGCTGGCAGTGGATTGGTAGAGGTGGGAGGGAGGAGAAAGAAGGAAAGGGAATGGTTTGTGTAAAGCCTTAAAAAAAGTGGAATAAGAACTTTGTTGGGCTGGGACCAGTCAGAAGCTTGACCCGGTTGAAGTGAAGGGGCTCTTTTGGGGAGTAAGGTAAAACTGGAGAGGGGAGGGAAGGGAGTTAATTGGTAGGCTGAGCTGAGGGGTTTGGATTGGCAATAGGGATCCACTGTAGAGTCTTGAGTGAGAATGGAATGAAATGACAACAATGTGTGTAAAAGGTTACTGTAGCAGCTTGGGTTGGAAGGGTGTTGGTTAGAGAAGTAGCTGCCTGGGAGTCGCTGCAGTAATTTAGGTGTGGGGTGATAGAATCCTAGATAGGTTATTGGCTGAAAAAAAAATTGAGGAGGGTGGGATCCATGAGAAAGGCATAATGGAAGAATTGATCTTCAGCAGGAGGAAGAACTAACTTTTGACTGCAAGTAAGGGATAAAGAGAGAGAGAGAAGTGTTAGGAAGAATCTCGTAGTTTTAAGATTTAGAAACTCGGAGATTGAAGAAGGGACAGACTATGCTATTAAAAAGAGTAGAAAATAAATTCCAGTTTTGTAAGTTGGGTTTCAAAGAAGCCCAACTGGAGAGAGATGTGAGTCTAAGATCGGGGAGTCAGCCCCAGTAAGATAACAGCTCTAAGAGAAGAAAAGCTTGTAAAGTCCGGGCTAGCTTTCTGGAGGTCCTCCGGATGGGCGTGGTCTCAGCAGGATGATCAGGAACAGAGTCTAAAGTCTTCACAATTATTATATCAAACTAGAGTGATTATATCAGTATATCATACTAGATATATATGAACTAGAGAACCATCATCTCATCAATTCCACTGAGTTAACACTTTGTAAATATCCTAGTTTCAAGTATACTTCTCCAAAGTTTTGGCCCTCTACAAAGCTCTTTGAGAGAAAAAGAAGGGAGGAAAAAGATCAGAATGCTAAGGCCTAAACTTTGAGGGCTAGCCCTGTCCTTCCTACCCCAAAGCGTAACTGTGAGGCTATTAGCAACAAAGGCAGCAAGGAAGCATTTGGAAACAAAAAAGGAGCTAACAGCTGCAACCATCAACAACTCTTGGCTTTTCTGAGGTCCTAACTAAAATCTCACCTTTTCAGGCAGCCTTTTCCAATCCCTCTTAATTCTAGTGCCTACCTTCTGTTGAATATTTCCAATTTATCCTGTATAGAGCTTGTTTGTCCACAATTACTCGCCTGCCATCTCCCAGTTGGCTTCAATTTCCTCCTCTGTCAAATGAACTGGAGAAGAAAGTGACAAATCACTCCAATATCTTTGCCAAGAATACCCCAAAAGGAGTCATGAAGAGTCGGACACACGACTGAAAAATGACTAAACTACAACTTTCTTGGTTAGATTGTAAGCTCCTGGAAGGCAGGGATTGTTTTGGCCTTCCTTTGAATTTTCCCAAAGTTTAGCACAGTGCCTGAAACATAGAAGAGTTTAATGAATATTTATTGATTAATTCAGAACCTCAAAGCTGGAAAACTATGTAGAGGCTATTTAATCCATCTAATTAGTTATCTGAACAGGAACTTCTCTGCCGCATCCCTTACAAATGGGCAACCAGCCTGTACTTGGAAATTTCTAATAACAAGCAGTTTACTATTTTACTAGGCATTCTATTCCAAAATATTGCTATGACTTAAAGGATCCCATAGAGGAGAGCTAATGGTTCTGAGCCCCATTTCTATGCCAAGGAAAGTTGACAAGGGACTGGTAAGCCTGAGCAAGTTCTCCCCTACATCCTCTAACCAGATTCCAAAGAAAGTCAAATGCCAGACTCTGATCCCAAGCCAAAAGGAGAACTTCTCCTGAAAGTCTAGGAACTCTCCCCATCCCAACCCAGTTACTTCCATTACAAATAATTTTGCTTCCTCAGATTGCTGCCTAGGATTCTCTTGTGTGAAATCAGTGGTGGGACAGTGAAAGGATTATAGGGTCTCTTTCCTGATGTTCCTGTTCTCTTGGTATCAAATACAGGTCAGCTATCAATAACCAATTAAACTAATCTATGCTGTGCACTTTGTGACAATTTCTGGATCCTTTGTTAAAAAGTTTCTGTATAGCTCCTGACCTTTTCCTTCTTTTTTCCTCTTCTTCTTCAGCCTAAAGCTTCCATCCTATGCTCTTCACCAGGACTTGTCATAGATACAAGGATTCTGAATGGAACCATGTAAATGAGGCCAGTGGTGGTCTGGGACCAAACAGCCAACATCTTCAGGGACAAAAGAAATTCTTAGAATGACTGAGAGTTGGGCAAATTGCACCCCAAGGCTCTCTGGCCCCTGAGGGGGAAGGGTGGCAGGTGGGTGGAAGGCAGTCATAGTGAATGAGGCTCTGACGCAGGCAGAAATAGGAGGCTGTGTGTGTGTGTGTGTGTGTGTGTGTGTACTCATGTGTCTGTCGTTGCCTGGGGCCTCCCCGGCCTCCTGAATCGGGGTTTCCTCTTCTTGTTGCCAAGGAAACAAACAGAAACATTACAACTCTGGCCAGAGTAGAGAATAAGTAAAAAGAGAAGAGAATGGGGAAGCCTTCTGCTCCCCTTACTTGGAAGGAAGTTCCTTTGCTTCATCTTTATCTCTATCCTCTCCAGCCCACTTCTCCTAGAAAAATCTTCCTAAATCAGAAAAAGAAGAAAAAGGAAGACTTTTCTTCCCACTCAGTTCCATGAGTTGTTACCTTTCCTTTCATTGTTCAATTATTCTGTCCTTTTATCTTCTCTCCACTGTAACAACTGGGACTACATAAAGCAAAATGGATGGGAGAGAAGATCCTAACAGGTTGAGGATAGAATGAAACCAGGTGAGAGTGTGGCCTGATTCCCTCTGGATTCCCAAAGGAAAAACTCCTCTTCTCATTGGTTTGAGTTATGAAATGTCACTGTGCCACATGCTGGATGGCAGGGAGATGAATATCCAGGGCATTTCTCCTCTCCTCTCAGAGGGCAGGACTCAATCTCTGACTGGTAGTAAGTGCAAGCCCTATTTCACACCAATCTATTCTCCAACATTTTTTCCCCCTATTCTTCCCTGTTTTCACTTTACCCAATCCGATCTACCTGCACTTGTCTTGGAGATGTCCCCTCTTCATCCAGCAAGACTGTCCTGAGCAGTAGCCACAGCAATGGGAAGCTACAGAGAGGGAGAGGTTTCCAAACTGTGAGGAAGGGGAGGAGCCCCACCTGAGGATAATTAGAGGTTTCCTCAAGATTCCTCCCTTGCCTTCCCTCCACTGCCCCAGGGTTGGGCTCAGGGGGCATCTGTTTCCTTTTGGCTTAGTATCCTTCCAAAGGAGGTTGGACTGGCTCTAGATTTCCTGGCTTGGATTTCCTTGGGATAAGAGGATGGAGTGAGAGCTGCATCCAGCAAAAACATCCGAGTTCTACTTGACACCCATGAAGTTGGGATCTGGGAGATTCAGTTTTGTCCGAGGAATGAATGGGTGGAGCTGGCTTCCTATGGGAGGTATGTTAGATGGGGTATGTTAGGTGGGGAGTCTGCATATTCTCAGAGAAAGATTTCACCAGTGACTTAGTAGGCATCATGAGTAAAAAGCACTTCTTGGGGAGAGGAATAGCTCTGTGGGGAGTTACTGTGTCCTGAAGGAGAACAGGGAACGTTACTGGGCAGCAACAGGAATAGAAACTGGAACTAGATGTGAAGATTTAAGAAGATGTGTAGTAAAGTGGGAAAGAGGATGGACAATAATAGAGAAAGAAAGAAAGGAATGAAGAGGAGGAAGAAGAGTAGAGAAAGAAGTGAAGGAGAGAAAAGAGGCAGGAGGACAGAAGTTAGAGAAAGGGAAAAGAGGAAAGGCGGGAACAAGGGATTGTGGGAAGAAGTTAAATGAAAGAAGGATGATAAAGAAAAATGAAAGATGGAAAAAGATAAAAAAAAGGATACAGGTAAAATGAGTGGAGAAGAACAAGCCCAGTCCCATCATTTCTCCATCAAAGATTTCAGAGGGATTTGGAATCCAAGATTGAGGAGCGAATTGTGGGGAGCCAAAGGGCTGGATCTGGAGAGATGAAAGACAAAAGACCAAAATGCTCAGACAGGCTGGGCCAACACAGAAGCTTTAGCCCCAGATCCTGGTGGGGCAAATATTTACCCGTTGCTATGGAAGAAGAGAAACCAATAGCTAAAAGAGTTATGAGGCTCCTCCCCCTTTCCCTCTGGCTCACAGATTCTGGGGAAACTGGCTGTACTCCCCCACAGCTCCTTCTCTGGGGCCAGTACTATATCTTCTCTGCACCACTCCCACTAGAAGTGTCATACCATTTCCCTCTGTGCTATGAAATCTGAGTTCTGGTGCCTTCAATTAGACCTGTATATATGTAGAGATCTGGGACTGAGGACAGTCCAGAAAGATGGAGGGGATTGGCTTAACCCCTAAATTGCTAGGATAGGAAGGCAGAACACCTTTGAGGGATCAACTCCCAAAGGATACTAAACATAGATTCTTCTAAAGACCTACTGATAAATTGGGGGGGGGGGCTCATGGAGAGGGGAATACAGGAGATTAGATGGGCAAAGTAAAAATTAGGGTATTTCTTTGGCAACATATGGACTAAATTTTGAATGATATAAAAGTTAACATGATCCCAGTACAAAGATGACAAAGAAATAGGGAGACTAAGTAGGGAATTATAAAGGAGAAGCTGGGAAGAAGGGATAGGAAAATAGAGGGGGAGAATTTGGGAACAAATAAATAAAGGCGCTTTCAACCTTAAGCCATGGGCATCTTGGTGGAGGAGAAAGGGTAGAGGCCATCTTCAATGCCTGGATAGAGCAGAGCTGGGAGTTAGATTTGGGTGGGGCTGGGTGCCTGGGGGGAAGAGGGGGATGGTAAAAGGATGCTCAACTGAAGCCAGATGTGGCGTGTGTGGTTGTGTGTTCTCACTGCTGCTGGCACGGCAGCCCAGCCACTGGGAAAGATTAGTCAGCCTGCAAGGGGAAGGCTTAAAAGGGGGAGAGCCAGTCCTCCATTCCAGCAAAGGAAGTTAAGAGTTGGGGGGCAGTATGGAGAAAGTCTAAGGTGGTTGGGGAAACGATCCTGTGGACAGCTAGAATGGCAATGATCTGTGGCAATAGGGAATGGTTCATGGAATTAGACTACCTCTTTCCCATTTTGGGGTTTCTTCCCCACACCCAGAAGCTTTTTACCCCGTAGCTCTTTTTACATGGAGTTCCCAACTACTCAAGAAATTCTGTGAGTCCTTTTTTACATGGATCTCTATGTCTCAGTCAAACCGAGACCAGTTGAAGACTTTAGCTTAAAAAGGTCAAGGTCTCCCACTACATCCAAGGCCATCTCCAGTCATCCTGATCTATATCTGACCACTGGATCCAGGTGGCTCTGGAGGGGAAGATGAGGCAGGTGACATTGCATAGTTCTCTCTCACTCAAATCCAGTTCACTTGCACATCATGGCATCACCTCCCTGATGTCATGGTCCTTTTAAAGAACAAAGGACAAATAACATCTCAGTTTGATGGGGATATACCCAATATCAGTCTGGCAGAGAGATTGGGGAGATCACTGCTCTCTGAGATTTGGGATAAGAACTGGGGAGGATTAAGAAGAGATGAAGTGCTGGAACTCCCTCTACTTTAGAGTTAAGATTTGCTACACAATTTGTAATGCAAAAAATTGTTTTCATTTCAAATCTGGAAACCTCAGACCATTGTTCTTTTATCATTTTGTGTTAGTGTGAAGGTAGTGAAGGTTTGGGAGACTTTAGGGGGTAAAAGGAAGGGAGAGGCTGAAAACAGGATCCAGAACAGGAAAGCTTCTTTGGGGACAATAAGTAGACTGGAATCCAAGATTAAAAAAAAGGACATCTCAGAGGATAGGGTGGAGGCAACTGGTATTAGGTATTAGGTAACTGGAATGATACCCTGGGCAGGATAGGTATCAGGATGAAGAAGGGACTGGATGAATGGAGAGGGCTCCATCTCTTTAAAAAGACAAATGGACCCTGCAGTTGCCAGAGGTAAGGGAAAGATTATACAAGTGAATCTCTTTCTTTAGCACAATGTTTCTCAAACTATGCTGAAATCCTACAACACCCCAACTGGTTTTTAAATTAACTTTATCTTGTTTGACAATAGATATTAAAAAGAATAATTTTAGAGGATTTTGCTCCAGGAGTCTGCCAACGTTTTGTTAAAACTGTAGGATTCTACTATTTTTTAAAATTTGAGAATCACTGATCTAATAGGAGGTTAGTGTAATATATGCAAAGGAATATTGGTCCTGAGTAAGAAAGGTCTGGGTTCAAATACTACAAGAGTTAATAATGTCTGTAATGTTTATTAGGTTGTTTGTAAGGATCAAAGAAGATTATATAAGGTATTTTATACATCTTTAAAAAAATTATATAAATGGAAGTGGTGGGCAGGGTATAAGGCCTGACATGAGAAGATGTAGTTCTAATCCTGACTCAACTGTTTGCTATCTGTGTAATCTTGGGCAAATCACTTCTCTCTGTGACTCAGTTTCCTCATCTGTGAGTGAGACTAGATGATCTCCAAGTCCTCCTTTAGCTCCAAATCCTAAATATAGAATGTGTTGAGACTAACAACCTAGCAAAAGAGATAGATTGTAGGATTTTAGAGTTGTTGGGGAGCTTAGAGGTCATCTAACTGATCTCTCCCCTAATTCCAAAGCAGCTACATGGTATAATGGGAAGGGGTTGAGTTTGTAATCAAAACATTTTGAGTTCAAATTGGGCCTGAGGTACTTACTAGCTTTGTGACTTGGGGCAAATCACTTAACCTCTGTTTACCTCAGTTTCTTCATCTATAAAATGGGAATAATAATAGAACTCAGCTCCCAGGGCTATTGTGAAGATCAAATGAAATAGTATTTGTAAAATGCTTTGCAAACTTTAAACTACTGTATAAAAGCTTATTGTTGTTACTATTAATTTAGTTCAACTAAATAAATATTTATTAAGAGCCTATTATATGCCAAGTACTCAGCTAGGTTCTGGAAATATGAAAAGGGAGGTTGCATTTTACAGATAATGAAACTGAGGTTCAAAGGGAGTAGGATGATTGATAGCTCTTTGCATGGGTGTTAAGAGGCTGCCATATTTTCTGACTTCAAATGCAGTAAAGCTTTGAGATTAAGGAGACTTGGACTAGATTGTTTCTAAAGGGTTTTAGCATCTTTAAGATTTCTTGAGTCAAAGTTCTTTGAGTGACTGGAGTTTGGGAGTGGTCAAAAATTGGGATAATTCTTCCCACACTCAACGAAAAGTTTCAGTGTTTTCCCTTCATGAATTTACCACCTAATGATATTACTCCTTACTATTCCCTGAAAAAAGACACTGGATATTCCAACTTCCAACAATACATTTTCATAGCTATTCCTTTTGCCCTAGAATTCTCTTCCTTCTCGTCTCTGTCTCCTGTTTTCCCTGGCTTCCTTCAGCTAAAATTCCACCCCAAGAAGCCTTTTCTGATTCCCCTTAATGCTGATGGCTGCCCTCTGACATTACCTCCAGTTATACACATATGTACCTTATTTTTACATAGCTGTTGAAGTGTTGTCTTTCCCATTAGACTGTGAATTCCCTGATACCCAGGAATGTCTTCTGCCATTTTTTGTATCTTTAGTTTAGCACAGTGCATGGCACATAGTAGGCACTAAGTAAATACTTATTGACTTGACTTGGAACTATTAATGTAGGATTTACAGAAAAGCCACACCCAGAGAGGATTAAAAAAAAAAAAAAAAAAACAGATGGAGAGAACCAATGGAACCCTAGGCTGGCAACTCCAAGGATGTTATTTTCCAAACTTTTAACGGAAAGTTTGAAAACACACACACACACACACACACATACACACACACACATGAAAACGTGACTCACTGCCCCCCTCCTCACTTCCCTCCCCTTTTCCCCAGGCTCTATGATTTTCTCCCAAGAGTTAATTCAAATCACATTCTCAAAAATGCTAAAACAAGACGTTTAATGAGAAGGGGGTGTGGAAAGGCGGCTAAGAGACGCCAAAGGGCCCCGGGAGGAACTCTGGTTGAGAATAAAAAATGGAGCCGGTTACTACTCCATAAACAAAGTAAAGTTAGACCATTGGCAGTACCTGCCCCATGATCCATGAAGGATTTTGGGAGGGGGATGATCCTGAAGGGCTTATGGTTTTACTTCTTAAGCTTCTTTCCAAGAAGAAGAGGATCAAAAGCTTGGAAAGAATCTTAGAGGTTACCTAATACAACCTCTCATTTTATGGATGAAGAAGATTGAGTTGTCCCACACAGGTAAGCAAGTGACTGACAGAGCTGTGACATGAAGCCAGATTTTCTTAGAGTCCAGTGACATTAAAAAAAAAATACTAGTTCTCTTTATTGTATCCATCCTAGTTGCTGCTCATGGGCAAAGGTCCATAATTGGTCAGCCCAATAGTTTTCATTTGATCCATTTTTCTGTTTTGCAGAACTGTGCCTTTTCTTAATGGTCCCAGTAGCTCCCTCTCTCCTTAGAGAGCCTGATAGCTCTAGGGACTCACCATATTACTTTTGGACTTAGTGGGGATGCCTGATTGGCGTGGCCTATTTCATCTCAGAACTCATGAGCCCAAGGGATCAACTAGTCTCAGCCTCCTCAGTATAAGAGATATCCAGCACCCTGCCCCATTTTCAATGACTTTTCTTTTTCTTAACTAAGCCAACCTGCCTTCTCTCTATTATTCCAGAGCTAAACCCAAAATATCAGCTCCTCTCTATCTTCTTTGGTCTGGTTCTGACAGAACAGAGGTCACTTTTAAGGGATGGACCTTCACCTAGCCTCTCCCTGGTTGTTTTCATGGTCTTATTTTGTAAAAAATCTCTCCTTTTTGTGTTTTAGTTAGGTGCTCTCATAAGATCCCCTAGGGCAGGTAGTAGTCAAGTGAATAGTGCATGGACCCTGGAGTCAGAAGGACCCGAGTTCAAATCCAACCTCATAGACTATTTATGTGACTAAGCAAATCACTTATTCCAATGACCTCCAAAAGAATAAAAAGTTGTTCCCCCACACTTTCTAACAGAGAGTTCTCTAACAAGATTTCTCCAGGCTTAGGAATTCTTATCCCAATCCTCAAAGTATCAGGAGAAAGAGAAGGAATTGCCTCAATTTACAGATGTGTGACTATGAAGCCTATATATACCCATCCCTCCTCAGATTTCTCAATGCCCCTGGCCTGAACATCAACTTTGCACTTGTCTCATTCTCTCTCTTGCATTATCATTAATTGTGTATATATCTTATCTCTTCTTCCCTGTTGGATTTAAAGGTCTTAAAGAGTATGTTCTATCCATCTTTGTATTCCCAGCACATGATAATCATATTTATGTAACACTTTAAGGTTTACAAAGCATTTTATAAATATTATTTAATTTGATTCTCACAATAACATAAAATAAGGTATTATTATTATTACCATTTCACAGGTGAGGAAACCAAGGCAAGCAGAGATTAGACTTGTCTAAGGTTATAAAGTTAAAAGTGCCTGGGACAGGATTTCAACTCCATTTCTTTACTACAAGTCTAGCTCTCCATCCAGCTGTAGCACCTTGCAAATGGTAGGTCATTGATACACATTGGTTAAATTGAATTGAATTCTGTCATTCTACAAGTAAGGAAATAACATTGACTTTTTTTTTTTTTTTTAAATTTCTTTCTTTGAGAAGTGTATGTACATATAATTCTGGTTCAATTCTTCATATTCTGTTAGGTCTGTATGTTATTTTTACTTAGTTGCTTTTATTCTCCCCTATTTAAAAAAAATTCTTCATTACTCTATTGGACTACTTGCCATCTAGGGGAGGGCATGAGAGAAGGAGGGGGAAATTGGAACACAAGGTTTTGCAAGGGTTAATGTTGAAGAATTGTCCACACATGTGTTTTGAAAAATAAAAAGCTTTAATAAAAACAAAAATTCTTTGTTACCAGGAATAACTTGCTAACTAAAAGAGAAGGGAGGGGCACATTCAGAAATGAAGGTGATGTAAAAACAAAAGATATCAATCTTTTTTTTAAAAACCCATGATCATTTTCATATGGTTCTTTATAGTTTCTTTTAAAAATATTGTCTCATTCATTATCTCATTTAATTTTCACAACAACCTTATGAAGGAGGCAAGACAGCTATTATTATCCTAGCTACTATTCCTATAGGTAAGGAAGTTGGGCAAAATCATTTGCTCAGGACAAAATCTGATACCCAGGTTCAAAGTTTTTTCTAATCCCTGCATGTAATCTTTCCCAGAAATGAGATGATGGTACAGGAAGTGTGAGAGAGACAGTTGATGAGAGAAATTGATGCTCATCAGCTCAGCTCTTCTTAAGTCTCTCTTAGTCCTTGAACCTGGGGCCAGTGATCCAGTCCCCCTTACAGTGCTAATTGATACATTCCTTTAATTGCCTATCACAGAGAGGCAATTATGTCCCATTATGGAGCACGAGTTAATTAGTACTCATGTCTCCAGCAGCCTCTGGGCACCCCTCATCCCTAGGAGATCTGGAGAAATAAGGCAGTCATCTCATAAGTCCTTCCTACACTCAAGGAAAGGAATTTCCCCCACCATCATCCATGGCAAAAATAATCTTTCCAAATGTGCTTTGCAAAGAGGTGAGAAGTAAGGCATTCTCACCATGCTTTTATCACTAGACCTTTCCCAGTCTCACCTAATAGGGAGATAATTGATTTTTTTCAGGAAAGAAAAGATTGCGTTAAAGATCTCACAATGGTATCTATAGCATAC
This sequence comes from Sarcophilus harrisii, assembly GCF_902635505.1. Taxonomy (NCBI): domain Eukaryota; kingdom Metazoa; phylum Chordata; class Mammalia; order Dasyuromorphia; family Dasyuridae; genus Sarcophilus; species Sarcophilus harrisii. The sequence goes on along the minus strand of NC_045429.1, from coordinate 358,366,357 downwards.
AAATAGTCATTCTTAGAAGCCTCCCTATTCTCTAACTCTACTAGCCCCAATAGAAAGTCATCTTTCGTTTGTCTGGAAGCTAGCCTCTTCCTTCTCTAATTCTCTACTTGAGAAGCAGTTGATCTGGATTTTAGTCCAAGTTGTTCTATTAGCTCACTGTGTCACCTTAGACAAGACACTGATCTTCTTGAGAGCCTTAGCCTTAGCCAAGAAAAGGGGAGGCTGAAATAGATGATCTAAGTGACACAACAGCCAGAGTTCTGGACCTAGAGTTAAGAAAACCTAAGTTCAAATTTGATTTCAGGCAATTTACTAGCTGTGTGACTCCGGATAAGTCACATTCTCCCTCAGCCTCAGTTTCCTCATCTGCAAAGTGGAGGATAATGATTGAACCTACCTCCCATGATTGTTGTGAGAATAAAATGACATTATATTTGAAAAGCGTTTTGCAAACCTTAAAATGTTCTATAAATATTAATATTATTAAAGTCCTTCTAGCTCAAACATGTTGTGATTTCTGTAACTTAAAAGTCTTATGGAGTAGTAGAAGGAAAAATGGATTGAGGATCAAAGACCTGGACTCTAGTCTTGGCTTCCCCAAGGTCCCTTTTTCACCATCAATGTTTTCAACAGTGGAGTGGAAATAATAATACCTATGCTACTTATCTCAAAAGATTGTTATGAAAATCAAATGGAATAATGTATTTTTGCTTAAAGTGTTTTATAACTAAGAGCTTATTAACTCCAATCTTTCTACTTCAGCCTGAAGATATTTCTCTAAGTTTTGGGTGGGGTAGGGACTTTCCTCTTTTATGGCACCTGTCAGCAAGGCCCTGGAAGAGGGGATTCCCATTTTCTCTTGAAACTGGGGTAGACAAAAGACCAGTGAATGAGGAAGAATCAAACCAATCTTTTTGAAGATTGTGATGGCATGATAGGACCATGTGGAAACTCAAAAATTCTTAAGAAGGCAGAGACTTACCTCTCTCCTTACTTTTCCACCCCCACTTTCATACCCCTGCCCAGGGAAAAGGGAAGGAGATATATGTGGGGGCAATGTTGTTGAGATGCCATTTCACTAGAAAATAAGATAATGGTTTTCTACAGTAGGTTTTATGGGCATCAGACAAAAAAGTATTGCTTTGTTTTTAAAATTCCTCTTTATGTAAGATCTATGGTCATGAGCAAATAATTGTTTACAATAATTTATGAATTATCATATTTCAAATTTCTGGGCAAGTAGTAGTTTTGATATGATTTCATTTTGTATAGAGAGACATTATGATATATTGACTAGAGGGTTCAAGTTCTGTTTGTATCACTTTCTGGCTCTGTGATTCTGGGTAAATTACTCAGTCTCTTGGTATTCTAGACAACTGTCTAAAAGTATAATTTCATGGAAGATGCTAACCTATATTAGTAAAAGGAGTTTATTCATTTGGAAGTTCCCATTATGAATGAAATTACAAGTTCAGTCTCTAATCCTTCCATTCTGTGATAGCAATAGTCATTCTTATTTATTTGCCATGTGCGATGGTATGATGTAAGACCTTGATCAAGTGATACCAGATTGAGCTGGTTTCCCTACATTTAATTAGTTCTGTCTGTTAAATGCTAGATTTCACACCATTCACGTTTCATTCTTCTCTTTTGTTTTAATTCTGTAGATTTTAAGAATAAATGTTCCTCTGAGGAAAGTTATAAAAGTAGTTGCTTTTGCGGAGTACACTTCAATGACTATTAGAGATATTGGAGAGATTATTGGTGTGGGACAGTCAAACAATTCAAGAATCATTCAAGCCACAATGAACTGAAACAATCACACTCAAATATAGTTTAAAATAAAGAACTTAACTATTCCCGAAAACAATCTAATTCATTCTCTGAAAACAAGAACAGATCTTCAAAGAAACCTGGCAACTGAAAGGGTTGGCATTATTGATTCCTTTATAGGATGACATATGCTTTTCAAAATTGGAAAAACAGCCAGGAGATCAGTAAAAAAAAAAAAAAAAAAAAAAAAAAAAAAAAAAAAAAAAAAAAAAAAAGAAACAACAAGCTGGTGCTATCCATTGCTGTGAAGAAAACATACTTGTAAATGGAAAGATGACACAAAGATGTATTAAAGATTGAGAAAAGGGTAATTTTTAGCGATGAAATTCACTTCTTCATTCAAGATTATATCAAAGCTATTGTCAGAAGTCCAAGTAAATGTTTAAAAACTGTCCATCTTTACCAGATTGTAAAATATCCATTACAAAAAAATTTGGAGAATTTTAATGGTAAACTCTGACAAATATATTGATTTTAATCAGAATATTTATCAAATATATAGATAATATGAATCAGAATTTCTCCAGAAATTCCTAAAGATTAAAGTGGAATGGTAAAATACAATTTCACTCCGTGCCACACATCACAAAAGTTAAAAAGTTTATCCAAAAGATGGGAGATAAGCATGCTTGTATTGCCTAGGAACTGACATGATTTAAATTACACTGAAAACCTATAGACTATGGACAGCTAAATAGTACAGTAGAAAGACTGCACTGGGTTCAAATCCAGCTTCAGACACTTGATCTTAGGCAAGTCACTTAACCTCACCAAAAAAAAAGGAAAACAAAACCTACGAATATATAAAATTAAGGTCAGACTTGGAAAATGTCTGTTTGGCAAAGTTATCTTTACTATTCAATTTCACAGTGAAGAACTGAAGCATACATGTGGAAATCTTGTGAACTCAAAGCCAAATTATGTAAAGCAAGTGGTTACAATAAAGGGAGGACATGTTAGATAATAAAGATTCTTAAAGACATAAGAAATAAGATTCACTGTTCACTTCAATAAATATTATTTTTGCTCTGTCCCAAGTAATGTGAACTCCTCTATACTGTATTCTAATAGACAGACTTAAACAGGTAAGGAATGCTGTGGGAGTACCTAAGGAAGAGATGTCCTTCATAGATCACTTTGCTTCAATGGAGAATGTGGAAAGTGCCTTGCATTTGAAATCAAGGAACTTTACTATGAATACTATCTCTGTTTGCTGCTGGGGTGAAACTGGGTAAATCACTTAATCTCTTTGGGCCTCGGTTTCATCCTCTGTAAAATAAGGGGGCCTGCATGAAAACTTGATTCTTCATCCCCATCCCAAGGAGCCTGAGACAGGGGAATGGAGAATGCAGTGGATGAAGGAGCCAGAAAAGCATCGGGTTCCCCCAAACACCCTGCTGCCCCTGGCAACCCTTCCTTTCCTGCAATGAATCACAGCCCCACAACCCAAGGGACCCAGGAGTCCCCTCCTCTCCACAAATACCACCATTTCCATAGCAACAGGGCCTCTTTCCTTCCCTCTCTGTGACTGGGTTTTACCACCAACCCTATTTCCCCAGAGGTCTGAGTTCCTAGCTTTTTTTTTTTTTTTTTTTTGGTAATGAGTTTTGTTTGGTCTTAGCCTTTGACTCATTGGGAATCTTATTTGAATATCATATGCAGAGTCTTTTTGAGTTGCTTAAAAAACACCCAGGCTCTTTTCTCTTTTTCAGTCTCCCTCTGCCCACTAAGCTTCTGTCCCTTTCTTGTATGTTCCCTTCAGTTCCTCCCTTTTTTTTCTGAGGTGTGCTCATATCTATAAGACACATAAAAGGGAAAACTTGTCCTGAAAGCCCCAGTTGTACTGTCTTGCTTATGGCAACGCCCTGTCATTCATTTTATCAGATTTCATGTCTTAACACCCCAACTTTCCAATTCCTTTTAGTGAAGAGGCAGCACCTTGGCCAGCAGCCAGATTGGCTACGCCACCTAGAGGCTCAGGCTCAAACCTTAGTGGCTCTCCCCGGTGGGCTCCACCCCTCCACACCCATCCAGCACACAAAGTGAAACCACCTGTCCACTCTTCTCACTCTTCAGCCCTCTGTGGGCGAGTTATGTGGTGGATGACAGGGAAAAACTCAGAAGAGGAAAACACAATATCTGATTTCACAAAGCCTCTAGTGTGATGGGAGACATGCAGCTCTTGCTCTAAGGAATCACATTCACAATCTTAAAAAAAAATCCCTGCCCTTGGGGAATTAACCAGTCTAATAGGGAATGCTCCGATCACAGTCGTTAGGGAATCCATAATCTGATAGAGAAGATTGGACTCTAAAATAGAAACAAAGACAGTTTTAAATGTAGCTTTATGTATCTTGCTTGAGGAGGAGGGCTAGAAAGGCATAACAGAGTAGGATAGGAATTAGCTATAATCTGAGAGGAAGGCTTTCTGGAGAAAAGTAATATCAAGTAAGGTTGAGAAAATGGATAGAATAGTGCTGAGGTAAAATAGAAACAAAGACAGTTTTATATGTAGCTTTATGTATACATAAAAGCTTGAGGTGGGGAGGGATAGAAAGGCATTTGGAGTAACAGAATAGGATAGGAATTAGCTATAATCTGAGAGGGAGGCTTTCTGGAGAAAAGTAATATCAAGTAAGGTTAAGAAGGTGAATAGAATGAGAGAGGACAAGAGAAAATTCACCTAAAATTTATTCTATTTAGTGGACACAGCACTATACTAGGCAATGAAAAACTGAAAGAATGGAGAAAGTCATAGCATGGTGTGAGAGAGCACACAGACTTGAAGTCAGAAAGATTAGCTGAATAGAAAGTAGCTTAACTTTTTCTAGTCTATTTTCCCTCTAAAATGTACTTGATACCTAGACTATCCATGTCACAAAGCTATTCTAAGGAAAATATTTTGTAAACTTTAAAACATTATAAAACAGGGAGTCAGCCAACATTTAAAAAAAAAAGCATGTTGGCATAGTGGATACAATGCTGGATTTGGAGTCATGAAAACTCAAGTTCAAATTCAGCTCCGACATTAAAAGCAAGTCACTTAATCTTCAGTCTCAGTTTCCTTCTCTGCAAAATGGGAACAATAATATCACCTGCCTTCCAAGGTCGTTGTGAGGATAAAATGGGATATTTGTAAAGCACTTTGCAACCCTTAAAACACTATATAAATGCTATTATTGCTAAAATATTTTGATAACTATTTCAATATAATTGGGTTTTTTTTGTAATGAAATGTATTTTATCTTATGAATTTAAGAACATTACTCTGAGAAAGGGATCATAGGCTTCATCACACTGTCAGTAGGATCCATGATCCTAAAAAAAAAAAAGTGTTTTAAAAGACTATAAAATCTGCTATAGAATAAGGGATGGGCAGCTGTGAAGAGGGAGAGGGAGGAATAAGGAAAATTTAAATGCTGTAAAAACAAAGGATTAATAAAATTATATTTAAAAACACTAGAAATATGAATAATTATTCTTCTTCCTGCTTTATAAGCGACTGGTGTGAATGGAATGAATTTATCTAAGTCGAGCTGGAGGGGAAGAGACACAAATTAAAGGAAAAAGAGAGAGTGCAAATATCTATTGAAGTTCAATGAAGCAAGGAATGTGTTTTTCCTAAATGCTACATGTTTATGTGGGCCACGGCTGGCTGGTATAGGGGACAGACTGAAGGAGGAATGGAAGTAGAAGCACATAATTAGACTGAAAAGGAAGGAAAGTATATAGAAAGCCTTGTGCAGAGTTGAGATCCTCTAGATTTTTCCTTAACCTTCATCTGCCTTCATGCTATCTCTATTCTAAGATCTATAAAATATGATCTTTGTTCTCCCCCTCCTCCACTTCATCCAAAGGTCACAATCACCTCTTTAACTTTGCTTTGCTTATCTATAAAACGAGGGGAAGTTTGGAATAGATCCCTTCCATCACTTCCATGAGTTTTATGGATCTATGGTACTCAGACACTGGGGACCACCAAAGATGAGGGCTGACTTAGGACATTACCAGATATCCTCAAAAGGAATAACATTGTGTACTGGAAGAAGAAGTCCACATATACACATTACAACAGAAGTTGAGTATGAACTGTCTCTGCCCCAAGGTAGTCCCAGATATTGGCTTACACTGCCACCTGGTGGACACATAGCACTCTCCTTCCCATCTTTTCCCTCTAGAATCCCAGAATTTAAGCCAGCCAGCCGATCCCAATTTGGTTCATTCCCTCATGTATAATTTTTCCAGATATCCTGGTTCCTCAGGCCCTCATTTCTTTCATTCAAGTTTAAAATCCCATCTTGTATAGGAAACCTATCCAAATTACATTTAATTCTAATGCTGTCCTTCTAAGAGAGATCCTATTTTTCCTTTCCATATACATTCTAATTTGCCTGTTGTTTCCCTCATTAGACTGTGAGCTCCTCATGGGCAGGAACTATTTTCCTTTCTTTGTGCTTAGCACAATAGCCAGCCCATGGCAGATCTTACTAAATATGTCTTAGCTTTTTAGTTGTTGTTTTAATGTAATTAAATTAAATTTAATTTGTGATTCAAAGACCAGCTAAAGAAACCTTGGTTGCCTCCAGCCCATGCCTATTTCTGCTCTCTTTGAAGCCATTTATTTGGTATTTATCACAATAATGTGTTGTGTGTTATCTGGAAATGTGTGCTTTGTCTCCTCAAATAAAATAAAAAAGTTGGGATATTTTATACCTCTTTATAGCTCCCCATAGTAACTAGTACAGTCCTGGGTACAGAGAAAGTGCTCAATAACCCTTGTTCGAGCAGTCTTTTATTAAGTACTGTATCAGGCACTGTGGTAGGTTCTAGGGTACAAAGAATGACACAATCCCTATTCACCAATGAGCTTACATCACTTGCTGACTAACTTATTGACTCTTAGCTCAGAGATTCTAATTCCAGCCCTGTCTTTCCTCCCTAAGGAACAGTCTCCATCCCCAGCTGGCAGCAGGTATCCAGGTGCCTAGATCCCTGCCCTTCCCCTACACCCCATTCCCCCAGGCCGAAACTAGAGCTGGCGCCACTAGGTGAGGAATCCAGGGACCAACTGTCACAGCGCCAGTGTCTAGTGATGATGGGAAACCCCAGTCTGGGCTTCTCTTCCCATAAGGGGGTCTCGCTAACCAGCTGTCCTTCAGGGGATCTGGCCATCCTGCCCCTGGCATTTCTCTGAACTGTTTTCCTTCGGGAAACTGTGGTGGGGGTAAGGGATGTGTTAGACAATGGAGGGGAATAAGGAGAGAATAAGTATGAATGTCTAATGGGTTAAACCCAAACTCTTTATCCTGGCATTCAAAGCCTTCCATAATCTGACCCCAACCTAATCTTCCAGGCTTATCTCCAGCTCTTTTCTAGCCTTCTATTGCCACTTTTTGTTCATACCCCTTCTTCCTGCACAGAACTCATCCTCCAAGAAGATCCACCACCCAAATAGTTTTGACTGTATCATTTGCCTTTCCTGATCCTCAGTTTCCTTGCCTGTTAAACAAGATGGCTGAACTGATCTAAATTCTCTGTGAGTTCTCAGTGTTATAATTCTTGCTATCAGAACTACAGCCAATGAATAAATTGTGGTATATGAATGTTATGGAATATTATTGTTGTGTAAGAAATGACCAGCAGATGAATACAGAGAGGCTTAGAGAGACTTACATGAACTGATGCTGAGTGAAATGAGCAGAAGCAGGAGATCATTAATCACTTCAACAATACTATATGATGATCAATTCTGATGGATGTGGCTCTTTTCAACAATGATCCAAATCGTTCCAATTGATTTGTAATGAACAGAACCAGCTACACCCAGAGAAAGAATGCTGGGAAATGAATATAGACCACAACATAATATTTCCATTCTTTCTGTTATTGTTTGTTTGCATTTTTGTCTTTTCTTCCCAGGTTATTTTTACCTTCTTTCTAAATCCTATCTTTCTTGTGCAACAAGATAACTATAAATATGTATACATATATTGTATTTAATATATACTTTAACATATTTAACATGGATGGGACTACCTGCATCTAGGGAAGGGGAGAGGGGGAAGGAAGGGAAAAGTTGAAACAGAAGTTTTTGCAAGGGCCAATGTTGAAAAATTACCCATGCATATGTTTTGTATATAAAAAGCTATAATAATAATAATAATAAAGAACTACAGTCAAAATATATTGTCTCCCCTATTAGAATGTGAGTTTCTTGAGAGCATTTATTTGTCTAGTCGAATCCCAAGCATTTAACCTAGTGTTTGGCACATAGTAAATACTTATTAAATTTGTTTTAATTCATTTATTTATCATGACCCTTAGCCTTCTCTAAGAACTTTGGACATGGACAAGCTCTCCCTCTTTTCCTTCCCTTCTGTTCTTGTGAACAAAACTATTTATTTTCCTTCTTGGTCCTAGTCTGCCTTTTATAGCTCTGTTTCGTGTACAAGTCCCACTTATATTGTTTGCATAACAATGTATGATTTGAATTTGGGTTAGGTGCTTTAGTGGATAGCATACCAGAACTGGAGTCAGGAAGACCTGAGTAAAAAAACCTTATCTCAGTCATTTATTAGCAGTCAAGTCACTTTAGTGACGTTAGTTTCCTCATCTGTAAAATGGGGATCACAATAACACCTACCTTCTAGGGTTATTATGAGGATCAAATAAGAAAATATTAGATTTAGCTATATAAATGTTACCTCAATAATTATATTGAATGAATACTCATTCTCAACAATTTTCTATCCATATGCTTACTAATAAGACATCAGCTGAAGTAACCCTCCTTTTGGATCCACACCAGTTTAGAATCCCTAACTTTCTTGGAGGTTAAGTTGAGTGTCAGAACCAAATGTAACCCTTCCTAGTCTACCTGTCACTGGGATCTAACTTGGGATCAATGATTTCCATAACTATTTCAATCAAATTGCTGTCCTTTGTAATACCATGTGTTTTATTTTATGCATTCAAAATCATTATTCTCGAAGTGTGTCTTCACCAAATTTACAAAGAGGTCTATAATAATAATAAAAAAAGATTAAGTTCTGCTCTAAGATGTTACTGCTTTCTCCTTCCTCAATTTATGTCATATATGCATATCTCTTTAAATGTTCTATCACTTCCAATAGAAGGTATACTCCTTGAGAGTAGCAACTGCTCTTTTGTTTTATTTTTGTAACCTCAGTATATAGGAGAAGATTAACAAATGTTTGAAAGGCAGCTAGATGGCCCAGTGGATGAACTACTAAACCTGGAGTCAGGAAGACCTGAGTTTAAATCCAGCCTTAGATATTCCCTAGTTTTGTGATGGTGGGAAAGTCATTTTTGCCTTGCTTTCTTCATCTGTAAAATGGGGATAATGATAGCGCTTGATTCCCAGGTTTGGGCCCTTGCCATCCATTATATAAATGCTAACTATTTATTATTATTTAAAGGGCTATCATGAGATTAGAACTAAGAGCAATAGTTAGAAGTTGCAAATTCATATCTGATGTAAAAAACCAAAACCTTATGGTAATGAGAGATATCTCAAAGTGGAATGGGCTATCTTGGTAGGCAGTAGATTCCCCCTCATCAAAGTCCTTCAAATAAATCAAAAGACAGAGTGTTGTTATTGGGATTCTTTTCTAGGTATGGTCTAAATGACCAATAAGATAGGATTCACTACTCAGCTACTTACTGACAGTGTGACTATGGACAAATCTTGCAAATCTTTTAAAAATAGGCTTTATTTTCCAGCTCTATAAAAGAAGAGGGCTAAGGATATGATCTCTAAGGTCCCTGACAGCTCTAAATCTAGGATCCTATGACTATCCCTAGAAATCAATTAACTAGCGGTATATATTCTTTTTTCCCTGAGGCAATTGGGGTTAAGTGACTTGCTCAGGGTCACATAGTTATTAAGTGCCTGAGGCAGGATTTGAACTCAGGTTCTCTCGACTCCAGGGCCAGTGTTCTACACATTGTACCACCTAGCTGCCCCTACAGGCTATCTCCATTGTATATTGACGAGAAAACTTCAAGAAGTAAAAGTTACACAACTGGACAGAGTTCCAGAAAACTCTATAAACAGAGAAGGAAGCAATGACCTCTTAAAGGAATCGTTAGTTTTCTAGGTAGGGGTTGTGTTGCAAGTTGTTAATGTTTCTGTCCTTCCCTTCTCAAGAGGCTCTGAGTATGGTGTCTCCAATGGGAGAAGGGGGATTCTGCCACTCCCATAGGTACTTTGGTGTCTAGACAGTAATTATAGGTGACAGATGAGAGAAGGGATCTAAGACCCACACACATCATCTATCTTCTACCCTAGTCACCTAAATGGCACCTCAAGTCAGGAAGACCGGAGTTCAAATTCTGATTCATATACTTACTTAATAGCTCTGTGACTCTAGGCAAGTCACTTAATCTGGGTTTATCTCAGTTTTTCATCAGTAAAATAACATTACTTAATTCTCGGGGTTATTTTTGTTTATTTGGTTTGGTTTTGGTTTTTTTGTTTGTTTGTTTTTGCTGAGACAATTGGGGTTAAGTGACTTGACCAGGTCACATAGCTAGGAAGTATTAAGTATCTGAGATCACATTTGAACTCAGGTCCTCCTGAGTATCCAACTTACCACTTAGCTGCCCCACTTAGGTGGGGTTATTGTGAAGATGGAGTTAGTATTTGTAAAGCACCTGGCACATGACAGGCACTTAATAAATGCTTGTTTTTTTTCTTTCCCTTTATAATTAACACTTAACTATAACAATTATAATACTTATAATTGACACAATAGAATATGTGAACCTGAAATCAAGCTCAAGACTAAAACTAGGACACCAGGATTTCCCTCACTACCCCATGCCCAAGTTTACTTTTTGTGTGTGTGTGCACACACACGCAGGTATGATTGTGACTATGTTGCAAAGTTCAATATAATCAATTAGGAATTAACTTTTATTTGGTATTTTCTATACTTTCTATTAACTTGCTTTGTTCAGAGCTAAAAGAACAATGGCTAATGTCTGCAGGGAGAGAACAATTAGGAAAGACAAGTTTAGGGTTTCTATTTAACCTTCTATTCCCAAAGCTAATTGTTTCCTTATGATTGTCCCAAAAGTCTTCCTGCAGTTTTAAGATATTAGCTTTTAATTTTATTTAATAATTATTTGATTTTAATGACTTTTAATTTTATTTAATGATTATTTGATTTTAGAAGTTTTTAATTTCATTAAATAATTATTTGGTTTTAGTAGCTTTTAATTTTATTTAATAGCTTAAAACTGCATGAAGCCTTTTAGGACACCTTGTGTAAGGACATCTGCTTTCATCAGAACTCTAAAAAGTGTGTGTGTATCTCTAAACACTCCCTTCCCCCAAAGTCAGTTGGATTGATAGGGCTCAGAATGGTTTGGGTCATTTAAGTGCTCAGAAATAAGCTTTGATACTACTCTTCCTTAAACCTACCCTAAACTGAAGGTTGAGTCTTGCTCTGATGCTTACTAGTACTATGATGTCTTGCAAATGAGTTCTCCCCTCTGGACCTCAGTTTTCTCACTTTTATTTATTTTTATTGATTTAACATTTTATTTTTCCAAATACATGCAAAAATAGTTTTCAACATTCATCTTTGCAAAACCTCATGTTCTAATTTTTTCTCCCTTTTTCTTCCTTTCCCTTCTCCCCTAAAGAGCAAGTAATCCAATATAGGTTAAACAAGTGTAATTCTTCTAATCATATTTCCATATTCATCATGCTGTGCAAGAAAAATCAGATCAAAAGGGAGAAAAAAAAAAAAAAACTTTTCACCTTTATATAATAGGGATAGATTAGGTTAGGATTTATTAATCTGAATTTTGTGAACTTAATTTTTTTCATTATAAATGGTTTCCTTTGTAATCCAAAATATTTTATGGTATAAACATGTTTCTGAGAAAGGGTTTTTAGGCTTCTCCAGATTGCTGACAGGGTCTAGGGCACACAAAAATGGTTAAGGATCCCTCAACTAGATGATATGAGGGATCTTTTCGGTTTTAAATCCTATTTTTCTTTTAACAGTGATGCTGTGACAGAGTTTGGCTGGGATTTACCACAGACCCACCCCCAGCCACACAACTGGTAATGCTGGCCTAGAATACAGTGTCCCAAAATTATTAATGTAGTTTTAAGTTTTAACAGCTTGAAACTGCACTAAGACTTTTTTTTTTTTTTACATTTTCTTGTGCAATTATCTTTTTTATTGTGCTGTGTTTTTGAAATGCATATTTTATTTTATTTTTTAAATAATTATAACTTTTTATTGACTGAACCCATGCCTGGGTAATTTTTTACATTATCCCTTGCACTCACTTCTGTTCTGTTCCAACTTTTCCCCTCCCTCCCTCCACCTCCTCCCCAAGATGGCAAGCAGTCCTATACATGTTAAATATGTCACAGTATATCCTAAATACAATATATGTTTCACTAAGACTTTTGAGACAGATTTTGCGTTTCATCATCACCATCTAGTAACAGCTGACATTTAACATAGCACTTTAAAATTTGCAAATTTACAAATCAATAGATCATTTGCACGCCTGCCCCACACATATATAACCAGTGCATATACACAAACATATACAAATACATGACCTATATGCCTCCGCATGTCAGTATGTACATGAACATGAATGGAATTAACTTACATGTGTGTACATGCATGTGTACCTGCACGTGTGAATGTATAAGATAGCTAAGAATGTGATGGAAGAGGAAAAATTCTTTTCCCAATAAAAGGCTCCAGGACTTGGAGTCAGAAGCCACTTGGATTCTATTCCTAGCTTTGACACTTCCTAATTATGTGATCTTTAGTAAATCAATTCCTACCCTTTAATCTCAGTTTCCTTCTCTGCAAAATGGGATTGTACTTCAATTCAGTGAAAAAGTATGGAGCCTCTACAGACTCAGTGTTGTAAATACATGAAATAAAAGTGAGCAGTTCTGTAAGGGAGCTGGTGGTACAGTGGACAGAGGGCTGAGCCTAGCATCAGGAAGAGTTCAGATTTGACCTCAGACATTTATTTAGGCAAATCACCAAATAGTCTGCTTGCCCTTTTCCTCAACTGTAAAATGGGGTTTATAACAGCACTTGTTTCTCAGGGTTGTTGTATGGATCTGATGAGATAATATTTATAAAGTGCCTGGCACATAGTAGGTATTATATAGTAAGTACTTATTCCCTTCCCTGCCCTTGACAAGCTTATGTTCTACTAGGCAAGGGGAATATAATAAATACATAGACACAAGACCCTCTGAGAAGGAAATGAGTATAATCACTAGAGATGATCCCACCAACAATCTGCTATAAAATGAACAGGCAAAGGAGAAAGAACTCAACCATAGAAAGGTATGGTAATAGGGAAGACTGAGGTTCATCTTCAGAAAAGGATACTGAAATAAAAGCATCTCCTACCCCAAGGAATAATGTCAAATGTCATTTGCCCAAAAAGAATTCATAGAAAAACTTTCAAAATTGAATGAGATTAAGAAATTTTCTTTTTAAATTAAGACAATCCAAGAATTGATAAAAGGATTATGTAAAGAAAGGCAATCAACTAGAAAAGGAAATCCAGAATCTTAAGAAAGAAAATGACTTCTTGAAAACTAGAATTGGAGAAGGGGAAGTCAGCAAAGTTATGAGACCAATAAATAATAAAATATAAAGAATGAAAAAATAGAAGAGAATGTGAGACATCTCATAAGGGAAAAAAAAGACAGAATTGGGGAACAGGTGAAGAAGAGAAAATATAAGATAATTAGACTAAAAGCTATGACAAAAAAAAGAATCTTAATATAATAACAATAAATAATTAAAGAAAATTGCGTCAAAGAGGACAAGAGGAGAAAATAGAAATAGAAAAAAAATCCACTAATCACCATCTGAAATAGATCCTACAAAGAAATCCAACAGAAACATTATAGCTAAATTCCAAAACCCCCCAATGAAGGAGAAAATATGGACAACAAGAAAAATACAATTCAAATATGATGGAGCCCAAATCAGAATTACATAAATCTTAACAGTAGCAGCTACATTAAAAGACTGCAAGTCTTAGAACATTATATATGGAAGAGCAAAAGAACTAAAGTTGAGGCCAAAAAATATCATACCCAGCAGTTAAGCACAATCATGAATTTAAAAAAAAAAAGGGGGGGGGGAATATTCAATGAATTGTCAGACTTTCAGAATTTTGCTGCAAAAAGACCTGAATTTAATAGGAAATTTGATATATAAGATTGAAGAGAAATATCAGGCAAACATCAAAGATTAATATCAAGGGACTCAAGAACAGTGTTTATACTTTATGGAAATGTAAACCATATGTCTAAGATTATCATTAGTAAGTGGGTAATTCGAAGAAAGATTGGGGTGTAGCTGAGTATGAGGAAATTCTAAAAAACAAAGCTATGTAGGAAAAGGTAAAAAGAGTAATTAGGTTATATGGATGAAGTGCAGAAGCAAGAACTGACACAGGAATTAGATGGGGGAAGAGAACTGGTAGTTTTGGAATTCTACTCACATTGGGAACGGGTTAAAGAGGGGATAATACACATATATCTAAAAGAGTATAAAAGTCTTCTAAATTTATAAAGAAATAAAAAGGGGGAGGAATAGGTTAAGTGAGATATAGAAAGAAGTATAGACTAATGGGAATGGAAAAAAGTGTGTAAATTAACAAAAATGGGATAAAGAGGAAGGGAAAGGTTAGGTAGGAAGAAAAGATTTGGGGTAGAGAATAAGAGAAGGATCCTGGGCAGGGTAGATTATGTAATTGCAAGGTAAGGTACTGAGTACAAATAAAGTAGAGGAGTCAACAGGGATAGGAACCAAGAGATATACACAAATAAAATAATGATCAGGAGTAGAATTTGTTAGGAAAAAAAAAGCAGGAGTAGGAATTTTTGATTTCAAAGAAAGTTAAAGTTAAAATAGATTCAATCAAAAGAGAAAAAAAATTAGGGAAACTATACATCAGTCATATTAATCACTGTTGTTTTAGGCTATTTAAGACAACTAGATATATGTTGCTGTAATGTAGGAAATAAGGACTTGGTGTATTTAGAAAAGTATGGAAAGACTTGGACCTAAGAAGGATGTTATTCACCTCAGAGAAACAAAGGACAAACAAGTGTACTTACATACATGTATATGAATGTATATGTGTAAGATTATAAATATCTGTGTGTGTGTGTGTGTGTGTGTATGTGTGTGTGTGTGTGTGTGTGTGTGTAGGTCTGTGGGTGTGAGTGTGTGTGCCCTCTTATATCTACAAGTAACTGTAGCCTACTGGGGAGAGGGAAGAAAGGGGAGAAAAGGGGAAAAAAAGAATAAAATCAAAAGTGAACAGCAGAGAACCAAAAAACCTTACAAGGAAGCAAAGAAAAAATGAACAGTTTTGAATACTATGTCTGGTATATTATTGAGATTGGAAATTGAGATGGAAATTCATTGTCTATTTTGAATCCTCTCTTATGTTATGCTATGCACATAATTTTGTTTCTTCTTTTTCTATTTTGTATTTGTTTTAAATAAATAAAAATATTTTAAAATAATAAAAAGAAGAAATAGTCTCAAAGGAAAAAGAAAAAGAAGAAAGTGGGAAGGGAGTAAAGAAAAGCTTTAGACTATCTTCCTCCTGTGAGTAAAATACTTCAAAAAATTTAAAGTGCTTAGATGTTATTATTAGGTACAGCTACACATGTGCATACATGTAGCACACATTCATGCATATCTGCACAAGCCACAAAAACACACAGCCTTGCACAAAAATGCAAAATATACTTGCAAGCACATATACCTCCTAATGTGTATGTATGTGAATACAAAGCCTAGGCTCAAGCAGGTGCATCTACATGTATACATATATTATATGTATGTTTATTCATGTGCATTAACATTCCATCAAATTCCTACACCTCTCCCATGATCTTTTTTTTTTTTTTTTGAAACTTTTCAAAACATATGCAAGGATAATTTTTCAACAATATTCCTTGCAAAACATTGTGTTTCAACTTATCCCCCCTTCTCCCCACCCTCACAGTCTTTTTAATAAGAATGCCTTCAATGATCCAGCATTTAGATTGTACAAGGACTTCCCATGCATCAATAAAATATCCTTAGTCTACCTCTAGGGGACATCCCCTCTTATTATTAAAGTGAAATTTTCAAGCGCCTGCCAGGAAGGACCCTTGTCCCTGGAGATCTCCAGAGACCTCCCTGAATTTCAGTTCTCCTTCTTGGGAGAAAGAAGATTCAGCAGATGTGTTCCCTCTTTCCCATCTCTCCCCACTTTGTTTGCCTCTTGTCAAATCCCCTGGTCATAGTTTTAGTTGTCATTAATCTGCAGACTTTAATTGGCTTGAGACAAGAGAGTGGAGGACAGTTGAATCTCCAGAGCAAGAATCTGGAGGAAACTCAAGGGATCAAAAATGAGGTGGAGGGCAGGGCTGCATCTGGCAAGTGGACAATTACAGTTAGCAGCATCCACTAAGGGTGGGTCCCATTAACTGTAGAGGACTTCACCCTTTCCCACTCTTGCCCCAAGGGACTGGAACAAGCTCTGAGGATTTCTGCAGACACCTCTATAATTTAAAAAAAAAAAAAAAAAGGCATTATGTGTGCATATATGATCTACTGTAACTTTGAGCTGGCTCACATTTCTGGCAACTCTAAAGCATTTGCTAGCCTGGTCCCTTTGTGTTTGCTTTCTATACCTAATATTTTTTACCTGACTGTCCCATTTCCATCATTCTCCCCTCAACTCTCTCTCAGCCCCATTTCCTCTCCATATCCTTAGTCTTTTCTCCAATGTGAACTGTTCCCAATATGTACTGAGTCAAGAATGAACCAGAGATTTGTCAGAACAAGAATCTCCATGCAACTTTACCCTCAGCTGCTAATGTTATGTGGTCCTTTTCTCTGTCTCTCAACTGTGCTCATTTCTCCCTTCATTCCTGGGTCCCACAGGTGTTCATTTTTATTTTCTTTTAAAATAACTGGTACAGACAATCCATTCTTGGAGCTTGTCTCTAAAAAAGGCAGAATACAAACACGACCTTCTCATCCTGAAAGAAATCCAAAAGAGATCCAGACATCAGCTTGCTAAACTCTTAAGTGGCCCAATTCCATTTCCAGTCCTGGGCAGTACCAAGAGTGGAACACCCAGATCTCATTGATAATTTCATTCTTCTGTTAAAAAACAAACAAACAAACAAAAAAAACCCAATAACAACAAAATGGTTCCCTATTGTCTACTTAGTAAAGTTCAAATTCCTTTTCCTGACATTCAAGGCTGTTCACAAAGTAATTCATTCTATCCAGTTTTTGGTGTTTTTTTTTTTTTTGGCAAGACAATTGGGGTGAAGTGACTTGCTCACAGTCATACAGCTGAGAAGTATTAAGTGTCTGAGGCTGAATTTGCGTCTCCTGACTGCAGGACCAGTGCTCTATCCACAAGTGTCCCTTTAATCAATCTTAAATTCCTTTTCATGCATACTATGGTCTAATCAAACCAGCCTTATTCCTTAACCCCATCCCCAAATGTACTGCATTTCACCATTTTGGTGTCTTTGTTCTCTGAGTCCTCTGAGCCTGGAATGTCCTCTCCAATTCTTTATTCATTTAATGCTCAATTCTTTAAAGCTCAATTTATATACTACTTATTTCATAAAGCCTTCCCCTACCCATTCTATAGATTATAACTCTTTACAGAAAGGACACTGACAAACTGGAGCCTATTCAGACATGAGCAATAAGAATGGATGGTAAAGGGACTGGAGACTCTACCATATGTGGAACAGATAAAAGAACTGATGATATTTTGCCAAAAGAAGACAAAATTTAAGTGGGACTTGATAGCTCTCTTCAAATATTTGAAGGGCTGTTGTGTGAAAGAGAGATGAGATTTGTGCTGTTTGGCCTTGGATGGTTGAAATGGGAACGATGAGTGGAAATTGCAAAGAGACAATTTCGTTTCAATGCATGCCTAAATTTTATGAACAATTAGTGCTGTGTAAAAGCGGAATGGGCCGCTTCTTGGTCTTTGAAATGGAGGTTGAATAACTAGATTCCCTCTGGAGTCTTTTTCAACTCAGATTCTAAAAACTTCCCTAATCTTCTCACTGCCCCATCCTGCCTCACTCTCCACCCCCAATATACAACACTAGAGAAACCTTCTCTCTCAGACTTCATGTAACACTGTGTTTTGCACAGTACTTATCATGTAATATATATTTCATGCACTACTTTGGAGAAGTAGTTGGCATAGTGAATAGAATGTTGGACTTAGCATCATCAGAAAGACCAGAATTTGAATCCCACCTCAAACACTTACCTGTTTATGTGACTCTAGACACCCTCTCCCAGCCTCAGTTTCCTCATCTTAATAGCATCTACTTCACAGGGTTGTCAAGGGATCAAAGGAGATAACATGTGCAAAGTGTTTTATAAATTTTGAAGTGGGATATAAATGTTAGCTATTATCCCTTTTCTGGATTGGAAACTTCATGGTTCCCTCAGGGACTGTGTCTTATCTAAACTTTTAGTCTCTCCCACAATTGGATACAGTATCTAATTTATATTTTAATGTACTTAACATCTACTGGTCATCCTGCCATCTCGGGGAGGAGGTGGGGGGTAAGAGGTGAAAAATTGGAACAAGAGGTTTGGCAACTGTTAATGATGTAAAGTTACCCATGCATATATCCTGTAAATAAAAGGCTATTAAATAAATAAAAAGGAAAAAAAAAGAAATAAAAAAAACCAATTGGATACAGTATGTTTAATAAATGTCTGTTATTGAATTAACGGAATTACATTATTCTTCAATCACCTGAGATGACCTCTTTTTTAAAGCTCCCCCCCCCCCAAAAAAAATATCTCTCCAGCCCCAATTTTGAGTTACTCAATTTAGAAGTTCTTTTCAGGTCTGTCTGACCTTGATCCCTTATGCTATAATTACAAGGCATCCCTCCTCTTCCCACCCCCCACCCCCAACCCTTTGTAGGGGAGTTGGTAGATGGTAGTTCTTTCCTTCAGAAAAAAAAATAGAGGAACGCTGGGGGGGAAGGGGGGGGGAATATCCCATATCCCCCACCCCACTCCCAACCTAATTTTGTCAAATCCCAAAAAAGTCAGAGAGTCGAAGCCCTGACCCGGGACTCAAGGACCAGCGTAGGAGGAAGAAAAGTTGAATACGAAGGATAATCGTGGGAAAGAAAGTGCTGATCTTTTCTGGATTTCAGTTCCATTTAAAACCCAAGCCTGAAAGCCCGGATTCCGAGTTATCATACCTTTTGCTTCCCTCCCATTATCCACCCCTCCCTCCCTCCCTCTCTCTCACTCCCACTTTAACTCGATCACTCACTATCTTTTCAGTTCTCCGAATAGGAGCCCCCAGATTTTAATCACAATCCGGCCCCCCAAGCAACTGATCAGCTCACCTTTCTGCCTGTGGACGGCTCCTTTCGAGTCCCCCAACTTGGGAAGAGGCGATTAGGGGGTCTTCCGTCCTCGGTCCGCGGTCCCCCATTCCAGCCAGCCTGGCCCACTCTCCGTCTCCCTCTCGCCTCTTCCCCCCCGTAGCCACGGACCCCGGAGCCCGCCTCCCCCCCATCCCTCAGCTTTGTCTCTGCAGGGCGCCCGGAACGGAGGCCGGGACCCGGGCTCCAGTTCTGTGAGCGAGAGCGCGGGAGAGGGGAGACAGAGAAAGGGAGAGGGGGAGAGGGGAGAGGGAGAAAGCCGCAGTGCCGGAGCCGGACCGCTCCCTGCTCCCGGGCTCCCCCTCCCTGCTCCCGGGCCGGCCTCCTGCCTTGCCTCATTTCCATAAGAAAGATGGGCCTGGGGCCGGGGTGGAGGAGGATGGGGAGGGGGTGTTGGGAAGAAAGGAGGGGGAGAACGGCTGCCTTCTGCAAACACGGGCTGTTTGTTCACACGCCCTCTCGGCAAAATCATAGCGCCAGCTCCGGTCCGCTTTCGGCCACTTAGTCCCATCGAGATGCTGCTTTTCTTTTTCATCCGAGATAGGGATGCGGGGCGCATCTTTCTTTAGCTTGGGTCAAGAAATGTGTTCCCCCAGTCCCTCCCCCGTCCACCTCGCGCTTAGCTGGATCAGGGAAACTACAATTCCCAGCATCCCTCGGGGCCTCCGCCCCCCTCCCCCTCCCCTAGTCAGTCCCATGCTGCTCTATCCAGTTCATTTAAAACAAAAGAGTTTGAGAGCTGGAAGGGGCTGGGCTCTATTGGGGGCGACGGAGAGCCGCTGGGGGGCTTGGTGCTGGGAAACCTAGCCGGGGGGGCGTCTGGACTGTGAGTGTCTAGAGACTCTGGATCCGAAGCGGGTGGGGTGGAGGCAGAGATCCCGCAACCCCCCCGCCCCCCCGCTACCTCCACCTTCACCCCCAGAGAGGGGAAGGAAGCTGCTCTCTTGAATTTGCTACAACTCCCCCCACCCCCCCCAGGGGGCTGGGGGAGAGGGGAGTCGGATTACAGGGTGCTTGGGGAGGGGGGTGCAGGGGGAGGGTCTATCTTTCTGTCTTGCTTTCTTCACCCCCTCCCCAGTTCTTTGTTCCCCCCTCCCCACACCACACACCCCCTCCTTTCCCTTTCCCTCCCCTCGCTCTCTCTCTCTCTCTTTCTCTCTCTCTTCCCCTCTCTCTCTCTCCCCTCCCTCTCCCTCTTTCCCTCTCTCCCTCTCTCCCTCTCTCCCCCCTTCTCTCCCCCTCTCTCTCCCTCTCTCCCTCTCTCTCAGCTTTTGTTTCGCCATGCCTAGTCTAGTGGTATCTGGAATAATGGAAAGAAATGGGGGATTTGGGGAACTGGGATGTTTCGGAGGGAGCGCGAAGGACCGGGGTCTCCTGGAAGACGAGCGGGCCCTCCAGCTCGCCCTGGATCAACTCTGCCTCCTTGGTTTGGGGGAGCCCCCCGCCCCCACAGCGGGCGAAGACGGGGGAGGCGGGGGGGGCAACGCCCCCGCCCCGCCAACCGCCCCCCCCGCCTGCCCCGCCGCCGCCGCCCCCGGCGCCCCCGGCGGCGCCGCCGGCCGCCCCCCCGGCCCAGCAGCCCCAGCCGCCGGCGGCCCCGAAAGGGGCAGGCGATGCCAAGCTCTGCGCCCTGTACAAAGAGGCCGAGCTGCGGCTCAAGAGTAGCAGCAACACCACGGAGTGCGTCCCCGTGCCCACATCGGAACACGTGGCGGAGATCGTGGGCAGACAAGGTGAGTGGGGGACAGGGGGGAGGCTCTGGGACCCTGCCATCGCCGCCCGCTCCGGCATCCTCCTCCCGGGCCGGGAAAAGTTCATTCCCCCTTCCCAGTCCCCAGCGCCGTCCCTTCGCCACAAAGGGGGACCCGCCTCCGCCCCCAATTTCCAAGTGACATAAAGTTCCCTTCGGATCCCCACCGGGACCGTTCCGGGGGCACCCCCTGGATCCTCCCCTAAGACAAAGACACTACCAACAAGGGAGTCGGGGTTAGTGGTCTCGCCGCCCAGCCTGGGTTCTCAGAGGGGGCGTCCCTTCTAGGCTGGAAACGCCAGTGGAACGTAGGGGTAGGCACTCCTTTGCACCTACTCCCCCTTGGCGAGGGGGCGGGGATTAGAGGAGGGGTGCCCAGCAATCGCTCTGGCCCCCTGAGTTACACACTTTTGGGGGAGATGAAGCTTGGGAAGCTGGGACTGGGTGTCTCTTTGTTGGACTGAGTGTTGGAATGGAAGGGGGTGTGGCTGGGGGGGAAGGGCTGGAACCTGGGGGAGGGGCAGGAGGAGGGTGGGGGGGCATAGACTACAGGCGGTGGGGGATTCAGAACACCGCTTCCCCAAAGTTCCGAGGCTCTGTTGGGGGCGGCATGGGGCGGGGGCTCCCTCTAAGGAGGTCCTGGGCCTTGGATCCTGGTCCTGTCCCCCACCCCTCCTCCCTCTCTCCTTCTCTTGCTCTAGCTTTTGTTCTGGGTTGGCAAGCCCAGGGGTGACAGGAGGAGCCTGAGGAGTGGGTTTGCTGCGGGTGGAGTGAAAAAATGGGGGTTCTGGGAAGCAAGAGCTGGAGACCGATGTCTGGAGTGATTGGACTCCGGGGAGGAGTTGAACCTGAGCTGGGGGGTCGATTTGCAGAATCAATCTAGTGTTATGTGTCTCTACCACACCCTCCTCTCTAGCATCCCTAAGCTGAGAGTTGGGAGGCAGAAAGAGTCCCAGAATGAGCAAACAGGGGTCTTGGGGGACCCTTCCTTCTGCAGGTTTTCCTCTGGGAGGGAGGGGGTGCATCTGGAAATTGCAGAGGGACTTTGATGAGAAAGGGGGAAGGAGAGGAGGTGGGGCTGTCCCATCCTTGGAAACAATGGAGGGGTAGGATTCTGACTGGGAGCTGGGAGGGGGGTGGCAAAAGGACTGGAGTCCTGCTTAGTCCTTATTTTTAAAAACTCCACCCTTGGAGCATGAGGGCTTAAGGGGAGATTGTGGTGGAGAACTAAGTAAAAGTATGAAGTCTCTTTTCATCCCACCCTCCCCAGACCAGGTGCTATTTCTTTGGGAATACTTGTTTAGAAAGTTGAATTTTCTGTTTTCTTCAAAACAGAGAAATCCTGAAAAGTGAGATTGTAGGACTGGAAAGCTGACATTTTTTTCAGGCAGAGGAAATTTTGAGAAGCTCCCCAGACTGACTGGATCCCCATGAGATTTTTTTTTTTTTTTTTTGTCTCTGTCTCTATGTCATATGGGCAAATCCTCAAGTTGGATTAGGGGAAAGTCTCCGATTCTGAAAGGATAGGGGATTCACTCAACCCCATGATAGTAATACTTCCCGTCAGTCTAACCTCCAGCCCTCCTGCTGTAGTACTACTTACTAATCCCTTCCAGTCTGTTTTGAACGCAACCAAAGGGAGTCTTCACATCCAAAGAATTCTCTTCTTGTGGTATATCTCTATGCATTTTCTCAGCTAGTCCCCCACCCACCCTTGCCAGCTTCCGAGTCCCAGGATTTCTACCTCTTGTTCTTAAATCATCCTTGCTTCTTCTTCTTTCCCTAGACCTTTTTGTAAGGTAGACACCTTACACTTAACGTTCTATATCCCAAACTTGGACACAGGTGTTCCTTCAGAGGTCTTTGCAGCCATCTCACTGCCTCTGAGCAGAGGTGCTGAGGAAAGAAACCTCTGACTATTCCCCAGGTCTCCCAAATACAGAATAAATAACTATGGATATTGAAGTGGGTGGGATAGGGAGCTCAGTAGCAAGTGGGTAGAAAGGATAAAGAAGACTATTTCTAGTCTTCCTATTCAAACTAGCTTGTAGGAGGAGACTGTCTGGAGTAGGACACCGAGAGACAAAAAACTGTGGACTAGGGTAGTGGGAGAACCAGTAAATAGGAGATAATCAAAAACCTTGATCTGGGTTTGTAAGTTAAAGAGAGTCAAGTCAAGAAGTGTTTATTAAATGCCTCCGATGTGCTAGGTATTGTGCTAAGCTCTGAAAAATACAAAGAAAGGTAAAGGACAGTCTGCTCTCAAGAAGCTCCCATACTAATGGGAAAGACAACATGCAAACTATAGACAAGGTAGATTGTAGGTAACCCGGGGTAGGGGGGAGGACCTAGCTTTAAGAGGAACTGGAAAAGTTGTCTGGCAGGAAATGAGAGTTTAGCTGGGACCTGAAGGAAGCCAGCGAAAGCAGGAGGTAGAGATTAGGAGGGAAACAATTGAAAGCATGGAGGGACAGCCAGTGGAAAGTCTGGGAAAGTCAAGGTAGGAGAGAAAGGGTTCCTAGGGTTTCTTTCACTTCAGAAGTTCAGAAAACAGAGTGCACCAATGTATAGGAAATGTTCTGTGTTTGCATTGGGATGGGGAAGGAAGTGGATGTGTCTAAGGTGTGTGGATGTTGTATGTATGTAACAGGAGTGTCTATGGAGAGTATCTTTTGGCTTTATCTTAAATACACAGTTGATAAATGTAGGTTGTTTGAACATGTATATTTTGTATGCATATGTTTGTATGAGGAATTGGGGTGTGAATTTTGGATCTGTGTACATGTGTTTATGTATTTGTCAGTGATATAGTGTGTGTGTGTGTGTGTGTGTGTGTGTGTGTGTGTAGCTTGCCAGATGATGTAGTGAACTGTTTGTGATTTGTGTGGGGACTAAGGAAGCATTCCTGTCTGAGTCGTTCATATCAAGTGTCCTGTTCGTTCCCCGTGTGTCCATATCTTCTCCATAGGAAGAGGGGATACACATGGAGAAGAGAGGAGATAAGATTCTCTAGTCCTCTGGTGGGGGTGGGCTCTTAGTTTAGGTGCCCCCTCCTCTCTCTCTCTCTCACACACACACGTACTTTCCTTAGCATCTCCTTCTTTGTCTCTGCCTTTCTCTTGTTCTCCCTGTTTTGTACCCACCCTCACAGCTATAACACTTCTTACCTATCCCAAAAAGCTGAAGAGTTGCAGGGAGATCCATCTACCTTACTTTCCTCTACCACACATATCCTGGCCCCTGCTCTCTCCTCTCATCTTTCTTTGTGGGGGAGGAGGAGTGGGACGGAATTATATGTCCAAGATAACATCTTTTATCACTTCTCCCATTTCTCTATAACTGGTTCTAGGCTCATCTCTTTCTTGTTTATTTCTGTAAACTATATGGATTTGAGAACAGACAGGAGTCAGGGCTAAATTGGAGAAGTGACAGGACTGGAGTAGACAAAGATCAGCAGAGGGAGACAGTGAATGTATTGGGGAGAGTGTCTGAGTAGATTGCAAGGGGTCTTTCGTTGGATTGGAGTTCAGTAGGTAAATTGGGGCATCAATGGGTGAATATAGGAAGTTAATAGATTTTTAGAGGCTCATTGAACAGGATTGGGGGACTAACAGGTAGACTGGAGGATCAGTAAATAGATTAAGTGTCAGAAGTAGATGGGAGAACCAGGTAGATTAGAGGCTCAATGAAAGGTCTGGATGGTACATTGGGAGCCAGCAAGTAAACTGATTTGGAAGTTTTGAGTATTTTAGAGGAAAAAGAATAGATTGGAAGTGGATGTGCGTGCATATTTATGGTTGATGAATAGATTTGGAATAAGTGAATATTTGGGGATCATTAGATAGATTAGGAGTCATTAAATAGGTTGAAGACCCATTGGGAAAACTGAAGGATCAGTGAGTATCCATCAAGGCTCAATTAGTAACCTTTGGTGGATTAGTAGGTATATTCTGAGATGGTCAGTATGTGGATTTTGAGTCTGGTGGATTTGTGAGTAATTTGAGAAAACTGAATAATATTAAGGTCATTAGGAAAATTAAGGGTCAGTGGGTAGTCTGGGAGGATCACTGAATGGATCAGGGATTCAGTGACAGTTTAGAAAATATAGAAATTTTAGAAAGGTAGTGACCTTTCACTAAATGAACTTAGGAGGTTATTGGTTATTAGGTGAGGGTTAATTAGTAGATTGGAAAGATGGGTCAGATTGTCTTTGGGAAGAGTAAATAGATTGGGGATTGGGAGAGACTATAGCTGCATTGGGGACAAATAAAAATATTATGTAGTCATTACTTATTAGGTGGTCTCTTCTTGGTCCAGATTAATCCAAATTTTCTGTCTTAATAAGGTCTCCTACATTTCCTCTCTACTCTCTCTGTCCTTTCCCCTTAGGCTGCAAGATAAAGGCACTACGAGCAAAGACCAACACCTACATCAAGACACCTGTCCGAGGTGAGGAGCCAGTCTTTATGGTGACAGGACGCCGGGAGGATGTGGCTACTGCCCGACGGGAGATCATTTCGGCAGCCGAGCACTTCTCCATGATCCGGGCCTCCCGAAACAAGTCAGGGGCTGCCTTTGGAGTAGCCCCGGCTCTCCCTGGCCAGGTCACTATCCGGGTCCGAGTACCATATCGTGTAGTGGGGTTAGTGGTAGGGCCCAAGGGGGCCACCATCAAGCGGATCCAGCAGCAGACTAACACCTACATCATCACGCCCAGCCGGGACCGAGACCCTGTCTTCGAAATCACCGGTGCACCAGGCAACGTGGAAAGAGCCCGGGAGGAGATTGAGACCCACATTGCTGTTCGCACTGGCAAGATTCTTGAATACAACAATGAGAATGACTTTCTGTCGGGTAGCCCGGACCCTGCTCTGGAGAGCCGCTATTCCGAAGCCTGGAGAGTCCATCCACCAGGGTGCAAACCCCTTTCCACCTTCCGACAGAACAGCCTGGGTTGTATTGGGGAGTGTGGTGTTGAGTCAGGATTCGAGGCACCGCGGCTTGGAGAACAAGGGGGTGACTTTAGCTATGGTGGCTACCTGTTTCCCGGCTATGGGGTTGGCAAGCAAGATGTATACTACAGCGTGGCTGAGAGCAGTCCTCCCCTCTGGGCTGGCCAGGAGAACGCCACCCCTACCTCCGTCCTTTTTTCCTCTGCTTCCTCGTCTTCCTCCTCTTCAGCCAAGGCCCGGGCTGGTCCCCCAGGGTCACACCGCTCGCCGGCCCCAGCATCAGCATCCTCAGCCGTCCCAGAGCTTGCTGGGCTTCCGAGGCGACCACCTGGGGAGCCCCTCCAGGGCTTCTCCAAACTTGGGGGTGGTGGGCTGAGGAGCCCAGCGGGAGCAGGGGGCGGGCGAGACTGTATGGTGTGCTTCGAGAGCGAGGTCACAGCAGCCCTGGTCCCTTGTGGACACAACCTCTTCTGCATGGAGTGTGCTGTACGAATCTGCGAAAGAACTGATCCTGAGTGTCCTGTTTGTCACATTACAGCCACACAAGCCATCCGAATATTTTCCTAAACACCCCTCCCCAGTTTTGGCTTCCCTCCCTGCTTTGGATTGAGTTTTCCACCAGGGTCCTTTAGAAATTGGCAATCTTGTGGGGACAGGGTGTTTGAAGATCCCCGCTTTGGGACTTGGGAGGGGGAAGTCCTATGGGAGTGGGGTAGGACGTGGGTCTTTATGCCCTCCCAATGGTCCCATCTTGGGGAGATGAGGGAGGGGCAGATGGGGAATGAATGATGTTCCCTTTGAGAGTTACAACTCTAATACCTCAATAGACCCTCAAATCTGGAAGCAGCTAAGAGAACCTTTTATATTTTGCTGGGGGCAAGAGTTTTCACCCCATCACGTCACTCCATTCCTTCCCTCCCTTCACTAAGTCACCCTTCCCCTTTTCTCGGTGATTGTTGGGAAGACAGGGAATGGAAAGTAAAGACACCATCTGAAATTTGGAAGGGCTACAAAACCCCTAGAGCCCAGAATGCTTTAATTCCCCTAATCCATAATTCCAAACCTTCAGCCTCTGACCTCTTAATCTACCCTAACCCTTGTCACCTTTTCCCACCCCTAGCATCCAAAAGACACACATATATTTAGGGAATCTAAACTCCCGGGCCTTTCCTGCCATCCTACTTTGGATGAATTTTGTTTTTGGATAAGGCAGACGAGAAAACCTCTCATAGGAAATTCCATCTCTCCCCTCTTCTCTTTTAGAGAATTGTTGGAGAGAAAGGAATAATGGGAGGCTAGGGTTTGGAAATTAAACTGTCCCCTACAATAAGCACCAAGAGGAACAAGTGGGGATATTCTATGTCTCTCTTAGCTGTTACTTTCATATACTTGTCCTTTTCTCTCTAGTCTCTATAATTGTTTCTCCTTCCACTCTTCATTTGTGCTGTACTTCTGTTTGCTCTCGTCTCCCCTTGTCACTCTCTGCTCTCTGTCATACTTTCTCTCCTGTCTCTTTCATCTCCTTTCCTTCTATACCCTATCATCTCTCTCTTTCCTCCTCCTCCTTTCCCTTCTCCTTCCTTCCCTTTCTTCTGGTTAAACTCAGCTTTTGGGAAGCCATGTTCCTCTGGAGGGAGTTGGGGGAAGGTGGGAGCACGCCTCAATGACTCTTTCACATTCACATTTACTAGATCTCACCAACTGCCTTCCATTCCCAGCCCCACCCACCCCCCAGCCTCCACCTCTCTCTCCTTACAAAGGAAACACTGAATGCCCAAGAGAAACTAACCCTGCTCTCTTCGGCATCAGCAGGCATCTGAGGGGCATTGGGGGAGGCACCTGCACTCCTTGACCATCTGTTGGCATTAAATTTGTGTATCTGTTGTGTGTGGGGGGGTGGTAT
This sequence comes from Sarcophilus harrisii, assembly GCF_902635505.1. Taxonomy (NCBI): domain Eukaryota; kingdom Metazoa; phylum Chordata; class Mammalia; order Dasyuromorphia; family Dasyuridae; genus Sarcophilus; species Sarcophilus harrisii. The sequence goes on along the minus strand of NC_045429.1, from coordinate 358,338,419 downwards.
TCATCTGAGGGGAATGATTGGTTGGCAGCAGCACGGATGGGGAAGGAATGAAAGCTGATGCCCCCAGAGCTGGGGATCCTAATTGTTCTGTGACCTGGTAGGGGCAGAAAACTGGGTGGAGGGACAAGAGTGAGAGCCCTATCCAGTTGTGGGAATATGTGCCCCTGCCATTTTTCTATCTTCATTCATCATGCTAATCTCAGAACCTTCCGTCCAACAGTTTGGGAGTAGGAAGGTGACCTGAAGAGGGGGCCACGCAGGATTAGTTGGAGAGGGGACCTCTCACTGAGAGCTGTTCTGAGGGTTATCCGGTTGGAAGAGAGGGTTTGATACATCACCTTTTCCCTTCCCTCAGTGCCCATATCAGGGCTACTGTTGACCTCTTGACACTCCCCTAGTTCTGCTGGCCAGGCTGGGGAAGGAGCAGGAGGGGAAGAGTTCTAGATGAACCCAGAGACTCTTGTACTTAATAGGGTGGGACTATTTAGTGATCTCTAAGCATTTAGAGAGAATGTGAATCCCATTCTTCCTGCTTTGTAAGGAGGTAGAGAGATAGAGAGGCAGGGAGAAACTCCTTTCTCCCCTTCTCCTTATCATGAATTAACTCATCATCTTCCTCCTCTCCCCTTTCCTTCCCCAAGTCAGGGAAGGGAAAGGAATAAGATATATATACATATATATATATATATAAAAATCCATACTGTGATAACTTCCATCCTTCTCATTGTCATGAGCCATCCCAAGATGCGTCTGTACAATAGCAACCAAAACCAAATTGGGACCCTCCGTTGTCGAGGGTGGGGAATGGGAGGGAGGGGTGGGAAGAAGGGCTGTCTGTCTCCACCCCTTGCCCCCTTCCATTCCTTATCCCATAAAGGCAGAAGACTGTTAATCTAGTGAGCTCGAAAAACCCAATCCAGCCCCCCTACTTCTCGAGCTAAACCTAGAAACAAACTTAAACGCAGAGTGAGACAAAAGAGGAGAGGCAGGAGAGCAAGTGAGAGAGGTGTCCAATACAGAGGAGAAAACAAAAATAGCAAAAAAAAAAAAAAAAGCAGTTCTTTATAATTTAATATTCTATTTTAATAAAGGCGTTTATTACCATATAAATGTAGCAAAGAACCTGGGCTAATATGGAAAAAAGACTTTTTATTAGGTAATTTATTATATGAGAAGGATATTTTATTTTATGATAAAGTGATCCTTAAAAAAATAAAAAAACTTTAGAAGGTTTAGAATATATGTAGGGAGAGAAGAAAAAATAATACATTTGTATTCAGAGTTAAAGCTTAAAAAGTGTTTTTAATATATGTTTGGGTTTATGTTCCTTTTTCTTTTCCCCAATTTTTTCAGGGGGTGGGGTATGTCATTTGGTTTTCCAGAAGGTATTTCAGAAGTGTTTAAAGCAGGCCTGATCCCTCCCAAAACATGGGAGAGAGGAGGCAGGGGAGAAAGTAAGGTTGAGGAATTAATCCCCTCTCCTTGGCCATTCTTCTGGGAGAGTCACCAATAGGTGCAGATAATTCAATTTCATTCAGTGAGCTCTCCCAGCCCCATATCTCCCCTCCACCTCCCCATCGGGGGTAGCCAGGCTGAGCCAGACAAAGTAGGGGATGAACAAGAAATGGAGAGAGGATGGGGAACTCTCCACTGTACCCCCACACTCTGAGGGGGTTATGGGAACAATGTAGAAAAGGAGGGGATCCCTGCCCTGGGGGGGGACCCTGAATGAGGGACAAAGGTGAGAAGATTCAAGAGAAATAGACTTTTTTTTAACCAAAAAATGAGAGAAGAAAGAAGTCGAGGGGTTTAAAAGAAAAAATTACTACAAAATAATAATTATTAATAATAATTCAAATTTATTTCATATAATCCTAGAGAAAAAAGAGAGAGAGAATTACTAGTTACTGAGTAGATGATATACAGATAGCTTAAAGTTTAGTAGCATTGAGGACCTCTGGGTCCAGTAGAATGTATAAAAGACGTAAAGAAACAGAAAATAGAGAAGGAGGGAGAGGTGGCCATGTCTACCCTGAGTCCCTCCCCTCTTCAGATACCCAGTGGGGACAGTTTCCTGTCTAGACTTAGGACTTCTGGGGGGGAGGGTGGGGAAGGGAGGGAGTTAATTCTGAAAATTCCTGTTTTCCATTTGCAGGGTAAATTGGGGTTTGGGGGTAAAGGAGTTTGGAGGCTCCTTGGAAGAATAGACACTGATTTTGGAACTAGATGAGACAGGACTGGATGAGGAGAACAGGGGAGGCAATTCTTTAGTTTTTTCTTCACTCTTCTAGTCCCCCACCCCTGAAATTATGGAGGGACTATTGAGTCCTGCTCTCTGTTCCCACATTTGGCAGGCAATTACATTAGCCCATTCCAAAAGTATCTTTTTTCTCCTTGATCTTGTAAGAAGATATTGCTAACATAACTTTGAAGGTGGAAAGTCCTGAAAGTTTGACCTCCATCCCACTTTAGACCCTTTCCCCACTATATCACATCTCCTTCTCCCCACCCCCACCTGTCCATCTATCACAGTCCTGAAAGTCCCACTTCCGGGCTTGATAGGTCATCTTCCACCCCACCTTTATCTTTAACTTCAAAGTTCCACTGGGTCTGAAATGACTTTTCTCCCCAGATCCTTGCCTGATCCACCTAAATTAAGTCAACATTGCAATAAGAGGAATGGATGTTAAATTTTTAGGAAAAACTTCTGGTTGGGTCTTAGGCTTAAGGTCTCCTTCCCTAATGACACCCACATCCTGGGCTGAACCAGAGCCAACTGGTACAGAAGCAGGTGAAGGGCAGTAATCGCTTCAGAAGGACCCTGTCACCCCTCTCCGATTCAGCAATATCCACGAATCCTTAAGTTGGGATGTCAGAGGAATGAGCCAGTTTGGGGAAGCAAGTGTTGCTTCCTTCATCTCAAAGGTACCTTCACCTTGCCTCTCAAAGTAGGGGCCCTGGCTCTTTTAACCTTTTGAGACTTGCATCAAGGAGGAAACTGATTTCTTTAGTACTTGCCTCTCTTCAACCCCCCAATCAAATCAGGCCCCTTCCCTCCCTTCCTCTTCCACCACAGGAAGAATTCCCCCTTCCCAGGATGGGGTTAGGTGAAGGAGTAGCCCTGTTTCTCCCTGTGCCCTGAGAGGGAAGGGAGGGATGCTGGGTTGCTCCTCATGGCCCAGATTCACACATCCCCATCTCCACCTTCCCATTTAGTCCATCCTTTCCACCAGGAACAGATTTTTCCATCCACTCTGTGCTGTGTATCCTGGGAACCTCCAATAATTTGAGATGGTAAGGTTTTTACTCCCAGGACAAGGGGAGGGGATGTCTTCCCACTGTAGAATGTAGAAGTAGGATTGTGGTCAGACTTAATTTGAGGCATCTAGGGAAGACAAGAATTCATATTTGCGAAGGAAAAAGGAAACAAATAGGGGCAAAATAAAAATTTAAAAAAAAAAAAACATGAATGGAGTCAGGACGATGTTGCACAAAATGCAGAGAAACCAAGAAAGGGGTGGGGAGTTAGTGTGTTAAATGTGCTATTAAGAACTTAATTTTATTAAAATTATTATTACTTAAAGATCCTGCCTCTTTTCTGCTCCAACAAAGTGTGAGTGTGTGTGTGTGTGTCTTTAGCGAGGAGGGCAGGGAAAACAACTTGAGGGGTTCTACATTTTGGTTTCCTCCCTTGTCTTTCTGTGGGGACCCCTTATCCCCCTCCTTCTTTCCTTGTCCTCTCTTTACTACTTTGCCTTCCCTTCAGATCACTAAGTAGTTAATGGCCCTCATCAGCTTCCTTCCCAACCCCAACCTGTAGAGAAGACTTTAATGCACCAAAAGACATTTGGACACAGTGAGCCCTATCTTCCAGACACCTGGTCCAACTTCTTCCAGGATCCCTTCAGAGACACAAGATTGACTACTTGGGGGAGAAAAGGAAGGAGATGGAACACAGTGCTTAATCCCACGTGCACCAAAGCTGTCAGCGCACCTCTTTATTGTTGAGGAAAGAAAGTGACCTTAGGTGTCCTGCCTCCTGAACTCCCCCCTAAAGATAAGGGTCTAGGTTCTCCATCTGGCTCCTTTCCCTTCTTTCCCATCTCCAGCTGGGGTTTAAGGTGCCTGGCCCCCTGGAACCCTTTTCTCTACTCTTCCCACTGCTGTATAGGTGACCTCAGCTCTTGGCACCAATGCCCAGGGCACCAGATGGTTCCTGCCAACGCTGTTTCCTTTGTCTTGCCTTCTAGGTCCCCTTCCCTCCTCCCTCCCACCTGCCCTGAGGGTTGGCAGAGGGGAGGGTGGGCACCTCCCCGCCTCCTTGGCACCATCCCCAGACCATAGGACTCCAGAGACAGCTGGCACTGGGGGACAGCAGGCTCATGGGGAGGAAGACAAAGGCTTGGGGGCTTCAAAGAAAAGACTTTAGAGAGGGGTCTTGAACTAGACAGAGAAGGAAGGATGCCGAAGACCCATGGGTGGGTGGGAGGAGAGGGGGAAGGGATAAATACAAGGGAAGAGCAACAGGTGGCCCTTGTTACAAAACAGTTTTATTGGTTGGATCTTGTGGGAGTGGGGCACTGCTGGAGGGGCTCAAGGGAACACAGCAAAAAAAAAAGCAGGCAACAGAATCCTGGATTCCTGGGTAAATGAGAGCAAAGTGCTTATGGCCAGCTGACCTTTTCAAAGGGCACAGAAATATCCCAGAAGCTAGTTAATCTTGTGTAGAGGAGGGGGACATACAGAAATAATAGGGAAGGGGTGTGAAATTAGGTTATAGAAACTCCCCTAACAGTCCAAGAAAGTGGTCAGTCACAGACCAAGAATGCCTTTCTAGACTCTTGGGTCCCCCCCTCATCTTGTAGGGCCGAGACTCACAGGGAGAGTATGATAAGAAATTCAGGTCAAACAAAAGAAGCTTCAGGACATGGTACTCAGATCACTGGCTGTCTTCAGAGGCTGATACAGCAAGCCTTCTTCTCCTCAGATCCCAGCTCTTGGCCAGGCTGGGCACTGCCCAGAGTGATCGCATTGGCACGGGCATTGTTCTGCCGCTGCTTGGACACCTTGGTGAAGATCTCTGGGAAGGCAAAGAGTGGAAGTCAAAGATCAGATCATTCACCTTTATCTAATTCCCTTTCTGGAGCACTAGGAGCAGCAGGATTTGAAAGGAAGTTACTTTAAGAAACAGGAGGATTTGGGTAGCTGCATTCTATTTCTGGAAGCTACAGGGATCAAGACTGCTGAGTTTTTTCCCCCAGCTAAGAGGCAAATTGTGAGAAGAATGGGTTAGAGGAAGCTCCCTAGGGAAAAGGAAAGGGAGAGAGAAACGGAGGGACAACAGAGAGCTGGAAAAAGACAAAGGCAAGTTTTGAGAAGAACAGGCCAGAGGAAACTTCCTAGGAAAAAGGAAAGAAATACAAATATGAAGACAGAGACAGAGACAAAGAGAAATTAGAAGCCCTAAAAGCTGGGTGTAGCAGGGGATTGGGCTAAGATTTTGGTGAGATACAGGAGGAATGCAGCTATCTGAATTGCTAGAGACCCAATCAAGCAAAGTCCTGAGAGCAGGAAGTGGGAAGGGATGGTAGCCTTAGAGACATACAAAGACTCATACGAACCTTTAAGGACAGTTTCGAAGGCCAGCTCAACATTAGTGGAGTCAAGAGCTGAGGTTTCAAGAAACAGAAGTCCATTATTTTCTGATACAAAAAAGGAAATCAGTAATTGATATTAATATTGATAATGAGAGGAAAGCCTTGAAAATTCTTAACAACAACCCTGGTCATTCCCAGTGAAAGTAACTTGTCAGGACAATGAGAACATTGATAATAAACTTATCAGTGGGGGAATAGACATGAGAAAAATGATGTTTAAGTCTTAAATGAATCCCTATGTTATCAGATTCTTCTGTGAATCTGTTCAAATGTTAATGTATCACTAAATAGCGATGATAAACAAAATGAATGTTTTTGTTAACAATATCGATGTCACACATTTTCCTTAGATACTAGTGTATCATAAAATGAACTTTCCCAAAGAGATCTTCCTGAAGCAAAATCTGGCTCATTGCAAAAGACTGCCCCTCTCGCACTCTTCCATTCAGCCAGACTAGCCTTCTTTCCCTTCCTCACTCACTCCATCTCCTCTCCCCATACCTTTGTACTAGCTGTCTCCCCTTCCTGAAATCTGCTTCTTTCTTACCAATGACCCTAGAGCCCCTCTTTTTCCTTAAGATGCACCTCAGAAACATCTTCTATACATAGCTTTTACTAATTCGCTATGCCTATTCTCGCAACTTTTAATTTTCTCCCCTCTCAGGGTACCTCAGTATTTAAGTACTTTGTGTGTGTGTGTGTGTGTGTGTGTGTGTGTGTGTGTGTGTGTGTATGTGTACACAGATATATATTTTTAAACTTCATCTTGGGCAGCTAAGTGATGCAGTGGAGAGAGTACTAGGCCTGAAGTCAGGAAGAGTCATCTTCTCAAGTTCAAATCTAAGCATCAGACACTTACTAGCTATGTGACCATGGGTAAGCCATTTAACCCTGTCTGCCTCAGTTTTCCCATCTGCAAAAGTTCCCATCTGAACTTAAGAAGGAAATAGTAAACCACTGCAGCATCTCTTCCAAGAAAACTCCACATGGGGTCATGAAGAAGTTGGATACAACTGAAAAATTGATTCAACAACAACATAAAAGTTTATATTTATGCTACATGAATATTTTACATGTGCTTGTGGTCTCTTCCATTAGCATGTAAGCTCATTACAATTAGAGAGATGATTTCATTCTTTATACTTCTATCCCTAACACTTAGAACAGTGTCTGGCACATAGGAGACACTTAATAGATACTTGATAGATTGATCGTGTCACTCTCTACAAACTCCAGTGTCTCTCAATTACCTGTACTATTAAATACAAACTACTACATTTGTTTTTTAAAGTCCCACACAATCTGGTCCCAAATCCCCAACACTTAATACAATGGTTTTCATGTTGTTGTTTATTATTGTTCAGTCATGTCCGACTCTTTGTTACCGCATTCGGGGTTTTCTTGGCAAAGATACTGGACTGGCTTATCATTTCCTTTTCCAGTTCATTTTTCAGATGAGGAAACTGAGGAAAACAGGGTTAAGTGACTTGTCCAGGACCACAGAGTTAATGTTATCTGAGGCCAGATTTGAACTCAGGAAGAATTCAGGCAGAGGCCCAGCACTCTGTGTCCTATGGGGCATCTAGCTGTCCCTTCCCATGTAGTAAGTGCTTGATATATGTTTCATTCATTTATTCAACCTACATCTCCAGCCTCATTATATATTTGTCTTGCACTCCATGGTTCAACCAAACTGTCCTTCTTACTGCATCTCACACTGCACTCCTCGGCTCCAACTGTTTGTCCATGGCAAGAATGCACTCTTTCCATTTTTTTGTCTCTTTCATGAGTCAGCTCAATCACCATTTTTAATAGGTACTTTCCTGACCCTGAAACACTAATAGGGAATTCTTAATCATTTTTGGCATCATGAATCCCTTTGGAAGGCTGGTGAAACCTAGGGATGGATCCCTTCTCATAACAGTATTTTTAAATGCACAAAATAAAAATACATAAGAGTACAAAGGACACTAATTATATTGAAATATATATTTAAGGGGCAGCCAGGTGGTGCAATGGCTAGAGCATCAGCCCTGAAGTCAGGAGGACCTGAGTTCAAATCTGATCTCAGACACTTAACACAGCCTGGCTGTGTGACCCTGGGCAAGTCACTTAACCCCAATTACCTCAGCAAAAAGAAAAAAGAAATATATATTTAAAAAACAAATTCACAGACTCCAAGTTAAGAATCCCTGAATGAAAATAAATAAATAAATAAATAAATAATAATAAAAAAAAAGAATCCCTGAATGAATATGTGCCTCCCCAAACTATCTGGTGTTTATTTTCTGTATGTATGTATGTGTGTGTGTGTGTGTGTGTGTGTGTGTGTGTGTATACCTTACAAAAATGCACAGATACATATCTGTTGATTGATATTTCACTTTTCAGGAATGGGCCAGCAGAGCATAAATTTGGCAGGACTGTCAGGGGCTACAGATTTACACTCCTGTGTGACCCCTCACTAAGTTTGAATGAGCAGAGCGCTTTTCTGACCGCAGTGACTTGGGAGGAGGGAGCAGGACATGGAAGAAGTTCCCCATTGAGGCAGTCACAGATCCCTGAGAACCTGAGTAACTTAGAATGTGGGAGTGGGGGAACCAGGGCCATGCGACTAGAAATAGCCTCAAACAAAGCCCAGCAGAGCCCCGGGGCTCGGCCCTCACCAGCAAACATGCGAGCCTCATCCGTGGGCACCTCTCTGGCGTGGCTCAGGTCACTCTTATTGCCTACTAGCATGACCACGATGGTAGCCTCTGCATGGTCATAGAGCTCCTTCAGCCAGCGCTCCACCACAGCGTAGGTCTGGTGTTTGGTTAGGTCAAATACCAGCAGGGCCCCAACTGCCCCTCTGTAATACCTAGGAGAGAGAGGGGGAAAGGGAATCATAATTAGGCTATCCTCAAATACAAAGAAAAGCATGATGGTATTGGGCCAAGGCGGGTGGACTGTCATTCAGGAGGACTTGAGTTCAAATTCTGAGTAAATGACTTACCTACTCTCAGCCTCAGTTTGTACATCTGGGAAATGGGGCTAATAACATCTATCTCACAGGGTTTTGTGAAGATGAAATGAGATAAACCCTATAACACAATATGATGTTAGCAATTTTTTTTAAACCTGACCTGTGATATTACTAGTATAGGGGGAACTACCAGATGAGGAAACTCCAAACAATGCAGCTGGGCAGATGCTCTATAAACTGCAATTTTAATTACTTAGACCACCATGTCAGAGGCAAGATTTGAACTTAGCCAATCAAAGATTGACTCTCTATCTGCATAACATGCTGCATTTCAAATAAATGTCAGCTATTACAATTTGGAAATTTGTACTACATCTTGGAAATTCAACAATTTAATTCAACAAATATATATCAGTGCAGTCGGTCTATTAAAGGCAATCAAGATTAAGTGATTTGCCCAGGGTCATATAGCTGGTAAATGTCTGAGACTGAATTTGAATTTACCATCCTCCTGACTTCATAGCTCCACTGTACCACCTAACTGCCCCCAATCAGTCTATTTTTTTTTTGTCACTCTCCCCACTTTTTTCAATTACATGTAAAGATAGTTTTCAATATTCACTTTTATAAGATTTTGATTTCCAAATTTCTTCTCCCTTCTTCCCTCCTCTTCCCCCCATATGGCAAACAATCTGATACAGATTATACATATACAATTATATTAAATGTTTGTACATTAGTCCATTAGTCATGTTGTGAAAGAAGAATCAGTATAAAAGGAAAAAGGAAAAACAAAAACAAAAAAACCCAGTAGAGTTGATGAGGGACCCCAAAAGTCCCAGACCAATGTTGTGAGATGTCTGAAAAGAATTTGCAGGTTTGAACCCATCTCTTAATCAAGGGGCAAAGTTTATTAAAAGCAATGTGATGTCATTAATGAGGGAATTGAATTGTAAGAGAATCCAGTTAAGAGACCGAATTTATACAGCTTTCAATCATAGATATGTTAATTCCATGATCCAAGACTAGGAAGTAATCTCCAGATGAATTAAGGGTGGTCTTCAGATAAGATTGGGTATGCTCAGTTTCCAGGGGCAGATTCCAAAGCCGGAAGACCAAGGACTCATTAGAACAGAAGCCCCAAGATCAAGGGACCCCAAAATAACATTACATTAGAATTAATATACTTCAATCTGCATTTCGACTCCATAGTTTTTTCTCTGGTTATGGATGGCTTATTCATCCCAAGTCTTTTCAATTGTCATGGACTATTGTATCGCACAGGTGTTTTATAGTTAATCATCACACAATGTTGCTGCTATTGCATGCCCCGTTTTCCTGGTTCTGCTCATTTCACTTTGCATTAATTTTTCTAAAATCTGCCTACTCACCATTTCTTAGAGGACCATAGTATTCTATTACCACAATTAGTTCAGCCATTTCCCAATTGCTAAGTATCCAATTCCTTGTCACTACAAAAAGTGCTGCAATAAATATTTTTGTATATGTGGGTCAGTCACCTTACTTTTTTTTTTAATAACAGCTTTTCATGTTTCAAAATACATGCAAAGATAGTTCTCAGAATGAATCCCTGCTTTTAAGTAGCTTGCATTATTCTTGAGGTATGGCTACAATATTTACCCATACATAGATATACACATTCACAGATAGCTAAACTTAAAATCATTTGAGGCCTGAGAGAAAACTTAACAACTAGATAGGTCAGGAAAGGCTTCTCCATCTTCCCCACTTTCTCACTTACCTTTAATCTCCCCTGCTGTGTACAAACATGCCCATCTCTTCCCCCATCTCCACTACCTATTATCCCATATCTCTCTTTCCTTCTGTGATTAAACTCCTTGAGAAGACTGTCTACAACCAATGCTTCCACCTTCTTTCTTCTCACTCTCTTTCTCCTAAGCTTCTGACCATCATTCAACTGAAACTGTCCTTCTCAAAATGACCAGCAATGTCTCTTTAAGAAAAAAATTACTTCTCTGTCCATTCATTTATTTATTTGGAGGCAATTAGGGTGAAGTAACTTGCCCAGAGCCACTAACTACTGTGGTGGTGGCACAACCACTAAATTTTTGAGGTCAAATTTGAACTCAGGTCCTAACTCCCGAGCTGGTGCTCTACCCACTGAGTCACCTAGCTGTCCCTCAGCAGTTTCTTAACTGAAAAAAATCTAACAGCCCTTTCTTCAATTCTCAACTTTCTTGTCCTCTCTGCAGCCATTGACCCTGTCGATCACCCTTTTCTCCATGTTTCCATGACATTCCTCTATCCTGATTTTTCTCCTTCTATCTGACCACTTCTTCTCAGCCTCCTTACTGAATTTTCATCCAAGTCACTCTCACTAAAGGAAGAGGTCCCACAGCGTTCTGTCCTGGGAGTCTTCTTTTCTCTCTTTATACTATTTTACTTGGGAATTCAATCATTATCTCTGATCTACTTGTCCAATTCTAATCTCTTTTGTAACCTCCAAACTCACATTTCCAGCCGCCTTTCTAAGATCTCAAATTGGATATCCTATAGATCTCTTGAACCAAAAACACGTCCACAAGTACTCATTATTTTTCCTCCTTAAGTCCTCCCCTCTTCCTAACTTTCCTGTAACTGGGAATGGAAGGTTCCATCATGCTTCCAATCACCTGGATTTACAACCCTGGGAGCCATCCTCAATTCCTCATTCTCTCTTACATCCAAAAGGCCTGTCAGTTCTGCCTTCACAAGTCCCAAATGTGCCCACTTCCCTCCTCTGATGTTGTCACCATCTTGGTAGCAGCCCCCACACCTCATGCTTACACTACTACACTAACCTGCTGGTTGGTCCTTCTGCTTCAAGCCTGTCCACCCCTTAGCTGTAAATTCCTAACCAGTCCTTTAACTAAGTCATCCTGTTCAATAATCCTCAGTGGTTCCCTCTCACCTCCAAGATCAAATAAAATATCTCCTTGAGGGCAGGGACCATCCTTTGCTTTTCTTTGGATTCTCAGTCCTTAGCATAGTGTTTGGCACAAAGTGAGTGCTTAAAAAATGCTTACTGTGGTGCAGCTGTGGGTAGAGCAGCAGCCCTTAAGTCAGGAGGACCTGAGTTCAAATGTGGTCTCAGACACAACATTATCTGGCTGTGTGACCCAATTGCCTTAGCAAAAAAAAAAAAAAAAAAAAAAAAAAAAAAAGATTACTGACTGCCTAATTTTTAATTGTCTGAGCTGAGCCTTGAGAGAATACAAGTGATCTAAGAGACAAAAATTAAAAGGGAGTGAATTTTGGGGGGCAACTAGGCAGAAGTGGATTGAGCACAGGCCCCAAGTCAGGAGGATCTGAATGCAAGTCCAGCTTCACATATTTACTAGATATATGATCCTGGGCAAGTCACTTAACTCTGCCTCCAAAAAATTAAAATAAAAAAAAAAAAAAAAAAAGAGAAAGAGAGAGTGAATTTTAAGCAAAGGGAAAAGCTATGCTTATAAATAGAAGCTAAAGCAGAGAGTTCATTTAAAAGCTCCTAAGTAATCCTGTGTGACTAGATTCTAGATTTTGTGAAAGGAAGTAGCATGAAATAAAGCTGAAAAGTTGGGTTTAAGTTATACAGAGAAGGGCATTACATGCCCAGCTGAGGAGTTCATATGTTATTCTAAAGGCAATGGGGAGCCACTAATGATTTTTGAGCAAGGGAGTAGCTCCCCTTTAGATGTTGTCTTCCCCCATTAGATATAAGCATCTTGAGGTGGGACTATCTGTTTGCTTATATATGTATTTCCAGCACTTACTATAATGCCTAGCATATATTAAACTCTTAATAAATGTCCTGCCTATCTATTTGGAAGGAGACTGAAGGCAGCTAGGTGATGCAGTACATAGAGCACTGGACCTGGAGTCAGGCAGATGTTAGTACAATTTTGCCCTCATATTTATTAGTTATATGACCCTAGGCAAATCGCTTAAATTCTACCTGCCTCAGTTTCCTTATATGAAATAGTAGCACCTATTTCCCAGGATTGTTGTGAGGATAAAGTGAGATAATGTTTATAAAGTGCTTCACAAACATTAAATCATTACATAGATGATACCTATCACAAAGAATATTAATAAATGGATAGACTATATATATTTTTATTTAATAGCCTTTTATTTATAGGTTATATGCATGAGTAACTTTACAGCATTGACAATTGCCAAACCTCTTGTATCAATTTTTCACCTCTTACCCCCCACCCCCTCCCCCAGATGGCAGGATGACCAGTAGATGTTAAATATATTAAAATATAAATTAGATACACAATAAGTATACATGACCAAACTGTTACTTTGCTGTACAAAAAGAATCGGACTCTGAAATATTGTACAATTAGCTTGTGAAGGAAATCAAAAATGCAGGTGTGCATAAATATAGGGATTGGGAATTCAATGTAATGGTTTTTAGTCATCACCCAGAGTTCTTTCTCTGGGCGTAGCTGGTTCAGTTCATTACTACTCCATTGGAACTGATTTGGTTGATCTCATTGCTGAGGATGGCCAGGGCCATCAGAACTGGTCATCATATAGTATTGTTGTTGAAGTATATAATGATCTCCTGGTCCTGCTCATTTCACTCAGCATCAGTTCATTAGACTATTTTTATAGTGATTAACCACTTCATGAAATATGCTCAGGCATAACAAATTAAACTTCTGAAAAGTTACATGGTTGCTAAAGTTTTGTAAAAGAAGTATTTCACAAGACACGAATCTCACCTGGATCCATTCAGACCAAGGCAGAGACTGAAAGCACAGTACTCAAAGAGTAATGGCTGCATCAGTTGGAGAATGGCTGAATAAGTTATGAATGTTATGGAATATTATTGTTCTATAAGAAATGACCAGCAGGATGATTTCAGAGAGGCCTGGAGAGACTTACATGAACTGATGCTAAATGAAATGAGCAGCACCAGGAGATCAGTATACAAGGAAACAACAAGACTATAGGATAGCTAATTCTGACCAACATGGCTCTCTTCAACAGTGACATGATTCAAAGCAGTTCCAGTTGTTCAGTGATGAGAGAGCCATCTCCATCCCAAGAGAGGACCATGGGAACTGAGTGTGGATCATAACATAACATTCTCACTTCTTTTGTTGTTGTTTGTTTGAATTTTATTTTCTTTCTCTTTTTTTTTTCCTTTTTGATCTGATTTTTGTTGTGCAGCAAAATAACTATATGTTTGCCTATATTTGATTTACATGTATATTTACCTTCATTAATTAACATATTATTAATTAATGATTAACATATATTGGATTACTTGCCATCTAGGGGAAGGGGTGGAAAAGAGAAGGGAAATTGGAACACAAAGTTTTGTAAGAGTCAGTGGTAAAAAATTATCTTTGCATATGTCTTGAAAATAAAAAGTTTCAATAAAATTTTTTTAAAAAGTAGTAGCTAGCATCAAGAAGCCAAGGATTTTACCTAACTATCCTCAAAGGTATTGTAATCACACATTGCTAAATATATTAGAGACACAGACTAGAACAAAAATTTCAGTAGAGTCAACATAGGTGACACGACATTTGGATGAGAATTGTGTAGACCTATTAATGTGTATTTTAGAGTTTCTAAGGTGGAGAGACTGCAGATACTAACAACTAAGAAAGATGCTAAAAGAAGGTAATCCCCAACTACAACTTGGAAGAGAACTGTCAGAATAGATGTTCAAATTTGTTGTCAAGATTTTGAACAAGAGGTTGGTTTAGTTCTTCTTCATGGTTACGATTGTGGAGAGACCAAACAATTCTCCTATTTTATAGGATAGCCTCAGAAACTAGTGGGAGTCCTATAAAGAGAATTTACCATAACCACTTTTACTTATAAGAGAATTAGTTGGACTCCCTGATGGGCAGGAAGAGACTGATGGTCATTTATCACAATGGATTTCAAGCAAAAAAGACCACCTATGAGGTTTTTTTTTCCTTCTTGCTGAGGCAATTGGAGTTGTGACAGCTAGGAAGTGTTAAGTATCTGAGGCCATATTTGAACTCAGGTCCTCCTGACTTCAGGGCTTTTGCTCTATCCATTGCACCAAATAGCTGCCCCTACCCATGAGTTTTTCAAAGACAAACTGAATCAAACAGTGACTCAGAAATAGTATTTCAAGTGAAGCAGTATTTGTAATTCAGCAACCAGTCCACAGAAGGGGAGAGGACTGAAACACCTTTCCTGCCTAGATGTTCAGTGATAAATAGTCCTAAGCTATAGCTAAGATATATCATAGATAGGGAGAAAGGGAGAGAGACAAAGAGATAGAGACAGAGAGAGACACATAGAGAGAGAGAGAGCAAGAGAGAAAAATATGTATTTTACCTATCTCCATCTTATATCTATATCAATATATATCACTACACAGAGTAATAGGCCAGCCAGCTTGTAGTGTCCATGCATTCAGTTTTAGGGATGCCGTACAGTTATCCCTTCTACATCATGGAGAGTTTACGATCTGGAAAATCTGCATAAAAATTTCTCATTCTCCCTTCAAATACTAGAGAAGAAGCCTGAATTTTTTCTTTTTCTTTTATGAGGTTTTACAGTACCTTATTTTAAAATTTGGTAGTAGGCTCTGTATCATCTTAGGCTCCTACAAAACTCCCATCTAACTTCTTATATTGACCCATAATACACATATACACACACATACACATTTATCTCCTACTAATTGGTCTCCCTGCTTTTAGTCTCTCCTCACTCCAGTTCATACTCTATTCAGATGTCAAATTAACTTCCTAATTAATCTTCTGACCATGTCACAAATCCAGGGACTTCTTATCACCACCAGGATCAAACATAAAATTCTTTGGTAATTACATCCCTTCATCACCTGACCCCTTCCCAATCTTTCCAGTCTTTTTTGGAGCCAATCAGGATTAAGCAGGGTCACATAGCTAGTAAATGTCTGAGGATGGATTTGAACACCAGTCCTCCTGATTTCAGGCTGGTGCTCTGTCTACTGTGCCATCTAACTGATCCCCAAAGTCTTCTTATTCCTTACTCACCCCCATGTACTCTGAGGTCCAGTAACATTGATCTCCTTGCTGTTTCTTAAACAAAATAGTTCATTTCTCAACTCCAGTCATTACTACTGGCAGTCCCCTATGTCTGGAATGCTCTTCCTCCTTACTTCTGCCTCTAGGCAATCCCCAGTCCCCCTTAATGTTATATCATCAATTTATCCTGTATTTATCTTGTTTGTAAGAAGTTATTCTTATTTTTTCTCCTCCTTAGATCTTGACCTCCTTGAGAGAAAACACTGTCATTTGCCTTTCTTTGTATTCCCATTGCTTAGCAGAGTTGCCTAGCACATAGTAGGTGCTTAACAAATGCTTTTTGATTAAATCTGGTTTCAGACACTTAACACTTCCTAGCTGTTGGACAAGTCACTTAACCCCAATTGCCTCCCCCCCCCAAAACCCAACAACAAATAAATGCCCTTCAATTTGACTTTTCTATGTACAAGTATGTTGCTATCTTGTTCTTGTGTTATTACTGCATGATATATTTTGCTGACTACACCTATTTGCTTATATAGATATGCATGCATGTACTATTGTTAACACATGCACATAATATGTCTGGCATCTGTGATTACTAAAGTTCTATCTAGAATTTGGGACTATGGACAAATATGCCAAAATGTGCTATGGTTGATTTGCCAAGGATAGTAAATGTTTAACTAGGAGAGTATAAGAGAGATGGTTCTTGAAAGCCCAGAACCTAATCACAGAAAAGAAACTGATAACAACTTGTTAAACTAACTAAAAATGAAGTTATGCCAGGTGATCTCTGTCTGAGGTAGGACCAAGTTCTTTGAGTGAATAATAAGCCACACCCCTGGGCAACTTTTAAAGATAAATCCAGATAGAAGCCAAAGAGGAACCCAGCTTATAGAGTGAGATAAGGGAAGTGCATGAAAAGCCCTATGGAGCCGAGGCTGGAAGTTTGGGAAGAAGCAATTGTCAAAAGTATGGGGGCCAACACTCTGAGAGGGAAGGAAAATTTTGGGTTAACTAGTTATGAAGAGTATCAAGATAGATGCTGAATGACAAATGTGGATGACAAATATTTGGAAGAATTACATGTTTAACCTTTATTAATTTGCTGTCTAGCAAATCTTTTGAAGATGAGTTTTGAAGATGAGTTTTGAAAATATCTTTCCATGTATTTTATTTTTTGTTTGCTTTTTACAATAGTTTTTTTATTTTTCAAAAGACATGCAAACCATAAAAATGTACAAATATGTATAGAAGAATTGCACATGTTTATCATATATTGGATTACTTGCCGTCTAAGGGAGGGGATAGGAAAAAGGAGGAAAAAAATTTGGAACACAAGGGTGAATGTAGGAAATTATCCTTGCATGTATTTGGAAAATTAAAAAAAAAAAAAAAATACATGCCAAGACAGTTTTCAACATTCACTCTTGAAAAACCTTGCATTCCCTTTGCATGTATTTTGAAAAATAAGCTATTATTATTTTTAAAAAAATAAATGCTGAAACTGTCCCTAATCTAAAGACCACAATTTAGTAATCTTTATCTCCTTTTTCCCCTGGCCATGAGGAAAGTCTATTTACCTTCTTTTTTTTAAAGATTTACTTTGTCTTTATAAATAGAATTAACTATAGGTCTTTGCTAGTCTGGATTTGCTTGTTGGAAACAAAGTTGAAAGACGAAGCACCCCTAGAGAAGAAAATAAGACCTGAGTCTCTGCCTAGAAGCTCAGAATTTAAAAAAAAAAAAAAAAGAAAGAAAGAAAGAAAGAAAAGAAAAAATTAAGAGAAAAATAACAGATTCTTTAATATATCTTTCTGGAGCAGAGAAGGGACATATGAGAAACCCATCTAAGCAATAATGGATAGTATGGTATATGTGAAGGTAAGGGCAAATAGGAGCAGTTGAGCAACTCTACTCACTATATTTTTCTACTACTGCTACATATAAAATTCTATGTAGATAGAAGCAATTGTTATGGTTCATTTCATCTTTCGTTTCCCTATTCCTAAACATAGTCTCCTATGTGTTTCTCCCTTGCTCCCATCCCTCAAAGACCCAAGACTCACGCTGAAGTGATGGCACGGTATCGTTCCAGCCCAGCTGTGTCCCAGATTTGGGCTTTGACAGCAGCTGTTCCTAGCAGCACAGTTCGAGTAGAAAATTCCACCCCGATGGTTGTCCGACTGTCATGGCTAAACTCATTTCTTGTGAATCTTGACAACAGGTTGGTCTTTCCCACTCCAGATTCCCCTATCAGCACCACTGGGAAGAGACATTGAAAAAGAGAATTGTTTGCTGTTGTTTTAAAAATTTTTAATGGTATTTTATATTTCCAAATACAAATACACATTTACTTTTCAACATTCACTTTTGCAAAACTTTTGCAAAAAAAAAAAAAAAAAAATTGTTCCAAATTTTTCTTCTTCTCTCCCCCCCTTCCTCCCTCCCCAGGGCAGCAAGCAATCTGATATAGGATAAACATGAGCAATTCAAAGAAGAGAACTGGAAAGAGTGATGGTGATTCTGGTGCTAACTACTTACTATGCAAAGAGTGAACAGCCAGCTATTTTCTTTCTGTATCTCTGCTCTTTCTTGGTCTTTTCCTGAGTATTTCAGTTAGTATCTCTCTCTGCCTTTGATTTTCTTTCTCTGTTCTATGCTACTTTCCTTTTTTTCTGTCTCTGCAGGGTTATAACTGTCTTGGAGTATCTGGGGATGGTATGGCCCAAGCTCTAATTATGGTATTCCTAAGCACCCCTTAACTCTCCTGTCTCTATTATAAATGATTCCTATCCAAAGCCTGCCTTACTGTCTGTGAATCGCCTGTCTCTGTGACAGAACAAAGCCCCAAATGCTTTACAGGAAGGCTGAGACTGCACTTAAGTTCTAGAGATACTATGGTTTTATCCATGACAAAGAGGGACTTTTAG
Organism: Sarcophilus harrisii; assembly: GCF_902635505.1. Lineage (NCBI taxonomy): Eukaryota > Metazoa > Chordata > Mammalia > Dasyuromorphia > Dasyuridae > Sarcophilus > Sarcophilus harrisii. Next base: position 358,319,839 of record NC_045429.1, on the reverse strand, counting down.
TCTGATTGTCAAGTGAGGACTCTCTCTCTCTCAATATAATAATAGGTTTTTATTTTTCAAAAAAATATGCAAAGATTCAACTTTCAAAACCTTGTGTTCCAAATTTTTCCTCCTTCCTCCCCTACACAACAATTCATCCAATATAGGTTACACATCTGCAATTCTTCTAAGCATATTTCCACATTTATCATGTTGCACAAGAAAAATCAGATCAAAAGGGGGAAAAAATGGGAGGAAAAAAAACAAGCAAGCAAACAACAAAAAAAGGTGAAAATACTATGTTGTGATCCATATTCAGTCTCCATAGTTCTCTCTCTGGGTGCAGATGGCTCTTTCCATCACAAGTCTATTGGAATTGGCCTAAATCATGTCATTGTTGAAAAGTCACGTCCATCACAGTTGATCATTGTATAATCTTGCTGTTGCCATGTACAATGTTCTGTTGCTTCTGCTCACTTTACTCAGCATCAGTTCATGTAAGTCTCTCTAGGCCTTTCTGAAATCAGCCTAACTGTTTCTTACAGAACAATATTCCAACATTCATACACCATAACTTATTCAGCCCTTCCCCAATTGATGGGCATCCACTCAGTTTCCAGTTTCTTTTCACTATTAAAAGAGCCGCCACAAACATTTTTGCACATGGTGGGTCCTTTTCCCTTTTTTATGATCTCTTTGGGATACAGGTCCAGTAGAGACACTGTTGGATCAAAGGGTATGTACAGTTTGATAGGAGAGCTCTCTCTTCTATAGGTTAAAGATAAATCAGAGAGGGGACCAGAGGAGCAGAGAGAGAAGGAGAAGATTGGACTAAAGAGAAGGTGCTGAAAGCAGAGCTAAGGCATTTCTTGGTGTGTGCTGGGGGTCTAGGTCTGAACCTTTTAACACCTTTGACTATGTTTAGAGAAAAATTACGGAGGGGGACAATTGTCTAATTTTTCAAAAGAGCATATAGTAAGCAAATTACGAGAACAAGGGATAGTCACCTCTCATAGCTGTGAAAGAAGGAATTTATGGCCAAAGAAGTACCAGAGAACATTATAGAATGGATGATTTTGATTATATTAAATTGAAAGCTTTTGTACAAACAAAACCAATGTAGCCAAGATTGGAAGGGAAGTAGAAAACTAGGGAAAAAATTTTTTTGATTAAAGCTTTTTATTTTCAAAACATATGCATAGATAATTTCAACATTCACCCTCACAAAACCTTGTGTTAAAATTTTTTCTCACTCCCTTCTGTCTAACTCCTTCCTCTAGACAGCAAGTCATCTAATATATGTTAAATATATGCAGTTCTTCTGTACATATTTCCACAATTATCATTTTGCACAAGAAAAATCAGATCAAAAAGGGAAAAAATGAGAAAGAAAACAAAATGCAAGCAAACAACAATAAAAAAGTGAAAATTCTATTCTGTGATCCACACTCAGTTCCCAAAGTCCTCTCTCTGGGTGTAGATGCTTCTCTTCATCACAAAACCATTGGAAATGGCCTGAATCATCTCACTGTTGAAAAGAGCTACGGCCATCAGAATTGGTCATCTTATAATCTTGGGAAAAAATTTTTACATCCAAGCATTCTGATAATAGCCTCATTTCTAAAATATTTAGAGAATTTCTAAGAACACAAACTATTCTTCAATTGATAAATAATCAAATGATATAAACAGACAATTTTCAGACAAAGAAATGTCATTTCTAGTCATATGAAAAAATGCTCTAAATTCTATTGATTAGTGAATGCAAATTAAAACAACTCTGAGGTACCACTATCAGCCTCTCAGATTGGCTAAAATGACAGGAAAAGATGATGATGAATGCTGGAGGGGATGTGGGAAAACTGGGACACTAGTACATTGTTGGTGGAGTTATGAATTGATTCAACCATTCTGGAGAGTGATTTAGAACTATGCCCAAAGGGTTATCAAACTGTGCATATCCTTTGATCCAACAGTGTCTCTGCCAGGTCTATATCCCAAAGAGATCATAAAAAAGGGAAAAGGACCCAACATGTGCAAAAATGTTTGTGGCAGCCCTTTTTGTAGTGGCAAGAAACTGGAAACTGAGTGGTTGCCCATCAGTTGGAGAATAGTTGAATTATGGGATATGAATATTATAGAATATTATTGTTCGGTAAGAAACAATCAGCAGGATGAATACAGAGGCCTGGAGAGACTTACATGAACTGATGCTGAGTGAAATGAGCAGAACCAGGAAATTATTGTACACACCAACAGAAAGACTGTAATGACCAACTGTAATGGACTTGGCTTTTTTCAACAATGAGATGATTCAGACCAGTTCCAATAGATTTGTGATGGAGAGAGCCATCTATACCCACAGAGAGGACTGTGGGGACTGAGTGTGGAGCACAACATAGTATTTTCACATTTTGTTGTTGTTGTTGGCTTTTTTCTTCTTTCTTATTTTTTCCCCCTTTTTGAGCTAATTTTTCTTGTACAACATGATAACTGTGGAAACATGTTTAATTTAGAACAACTGCACCTTTAATGTATATTGGATTGCATGCTATCTACGGGAGGAGAGTGGGGAGAAGGGAGGGAAAAAATTTTGTAACACAAAGTTTTGTAAAAGTGAATGTTGAAAATTATCTTTGCAAGTATTTTGAAAATAAAAAGCTATTATTAAAATTTTAAAATAAATAAATACAATATTGTATAGTACACTTGAACCTGTGTATATATTTTATTTTTCTTTCTTTTTGGAGGCAATTGGGGTTAAGTAACTTCTCAGGGTCATACAGCTAGTATGTACCCGAGACTGGATTTGAACTCAGATCCTCCAGACTCCAGGGTTGGTGCTCTACCAACCTCACCTGTTTCTTACAATTATTAGCAAGTGTGGCTATTTATGCCTGCTTGCACTTGTGTATATGTAAAGGAAAGAGTACAATGTGCTCTTATATATATATGTGTGTGTGTGTGTGTGTGTGTGTGTGCGTGTGCATATGTGTTCACGTACACACACATGCTAGTAAGATCTCAGAATTTAACCAACCAACATTTATTCAGTGCTTGGTATTATTTACAGAATTTTAACTGAAAGAGACCCAAAGATCATCTGCTTCATTTTAAAGATGCAGATAACTATGAGAAATACTGGGATTTAAATGACTTATCAAATCACACAGCAAATTAGGAGTAAGATCAGAAAGTAAAGCTGGGTTCTTTGATGAAAAGAATGCTGGATTTTTAAAATTAGTATCTCATTTTACAGATAAGGAAATTTAGGCATGCAGAGATTAAGTGACTGACTCACAGTAATACAGCCAGTGCAAATCTGAGAATGTATTAGAATTCAGGTCTTCCAGGTCCAGGACTATCTTCAGTACTACCTAACTGCCTCTTATTTTACATATTATGTGCCCTCTACATGTATGTTATGTGAGGATACCATGCTTGCATGTATTTGCAGAGCTGTGCATATATGCATTCATATGTCTGTATACACATGGATAGTCATGTGTGTTTGTAGGCAGATTTACGTTTAAGAATCTCCATGTATATAAGGATTCTGGGTCCTTCTGTCTGTTTTACTCCATGTGAGTCTCTGTCCCTGTTCCTCACCCTAAGCTAAATTATCCTTCCCAAAGGGAAGGGCTCCTCTTTCCCTCTCCTGGGTACTATTGCTCCTCACCTTTTCTTTCCCACTCCCACCTTTCTCAGGAAAAAAGAGGTGCAGCTTCCCCTAGCTCCTGGGTAAATACCCCATTGCCCTCTAGGGAATTTGAGCTAGAGTAAGGGTTGGGTCTGGGAGAGGCTGGGTGGGTGGGGTGGACTGGAGAAGCCGAGTCTTACAATGTACACCCTGCCCTGAAGGGAGAGTAGGGTGTAAGAGAAGGAAACCAAAAAGGATGGCCACACATGAAAACAGGGAAAGAGTGGGACAGAAATGGGGAATGGGGACAGAATCTGCACAAATAGTTCTGAGAGGGCCAAGAGGAATAAGCAACAAGAGAGAAGTGGGGAGCTCAGAACCCAGATGCCCTTGTTTCTCCAGGGTAAGAATCTCCAGCAGCTAGCACAGTACCTGGTATATAGTGGGTGTTTAATAAATGCTGATTAGAAGCTCACTCCCAAAGTCTGAAGATCATACACTTAAGATTAAGTAACCTAATTCCTTTCTTTACATATAAGGAAATAGGTCAAAAAATGTCACAGGGTTGATAAACTAAGAGCCCTAGTTCTTTTCATTACACCATCATTGTTGTTGTTTGATCATTTAGATTGCCAAGAAGCTGTAATGGTTTGCCATTTCCTTCTCTAGATCATTTTACTGAGGAGGAAACTGAGGCAAACAGGGTAAACTGACTTGCCTAGGGTCACATAGCTAGTAAGTGTCTGAGGTCACATTTGAACTCAGGTATTCCTGACTCCCTGCCTAGCACTCTCCACTATACTCTATCAACTTTCTAATAAGCCCCTTTCCTTAATAGGGAAATGCAGGGTCATTAATCCCTCTCTTGGTTTCTATTGCAAGACAAAATAAGGAGACCCACCCTCTTCTATCCCTTTATTCCTTTTCTGTCTTCCCTACCCCAGATTCCTTTCTTTCTTTGGGGTAAGGGGGGCCTCAGTGAGCAGAGGAGTTCTAAAGTCTTACCTCCATTATTTAACTACAGATTCTGGGGCAGAGGTATGTGGCTAGATTTTTTTTCTGATTATAAATCCCACTCTTAAGAAACTACTATCATTATAACTAAAAACAGACAAATAGATGCAGGAACGGTCTCTGCTTCTTGTCATGTAGAGCCCTTTATCATCTGGTGGAATGACTAGCTGGGGGAGGGGGGAGGGCTCAGTGCAGAGACCAAGGGTCTCTTATTACAGTCTTCTTAGTGTCTAAGTTTCTCTTTCTCAGTACCTCAGTTTCCCCCATAGCCCCCGACTTACCCTTGAAAACAAAGTTATAATCTTCTTCTGCTCCGTTTCCCATCTTGGTCCCGCATCGAGTGTGTGAGTATGTGCGGTTGGAGTGAGGGGTGGGTGGGTAGAAAATGGGATTAGGGCGTTGGCTCTGTGCCCCTCAACCCTCTGCTCTCTGGAGGACTTGACTTGACCCTCTTCTCATTGAGGATAGTTGGCCTTTGCAGTGGGAAGGAACAAGGGCAGGCTCCGTCACTACTGGTGGGCTGGGGAATCTCAACCACTTAGAAAGGGGACGGGTCACAAGGAGAGGACGGAAGCAGCAAGGAACAGGAAGAGCCAGGTGACTGGAGACCTGGGGCCCAGGTGGGTGGAGAGAGCAATGACGTCACGACAGGTTGGACAGGTTGGGTGTCTCTCAGGCCCTGGCCCTGGGTGGGAAGCAGGACAGATTTCCCAGGACAGGTTGGGGAGGAAAATAGGACCCCAGAGACTGAACACTAAATTAGCATCAGCAGGCTTTCCTGGTCTTTGGTAGAGCTAGTTAACCCTTGATCTTAAGTTTGTAACAACCACATGGGGAAAACAAAGAAACCTGTCCCCATAATGCAGAAGCAGCTGGAGCAGCAAGCTAAAGGGGGGTGTGGGAGCATTTGCAGTGAAGAAGGATTGTTGGTGTGGGCTGGAAGCTTGTAATCTAGAAACACTTGCTGCTCTGGAGCAGCAAGGAGAAGCTTCAAGTTAACCAGGTATAGTTGCCATAGTAAAAACCCCTCCCAGGGAGCCCAGGGAACTGCCCTCAGGAGGTGAGGCTGGATTCAGGGCTCTACCCATTTTGGGAAACAGTCATTTACAGTAGGATTGATGGCATGGGGGCCAGGTGGTTTGGTGATGGGGACTCTGGAAGGCCAACTGAGAACAAGCAATAGATAAAACCATTGGGAAAGGTGAAGAGCAAGGTAGAGAGACAGACTAAGGTAGCTAGAAAAGAAACAAGTGCTGCGAGGTAGCATATATATGTGTGCACAAGTGAGTTAGGGGAGGATTTGGAGCTGAGGCAGTGTAGCCTGAGGCCTCTGATCAACCTCTGGCCTGGACCTTAGGTTGTCTGGATTCCAGGGCATCCCCTTCACTGGCTGAGACTTCCTTCCCAACCCCATACTCTTGACAGTACATTTGAAAACAGCTTGCAGATTCCAAGTTAAGAATGGATACATCTTTGTGTTGGGAGTGGGAAGGCAGTTAAATCCTTGAAGGAAGCCAAATGTCCCTGATAGCTCTCCCTCATCTTCTAAACTAAGAAATACATTCAAAATGGGTATGCCTGAAGATAGGGGTTGGAGAAAGGAAGTAAAATGGTCACATGATCCTACTGGGATAGGAGTTAGGACATTGAGCTCCCCATGTATAAAATGTGACCCTCCCTGCTAAATTCGGGCATTCATCCAGGCTTACTACAGATTATAAGTGGAAAACCACAGCCAAAAACCTCTTGGCTCCTGATGAGAGGGGAAAGAATTTATTAAAAATGCACACTAGAATCGATCCCTTATCCATCTCAAAATCTGGGAGCAAGAAGGGCCTTTAGCAGCTCTCTAGTTCACTCCATACATAAAGGAAAGAAATTCTCACCATTAACACATCCCAGAAGTGGTCAGTTTTTCTCTGCTGAGGAGGCCAGACAACCATTCTACTTCTGGACATATCTAATTATTTTTCTTAATCTGTGGGAGTGTAAATGTGTCTCTTTGAAACTTTCTCTCATTTATACCAAACAGAACAAATCTAATCCTTCCTTTATACCTCCCCCATTGAAAAGCTCATTAAAAAGACTCTAAGACATAAGACAGATGTTAAATAGTTTATTCAATGAGATTAGAAAATTTTCCCTTCAGACCTCAGGAAAGATTTCCTGAGGGCCCTGCCCCTACCACAGGATTAGCTCTCCACCCTCATGCCCCCCTTTATCTCAAACCCATTATCCCCTCAGACTGCTATGATGCTGCCACTTGAGTGAGGGGATCCTCCAGGTACTGGACCAGGGCCTGGGCCTGTAAGAGGGTTAGGTTAATTTAGCCACAAAAACAACAACAGACAGTCAGGAGCTAGGACATCCAGACTTCCAGTTCTACTCCCTCCCTCCCTCCCCCTCCTCATAAGTTTTTAAAAGCCATATACTCCTTTTCCCAGGGAATAGGGATGAAATGTCTGAGCTCATTAATACTCACTCTAGAGAAAGGTTGGGAATAGGGAACAGAGCCCAGAACTACCAAGATGAGAGCATGAAAGGGTAGGGGTTTAAAGGAGAAAAGGTAACCCTATGACATGGCAACAACAGGAGAAATTTTTAAAAAGGAGATGGGATAAGGGATCACCTTAGCCTTCAGCATTCCAAAGCCCACAGTCTCTTTGGCGTACATACACAGCAACAGGTTTGCCACCCGAGTGATCGCCACTCGGCCCTCCTGCAGGGGTGGGAAATATGAGATACTTATTGGCCCCCCTTGTCCCTACCGAGAATCAATTTTTTAGAATGATGCAAGTTTTCTGGGCTTTACTTTCCTTAGGGAGTTGGAAGAGGCAACCTCTCACACGTCTTCCAGCTCTAAATCGGAGATTCTATTTTTTTTTTGGATCATAAACCTCCATATAGTCAGTCTCCTGTACTGTTCTCAGTTTGATGTATTTAATTCTCAGCAAAACTATATATAAGCTGTTAGGGCAAAGATCTGGGTACTGGCATTTCACACGGAATGCTCTCTGGATGAGCCTTTCATCTCTAAGGTGAGATGGAAAGTTAAAGTCCCAGGTTTATACTCTCGTTTGGGGGTCTACTGGAGATTCCCTCCCAAGACTCTTGTTTGGATCCCACCTCCATGACGTGCTTGGGAGCTTGCGTCTGCGCCTCCCTCCAACCATCTGCTCCAAATCTAGTCACCTTGTTAGGGGTGATCAGTGCACAGTGGCAACAACACTGAATCTGAAGCCAGGAGGACGTAAGCTCAGGCTTAAAGACTGTTTCTACTGCTAGTTCTTGGCACAGGGTCTGTCTGGTACTTAATGATTGTTAAATCAAATTGAATCTCAAGATGTAGGCTGCGGGGAAGGCCTAGGCGTCCAAGGTGGGCCTTTTCTGCGTTTGGGCCCTGGGCCTTCCATCTGGCTCTGGGGTTTTGCATTCGCAAAAAAAGCTTGGATTAAAGGCCCTCCTCCAGCCCTAAACCAAGGACCCTAAGGATCTGCCCGCCTGGGGAATCTAGTCTCCGCCCCACCGGGTCGGGCGCTGGCTTCTTCCCTCCATACCATGCAGTCCATCAGAATGAATTTGAGATTGTCTTCGTTGAAGGCTTGGTTCCCGTTGCGGTCGTAGGCGGCCCAGATGTTGCTGGCGATGGCTGCGGTGACCCTGGCATCCGTGTCCCCATAACCAGAATAGGCCAGCAGGGAGCCCTCGTTGTTCAGCAAGCTGGGGGGAGGGGGATGCTTAAGGGATCCCCGAGGGTCCGGACCCCTCGCCCAAATCCCGCTTTCCCCGAAAGCTATCCGCTTGCTCCCCGCAGCCCAGGGCCGAGAAGCGCCGTTGTTCACCTCGCCTCCGGGCCCTGCCCCACCTCTCCTCTTCCTCCCTCCCTCCCCCGGCCGGGCCTCGCTCACCTAACACCTCAACCTGCAGGAGGGCAGTTAGTTTCATGTTTGTCTCGGAGCCCTCCCCGCGCCCCCGGCGCAGCGGTAGGGCAGCGTCTGCACCTGCTAGGAACGCCTTCCTAGAGGGGGGTCACTGCGTGACTGACACAGCGCCCCCTTTCTTCCTCCGCTTCCTGCTCCTGGGCTCACCCCCCTGCCTGGGGAGCCCCGAATTCCCGCTCCCCGCTACAGGGCCCGACCAAAGGGCCGTCCCCACCCCAGCCACGAGGGACCCCCCGCCCGTCCCCCCAACACTTACAGCGTACTCTGCACGCCTCCGGTGTTAGCCTGGCTTAGTACCTGGGTCAGGGCCTTGGGGCGAAGCATGACGGCGGGCCGGATCCCCGCAAACGGGTGGCCCTCCCGTGTCCCTGGGGTCTTCCTCCCGGCCGGACGCTTCCCGTAGCCAGGCTGCCCCCTCAAGGCATCCTGGGACTTGTAGTCTCCAACATGAACGATCCTTGCAGCCCTCCGCTGCATAGCATCCTGGAAATTGTAGTTCTTCCTCAGCCCGTGAAGCATCTTGGGAGCTGTAGTTAAATCTGTGTGGAGTAAAGACTCGAGAGGACTTATGACCGGTTCCGGGAAAGGGGACTGCCCTGGTCCCTGTGTAAGAAGCCATTCATTTCAGCGTTGTGTGCACAAATCCTTGCGCTTCGTAAAGCCCTTTCGTATAAGTCAACAAGCATTCATTAAGCGTTTATCCTGAGCCAGGCAGTGGGCTAAACTTAAGTTGCCCATAACAACCCTGTAGGATAAGAAGGACAAGTATTATTAATCTCCGTAGGATGAAAAGTTGTAATTTGCCAAAGATCCCGCAGCTAACTCGTGCTTGAGCTATTGTTTCCCTGTCTAGTGCTCCTTTCTCTCCAGCATTCTGTTTTTGTTTACTTACAGGAAGATTAGAATAAGAGGGAAGGAGGAGGAGGGGAGGAAGGCTGGGGGACGGTGAGAGAGAGGGGAGCCTGAGGGGAGAAGGGGAGGCTCTTGCATAAGACATCAGGCGTTAGAGTCCAATAAACAAGCATTTATTAAGCCCAAAATAGCCAAGTTCAAGTCCTGCCTCTGCCATACATTGCATAAATCTGAGCAAGTTACAGCCTCTTTTCCTGTAGGTTTCCTAAGGTTATAAATTGCAGAGAAGGTGTTGGCCTGCATTGGAAAAGGGAGGTCCCTGCACCAATGAAATCACAGCCCCCCATCATTATCTCTATTAAGGGCAAGATCTTCTAGACTTTAGAACTTAAATGACTAGAATTTAGGTGACCTGAGAGACACTTTACACATAAATCCAAAAGATGGAGCGACTAAGGCTATTTGATTCTGAAGGGGAACTAGACCTCTAAGCAGGGGAAAGAGGAATGATCCTCAGAGGAAAGATAAATGTTATCAGAAGAAAAGAAGGCCACGAAACAGAAAGACCATTGTTCTGGGTCTGGTCTTTCCCAGGATAAGTATTAGTTACAGCCTGGACCATTTTCTTGCTTCTGGGGGCTGAAACTCTTATTTTATGTGCTGTCTCCCTCATCAGAAGCTGAACTCCCAGAGATCAGACACTGTCTTACTTCTTTTCCCCCAGAGAATAACAGTTACGTTAATAAGTTACATATTTAGCACCTACTAGGTGTCAGATACCGTGAATTTTGCATAGAATAAATGTTTAATAAGCTTTTCGTCCATCCCGAGGTCATATTTGAATCCAGGCCTTCTGGAAGTCTCTTTGTTCAATGAGCTCCCCATCCAGTAAGTGGCGGGACCTCAGGACCCTTTTAAAGTCAGTGACTGTCGGACTAGGTGCGTTTCCTCCCATCCGCTACTAGCCCATTCCCCTGCGCTGCCCTGGCGCCTCCGCTCCATTGGGGGCGCTCTGGCAGCTGAGGGCCCGAGAGGGAGAGGCTGGCCGGGGCGGGGCGGACGGCGGTGAGGAGGGACTGAGGGCGGGCGGGAGGCTGGGTTGGGGGAGGGCCGGGGACGCCGTGGCCGGGCCGGGCCGGGCGGGGAGGAGGAGCCGGGGCCGGGCTGGCGGGAGGGCGGGCGGCGGCGGCGGCGGCGGCGGCATGGCGGAGTCTAGCGGAGCCGGAGCCGGAGCCGGAGCCGGCGCCGGCGCCGGGAGCGAGACCGGGTCTGGAAGCGGAGCCGGGACTGAGGCCGAGCCGGGGCCAGGGCCCCCGATCCGGGTCACCGTCAAGACCCCCAAGGACAAGGAGGAGATCGTGATCTGCGATCGCGCTTCGGTGAAAGAGGTACGGGCGCCACTGTCGGTCCTGCGGGCCGCGGAGGCAGGAGCAGCGGCGCGCTGGGGGCCGAGCCGGGCCCGGCGCGGGCGCGCGGGGAGGGACGGAGGGGGCGGGGAGGGAAGGCTGGGGGGAGGGGAAGAAGGGGGGGGGGCCGGTGGCACATGGTGGGGCGAGGAGGATGGGAGGCACTTGCATCCCTGGAAACTGACGGGGGTGGGGTGAAGAGAGTCTTCCCGGAGGGAGGTCGGAGGCCACCCTGACCCACGAGGGTCCGGGCAGGAGAGAAAGTGAGGGGGCTGTGCGTCCCCGTACCGGTCCTGGAGCTTGGAGGGGCGGGGTTGGGAAGGCCGGGAGCTAGCCTTAAGCCGGGAATGGGCGAGGATGCCCCCCTGCTCCAAATCTGGGGATACAGTTTTCCCTTTAAGGCCGTGGTTGCCCCCACGGGGTGGTGGTCGTAGGCTGGCACTACCCTGGAATGGAGTTAAAGGTAACATCCCCCCACCCCCACTATTGTGTATTTCAAAGTGAAGAGTAAGAGAAAACTAAAGGGGTGCCATGGGCTTGGCATCCAAGGGAGGGAAGAAGCGTTAGATAATAGCAAGGACTTTGGGGGGAGTGTGAGATGCTGCGTCAGGGACAAAAGACCCTTTCACCCCACTCATCTTCTGGGGAGGACCGTGAGCCATACCCTCCCTTCCAGCTCCAAATTCTACTATCAAGGAAGGACTAGCCCACCAGGACTGCATCTCAGCAGAGAGGTGTACGGCAGGACATAGAGGGGCTAGATTGGAAGAAGGGTTTTTATTACCTGGGAACTGGAGCAAGGGAGTGAAAAGATTCTAAAGCAAAATCTGAGCCCCTTGCTGTGGGCCAGGCCACACTGACCATGGACTTTTGACCTGATGTCACAGTTCAAAGAGGAGATTTCCCGGAGGTTTAAGGCTCAACAAGACCAGCTTGTCCTGATCTTCGCTGGCAAGATTCTCAAAGATGGAGACACATTAAATCAGCATGGTATCAAGGATGGGCTCACTGTCCATTTGGTGATCAAGACCCCACAGAAGTAAGTTTGAGATAACTGGCAGGAATCGCACTTTGGATGATCCTTGAAAGGCCACTGGGGTCAATGTTCCTGCTTTCTTACTTATCCTGATCTAGTAGGACTTGTTCAGAGGTCAGAGAAGGAGATACTGTAGTCTTGATTGCCATTTTGGGGTTTTTTTTAGTGCTTTGAATGTAACTTAACATCCTCTTAGTCTAGCTTTAGTTCTCTAGGAAAATGGAGGCTAGTGTCTTCCTTCCTTTTAAAATCCCTCCTGAGAAGCTCAGTCCCTTATTAGCTTTCCATTTTCTTTGAAAAACATTTTATTGATGATTTTTCTTTTCAATCTATGTTTCTTCTCAGTAATTCTGTCCTCCTCTGTCCCCTACAAAATACTTTTCCACGTAATAAAAAGTGTAGTAAAGCAAAACAAACCATCATATTGGGTATGTTTCAGCCAGATACCTCATTCTGTTTTTATAATCCTTCACTTTTCTGTCAAGGAAAGGGAACTATTTTTGACCAGTTGTCCTTTGAATAGATGGTATCAGGTAATGATAGGTAGCATTTATATAGGATTTTTAAGTTTTACAAGCCATTTTATCTCATTTGATCTGCAGTGTTGAAGATAAACAAGCTGAGAGAGGTTGTGTTGCCAGAAACTATGAAGTGCTTGAAGCCAGATTTGAACTTAGTTCACACCAAGTCCACTGCTTAATATTCTGATGGCTTTCATGGTTTTTCTTTTACGTGTATTATCATTGAGTAAAGAATCATAATAAACTTTTGGTTCTGATCATTTTGCTCGATATTAGTTAATTCAAGTCTTCCAAGTTTCCTTAAATTCTTATTTATCATTTCTTATGGTTCAGTAAAAGTCTATTATATTCATGGTACTAATGAAAAGAGCATACTGTATTTGAGTCAGAACATAGGTTCGAACCTTCTCTATTTGATCTTAAGCAAATCTCTTAGCTTCATCAAACTTTAGTTTCCTCTTAGTATGAAAAGTAAATGCCCATTTCTAAATATATGATTCTGTGCTCTGATTGCTGGGCATCCTCTTTATTTCTAGTTGCTACCTCAGAAAATATTTTTATGAATATTTTTGTGTATGTGGACCCTTTTCTTTTGTACTTGATTTCCTGAGAATATGTCAATAAATCAGTCACTGAGTCATTAAATATGTATTAAGTACCTACTATATGCAAGGCATTGCTAAGCCCTAGGATACAAATATGAAAAAGAAAAAAAAAAGCCCCTTCCCTCAAGGAGTTTGCAGTCTAAGGGGGTAAGATAATACACAAAAGGAGGTACCTGATGCAAGAGCATGGTAGAAATGCACTTTGAAACTAGATGTGTGAAACTAGATGAGAAATGAACTGTTCTGAACTGATCTCTTTTCTTGCATGGAGATTTGAAGGTTTATGGTATTACCTTTCAATCAGAAGGTCAGAGAATAGTAAAGAAATGGAGTCCCAAGACTGAAAAGATCTTGCAGGATAATGATATTTTCCCAATAATGAGCTTTTGTGGCCTGGTGGAGAAGTCACAGATGTTCCAGAGTAGTGCAGTCAGGTGAGAAATGAGGAGGCCCAATACTAGTATTACTGAGTGTGGGTATGGAGGGGTGGGAGAAGTGGGGGGAATATATGTAAATAGTTTAGTCACTTTTTCTAGTCCAGTTCCAAGTTGTTTTCTAGAACCCACCAGTTCAAAGTTCTATCAATAGTTCATGAGTTCATGAATGTGTCTCTTCCCTCATATCTTTGAATATTTACCATTGATCCTGTAGACATCTTTACTTGTGTGCTGGGTATAGGATAAAACCTTAAGAGTCTTTTAATTTTCATTTTTCTTTATTATTAATGATTTAGAGCTTTCTTTCATGTGGTTGTCAATAGTTTGCATTTTTCTCCTTATAACCTTCACTTTAATACATTAAGAAATCTAATTCTAACCTCTCCACAGTAAGCACCGCTTATGTTAGTCCCAAAGCTTGACTGGAGATCTTTCAAAAACATAATCAAGAACACTAGGTATTTCTCTAAGCTTTGTAGATTTTGAAAGAAAATTAACTGAGCATGAGAACTTGAGGAGTCATTCCATTCTAAAAGTATTCAGTCCGATTTTGCAACAGTTTTCCTATATATAGTGTGAAATGTCCTTTACTACCCCTCATTATTACAAGGGTCAGATTTGCCATCTGAAAAAAAAAATCTTTACTTTTTTTTTCCTATATAAATTTTTCTTTTGTATTTTGATAAACACTGAAGAAGCTGGAGCTGTTAAACTTTATCGCAGGTAAAACTCAGAACTAATTTATTTGGTATTGTGGAAACTTACTGCTTTAAATACACAATTAATAATTAGCTGTTTTATAAACTTGTTTTCAGTTTTCATTTCAACAAACAATTACTGTAATTAAAATTATTAGAATAAAATCTCAACTATTTTTTAAAAAATCTAATTCTATATATTTTTTATATACACACACACACACACACACACCAGAGAAGGTGGTGTACTCTATGAGCAAAGTGGAACTGAATTAGCTCATTAAAAATTTGAGATGTTCAAAATTAGAGAATGTACCCCAAATAGTAGTCATAGGGATTATTTGTGTCCAACCTGTGGCAGAGCATTCCAAGCTCATCTTGAACTGATCAGCCACAGTCAGACACAATGTAACTTAACTCTTAACATAGTGATGTCATTTTGGTCCTCTTTGAGAATGAAGGACAACCAACCAATACATAAACTCATATTTATATAATACATATAAAAGTGTATACATACCTGGTGCTGTTATTATTCCCATTGTACAGATGAGAAAGAAATGAGATTTAAAGTTGAATGACTTCCCAAGATCCCAAAGTTGATAAAAGTTCTCAGGAAGATTTTGAACCTAGGTCTTTCAGGGCAGGAATTTTATTTTCTCCCTGGTTGTCTATATGAATTCCTTCTGTATTTTAGACTTCTCTCCTTTTTTATGCGGCAATTGTGGTTAAGTGGGACTTACCCATGGTTAGATTTGAACTCGGGTCCGCCTGGCTCTAGGGTTATTGCTGTATCTACTGGGCCATCTCATTGCTCCTAGACTTTTCTTTTCTAGATTTGTTGTCCCTTCTGGCCCTTTTCACTTTTCTGGAACACTGAGAGTTGATAGAAATCAGTAAATGTTAAAAAGAAAAAAAAAAAATTAGTTAAATTCCCACGCATGTGTTGGAGATTAGAGTAAGAAGGAAAAGATATTCTGAGAGTGACTTGCAGAACAACAGGATGTTGGCAAAGAGAACATGGTCTTCCCTGGCAGGATAGGGATGTTGATGGTATGGGCCAAGAACAGTGAGTTTTGAGTTGAGAGTTCTGAGGTCCAGTTTTGGAACTTTTGTTCACTATCTTTATGCCTGTGAGCAAAAACATCACTGACCTGTTTAAGCCTTGGTTTTCCCATCTGTAACATGGGTATGATATATGTACTACCTCCCACAGGAAGTTGTGAGGGAGGAAGGAACACTTACTCTGTGGTGTAGGGGATGGAGAGTTAGGCTAAAGGCCAGCAAGCCCTAGGCTCAAGTCCTATCTCAGATACATATTGGCCACGAGACCCTAGATAAAGTCTCTTAGTGCTCTAAGCCATTCTTCAGGACTCTTAAGTTACATAGAAATTGTGGATCAGGCACTTAACCTCATAAAATGGGGCAGCAAGAGAACTCACCATTCAGGATTATTGTGAGGATCAAGTGATGGGATATGTTTAGTGTAGTACCTGGCACATAGTTTGGTGCTTAATAATTTTTTTCTAACTTGGTAGAGTAAAGTCACCATGATGTCACAACTCTAGTGCCTTTCCCTAACTATGTGCTAAAGCACTAGGAATAGATCCGCAAAAGCAATATAGTCTCTACCCTCAAAGGTCTGTGTGACCCCTGGATGAGAGATATTTTTAATGGGGAGAGAATACCTTCTTCCTCTTGATCCTTTTCTTTCTTCTCCTCCCCCAGGACTTAGAGTGACTGAATGATTTTGCTGGGGGTCATGTAGTAGGTTGGTTGTGGGGCCAGTTCTGGTACTCATGCCTCCTGAATGCCATGCTCGCCCTAAGTTAGCACTGCTTTGCCATCTGAGCCTCCTTGTAAATTGGAGGGGTGGGGGGTGGAGTCATTATCAACAGGATGTCTTCTAACTCTTAACATTTTATGCTTCTATAATTCTTTGATTCCTGGGTTTCTGGTTTAGGATTTTCCCTTCTCTGTCCTTAGGGCTCAAGATCCTGCTGCTGCCACCACCACCACCACCGCTGCTGCTGCTGCCGCCAACACCACTGCTGCTACTGCTGCTTCCTCTGCCCCAGATGCTGCTTCTGCACCAGCCCCCACAACAGCTTCCCCTGCTGCCCCGGCTCAGCCGTCCACCTCAAGCAGCACTACCCCTGACACTGCTAGTGGAAATCGGAGGAACAGTGGAGGTGGTCCAACCCCAGGAGCTGGGGATGGGCCTTCTAGTGGTCCTGCATCCATACTCTGTAAGCTACTCGGGGAGAAACTTGGGAAGGGAACATTCAGATGCTTGTGTTTCATTTTGGGTTTTGTAAGGAAACCAGAGGAAGAAATGTGTTGTTCCCTGCCCTTAAATAACTCCTCATGTAGTGGTATACTGAGGGAAATGTGGTATGTTCTCAGGTTGGGGGACAGGAGTTATACCATGATTATGAATGCTGGGAGAGTAGGGAGGAGATTAGTAGGGAGAGGTTGGGGTCAGTTTGGGAAAGCTTCCTGGAAGAGGGAAATATTAAGCTTCATTAGAGAAGGGAGGTTGGGGTTTCAGGGAAAAGCGGGGTGAAATTCAGGTATTTCAGAATTAACCAGAATAAGGATTCCTAAGAGATCAGTTATCAAACATTTCTTAAGTGCTTTCTTGCTTCTAGGCACTATGTTAAACATTAGAACTACAAAGAAAAGCAAAAACAATCTCTGTCCTCAAGGAGGATCCTGAGAGAGAATCTTTTAGGCTTCCATTGCCAATCTAGATTTGGACATTGGCAAAAAGGAAGCTGTGATATTTTAGAAAAGAGCAGGATGAGGAAATAGAACAGCTCTTAAGGGATTCAGGAATACGCTAAGGAGCAGTGTGATAAAGCACTCCAAGAAGACAGAGATGGGGACACAACTTATTAAAAGGAATGGGAAGAGAGAGAACAGCCATAACCAAACCTAGAAGGAATTAGTGCTATTCTGGTGGGGAAAAGGGAGGTGGGATCTATGGCAGTATGTCCATGCTCTCTTCATGACTTGGCTGCTCTTCCTGCAGCTGGCTTTGGAGGCATCCTAGGGCTGGGCAACCTAGGCCTTGGTTCAGCTAATTTTATGGAGCTACAACAGCAGATGCAGAGGCAGCTGATGTCTAATCCCGAGATGCTGTCCCAGATCATGGAGAACCCTCTTGTCCAAGACATGATGTCCAACCCTGACCTGATGCGCCACATGATCATGGCCAACCCACAGATGCAGCAGCTCATGGAGAGGAACCCAGAGATCAGCCATATGCTCAATAATCCAGAGTTAATGAGGCAGGTATGTATGTATTTTCTGGAAGCAGTGTGAGTCCATCCAACCCCTCTGTCCTTAACGTTGCTGTCACTATCCCTTCTTTGACATATGATTTCCCTTCCAATGCTGGACCCTCAATGGGAACAAAAAGAGGAAGGATTCCAACTTTAGAGAGCTTCAGGTCTAATAGGGAAAACATATGTCCCTGGGACACATCATCACCAGCACAGATACAGAAATTGCCAGTCCAGCTGGACAGACTTTTAGATATTATGGTGGAAAGTGGGTTGAGGTGGGGAAGTCTAATTAAGTCCAATCTAGCAAATATTTTGTTAAATGCCTACTATGTGTAAGGCACTAGAAATATGGAGACAAAATGAAAAGCAGTCCTTGCCTTCAAAGAAGTTACATTTTACTTTGGGAAGGGGGAGAAGGGGTATGAAACTTACTTAGAAGAGGAAATGTGGAACACAAGAGGGTTGGGAGATTAGGTATGGAAGGGTAGAGATTATCTGTCTATAATGGGGAGAGAGTTTAATTCACTTTTCCCTGATTAATGCTGAGGTTCTTGGGTTTGGGGTGGAGATCCAGAAGGTGAAATATACCTGGTCTCTGGTCCCTGGTCATATATGCTGGGAAGATGGGGAAGGAGTTGGTAGGATACTGTTGAGGTCAATTAGGGAAGGCTACCTGGAGAGGAAGGCTACTTGGAGAGGAAACCTATCAGGCTTTCCCATCAGGAAAGCCATCAGCCACTATCCCCGATCCTCCAGGCCAAAGATGGAAGGAAGGAGGCCACATATAACCTTGACTTTTCTTAACTGGGATTTTCTTGACAGTTTACTTTGACCTCAGGTTCCTTCCCAAACTTTGTCTCCCTTCTGCTAAATCCCATTATGCCTTGGTCTCCCCTTTGCTCTTAAATAATATTGTTGACTTAGCCAGCCTGAAGGAGGGAATCTGCTCTCGTACTTCTACTGCCTCTTACTTCCCAGTTTGCTATGTTCTTCCATAAAAGGCAGGATAGGATAGGGAGCTGGGTTTGGAAGAGATGTCTTCCCTGGTCCCAACCTAATTTTCTTTCTTCTGCCAGACCATGGAACTGGCTCGAAACCCTGCCATGATGCAAGAAATGATGCGCAATCAGGATCGGGCCTTGAGCAACCTAGAGAGCATCCCAGGGGGATACAATGCCTTGCGCCGCATGTACACAGACATCCAGGAGCCCATGTTCAGTGCTGCTCGGGAACAGGTGGGAGCCAGTAACTTGTGGGCTGAGGAACTCCGGGACCTCAGGGTCTTAGAGGGTGGTTAAAGAAAAGGTTTAAAAGGTTAAAAGGTTAAGACCTTTTATATCTGAGACTCAGATGATTGAGGTGATCATCTCTTGTCATCTCTCATACCCCAAAACTCCATCAGCTGAGTAATGGTCCCAGTGAAGGTATGGTATATACCAAGCCAAAAAGTACCCACTCCATGAGAGAATATGTTAGGCAGGATCCCATGTCCCGAGTGGATGAAATTCTATGCCAGGGCTAGAGATAGAAACTAGAGCATACAGACCCAGTGATGGTGGGTCAGCAAAAGAAATAAGAAGAGCAGAAATGTTGATACCAGTTATAGAAACAGATGATGCTGGATTATCTGTAGGCCACATTTAGCTAGTCTGTACTATTCAATAGATTTCTTTCTCCATGGGGAGGGGGAAGCTTTAGGGAAAGGTTTGTTTTCATTCCTTAATATGAAACTTTTCCCTCCTCCCAGTTCGGCAACAATCCCTTCTCCTCATTGTCGGGAAACTCTGACAGCTCCTCCTCCCAACCTCTCCGGACTGAAAACCGGGAACCCCTCCCTAACCCCTGGAGCCCCTCAGCCCCCACTTCCCAGGCCCCAGGGCCCGCTGGGGAGGGCACCGGAGGCTCAGGGACCAGCCAGGTGCACCCAACAGTCTCCAACCCCTTTGGGATCAATGCAGCTAGCCTGGGGTCAGGTATGTTGTGGAGGTTCGGGGGTGTTTAGAGGGGTCAACAAAGCATCCCTTTTACCAGTAGCAGAACTTTGTTCACCCCTTTGCAGGATATTCACATCTAAGGTTGACTTCTCAGCCTTGTGACTTGAAGTCCCTTCAGGATGGGATAGAGTCAATTAGAAAGCAACCGGTTCTTATCCCATCCTGGTTTCTTTTGATCTAATCTAACAATCCAATCCATAAAGTCTTTAGCATCTAATGTATATAAGAAACAGTGGTAGACCCTGATGAAGCAAAAATGGAACAGAAAACCATTCCTGTCCTCAAGGATCTTACATTCTGCTGGGGGGAATCTAATCCAGTGGGTTTGCTTTCCTTGACTATATAAAAGGAGTTGGAAATCTCCTAGAATCATTCTAGGAGAAGGGAAACACCAATCTCCTGATATGACCCAGTCTCTCCTAGATAGATCAGCCATTCATTAAGCATTTATTAAGCGTCTATAATGTACTGTATATAGCATGCCAAACATCAAAATGATAGTGGCTCTGGCCCTGCCTTCAGAGAGCTTGTGTTCAGTTAGTAACTGCAGTCTTATGCAGATGGGGGTAGGAAGATGTGTTAACTTTACATATAGCCCTTCTTCTTCGTTCCCAGGGAGTGGAGCTGACCAGACTCAAATCCCTGATGAATACTGATTAGCAAAGCTCTGAATGCGTACGGGAAGAAGGAAACCCTTCCAAGACAATATTATCTTATTGGTGTTTTTGAGCTATGAACATAGGAATGTGATGAAAAATGAAATACAACTTCTGATTCACATCTGAATTCTTGTTCTTTCTGTGATTTCTCCTTGTTCTAGGGATGTTTAATAGCCCTGAGATGCAAGGTCTTCTCCAGCAAATTTCAGAGAATCCCCAGTTAATGCAAAACATGATCTCTGCCCCATATATGCGAAGTATGATGCAGACTCTTGCCCAGAATCCCGACTTTGCTGCTCAGGTACTGAACTGGGGGATGTGGAGCTTTGATGGGGGAAGAGCTGATGCCTGAGCTGAAAAGGACTCAGCATCCAAGCTTGCTCTTAGGCTTCAGTTCCCAGTTCTCTTCTTGGTACTTGTATAGAGCCCAAATGTCTGGGTTTCCACTTAATAGGTTTCTTCTCTCTGCAGATGATGGTGAATGTCCCATTGTTTGCAGGAAACCCCCAGCTGCAGGAGCAGCTCAGGCTCCAGCTCCCTGTCTTTTTACAGCAGGTGAGATCCAGACTCTATAGGAATGGGTGGTGCTTGAATCCCTGAAGAGGATGATTACTAAGGAAGGAATACCAGTTGTATGGGCAGAAGACCTAGAGGATGCATATAGATATGTTTATGTGGGGGAGGAGGAGCCTTATGTCATGGCGGGAGCAAGAGATGGCCTAGGACAGTATTGTCAAATTCAAACAGAAAGAAATCCTTGGAATAGAATATTGACTCAGGAAACCACAAATTAATGTTGTCTGTTGTGTTGTATTTTTATTTTGTTAAAACATTTCCTGATTACATTTTAATGTAATTAAATTCCTGGGGAGTTTTGAGGCAAGAAATTTAATACGTAAGACATAGGGCTTCCCTGATTCGTCCTCGTTCAGCTCCTTCCCTCCCCCTCTCTCTCTGAGGAGTTTGCCCCAAGCTCCTCTTTTTTTTTTTCCCCATCACCAGATGCAGAACCCAGACTCGCTGTCCATTCTCACCAACCCCCGAGCCATGCAGGCCCTGCTACAGATTCAACAGGGGCTGCAGACGCTGCAGACGGAGGCCCCAGGGCTGGTGCCCAGGTGAGGCGACTGTGCAGCCTGGAGAGCCCATCTCCTCACCTTCAGATGTTAGAACTGGAGATGAAGACTTAAAGGCCATCTCCTTCCCCTTCCTGCCCCATGCACTCCATTTGGCAGATAAGGAAACTGAGGACCAGAGGAACTTGCCCAAATTCTCTTAGATTAAAGATGGTGCTAGGAGTAGAACCTGGTTTACAGTTCCCTGTCCAGGGCTCTTGTCCATTCCATCTTGGCATAATGGCAGTTAGTTATATAGCACTTTAAAGTTTACAAAGCGCTTAATGGATTTCATCTTATTTTGAACCTCACATCAACCAGGTAATATAGGGACTATTATCCCCATTTTGCAGATCAGAAAACTGAGGCATTAAGAGACTCACGAGGTCCTCTAGTCAGTTTCTGCAGCAGTACTTGAAGCATGCCTTCCTGTCCCTAAATCTACACTCTGTTGTGTTCCGCTTGGCTTCTGTCTGTCTCCCCCAAACTCTTGCTTTTTCTTTGTGTCTCTTTTCCATTTCTCTGTCCTATTTTCATTCTAGCTCCATCACTGTGTCTTTGGTGGCTCATCTCTCAGCCTTCCATGGACTGATTTCCATCTCTTCCTGCCCACAGCCTTGGCAACTTTGGGGCAGCCCGGATCCCACCTACCCCTGCAGGAGGTAGCAGTGGCCCAGAGCCCTCCATCACTTCCCCATCCACGCCAGCTAGTGCCTCTCCAGGGGGAGGCACGGCCAGCCCCCAGCAGCAGCTGATGCAACAGATGATTCAGCTTTTGGCTGGAGGAGGAAATTCCCAGGTGTGTTTGCTGGGCTGGGTTTCATGTGCTTCTGTGTGTGTCAGGGCAGAGTGTAAAGGGAATCATAGGATGTGGGCTTGTGGGGCTGGAGGCTTCAGTGCTCTCTACCCCAGAGAAGAGGGCTCCATAAGGCGAAGGTTGGGGCCTTTGAGGCCTTTCCAGCTCTGAATCCATGAATCCAGACAATTCTTTGAGATTCTAACAGAGGCTCCATTTAAATGTTTGTACCCACTGGATTCAGAAAACTTTAAGGCAATATTGAAAGATCATTATTTTGTGGGGTTGGGCACATTGTCCTCTTTTGGGGTGGAGTTGAGTCCCATCCAGCCACTTTGTGTGGCCAGCAGTCCCCAAGACTGCTTCAGGATGAGTCCTACCAACCAGTATCTTCCCTCCAGGTGCAGACACCAGAGATTCGATTTCAGCAACAGCTGGAGCAGCTCAACGCCATGGGCTTCATCAATCGAGAGGCTAACCTGCAGGCCCTGATTGCTACGGGTGGGGATATTAATGCAGCTATTGAGAGACTGCTGGGTTCTCAGCCCTCCTAATCCCTGAGACCATCCCCTCCACTACACCCCCCCATCTGCATATGCACACCTAAACACTGACCTCCCCTACATCGTTTGGTTCCTTTGACAGCTCCCCAATCTCTCCAAATCCATAACCTCATAACCTATGACTCTTCACTCCTGTCTCTCTGGTCTTCAAGTCTCTTCAAACAGCAAGGGGAGAAGCATTTGGGGCATGGCAACCTAACCCCATAGCTCTGTCTTGAGTCTCTTGGTTCTAATTGTACATCTTTCCTCCATTCTGCCCCGCCTGACCTTTAGCAAGAAATATTTAAGCAATTTTGACCTTTTTTTTTTTCCAGATTTCCCAACTCCATCCCTGACTGCTCCCACATTCTCCATAACCCACATTTACAGAACTGAGTCATAGAATGGCTTGATTGATCTGGCTTAATGTATCAGGGAATATTGGTCTGCCCCTTTGATTACGGAATCTTTTTGTTTTTGTTTCTGGCCATACCCCAGCTTTCTTATGAGAGCTCTTTAATGACACTCCCCATTAGCCCTTTTTCCTAGATCCCTCCTCCCTAATGAAGGATTGTTAAGTTTCTGTGCTTCCAAAGGAGAAGGCAGTCTGTTTAAGACTCTCCCCCCCTTCCCCCTACTCCTATTCTGGACCCTGTTTATGGGCGCAGCCCTTTCTTGGGGTCTTTGGAGAGGAAAGGAAAAATTGTTTCCCTGTTTGGCAAGAGAGATGGCTCACTCAGGATACAGAGATAAAGAGGGATGATCTTGCCAGATATCAGAGCTGCAAACTTGGAGAGGGGTCTGGTGTTGGGGGCAATGAAGCTTCCTGAAGAGAGAGTGGATGTCCCACTGTTAGAACAGGTGAGAATGGGTAAAGAATCAAGCTAGAAAAAGCCAGCAGCCATAGAGGCAAATTATAATTTGCTAGATTGGGGTGAAGAGTGAATCTTGGAGAAGGGACTTATAAATTCTAATTAGGGATTGAAATTAGAAGGTATTAGAAAGAGGGGTAATTCTCAATACCCATTATAGTCCCTATTGACTACATAACCCTCAAGCACAGAATGTTGATGCCCCCTTCCCTTTCACTTCCCCACCTCACTCCCGCCTGACAGACACAAACACATTCTCCATGTGCTCAAGGCCACCAGGGGCTTGTCCAGGTCTGAAGTGACCAGTGCCTTTGGCCCTGCCCTGGGAACAAGAGTTTGTCCCAGGAGGAGGTGGGATTTTTTTTTCCTGCCCCTCGGGGATGTTACAAGAGGGAGGGTCCTATGTTCTAGTTTCAGAACCATCTTCCCCAAAAAGAAATGGGGGTTTGCCAGTCTGGGGGTGGGATGGGAATAGCTGGTATGCAGAAGTCTTGATGCCGAATAAGGATGAGCATGCCCTTTTGAAAAGGGGCAGGGATATCACCCAACCATCCCTTCCCCCTCCACACATACATATATACACATGTACATAATTACTCCAACTCTCTGAATACTGGTAAGTGCTTTGAGATCATAGGATAGAAGAGGGATGGGGGCCCTCAGCCTCTGAATCCTGAACCTATGCCTTTCTTACCTCTGTATTCACCCCCCCCCCCCCCCCAAGTTCTTCCTTTTGTCCTCTATGCCAGAAAATCCTATTTGAAGGAGGAAGTGGTAACAAAGTCATTTTTTGAGCCAGGGTTGGAGACCAAGATAGTTGAGAACAGGTACCTCATCCCTACCCTGTCCTTCCAATCCCATGTAAATAAATGGCGTGATCTTTGTCGTGAGGGTGTATTAGTGTTGTTTTTTGGGAAAGAAAAAGCTGGCAGAAGCCAACTTGTGATTTAAGACTCTGAAGGGGATTTTGTGGCTAGAAAGATGGGTTTTGTTCCTTCCAGAGTTAGAGGAACAGAGGTTTACATTGAAGCAATATTGTTAAATGAATGTTAGACAATAGAAACAACTCCCTGATTGTCACTGTGTCATAGGAGAAATTTACAGAAGTACTTTTCCTTATAGGTCTGACCAGGGAAAGGAGCAAGATGAAGGGAAGCCTGAGAGAAACAACAAAGTCATTGTATCCATTCCCTTGCCCTTTTCTTGCCTTAGCCAGGAAGTCTGCTTGTACATATCACAACCAACAGTCTTTGAGGGCCTAATGTACTGATTAACCAGAGTTGGATTCTAATGACAGTTTTTGGAAACAGTTAGCAACAGTTATGTTGGATCCAGTCCTGGGTTCCACATTTTAGGCAGGAGTAAGTCCAGGGGATGGGGTACAGTCTGAAGATTATGCTATATACAAAGCTTGATTGAAGATACTAGGGTTATCTTAACCTGGAAAAATGAAGACTCATAGTAGAGATAATAGCTGTCAAGTATTTGAAAAAGATTTAGGTAGAAGGATTAGATTTGTTCTATTTGGTCCCCAAGGGCAAAATAGAAGCAATGACCTGAGGTTGCAAAAATACATTTAGATTCGGGCCTAATGTTGGGGAAAACTTCTTGGCACTTAAAAGTCATGCAAAAGTTTAATGAACCATTATTTTTATGCTTTGAAGGGTTCTCTCAAGATGCTCAAGACTCTTATCTGTGGGTCTTCATTTTCCTAATCTGTAAGAGAGGTTAGGGTACTCTTTGCTAGCTCTGACATTCTATGAAGTTGCATAACTATTGGGAAAAAGATCTTTTACCAACTTTCCTTGAGCCTCCTCTCTCACCTTGAGGGATGTGAAGATAGTATTAGGGATCCTTTTATCTCCCAATGTATGACAAAAGAGTTGAAGGGAACAAAGACATGTCTTCCTGAACTAAAGTTCCTCACTTGTAAAAGCTGAATGCATTTCTCTCCCTTACTTTTCCCTCCCCATTCTAGGCTTTAATAAAAAAGCCTTGAATGCTTGTTTCCCTAAGAATAAAGTAGGAATAAGTAGAAAGACATAGAGACATTTAAAAAAAAAAAAAAAAAAAAGGTCCAGAGAGAGACAAGGGAAGAAAAGAAATGACAGCAACAGGTAAGATGAAGATAAGAAAAAAGGAGGAAGAGCAAGCAAATATGGAAGGAAATAAAGGCTCCAAAGAAGTTATCAGTAGCAAAATTAAATTTTGCTTTTATTTCCAACCAGGAAACATGTCATTTCTAACTTCCAAGCATCTCTTTCCTGGGAGTTCTTGGGTAGCTTCAGGTCATAAGGCATCATTACTTTTGGCTCTTCTGGCTCTCACCCAAGTCTCGGGTGGTAAACTGCCCTAGCTTGGTACTTCTTGACTTTGAATGACTTTTTTTTCCTTTGGATTCTGACAAGTATAGGCGCACCTGCATAAGTATCTCAAAAATGAAATTATTCTCTGGAGGCGATGGGAGAACCTGCCAGGGTGGCTTTGTTCCTTGTGAGCCCAAATATTCATTCTCTTACTCCAGAAGAACATAGAATTCTTCTGCTGGGTTGGATATAATCTCTGAGCTATGGATGGTCTGTGTGCCCTGAAGGACTGGAAGTTCATTTGGTGTTCAAAATTACTATCGTCGTTCATCCTTGACACTCGAGTCTTGCCAATCTTGTTCCTCATCGGTGTCCTTGGCACAGGAGGAAGGAGTGGGATGAAATCTTCCTCCTGGGGGTAATCTAAGAGTGAGGGACAAGGCCTCACCCTACCCAGCCATCCTACTTAAGTATGCCTTCTTCAAGTTAGGATGGCAGACAAAGAGACAGACTGGGGGAAGGAGTCAGTATTTAGTAGACTGGAGGTCAAGCTTCAGATATCAGCTCTGCTACTTAATAGTAAGTCATTTCCTATTTTTAAAGGTAAGTTTCCTCATTTGCAAAATTAGGGAGTTGGACTAAATGACCTCTAAAGTCCCTTCAAGTTAGAAATTATCTATTATCCAAACTGAGAAGGACTAAATGGGAGATCACTGGAAACTTCAAGTCATACTTCCTTCCTGTATGTAGTATGTTACTATGGTAAGGATACAGTGCCATGGAAAAAATTATGGTTACCTTTATGGTGTTTGCCATTTATTTAGGGGAACAACACAGCTACATGTAATGAATGGAGAATCTTAAACAAATAAACGGGTGTAACTTCCTTATGTGATAGGTTTCTAAAAAAATATCAACTGAATAATTTTTAAATGCACTAGAAGAATCCACTATTTAGGTGCATTCCATAGTGGATCCTTTTGTTAAGCAAAAACTTCTAGAACCACAGAATGTTCAAACTGGATAGAATCTTCTTGATTCAACCTCTCTATAGATCTAAAAACTAAGACTCGGAATCAGAAAGTGATTTGGTCTCATTAGGATGTGAGTAGAAACTGCATTTTGTCTGTGTATCCCTAACACTTAGCCTGTCATATAGTAGACAATAAATACCTTTTGAATTATTCTTGAAGGTCATACAAGTATACAAGACCAGAATCAGAACCAAAACTGATTCCTTTTTGTAAAATAGTCACTCCTTATTTGATCAGTTTTCTGAATATGGATTGTTCATTTACTGTTTTACTTAAAGAGTAGTGCATAAATGTGATACAAATTAGGTGCTGGAAAGATACTATCAAGGTTTGATCAGAGCCAAGTGAAGTCAAACTTCCTGGAGGAAGAACATTTTGAATCAGGTTTGCAAGAGATAAGCATATGGAGTGAAGGTCATCTCAGACAAGGGGATGGCTTGTAGAAAAGCCTAGAGCTGGTTATTGGCCACCAGGGGAGGGGGGGAGTGTTAGAGGGGAGTTGGTAAGCAAATTAACTTCATAGGAAATCAAATGAGGGTGCCTCAATTGAGTTGGCTAGCTGAGGAGTTTTGAAGGTTGGGTAGAGAAATTAAAAATGGAAGTTATAGGTAATTCTTGCCTCTGGTTCTCGAAGGGGAAAGAAACACTTATTGTGTGTTTGGCATGGGGGGAAGGAAGAGTGAGTAAAAAAGTTTCTTACAGTGGTCTGGTCTTGAGTGCCAAGGTAGCCTGCATCTTTGCCAAGGCTGCAGATGGAAGTCCGTGATGTTGCAAAGTTGTCCAAGAGATATGATTTTGTGTCTAGATCTCCCCATGCCTCCTTGGGCTCCTACAGGAGAGGATGAGGAAGAATAGTGAAAAGAAAAGACTTCTCAGTTCAGTCAAGAACCCAGAGTCCCAGTTTGTAGCTCCCTTGCCCAATGTCATCAGTCACTGCCCCATTCCCAAATCTCTCTCACTTTGGGTTGCTTTGACAGAAAGATCAAATTATTTGACTTCTTCATTTAAATCTCAGCATCAATAATTATTGGAAACAATTTGGCCCAGACATGGTATCCTTCCTTTCCCTACACACCTCCAAACTTAAAGCTCTTCAGTTCTGTGGCCTCATAGAAGCAGTTGTCATGGCAATGAGAGTAAAGCCTCTAGTCCCCGGGAAGCAGATTTCACAGCTTGATGAACCCTATCCCTTGAGGCTTTCATCCTTTCTCTTCTTTCACCTGGCCAGACAGACTTACTGGAAGATGAGACAGACATAGGAAAACCAGAAGGAAATGGTACATAACCCAAAGGGATATTCAGTTACAGAAGGCATAAACTGCTCAAACAGCTTGTGTTAAGATTGCCCAAAATAATGTTATGATAAAAAAAAAAAAGTTTTTTTATGAGAACTCATATTTATGTGGCTCGTTGTGATTTTCAAAGTGATTTCCTCAAAATAATCCTTTGAAGGAAGCTAAGCAGGGCACTAGATCCCAAAGATTTGGTTAAATCTAAAAAGAGATTCAGGAAAATCCTTCTTTTTAAGCTCTCAAGTAATACAGTGATTTGAAAAGTATCCCTGATTTGTTCTGCTAAATTTTGATTTTTAAATTTTCACTAAATGTTTATGCTAGGCCCTTTCCCCAGCCTTCCCTTTTGTCTTCCTATGTCATCTCCTCTGGCAATTCATGCCCTGTTCTAATGTTCTAATTAATATTCTGGTAGGTATATATGTAAAGGTAGAGGTACAAGTGCCTCAAATTTATTTTTCACTCCATTCCCTATCGTTTAGACACTAAGTCCAGAATGTCTACCATCTGCTTAAGGAACTGTTTGGACATTCCACCCAAGCCTCAAATTTAGCATATCCAAAACTGAACTTATCCACCAAACAGAGCTTCTCTTTCTGAGTAGGGTACTGCCAGTTACAATCCTCTTTACTTACAGTTTCAATCCTCTTTAACTTCCTTTTACCATCCTCTATCCAGCTTGCTATCTACAATCCTAGATTTAGAGCTGGAAGGGATCTCCAGACTTCTCTTATTTGACAAAAGAGGAAACTGAGGGTTAGGCAGACTTTTCTAAGGACATTCAGATAGTATAGGCAAGATTTGAATCCATGCCTTCTGATTCCTGAGATAAATGCCTTTTCTATTATATTGTGCTAATCCTCTCTCAGTTCTTAGCAATGTTTCCCAACTATCTCTTCTATTCAATTCCCATGGCTGGTATCCTTCTTCACAGCCTCTTCTTATCTGAGAGATTGTAACAGCCTCCTAATGGGTCTCCCTGCCCCTAATCTCCCTCTAATTCATCCCACTGACCAGTGTGCTAGATAACTCTTTCTAAAACAGGCTCTGCTACAATCACTGTCCTGTGAAAAACCTTCAGCCTATCATTGTGTCCATATTCCTAGATCTGACATACAAAGCCCTATGTCAAGTTTTGTTTCAACTCCCTTCTGACTCTATACCTTTATCTCCTTTTGTTTATTTAAACAAACCAAACAAGATGTATGGCTCGCTATTCCCTAAACTCTCCTGCCTGTACACCTTTCCTTTTTCAGCGTGTTCCCTTGACCTGGAATGTTTCAGCTAAGAGTAGATTGATTAATTGTGTCACTACATGTGTATCACCTTGGACAAATCACTTAAGCTTCCTGACTTCAGATTCCTCATTTGACAAATGAGGCCTCTGCAGACCCTTCCAGTTGATACTATGAGATAACCTTTAAAAGTTCCCTCCCAACTCAACAATCCTATAATTCTTCCAGTGCCTGCCTTCATCTTTTACCCCCATCTCTGCTTATCAAAATCAAGACAGTTTAGATATTACTTCCATGAAATGTTTTCTGATTTCTTCAAATAGATGTGGATTCATTTTTACTCTGGATCCCATGGCACTCTGTACCTCTCGTGCCATTTATTATAGTGTAGTGGGAAAAGCCACAAGAAATCTGGATCTATATGCCATCTCTGAGACTGACTTGATTACCCTGCATAAATCATTTAATTTTTTAAGTTTTCATCTATAAAATGGGATGAAAAATAATTTCATTGCCTAAGCCAACAAGATCACACTGGAAGGAAAGTGGTTGGCAAGTATGTGGGAAAGTCAGCTCACATCCTTTCATTGTTAAATTTTTATATTTAATTTTTTGGAAATGAGCAAGTGTATTTGATTTATTGTTTTGTTGATTGTCTAGATTTAAGAAATGATGAAGAAAATCTCAATAATGCATATTAAACTTAAAATGTCTAGTGTTTTCAGAGAGCTGGTTTTTAAACATTTAACAACAGACCACTGGTTTAATAAACAGTACTTGCTATACAATGTGAACAATTATTATTATATAGATTAGTACTGTTATATATAATATATGTGTGTGAATGTTGTAATTGTTATACATAATGGTGTATTATGTTGTATCCCTTACTAGATAAGATCCTTGATATAAGATACTGTATCTAAGAGTACACATAGGGAATAAAGTGTCAGAAGATCGCAATGTGTTGGGAGATTAGTTTATAAGGACTTTGAAAGAATTTTGTGTTTTATCCTGGAAGCAATAGGAGCCACTGGCGTTTACTGAGTAGCGGAGAGAAGGCAGGAATGGATTTTCCTGATGAAATAAAATCACTAATAAGTAAATTAAGGATGGACTGAAGTGGGTAAGGAGGGTCCCATCATTAAATGGCAGCTAAGGGCTTTGAGTCTATGCTTCATTAGGATGTTAAAGGAAAATAGGAATTCGTAGTCTGGAAAAGAGCAGACTCGGGATAGACATAGACACCTTCTTCAAGTGATCGCAAGCACTGTCACATCATAGAGACATTCCATTTGTTCGAGATGGCTCTAGAAGTCAGAAGTGGAGGAGCTGATAGAAAGCAAAAAGACAAATACAGGACTGGTATCAGGACAAAAGTAACAAAGCTATAGGAAAACCAAAAGGCTCGTCCTCTTCAGAAATTTTCAAGCAAAGTGGATAACCAATCAAAAGGAGTGTATTTTGAGCACCTTGCATATGTTCCAATGGTCCTGGGAAGGAAGCAAAAGAAGATGTGATTTTTATTCTCAAGGATGAACAAATACTTGTATATATTTTAGTTTTGTTTTGGGGAAAATAAAACGGAAATCCGGGAAGCGACTCACTCTTGTGACTTAATTCGAACCCAAGTCTTCGGACTCTCAAGTCAGCGCTCTTTCCATTGTACTACGACGTGTAGTATTTTGGTTGGCGAAGAAGGGAAGATTTCCCCACATTCCAAGGTTAGTGACTCATAGCAGACTGTAAGAACATCTGCAGAGGGTCCAATACATTAGATGCGGACTCACCTGAGTAAGGAAAACGGGTAAGATGAGGGTAGCTGGCTAAGATGGGGCTGGTCATAGAACTACAATCCCCATAAAACATCGCGTCGGAGGACTTCCTGCCACCCAATAGCTTCCGGCGGAAGTTAGTTTTTCGGTCCTCCCGGCGCTGACTCTGTCTTCCGGTTCTGGTGGCGCTGAAGTGGGTCTAACTTTTTCGCGGTGAGACCTGTCTCTCGGGAGGAACGGGACGGGGTAGAAGAAGTAGGAAGGGGCGTCGGGGTGGGCGGCGTGTTTTTCTCTTCCCTCAGTCCAGCTTAGCTCCTGCGGCCTGCGAGGGGCCGGGGGAGAGGGGGACACGTCGACTTGACAGCCCCTGGAGCCACGAAAGCAGTGGGGCCGGGAGCCCCCTTGTGAGGGGGAGGAGGAGGCCGACTATGGGGAAGAGCTCTGGGCGTCAGGAGGGGGTTGTATGCGAGCTGTTGGAGAGGGAGTGTACAAAGATAGTCGGGGGGAAAGAGCCGCGTAAATGTGAGGGGTGGGGGGGGGGGGGGGGGGGGGGGGGGGCGCGGGGAGTGGTGTTAAGTGTGGCGATGGGAGCAGGGAGGCTGTTAATCCCCAGGGATGTACTTGGTGATGGAAACCTTAATAATGAGTCATCCAGACTAAAAACCATGACATTGAATTCCCAATCCCTATATTTATGCCCACCTGCATTTTTTATTTCCTTCACAAGGTAATTGTACAATATTTCAGAGTCTGATTCTTTTTGTACAGCAAAATAACGGTTTGGTCATGTATACTTATTGTGTATCTAATTTATATTTTAATGTACTTAACATCTACTGGTCATCCTGCCATCTGGGGGAGGGGATGGGGGGTAAGAGGTGAAAAATTGGAACAAGAGGTTTGGCAATTGTTAACGCTGTAAAGTTACCCATGCATATAACCTGTAAATAAAAGGCTATTAAATTAAAAAAAAAGAGTCATCCAGGGGAACAGCAATTCTCAACCATTCAGATTGTATCCTAAAGCTTTTGGGTTTCGCTCTCCTCCCTCTCCCTCCTAAAGCATAGAGAGCAGCCGCCCTAAGTACCCATTCTTTGACCCCCTACTTTTGCTTGCTACAAGCATCAAGGTGCTGACATTTCTGTTCGGACTGAGTGTTAACTGATATTTACATAGTGGTTTGAGGTTTGCAAAGTGCTTTCTTTCTAAAGCCCTTTGAGTTAGTGAGAGTATTATTACTGTTTCCATTTTATAGAGTTGTGTAGGTCAAAAGTTTATGTGATTTTACCTCAATCCCATAAGTGTCCAAGATGACACAGAAAGTCAGAGATAAATAAGTAAGAACACATTCTCTGCTCTA
Source organism: Sarcophilus harrisii (assembly GCF_902635505.1). Lineage (NCBI taxonomy): Eukaryota > Metazoa > Chordata > Mammalia > Dasyuromorphia > Dasyuridae > Sarcophilus > Sarcophilus harrisii. Next base: position 358,287,440 of record NC_045429.1, on the reverse strand, counting down.
GAGTCAGTTCTCTTTCCAGCATGGCACAATGTTTTGTTGAGTGCAAAGAGATATAGCTGAGAGCTTTTTTTGGAGGCTGGTTGAGGGGCATGAATAGCTCCAGAGAGCCGGTGATTGGATATGGATTTCTGAATTCAGTCTAACTAGCTAATGATTCTGTCTTGCCCCAAAGATGAGGCTGTTGGTGTTTGCGGTATTGTGTCTATTCCCAGCTGCACAAAGTGAAGAAGGGGCCAGACTTCTGGCTTCTAAGTCATTGCTGAATAGATATGCTGTGGAAGGAAAGGACCTGACCTTGCAATACAACATCTACAATGTCGGCTCAAGGTAATAAACTAGAGCTTTTTGGATCTAAAGAGTTCTAATTGGTTATAGTAGACATTCAGAGAAGATATAGAGAAATGAAATCCCAAAGTATGTTATAGGACTTTAACACCAGGTATACAAGAGAGCATATTTGGACTTCCCCAGGGTGGAGTTGGGGAGAATTTTATGCCAAAAGGTAGAATTCATTCAGATTAATGAATATTTGTCAAACATATGTTATATACAAATTATTTTGCTACCCCTTACTGATACAGCAATTAATTCTTACTCTTCTGGGAGAAAGGAACCTAAGAGCCATCTCCAATTTTTAAAAAGCCTAAAAGAAAAGGAAGAAGAAGTATGTATAATTACTCATCTAGTCTTGCACCCTCAATGTAATTTTCAACTGCTTACTTTGTCCACACATTCAGTTCATTTCTAAATCCTGTTGTTTCTGCCTTTACACCATCTTTCCTACATCTGTTCACCCAAACAATCATCACCCAAGTTCAAGCCCTTATCTTTTTGTACCTGGATCATTGCATTAGCCTTCTAATCTAGCCTTCAAATTCTCCAAATTCATTTGTCTCTCCCCTCCATTATGTCTTACACTCAGCTACTAAAGTAATTTTCCTTAAATGTAAGTCTATCCATATGACTCCCCTCCTACATACACAATGTGATCCAGTTGCCTCCTATGATCTATTTAACATCTTAAGTTCTTTATAACCTGTTCCTTTTCTACCTTTCTAGACTTCTTATCCTTTACTTTCCTTATCATCCAGCCTTAATGTCTGTCTCATGTCTGGAAGACTCCCTCCTCACCTATACCTCTTTCTCTGTCTTTCTTCACATCTCATTCACTTAAAATCCTGCTTTCTGCCAGGTGCTGGTCTGCCCCAGCTGCTAGTGCTTTTCCTCAAAGACAACCTCCCATGTATTCTGTATATATCTTTTTTGTACCTTGTTTTTGTCTACATATCATTCCCCCAATTGAGAACTGGGATTGTTTATCTCCTTCCCACCATCCTCCCTTCTTCCCCACTCTCCCAGTGTTTAACACAATTCCTGGCACATAGTAAGCAATCATATATTTGATTAGAATACTTAGACCAGGGGTCCTCAAACTACGGCTCTTGGGCCAGATTTGGCAGCTGAGGACGATTATCCCCCTCACCCAGAGCTATGAAGTTTCTTTATTTAAAGGCCCACAAAAAGTCCCTCCAACAGTCTGAGAGACAGTGAACTGGCCCCCTATTTAAAAAGTTTGAGGAGTTTTTTCTTACTGTCATTAAGTAGCAGTGTGACCTTGGATACCTGTATTGCTTCCCACATTTGTTAACTGAGAGCTTTGAATCACACAAGTGACATCTAAGGCTCTTTCCAGTTTTATACACTTTTAAGAATGAGGTACCTCCTCTTCTCATTTGCTGGAATTACATAGAATATCTTCTCTTTTTTTGTATGCCACATTTCTCCTTCACTTACATTCTTTACAGAGGAAAAATGGAAATCAGAAGAATTCTAGACCTTCTTTCTTTTAGGAGTTTGTTAATCTGGGGTGTTTGACCTTGTTTTTTTAAAAAATATTTTGGTAACTTTCAATAAATGTAATTGGTTTCCTTTGTGTGTTTTTCATTTCTTGAATTTAAAAACATGATTCTGAAAAGGAGTCTATGGCACCTCCCTATCCTCTCCCAAGAAGAAAAGAAAAGAAAAAAGGTTAAGATTCTCCCTTCCAGGAATTTTAGCATGGTGGTAGTCCCTGAGCCACTGTGTCTGCCCTCCAGAAGATTTTGAATTCAAGGGGAATAGTTTTAAAGTTTTTACAATTATTTCAATTTCCTTGTTTCCTAATCCTTTCTGTAACTTTTCTTTTTTTTAGTGCAGCTCTAGATGTGGAATTATCTGATGATTCTTTTCCCCCGGAAGACTTTGGTATTGTTTCAGGAATGCTCAATGTCAAATGGGACCGAATTGCTCCGTATCCTACTGACATTTTTTATTTTTATTTTATTTTACTCAAAGAATGATTCAGGGAACAAAAGGGGAAGGAGATACTGGCAATACTGGGAGCAATGCAATCTCAGATCATTTTATGATAGTTAACAGTTAACCCTTCTAGCTTTACTAAGTAAAGATAGGACAGGATAAAGGATAGGTTGAAATTTCAGTGATGGTAATTTAGGTTAGATATTAGGAAAGATGCTACATTGTCTGGGATATATAAATCTTCATACAGATTACATAGAGATTCTTCTAAAAGTTTTTATGAATAAGATAGGATGTTTGGGATTGTTTTAGATACCATCTATTTGAAAATGAGTGGGAAAGTCACTTACCTTTTAAAGCCTATTCATCTGATTTTGATTGATGCTTCATTACTTTGGATTTGAATTGAATGTCTTCTCTCTCCTTCCTTAAATATAAGATGGAGTACACAGATGAAGTCATAACATTTTAAGTGAATATTCCTCCTCTATGGTATATCACCCCAAAAATAGTTCCTGTCCTGTAGGTTTACCTCCAAACTTATGCTTGGTATACATGAACCCTTTAGGTTTTGATTATAAGAACAAGACATCTACAGTGAACAATGAACAATACTTATTTTTTTTTTCATTCATTAATTGTTAGAAATGTGAAATCTTAATTATATTTTGTGATCAGCAGTGAATTAGGCAAAGGGGCAGACTAGAGAGTTGTTGCAGTCTGGACTATAAAATCCATTCTATATGTTTCCTTAACTTGTGGGTCAGTGCCAGCAATGTTTCACATACTGTGGTCCTGCGACCCCTCAAGGCTGGCTATTTTAACTTTACCTCTGCAACCATCACATATCTTGCCCAGGAAGAAGGGCCAGTGGTGGTAAGTTTGTTTCTATGTTTGGGTTTGTTTGTTTTTTTTTTACTTGTTTGGGGGGGGAAGATTGGCGAGCGTATAATAAAGTGAACAGATATGGCTCTTATCTCCAAAATTTCTTTGGTCCAGTCCCATTTTAGTAAACTGGCCTTTAAAAGTAACATTTCCTTTCTATTTCTGACTATATATTGTTGAAAGTATACAAATTTTGAGGGAAAGTAGAAATGATGTGTTAGAGGTTCCTTGATTCAAGGAATGTTTTAAATTCTGAAAGTCTCAGAAGGAGCCATTCTAGTCATAAAAGGAGGGTATACTGACATTTCTGATCTTGTTTGTTTTTCCTCTTTATTCCTACTGCTATTAGTAGTTCAGGCCCTTATCATCTGGTACCTGGCATTAGTGCAGTGTCTTAGTAATCCTCCACTTTTTTAGTTTGCCCTTTCCTCCCAATTATTCCCCTTCACTGATAAATTGGCCTAACAGCTAATTTTATCATGATAGTTCCTACTTAAGAATATACAGTCCTGTTGCCTATTACTTGCCTGACATTCAAAGGCATTCATAGTCAGATGTAACCTTAACTCTCCAGTCTTTTTCTGTTCATGTAAATTCCTTTGAGAGCAAAGAGTGTACACTTTCTGTATTTCCCTTATATCTCTCATATTAGAAGGCATATAGTACATAATTAATAGTTATTGATTGATGTTTAAAGCAAGCTGACATAATTGAAAAGTAGGATCTTGGTCCAATTGCTGAGTGCAGAGTGGAATAAGGTTTTCCTAGAGCCATCTAGAAAATTTAGAATACTATTTGTAATCATCTCCAAATTTGTTTTATATTTTAATTCTTTCAACTAATGAGTTAATTGACTATATTCTTTATAGTTGTCTTCAGAGCCAAAATAAAGTCTCAAACACTGCCCCTTTAGAAAAGTTGTTTGCAGTGTGCTCTAAACTTTGCCTTTTCTCCAGGATGGAATGTGAATTAGGCCTTGACCTTTTTTTTTTTTTTTTTTAACTCATATTTGTATAGTGGTTTATATTTTCAAAGTGAGTTCACATTCATTTTTTCATGTGAACCATTTAAAAGTCCTATGAGACAGGGCAAATAGTACAGGTAGTATTATCCCCACTTGTCAGATGAGGAAACAGATCACAGCTTTAGGCACTGATCATAAATTTCCTCTAATCCTTTTTACAGTCTCAAAGTGAATCAATATAGCTGTAAGAAGGTCTGCTCAGTCCTTTTTTGTCAGTGGATTTTTTTAAAGGTAGTATTTTTAGATGCTGAGCTTAAAGGGCAATAGCAAAACTAGAATCCTAGAATTGACTTCCAATTCATTATCACTCTTCCTCCCAGGAGAAAAGTCATCTAGTCCTTTCCAGGCCTAAATCATGTTATATTTCTCTTCTAAATTTCTGGCTCTGGTCCACCTCCAGTAACATCCTTTTGATATAATCAAAACCTATGGGAGATGAGTATCTAATACCAGAAAACAGGGTTGTTTGGGGAATGTCTTTTTTTGGAAAAAAAATGAATTCAAAGATATGCTGTGTAATATCTTCTCTGTTCATGTTTTCAGGTTGGCTTCACCAGTGCTCCTGGGCAGGGAGGAATTCTGGCACAGCGAGAATTTGATAGGAGATTCTCTCCCCATTTTGTAAGTTTCACAATGATCCTTTCCATACTTTGTCTTTTCCCTAGCATGAGAAGACATTCAACCCTGACTTTGGGTTTCCTCCATATTATAGCCCCAAGACTCCTTATTATTCCTTTCTTGGGTTGATTTTTGCTTTATCTATTGGTTGGTCTCTGATGAAATATAACCACAAGATTGTTATTGTACTTGGAAATTTCAAAAATGGGAATTTAACTCCAATAACTTGTTCTTTCTTCCTTATCATTTGACTCTGTGATTTTAGAATTCCGAATCCCATATGAAATTCAGTAGTTATGGAGAGTGATATCCCATTCCTTAGAGCTCTTTTCATAGCCTCATTGTGGTGTGGAAGTGTATCTTGAATTTTCCAAGCTTATGCCAATGCAGCATAGACTATGACAGCTTCCAGAAAGCTAGTAAAGTTTCACAGAGAGGCTTAATTGGACCGGGTCTGTTGCCTAAAGCCAAGAAAGCTTTGTTACTAGAAGGCTGACAAGAAGGGGATATGTTTTTGGCCATAACAACACCTGAAGAATATTAACTGAAATATGCAGAGTTTTCAAACTCATAGATTCCAGAAGTGTTGAGGCAGAAAGATTAAAAAATTTAAAGAGTAGTAGCTGTATTCAAAAGCTCTAGAAGGAAGAAAGTTGATATGATGGAAACCAGGGAGAGGAGGGCTGGAGGATTTCATAGCACATAGCATACTGCCTGGCACATAGTAGGCATTTCATAAATGCTTGGTGACTGACTGACAATGGGAAAGGTTTTTAATGAGGAGAGGTAGAATTTAGAAACTAGAGGGCAGCTAGGTGGCTCAGTGGATAGAGCACCAGTCTGAAGTCAGGAGGATCCGAGTTCAAATATGATCCTTAGACACTTAACATGTCGTAGCTGTGTGACCCTGGGCAAGTCACTTAACCCCAGTTGCCTTGCTGAAAAGAAAAAAAATTAGTAACCAGAATTAGAGCCATGACACAGGGCCTAAGGACTCAGGAGGAGGTGGCAGCATCACTTCTTCAGAGGTTATTCAGAAGAGCCACAATTTCTCCACTAGTTGAGGGTTGTATTAGATGCAGCCTTAACAGATGCAGAGGATAAAGTTCTTCTGGAGAGAAGCAGCCCAAGGCCCCAGGTGGAATACCTGAGAAGCTTTCTGCACAAGACCAGTTTGGTAGTGGGATTAGTCTGCTCTATTCCTGTTAGTTGCATCTTCTCAATTTAGGTTCTAAGACTTCTGCTTCCTTCCACAGCTGGACTGGGCAGCATTTGGTGTTATGACCCTTCCTTCCATTGGGATTCCCCTGCTCCTGTGGTACTCAAGCAAGAGGAAATACGACACTCCCAAGACCAAGAAGAACTGAATATGCACCCTCCCCTCCCAAGAAATCCAGGTGCTTTCCAGATTCCAAAGGATGTCTCAATGCAATCTCTTCCTTTAGTCCTTTACCATCTTCTCCATGGCCGTGCTCTCACATAGAGCAAAGGAACAGGCCTAGGGGCCCAAGAGAGTCTCCTTGGTGCAGTTTTGAAGCCATCCGTTGGGTTTTTATATCAACAGAAACACCCCAGCATTGATCTTGAGCCCAAGTGGCCTTTTCCTCACTTTGGGGCTGCTCGGTGCAAAGCTGGCAATGAGGACTTTCTCAGGGGTTCAGAAGGGGGAACTTCAGAGGCTGCCTGACTACCTCTGGAAAGAGGAAATCAGAACCACAAGTCTCTTGGAGGCCTCCTGGTTTGGGGGCAGGGAAGCGCTTACTGAAATGGGTTTTCTAATAAAAACAAACTCCACATCAACTGTGTGTCTTCCCTTTCCCCCATTTTGGTAACCTCAGCTACCTTTGCAGTCCTAGGCCCTGACAACCATGCTTCTTCCAAGCTGAGCCACTTAGCACCTGGAGCTGTGGATCCTCATCCCAGAACTCTCCCTCAGCCTTTATTTTCTTTCCTCTCTCTTATCTCTCCTGTTTTTCCTACTTTGTCATTAGTTCTACTTTTAGCCGGAGAATGAGTTAGAGCTGTGATGGTCCAGATATCAGCAGACTTCATCACCTCAGCTGCTGAGCATTGTTCCTTCAGACATGGTTTAGTTTTAATTGATTGCTCAGTGAAAAGTTAAAAAGCTTTTCCTTCATTTCCCTGTTTTTAGATCCCGTTGTCCAAAACTTGATCTTCCTGAGTTGTGATTCATTTGTAATGGTTCATTGCTCTGAGTGGAGTGTGGGGGAGAAGAGCTGAGGTCCCTCGAATTAGCTTGCTTTTAACTTCAGCCTGGGTAAAAAAGTGACGAAAAAGCTGGTTTTTGCTGTAGCAGCAAAGTGGGGAGAAGCCACCCCAGCTCAATTCTGTCCAACCCAGGAATGCCGTGGTCTGAGAACAACCTCCCAGGCGGGAGGGAAACCCAACAAAAACCCACATTGTTCCCGCCATTAAGTTTCCCAGTTTAGATTCTGCTCCCCCTCTCCCTTGCCCAACCGGTTTAACCTTTCACTCACCCAGCAACCAGTCTCAACTCTTGAGACCCAGGAAAGATGAAAAGGACATGGAGGCAACGGGAGGCCAAGAATGGAATAGCTCTCCAGCAGCTCACCTCCCTCTTCCGAGGGTTGCAACTTGGACATCCTAGGAATGGCCAGGTCAGAGGGGGGTCTGGAGCATGGATTTGGTTTTGGCAGTTATTTTTGATTCCTTATTTAACCAGCAGAGAAAGACTTAAGATGTTACTGGGGCTTTCCGGAAGATGGGGAGGTAGAAGATAATGGCAAAAAAGAAGTGCAGTGCAATGAAAGGGGAGAAAAGAGCAATTTTGATATTTCAGTAGGGGATTGAATGGTCTCTAGGGTCTGAAAGAGGGGGATTGTTTCCAATCTTCACAGAGGACAGACTGAGAAGCATCCTTAACAGAAAGAAGAACTGGTTAGGCATTAGAACAGGTTTCCTGGTACAGGGAAACATTTTTAAAGTTGAATCATCCTGAACTAAATGTACTTTCTTGGCCCCAAACCAAAGGTTTTTATAAGTATCTTTCCTTGAAGAGCTCAAAGTACTTTGTAACTTAATTCTTCCTGGGCAGAAAAGAGATGATCTAAAGGGAACTGAAGGCATATGATCAGGGTAGCATTGAGGAAGTCAGCATTCAGTGTCATAGTGAGACTTCATCTCTTGGAAAAGTCAGCTTCCTCAGAGGCAGAGTGGAATTTAAAACTCCCTTGAGTGGTGAGGTGGAGCACCTAAGAGTCTCCAAAATCTATAGACAGAACAACTTAGCTAGAATTCTTGGCTTTTAGTCTGAGCTCTCAAAACTACTTGAGATTGTTTGTTTGAGGTGGAAGGAGGCAGGAAGCAACTCTTATTCCCACCCAGAGTTATTCTGGTGAGATCTGAATCCTAATTTCTTGAGGGTTGGAAACTTGCAACTCAGGAGGGGGAGGGGGGGGAGGAAAGGTTAATATATGTACCTGTCTTTCATAGAAGATGGTCAAAACTAAAGGGCCACTCACTAAAAGACAGTGTAGCCAGCAGTACATCTCTGGCATTTCCCCAAATCCCTTTTATTCCCTGGAAATCAGCCCTGGGCCCCCTCCTCACTTGTACGTCATCTATGCTTTCAGTCAGCATCTCCTCACCCTCACACCAATTCTGGTATCAGGAGGAGAGAGGTCCAAGGACCTCCACCCTCTTTGTTTACTGGGCTTTGGAACTATGCCTAATTGGAGGTAAAAAGGAAGTATTGACGGAACTTTACAAGTTGTTGGGACGGTGATCTTCACATGGTGATAGATATCAACCAAAATGGTATAATATAAAATAATATGTGAAAAAATACCCGGGGAGCTGGAGGTTAGTCTTAACTATTCCTGTGTTTTTGGACAAGGTATTTAGCTTCTCTAGATAGTGTTTGAGGTCTCCACCCCGAGTACTGCTGTTCTGTTCACCTCCTGCCCTTTCCCTCTCATAGATCCAGATCAGTAAGATGAGGCAGGAGCTTTCCTCTGTGACTGTAGTCTGGGAATCAACCAGCACTACCCACCACTAAACCCAGATCTTGCTTCTGGCTCAGGGAGAGAAATCAGAATACTCCATGCCAGGCATCCACTGTTCTCTTTGCCCAGAAGAACTTGTCCAAAATGTGCCTGGGGTGGGGATGGGGGAGTGAGTCAGCCCCTTGGAGAGGCTGTTATCAGGGAGGGGAGCTGGTCAAACATCCTCCCAACGGTATCCACAACAAGTTATGTGACCATGCACTCTGTCGATCCTAATTCCTGTTGGCTAGAACTAGGGCCCTGCCCAGATGCAGCAACCCCAACTACTGCTCCTCCCTGTATTTTTCTATAGCCTTAACCCTCCACCAGCTGCAATTTCTCTCTTAAAGGGATAGGACTTCTAAATCAAATGAGGTGGGGCAAAAAGTATGCACCTCTACCATATTGGAGCCTTGCCTGTAGTTGAGCAGTGAGATATAAATGTGGCTCCCTTCCCTGAGATCCACTCCTAATCCCACCCATCTTCAGCTCCCCCTTTACAAGCTCCACCTCTTCCCTCAGGAGGGTGAGTTCCATGGGCAGTCTCTTATCCACTCACTGCCCCTAGTAAATTGCTTGGCTTTATGTGTAGTCTACCCCGGGGAGGCTTCTTGGGCTGCCCTTTGCCCAGGGAGTGCCCAGGGAAGGGGATTTAGGAGTTCTCGGTGTAGTGCTGGAATCCAAGGGGTTAAAGCAGTCAAGCACGGTACTGTCTGGTGTTTGTAAGCTGGGAGAGTAAGAGTAGGAGTTGAGTAGACACTTGGTCTGGATTCAAGCAAGTCTGTCACCTCTGTCCCTGTTCTGGGCAATTCTTTGGACCATGAGAAATCCTCTAAATGTGTTCGAGAGAAAGATGCCCGGTTGAGGTGCCGAATCGGACAGAATCCTGCTTAGGCCAGCAGGAGAAAGAATTCTCTCCTGAAGAAGTTCGTCAGCGGGGGGCTGGAATAGGTTCCCCAACAACGGTGAGTTCGCTCCTCCCCTTCTTCCAACCAGGCTCCTGGTCCAAAAATAGGGGTGACCAGAAAAGTAGAGTCCTTCAGGAAGCCTCTAGTACCCAAGTAAATCACTAAATTCTTTGCCTCCTCATTGGCTTTCACCCATCTTCAATATTTGTGTGGGGGAATATGTTTGTGATATTTTTTTCTTGCCTGGAGTCCTTCAATCAGCCATCTCTCCAAGCAAATACTGTGTCTCCTCCCTGGGAATAAATGGGAAAGGCAATAGGGCCCCAGATCTTCCAGTTCTCATGCTGTTAGGCCCTTATGACTTGGGCCCCACAGCCCCACTTCTAGATATTCTCCAGAGTTTTTTTTAGAGGGAATTGTGAAAATTGTCTTCTGGGGTGAATATGCCTGGCCAAAGTCTCTTTTCTCCTGTGTCTGTCCTACAGAACCTCCGGTTGCCCTACCTATTTATCACTGTACTTGGAATCGATGCCAAGAAACCAGCCTTAGAAAGAGGACCAGGCACTTCCTCCCTCTTCCCCTCCCCCACTTCCTGTGCTATTCTGTGAACCTTTCCATGCTTGTCTTTTAGCTCCTTGTAGGGAAACTGCCCTCTCAGGTAAAGGTAGCTCTGGAGAAGTGAGAATAGAGATGGCTAGTGATCATAAGAAAACCTGACACCCACAGAGATTGATAGTTTACATTGTCTCATTTGAGCCTTACAACGTCCTGGTGAGGTAGATATTATAACTACTATTCCTCATTTTATAAATGAAGAAACTGTCTTAGATTAAGTAATTTACTTCAGTTAGCAATTGTCAGAGATGGGATTTAAACACAACAGGTTTTCCCGATCCTAAAGCCAATACCCTTTTACTTTGCTTAAGGGGGAGAGGAAGACGCTGAGATGCCTTTAAAAAAGGTTTCTAAGAATTTATGGTTAGGCTTAGGGGGCTAGGAATGCTGTCCCTTCCTAATGGTATTGAGTTTCTGGGGATCACTGCTGGAGAGCTGGTGACTGAGTCTTTAGTCTGGCCCTAGAGTGTATGAGTGGGTCACTGGCAGGAAACAAGCCTTAAAACTGGTATGGCCAGATGGCAGGTGTACTGCTACGTCCCCAACCTTGCTGCTTCCCGGAAGCAGTGCCACGTTTGTCTCATTAGCTTTGTGGATCAGGAAGTGGCTGGGTTTTTGGATTTAGGGATCCTAGTCGCATCTGTTTCCCTCTTCCTATCTCAGAATTGGGTTTGTATTTGTCGTCAGTGTTTTGAGTGAGAGGTTACGGCCAGGATCCTGAGGGTAGAAAACTAAGGTTTGTCAGTTCTTTTCAGGTCCTCAGAGATGGGGTTGTGACCCAAACGCATAAAGCTCACTGTTCTAATAATTGCAGGATGCAAAACTTCCAGTGACAAGAAAATACTGGAGCCCTGGAATAGTGGGAACAGCCCTAGGCTAGGAGAAAAAGCAGGTGCTCTAGGTGCAAAAGGACTTTCTCACTAAGTATCTAAGAGAAAATCTAAGTTTATGCATACTTTAGTCCTCATGTTAGGACATGGATTAATGGTTTACTCAAAAAGAGGAGGAGGAGTTAAATTTTGAACCATCAAAGGACTCCCCTGGCCCTGGCTCCCCAGTACTATAAAGCCTGTAGAGAAGCCTCTTTCTGGAAGGGCCCAGAGTGAGGCTGGGAGGGGGAGGGGATGTCTTTTTTAAAATTCTTTTGAAGAGATTTTAAGAACCTAAAACTCAGCCCCTAGGAGCTTCCTAGACCTGGGGAAAGACCAAGTGTCATCAGTGGGACAATGCTTGGTTATTAGCTTGATACAGTCATCTTTCTACTCTGTTGAATTTATCCCCTTTCCTACCCTTTGTGGTACCTCCATATCTCACACGTGAACACTCCTCAGCATTTGCTGGAAGCAAACATTTCTGGAACACAGCTCTCCTACTCATTTCCCCACCCAGCTTTTTAGGGAAAACGATGGAATAAGCTGGGGGAAAAAAAATTTAATTTGGGATGTGAGGAACTCTAATTTCTTTTAGGGACAATGCTTGGTTTCTTTAGGGGATTGTCTTTGTTATGTTTCTTCATTCCAGCTATACAACTTCAGGTTGGAAGTTGGTCATGTTTGGTTCTATATACTCTCTCTCAGGTTTATCTCTTCAACTGCCCAAATCTCTCCCTATACTCAAGGCCAGCGGAATATGCCGCTAGACCCAGTGACAGCTTCTCCAAGTCACTCTCACAGACTGGCCATGTGTTCTGAGAATAGACATTGGGTCTTCAGAGTGCCCAAGGCAGCATAGTGTAGTGGTCAGAGTGCTGGAAGTGCTATCAGGGAATTCCTGGTCCGAATCTAGTCTCAGGTACTACCAGCCATGTAACCCTAGTTAAGTCACTTCTTTGGATCTTAAGTGTCTTCATCTCTAAAATGGGGATAATAATAGCACCTACCTCACAGAATAATATATTGTAAAACCCTAGGAAAGAATCATAAACATAACCTATTATTTTCTTCTTCCTTCCATGTTCTGAATCTCTTCTACTTTAGTCAGAAAGTACTTTCTGCTGGGTAGCCATCCATTTGCCTTGCATTAATTTTAGACTTTGTCTTCTGTTCTTTCCTCCACAGAGGTAGAGACTGTGGTTCATTATCATGTAATTCAGGTAATAACTGATGCTCAGCCCCCCATCTCATCCTTGTTCCTGGCCCTCTGGATTCCCTTTCTCTAATTGCAACATGGAGTTACACCTCCCCCACTCCTCCCCGAACTTTCCCTTTCCTCCCCGCTGCCCCTTCCCTCCCAAAGCTTGTATCTCAGGTAGTGACCTCTTTGAGTGCCGAGGTCAATTTAGAGATAACATTCTACCTTCCCAGACTTCCCCCTCCTTTCAACCTGAGTTCAATTTAGCTAATGCCTCTCTCCAATCTGCATTCTTTTCAACTGTTGAATCAGTCACCATCATGTACTTTGTTCATTGCTCAAAGATTGTTGACTGAGTGACTAGTTCGGGTTGTTACTGAAGCAGTGGGGATATAGGTTAGACATCCAAAAGACTTCCTTGAAGTTAGAGATGGTAAGGATCACATTGAAAGGGTATGCTTGAAAATGAAAATCCATGTTGACCCTTCAGGGCTGGAGAATCTTCCTGTCTAGAGGAGGATGAATGAAATGACCTACTCTCTTCCTGATGTTCTTCCCCACCCTACCCCACCCCCAAAAGTGTTTGACAACCCAGATCTATTTCAGAACCTCCTATCTATGCTCAGCGGAAACAGCAATGTGACATGATATGATCTCATTCTGAAACTAAATAAAGCCATTGTGTGAGACCCAGCTCTGGCTACTACTCCCTTGTTCCATTTCCTAAACTCAGGAGCCTGTGGGAGAAAGAAGGGGGAGTGTTTGAGGGGAGAGCCTTTGGAAGGAGGGAAGATCAAAGAACAGAAAAGGAAATACAGCTGGAGGCCAGGCTTTGGGAAAGGAATACTGAGGAAGAATTACCAAGGTCTGGTGTGGTGGAGGAGGTAGCCAGCCCTCAATCCCTTGAAAAGTAGAGTGACACACCTATGTTACAGTATTAGTACAAAAGAAAGGATTTTCTGGGAGTGCAATGAAAAGATTTTTGCATCACAGGTGCTTGAGAAATCCCTAACTGGGCTTCAGTTTCTTCATCTGTAAAATGATGCTATTGATCAATATCTCTTACATTCATTGCAGTTCTAAATCTAAATAATGTCTCTGTCATGAGGGATGAAGAAATTTTAGGGATTCCATCTTCATGGAATCTAGAATGAGGGCAGAGGGAATTTTACTACTTGTAGGGGTTTTGGAAGGTGTTCCCCTGGATGGACCTGCATGGTATTGGGATCAAGAAAGAGTCTGGGCTTTGGGAGGAAGAGAGGGGGGAACTCTATGATATCAGGATCAGAGGCTGTAGGGTGGGGGGACCAGGTGGTTTGTCTCCAGAGAGAGAGAGAAAACAGGAAAAGATTTGGCTTCATTTCCTTCTGCTTGCCATAGCCCTTCCTATTTTAATTCTAGATGTAGAATTATGAGGTAGAGGGAAGGAAAAGCAGGTAACAGAGATAGCAATTGTTCAGTCACATCCAACTCTTCATGACCCCATTTGAGGTTTTCTTGGCAGAGATACTGAGGTAGTTTGACATTTCCTTCTCTAGATTATTTTACAGAAGAGGAAACTGAGGCAAACAGGGTCAAGTGACTTGCCCAGAGTCATATAGCTAATAATGTCTGAGGCAGATTTGAACTCCAAACTTCTTGACTCTTCACCCAGCACATCTGCTTCACTATTTAGCTACCTAGAGATCCGAGTGGAGACTCACTACTCATTTGCATTTTTATCTAGACATAAGACTCCAGTTCTTCCTCATTTGCCCCTCTCCAATCCTCTTTAGCTCCTGTCCCTTTTCCCTCAACCACAGTTCCATGTGATTTTGTGTCTAACCTTTTCCCTGAAAAGTACTTAGTTGGCAGAGATTCCTGCCCTGACCCCAGAACTATTCACCATCTTTCCTTTTCCTTCGGACCTACCTATCCTGGTTGCCAACATGATTGATTGTACAAATGGCATTAGGCTCAGGTGTAGAAAAGGAAGAAAGGTCCTTTTAGTGGCTGGCTACAATTAGCCTCCTCCTTGGCTTAGGAAGGACATGGATGGGTGCAATGACTGCACCCATCCCTTTCCATCCCTGGATACCACAGGCCAAGAACTAAGACTTAACCTACTCAACTAAGGGCTGATTCCCTGTCTACCTTAGATGGTAAACGGTCACAAAGTTGGTGACTAGCCAAGAATCTTTTTTTTCTGTCTCTCCTACATATACTGAGCCAGATATACTGGGCAGATTGAATTGGAAGGGAAGGAAAATAGATGATAGAATTATTTTTTATATTCAGGAGATGCCTGGGGTAACTAATGAGCTTGGGAGAAGCTTCCACCTTCATACCCTTGTCCTTGGTGAGTCTGGCAGAGGGAATGACCCCAACATCCTGCCTCTCAGCTCCTTGTGACCATTCTTGAAATCTCCCTGGATAGTGAGCTGTAGTCCTTAGAGAAGTAGTCCTTGGGGGCCCAGATACCTGTATCTTCATAACAAAGGACCTAAAATTGTGGACTAGGTATGTGCCATTGGTTTGGTGAATTAGTTGGCATTGCTTCATGGATTGGGACTTTATAATCCTTAATGTTAAGAGCCCTTGGAGAGGTCATGGATCTTTGATATACTCTAGTATGAGCACTAGTGCCAAATACCTGCCTCCACCCATTTCCAGGCCATATCACCTGGAATATACACTACCCCTTTTGAACAATAGCTCTAGAAATAGTATTCATATCAACCTTACCATTCCTGAAAAGGACATGTTAATCATTTGCTCCATGGCTCCAATCACCAATCCTTTTGCTATCCCAAAAGTGCTTTCCTGGCTACCATTCACCTATATATGTTGTCTTCCTCTTTTAGTATAAACTCCTTAAGGACAGGTATTGACAGATTAAACCTTTTTTTTTTTTTTTTTTTAATTATGTAGAAGAGTCCATTCTTTGCCTCAATTTTTACTTAGCTTTAATTTCTGAATGGACACTACCTCAGTCAAACTGAGACCTGGAAAAGAACCCATTGTTTCTAGGGCATCTCCAGTTGTCCTGGACTCTGGAGGGGAAGTGAAGCAGGTGACCTTGCCCAGCCCTCCCTCATTTAAATCCAATTCACTTGCACATCATGGCATCCCCTCCCTGATATCATGTCCATGACAAAGGACAAACAATAAGGACGACAGGTATTGTGATACTTGTCTGTGTTTCTATCTAATGCCCGGCATGTATTAAGTACTTAGTGTTTTTTCATTCATTCATTTGAGAGAGGGTGCAGTTGATGGGGTGAGAGAAGTCTAGCTGTGGAGAGCAGAATCCAAAAAAGGGCTGGTGCAGCTGAAACCCTGGTTAAGAAAAGATGAAACATGAAAGACATTTAGGAAAGTAGCCTGGAAGGATGAGAGTTATCCCCCTTATCCCCAGCACAAGAGGCCCTTGAAGGAGATGACCCACGCCCGCTTCCCGTCAGCCTCTCTTTGTCTTCCACCCAGGCCGGCTCCTCTGTCACTTCCATGAATGACGAAGTCCCCGAGGCCTTCCTGGCAGGAGGAGATCCAGGGTCCCAAGGGTCCCAAGGAATCCCTCGGAGATGCCTGTCAGCTGTGGAACCCAGTGGGCAGTCTCAGGAAGAAGAGGAAGAAGAGAGCTTCCAGCCAGTGTCCCTCCGAAGAAGATCAAAAGCCCATCGTGCTTTTTGTGACCCGCTCCGACGTCACAGTTGGGAGCCGGGTGGTGTGTTCCAGGATGCTACCAATGATCTACTGGGAGGGTAAGCCTCCAAGCTTAGGGGGCCTGACTACCTTGTTTCCCGCCTACCTTTGCAGAATCCTTAGACGATGGAATGGTGACAGTACCTAAGCTGTCTTGGCACTTTAATCCTCTGCCTAGAGATGTCTTCAGATTTGGGAGATAAGTAGGATGGGGAAGTCTGAAACCTCGTTCACCTCCTAAGGAACTTAGATGGACAAACCCCAGCTATCTAATTCAGAACCTCTTTTGGATTCTGGGTGTGCCTGCCTATGGTCTTAAAGACAGATTGCACTCGCAGCCCTAATTCCACTAATAATCCTTTCCTCTTGTTTTTTGGAAAATTGAGAAAACCGAAGGAGAAGAGAACAAGAGTCCCCTTTCTTACTTATTCTCTGTCAGCATTGGGTTCCATCCCTCTCTTTAGCTGCTGTTCTTTCCCTTACTTCCCAGGTCTAACATACATCTTTAATTTTGAATTTCCTAGGATCGTGGACAATGCCAGGAAAAACCTTATGGTTTATCTGGGAAGAAAGAAGTTAAATTGTTTAGGAGCTTTCTAGGGAGAGTTGAGCATAGTATCGCCAACCTTATGTTCAGAAACACATCAGCCTCCTGATTTCATTTTGGGGGCTAGCACAAAAGTAATTTCTCAATCATTTTAAATTGAGTGGACTAAATTTGCATTTTAGTAGATTTGGTTATTTTAAGGCTTTAGGGGTACTCTGGATATGGGTAAAGAGAACAGACTATACATCGCCAGAGCTGTGCACAGGTAGACAAATGGAGGCATCCCCCCTGGAAAATCCCCATCCATTTCTCCAAAGGCAGAGGAAGTCCAGGAGGAAAAGATCCAGGGTCAGACTGAAACAGTTCAGAGTAAGTGGCGACTGTAGGGGTCTGCGCTTTCGGCTTAGGCACATTTCCGCTGCTCCTGCTCCCTTGGCTTTGGTAAGTGTACCCAAACCCTGCAGCTTCAGAGCTGGATTGGTCTGAGCTGGGGGAAGGAGAACCCAGCTTGGGTCCCTGTGCTGAGGAGGAGGGAAACCCAGCAACTAGGAACTGAGAGCATGGCAGCTCCCCAGCTGGTGCCCTACAGGCCCCAGGTTCCTCCTCCTTCCGGCATAGAGGGCAGAGAGCCGGACAGTCAGGGAGGCGGTCATGTGGCACAATCATGGAAGTAATAGCCAAGAGAAAAAAGCGGAGGGGTCATGGAGTAGGAAGGGCCCCTAACTGTCACCATCCTGCCCCTGCCCCAACTTTCTCCTGGAACAGCTTGCCCTTGGCCAGCAGGGGCCGCCCTTGTCTGCTCTTTGCTTGGGCCAGTGAGGGCCGGCCTGTGTCCTCAGAGACCTCAGAGTCTAGACAGGGATGGCCTCGGGCAGTGCCACTCCTAGCGGCTCCCTGCCCATCTCTGCAGTCACTTACACTTTACTTCCCTGCCCGCTCTCAGCATTGCAATCATCCTGGTCCTCTTGGTCTTCCTTGTACAGCATCCTTGTGTCCTCTCTCCTCATGTATCCCTCCAAGAGTCAGCTCGGGTCCCTTCTGCCCCAGGCCTTTCCTGGGTCCCCCCCCCCCCCCCACTTTCTACTCTGCAACGATTTTTTACGTATTCAATAGGTTTTTGACTAGAATGTAAGCTCCTTGAGGGCAGGGACTGCTTTTTGCTTTTTCTTTTTGATCCCTAGTGCTTAGTGTGTAGTAAGACCTTAATAAATATTTATTGATTGAGCTGATGTTTGTTGATATCTCTCCAGGTGCTGGGTACACATGCTGAGAGACATCCTTAGCTAAGTGAATGTGTTTTTCACAGGAACTTGCAAAAACCCAGGGACCCCCGGAGAATTCCCTTTGTTCAAAGTCAAGAGGAGCCAGAGAGTCTTCTGAGGCTACAGCTACAGGACCAGAGTGCCCAACCTCAATACCTGGTATGAACAGACTTCTCTCCTCTGGGCACTGGGCTCTTATCCCCCAAACTAAAGATGGCAAGTCTCACTCCTTCCCACTCCCCTCCTCAAAATACAACTTATCTTATACCTTTCTGTGCTTTTGCCAATTGTCTCCCTTTTCCTTGTCTCTATATCTCTTCATTTAATAGGTATCGAGTAATTTAGAAATTAGCTTGGAGGTTTTAAAATCTAGCCCACCATTTTGTAGATAAGGCAAGTGAGGCCCAAAAGGTTAAGTTCAATTGGCCAAGAACACATCTAGAAAGTAGCAGGCTGGGATTCTGACCCATATGAGAACTAACTCCAAATCCAGAATTCTTTCCACTATATTACACTTCCCACTCCCCACCCTAGTTATTTTCTGTATCCTTTTCTGTGGTGTCTGTTTTCTCTGTGACTTTCTGGGCCTCTGTGTTTCCTGTCTTTGTATGAGTCTCTCTATCACTGTCTGATTTCATCTGCTGATTGCTCTAATCTTTTGCTTCCTAAGTTACCCACAATATTTGAAATTTGAAGGGTGAGGAACTTCTCCAAAATAGATGGGTTTCATTTCAAGAGGTATGAAACAGGGCCTTTTTTTTGGGGGGGGGGTATTCAACTGTGGACCCACAAGTCCCTCCTTGTTTTTGAAACAATCTCCTCCTTGTTGACTATGAGTGCACTCTATGAATATGCAGGTAAACATACATATCTGGGACTCTGATAAACAATAGTGATTAAAATAGTAACGGTCCACTTAGTTGGGAACTCTACCATTTCTCCTACCTCTAGGCCAATGTACCTAGAGCCTTATCTGATTTGTGCTCCCCTTGTCAACCTTTTCCCAATATTTGGGAATTAGAGAAACAATCTAGTTCACTGAGAGTTTCTTTATCAAGATAAAATGCTTAATTTATTGGAAATCTAAATCATGGAAGAGGGGGAGAGTAGCCAGCTTCAAGAAAGCCTGGATGCATTTTCTGCATCAGAGCCCATGGTTGTTGCAACCACTGGTACTTCATCCAGATATATAGATAGGCCCAAATGCCCTCATCCTTCTAATTTTTCTGCCCCTACTCCATCTAGGCCTGGGAATATCTTGCCATAGTTTATTTCCAAAACAGTCAAAGAATAATTCAGCCTTGCTTTCATTTGTAAAAAGGAAGCCAAGGCTAAGGAAGATAGACAGGTAGCAGTCTTATCCCTGACACCTACTTCCTTCCATCAGTGTTTTTGAATTTCTGAGTATATTTCTTTCTTCATTCCCTTTTTTAAAGCTGTTCTTTACTTTTCTTTCTGTAGGATCCTATTCTCCATATCCTATCTGTCCAAGTTGTGTTGCACCTAGTAGGAAAGAGGGTGAGATGCAATAATAATATTCTAGCCATCATATTAGTCAAGAAATGGTTAGCATCTATCTAGGAGGCCTACATTTAAAAATAAATCAAACAATATGTGGGGAGGGAAAGAGTTTGGTAGAAAGGTAAACTCAATAACTTCTTGGGGTGTTGGGTTGATTATAGGTTCAGAACTTCTACCATCCATCCTCTGGTCCCTTGAATGGCTCTGCCTGTGTTATCCTCTCCAAATCTGTATCCATGAGTGGCATTGATGGCTACTTAGATCTGGTTGGTGATGGTGAGTAAGGGGAAGAAAGGTCCCAGAAAGGAATATACGGGGAACAATGGATGTATCCCCATCTTCCCTGAAGTGTGGGACCAGATTGAACTGTTTTATTTGAGTCAGAGATTCTAATTAAGGATGAGGGATTAAAGAGGTATCCTCCATTTTCATATAACTTGGTCAACACTTAACCACATTACCTTTGGAGATCCCCCAAATTCCTGTACAAAACAAGGCTGCATATAATCTTTTTAGCTTTTTCTTTCATCAAAAACAGGGCCTCTGAATAGAAACATCTGAAATCTAGCACTCAGTTCATTATAGGTAGAGGACAATCTTAGCTTTCCCTTCTTTCCAAGATGGGGAATTGGATCCTAAGCATCTATCTATTCCCCAGCTTCCCCATTTACCAGAAATAAATTCAAGAACCTAAACATTGGGTACCCAGCTTCCTTTTATTTTTCCTGGGTATTCTAATTTAGGTTTAAGGCCTTTTTTTTTTTCTTTTTGCTGAGACCCCGCCTTCTACCTCCCTCCAGGAAGTCCCCAGTGCCCGCCCTGAGGATGGAGTCACAGGCACCTGTAGCCCTGGGAACCTGATCCAAGCTGTAGAGGGGGGAAGGGAGGTAGTTGTAGGTGCCTTTGTCTGGCTTTAGTCAGACATATCTCGTCTCCTTTTGTCTTAGCAGAGAATTTGCCCCAATCTTCTGGCCCTGACTTCAACAACGGGTGAGTGTAGACTTCAACGAGCCCCTCAGAAATCTGAAGGTAGGTCAACCAAAAGGGTTGGGGTGGTGGACTTTGTGACCTTCAGGGGTCACTTTGTTTTCAGAAATACTGTTCCCCAACCAAGACGACTCCTACTTCTAATTCAATTCTTATTATTCTCCAAGCATCCTAGAAACTCCTTTCTTTTTGGAAGTTTTGGAATTTGACCGATTCTTCCCTTGGGAGATGAAGAGAGGAAGTTTAGATGATTCCCACTGGTTTATACTGCAAGGAGGAAAAATTAGGAGGAAGGGAGTATCCAGGAAACAGGGATAAGGTTCAAGATGGGAAGGTCAGCAACAAAAGGCTAGGGGGATAGAAAATGGCTGGCAAAGCTAGCTTTTAGGGAAGGAGGATAGGTAGAGCCAGTGACCTTGGAGTACTGGTCAAATAACTAGCAAATGGAATGGAGGTGGTAGATATAAGAAAGGAGAAGGACTAGGTGGAGGCAGAGGGAATAGGAGAAGAGAAGGGAGGGGGCTAGAGGCCACACTGGATGAGAAAAGCTTGTGCTGGAAGATTTCAATAAGTATCATGTAAATGAGCATGCAAATCAGCACCTGTTTGAATCCCACAGCTGTGGTCTGTTTAGTAGGACAGCATTGTAAAGGGGCCCTTTAAAATTCTAAGTTCTGCTTTTAGGTCCCTTAAGTCTCCAGCTGACATAGCCCCCTCCTGGCTCCAGGCTTTGGAATTAGCTCATGGGATAGGGCTGATGAAATCCCAGGAAACTCAGTTCTGACTGGCAGTGAGCCCAGAGACCATTCTCAAACAGAAAAGGGGGGGCAGGAATAGGTCACTGCGGGTTCCCTAACAGAGATTGCCATCAGGAAAAACATGGCCCCAGCGGCACCCAAACTCCATACTGCTTCTATTTGGGGTCTGGATGGAGTCAAGAAAGCCAAGTTCTGCTCCTTAAACTCGAAGGAGGATTGGGGGGGAAGGGGAGAGAGTCTCTGGTTAACTGGGAGGAGCTTGGAGCCATCCTCTGGAACAGAGGGATAAAATAAACCAGAGCTGGGAGGTCCAGACAACTGGAAGGGGAGGGAAGAGGTTGGTATCTGTCTCTCTGAGGCTTTTTCTCTGATTCTCCTCTTACTGTTTCTCATCCACTTTCTGGATATCTTCATCTTTTGTATCTCTCTCTCTTTTTTACAAAATGTTGTCTCTAGTCTCCCTATCTGTTAACTTTCTGGGGGTGGCTTTGTTCCTTCCATCCTGTCTCTGTCTCCATCTCTCTCTCTTTATTTCTTTAGTCCCTGGGGAGGCAGCTGCAGCCAGCTGGACGTAAAGCACTCAGGAAAACGGGCAGGCCGCTCCCTTCAACGGACTCTCAGCCTCTTTTGGGGCATGACAGGCAAGGCCAAGGTAGGAGCAACTGGGAACCTAGAGCTTCATCTTTGTTCTCCCCTCCCCCCCCCCTTCAATTCCTGTCCTTGTGAACAGAGATTTTGGACCGAGTTCAGTTTTGAAGGAGCCAGACAAGCTCCCTCTCATAACAACTCACTTCTTTTCTGTTCCCATCCAGTCTACTGTCCCCCAACTCTTCCTCCCCCTTAGCTGCCAGACGTAGATAGCTGGAATCAGGGAAAGGCAAAGCTCCATAAGCTTAAGGTTGATATGGATCACTCATCTCCCTTCCCCTCTTCCCCATAGAGTTGAAAGATGAGCCAGAAAGGACTTCAGCCCTGTTTAAGGGCAGATACCCCAACTGGAAGAAGTGAGGCTAGACCATGGGCAGAACTTATAAGCGTGTATACGTGTACATATACTTGTGACTATTTATAATATCTCAGGTTGATACAGATTCAGATACAAACTTTTCAGATGTGTTGAGGAGGATTGAAGAGTGGTATGGTTCTAAAGGAAAGGGGAAGAAACCTGATCATTGCCATTTGTGTACCTCTAAATGTCTCCCAACATCTCCCATGTCAGAGCCTTCTTTGCAGCTCTTTTAGGCTGTACTAGGTGGAAGAGGGAAAGTAAAGATGAGAAAACCATTGTGTTAGCATCTTCTCACCAGAGGACTGTGGGTAGAGTGAGGCTGAAAGAGAGAAGAAAACACAGGAATAGGGGGAAGAAGAGAAGTGGGAAATAGGAAAACTTTTAAGAGAAAAGGAGGTGTCTCTCCTCAGGAAATGCAAACCTCCAGGAATCTCAAGGTCCTGAGGTCCCTGTCTCTTTTTCCCAGGGACTCGGCAACAGGCAGATAAATTCTAGATAATGTAATTCCTCTCTTCCTACAAAATGAGGTTTGTCTGAGGAAGCTGATTCTACCCAGCCTGGATCTGAAAAGGCTTGTCCCAATAAGCAGAGGGTGTTTACAGATCCAGGTGTTCAGGTGGGAATTTAAAAAAAGCTTTTAGAGTAAGTCATAATATTCGCCATCCAACATTTCCTCCCCCACACTCACTGTTTTCTACCTCTTAGTTGTCCTCTGGAGTACTCCTGTTTCTGAGTTATTCCTTTTTCCTGTCTAAGTTCTCTCTCTTCCTCTGTCTCGTCTCTTCTTCATGTATATCTATATCTTTTATCTATATCTACTTTGCTTCCCTTTCATACCTTATCTCTGGTTTTTCTCCCTTCCTGTCCTGGTCCTGGTCCTGGTTCAATGGAAGAGATCATAGGGCAAGGACAGAGCCTTTTATGTTTTTCAGGAGGTGAAGTCTTAATTAATATAAGGAGAAAGATGTGACTTTCTTTCTTTTTTTCTTTCTTTCTTTCTTTCTTTTTTTTTTTTTTTAACATGGGAATGTTATAGAATTGCACTGGTAACAATAATTACAGTTTTCTCCTTTGATATTTGAAGGCTAGAACAAAGCTGAGGTGGGGGAACCTATGATGGCTCTCTTTTCAACCTGGGCTCTATTCTTTTACCTTGTTGCTAAACCTTGTTGAGGTTCACCTCCTGAGATGTCATGGGGCATAAGGTCCACATTACCCCCTGTTTCAATGCTGGGTTGGAAAGGAAAGTATTAGAAGTGTCTATTTCTTGTGTGGTCTCTTAGATGAGCTATTCTCCCAAGGATTTTTTAAATCGCCTTGTGAGTTTCTCCTTTGAGAAAATCCGAGGCACTGCTGTTTACTGTCCCCTGGATGTAGGATACCTTGGTCTCATTAATGCCTTACATTCTTTGCCTATCCATGCCTTAGTTTCTCTTCCCTATCTCTCACTAAGGATCAGTGTAATAGGGACAGAGCCAACCATCTACACTGCCCAACTCATCATATGGCTTAAGAGCAGGTGTTGCTAAGTATAGGATCCCCTTTTCCCTATTCCCCAGCAGGAAACAATGTTTCTCATATTGAATGGGATAAAGAAATAGTGGCTAGTCTGCGTCTGGTAGGACAATAGATCTAAAAGGCCATTTTTTATAGGTAAGGAAACTGGAGCTCAGAAAAGAGAGATTTGGCCAAAGTCACACAAGTCATAAGTATTAGTTAGAGACAGGGTATGACTGAGGTCCTCTGACATCAGCACCAGTGCTCTTTCCTTGGTACCCTGCTGGGAGCTATGGCATTTTAACAATATCTGAGAGGAGTCACTGGGTAGGTTGGGAGTCCTGGGCCCGATTCACCAGCTTCTAGGTGATGAACATGGGCTGAGAGGCACTGAGGCAGAACTAGTAGAGACAAAACAACATCCACAGCTCATCCTGAGTGGCCAGAGTGCAAATTTTTAATAAAGCTAAATTACCTTTGGATTTCATGCAGATTGCCTCACCTTCCCCTCTGTCTCCAGAAGGAGGGCTCCATGAGAGACCGTGGACAGACCCTACAGTGGGAGGGATGGAGTTTGAGGGTGGGAGATAGAAATAAGTAGGGCCTTTCATTTTCCACATGTCTAGTCTGAGTGTAAAGGCCAAGGGAGAGAAGAGATTTGCTGATTTCTAGGGCTTATTAAGGATTAGGGTTCAGATTTCTGTTCAGGTATGTTCGGGGAAGTCTGTGTAAATCTGTTCTTCAGATGTTTTTGGCAACCTCCGAGCCTGCCCCATCTCTGTGGAAGAGAGGCAGAGCCATAGCCTGTCTCCTCCTCCGGGCCCCTCAGAGGGCGGAGCAGCCACCGGGAAAGAGGGGCTGGTTCACTCTGGCCTCTTGCAGGCTGTTTTTAAATTTAGCTCATTTCGTCAGGCTTGGCTGCCCTTTGGGAGAGACGGAGTCCAGACCCTGGGTCCAGTTGATGTAAGGGGTTATTGTGCCATTTTTGATGGCCCTTCCTTTAGGTTCAGGGAAGGAAAGGAAAAAAAACAAAAAACAAAACCAAGTATTTATTAAATACCCAGTCTGTGCCAGGCACTGTGCTAAATGTTGGGGAAACAAAGGAAGATAAGTGACAGTCCCTGCTCTCAAGGAGCACACAGTCTGGTGGGGGAGACAACACGCACAAGAACGATTATAGACAAGATACCATGAGATAATCAACAGAGGGAAGACACTAAAGGGTGGGATTCTAGCTGGGACTTGAAGGAAGCCAGGGATCAGAGGAAGAAGGAATGAGATCCAGACTTGGAGGACAGTCTGGAGGTGGGAGGTGCTTGGGCAAGACACTGAACCTGTTTGCCTTCATCTGTAAAATGTGGGGATACTAATATTTGAGGATCAAATAATATGTTTGTAAAGCACTTAGCACAATGTCTGGCACATCATAGGCCCTATGGAAAGGCAATTCTCTTCCCTCAATAACAAGTAGAGGAAGTCGGCAAAGGCCTTTGGTTGGAAGAGGCACTTAAGCTGAGTTTTGAATGGAGAGAGCTCCCAAACTGGATGTATGAAGAGTTTTAAATGCTAAACAGAACAGTCTGTTTTTCATCCTAGTCGCAAGACAGGTAGGGAGTTGCTGAAACTTCTGAGCAAGCAATTGGCATGATGAGACTGGAAGTCTCACTGGGAAGCTGGGCAGGGGATACCAGAGGATATGGCGGGGTGCCCAGGAGGGCCGAGTAGGAAGGCACAGAGATGAAACTCATGGCAATTTCGGTTCTGCTGCAGAGGTCCACAGCTGAGCTGGGGAGGACCTGAAGGCTGTGTGAGTGGGGAGACAGGCGTGAGGGAGCTTACTGAGGCAGAATCAACACAGCTTGACAACTGACTGGATCCAAAGTTGAGAATTGTTGTGCCCTGGACAGAAGGAGGGAAATTAGGGGTTGATTTGGGCAGGGAGATTAGGTGATTTCAGTTTTGGCAAGGTGGAGTTTGAGACATCTACAGGACATACAGGGGTGTAAATCTGGGTCCGAGTCTTATCTGCATATAGCTAACTGAATCTGTAAGAGCACTGCAACCATAGTGGGTAGAACGTGGATAAATGATCCTGCTGAGGTGCAGCCATCACAGAGAGCGGTTGGGCCAGGAAAGAGCAGAGACCTTTGGAGAAGAGTAAGGAGGCCAGGGAGTGGGCAGCAGTGGCAGAGGCTTGGTGTGAGGTCTAGAAGGATAAGGCTCTTTGGAAACAGAGTTAGTGACCCTGGGAAAGTGGTTGCTAAGGGAGGAGAACACACACTGTTGGTGTGGGGGGGAGGCCAAGCCAGACCCAGCCAATGAAAAGAAGGTTCCCAAAATAGTGGCAGGAGCTAAAACTGGCACCTGGAAGAATGCTGAGTTGGAATGGGGGGGGGGGGGAGAGAACAGCTAGCTGTTGGTCCAGGTCGTCCCCCTTTACCACATGCCGCACCCTCTCGGACCAGAACCAGGTCAATTCCCAGCACAGATGGCACACAATTGGCTTCTCCAGAAAAGTGGGACCCGCTGAGAAGCAGTCACACACTGCAAGGCGGGGGATTGGGGTTAGATTCAAGGAGGAATTTTCCTAAAAGCAAAAGAATTCCTCAGGAAGACCCTCTCCAAGGTGAGGCTACTGAGCCACAAAGAACACATTTTAGGTATTTACTGTGGGCCAGGTACCATAAAGAAAGAGAAAAAGCACGCTTCCGTTTCCGGCACTGCCAGTGAAGGGAAAAGGGGAGCAATCTCTGCTCCTAGTTTTTAACACAAGACTTAATTAAAGTATAGCAGGGGCTGTGGGACTTTAAACACCAGAGCAGACTTCCTTAGCCGAGCGGATGTTAACCTCCAGAAGAGGTCAGGGACTCTCCTCTCAGCCAGAGCCTCCCTGCTGGGATGGGGGGGAGGGAAGGGCCGGTGCCAGACGCAGCGGGCCCTCCGGGGGCTCTCGCGGCCGTGCCTCCCCCGGAGGCCCGATGAAAGGGATTCTCTTCCCGGCTACAACAAATAAGGGACCGCCTCGGCCGGGCGCTTCCCCTCTAACCTTCGGCTGCATTCTTTAAACGCGCAATATGTGGCCCTTTGGCTCCCTGCCTGCGTCCCCCATAGCCCAGCGTTACCTGCGGGCTTGGGGGAGGGGCGGGCCCGGCATCTCGCCCTCTTCCAACGGCCTGAAGTTGAAAGGAAGGAGGTTAGGGAGGGGAAGAGTGCGGGGGGCGTGGATCGGTGGGGTCCGGGAGAGGTTAGAAGGGAAGTGGAGGAGAGCGCTCCGGCTCGGAGGCTGGGAGGCTAGAGTCCGGTGGAGGGGCGCCCCCCATTCGGCCGCCGCGCAGCTGCCCCCTCCCCTCGCCAACCTCCCCTCCGCTCCTCCCCCCTTTCCCTACCCCTCCCCCCGAGCTCCGGCGGGGGTGGAGACTAGGTTTGAGGAACTGATGCTGGGTGCTGAGCTGGGGGAGTCAGACTTCCTGTCCCCGAGACAGACGCGTGCTGGGCGGACCCCTCCCCCTGCCCCCCCAACCTGACCCGCGGACAATAGCAGGACTCCTGGGTCCGCGGCCGCGTCCCGGCTCCCCCTGGGCGGCCCCCGCCCGCGCCGGCCCACGCCCCCCCCGGATTATGTCTCGGATCGAATCCCTCACACGGGCGCGGATCGACCGGAGCCGAGAGCAGGCGATCAAGGTGGGCCGGCCCGCCGCGCCCCCTCCCCTCCGGGCTTGGGGCGCTGAACTTGGGCGGAGCCGGTAACGGTGGCCCGGGGCGGGAGAGTGGGGAACTGGGGGGTGTGGACGGGGGCCGGGATTCGGGGCGCCGGGAAAGTTGAGCCGGGGTGGGACTGAGTGGTAGCGCGCCGGGCTGAGGGTAAAGCGCTGCAGAGCTGGGGTTGGGGGTCTTTTCGCCGTCCCTTCCCGGTCCCCCCATTCCGCAGTTGGACTCCCTCCCTCCCCTGTCGGTCGGCGCCGCCTCCGCTCTCCCACCTTTGTCCCGGACGGTGTCGGAGGGGGCTTTCCCTTCCAGCTCTCCTGCGGACCAAACTGCACCCGGCGCGGCCACAACAGGACTTTCCAACTGTGATTCACCCTCTCTGTCTCCCCTTCCTTCTCCCCCCCCCCCACTTCGTCTGGGCCGGGGTGGGAGAGAAGGAGGGCTCATTTTCTTTCCATTCTTCCCCACCCCCACCGTGGCTGAGGAAGAGAGTTAATGTCTTTTGTGTGGGTACTCTTCCATCCACCGAGCCAGCTGTGCGCCCTCTGGGGAGCTGCGCCCTACTCCCCCAACTTGGTGTGCTCCCCTCTCGCCGTCTTCCGGGGCCTCAGACCTTCCCTGCCCTGCCCAAGTAAGTTCCCAGAGTTAGGCCCTCCACCTCCGGCCTCCTGGGCTTTCTTCCCCCACCCAGGCACCTGTCTCCCCGAGAATCTCATTTTCCAGCTTTAAATAGAAAATTCCCACTTGTGGGACCGAGACCCAGTCCCAAGAGCATGATCCCTCCATTCCTCAGCCTGCAGGAAACGACGGCGCTGACTCTGGAGCCAGCCTACGGAAGACCCTCCTCCTCCGCCGAGCGTCCCCATTCCTCCCTCACACTGGCCGCTTTGTGGTCCGGGCCAAGACTACAATTTCAGAGTTGGTTTAATCTCTGACATAGCACCCGCCCCCGCACCCTGCTGCCCGCGGGGCCCAGGTGCTGCTTAGCCCGAGACCTCCGGAGCCTCTGCGCTGTGCCTTCGGGGGAAACGCGCCCTAGAGATTGATTTCCCGCACCCTAGACAATCGGACACCCGGGCTCCCCGCGCTCCCAAGGCGGAAGGCCAGAGCGGAGGTGATTTCTGTTGAGCCACTCCTAGGGTTTGGCCTGAGGGTCGGGTGTCCTGAACAGAACTTGAGGCTCCAGTTAGACTCCGGATCAATAGAGGGCTAGGTTGGAACAGCCTAGACCCCGGAGGGAGCAGGCCCTCCCCGAACCCCTCCGCCACCCCTGCGGCCGGGCCGATGATCCGAAAGTCTGTTTATTTTTTTGGCCGTTAGAACTGAGACCCTGGAGTGAGGCCAAGGGGGGCGGAGAGGGTTTTTTGAAACCACGGAAATTGGGTTCCACCCTAAAAAGGAAAAGGGGGGTGGGGAAGACCAGAGGGTGGGAGGGAAGGGCTTGGGCAAGCCCGAAGGGGTTCTGTGTGGGCAGAACGCCTCGGTCTTCGGTCTGGGGGGAGGAGGAGAGGGGCTGTGGGATTTGGGAACGTAGAGGTCAGATGCCCGCGGGCCCTCCCTTTTGTGATGTTTGGAATCCGAGAAGCCAATCACCTGGGGTGTCTCTATTCACACCGTCTCCTACCCGGTCCCCAGCCCCCATTTCTGGACGATATGGATGGATTCATGAGTCTCGTGAATCTCTTCACCATTGAACACGGAGCCTTGGAGGCTGACACTCTGAGGCCGGGGAAAAAAGGGGGAGACTTGAGAAAGGGTTGTGGATTCGGGCTTGTTGGAAGAGGAGGGCTCCTTCCAGAGAACTGGTTACGGAACGGGGTCTCCTTTGGCCAGCACACTTTGTCTCTCTCCCTCCCATCTAATTGCCTGCCCTCATTTTATTTTTGATAGGAAGTGGGGGGAGTTGGAAAAATGAATCTCCCCGATTTCTGGTTTGGGGTAGATGGTGGGTTAGGCATAGGTCTTTACCCATCTTTTGTGGTCACCCCTGAAGGGAGAACTCTGGTTTTGTCTTCCTCTTCTGCTACTCTCCTCTGGCTTTTCAACTGGCCTTTTTCTCTTCGGAAACA
Organism: Sarcophilus harrisii; assembly: GCF_902635505.1. Lineage (NCBI taxonomy): Eukaryota > Metazoa > Chordata > Mammalia > Dasyuromorphia > Dasyuridae > Sarcophilus > Sarcophilus harrisii. The sequence continues at coordinate 358,257,958 of NC_045429.1, read as the reverse complement.
CTTAATCTTACTTTAACTCCTTTTTTTCCTCTTCTTTCAGGACATCACAAACTTTTTTGCCCCCAACATCTCCCTGTTCCACAAATCTCAATTCCCTCAAGTCTCTTTCTCTCCACTCCTCCCCCACTTCCCCTCCCCCCCCCCCCCCCTCTGATTGAGTTCTTCCTGGAACAAAGGCTCCTTTTCTGACTAGGAAAGGTCAGGGGCCAGGAGACAGGATGCAAAGGATGGTGCTGGGGAGTTGGGGATCTTCTTGGGATTTCTAGGACCCAAGCAACTGGGTGTGAGGCTGAACTGAGGGTGTGAGGAAAGAGGAGAAAGAAGGTTTCTTTGTTCTGAGTGGTGGAGAGAGGTGGCTGGCTTTGTGTATAGGGACTTGAGCGCAGCTAGGGGGAGGGCTAGGAAAGCTGGGGAGGGGACTAAGAGGCCGGAAGTCCTGGAGGGAAGACTAAGGAAATTGGGGTTCCCTAGGGGAGGCTGACACTCTAGGAGCTAGGAAAACACTGAACAATCTAGAGTTTCAGAGCCGGGGAAAGGAAGGAAAACAGGCTAGAAAATCAATTTATGGGGAAAGAAGCATTAAGGTGTCTTAGGAGGAATCTTTATGGGTTGAGGGAATTTAAAATGAAAAGCTCAGGGCCCAGCTTACATGGCTTTTTAAGAAACATAACTAGGATTGATGTTAAAAGAAGCCGAGGGCCTGACTAGAGCCTCTAAGCAGAGTGTGTATGTGTATGTGTTTATATACCTGTGTGTATCTCATTTTCTTTGTCATTTCTTGATTTTGTGGGTCCAGTACCCAGATTGAAGGCTTTCTGTAAGGGAGGAGGAAGGTAAGGTGGAAACTCTGGAGTTTTAAGTAGAGAAGACAGTTTGTGAATACATACAGCCTCAATTTCAGTCCTTAGACCACAATATTTCCCACAAGTTAAAGTAAATGGAATTGTTGGGACTCTGCAGGGACAGAAATATGGAGAAAAGTAGTCCATTTCTTCTATCACTTTGTGTGAGCTGGCTTTTGTTTTCCAGCCTTGCTGAGTTTATTGAAGAATGGGGGGACAAGAGCATAGTCCACAGACAGCAGCTGCCCCTCCTTACAACCCAGCGGGCCTGCCCTGTGCCAGGAGGGCAGAGAACACTGGCACAGCTATTGTTCATCTGCACAAACGCCTGTCTGTTTGTGTTATTCCTCTCTCACCCCCTGCTCAGCCTTCTCTCCTGGCCTGACAGGTGCAGCTGGCTTGAGGAATGACTAGGGGCCAGAATGTCTGGCTCTTAAGGCAGTGTTTCCATGATTGTTGTACCTGTCTCTATCCCAGTTTTCTCTGTTCTCTTTCCCCATTCCCTAACTCACTTTGCCCAAGTGCTTCAAAGTCCCCTCTCCTTCTTTGTCTCTCTGCTCCACTGACTTCTGCTTCATTCATTTATCCACCAAATGTTTATGGAAAGCTTGTTTTGAGGCCAGTATTTTCTCTAGGATTTTTCTGTTCCTCTGAAATAATTGTTCTATTTTTCTTCCCTCCTCCAACGAACTCCTGTAGTGAAGAGATCAGATTTCAAGAATGTTGTAAGAAGTTCAGGCCTTGCTGGGAACATCTCATGCCTTCCCTTGAGGTCCTTTCAGGTAGAGATCCCTTGCTTTCCCAGATGACCTCAATCTTACAGCCATCAGGCCAAGACACAGGTGATTCCAGACCCTAGTGGAGTCGCCCTGCAGGAGCCAGGGTGCCCGAGTCCTTTTTTATAAACCAGGATCTCTCCTGAAGACACTGAGGCTATTGTTTGTAGTGAGGGGGCAGCAAGAGAGATGGAAATTAGATAGTTGAGATGGCCTCAATTTGAAGAATGAGAGGTTGAGTACGACGGCTTTTACCATCTCTCATTTCTACATCCTGGGCAAGGCTCCACAGGCCCCCCAGACCTCCCAGCTGTTTGCTGGTAGAGAGCAGGAAGCCAGGGTTTGCATTGCTTTTCCCTTCGTTCCCTTCGTCATCCTTTTCCTCATCTACCCTTTTAAGAGATAGCATGAAGGGAGAATGGCAAGAGATAATAGAAAACATCTTGGCCATAACTCACACTTTCCTCTCCCTTCCATTCCAATCTCTAGAAGGAACCTTTGGGTGAAAAGCAGTAAGAAACAGACAAGTCCAGGAGCAAGGAAGAAGGAAAGGACCTTTGAGTGGGAGATAAAGGGAAGGGAGGCAAAGAAGGAATATTACCTTGGGCTCTAAGACCCAGAAAGAAGATTGTCTATGTGAAGGTTCTTAATCTGGATTAATTAATTATTTTTTAAAAAAGAGAATTGCTTCAATTGGTTTATTTTGTAATCCATGATTTATGAATTTCTAAGCATTATTCTAAACTCAGGTCTGGTAGGCTTCTCCAGTCTGCCAGGAAGGGAATATATGTCCATGACATAAAAAAGGTTAATGGGCCTTAGTACAAGGGATCCATTCTGATCCATTAGCGACTCAAATCCCAACTCTTTTAAAGACAAGTTTATCCACCTCTCCAGCTCAGTGAATTTACAGATTTGTAAAATGAGAGAGTAGCAAGAGTTCTTGGGCTTCACATTCTCAGCCCAATAAATAGCAACTTTGGGAGAAGGGAGAACCAAATAACAAAGTTGGAAGAGGTCCCAAATATTAGCCTCTTAGGGAAATTTCCTGAATTCTAGTCTCAGCCTTGTGGTTGCTTCTCTAGACTCTTCAAGTTCAAGAGTTCTGGAATCTAGTTTTCAAAAGAAAGGCGAATTCTTGGCTAGCACTGACCCGTTAGAGAAGAGGATTGAGAGCATGGTTTTTGAAACTGGAGGAACAGCCAGAAAGTTTAAAGGATAACATGGAGCAACAAAAGACCTGGGATTTGTTTTTTGCTAATTGGCCATCGGGCTCAGCTGAAAGGGAGCTTGATTCTAACAGCCAAATGCAGTTGACTTTCAGGGAGCAGTTCATGGTCTTGGGTGGTAAGTGGGACTCATATTGTTAAGAGCTCTCCTTCCTAGCAAACCCAAATTGGTTTCTTTTCAAGGGGAATCATGGGGCACAAGATATTGGGTAGGCATCTGTATAGGTTCTGAAAGATGGACCTCACTAGAGAGAATTATTACTCTAAGTAAGTCGTTTGTATCATTTTAATGCATTTTTTTTGTGGAGTGAGATAAAAGCTGCCCCATGCAAGGAAAAACAACAACCACTAAATACAATGTACGAGTGGAATTTAGATGGCTTATAAATCTCTTTCGGTTTTAACTTTATGATCCTGTGGTCTTGAAGGGGGGGCTGGCATTACAGCAACAAAAATGAAGGGCACCTTGGGGAGTGAAACCAGAAATGAGGGGGAGAGACCTTGATGTATTTTTAACTCCACAGGGAACAAACTAGTTTGAAAGAACTGAAAGTTGAATTTAAAAAGATGGAAATTAGCATAAAAGGTTTTCTAATGATTGGAACTGGGGGACTCTGCCTTAAAGAATAGACCTCCTTTCCCTGGGGATCTTAGAGGAGAGGGAAGTGAATTGAAGGAGGTCCTATCTTACTGAGGGAGTGATAATACCGGAAGGGATTTGTAGCTCCTCCAGTAGTCTGGTTCATCCCTTCCAACCCAGAATGCTCGGGCGGGTACAAACTACCCCCCCCCAACAATAGCACTAGTCAGTGCCAGGGACCAGCTCCCTTCTTGGCAGCACCCAAGCCACTATGTGCTGTTGCTGCTGCCCACTATTTACCGAGCCAGAAAGGGGGTCACTTCAGGAGAGGGTAAGTTCCTGGAGCTTGAGGTAGGCAGGGTTTCAAGCACTAGTGTGCCAATGGATTTAGCTATCCAAGGTTTCCAGTGGACTCAAGGGCATAGATACTTGAGGAAGGAAGGGATCTATTCTATGTCTCTCTTTTCTAGGTCATCTCTAAGCCTTTTGCTTCTTTCATTTTGTCCATATCCTTCCCCCAATTCCATGGATTTTTTTGCCTTCAAAATTTGGAATGTAGAAGACAAGAGCTATCTGAGAAAATGAAGTTATTGGAGTCTGAAGATGGAGTTGGGGGTTGGAAAAATTGTGATTTGAGGTAGGAGTATGGGAAAAAAGAAGAGAGGTACCAGGGTGTAAGGCATCTGGTGTACCATGTTAGTAGGATGGCAGAGTTTATATAGCCAACTCTGATCCAGATAAAGGAAAGGTAAGGACGGATATTTTGGGGAGAGAATCCTTAAGGGTTTGAAAGATTATGAAAGAAGGGAGTCCCTATAATACTGGAGGACAGAGAGTCAGCTCAAACTGGAGGGAGATTAAATTACCGAGGAAGGATTTTCAGGTTCGGTAGAAAATGGTGGGAGTTTTCAGAATGGGGGAGTGTAAGGCCGATTTGCAACTATCAGTCGAGGTGCTATTTAAGTAGTGGTTAATAGAAGTTAATGTGCATGGAAACAAAGGTAGAGATGCAATTAATGAAGATTGTGGTGTGGGTAGGGGGAAGTAGAGTTTTTAAAAAAATGATAGATAGGAACTGAGGAGGAAGGGAAGGAAAGGAATAAAGACAAAAGAAGATAGGAGGAGTAAAGGGGGATTAAGAAAAGAGAACAGGAAGAGATAGTGAGGTTTGGAAAAGAGGCCAGAAGTGGAGAGGATATATGGGACTGTTCAGTTTATCAGCAGTATAATACACTATGACCAAGTGGAATTTATATCAGGAATGCAGGGCTGGTCCAATATCAGGAAAACTATTGCCGTAATCTACCATATCAGTAACAAAACCCAACAAATGATATGATAATCTCAATAGATGCAGGATATATGGGATTGGTGACTTGTCTCCTTGACTATTTGATTCTGGCCAAATATGGGCGACCTTTTAGAGAAAGGAAAGGGAGAGATAATGTTCTAGGATGTCTCAGGAATGTTTAGTGGAATCCCACATTCAAGTCTTGTGCCTTTATACAGCCCCTGCTTCTGACTCAAAACTTCAAGAACACCAGGAATTATAGCCACCTTCCCAGTTAACCTTCTCTGTGCTAGGGGGATTTGGACTGGGAACCTAAACAATATAATCCCTCTAAATGAGTTTTTCCAGAATCTTGCTTTGAGTCCTTAATTATACCTGACATTCATCTAAAGTTTGCTTTGGTCATAGCATTCTACCTTAGGTGCTAAGGAAGGTTAAAAGTTAATCAAAACAGGTTCCTATATATATATATATATATATATATATATATATATATATATATGCTATTTTTAGGATAAAATCTTAACAGTCAGACTGTATGATCAGTTCTTTGAGTCATTATAGATAGTCATATTGCTGTCCAAAAAGTTTGTACAGTCCTACAAGAAATAGAATAAAGTACCTCTTCCCCAAGCCTTTCCACACATGGAATATTAAAAAGTTGTTTTGTTTTGTTTTTTCCTTTTTCTGGTGTGTATGTGTATGTGTACATGTGTGCTGCTTGGAATATTTTGACGGCATTTAATATAAGATGTAGCCCTGCCTTCATGGAGCTTACAGTCTAATAAGATAAAATAGAATGATTTTTGTTTGCTACAGTAATACATATGAAATACATTAGGAAAATATAAAAGTGAAATGAGGTTTTTGGGAGAAGGCAGCATTGTATATAGAAAACCTGCTGAATTTGGAGTTAGAAAAAACGTGGATTTGAATCCCAGCTGGGCACATACCACCTTCTAGGATTTTGAACAAATAACATAATCTTTCGGGGCGTCACTTTCCTCATTCAGAAAATGAAAGGATTGAACTAGGTTCAAGTTCAAAAGCCCATGAAAGAATTATCTTTATTTTGGGGAAGGTTTAATGGGTGGGGAGGAAGGGGCAATTGAGTCAAGCTTTAAAAAATGATTAAATATTCACTAGATGAGGCAGGGAGCATATTTTAAGCCTGGGAAATAATCTGGGTGGAAGTACTGGGACTGAGTAAAGGTGATGTGTAGGAAAGAAATTTAGTTTGACCTGAGTATTGAGTGTTTTAAGATGGAATGTGGTTTAGAGACTCCTTGGATTTAGCTTTATGTAAAGCCTCTGTTTGAATTTTGCCTCCAGCTTATTACTTGCTCTGGGTTTCTGAGCCTGTAGTTCAACCGCTGTGAGACTTAATTTCCTCCTCTGAAAAATCTGAATAAGAAAAGGAACACCAGGAAACCTAGAACCTATTTCCTAAGGGTAATTGTGAGGGATAGTGGAAATTAACTTTCCTGGAGAGTTTTCTACCCTGTTGGGAGCTGGAAAGAGAAAGTCTAGGACCTTAAATGCCACTCAGTGGAACTTGAAACTTGACTGGGCAGATGGAGAGTCACTGAAGATCTTTGAGCTAAGGAGCAATGTGGTCATATCTGCGAGTAAGGAAAACTCCGGACTGTATCTCCAGCCTTCTGTTTTAATGTCTCTCTTCACAGTTAATGTCTGAGGTGAAGGTTCAGTCTGGGTTTTTCCTGCCCTCAGATCCAGTCAGCGTTTTTCCTTTTATATTATGATGCCTCTCGAGGGATTGGCATTTTCCACTCTCCTTTGATCCTTTGCTTTAAGTCTAAAGGAGAGATTCTGGGATCAAATTTAGGAGACCACTTTAGGAGTTTCTTAGGATATATAGATATATAGGAGTGATGGTGCTCTCATTTCTCCATCTTCACTGGCTCTTTGGGAGGCATAAGGTACTGGAGATTGATAGATGAGAATTCAGAGGAGATTGTCTCAGAACGAGGAAATTCTCTGAATCAGGAGTTTGGAAAATCGATTAGGCAGTGTGCCATAGTGAAACAGCCCTTCTGGAATCAAGAGAGATTTGAGTTCACATTTGAACTCTATCAGCTCTGTGACCTTGGACGAATTCCTTTACCCTGAACCTCGTTTTTCTCATCTTTAAAAATGGAGATAATACTTATGGTACCTATCTCATAAGGTTACAGTGATGAAATTACTTTGTCAATTTTTAATCTCTGGGGAAATATAAGAAATGAGGTTGAAAAGAAAGTTGAGAGTATCTAGCATTTGAGACTTGATTAATTTTGTAGGTTGGTACATATACATATAGGGAAGGATTAGACTATATTTTCTTGCATATCTATGAAGTTAAAACTAATGTAGTCATGGAGAAGGGATTTAGATTAGACAGCAGAAAGAAATTTCTGGGCTTAAAAAACTTCAGAGGAATAAAGAAAGGGATTCTTCTCTCTGAAGAGGGTAAAATGGAAAGGAAAGAGTTAATTTGGTAAAAGGAATAAAAGTTAGACTCTAGGACAGACTTTATGACATAAGCAAGGGAGATTTCAGAATTTCTTTTCCTAGACCTAGATCTAAAAGAAAAAGTGTCCCAAATTGGTTGTCTAAAAAAAAAAAGGTTCATCTTGCCTAGAGACAGGGGGATAGATATTGTGACCCCACCTCCATCCCTTAGGAAAAATCCTGTCTGGGGGAGGTGAAAGAGTCTAGTTCTAATGGGGTGGGGTCAGTACTTGAAGATTCTGCCTTCTGGTCTTGGGGGTGGGACTCCCACCCCCTCCCAGTCTGATCAGGGGAATCTCCTTGCTCCCCCTGCTGTGGCTGCCACAGTGACGGCGGTTCTGACACTGGTTGTCATGGTTATAAGAGGAGCTAACTCCCTGAGTTGGTGAGCTGGCATCCTCTGCCTTGCCTGCACTTCCCTCTTCTCTGCGCATCTTCTCCCAGCAGAGGGAACACAGAAGCTCAAGGGGACGAGGAGAGCCCAGGCCTTGGGGGTGAGGGTGGACTGGGGGTGAGGACTGTGACGACCAGAGCAGAAAAGATGAGTGGCAATCGGAGGCAGCCAAGCCGTCGGGGCCAGGTGGGTAGGGGGACCGAAGTGACTCCTTTGGGATCAAGTCCCCAGTGGTTGGAAGATAAATGGAGGCCCTTCTGGGCAGTTACTTCCTTAGCTTCCTTGGATAGGAATCACTGCTCCAAATTGCTCTCTTTTTTGGCAGCCCTCAGGCAGGACCTTCTGATCACCAATAACCACGAGCCTATCTCTCTCTCTAGACCTTTCGGTATTCTGCCCCAGGTCTTCTCTAGCTTGATTCCCTCTTTTCATCTTCCTTACAGAACCGGGAAAAAGAGAAGATGAAAGAAGCCAAGGATGCCCGCTATACCAATGGGCACCTTTTCACCACCATCTCTGTATCGGGCATGACGATGTGCTATGCTTGTAACAAAAGCATCACGGCCAAGGAAGCCCTTATCTGCCCAAGTAAGTTACCAAGATCCTGAGGTGTGCTACTAGCTTGCCCTTATCTGGCCCCTATGTCTTTGCCTCTCCTTTCCTTCTCTGACCTTTAAATTCTCTGTTTCTGTAAATTCTTAATCACTAGGGTCAGATGCTTCTATCCTCTCTTATTCTGAGGAGTGGGTAGCTGTGGGAATATGTCAGAAAAGGATATCAGAGGGAGGTGGGGAAAGGAAACATGTGGTGGGCTATCTCCCCTGCAGCTGTTGTTCTGGCTTTTTCCTTCTGCAACTCTCCCCTCCCCCCCCCCCCCCCCCCCAGTGACTTTTCTCCTCCTTGGGTTCTCAATTTTGTAACATCTGTCCCAGGAACAGCTGGAAGAGTGGGGGGAATAAGATGAAGGAAGAGAAGGAATGTGGGGCTGTAGGGGGTGGAACTAGAAAACTGCCAACTTTGCAGCTGTCCCTGTCAATCCCCTAGAGAAGACTAGGAGTCAGGATTCCAGTATTCATTTGCCCCTGCCTTCTTGTTCATTTAAGCTGAGAAAGGATTTGAGATATCTGTCTAGAGAAAGAAATGGGATTATGGGTTCCCATTTTCCCCAATTTCTAGTCCAGCTCCATTGTGCTAGAGGGAGGGCACATCAGGTTTGTGATGTGAGCACTTCTGTCCTCCTAAACCTTAAAAGTCGTTCCAAATCAAGAAGGTTCCCCTTCTCTCTGAGACCCCTAGAAAAGCCTTAAAGGATAACTACTTAGCCTTGCTTCCTAGGTTTCCTCTCCCCTCAAAAAAATATGGGAGCCAAAAAATGGTTTTGATTAAGGATTGGATTGGAAATGATGCACTGAAAAGGGCTTTTCATTCTGGTATTGAGGGGGGGAGCTTCAGCTCTTAATTCTTAGTGCCCATGGATTTTAGGGAAGGGACATTATGAGGAGAATTTAGGAGACCTCCCCGACCTCTTCCCTAGTTCAGGTGGGAAGTGGCAGAGGGCTGTGGAGGTGAGAAGGGATCCCCAATCTAGATCCCTCCAGAGATCCTGAGAAAATTCCCAATCCGGAAGCCTGTTACCACGGGAACAGAGAGAGGCGGGTGGCACTATTTTGGGAGCAGGTGGAATGCGGAGGTTCGATCCAGAGACACCAAGGGGATGGGGGTTGGAAGAAGGCTTTCTGGAGGGGACAAAACTCCTCCAATACCTATCTTCTCCTGCCCAGCACCTCCTTTCCCCTGGCCCCACCCTGTTTGCCTTGTATTTGTGGAAGTGAGCAGGGTTCTGGCTATTGTCTGAAGGAGTTAGCAGAGTTTCCGGTGTTGGTGCAGTGGGTTGGGGTGGGGAAGAGGAAGCTGGAGGAGGCAGAGTGTATGATGGAGGAGAGGGCTGGACTGTCTCGTTCTTAGGCTGGACTCTTTGACCAGCCCTGCTTCGGTGTCCTTGCCCTCCTGTCTGCCTGCTGTTCCCCGGGGCCAGGGAGAGGCAGATAGTATGGGTTTGTCCCTTTGGGAAGTCTGGGCTGCCAGGGTCTGAGTCCTGGGCGGGCAGGTTTCTGCCAAGTTCTTAAAGGTAGGAACCAAGTGAAGGAAGGAACGAGAAATATGTGGAAGCCCAGGTTGGACCCTAGAGGTCGCTGAGGTCCAGGTCCTTCCTCCGCCTAACCTTGGAGGTGCTTAGGCCTGAAGAAAGCTCTGTGGCCACGGCCCTTCCCCTATTCCCATGCTGGTGCCTGTTGGCTGCCTTTGCAGTCGCCACGGCTCTGAGCTCTCTGTCTCCCAGCTGGCTTTGTGTTCAGTGCCCAGCCCCAGGATGCCCCGCAGTAGGCCACCCCCTCGCTGTGTCCCCCCAGGCGGCTTTGAGCTAAGCCCCCAGTCCTTGTTCCCTTCTCCATTTATTCCTTATTGACTGGGAGCCAAATAGGTTGTGGGGGCAGGTGAGGGCACTCCTCATCCTTCTCTTTATGAAATGATGGAACAGGAGGCTGAGACCCAAAGAGGGGGAGTAGAGGAAGAACTTGGGGTGAGGGACAGTGGTGGGTGGGATTGTCTTCCTGTGGAAGGGAGCACACATAATGTGCCTGTTTGTCCCTTCCTTTCACCCTCATCATCCTGTCTTTCAGCTTGTAACGTGACTATCCATAACCGCTGTAAAGATGCTCTTGCCAACTGCACCAAGGTCAAGCAGAAGGTGAGAAGGCAGGGAGCAAGTGCAGGGGTTCCCGAGAAGGCCCTGACCCTATGGAGATTAAGCTGGGGTGTAGTCTCTCAAATTCTCCTCCGACCTCCCCGGGACAGCCCAGGCAGGAGGGGGGAAGGCTTCCCTCCGAGTTCCCAGGGCCCTTCTCCGCCTACTAGGAGCTTCTCTGGGCAGTGTGCTTTCCCATCTCAGGCTTCCCTGGGAGAGGTGGACCTTTACTCCAGCATCAGCCCAGGGGCCACTTAACTAGCTCTCTGCCTGTTGGGTAACGGATGTTCTCTGTTTGCCCTGCTGCCCTAAAGCAACAGAAAGCTGCCCTGCTCAAGAACAGCACTGCTTTGCAGTCCGTCTCCCTGAGGAGCAAGAGTAAGTACGACCCCCATCCCACTCCCCATCTGGCGCCCAAGATTGTGCTCTGCTGCCACCTTCAGGCCGCTCCCTCCCTCACAGTGGCAGTCCTGGAGGGCTGCCCTCCGGCTTCCTCCTGGGCCAGGCTGAGGGCTGGGACCCTGGGCTCCAAATGAGTGCTTTTTATTTTTTGTTTGTTTTGGTTTTGAGGCAATGGGTTAAGTGACTTGCCCAGGGTCACACAGCCAGGAAGTGTTAAGTATCTGAGACCAGATTTGAACTCAGGTCCTCCTGACTTCAGGCCTGGTGCTCTACCCACTGCTCCACCTGGCCGCCCCCATCCTAACAAGTGTTAAGAAAGAGGGTGACCTACACCCTGCCTTTTGTTGGGGATGTATGTGGTGGGGTGGGGATAGCCTCCCCTGTTTTCCTCACTATCCAAGCTGGGGTTTCCCTACTTCCTTATTCCCACAGCCACCATCCGGGAGCGCCCCAGCTCAGCCATCTACCCCTCAGACAGCTTCCGCCAGTCTCTCCTTGGCTCTCGGCGAGGCCGGTCCTCCCTCTCCCTGTCTAAGAGCGTCTCCACCACCAACATTGCTGGGTGAGCTGTTGGGAAAAGGAGTATTTGTCTAGACAAGTGGTAAGACTATACCAGATCTTAGTTTCTTACTTGTGAAAATGAAGGGCTGAGTAAGATGGCTTCTTGGGTCCCTTCCTTGTCTACATTCATAGGGAAGTAGAATTATTGCTAAGTGTAACATTAATTGACTAAATTATGATACTTTAGATAAATATATAAGCAAAACGAGCACTAACCACTTGTCCCTTTTCAGTCCTAAAAGTGGGAAAATGTACTTAGCTATATAAACTGATATTATTAAATGTTGTAAAATTTTATTAGATAATTAAATAAAATAATCTCCACACACACCCCCAAAAAAACAAAAAGACTGATGCCAGAAGCATTCCTGGCTTCCTTTTTTGTTAGGAAGATGGTGGAGATCTCTCCTGTGCTGACTAAGGAATTAGAGAAGAGCAAATTAGGGCTCCAGTGTTTCCCCTCAGTTTCCTTCAGTTGAAATCAATATGCTCTTTTCCTTTAGGCACTTCAATGATGAGTCCCCCTTGGGCCTTCGAAGGATCCTCTCTCAGTCTACAGACTCGCTCAACATGCGAAACCGCACACTGTCTGTGGAGTCTCTCATTGATGAGGGTAAAGAGAGGCAATGGAAAAGCTGGGCGAGAGGAGGTCCTGCCTGGGAGGGCCCGGGGCCTCAGAAGACCGGGATCCAGGCTCTGGGGAGAGGCCTCTGCTCTGAGGCTCCCTCATGCTTTTCTCCAGGTGCTGAGGTGATTTACAATGAACTGATGAGTGATTTTGAGACAGATGAGAAGGACTTTGCAGCGGATTCCTGGAGTCTGGCAGTAGACAGTAGCTTCCTACAGCAGCACAAAAAAGAGGTGATGAAGCGTCAGGATGTCATCTATGGTAAGCAGGGGCCCCAGGGCTGAGGAAGCTTCGCAGGTTCCTTATGCCATCAAGACCAGGAACTCGCGCTACATGTCCTCCCTTCCTCACATCCTGTTGAGTCTTCCTCTCCTGATACCAAAGACCCCTTTCTATGCAGACTCATTGGCCTCTGAGCTGCTTCCCCAGTGTGTACTTGGTTTCTAGGCAAGGCTCTCTCTTTGACTCTTCTGTCTTTTTAATTCAGCTCAGGGAACCACCAGCTTTTTGGTGAAACCCTGCTGTGGGCCTAGGACTCTGCTCAGTACTATGAAGGATTCCGATCTTTTGAAGAAGGACTGTGTGATGTAGGGAGACCTGGGCAAGGCCTTAGTCTCTTTATGTATAAAATGAGGAGGTTGAGGTCTCTTCTGGTTTAAGGTCTCTGAAACCATAAACCGATTAGCTACAAGCTTCATGACATGGTGGATAGAGAGCTGGACTGGAAAACTGAGAGTGGAATCCTCTCTTAGACCCTTGGCAGTTCCCTTAAAGTCTGTTTCCTCATCCATAAAATGATTCCTACCTTAAGTATAGAGAATCAGTTCTTATTTGTGACACTCAAGTAAGAAATGGATATGAAACACTTTGCTTTTTAAAAGCATTTTTGTAAATATTATCATCATCACTATTATGGCCTATAACAGACAAGGATACAAAATGCTATAAGGTCAACGGGCCTGCCCCCTTGCTCCTTGACTGACACTTTGGCCTGCCTTACCCAGAGCTCATCCAGACCGAGCTGCACCACGTGAGGACGCTGAAGATCATGACCCGCCTCTTCCGAACGGGGCTGTTGGAGGAGCTGCAGCTGGATCCAGCCCTGGTGCAGGGCCTTTTCCCTTGTGTGGACGAGCTCAGCGACATCCACACCCGCTTCCTCAGCCAACTGCTGGAGCGCCGACGCCAGGCCCTTTGCCCGGGCAGTACCCGCAACTTTGTCATCCACCGGCTTGGGGATCTGCTTATTGGCCAGGTGAGGAGAAGAGAGGGAAGGGCCTGCTGAAGAGAGGTAGGAACAGGCTGTGGAGACAGCGAGAGGTGGGTTTTTTGTTTTTGTTTTTGTTTTTGTTTTTGTTTTGCATCCTCAGGGATTGCAGGAAAAGAGTTAGGGAAAGCAAAGACTCCGTTAGAAGTAGAAAGTCCACATGTTATGGGTCTCGGGTTTGTGACGCCATCTCTCTGCCTAGTTCTCAGGCTCCAGTGCAGAGCAGATGCGGAAGGCCTATTCTGAGTTCTGTAGCCGTCACACCAAGGCACTGAAACTCTACAAGGAACTGTATGCTCGGGATAAGCGCTTCCAACAGTTCATCAGAGTGAGTAAGACTGCCATGACCTCTACCTAGAACCCCATTTGATCCTTAACTCTCAGAACTTTGTGCTTCCTTAGCTTATATGTCATCAGGGGTCAACTAAGGTCTTGGGGATTGGAAAGTCTATTGACCATCTTGGACCTCTCTGTCTTTGACCCTGTCCTGTCTGTTCTGCCCCAACAAATCCTACCCCATTTGACCTTTGTTTCTTCTGATTCTGCAGAAGGTGACCCGCTCTACAGTGCTCCGGCGACATGGGGTGCAGGAGTGTATCTTGCTAGTAACCCAGCGTATCACCAAGTACCCCGTACTCATCGACCGGATTCTGCTGCATTCCCGTGGTGAGGAAGGTTGGGCCGGGCCAGGTAAATACAGCGAGGGTGGCTTGGAAGGAGACTTTCTCCTTACTACTTCTTCTTGCTGTCCCCAGGCAATGAAGAGGAGCATCGGGACCTGACAACAGCCTTAGGTCTGGTGAAAGAGCTGCTGTCAGCAGTAGACCAGGAGGTACATGAGCTGGAGAAGGGAGCTCGCTTGCAGGAGATCTATGGGCGCACAGACCCCCGTGCCCAGGCCCCAGTGCCTGGCAAGGGTCCCTTTGGCCGAGAAGAGCTTCTGCGTCGAAAACTGCTCCACGATGGTTGCCTGCTCTGGAAGACAGCCACAGGACGTTTCAAAGGTCAGTTCTCCCTGACCTTGTGGCTTATGACCTGATATAGCAGGAAAGGCAGTTCATGTCCTACTTGGGAGATAACCTTAGAGGAAGAGTTAAATAAGTTTAAGGTTCTTGTTCCTATTGTTAACTGAGAAATAAAGTGCCCTCTGAGAGCTTCATAGTTTATTAGAGACCCCACTGGAATGCACATGCTTCTGAGGCAGAACTGAAACCTTGGGGAGGTCCCAGTTGCAGAGAGAGAGAGAAACACAGATGTATAGAAAAAAAAAGTCTCCCTTAAAATCTCAGTGCTGAGAGGGCTTTTGGGGGTTGATCTTCTGGAGGAGGGCAGAGGAAAGACAAGAATGGACAAAGCAGAGTGCCTCCAGTGGGGGAATGAGGGCAGGCTTCCCCATTCCTCTTCCTCAGCATTGGTTTTAATGAGAACAGATTCTCATTGGTTCAAATTGGCTTCACCAGAGCTAAACTGGACCTTTGTACCCCTTTATAAAACTTTCAAGCTTCTGCCTTGGATCTTGTCAGTCTTCACCAACCTCCTCCTTCCTTCCACTCCCCTCTCCCATCCCTCCCACGCAGTAACTAAGAATATAAACCATGGAGGTTAAAAATAGCAAGGCTGGAGAGCTTTATTTTCTGAAGTATTCAACAAAACACCTCCCTTTCTCCCTGCCATGCCCAAAGGTCCCTAAGGGCAGGAGGAAGATTTCTCACATTTGAGCTGACTTCCCAATTTTATAGGATTGACCTTTGTCTCCTGAAAGCCCCCAAAGTCAGAGGAATGGGAAGAAAAGGTCAAAGGAGAGAGCTGGAAAAGACTGCAAAAGGGAACTGTAGGACTGAAGAAAGATGGAATTGTTTAGCCTGAAGATCAATCTGAAATTGGGGGGTGGTGGCAGTAAGATTTGTTAAGCATCTTAGAGTCTGTAAAGGTTAGTTCTGCAGTAGAGAGGGACCTGCTGTTCTCCACTGACTGTAAAACAAGAGGGTGTAGGCATATGCTGCAGTAGGAGGGATTTAGGTTAGGTCTCAAAAAGGACCAGAGTGAGTTGGAAAGTATGGGAAATGCAGTCTAAAAAGGAATGGAGACTCTGAATATAGCAGATAGACTGGCTGGGGCATCAGGCATCCTCTCCAGAATGATAGAATGAATTTAATGATCCTTCCAAGTGTCCTTCCAACTCAAGATGAATCTGAAATTCCACAAGTTACCTTCTGCCTGCCCTCCCCAAATCCCATTCCCATTTCTGAAATATAGGAAGAATATTTGAGGAATTTAAAAGGAAAGGCAAAGATCGGGGGGATGGAGAGGAGTTAGAAGCCATCACCTAATGAGGCAAGACTGGTCCAAGGTGAAAGAAAAAGGAAACCAGGTTTCTAGTTCATCTGTTGCTGACTTGTCAACTCTCCTGCCAGATGTGCTGATGCTGTTGATGACAGATGTGCTAGTGTTTCTTCAGGAGAAGGACCAGAAATACATCTTTCCTGCCTTGGTAAGACCATATCTCTCCTCTCCTATCTCTCAGTCAGAGAGACACCTCAACTCTAGGGAAATCCTAGTCTTCAGAGTCCATTTTTTCCTTTGAATTGTCAAAATGCCAGCTTCTCAACACCTCCCACCCCGGCCCCCCACTCAACTTCTGACAGATTTTTAAGCAGTTTGAAGAGACAGACTTTCTAGGAAGTCTTAGATGCCAGGACTCTTGCTCACTCCTCTTTTCTCTTGTCTTTCTTTGTCAGGACAAGCCAGCAATAATCTCACTGCAGAACCTCATTGTTCGGGACATTGCCAACCAGGAAAAGGGGATGTTTCTGATCAGTGCTGCTCCCCCTGAAATGTATGAGGTCCACACAGCCTCCAGAGAGGACCGGAACACTTGGATCCGTGTCATCCAGCAGAGTGTGCGTGTGTGAGTATTGAAGAGAAGGCTCGAGTCTGCCTCTCCATGCATGTCAGCAGGCAGTGTTTGTTGTATTTGTACAGATTTGAGGGGGGACTGTTTAGAGCCCAGAGTAGTTCTACCTCATTTCTTAAAACAAAATTGACTGAGCGTAACCAAGACTAGAGTTGGACAGTCTGGAAAGACTCCCTAGAAGAGGGAAATATGGTAGAACCAAAGTTGAGGATAGTTCATGTGGGTGGTGTCCTGGGGAGAGGAAATAGCAGATGTGAAAGGTCATAGATCAACCTTCACTTTGGGCCTCTAGATCCTTTCCCACCTTCATCTCTGATTAACCCCATCTCCATCATAGGTGTCCATCCAGAGAGGACTTCCCCTTGATTGAAACAGAAGATGAGGCCTATCTTCGCAGGATCAAAAGTGAGCATTATACTCTTCTCATGCCATGCCCTGGGTTGTCCCACTCTAGAATTCCATTTTTTTTCCATCTCAATCATCACCTCCCAAGTGCTCCCACTCAGAGCCCTCCTCCACAAATAGCAGTCCTCCCTTGGGACAAGTGGAGCAAAACAAAACAAATCCAGACATTGACCATCTCTGAAAACACAACTCCTTCACATCTAATCTGTTAGCTCTCGGCCAAGAGGTGGGAAGCATGTTTCGTCGGTTGTGGTACTTGCACTGATCTTTCAGACTTGCTTTCCTGGTTCTGCGGACTTCATTCCGCATCAGTTTATACAAGTCTTCCCAAATTCTCAGAATCCATCATCTTTTCTTGTGGTGCTGTCATATTCCATTAATTCAGATGCCATAATTTGTTCACCCGTTTCCCAACTGACGGATACTCACTTTGTCTCTCTAGCTTCTTTCCCTCTGCCCCCACTCGGCCCCTGACTCCTGCTCATCCTGGAGCCTTCTGGCTTGGTTCCTCTCACCCTCTTTGCCCTTTGTCTCTCCCTCCCTGCTTGCCCTGTGTCTTCAGCGGAGCTGCAGCAGAAGGACAGGGCACTGGTGGAGCTGCTGCAAGAGAAGGTGGGACTCTTTGCTGAGATGACCCAGTTCCAGGCAGAAGAAGATGGAGGGGGTGGCGGGCCGCTGCCCACCTTGCCTCGTGGCCTCTTCCGCTCTGAATCCCTAGAATCCCCTCGTGGGGAGAGGTTGTTGCAGGATGCTATCCGGGAAGGTAGGAGAGCTCTCAGGGCAGCCTGGATGTACTTCCTCTGAAATACAGTGTGACCTCCAGACAGCTGAACACGCACAGGCGTGAATCCAGTGCCTTTTGCCTCATCCCTAATGGCCTGGAAGGGCCACGCTCGCTCCCTCTGTGCCTCTTCATTTTCCTGACATTCCCCTGGCTGTTTGATGCTTAGGCGCTAGGGTTCGTTCCCCTTGTGTTCAGTCCCTGGCTCCGCTTTTTCTTACCTTCTCTTTTCTTTCCTCCCCCAGTGGAAAATCTGAAGGACCTGTTAGTTGGGCCTGGGCTAGATCTGCCTCTGCCCCCACGGGAGTCGACTTTGTCCCTGGAGCCCGACAGTGGTGGCAACACCAGCCCTGGGGTGACTACGAGTGAGTGCAGGGCCAAGGGCACTGGGGGACTGGCAGGGGAAGTAGGCAGGACTGGGGGGAGGCTGTCACCAAATGGGAGCAGTTAAAGGGAGAAAATGGGAAGGGACCAAAGTTGGAGAGGGGGGAGAAGTGATTAATAAGCGGCAGGCATTTACGAGGCCTCATTGGGGTTTCTCAGGAAGTCTGTGAGGTCGATGTTAGAGGTGTTAATATACATCATGCAGCAGAGCCAGGCTCACCCAGCTAATTCACATCAGGTGTGGGCTCTAGACTCAGCTCTTCCAGCACTCTCTCCACTGGGCCAGCAGTTTGGGCCCATCTCTTTTCTCTTCTCCCTTGATAGATGGTGAAACAAGAACGTTCAATGGGTCCATTGAGTTCAGCAGAGCTGACTCAGACTCCAGTCAGAGGGTGAGTCCTTTGGGATATGGCCAGGCTGGGGAATAGAGGACAGGCCCGTGTTCATCTGGGGTCTCTGGAGGCTGGGGGCAGTGCCATGGAGGGCTAAGGAGCCAACACCTGAACAGTCTCTTAACTCCCCATTCTTCCCTTTCACTGCAGGATCGAAATGGGAACCAGTTGAGATCTCCTCAGGAGGTAAGTTGAGAGAGCAAGGTAACAGGATTGATGACAGAAGGATTGGGGGAATCAAGGCCCATGACCATTAAAGCAATTAGAGCCTAATTTAGGGTGATGTCAAGAGGTACTAGCTCTCTGAGACTAACTGATATGTTCCCCTCGACCGCTCATTTAACTCTGGATCTGAATGCATGTGTCTTATTCCCCTCCCCTCCTCCCCACCACTTTTTTGTCCCTAGGAGGCCCTGCAGCGACTAGTCAACTTGTATGGACTTCTCCATGGCCTTCAGGTAAGTGAAGGCTGACTGGGGCCTAGCGTGGTGGGAGGAAGTCTGACTCCAGAAGGGAAGTAACCTCAGAACGGAGAGCCGGTTCATGGAGGCGGGAGACGGGCAGACCCTCTGTCTGCACTCGTAGTCTGGGTGTCTCGGGAAGTTGTGACCGGCTGGCTGCTTGGCAGGAGAGTTGTAACCCAAACATCCTCATCACTCACCCCACCCAGGCAGCGGTGGCTCAGCAGGACACCTTGATGGAAGCCAGGTTGTCGGAGGGCCCTGAGCGACGGGAGAAGCTGGTGTTGTCCCGGGCCAACTCCCGAGATGGGGAGGCGAGCAGGCCCGGAGGCGCCCCCGTGGCCCCCGAGAAGCAGGCCACAGAGTTGGCCCTGCTGCAGCGGCAGCATGCCCTGCTGCAAGAGGAGCTCCGCCGCTGCCGGCGTCAGGGGGAGGAGCGGGCTGCCGAGGCAGGCGGCCTGGAGGCTCGGCTTCGGGAGAGCGAGCAGGCCCGGGCCCGGCTGGAGCGGGAGGCTGAAGAGGCCAGGAGGCAGCTGGCGGCCCTGGGCCAGACAGAGCCTCTCCCAGCCGAGGCTCCCTGGGCCCGCCGGCCTCTGGACCCCCGGCGCCGCAGCCTCCCTGCAGGGGACGCCCTCTACTTGAGCTTCACCCCCCCTTCCCAGGTGAGCAGAGCCCCTCCGTTGCGCTGTGGGAAGAGGCCGCCGGCGCACAGGCGTGGGGGGGCGAATGTGACTGGGGGATGCGGGGGCACTTGCTCGGCTAGGGCCTAGACTGGACATGTCTTCCATCCCGGGAGATGGAGAAATGGAGTGGTGGTTCTGAACGGAGTCCTTGGGTATTTCCCGGAAAAGGGTTTGATTTGGGGGGCAGAGGCGAGAAGTGGGAGAGCACGGTAGAGCTTGGACCTGCTTCCCACTGCGTTGCCTGAGCCCCCCTGTGTGGGGCTGGGCGGAAAGTCATTCTGGCTCCCGTGCCCGTGCTCTCCCCCTCCCCCAGGCCGTGCCTCAGATATGCCGAGGCCACGACCGCCTAGATCTGCCCTTATCCACTCGCTCCATTCACCGTACCTTTGAGGACAGAGAAGGGCCCGAGCTAGGCAGTCCTGAGGAGCGGCTTCAAGACAGCAGCGATCCCGACACCGGGAGCGAGGAGGAGGGCTGTAGTCGCTTGACTCCGCCACATAGCCCCCGAGGTGAGACTCAGAGGTCAGCAGGACGGGCTGGGGAACAGGGTCAGGCGTCCCTTCATGTGTCTCTGACTCGTTAGGGGCCCTCTGACCGCCTCAACTCGCTCATGGCCCTTGGAATGGTGTTGCTTACAGTTCTTCTGAAGCCACCAGATCCCAGTGGGCGGAGTGGGGGGGAGAGAAGGGCAGTCGAGTTCTCTTTGGATAGGGGTGCTCTGAGAGGCAAGTTTCCTCTTTTATTTGTGGTTGGTTGACTCCAGGCCTCCCAAGAGGCAGGAATGTTGAAGATGGTGGGGTAATTCTTTTCTGGAGCCCTGCTCACTGGTCACATTCTCTTTTTGTAGATTTCCCCCGAATGCAGGACATTCCAGAGGAGAGTGAGAGTCGAGATGGAGAACCTATTGCCTCAGAAAGTTAAAGGGGTTCTTCCCCCCCTTCCTGATCCCTTCCAGGGCTATCATTGGGGGATGGAAGAGCTGGGGGAGTAACCTTTGGATGTCCAAGTTACATAGGTGAGGGGACACTTAATAGAACTGCTGACTCTTGTGTGTCCCCCACATGCCCCCACCCCTGGATCTCCTAACTCAGGGAGAGCAGGGTTGCTTGAGGGGGTCACAAAGCTGTGGGATTTGCCTTCTGGTAGCATCCACAAGCAGCACCACAGATGCCAATTTTTCAGACCCCACCCCCACCTCCTCATGTGGAAAGATTTATTTATTTATTGTTTATTAGGTGGGTGGGAGGGAGGGACTTAAAGGACCAGGGACAAGGGAACCAAGCCATAAAGGGACAGAAAACCTGGCCCTTTAACACTACTGGGGGAGGGGGGAGGGAAGACCAAACAGGGGTTAACCCTTCAGTTACTGGCCTGTAGCCCAGCAACCCTTACCCTCATACTTAAGTGGGGGCCAAACTTACCAGAGCCCTTTAAAAAGGGATATGGATAGGGCAGTGTCCCTCCCACTACAGACCTCCTAATGCTGCTCATTCCAACCTCCATTGTAGCTCTTGGGAGTCCAGGGTGTCTGGAGTGGAGATTGGGGTGGGACCAGTGGTGATGGTGGGAGATCCATTGGGACCACAATGTTTTGGTGTTCTTTTTGTTTCATTTTGTTTTTTGTACCAAAGCTGACTGCACGTGTTTTATATTTTTAAAAGAAGATTGTAGGCAATTAGAGATGCGGACTCCAACTACCCCATGTCTCAGAAGAAACTTGGGGAGTGCGGTTGGGCATCAGTACTTGCTCACCATAATATGACTGGTGGGGAGCCTTTCCTGGCTCCTATCCCTAGTCTATCTCCACTCAGCCAATTGGGAATGCATCAAAGAGGTGTAGGAAATATCTGGGGGCCTCAGAGTCTGGTTTGAAAACCAATCTTGAATTTTGGTTCCAGGGGGGTATTAGCAAATGTCAAATACCCTCCCCACTGGGCCCCAGCACTTTTCTGATGATTTGATTGTAAAAAGACCAAGCACACAGAATTAAAGATATGGAATCCCATGGACTTGATTTTTGTTGGATGTAGGAAAATGAGAATTAAAGCGATATCTGGACCAGGAAATAATCTCTCTTTGGGGGCAGCTTCTGCCTTATGGATTGTTGTTCTCAGTGAGAAAACTTAGCCAGGTTTGTGCTGCTAAGCTGCACATCTTGAGGGGGTTCATCCATAATCAGGCCATCGTGTCCTTTCACATGGAGTTCAGTTTAATTCATCAACAAGCATTTCTTTAGCTCTTCTTTGTATCATAGCATTGGGGATACAAAAGGAAAAAAATCTTAGATTCTGTTGGGGGGACCCCCCCCCCATAGCAGGAATACAAAAGCCATGCTCTTAGTCCAACTCTCCACCATCCCATAAGCCTTTAGGTGACCTCCGGAAGATGACTCTCACCCCCACCACAAGCAGAGTGTGCCTGCTCTTGGTACGAGCTCTGCCCCATGGAGCAGCTGATCCTTTTCACTTCCCCTTTTTGGTCTTGTGTCCTTCCTGTTTCTGATGTTTCGGGTGCTAGGGAGGGGGAGGAGAGAGTCCTTCCCAGTCGTCCTGGTGCCTTTGAAGGACCCAGAATCTGAGGGTGAGGCTGAACGGAGGAGCAGAAACAGGCACAGAACAAATGAGCGTACCCCAATACAGGGGGAGGCCTTGAAGGAGACGGACGGAAAAACACATCAAACCTTTGGGGTCTGGAAATCTGCAATCCTTTTATTTCTTTGACCCTATACCCTATGGTTTCTTCCTGAAGTCTTTTTAAGTGTAATTGCCCCAAACCTGATAATGTTTGCTCCAGTCCCCCTAGAAAGGTCTTTTCCTGGGACCTTTAACACTTGGTCCTAACCATTTTACATATAAGGAAATGGACCAAGAGCAGGTCAATGGCTTGCACAAGGTCACAGCAATAGTCTCTAGAGGAAGGTGCTGGGCAGTTATTACAGACCGGTCTCAACCACCTCATGCCTTTATAGAAAGCCTCCTTTGATCCAACCCCTTCTGTTGCAGAATTGCCTCACCTCTTATTCTGCCCTTTGGGGAAGCCAGGAGTGCAGCTGCTTCCCAGGTAGAGGCCTCAGTCTAGGGCTACTTGTCTTCTGCATTCCCCCCTGCTCTTCTGGTAAATATATACTAGCTGGTCCAGGCCCAGGCCCACCCACATGGCTGCCTCCTTGGTTTAATCAATGACATTTATTTACCATAAATTAGCAGAGAAACATGAACTACTTGGTACTTGGTGCTTAGGTGTAACCTTTAGAGGAACTCCTGGCCTAGAGAAAAAGCAATACCTAAGGGTCCACAGAATTTTCCATTTTAAATTGATTTAAGAATGAACATAAGAGTTTGGGATTCAGCAGGAAAAAGGAAATTAAATAGTAAGCGAAAACACCAATTACAGTTAGTGCTTAAAAAGTGGCAAATTAGGATACTGTTTAACATTATACATTTTGCCAAAAATTAGAAATGCAGCTTGGGACTACCTGGAGATTGTCCCCCCTACTATGCCATTCTGTGGTATTCAATAATGGCCCCTGTCTCATACTAACAGAAAAAACAAGGGGATCTCCTTTATATCTAATTGGATATTGCCATCCCCTGTTCCAAGATCCTTGCAACTTAAAGGCTTCGATGGTTCCAATCTCCCATGTTGTGATCAGTAGACAATATCTTCTTGACATATTTTTCTAGCTGCTTTGGCAGTTTCTTGCTCTTCCCCCACCCCAAGAATCCACCAATTGTTTTAGTAGGTGAACATTCCTGTCATTCTTTTTTTTGAGGGTCTTCAGGCAATTAAATACCATCTTAAGAGTTCCTTTGATCTTCCTTTTGGGAGTATACAAAGGAAGCGAGTGGAAAATTATTCCCCCCAACCTATTGGCTACTCTGCTAACCCAGTTCCCACCATTTTCTAAATATTATCTAGCCTTCCATTTCCCCATCTGTAAAAATGAGGGGATTGGATTGAACCTTTATAGCCAACAGCTGTAAATCATGCCCCGGGCATTGTCCGTTGAATGTTCAGGGACAGAGGAGACGGATTTTTGCTGTAACTGCCCGAAGTCAGGGGACCAGTTGGGAGCCACAGACACTGGCCCTAGACTCCCACACCTTTTGAGCTTTGGCTACAAGGGGAAGAGAGTACCACCAGAGGAAGAGCAGGAAGGGCTAAGCAGCCAAGAAGGCTTCCCCAGAAATGGCAGTGGTGCCATGGGGTGAGGCGCAAACAGGTGGTAGAAGACCAAAAAGGTGGTTCACAACTCTTCCCCCTTCCCCCCACACCCCCGCCCGACCACTCATGGGAGACTAGGTTTTCTTGGGTCTCTGAACTCAAATACTCCACCCCAGAGGGAGGTTAAGGATCAAAGATGTCGTGGCCCGGTGGAATTTGAGACCACTCCTTCCCGGCATGGGTGCTGGGGTCTGGGGAAGGAGATGGAAGAGGGGCCCCGGGCCCAGCATTTGGGCTTCGCTCTCCCCGCCCCCCCCCCCCCCCGGCCAGGTGAGTGAGGGGGAGGGGGAGAGCCCACTGCCTCCCTGAAGGGCTACTTGCTCGGCCCCGCCCCCCAGGTAGCCGGGCCCGCTCAGGGCCTTGCCCAGGGCCCTGCCCAGGGCCTTGCCCAGGGCCCGGGAAGCAGTGCATCAGGGGGTGGAGGCAGCTGTTGCTCCCGGCCAGGCAGACGGTGAGGGGGGAGACGCAGGTGTGAAGCACCGTAGGTGGCGTCCCAGGGCACGAGGCCAAACTTGACCAGCACCCCCAGAGCGTGCCGGCGTGGTTGGGGAGCCAGCAGAAGAAAAGGGCGGCGGGGATGGCGCCGAGCGCGCGGCCCCGCCGCCCTGTCCCGCCGCCGCCGCAGGCGCTCCGCCCAAGGACGGCCAGCAGCCGCAGGTAGCGGCCGCCGTGACCCCCTGCGCCGGCCAGCGGACGCTGGGGAGGCGGGGCAGACGAGGCGGGGCAGACACGGCCGCACCCGCCGCCCGGGCGGCCAGGCCCGGCCCCAGGGCCCGGGAGGGCCAGAGGCAGGCTCCGGGGCCCGCGGCCACCGCCCGCATCCAGTACCGCGCGAGGCCGGGAGCGGTGACGAGGGAGACGCCGAGGACGGCGCCCGTCAGCACGGCCTCGCCGAGAAGGCCCCCAAAGGGCCAGCGGAAGCCCGGGGCGGACTCGGCGGCGCAGAAGGGAAAGGTGAGTGCCGGCCGCAGGCCGGCCAGCGCCAGGCTGAAGACGAGGCTGTCCGTTGTCGGACGCGAGGCCCGCCGGCCGCCCAGCACCCAGAGCGCAGCCAGGGGGCCCAGGAGCCCATAAGCCAGCGCAACTGTGACCCTAAGGGCCGGGGTCCCGCGGGGACCGCGGCCTGGTCCGGCCTTAGCATTCCCCCCCGGAGGCGTGGTTCCAAGGCCCGGAGGGGAGGGGACGCGGGGGGGGGGGGGCATCCCGGGAGCATGGCCGGCCGCTGGGCCAGGCCGGTCTGCGGCGGGAGGGCGCCTCGGGAGGCGGGGCCAGGCGTTTATGCAACTCTCCGGCCAGCAGCCCCAAGCCACACCTCCAGCTTTGGCGGGAAGTGTCCGCAGCGCCCTCCCTTCCCCCGGGTCAAGGTCGAGGATAGGTGGGGCAGGGCAAGGGAGATCCCTCCCTTCGCTAATCCAAGGCTTCGCTTTAGCGTTGCCCACCTCTTGGTGGAGGGAAGAGCTGGGAAAATTACTGGATCGGGATGGGCCCGGAGAGTGCCAGAAGATGGAGCGGAAGTGGCAGATTCTGCAATCTTATTCCTGGACCTTTTTCCAGGGGACACGACACAGTCCACAGAAATCTCGCCTCCAGCTGCCCTTAGTATGGAGTCTAGTATTTCCCCCTACTTTTGCCTGAAGTTCATCAAAAAATCGAGGGAGAGGAGAATTGGACTGGGAGAAGGGTGTGTTTAAGGGTTATCTAGTGATGTCCCCAATGGACTCACAATGACGCTTACAGGGAACAAGGAAGTGAGAGAAAGATCTTAGGCTCCCTTGCTGATCCAATGCTCTCAGTCCTGCTTCTGTCTGCAGATATCTTCCTTTACTGCAGATTTGCCCTTTTCTAGGTCTGACTCTGAAGATAGAGCTCAGCAATCCAAAAACCACCAATCCAAACTGTCCTGGTGAAAACCACCTTTTCAGAACCTACCAATGGAACAAGAAGCCTCTAATTTTTTTTTTTTTTTATTAAAGCTTTTTATTTTCAAAACATATGCATGCAATTTTTCAACAGTAACTCTTGCAAAACCTTGTGTTCCAGTTTCTCCCCCCTCCCCCACCCCTTTCCCTAGATGGCAAATAGTCCAATATATGTTAAACATAGTAAAAATATGTTAAATACAATATATACATAGATATTTATACAATTATCTTGCTGCACAAGACAAATCAAATCAAACTGGAAAAAAATGAGAAAGAAAATAAAATGCAAGCAAAGAACAACAAAAAGTGAAAAAGCTATATTGTGAATCACACTCAGTTCCCACAGTCTTCCCTCTGGGTGTAGATGGCTCTCTTCATCACAAGATCATTGGGACTGGCCTGAATCATCTCATTGTTGAAAAGAGCCAAGTCCATCAGAATAAGTCATCGTATAATCTTATTGTCGTGTATAGTGATGTCCTGGTTCTGTTCATCTCACTCAGCATTAGTTCATGTAAGTCTCTCCAGGCCTCTCTGGAATCATCCTGCTGGTCATTTCTTGCACAACAATAATGTTCCATAACATTCATATACCACAATTTATTCAGCCATTCTCCAGTGGATGGGCAACCACTCGGTTTCCAGTTTCTTGCCACTACCAGAAGGGCTGCCAGAAACATTTTTTGCACATGTGGGTCCCTTTCCCTCTTTAAGATCTCTTTGGGATCTAATCCCAGTAGAAACATTGCTGAGTTAAAGGGTTAACTTTTTAAACATCGTTCCAAATTGCTCTCCAGAATGGTTGGATCCATCGAACATCCAGCTTCTTTTCCTCTCCTTTCCCTCCCTGCCCTCCCCCCCCCCCCAAAAAAAAAAAAAGAAAAAAGAGAAGTGATTGGGTGAAAGACACTGTCAGAATGGGGAAACAAGAAGCTAAGGTTCTAGGGAAGAAGGTTCTGGCTCCCCTTCCTTACCCCCTTTCCCAAAACCCCTACCTCCAATACAGATGTTAATTAAGATAAAATCTGATGATCAGATTTTTGAAAGCTGAGAAGGAGAGTTTCAGGATAATTAATCTGGGATGGGCTACTCAGTGAGCCAGGAAAAGGCAGAGCCTAGTCAGACCTGGACTGGGTCTTAGTTTAGGAGAGAAAGGGATGAAATGTGATTTAGGGTGGTGTTTTCATGGCCAAATCTTAGGATAAATCTTCCTCCAACAGAAAGGTCCTGAGACTTATTTATGGCAATTTCTTTATTCCAGCTACTCAATCTTGTGGATTACATTGATTTTCCTCTTCCTTGTCACGGGAGAAAGGGAATCGGTGATACTCGGCATCCAGCTCATCTACCTCTCATTTTTCTACCTTGTGCACTCATGGGAAAATAGTCAAGAGGGCAATTCATGGGCACCAGTTACACATAAACCATTTGGTCAGGTAGTGAAGAAATATGTTAATTCAGTTTGCTCATTAAAGACAGTGACTGTCAGAACCACCTTGTAGAGAATACCCCGCAAAGGGGAAATTCAGAGCATACCCAGCTGCCCAAGAAGGAAAGGTGAGTGCCAGTTTCAGATCAGCCAGCACCAAGCTGAAGATGAAAGATTGAATTGGCTGGTAAGGAAACAGACTGGCTTTTCCAAAGGTCTGTACCTTTGGGTCATTTTCAAATACCTGTTTTCATCCAAAATTTAAAATTTATCTTGCTGTTTTTTTTTTTTGTTTTTTTTTTTTGTTTTTTTTTTTTTGAGCTTGTTCTGCTTTTTTTGGATTTTGGGATTTTTTTAAAGAGGCACTGCCACCCGCTGGCTAGGATTTTGAACTGCATGCCAGACCAGAAATAAAAATGCCTTCATGTTCTAAAATAACCATTACCTACTATGTGGGAGGTGTCGTGTTCCACACTGTAGGGGAACAAAGATGAATAAGACACATACAGTCTTTACTGTCAAGTAGTCATTTGAAGTCATGGACTTTTATTGAGACCAGATTTGAGATTACACTGATATTGTTCAGTCATTTCCAGTTTTTTAGACTCTTCATGACCCCAAATGGGTTTTATTAGCAAAGAAACTGTAGTGGTTTGCCATTTCCTTCTCCAGCTCATTTTACAGATGAGGAAATGGAGGCAAACAGGATTAAGGGACTTGCTGGAGGTCACATATCTAGTAAGTGCAGATGCTTTCTGACTCCAGATCGAAGTCTCTGTGTACTAGGTGTCACCCAGCTGCCCTCTTCACTGATACAAGGAAAAATGTATCAAGTGGATAGACATCCATTCTTCATCTTGCAGTCCTAGAAGAATCGCCTAGAGCAGTGGTCCTCAAAGTGTAGTCCAAAGAATTGTTGGGGTCTCTGAAACACTTTCAGAGGGTCTACAAATTCAAAATTATTTTTTATTTCTAATATAGTAATAGCTATAAATATAATCCATGTGAACAAAAACTCTTTGAACAGATCCTCGATATATTTTTTTTTAACAACATGAAGATACTGAGAACAAAAGTTTGAGAACCACTGGCCTAGAGCAACAAGAAGTCAAACAGAAAGCTTGTGTCACAGACAGATCTTCCTAAGTCTCCTGCACTTCAAAGTCAGCTTACTACCTGTTCTATCATGCAGCTTCTTTTAGTGCTCAAAGTAGCCTTAGGAGACCTCCTAATCCAACATGCTCATTTTAGAGATAAGGAGCCTAAAGCACTCAGAAGGGAAAATTTTGCTTGGTCAAAAATTGCACAACTAGTTAGTGACACAAACAAAACCAATGTAATCAAGATTAGAGGAGAAGCAGAAAGCTGGGAAACAATTTTTACAGCCAGTATTTCTGATAAAAGCCTCATTTCTAAAATACATAGAGAACTGAGTCAAATTTATAAGAATACAAGTCATTCCCCAATTGATAAATGGTCAGAGGATATGGACAATTTTCAGATGGAAGAAATTAAATCTATTTATAATCATATGAAAAAAATGCTCTAAATCACTATCAGAGAAATGCAAATTAAAACAACTCTGAGATACCACTTCACACCTCTCATTTTGGCTAAAATGACAGGAAAAGATAATGATAAATGTTGGAAGGGATGGAACTATGCCCAAAGGGCTATCAAACTGTGCATACTGTTTAATCCAGCAGTGATTCTACTGGGTCTGTATCCCAAAGAGATCTTAAAGAAGAGAAAGGGACCCATATGTGCAAAAATGTTTGGAGTAGCTCTTTTTGTGGTGGCAAGGAATTAGAAATTGAGTGGAAATTGAGTAATAGTCAAATAAGTTATGGTATATGAATGTTATGGAATATTATTGTTCTATAAGAAATGACCAGCAGGATGATTTCAGAGAAGCCTGGAGAGAATTACATGAACTGATGCTGAGTGAAGTGAGCAGAACCAGGAGAACATTATACACAATAATAGCAAGATTATGTGTTGATAAATTCTTTTTTTTTAAATATATATATATATATATATATTTTATTTAATAGCCTTTTATTTACAGGATATATACATGGGTAACTTTACAGCATTAACAATTGCCAAACCTCTTGTTCCAATTTTTCACCTCTTACCCCCCCCCCCCCTCCCCTAGATGGCAGGATGACCAGTAGATGTTAAATATATTAAAATATAACTTAGATACACAATAAGTATACATGACCAAAACATTATTTTGCTGTACAAAAAGAATCAGACTCTGAATTATTGTACAATTAGCTTGTGAAGGAAATCAAAAATGCATGTGTGCATAAATATAGGGATTGGGAATTCAATGTAATGGTTTTTAGTCATCTCCCAGAGTTCTTTTTCTGGGCATAGGTAGTTCAGTTCATTACTGCTCCATTAGAAATGATTTGGTTGATCTCGTTGCTGAGGATGGCCTGATCCATCAGAACTGGTCATCATATAGTATTGTTGTTGAAGTATATAATGATCTCCTGGTCCTGCTCATTTCACTCAGCATGTTGATAAATTCTGATGGATGTAGCTCTTCTCAACAATGAGATGATTCAGGGCAATTCCAAAAGACTTAAGATGGAAAATTTCATTTGCATCCAGAGAAAAAACTATGGAGACTAAATGCAACGTGAAATATAGTATTTGTTTGCTTTTTCTTGTGGTTTTTCCCTTTTGTTTTGATTTTTCTTTTTCAAAATGACTAATATGGAAATATGTTTAAAATGACTGTACATGTAGAATCTATATTTGCTGTTTTGGGGAGGGAAAGGTAAGGGAGAACAGGAGAAAACTTTGTTTTCTTACAAAATAAAATATATGTTGAAAATAAATGTTGAAAACTATCTTGTAATTGGAAAAATAAATACTATTATGGGAAAAATGATAGAGGAAAAAAGTTTTTAAAAACAAATTAGTGATAGAGCTAGGATGAGAAATTCATGATTCTTGTTTACTTCAGCATGCCTTCAATTACAATATAACACCCCTCTTCTTTTTTTTTCCTTCCTCCCAAGAACCTTCCCTGTTCTCAGCTGCTTGAAATGTCAAAATTCAGTGGTAGGGTAGGTATCACTATATAAATAGTATATCACTCTTCTCAGAGAGCTCTAAGGCCCTGAGAAGGGTCATCCCTTATGTTCAGAAAGGGCAGCTAAGTGGTGCCATAAGACACAGAGGGCTGGGTCTGGAATCAGGAAGACTCTTTTTCCTGAGTTCAAGTCTGATCTCAGAAACTACTTGGCAGACCCTGGGCAGACAACTTAATCCTCAGTTTCCTCATCTGTAATTTGAGCAGGAGAAGGATATGGTAAATCACTGTGGCATTTCTGCCAAGAAAACCCCAAATGGAGTCACAAAGAGTCAGACACAATTGAAAATGACTAAAATTCCCACTTTACTCATTTTACCCATATGGAAACTGAGGCTCAGAGAAGGGAAGTGACATGCTTAAAATCATGTTTAAATTTTTGAAAGTCTAGAAGCACCCAGATTTCCCAAGTCCTAACTTCATATCATATCATCTTGGTGAATTAGCATTAATTGAGTGAAAACCACCTAGCAATTTGACTCACACTTCCCTTCAGTTCCTATTGTTGGCTCTACACATAAATTTTGAGGTTTTAGGTTTCTGACAGGAGAGGCGCTACACTTTCTCATCTCAATGGAGGGCAGAAAGGAGAAAGAGACTAACATTTCAGCAGAAGGGAAAAGGTTAGATAACAGAAAGGACTTCCAAAGGTAACAAGAATTGATGTAGGAATGCATTTTTTCTCTCAAGATTTTTAAGAAGTTAAGAAGACTTAGGTCTTGAGGGAGATCTTGAGGCAGAGGTGAGGAGGAAGAAAGTTACAAGTTTGGACAAAAATCAGTGAAAAGGTATTGGGAAGAATGGTATTGGGAAATAGAAATTGTGTCCCAAGAACATAAAGAAGGTCAACATTGCCAGATCATAGAGGATATGAAAGAGAATAAAGTGTAAGAAGACCTTGAAATAGGATTACCAGTGCACTCTTTATTGCTCAATCTACTGGCCTTCTCTCAGTCCTCATCTTCCTGACCTCTCTAGAGCATTTGACACTGTTGATCATTCTCCTTTGACTTTATAAGCATCACATGAAATCTGTTTTCCTTGTCCACCTTGTAAGGTGAGTGCAATCCACCTTAGGTTGGATGAAGATCCATCAAAAGAAACTGAGAAGGAACTGTCAGAGAAGTCTGAGAAAGATCAGGATAGAATCCTGTTATGAACATCTAAAGAAGAAGCAAGGTGGAAAACAATTTTACATTCAAAGGTTCTGATAAAGGCCTCATTTCTAAAATATATAGAGAATTGACTCTTAATTTATAAGAATCCAAGCCATTCTCCAATTGAAAAATGGTCAAAGATATGAACAGACAATTTTCAGATGAAGAAATTGAAACTATTTATAGCCACATGAAAAGGTGTTCCAAATCACTACTGATCATAGAAATAGAATTAAGACAACTCTGAGCTACCACTACATACCTCTTAGATTGGCTAAGATGACAGGAAAAGATAATGATGGATGTGGGAGGGCATGTGAGGAAACTGGGACACTGGTACATTGTTGGTGGAGTTGCAAACACATCCAGCCATTCTGGAGAACAACATAGAACTATGCTCAAAAAGTTATCAAACTGTGCATACCCTTTGATCCAGCAGTGTTTCTGTTGGGTTTATATCCCAAAGAGATATTAAAGAAGGGAAAGGGACCTGTACGTGCAAAAATGTTTGTGGCAGCCCTGTTTATAGTGGCCAGAAACTGGAAACTGAGTGGCT
Source organism: Sarcophilus harrisii (assembly GCF_902635505.1). Lineage (NCBI taxonomy): Eukaryota > Metazoa > Chordata > Mammalia > Dasyuromorphia > Dasyuridae > Sarcophilus > Sarcophilus harrisii. The sequence continues at coordinate 358,226,314 of NC_045429.1, read as the reverse complement.
ACCCATCAGGTGGAGAATAGCTTAATAAATTGTGGTATATGAATGTTACGGAATATTGTTGTGTAAGAAACGACCAGCAGGATGATTCCAGAGAGGTCTGGAGAGACTTACATGAACTGATGCTAAGTGAAGTGAGTAGAACCAGGAAATCATTATACATGGCAACAAGAAGACTATATGACATTTAATTCTGATGGCCGTGGCTCTCTTCAACATTGAGACGATTTAAACCAAAATTTTTCAGAGTTGAAGAAAGCCATCTACATCTAGAGAGCATCTTCACTCTTTTATTTGCTTGCATTTTATTTTTCTTCTCTTTTTTTTTTTAAACTGGTTTGATTTGATTTTTTTGTGTGACACAATAATTGTATAAATATGTATGCATATATTGGATTTAACATATATTTTTTTTAATTAAAGCTTTTTATTTACAAAACATATGCATGGGTGATTTTTCAACACTGACCTTCCAAAGCCTTCTGTTCCCCCCACTATCCTTCCTTCCCCCCACTACCTCCCTTAAATGGCAGGTAGTCTAATACATGTGAATTTAACAAATATTTCTACCAAATTTGACATGTATTGGACTACCTGCCATCTAGGAGAGGGCGTGGGGGAAGGGGAGGGAAATTGAAACACAAGGTTTTGCAAGGGCTAATGTTGAAGAATTGTCCATGCATATGTTTTGAAAAATAAAAAGCTTTAATAAAGAAAAAAAATTAAAATTTTTTTAAAAATTAAAGTTAAAAAAAAAAAGAAGTAGCAAGATGAAAAGGATGATAGAGTCCAAGGGTACAGAAAGGATAAACAAAACTATGATTCTATCTTTGCAAAACCCTTCTCTCCTCTGACACAGCCATCACTCTGGCACAAGTCCTTACATCTCTCACATGCACTATTGGAATAGTCTCCTAACTAGTCTCCCTACCTTGAGAATCCCTCTACTGTAATACATCCATTGCTCAGCTACCAAAGAAATCTTCCTAAAGTTAAATCTGAACATGTAATTCCTCCACTCAAAAAACTCCAGTGGCTATATATACCTTGAGGACCAAAAATAAAGTCCTCTATTTGACATTTAAAACCCTTCTTCTAAGGTTTTCTTACACTTTGTTCTTTTCCACATACTCCACGATCTAGCAATATTAACCTTCTAAATCTTCTTGGGACACAACTTGTGTTTCCCAATATCATCCTTCCCAATACCTTTTCACTGACTGTGCTCCAGACTTTTGACTTTCTTCCTCCTCACTTCTTCCTTCTGGTTTCCCTCAAGATCTAATTTCAAATAACTACCTTCTGCAAAAAGCCTTTCCTGATTCCCTCCCACCCCCATCCCTCACCTTCCCTCTGAGATTGCCTCCAATTAATTCTGTATCTATCTGATTTGTCATATCTTGACATGATTATAAATTAAAACTTACAAATCACCTGAGGAGGCTGGTAATACCTGGATGAGATTGGATAGAGATTGCACACCTTTTACCTGCCAGGGTGGGTCCCAGTTGTTTAGAAGTTTAATGCTGTATCTTTTAATTCTGATTTCATGCAGTACATTTTTGTTAATTTTTAACAAGAGTGTTTTCCTTTGGGGTCATGTGAAAGGAGATAATAATCTAAAAGGGAAATGAAGCATAGATTGAGCATTTTCCCAGAGTTTAAACTCTAGGTGGAGGCAAATGAGTCAAGTTATGACAAATTTATGAAATATTATATGTGAATGAGTTTACATTTTAAATACTAGATTGGCATTTGAAGCATTAGGAAGAACGTAGGCCAGAACTTGGAGATGGGGATTCAAAAGGGTTTCTGGGTGTTCCTTTCCTTTCTGCAGTGACCATATAAGGGATGGGTGCTTGTACTTATATCCCTTTGACTTTTTTTTATAAGGAAAGATAGGTAGGACTTTTCTGAGATTAGAGAGAGAAAAACAGGATCTGGAATTATAATTTAAATTTTTTTTTTTTTTTTTTTTTTTTTTTTTTTGCTGAGGCAGTTGGGGTTAAGTGACTTGCCCAGGGTCACATAGCTAGGAAGTGTTGAGTATCTTAGATCAAATTTGAACTCAGGTCCTCCTGACTTTAGGGCTGGCCCTTGATCCACTGTGCCACCTAGCTGTCCCTTATAATTTTATTGGTATAGAGAACTCTCATGTGGGGAATCTCCTATTATCAATGTACCTTGGCATCTTCTCTGCAACATATATTCCTTGAGAGTTGCCTAGAGGATTAGGGTCATACAATCAGGATATGAACTCAGATTTTCTTGACTCTTAGATCAGCTTTTTATCTACTATGCCTTTCATTGTCAAGTAGCCTAAGCCACCTTTCATTATCATTATGAATAGATTAAATATCTTCATCCTGAAAGAATCTAAGAGTGAGACTGGGAGGAGGAAGAAGACAAAAGATGAAAAAAAAATCTGCACAGGTTTTTATAACATATTCTTTTTACTATGAAGGATGGGGAAGACAATACATTTGGCACATCAATATAGGGGCAAATCAACTTCAAAAACCTTAAAAATTCAAAGAAAGACTTTAAAATGTGTTTGAAGTGAAGAAGGATGAGAATACAGTCAGCAGATGATTGTAAGCATACAAAGGCAATAGAAGTAGTCAAATAGAATGTTTAATGCTCATCTGGTGAGGGCTATCCCCACATGTATTATGGATATATCATTGTGTGGCTTTAAGGAGGACAGACTATACATCTGTAGCCTCTTCTTCCCCAGCCCTTTTCCAAGGGAGACTTTAATTCTGATCAAAATGGGAAGGAAGAAGATTGGGTCCAGAGACAACTCTGCTCTCCTCAGAGAGAATGGATACTGACTGAGCCAAAATAATATCACTCTGCTCCCTTAAATATTGCTAGTCTAAAGGATGTAATTATTTAGTTCAAGCTAACTTCTAATTGCTGTTTCATTTTTAAGGGAAGCAAGATCCCAAGCTTTTTATCCAAAGCTTGACTCCCATCCCACTGAATAATCTTACCACAATGGACACACATAACAACTAGCACAGAAACTCTTCTATCCAAGTTGGTAGCAAAATAGAAGTCAGAGAAAGTATATATAGGAGAATGTATGCCAAACAATATAGAGTGAAGGAGCTTTCATTGTGAGCAAGGGGACTCAGCTTAACTAAGAGAGTCTCAGATCTTACCAAAGGGACTCAGCTCAGCTAAGAGAACCAAGGAGATACTCCCCTAAATTTCTAGTGTAGTAAGTGGGGATAGGGACAAATGGAGACTGCCAGCTCCTCTCATATAGGCTTGTCTCTAGAATCTTTTTCTTCAGCAATCTGAAATAGAATTAGTATCTTCTATCTTCTCTTTTGAAGCCAGAGGACTAAAGAGCCCTAAAGAAACTTTTTTTAAGGCAGTCAAATCATTCTTTAACATAGTTGGAAAAATCAGATCATAACATGAAGAATGAATTTGGAACCCTATTATAATAAATTCCAAATGGGTCAAAGAGTACAAAAACGTATATAACACCAGAAAACTGAATAGCAGTTTTATCAACCACAAAGGGAAGAAAAAAATGTGGCCTTAAAAGTTGCCAAACAAGGCCTATCACTCTCATGTAAAATCAAAGATTCTAACATATCATAAAAATAACCTCATTATCCACTGAATATCAACATTAACAAAGCAAAAAAAAATGGAGATAAATTCTCAGTAGGTTCTTACAGATATGAATAACTGTCATTTTTATTTGCTTTGGCAATTATCTAACACTATATATGACTTGCAGCTCCACAGGAGGAGTTACCTAAAACAGTTAAGAAACTAAAATGTATCCCAAAGCAAGCTTTACAGCATTTATTCTCAAATATGAGTAGGTTCTTACCACAAGGCAACAATAAATTTTCATACTGAGAAGCAAAGCCCTGGCATAAGTGTTAGTATTATAGAGGTTGAACTATTTAAGTCATTAATCCCAATACTCTTCTACAACTACTCTTCCCTTACTTAACACATTTTATTTATTAATGTACAAGTTTATAGCAAAAAACAGTTATAGAGAAAGAAATGGGATGAATTCAAACTAGGCAAAAGAATAATGGTGAAATCAAATATCCGTATCACCAATCTATATTGGACTTGATCCAAAGGATGTCATGTAAGACAATTACCAATATGAGGACAACAGTGAATTTATAGTCAGAGGACTCATTTCTCCAGGAGTGATTCTAGCTGTTCCTTCAAGGAACTGAACTGTTGCTTTTCTCTCGGTCTTCTTGCTGTTTGAGCTCAACCAAAACAGCCTGAAGGGGAGTCTTGAGTGCCAGATTTTCTCCTTTGATGATGAAGTCTTCTTGCCGTTTTACTCTCCCTTTGGTCTCTTGGAATTTACCTTTCTAATCAATCTGCTTCTGAATTCCCACGACCATCTGATTTGTTTCCTCATTTTCTTGGCACTGTTCATCAGATTCATCAAGCTTATCTTGCTGTTGCCTCTCTAGGTCTTCTTCAGTGTCAATGATGTTTATATCTTCATCATCATCGAGGATCTCTCTCTTCTTCTTCTTCACTACTGCTGCTAATATCATTAAATATCTCCTTAAACCCGTCAGGTCCTGAGGAGCTACCACCCTGCTTAAGGCCACTGGCCTGCTAGGGAAACCTGGTTGTGTGTTTCCTTTGTTTCATCACCTGCAATTACCTCCCATTGGGCATCAACAGCTTCTCCATCTGTACTGAGAAGCCTCTTAACTTCTTTTTCCACATCTGGTGATTCAATCTACTACTTCTTGGCTGTTTTACGGAACCTTCTCTTTCTGATATTCTTAAGTGGCAGAGTGATACCATGGTTCCAGATGAATTTCCTCTCCCTGCCCTTGTCTTTTTTCTTACTTGCTTGCAGTATTGGCAACTGGGTTTTCTGGAAATGGGTAAAGATCCCTATCCACACTGCACACTAGCATTAGGCAGATATCTGCTGTCTTGTAAAAGGTTTTTTTATCTATGGTTTTCAAGGATTCAGTAATGCAGCGTGCTGCTAATGGGGCACAGTCTGCTACAATTCCATGATGCCTATCTGCATGTAATTCAATAGTTAATTTATCTTTCAGGTTGACACTTCCAGAGATCTCACCTCTCTTCTGCTCTTCCCAATTCTGAACCACTCCTTGAATAGGTGAGGATCCTTGATCTCCATTAGGCTGTAGTATCCTACAGATAAATCTTGGCTAATTTCTCCACTTGGCTAAATATCTTTTTACTCTGCATTTTCCCTACATTTTTAAGAATCAGAGAAAAGTTAGAAGTAGGGAAATGAATAGGCTAATAAGACATTTAATGTAATAGCAAATTCTTAAAATCATACTGGTTAAGCAGGAACATGATGGTATCATTATTAGTAAAAGGAAAGTTAGGATAAAGGCATAATTTGGAGGAAGGATGAGTTCCCTGTTAGACATTTGGAGTTTAAGATTTCTATTGGACATCTCATTGAAGATGTTATAGATGTGTTATTTGCATAGGAATTAGTGGACAGCATTTCTATTTGATTCTAGAATCATTTTATCACCGAGACATATATTTTATAAAATAAAAAAAATTAAGCAATCCCTTTAACAAACCAGGTTTCACCCCTTGGTTAAGCCCCAAAACATGTCTTGATCTGCACCTCACATCCATCATCTCTCTGTCAGGAGATATGTAGCATGCTTCATTAGTTCTTTGGAAGTGTGGCTATTCATTGCATTGATCAGAGTTTTTAAGTCTCAAATTTGTTTTTCTTTGGTATCTATAGTCATTTTACTCCTGTTTTTTTCTCACTATTGTTCTGTTTTTGTTAATTTCATTCTGTAACAATTCATCTTAAGTTTATCTGGACTTCTCAGAATTAATTCCTTTTCTTATTTCTTATAGCACAATGATATTCTAATGTGTTCATATAAAACAGTAACAGAATAATAATATATTAACTATGATTATTTGGATATAACTGAATGATATAATATTCCATAATAATAATATTCAATTATATTCACATAATGGCATTGCACTTAGTACAGTGCCTACATATTGTTGGTGCTTAATACACTTGTTGACTAATATGCCATAATTTATTCTAATATTTTCCAATTAGTGGACACATACTTGTTTTCAGTTCTTCGCTACACAAAAAACAGCTCTAAATATTTATATACGTATGGGTCCTTTCTTTGTTCTCTTTGGAGGTTATTATAGGTTTTACTTTTTTTTATTTACTTCTTCAATTAATAAAAATATTTTTCTCTCTGTCATCACTTACCCTACCCATTAAAAATATAAGCAAAACAAAATTCTTATAACAGATATGCATAGTTGATAAATGAATTTCCTCATTCTCCATGTTCAAAAAAAGTCTCATTCTGCACCTTTAATTTATCACCATTCTATCAGAGGGTAGGTAACACACTTCATTATTATTCTCTGGAATTGTAAATGGTTATTCAGACTTCTTAAATCTTTCAAGAACTGTTCATCATTATAATATTATTATTGTAGAAATTGTTTTTCATGGTTCTGTTTACTTCATTTAACATCAGTTCATAATACTATTTTATTTCCAGTTTTTTGCTACAGTTAAAAGTTCTACTATAAATATTTTTGTACATATGGGTTTTTTCTATTTTTTATTTTCTTAGGAGTATATTTGAAGGCTTCTAAGTGTCAAATACTTTATATTTTATCATGGAGATTTTATTGAGTAAGGGAGGGACATAGATCTGCATTTAAGAAAATCACTTTGGCAGCTATGTGAAGGAAAGATTAGAGTGAGGAGAAACTTGAGAAAAAGTGACTCATTAGGAAAACATTGTAATAGTCTAGGCAAGAGTGAACTAAGGTGGTATCTGTGTGAAGAGAGAAAAGGGGATGGATTTGAAAGAAGTTGTACAGTTAGAAATGGCAATATTTGGCAATTGTTGACCATGTGAAGTGAGGGAAAATGAAGAATAGGGAATAATGTTAAAATTAAGGACCTAGGAAAATAGAATAGTAGTGTACTCAATAGAAATAGGGAAATTTTGTAGAAGATACATGAGATACATTTTGTAGAAGACACATGTAGAAGGTTGGATTACGGGAAAAGAATTAATTCCTTTTCTTATTTCTTATAGTACAATGATATTCTAATGTGTTCATATAAAACAGTAACAGAATAATAATATATTAACTTTGATTATTTGGATATAACTGAATGATATGTTGAGTTTGAAATGTCTCTGAGACATCCAAGATTGAACCCTAAATGCTGCTCACCTGTTGAAGTGGAAGAGAAGCTATAGATAGCTTAGATCACAACCTGCTGTCATGTAGAGATATTACTTCAAGTTAACTATTCCAGTCCAGTGCCCCATAAACACTGTTCCTGCATATTCATAGTTCAGAGTTTCACTACCACATTAACTTTGGTTAAGGGACATATTTTTACAGTCAGTAATTGTTAGAATCCTTATAAGCTGTTAAGTCATTAGAATTGATAGAGACAATAATTATCTAATTTAGCATGGTTCAGTATGATTGATCTGATCTTACAAGGAGATGTTATGGGCCAGAACTTGAAACAAGGTACTAAGTGGAACTGATAGAAACAATGCTTGTGTTCACACCTTTAAAGAGTTCATATAAGCAAGAAGCTGTTAGGGCCACAGAGCACTGGGGAGGAAGCCCATAAACCCACTCTCGGAGGTGGAGTCAGATTCATTCCATCTTCCACCTTTGTGCTAGCTTGAGGCTGAAGAAAGCAGAGGCAAAAGCAAAGGACAAAGCTGCAAGAGCTCTTAGAACCAAGGAGAGAGAGAGGCCTGAAAACTAACCAGGCTTGGAAAGAGATAAGAAATAAACATTTGGATTTTATCAGCTGGCTGTATTTGAGGTGATTATTACATTGAACTGAAACTAAGGCTGCCTCCAGAAAACCTCCCCAAGAAACCTGTTCCCAGAGAGAACCATTATATTTTAAAGAAGAGAACACCACAAGTAATCTTGGAGTTTTTTATTTGTTTTGTTTTTGCTTGGAGCAGGTAGTGGGGGAGGAGAATATATTTTGTAAAGGAATTTATTAATTTGTTTTTTGAGAAGTATAGTAAGTATTGTATGAATGTAAAACCTTTTTTAGAAGGGAGAAGAACCATCTCAACCTGCATGGAGAAAGACAGAGACAGAAAGAGACATAGAGGAGAGACACACCGAGAGAGACAGAAAGACAAACAGAGACAGAGAAAGATAGGGAAAGAGGGTGAGGGATGGAAAAGGAGAGAGAGAGACAGACAGATATAGACAGACACAGACACAGAGAGAAAGAGAGAGAGAAGGATGAAGGGAGGGAGAGACAGAGAGAGAGAGACAGAAACAGAAAGAGACAGAAACAGAGAGAAAGACAGAGAGAAAAGGAGGAAGAAGAGGGGGAGGAAGAAGAGGGAAGAGGGGGAAGAAGAAGACTCATTTTTCAGAGAGAAGGTGCATATAACACTAATCACTACCCTCCCAGGGATTATCAAGATGCAAAATCCATAGAGAATATAGAGCAGGGCAAGGGTGGGGCGGGGGTGCCACTAAAATGTGCAGTCACACATTCACTTAAAAAACCAGTATAGTAACATTATCTATGTTCTGTTGTGTTTGGGGGGCAGACAAATGGCCTAGTGGATAGAACACAGGATATGGAATCAGGAAGATATGAATTTAAATCTTGCCTCAGACATTCACTAGCTGTGTGAGAGAAAGTCACTTAACTTGTTTGCCTCAGTTTCCTCATCTGTAAAACAGCTGGAAAAGGAATTGGCAAATCTCTCCAGTATCTTGTCAAGAAAATCCCCAAAGGGGTCACAAACACTTGGGCATGACTGAAAAACAACTAAACAACAAAATTGTGTTTTTATTTATTTTGCTTATTATTTTCCAGTTGCGTTTTATTCTGGTGAATGCTATACTTGGAGTATTACTGGCTGTGTGTTTGACACCTTTGGCCCACACAGAGTGGGAGCTGATGTAGCAGTTTGAAAAACAGCCAAGAGATATAGAGATACAGATTTCCAGCCCCTTCTTCTACCTCCAGGATATAGAGAAAGTAAAACCATATAAAAGGGAAGGATGGTTGTCAAAGAGGCATAGACTGCTCTAATCTATGATTTCTAATTACAAAATGAAGTATTTCTGATTTTCATTTCTTTGCCTGGGTATGACCAGTACCCATTTCTTTTTTCTTTGTTTTCTTTGTTCTTAAGGAAATCATAGTCTTTTGGTTTTTAAAATTTTTTCCTCAGATGTATTTCATTTTTCCAAATACATGTAAAGATAGTTTTCAACATTTATCCTTGCAGAACCTTATATGAAAATTTTTTCTCCCTTTCTTCCTCCCATCACCTCCCCTAGAAAGCAAATAATCCAATGTAAGTTAAATATGTGCAATTCTTCTATATTTCCACATTTATTATGCTGCACAAGAAAAAATCAGATCAGAAAAAGGAGAAAAATGAGAAAGAAAACAAAATACAAACAAACAAAACTAAAAAAGGTGAAAATACTATGTTGTGATCCACACTCATTCTTCACAATCTTTCTGGGTGCAGATGGCTCTCTCTATGACAAATCTATTGGAATTAGCCTGAATCCTCTTGCTTTTGAAAAGAGCCATGACTGTCAGAATTGATCATTGCATAATCTTCTTGTTGTCATGTTCATCCTGGCTCTACTTACTTCACTTAGCTTCAGTTCATGTTAGTCTTTCCAGGCCTTTCTGAAACCATCCTTCTGGTCTCAACATTCATTTTTGTAAGACTCTTTGTTCCAAATTTTTCTTCTTCCCTCCCTTAATTTCCCTCTTCCCCAAGATGGCAAGCAATCTGACATATGTTAAATATGTGTAATCATTTTAAACACATTTTGTGCAAGAAAAATCAGACCAAAAGGGAAAAAAATACAAGAACAAGCAAGCAAACAAAGGTGAAAATAGTATGCTTTGATCCACATTCAGTCTCCATATTTCTCTCTCTGGAGGCAGATGACATTTTCTATTCCAAGTCTATTAGAATTTTCTATGTTCACTGTATTGCTGAGAAGAGCCAATTCCATCACAGTTGATCATTATATAATCTTGCTGTTACTATATACAATGTTCTCCTGGTTTTGTTCCCTTCACTCAGTATCAGTTTATGTAAGTCTTTTCTGGCTTTTCTGATATCAGCCTGCTCATCATTTCTTATAGAATAATAATATTCCATTACATTCATATACCATAACTTATTCAGCCATTCTCCAATTGATGAGCATGCACTCAATTTTTTTAAAATTAAAGCTTTTTATTTTCAAAACATATGTATAGATAATTTTTCAATTATTAACACTTGCAAAATCTTGCGTTCCAAATGTTTACACCCTTCTCCCACCCCCTCCCTTAGATGGCAAGTAATCCAATATGTTTTAAACATGTGTCATTCTTCTGTATATATTTCCACAATTATCAATGCACTTAATTTCTAATTCTTTGCCACTACAAAAAGAGCTACCACAAACATTTTAGCACATGTAGGTCCTTTTCCTTCTTTTATGATCTCTTTGGGATACAGGCCCAGTAGAGATACTGCTGCATCAAAAAGTATGCACAGTTTTATAACCTTTGGGGCATAGTTCACCGTTCACCAGAATGGTTGGATCAGTTCACAACTCCACAACAATGCATTAGTGTCCCAGTTTTCCCACATCCCCTCCAACATTTATTATTATCTTTTCCTGTTATCTTCATTAATCTGATAGGTGTAAGGTGATACTTCAGAGTTGTTTTAATTTGCATTTCTCTGATTAATAGTGATTTGGAGCATTTTTTTCATATGACTTTAGATGGCTTTAATTTCTTCACCTGAAAATTGTCTGTTCCTGTCCTATGGACTGGTACCCATTTCTAAGCATGTTCTGTCAACCTATTATGATCTTCATTTTACAAAACTAGTTTTATTCCTTATAAACACTTGTATTTAGAAAAACGAATCAAGACATTGGAAAACTCTGATGTTATATTCTTTTTTTTTTTTTTTTTTTTTTTTAAATTTAATGGCCTTTTATTTACAGGATATATACATGGGTAACTTTACAGCATTAACAATTGCCAAACCTCTTGTTCCAATTTTTCACCTCTTACCCTCCCCCCACCCCCTCCCCTGAATGGCAGGATGACCAGTAGATGTTAAATATATTAAAATATAACTTAGATACACAATAAGTATACATGACCAAAACATTACTTTGCTGTACAAAAAGAATCTGATGTTATATTCAACATGCCACATTCACGGATCCCTACTTTTGCAAAGGAGCAGAGGAAGGTTTATTCTCAAATATCTTCTTTGGATCCAAGCTTGATTTTTATCAGTTTGAAACATTTAATTTCAATCATTTTGTTTTTGTTTTTCATACACAATGTTGTAAACGTGTATATTGTTTTCCTAATTTTAATTACTTTGCCTTGCATCAGTTTGCATAATTTTTTAATCCTCTACATTCATTATATTTGTTGAAACAATTTGTTGTAAGAAACAGCTTACTAATATTCTGTGGCATTCACATAACACAATTTCTTTGTCTATTGCCCAACTGATGAGCATTTACTTTGTTTCCAGTTCTTTGCTACCACAAAATATATAAATATTTTTGTGTATATGAAACCTTTGTTTTTGTCAATGACTTTCCAGGATATATGCCTTTCAGTGTAATCTCTGGGTTGTTTTCCCTATTTCCACAGTTGCAGCTGGTCTTGCTGCTTCCCAGCTAAGCTCCTCCTGATGCTCCATTCTTGCTAAAGCAAGATGTCATCTTCTCTGCAACTAAATCCAATGTAGCTCCAAAAGACAGTCCTCTCTCCCAGATGTTATCTCACTGATCCATAGAAGTTTATATGAGGGGCTACATTAGTTTTAGATAAATAATTTATCATATTTTAAAATTTTTTATATGCTTAAACATCCTAAAGGTTTAATATAAATGAATGTCGCATTTTGTTATAAGCTTTTTCTGGATCTAATCATGTATTTGAAGGGATTTTTCCTTTTTAAATATTATTAAATTGAACCATCCTTGTATCCCTTCTTGGAATCTAGTGATTTTTTTTTAGATTGATTGTTGTAGTCATTTTTACCAGGATTCTATTTAAAGCCTTTAAATTTATATTTACTAATATTATTGTGGGCAGGTTGGCAGCATAGTGAACATTAAAATACTACCAAAACACTAAATCTACCAATACATACATTATCTAAATTAACAGAATACCAAATTAAGATTATTCAATCTCAAAAAAAAATTTTTTTGATTCAATTGTAAAGGAACTACTAAAGGGGGTTTGAGGTAAGGGGGACAAGAGAACCCTGTGGTCCAGATGAATTTTAAAGATAATTCTATTGTACTTTTAAAAGAAAATACCTATGCTACACAAATATTCCTAACAATTGTTTTTTAAAAGCACTTTATTAATTTCTTTCAAGAGACAAAGGAGAAATACAGATCAATAATATTGTTATTTTATTGCTTATTTTTGTTTTTTTATTTATTATTTATTTATTATAATATTTATATTATATTTATTATTATTATTATATTATTATTATTATTATATATAATAATATTTATATTATTATTTATTGTCCAATGCTTATGATCCCATTTGGGGTTTTCCTGGCAAATTTACTGGAATCGTTTGTCATTTCCTTCTCCAGCTTATTTTACAAATGAAGAAACTGAGGTAAACAGAGTTAAGTGACTTGCCCAGGGTCATACAACTAGTAAGTTTCTGAGGCCAGATTTTTGCAGTATAATAGTATTCCATCACATTTATATATTATAACTTGTTCACCCATTATCCAAATGATTGTAATGCCAGAGAAACTGAGGCAAGATAGAGATTAAAGAATTTTTAATATTTTATTTGAGAGGGAGACATTGTTTCAGGGCAAAACAGGATCCATGTTGACCCCAGCATTCTGAATGGGATTTGAGTCTCAAAGCATTCAGTAGTGAGTGAAGAATTCCAGAGAGGGAAACAAAGGCAGGGGGTGGGGAGGGGAGTAGAGCACCGGTAAGCAGAAATTTCCAGGAACAGACCATAAATCTGGTTCTGACAGGAAGGATCATAAATCCCTATAAATAGGGAGTAAAGTAGGTAGTCAAGCTAGAGACAGGAAGTCTGGAAGGAGAGATAAAGGGTGCCAGCTAGGTATCTGAGATGAGCTAAATACTGTTATGGAATGCTAATCAAGGCTCCCAGCCCTAATCTGTATCAGTTCTAATGGTCAGGAAGAGGGGGTTCAATCAGGGGGACTGAGGCAGAACAATTTAGAGAAACTGAGTCAGAACAATTCAGGGAAACTGAGGCAGAACAGTTTAGGGAAACTGAGGTAGAAAAATTAAAGGAAATGTGGCATAACATGATGAGTCCCTACTTGAGATTCCCATTCTTTACCTTCTCAAAAAGAGGTATAATATTTTTGTACATCATAGTTTATTTTGTTTATAATTAAACCTTTCCATAATCTCTTCGCCTTCTAATTCCCCCTTCTCTTTCCCTTCTATCTCCCTGTTGAGTGAAAAGTATTTCTGTACCTAGCTCTATGGGTATAGATATATGTTCTCCCTTCTGTTGACCAGTTAGTTCAGAGTGAAATTCAAGTGCCAGCCACTCCCTCCATTCCCCCTTTCCTTATCTACATACTCTGATTATGTGATATTATTTTCTCTAATTTTCCTTTCCCTTACCTCCTCCCAACCCCAGAAATCCCTCTCTTTTCATTCGCAGGATCATCAAAATATAATGGATGCACTCTTAAGTGTTGTCTAATTAGACTTCCTTTGTAAACTTTGATGATGATAAGGTTTAGAAGGGTGCAACCTCCTCTCATATTTAAAGTAAACAGTTTATACATTTTTAATCTCTTATGATTGTTCAGTTGTGTTTATACTTTCATATGTCTTTTAACTCCTGTGTTTATCAGGAATGGGTCATTAAAGGCCCCCTTTTTTTTTTTTCACTAAATAGTTATACTAAGTTTTTCAGGGTAAACTATTCTCGGTTGTAAGTGTGTATCCTTTGCTTTCTGGAATATCATATTTCATGTTCTGTTATCTTTTATAATGGTAGGTTACTAAATAGTGTGTGATCTTGACTATAGCTCCTTGGTAACTAAATTCTAAATTCTTTGCTTCTGACTCTCCTTGCTGTATTTTTTCTTTGATCTGGAAGCTGTGGATTTTGGCTCTAACTTTCCTGGGAAAGTAGGGATTGGGGAGTTTCTTTCAGGAGGTGATAAGTGTATTCTGTTTCCACTCTGCTCTCTGGCTTTAGGAGAGCTGGGCAGTTTCTCTTTAAAATTCCTTGAAAAAATGACTACAACAATCAATCTAAAAAAAAAAATCACTAGATTCCAAGAAGGGATACAAGGATGATTCAATTTAATAATATTTAAAAAGGAAAAATCCCTTCAAATACATGAATACTAGGCCCTTATTTTAGTCATGCCATTTTAGATAGTTCAGTTCTTTCTTTTTATTTTTTTACTTTACATTTTTTTGTTTTTTGATTTTGTTTTAATATTTCTTGTTATCTCATAAAGTCTTTGGCTTCTGTTTTATCCATTGTAGTTTTTGTTGTTTGAGCAAAGTTTTATACCTTTTGGGACAAGATTTTTCAATTCTTTCTTTCATGGCTCCCATTTCTTTTCCAATTTTTTCTTTAAATACTTTCATTCTATTTATAAAAACAGTTTTTAACTCTTGCTTCATCTCTTCCAAATATTCTAGTTGAGTTTGTCCCCAAACTATGTTTTTCTCTGGGGCAACACTTGTAGAAGTTTTAAAATCATTTCCTTCTTTGTGTCTGGAGTGTGTCTGGAGTGAATTGCCTCAATTCAGTGTTGTTATTTTTCCCTTTCTTCCAAGTACTTAATATTAAGACTGAACTCTATTGGAGGGAAGGTCTGGATGGATCTTGTTGCTGCTTTATTGAATATTGTATTATTCTAGAATCTTAGGGGCAGGCTTTTACTGCTTCAGGGCAAAGTCTGATGTCTGCTCCCCTGATCTGAGCTCTACAAGTTCCTGACCTAGGTTTGGGTCTTGAGTAAGAGTAAGCTTAGAGAGAGCTTTATCAGTCAAATGAAGAGCTCTGCTGTTTCAGAGTAACAGAACTAGTCTGGAGTTTTCTCCTCATTTTACTTTGCAGCTGGCTTTTGAACTTCCTCTTTTTTCCCCCCACATATCACTCAGGGTTTTGCTACTGAGAAATTATTATCTTACTTTGAAGGTCTCCTTTTCTTTTTTTTTTTTTTTTTTTTAAATTTAATAGCCTTTTATTTACAGGATATATACATGGGTAACTTTACAGCATTAACAATTGCCAAACCTCTTGTTCCAATTTTTCACCTCTTACCCCCCCACCCCCTCCCCTAAATGGCAGGATGACCAGTAGATGTTAAATATATTAAAATATAACTTAGATACATAATAAGTATACATGAGAAGGTCTCCTTTTCACTCTGCCCTGAACTTGTAATTCAGGACTGAGTGGTAGTTAACAAAATTCCCAATTGGCTCTTGTCACCATTGAAGTACCCCTGTGTGAGTCTGTGGGAGCCCCATTATGGGTCTGAGATCTCCTCTTGCCTTGGTGTACAGTCTCTTCCTTTAGTTTTCTTCCTTTTCCAAATTTCACATTATAAAAGAAATTTCCCATTAGATGACTAGTGCCCAACTCTCAAACTGAGACACTAGATCTCTTGGGGAATTACATAGATTAAGAACCTGAAAACACTTTACCCACAAGATAAACTCCAAGGCTAGAAATGATCCATTTTTGGTATCAAAGAACTCTGATATAAAAAAGGAATCAGAAAGGCAGAAAGCATACAAGAACTGGAGGTTCAGAAACTCCCTTCTCAAAGGTATTCCTCTGAAAGCACCCTCCTTATTGTACTTTACTCTGGAAGTTCAAGGGAGAGAAAAATACATAAAAAGACCAGGGAAAAAATACTAAGGTTTCACAATAATCGAAACTGAAAGAGCTGTGGAAAGACAAACATACTAACACCCTCTAGATAGAGTTATGAATTAGTCTAACCCTTCTGGAAAGTAGTTGGAATTATGATTTTTAAAAGTCATTAAAATACCATAATTTTTGACTCTGAGGTCCATTTGCTAGGTATTTTTCTCAGTGCAGTCAAAAGGAAAAAAAAGTAATTCAAAACAGTTCTTTCTGTGCTAGTAAGGAGCTAGAAGTAAAATAGATGTCTATCAATTAGGGACTGGCAAAACATAATGTGGTTAATGAAATGTTACAATGCTATAAGGGACATCGAGTATGTAAAATGTAGAGAAGACTTATATGAATTTGTTACTAGAGAAATAAGCAGAACCAGGAAATCAATTAACACAATGATTGCAACAGTGTAAATAAAACAAAAAATAAAACTAAAGCTCATAGCATATCCTTTGATCCAGCAGAGGTGGAGACTACGGGGCCTCTATCACAAGGAAATCATAAAGGAAGGGAAAGGACCCATATATACAAAAATGTTTGTAATAGCTCTTTTATGGTGGCAAAGAATTAGAAAATTAGTAGATGCCCATCAATTGGTGAATGGCTGAATAAGTTATGGTATATGAAAGTAATGGAATATTAATGTTTTATAAAAAATGATGAACAAGCTGATTTTAGAAAGGCTTGGAAAAATTTACATGAAGTGATTCTGAGTGAAACAAATAGAACTGGGAATTCAATGCACACAGTAACAGCAAGATTGTTCCATGATCAACTATGAAAGACTTGGTTCTTCTCAGCAGTTCAGTGATCCAAGGCAATCCCGATAAACTTTGAATAGAAAATACCCTCTGTATCCAGACAGAGAAAGAGAGTAATAGAGAGAGAGAGAGAAAGAGAGAGAGAGAGAGAGAGAGAGAACGAACTATGGAGAATGAATAGAAATCAACACAAGCCATGTTCACTTTTTTTTTCTTCTGTTCTTTTTTCCTTGTGGTTTTTCCCTTTTGTTCTTATTTTTCTCTCCCAACATTATTCATAAAGTGTGTATTTTTAAAAATTAGTATACATGTATAAGCAGAAAAAGGAAACAATAATTTTTTTAAAAAAGTAAAAAAAAAAAAAAAACCCTAAAGCTCATGGAATTATAAAATACCACTCTAGCTTTGGAGAAAAGTTGAGAAACATATGCCTTTATTATCCCTTTAAGAGCTGAAGGATTGTAAACGTGTAATAATCCATATATTATCAGAAAAAGTTGATGTTTTGATTGGTTTGGCTGAATTGATTTCTATCCTTCTTGATCTTTGTTATGACTTCGTTATAATAGGAGTGGAAAATATTCAGAAATGAAGGTGATGCAAAAACCAAAATACCAATAAATTTTTTCTAAGAAAAGGGATAAGATGTTTCATAGCATATTCTTATACTCCATAAAATGATGACTCCCCTGGCCAAAATGCATCCTCTTGAATAATCAATAAACTAATCATAGGGAAGCAGACACATTTGCTGAAAATGAATGAGTAGAGTATTAGTACTTGAATTCCATGTGATATAGTCTTCAATCAGACAATAAGCATTTATTAAGTGCTTAATATGTGCCAAGCACTGTGTTAACTTCTATCAATACCAATTAAGGCAAAATTAGGTCCCCACCCTCAAGGAGCTCATATTCTAATACAAAAGAAAACATGCCAAAAATTGCACATTATTCTGTAAGAAATGACCAGCAGGATGATTTCAGAAAGGCCTGGAGAGAGCTACATGAACTGATGCTGAATGAAATGAGCAGGACCAGGAGGTCATTATATACTTCAACAACAATATTATATGATAATCAATTCTGATGAACGTGGCCCTCTTCAACAATGAGATGAATCAGATCAATTCTATTTGTTCAATAATGAAGAGAACCAGCTACATCCAGCAAAAGAACTCTGGCAAATGAGTATGAACCACAACATAGCATTTCTACTCCCTCTGGTTTTGTCCGCTTGCATTTTTGATTTCCTTTTCAGGTAATTTTTAACTTATGTCTAAGTCTGATTTTTCTTGTGCAGCAAAATAACTGTATGGATATGTATCCATATAATGTACTTAACATATACTTTAACATATTTAACATGTATTGGTCTGCCTGCCATCTGGGGAGGAGAGGAGGGGGGGAGGGGAAGGAGAGAAAAAATTGGAACAGAAGAGTTTGCAAGGGTCAATGCTGAAAAATTACCCATGCATATATCTTGTAAATAAAAAGGTATAATAAAAAAATTGCACATTCAAGTTTAAATGGAAAGTTATTTCAGAGGGAAGGCATTGAGAAAAGGGAAAAGGGAACGATTGGGAAAAGTCCCTTGTAAAGGATGCCATGTGAACTGTCTTAAGAAAGCCAGAGAAGCCAGGCAGCAGAGCTGAGGATAGAAAGCATTCCAGGCATGGGGGACAGCTAGTGAAAAGTCTGGAGGTGGAGTTTGGTGTTTGAAGGATAGCAAAGCAGGCCAGAGCTATATAAAGTATTGATGAGGTGTGAGAATTGAGGGTGAGAGAGCAATTGGATCCCCTTTGGCCAGTGAAGAATTTGCAAACCTCAATGAAATACAGGCATGAGGTTTGTGGTGAAGAATGAGTTTATTTATGCTAAGAAGACAACTTTCTTAGTGGGCAAGGTCCTGTCAGGACTATTGCAAAGATGTGTTTACACTGAGAAGAAAATGTCTTCATCAGTGGACTAAGTCCAGAAGGGCATTTAGCAAAGCTTTGGGGTTCAGAGTTATCTTTATTAGCCTTTTGAGGTCTGGGGCTTCTTTAGTCTTTGGTCCCCAGCAGGGGGGCAATCTCTCGATGAATCTGTGAGACTGATTTTCAATTCAATTCAATTAAAAATTGAATGAGATTACTTATTTTAGGAGTTGTCTGGGAAGGGTGTGCCCTCCCAGAGGCCAGGAGGGTTTGAGAGTCAGGAGCACCTTTCTCCACAGAGGGAACATAATTTATATCAACCCCCCCAAAGATTAAAGGGGACACAATTTACATCAGTATGACATAAACAAAGTATGTCAAGGGGAGTAAAATAATGAAGCCTGGGAGGGTGGGACATATTGTAAAGGACTTTACGGGTTAAATAGGATTTCATATTTGATCTTGAAGGTAATAGGAAACCTCTGTAATATCTCTCCCATACACCTCCCTTCTCTCCTCTAGCATCATGACCACTAGTGCAGGTGCTCATGACCTCAGTCCTGGACTATTGCAATAACTGATGGTGGGTCTGCCTGTGTGAAGACCAAGTTAGCACCCTGGATATATTAGGATCAGCCAGAGTCAGGATAAACAAAAGTCCTTGGTCTTTATTCTTGGTCTTTAGGGGTAGAAGTGAAGAGAATGGACACAGGATCTCCACAACCTTCCTTTTCCTCCTCCATCTCCAAAGTAGCTCTGGCTTGTCTTACTTCATCCCCTAATCCTTCCCACAATTCTCTGTATACACTAAAAGATTGAACCAACATAGAATAGTGGGAAGGGCCATTTTCCAAGCATATGCTAATAGAATATTGTCCAATCAGTAATTAGCCTTAAGTGGTCAATTGTCTGACTTCAGTGCATCAACTCAGAGTTTCAGCCCTTTACATCTCCCACTTTCTTTTGTTTTAGATCACAGGTCTATCCCTGACTTCTCAGGGAGTGGAGAACCCCAAAAAGGAGGTGATCATTCTCTCTCTGACTTCTCAGGAAAGGAGGTGATCATTTCCTCCCTCCCCCCCCCCAACTTCTCAGGAAGTGAGGTGAAAGCACTAAAAAAGAGATGATCACGCCCTTCCTGACATCTCAGGAAGGGAGATGAAAAACACCAAAGGGAAGTAGGGATTGCTAGAGGGTTTCTGGACTGAAGTGTCTTTTTTTTTTTGAAGGGTCTTATTAGAAACAGGTATGTACAAACCCATCAGCACAGGAGGTATTACACAAGCACATAGCAATAACGTATAGGCTATGAGTGATGATTTTTCCCACAGTCAGTGCAGGCTTGATGTGGTGTAACAAACATGAATTGTACATGCAAGAAGTGATATAACAAAGAATAGGAATCAACATGGTGTTGTAAAAGATTTCCAGAAGTCCTAGAAGGAAGGTATGCAAACAACAGTTACACATACGCCTTCTTCAGCAGCCAAGAGATAGTCCAAAACCAATCTATTGTCCATTGCTTCACATATCAGGGAATCCAATTATCCCTGCAAGTTTTTGAAGTCCTGCAACAGTTTTATCATGTCTCAGGGATTCCAGTGATTCCTGAGGGTTTTGAAGTCGTACAACAATCTTTTCATGTCTCAGGGATTTCAATGACTCCTGAGGGTTTTGAAATCCAACAATTTTCAATGTCAAGAGTCAAAGGCCATAACTGCTATGCTCTTTCAGTGGTGGGCACAGTCAGCAATGGAACCATCCGATGTTTCTTGAGTCTTCTCCTTCATTTCAAGGGTCTGCTCTGTCTCTCTCCAATGGACAAGGCGAATACGGTTCATTGGCACCCATCTGATTCCTTCTCCATATGTGGAGATACAAGCAAACCTTCTACCCCAAGCAGTTAACCTATCTGGTCTCTTCCATTCACTACTTTCTGGGTCTCTCCACATCACCTAGTGATTATCTATAGATACTGGAGCTATTAGCACCAGACACTGCCCTTCTGGTGGGTTATAAAACCTGTCTGCCAGAGTCAGTGCATCTTTGTCAAAAATCAAGAAGTTAATAGTATAAAGGACTAGATTTAGAAGTTCTCTAGGGTTACCTGTGGCTCCCCCTTTCTTTTGTTTTTGGAGGAGCGTCTTAATGTCTCTGTTTCTCCTCTCTACTATTGCCTGTCCTTGAGGATTAAAGGGTATTCCAGTAGTGTGCACAAAAGTGTGCAAAATGTTTAGAAGTATATGCAGGCCCATTACCTCTTTTTATTGCTTGTGGCACACCCATAATTGCAAATGCTTATATAAGGAATTCAGTGACCACGTGGGCTGTCTCTTTTGCTACTGGTATTGCAAAAGTGAATCCTGAAAAGGTGTCTACTACAACATGGATAAAAGACAGATGATCAAAAGATTTATAATGGGTCACATTCATAATTTCATTGGGTCTCAAACCATGAGGGTTCTTCCCTGGAGGCAGTGTAGGAGCATGGAAAGGAAGACAAGCTGTGCAGGCTTTTACTATGCTCCTAGCTTCCTCTCTTGTTATTCCAAATTGTAAATGTAAATCTCGAGCAGCCTGATGATATTTAAAATGAGATTCTTGGGCTTCTTGAAATAAAGAAGTGTTGGCCAACATGGTTAGAAGGCTATCTGCCTTTGAATTACCATCAAAAATAGGACCTGGAAGTCCTCTATGAGAGTGGACATGCAAGATATAACTCTTACCTGGATATTTTCTCACTTGCTCTTGAAGTTCCTTAAAGAGCTGATATATATTAGAGGCTATAAATTTTATTTGGGCTGTGGCAATTCTTTGTACCACACCTACTGAATAGGCGAATCAGATATTATATTTATATCTCCTGAATAATAAGTAAGAGCTAGAATGATTGCATACAATTCATTCTGCTGAGTGGATTGAAAAGGAATTCTGACTAGTTTCTTTATAGTTAAGTCACAAGAGTATACAGCATAAATGTTATGTTTTGATGCAAGTGTAAAGATCATTGGTCCTTTAAGAGGAACTTTAGGAACTTTTTCTTCAAGAATCCATCACCAATTATGTAATAGCCTGGTTATCTTTAATGGAGACCCATGTGTAAAATTTGGAGCTGTGGCCAATAAAATTTGCTACTCTGGGATGGTTTCACAGTATACATTAATTTGTGCATTAGTATATCTTGTCAGGTCTTTTCCCAGATAATTGTACTACTTGTTTAATGGCCTTTAATAAAATTCTAGTCACAAGCACTGGGTAAGAGGTAAGACTTTGTTCTGGTTGTGCTGGGAGGTTCACCCACTCTATCACACTGTCTCCTTGATGAAGGACTGCTGTGGGTGCCTCTTGTGTAACAAAAACTGATATTTCCAAAGGTTTTTGAGTGACTCTTTCAACCACATTGGATAAATCCACTTCAACTTCTCTCAAAGCTTCTTGAGTTTCTTTTGTAAGCTGGTGTGGTGAGTTTAAAGCACTGTCCCCTTAAAATGTCATATAATGGTTGCAATTGATAGGTAGTCAAGCCTAATACTGGACACATATATTAGATATCTCCTATCAATTTCTGAAAGTCATTTAAGGTGTTTAACTTCTCTGTTCTTAAGGAAAGTTTTTGTACTGTAAGCACCTTAAGGTATACCTCATATCCTAAATATTGAAAAGAAGCATGTCTGAAATTTTTCTGGAGCTATGGGCAATTTGTAGTTCCTTAGTGTTTTTATGGTCTTTTGTAGACATGCTTCTAACATTTGTTCCTCAGGTGTACATCCCAATATATCATCCATGTAATGTAATAACATTACATTTGGAAATGCTTTTCTTACTGGCATAAGAGCAGCAGCAACATACATTTTACACATAGTAGGGCTGTTTTTCATTCCCTGTGGCAAAACTGTCCATTCATATCTTTTATAAAGCTCATCTAAGTTAACACTAGGTACTGTAAAGGCAAATCTTTTCATACCCTCCTTATCTAAAGGGATAGAATAGACACAATCCTTAATGTCTATAACCCAAAGAGGTCATTCTCTAGGCAATTGACTAGGAGATGGAAGTCTAGGCTGAAGAGTTCCCATAGTTTTCATCTGTTCATTCACCTTTCTTAAATCTGTTAACATCCTTCATTTTTCAGATTTCTTTCTTACAACAAATACTGGGGAATTCCAAGGACTTAGAGAAGGTTGTAAATGTCCTTGGTCAAGTTGCTCCAGTGTTATATCTAATAAGGCCTGAATTTTATTCAGGTCACTGTTCTATACACACTGGTGTGTATCAGTTTTCCATTGGATAGGAACAGGTGAAAGTGTTGGCAGGCCTTCAACAGCAGCCCTGCCTAAAAAAACCTAAGTACTCATTTGTAATCCTAATTGTAAAATGTCTCTTCCCTACAGATGGATGGGGATTTTTTCAACTACAAAAGGAGTTAAAAACTCCCGTTTCACCTTCAAAAATCCATCTCAAAGGAGTAGCACTAACTTCAGCTGCTATTGATCCTCCTACACCGGACATGTAGGTGTCTGCCTTAATCTTTGGCCAGGGGCCAGTTGTCACCTCTAATGACTATACGATCTGCACCAGTGTCTACCAATCCTTCTAATGGTATGCTGTTTATATAGATAGTGAACATAAGTCGGTCAGCTGTCATACCTGCTGTCTAGTATATTCCTGGATTTTGTTACTTGGCGTCAGAATCTGGGAGACTATCACCAGATTGCTTATTAGGAGTCTGTATCAGTAAACCTGATGCTACTACTTCTCCTGGTTGATAAGTCACACAATGTCTACCTGTATTAGTGACTGGGATATTATCTACACATTCCCCAGTTTCCCACATCAGTGTATGAATGGACACTGTTTGTAAGTACTCTCAGGAGGTGAAATGGTCAAGCCTACTGTGCCTGGGGGCAAGGAATCCGTAGGCTGGAGAGGAACAGATTTCACCTCTCCAGGAGGTATCTCAGTTGTCCCAGCTGCATACAAGTCTATTCTCCCCAATTGTAATCCCTTTCTCCCATCAGATTGCTTCCTGGCTGATTGATTGTGTAATCCATTTCTCCCATCAGGTTTCTTCTTGGCTGATTGGTCATGCTTGGGTACTGAACTTCTAGGCACTCTCTGGGTACAGCATCACCTGCCATAATGCCCCAAGTATTTTTTGTCTTGGGCCCTGGGGCTGGGCCCCTCATCCCATTTCTCTGAATCAGCCTACATTCTGATGCCCAATGGAAGCCTCTGTTGCATTTTGGACATGGGGTATTGGGTCTTGTTCTCCCACCCTGTTTTCTCATTCTGTCTCTATACCAACATTGAGCTTTCAGATGCCTTACTTTACCACACTGACGAGTCTCTCTGTAAGTCCCTTACCAAAAGGGAACCTGTCTTCCCCATGTTTGCATCTTGGGAAGTCTGCATCATAGCCTGGCTATAAAAGGCATTTGTGCCCACTATGGCACAGTGTCTTATGATCTCCTCTAAAGGAGCATCTTTGTGTAATCCTAGTATAATTTTTCTACAAACATCATTAGCATTTTCTTTAGCAAGTTGCTTTATCATAATTTCTGTTACTGCATTTTCACCATTAGTTCGTACGACAGCTGTCTGCAAATGTCCCACAAAATCAGCAAAGGGTTCATTTGGCCCTTGTGCTATTTTTGTGAAGGCCTCTCCCTTGTCGTTTTTACCGGGGAGAAAAGCCCATGCTTTGATAGCAGCAGCAGCAATTTGCTCATGTGCTGCTATGGGGTAATTAAGCTGTACTGAAATTTCTGCATAAGAACCTACACCTGTTAGTTGGTCATAGGTGACTGGATGATTAACTCCACTACCACTATTTTGTTGGGCTTGTATCCTACAGAGCTCATTATATTCAGAAAGCCACAACAAGTTTTGTCCAGGTTCTAAGCATGTCCCTTCTGCTATAGATTTCCAGTCCCTAGGGGTTAAGACTTCATAAGCCAAATTCTGTAATAACATCTTAACATAAGCTGATGTAGCCCCATAAAGAGTGCAAGCCTTTTCAAGTCTTTGAGAATTTCTATATCAAAAGGAGCGTATCTTCTACTTTTCTTGACTCTACTTTTACTTGAAGAGTTAAACTGTTGAATCATAGGATACATTCCTATTTTCAAATCAGCTAAATCCTGCCCTTCTTCTGTGGTTAAGTAGTGCCTTTTGCAATCTAGTCATAGGAGTGGGTGATTGCTGGGGGAGAGGTGCTGGTGGTGTCATTGTCCCTCCTACTACTCCTCCCTCCATCCTGGAAGGTGGAGCTGGTAGGGGCATGTCAATAATATACTCTGTAGGTGGGGTTGAAGCTGCCTTAGGCAGCTTCTGTGAGAGCAAGAATCACCAGGCCCTTGAACCTCACTTAACTCCTCATGCCCTCTGATGATATTGCCATTAATCTATTTTTTGTCTTCCTCTTTTTCCTTACACTTCCTCATCTGGCTGTTCTTAAAGCTTTTCTTTTTTCTATAACTTGAAGGATTCTTTAAGGCCAATTGTATTATGTTATATATATAGACTGTTTCCTTGGAAATTGAATGAGGACCTTTATCATTATTCACATATCGGGCTCCTACTAGTTTCCAATTATCTAGCCCTATCTCTTCTTCCTTTAAGAACCAAGGGGACATGCATTCTAATGTACCCAAGAGTCTAGCAATCTGCTCCCAAGTTACAATTAAGCCTTGTCCCTGGATCAACTTAAGTATGCTTTCTATAGCACTCCGTTGGGGTGAGGCTGGGGATGGGGGAGAATCTTTTCCTAATATCTGCCCCATTTCAGCTAGAAAAGGTTACTAGTTTAGCCCTTGAAAAAGTAAGTTCCCTGTTTGTCTGTTAAAATACTCACCCTATTTCCTGGTCACCGGGGACTTCTTCAGTGAAATTAGAGAGCTTGGTCCACACGTTGGGCACCAAATGTGAAGACTGAGTTAGCACCCTGGATACCTTAGGATCAGCCGGAGTCAGGATAAGCAAAAGTCCTTGGTCTTTATTCTTGGTCTTTAGGGGTAGAAGTGAAAGGAATGGACACAGGATCTCTGTAACCTTCCTTTTCCATCTCCACCTCCAAAGTGACTCTGGATTGTCTTGCTCCACCCCTTAATCCTTCACACAATTCTCTGTATACACCAAAAGATTGAACCAGCATAAAATAGTGGGAAGGGCCATTTTTCAAGCATATGCTAATAGAGTATTGTCCAATCTGTAGTTAGCCTTAAGTGCTCAGTTGTCTGACCTCAGTGCATAAACTCAGAGTTTCAGCCCTTTATATCCCTGCCTCAGATTATTTCCCCATTCCAATCCCCTTTCCCTCAGCCACCAAAGTGATTTTCCTGCAGCAAAGTGTGATTGATTGAATACTCCCAGATTCTGGGAAGATGGTAGAGTAGGTGGGTAAATTTCAAGCTCTCCAGATTTCCCCTGGAAACAGAACAAATTTGCACCTAAGGGCAAACATAGACTGGTAAAAATCAAGACAACTTGGGACAGAAGAGGGGTCCTTCTGGTACAACCCAAGAGGATCTGAAGAAAGCCCCCACATGTTTAACCCATGTAAAATGCAAATATCTCCCATTAACTCTGCAAAAACACCAAATGGGGAGCCCTGGGAAGAGCTGGGTCTGGCTGGAGCTTCAGAAAGAACCGCAGAGACTTTCACTTCTTGAACTGTTTGAGGAGTTAGGGGTCTGAGTCTGGGAAGACTGAGGATTAGCAATGCCAGGCTGTGCTGTGCTGTGCTGCAGAGACTGAGCTCTGGGCCAGAAGGAAACAGCACACCCAGTGAGTACAGAGGCAGTGAGATTGGGACACTGCTGGCTACAGGCACTTGCAGGAAGGTAGAACTGCTGAAGTAAAGCATTTCTCCACCCTATGATTAGAGAAGCTTGCACTAATACCTCTTACTTAAAAAAAAAAAAAAAAAAAAAATTATCCCGCAAAGAAGAAAAAACCCAATCATTAGAAACTTACTATGAAAACAGGGAAAACCCAGGATTCATCTCCAGAGGAGCATATTGAAGTATAAACAGCTTCCACCCTAAAGAGTAAGGTGAAATGGTTTCCTGCCCAGAGAGAATTTATAGAACTCAAAAAAGAACTTAACAATCAACTGAGAGACATTGAGTAAAAACTAAAAAACTAATTAGATAAATAAAAATCATCCAAGAAAAACAAGATTATGAAAAAAAAAGTTAACTAGAAAAGGAGATATAGAGCCTCAAAGTAACTCTTTGGGTTATCAACCTGTGTAAACCCTGTGATCTAGCAGTTTATTTACTGAGCTTATATCTCAAAGAGATCTTAAAGGAGGGAAAGGGACCCACATGGGCAAAAATGTTTGTGGCTGCCCTTTTTGTAATGTCAAGAAACTGAAAACTGAGTGGATGCCAATCAATTGGAGAATGGCTGAATAATTATGGTATATGAATGCCACAGAATATTATTGTTGTGTAAGAAATGACCAGCAGGATGAATACAGAGAGGCTTGGAGAGACTTACATGTACTGATGCTAAGTGAAATGAACAGAACCAGGAGACTATTATACACAACAAACAAGATCATATGATGATCAGTTTTGTTGGATGTGGCTCTCTTCAATAATGAGATGATTGATACTAGTTCCAATGATCTTGTGATGAAGAGAGCCATCTACACCCAGAGAGAGGACTATGGGAACTGAGTGTGGTTCACAACATAACATTTTTTTCACTCTTTTTGTTGTTGTTTGCTTGCACTTTATTTTCTTTCTCATTTTTTTCCAGTTTGATTTAATTTTTCTTATGCAACAAAATAATTATATACATATCTATCTGTCTCTATATCTATATATATTGAATTTAACATATTTTTACCATATGTTTAACATATATTGGACTACTTGCCATCTAGGATAGGGGATGGGGGAAGGGAGAGGATTGGAACACAAGGTTTTGCAAGGGTTAATATTGAAGAATTATCCATGCATGTGTTTTGAAAAATAAAAAGCTTTAATTAAAAAAAAAAGAAAGAAAAAAAGAAAATAACTCGTTGAAAATTAAAATTGGGCAAGGGGAAGTCAATGAAACTATGAGAAGCCAAGAAATAACAAAACAGTTTATAAAGAATGAAAAATAGAACAGAATATGAAATGTCTTAGAAAAAAAATGACATATCTGGAGAACAGATCAAGAGAAGAAAATATAAGGATAATTGGACTTCCTGAAGGTTGTGACCAAAAAAAGAACCTTCACAATAATGCAAGAAATAATCCAAGAAAACTGTCCTGGAATGATAGAATATGAGGGGAAAATAGAAATAGAAAAAAATCCACCATCATCACTTCAACAAGATCCTTTGTGGAAAACATATAAGGAATATTATTGCCAAATTTCAAAACCCCCAGATCAAAAAGAAAATTTTGCAAGAACAAGAAGAAAATAATTCAGATATGTTGGAGCTACAATTAGAATTGTACAGGACCCACCAGCAGCCATAATAAAAAACCACAGGTCTGAACATCATGTCTTCTGACAATCAAAAGAACTAGATTTGTAGCCAAAAATATCATATCCATCAAAATTATGTATAATATTGAATGAGAAAAAAATGAAGATTCAATGAACTTGCAGATTTTTGGAACTTGGAACTATCAACCAAACTTGAACTTAATTGAAAATTTAACATATAAGATCCAATATCAAAGATCACTTTCAAGGA
Organism: Sarcophilus harrisii; assembly: GCF_902635505.1. NCBI lineage: Eukaryota > Metazoa > Chordata > Mammalia > Dasyuromorphia > Dasyuridae > Sarcophilus > Sarcophilus harrisii. The sequence continues at coordinate 358,197,920 of NC_045429.1, read as the reverse complement.
ACTCCAACATGGACAAATTGTTGACTTTTTTTTAGTATGGGAAATGTGTACCATATGTTTAAGATTGACATCTACCATAGGGTAGCTCAAAAGAAAGATTGGGGCAGAATTAAGGTAAAAATAATGATCATGTTATATAAATAAGGTGCAAGGGAAGAATAGACATAGAGACATTAGAAGGGGGAAGAGGGCTTGTAGTTCTGAAAAACTACTCACATAGGGAATGGGTTCAATACGCAACTGTACATATATACCATGAAGGGTATACCAAAATCTATAAAGAAATAAGTGGGGAAGGATGGGCGGATGGGGAAGCAAAAGATGAAGAAAAGACAAGGGAGGGATCCATTGGTGGGGGAGATTAAATAAAAGCAAGATAAGTTAAAGAGCAGAATTAAAGCAAAGGGTCTGCAAAGATTGGAAAGCTATGTGTCCATCTATTAGGGAGGGAGGAAGTGGCTAGGATATGTATGTATATATCTGTGTATGTATATTCTACATTTGTACACATAAAAATATCCTAGGAGGAAAAAAAAATAAAGTAAAAAAAATGTGTGCAGGCAGAAAACAAAAGAATAATTTACAAGAAAGTAAAGATGGAAACTCATGAATATTTCTTCTACTAATATATATGCTTTCTTGAACTGATAATTTGTAATGTATTTTGAATTCTCTCTGATGTTCTGCTGGGAACATGACAGTGTTCTATTTTCTTTATTGTATTTTGTTTTGAAATTCCTTTTTTGTTTTTCTTGTTCTGTTTTTTAAAATAAAATAAATTAAGATTATGTCACTCCCTTAGGGACTCAGTGCAATGACATTCTATATCCTCTCTAGTTTCAAATACACAGTGCTCAGTTTGACATTAAAAGATCTTCATTAATTACCTCTCTCTCTTAACTTTCCTGTCTTTTTTTGTATCTTACTCTCTTACTCTGATGAAGGAACCTCCTTGCTGTTTCATAAGCAAGACTCTTGCTTCCAGGCATTTTTTTCTGGACATCTGCCTACTGATTTCCTGGCTTTTTTAAAGTTCCAACTAAAATTCCATCTTTTAAAGGAAGTCTTTCCTAACCTCTTCAATTTTAGTGCCTTCCCTCTGTGAATTATTTCCTATTAATCTTGCATGTTGCTTGCTTTGTATATATTTGTTTGCATGTAAGATTGTAAACTCTTTGAAAGCAGAAACTGTTTTCTTCCTTTAGTATACCTAAATTTAGCACAATGACTGAAACAGAGTAAATGCTAAATAAATGTTTATTAATTGATGGATTAATAAATCAGTACCCTATATCACTCTGATTCAAGAGTGGAACCATAAGCTTCTTCAGTAAAGGAGGGGGACAGGACAGACATCTCTTCATTATTAACCCAACCATTATTAACTTTTTAGGCTTCTTTGACTAACAACACTCATTTTGAACTTTTTAGGTTTCTCAACACCCACTTTTCAGCTTTCTTTTGTTCATTCTCTTTCTTTTGAAGGGGAAGGTCCTAGTCTTTAAGAATAAGGACTGTCTTTCTTTTTTATATTTATATAATATTATATACATATATTATATAATATAAATATATTTAAGTTGACACTAGGATTCCAACATTTTCTTAGAGGCCTCTCTCTCTCCTTGTTCTAAAAGCTCTTGCAGCTTTGTCCTTTGCTTCTGCCTCTGCTTTCTTCAGCCTCCAGCCAGTAAAACCTGATAGAATGAATCTCTCTTGCCTCCAAGAGAGGGCTTGTGGGCTTCCGTATCTCCCAGAGTGCTCCTGGCTCTCAATCTCCTAGAGTGCTCCTCTCCAACCCCTGACAATGTTCTGAAGTTAGTTTCTCCAGTGGCTCACTGAAGCTCTATTTATGCTGAGTGTAAAAGACTCTGAGGCAGGGATTAAGGGAGGTGTGAATTCAGATATCTCATACTAAACCCTGAAATCTCCCAAACTTGTAAACTCCAATGAGTACTTAAATACTTCTTGTTTATATGAGCTCTCTAAAGGTGTGAACACAAGCATTATTGTCTATCAGTATTATGTATTTATCACCTTGTAAGGATTAGCTCTGAGGTGTGAATCAATAAGCACTGTATTAATTCATTGAGTTAACACCAGGATTCTGACATATCCCTTGAGTTTTCACCTTGTTTCAAGTTGAGTTGACTCTAGGATTCCAATATTTTTATATATATTTGTATCTCTAGTACTTAAAATAGTAGTTAGCATTTAGTAAGCACTTAATAAATGTTTATTGATTATTGATGAGAAACTACAGCTCAAAACAGATTAGAGCCAGAAATTAAATTTGTGGGAATCATTTGTGGAGAAATGATAATTGAACCCATCAGAACTGATGAGACTCCCCAAGTGAAATATAAAGAGAAAAGATCCTTGAAGGACCCTTAAATTTAGTGGGAGTGACCTGGATGAAGACCCAGCAAAGGTGAATGAGGAGTGAGTAATTGAATAGATTAGAAAAAACTTTGGAAGAACAAAATTACTAAAATTTAGAAAAGAGAGAACATCCAGGAGAAGGTGATTGATAGTGTCAAAAGTTGCTGAATCTTCAAAAAGGATAAGGATTAAAAAAAAAGACTATTATGTTTGGCAATTAAGAAAACACTGGTAATTATAGAATTTCAGTGATGAGGTTAGAAGCCAGATTTGCTAGTGGTATTGTTAGGATCAATTAAAGTTTATTAAGAATAGGGGAAATATGGCAGCAGATAAAGAGTCAGATGAGACGGAGAAACTAAAGATTGGAGAATGAAGATGATCTAGGAGATAATCTGTTGGAAAAGACATAAAGGGATAGATTAAAGGTGCATATTGAGAGATTTGTCTTGTGGAAGCTCTTGTGAAAATGATAAAGGCGATAGTGGGGAAAATAATGATCTGAGATAAAATAAAGTCTTCAAGTTTATTGGGAGGAACTCATTAAATTAATCAAAGGCTTCCTGATCAACCAACACCATTATATTATGTTGATGTTAGATTTTGGAGTGTCTTATACATGAGCCTGTGGAATTTTTATTTTTAGTATGGAGGGAATAGGGAGAACCAAATGTTTTTAAACAGACCATGGCTAAGATTATTTTGGCAGTTGTGTGGAGAATGTATTGGAGAGGGTAGAAACTTGAAGCAGGTAGACCAACTTAGAGGCTATTTACCACATTTCAGTGATAGGGTCCTGAACTAGAACAATGACTATATGAATGGGAAGATGGGAGCTGACTGACCAAAGAAATTTTGTGGAAGTAGAAGCCATAAGAAGTTCGACTATCCAACCAACTAAGACTATTGCCTTCCACCCCTACCCTGCAGTGAGAAGAAAAAACTGAAAATGACTCTAAGGTTATGAACTTGGATATATATATATCCATGAGAGAGAGAGAGAGAGAGAGAGAGAGAGAAATGTGGTATGCTGGGCCAAAATACAGAAGTTTGTTAGTCCCATGAATCTTTGAAATTCAACTCAAATACTACCTCCTCCATGAAGCTTTCCCTCATTCCAGGTCTATCAAACCCTTCCTGCTCAAATTTCATATAGAATTTAGCACCTTTTTTTTATGCTGAGCTTGCTTATCATAAAAACAATAAGCAACATAAGCAACACGTTGGGTGCTGGATTTACAGCAAGAAAGAATGGTGCAAATTCTACTAATTGTGTGACAAATCACTTAACTTCTTCAACCTCAGTTTTCTTATCTGTAAGATGGATATAATAATAACTGTTGCACTTGTCTGCCAATGTTGTTGTTTTTATTAAATGTGATAATCTTTGTGAAGCATTTTGCAAAACCTGGGAAGAGCTATACAAATGTTAATATAATTATATACTGCATATATGTGAGTACTGCCTTTTTCTTCACGTGAACATTTGACTTATTAAGGAAGGAATAAAAAGTACATTTGAGAAAAAAATAAGAAAAACAACTTCAAGAGGAATATATTGCTCTGGAAGACTTGTGTGAAAGTCAGCCCATTTTGTTGGCAAAAGTACTTATGATTGTACTGCTTTGTTTTCCAGCATCTAATTTGCATATGACTGCTTTTAAGATATGGAACTTCCCTTCTGCGGAAATGAGTCAGAGAACTGTTGGAAAATTACAGGAAAATTGACCATTGACTGTTATATCTGAGAAATGTAGATTTGGTGTTTCTCAACCTAATACAGAGTTGGATAGCTGTCTAGGACATGTCCTTATTTTATGGTGGGAAAGCTGATTGAAAAGCCACATGAGAACCTGGGGAATTAGAAGGCAGAAGTCAATGAGATTAGGTATTTGCAGAAGTTGAGACTTCCCAAGATAAAAGAGAAAACACAGAAATCAATAGATAATGTCCAGTTGATTCCAGCTGACAAATGAGGCACAGGCTCTGCTGTTGATGATAAAAGTTGCTGATCTGATTGGGGGGAATCTGAATCTGATCCTGGGAACTAACAGGAGAAAGGTTGCCTTGGTCTTTACCTTGAAAATGGAGAAACTCACTTTGAGGTTTGGCTACTTTGTCCTTTATTGCTCTCAGTGGTTAAAGAAAGAGAAATTACTCAAAACCAGAGAACAGACTTAAATACCTTTATAAATACTAGGCCTACAGGAACTGATTTTATCCCTGAAAATTTGTAAAGCTGCCTCAGCTCTCAGCTAAGAAAGCAGATCTGAAAAGCCCCTCAGTTTCTAGGTTTAAGGCTAAAAAAGCTGGACAATGCAGCCTGAGAACATTAAAGAAGCAGTTTTGTCTATCAAGAGGGTGGAGAGGTCCAGACAAGACCATAGAGAGTAAGAACCTTAAGAATTTTCACTCTTTTTGTTGTTGCTGCTTGCATTTTGTTTTTTCTCATTTTTTCCTTTTTGATCTGATTTTTCTTGTGCAGCATATTTGTGGAAATATGCATAGAGCTACACATGTTTAACATATTTTAGATTACTTGTCATTTAGGGGAGGGGTGGGGAAAGGGAGGGAAAAAATTTAGAGCACAAGATTTTGTAAGGGTGAATGTTGAAAATTATCCATATATATATTTTGCAAATAAAAAGCTTAAGAAAAAAAAAAAAAAAAAGAATTGTAGCCTAGAGTTGTGAGTCGTTCCAGGCACAAAGATTCATTTCCCTGTTTTGCTGTTAGGTTTCTAGAATGTTGTGTCTACTTACTTCCACCTACATTCCTCTATCTATTGTGGAAGAGTCTGTATGAAACAGGCTTGTGGACAGTTTTGTTACTACCACTATTGCTTTGCACCGCTTAGTAAATGTTTCGTGATGAAGAGCTAATGTGTCATCCTGATTAGTTTAAATGGGAAGCACACCAATGGAGGCTCAGGAGGATAGTAGTGAGCAGAAACATTTCTTTCCCTCTCATCCCTTCCCCAGCAGCTTTTCCTCCAGGACCCTTACAGCCTGAGTTGTAGCAATATAGCCACTCTGATCTGCCCTCAGGAAGGCAGCCATAGTGCAGGAAAACAGAACCTTAAGGGAATTGGAGAAGAGCCTCCCTAACTGTGTTACATAAACACACGGACAGCCTATTCTTCCAGAGGGATGCGCCTTGAGGACAGGAGCGCTGTAATGCTTGCATTTGCATGTCTCCCAGGCAGGAGCACGTGGGGTTTCTTTGTGTGTCTCATTTTTTAAACATAGTAGCTCTTAATCGTAGGAATTGTCAGCAAGAAGAGAGCGCTCTCTCCTGTTTGTTTTCCTTTAAGCTCTCACTTTCATATTTGAATACATGTACAAAATACAATACAGTTAAAACAAATGGGCAAATCCTTTCATCTCTGTTCGCCTTAAGCCACCGGAGAAGGAAATGACCATTAAGGTAGGTTTGCTAAGAAAACCCTGTCACTGTCCAAAGACCTACAAAGGGTCGGATGGAACTAAACAACAGTAAAACAAGTTACAATAAAACATGGATGTATTTTGTGTAAGTTTCGGGAACCGAAAGAAAAAGCTGAACTTTTGTAGGACCCTCTTCCTCACCGCCACTTTCTTCAGGATTCAATACCCTTAATTCTTTGGAAGTGGGTGGCGCAATACCTTGGACGCATGCGTGCCTAACGTTCACCACCAAGCCTGCCCACGTTTCCACAGCACAACTAATCGCAGAGACCACGCCTGCGAGGAGAAGCATTTCGGCCTCCGTCCTCCTAGTGAGGGCAGTTGTGGGGGAGGGGAGTGGTGGTAGTGCGAGAAGCCGGAAGAACACATTACGCATGCCTCAAGAAACGCCCCCGCTCCCGCCATCCCAGCATCTACTTCCGCTCCACGTCCAATCCTAGGAGGTGCTTACACCGGAATTGCTTCGACTCGCGACCGGAATAGACCGTGCGCGAAGGCGTTGGAGGCGGAAGTGACGGGGAGGGTGTTAGTGGTGTGGGGTGGTAGTTGGCGGGTGGTTGAGCTGATCCTGTCGCCATGTCCGCGGGGAGTGCGGCGCATCCCGGGGGTGGCGGGTGAGGCCTGGAGGGTGAAGGAGGTGGTGGGAGGGGATGGGAAGAGATGAAGAAAGGGCCGATGGGTCAGGGGAGCGAGGTGGAAGAAGTGGAAGTGAGGCTTGGCCGGCGAAGCGGAGGTGGAGGGGACACGGGGAGGGGGAGTAAGGGAGGAGGGTGAGGGGGGGTCACTAAGAAGGGGTGGAGGGGAGGCTGAAGCGAGTGGGACAAAGCGGGAGGAGGAGCTTTGGGGAGGTCGCTGAGGGTTGGGGAGCCCGGGGAGAGGGAGGCCGAACGACCAATCGGGAAAAGAGGCGGGGCTGACCGAGAGGGGAAGGTGACAGGGCCGCTGGGGCGGGGGCAATTAAAGGGGCTCCGGTCTTAAGAGGAGAGGGAGTGGAGTGGCACATCGATAGGAGTTAAATAAGTTTATCGTATTTGTTGTTGAAATTTGGGAAATAACAGGTAATGTATTAGTGCGGAACAGCGGACTTGTTATAGCATTTAGACCTGGAAGAGAGCTTTAGAATTATTTCTACCTATTATATCTTAGGGATACTAAAAGAAATGATTTGCTGAAGGTCATACATCTTATAAGTAGCAAAACTCGCTTTTAACCTGCGTCTTAATGACTACAAATCCATTGCTACGGCCTCACAGAGAGTCTGAGTTTATTTGGCAGTTTAGCGGGGCACGAATCTACATGATCCTTTGAGATTTAATTTTTCTGAATAATAATTTGCACTACTTATTTGTCTAATGGTGATGAAAGTGCAAAACAGGTTGTACAAGTCCAAACAGAGGATAGGGTAGCACACACCTGTAGTCTGCAGCTTAGGAGGCCGAGGCAGGTGGAAAACTTGAGTTCCTAGCAGCAGTAGGCCTGAAACCAAATGGATGTCAGCCAAGAGCTCTAATCGTAGCGAGCCCCCTAAAATGAAGACCATCAGCCCCTCTAAGGAAGTGCTAACTGGTAGGAAAATAAGGGAATATAGATTAAAGTTTACATGTAGATCAACATTGGAATCAACCAATGAGTGGCTTCTGTACTTTGAACCTGAACCAGTGTCAAATAAAAATACATAGATACATATGGAGAAAGAGTTTTATCTCAGGTAGGGATTGAAGTATTAAAAGTAGGGCCAGTTATCTAGAGGGGGTAAAGGAAGAATAGAAAGTTCAAATTGTAGAGGTAAAGGAAAGCCCTATTTTTTTAGGCTTTCAGAAGGTTAACATTTTTATTTCATTCCCTAAGGCGCCGAAGTAAATGGGACCAGCCAGCACCAGCCCCACTTCTCTTCCTCCCACCTGCTGCCCCTGGTGGAGAGATTCCCAATAGTGGGGGTAGTTCTGGGGGATCAGCAGCTGCTCCCTCAGGAGCCTTAGATGCAGCAGCTGCTGTGGCAGCCAAAATCAACGCTATGCTGATGGCTAAAGGAAAGCTCAAGCCAACCCAAAATGCTGTTGAAAAGGTATTTCAAGAGTAGGCTCATCTTTTTTTTTTCTTTTAATTTTCTTTTTAAAGAGGTATGATAGTGTTAAGTTAAAGGTCAAATAGTTCATTTTTATTTTATTTTTAATCATTTTATTTGTGAAGTATTCGGGGGTACTTGTGAAGTGTTGGCAACTACATTTGAACTCGGGTCCTCCTGATTCCAGGGCTGATGCTCTATCCACTTTTACCACCTAGTTGTCTCACATAGGTCATTTTAAAATAAATTATCTTGATATGTTTTCCCAATTTCTGAATAAATGTACATTTTTTCTTACCTTTTTAAAATTATTTATTTTTTATTAAAGCTTTTTATTTTTCAAAACATGTGTAGATAATTCTTCAATATTAACCCTTGCAAAACCTTGTGTTCCAATTTTTTCTCCCTTTCTCCCACCCCCTCCCCTAGATGGCAAGTAGTCCAATATATATTAAATATGGTAGAAATGTATGTTGAATCCAATAGAGACATATATTAAATGTGCACCTTTTAGTTTTACATGAACTTAATAAGCCTAATGACTGCTTTAAAAAATTTAATGAAAACTGAAGAATCTTTAGTATGTGTAGGTTTAAGAGTGATAATGTTGTTTACTTTACATTTTTTGCTGAGTCTTATGTGGAATTGTAGAATCTTCAAAGGAATTATCAAAGATAATTTAGCCCAATCTTTCACTCTTTGAAGCAATTTTCTGTAGCATTCTTAATAGCCATCAAGCCTATGCTGGAGCACTACCTTCAGTACTTGGTACTGTCAGAGGTAGCCCTCTAATGTTAGGTTGTTTTTTTTAATATATGTTAAAATGAAATGTTTTTCCTAGTAATTTATTACCATAGCAATAGGTAGAATGAAGAAGTGTTTGGGAAAAGTGTTTTTTGGTAGCTCTGCCAGGCAGGCAACAAACATGAAGGGCTTATTATGGAGTCAGGTACTGTGCAAAACCACAAACAAAAAGAAAACAATACTTGCCCCTCAAGGAGCTCATCTTCTAAAGCTCCGGAGTATTAGAATCAGAATGATTACTTGAGTGTTCAGTTTGTATAAGCTTTTAATTAGTATCGTAAGCTGTTGTCCATTTCTTGTGACAATAGTAGGACAAAAAATTAAATGCATAGTGATACAAAATGATCCTGTAAATAAATGTTAGCTTCTTTGATCCTCTCACCCCCTTTCATTTTTCATAGACATATGTCTCTGAAATTATAATATGACTCATTTAAAAATATGACCGCATAGTGCTGTATCCACATTTTTGCTTACACAGAAATTTTGTATATTACCTGTTATACAAAGTAACATCAAACTTTTATTTTTCCTGAGCCATAAACCTGCTGGACATTAGAAGGAGGCATTCAAAAGTGTAAAAGGGGTTACTTCAGAATTAAAAAGTCATGGTAAACATATAGAACCTATATAAAATTGCTTGCCATCATAAAGGGGGGAACGAGAGGAGGAAGAGAGAATTTAGAACTCAAAAAAAAAGTATTTAAAATAATTTTTACATGTATTTGGGGGGAATATATATGTATATGTATGTGTGTGTATATATATGTATGTATATGTATAAAGCTATAGCATATAACTAGAAACTGATCCTACTTTGAGTTTTGAGAAAAATGAACTAGATATTTTTACTTTGTATTCTTTTACTGCATATTGTATGCCTCATTACAGTTTCTGAAAGGATAAATAATCCAGTTTAAGGGTTTAGGGATGTTAAAATACTGAACTAAACAGATTTGAAGTTTGAGGAATTTGAGATAAAGGCCTACCCTTAGAAATGTTATGCAGTGGCTTCTCCCATACATTTTCCTGCATACTGTCTGGAATGAATTAGACTGCAAATCATCATAATTCAGTCCTCTTTTGTGGGAACAATTAATATTACTTAATATAGTTTTTTAGTTACAGAAATCTATACACACATGTTAAGAGTAAAAGTAGTTTGGCAGGGACCTCAAAATGATGTCTTGCTCAATTTTGGTTTTCTGTGAGAAACGATAGAATAGAAAAACCATCTCAGGAGTTAAGAGATCAAAGTTGTAGTCACCATTAACCATTTTATCTTGAGCAAATCACATTACTGGACCACTTTTTCCCTATTTGTAAAATAAAGGGGTTAAGTTAGATGATATCCAAGGTTCCTTTTATCTAATCATTTTTCTATTTTGTTCAAGGAACACTTGTATATGTACAAACTCTTTGAGGGTAGCAACTGCTTTTTTTTTTTTTTTCTTTGTATCTTCACTGCATGTATATAGTCAGTGCTTAATAAATATTGGTGATTTTCATTGAATGAGAAGGCTTATGGAGATGGAGGAAAAAAGGAGTGGAGGATATGGGAGAGGCCAGTGAATATTTGTCAACTTAATGATTTTATTATTGTTTGCATTTTTGATTTCTTTCTCTATTTGTAGCTTCAGGTCGCAGGCAAAGGCCTGGTCAGCAGTAAGAGTAAAGATGATCTAGTGGTTGCTGAAGTGGAAATCAATGATGTGCCCCTTACATGCAGAAACTTATTGACACGAGGACAGACTCAGGATGAGGTGTGTATGGAATTGATCTGTGGTTTTGGAATGGTAGTACATAAGAGGCATTTTGGGGGGCGGGGTGGAAGGATTTTTAAAACGGATGAAAAGCTCTAGACATTTGCTGTCTAGCTTTGGGATTATTATTCTTACTAGTCTCCAAAGTCAGGAGTGAATTTATGTTGAAAAGTATACATTTGAAGTTTGGAACTTAACAACATTGTGAGAATACAAAAGGTAATGAAGTCAGGGAAAAAGCAGAGGAGAAAACTTATTTGCAATTGAAATAATTGACATTTTACCAGGGTGGAGTTTTTAAGGCAATAATTTTGGGTTCTTTGGCTCCAAATGATTTGTGATACAAATACAATTCAAGCATCTAGAAAATGGAGACTGTTAAATGTCAACTTTGCAGAATTAAAGCATGAAGTTGTAGTTTGTTCATTCATAACTGGTTTCCTGGCTTTTGGGAGGGAAATCTCATGTAATTTGCAGCCTCTGTTATTAATGGGCATGCCATTTGTTCATTGTGCTTCTTTGCTCTTTTTAGATCAGTCGCCTGAGTGGGGCTGCAGTTTCCACCCGAGGGAGGTTCATGACAGCTGAGGAGAAAGCCAAAGTGGGACCTGGGTACGGATTTAATATTTTATTCCTTGGTGCAGATTTATTAGAGTGGTAGTAACCAACTGAACTGTTCTTTCGGTCTGGTGGGTCTGTTTTATTGAGATTTTTTAAAGATGTACCTATTATTAGCAGCTTGCTATAATGACTACTTAAAAAGCCCATTTTAGTATTCCAGGGAGTTGTGTGTAACATTTATGTCCTAGGTACTTCAGGTGGGATTTTTGTGATATTGCCAGTTATTGAATGTCTACATGTCAGGTATGAACTGTTTAGGATCTATAGTAAAATTTTAAACTCACAAGGTCTTCTACTTGCTACTTGTCACTTTTGACCTTCCTCTTATAGCTGTCAGTTGTTTGGGGAGTGAAAATATTTAAAAATATTGATGTGGACAAAACATAATTAGGAGATGAGATTTGAAATAAAAACAAAAATCTTTTGGAAATAAAGATTGTTTTTGAAGTATCTGCTAATATGGGTTTATTATTAATTATCCACATCACTGCCAACATTAATCATGGTTAATCTAAAGCTAATTATAGTTTTCAGGCTCACAGGCCTATTTGAATTTACACCTAATATATGATTGCTGTACAATCTAGTCTTACATATCTTGGTTTAGCATGTGATATTAATTCTACAGAATTCATCCCTGTTGCCAGGTAGATCTAGTAAATTCATTTGATTAGCCTTGGATTCCAGAAGAAATGTCAACTCATATGCCTTACTAAGTCAGAACTATTACAGCTTCATAACAGGACCTTTTGCAGCTTTTTTTCCCTTCTCAGTCACTGTTCTCAAGGATTTTAGAAATTGGCAAAGCCACTGGAAACTATTGTTGATTGAGCCATTTGTAGAAACATGCTTTGTACTATTGATTTTGTTAGTGATGGTGAATAATCCATTCCTGTGATTATTTTCTCATAGTGTATAATATTGTGATTGTTCTCCTTTTTTGTTCTTGTTAAAAAAAAAAAATAACATTTCAAGAAAACAAATAGTCAATGCTTTGACTAGCTTTCCTAAAACTTAGCACCAAGATAAATTTTTCACACTAGTGTTTGTTTGTTTGTTTGTTTGTTTGTTTTAAGTTAGAGAAATTTTTTAAAATAAATTAAAATTAGGGCAGCTGGGTGGCAAAATGCATAGAGCATCAGCCTTGGAGACTTAGAGTCAAAAGGACCTGAGTTCAAATCTACCTCAAGCATTTACTAAGCTTTGTGACCTGGGCAAGTCACTTAACCCCTATTGCCTTTAAAAAAAAAAATGAAAGAAAAAAAAAAAACTAACACATCTTTGGCCAGATGGTTCAGATTAGAACTCGTCTAGCATTCTAGTGCACTTTCCTCAGGAACTGTCTTACAAATACCATTGTAGATAATATTTATGAAATATGTGGTTTAAATCTTAAACTCTTAACTTTCCATCAGGAACTAATGTAGAGGAAAGGAACTAAACTTAGATTTGTTTTTGAAAACTAATACTCAGAATGTAAATTTTAGATTCTCAGAATTTGAACATCCTTTTGTGTCCAGAAGTAGAAATAAATTGCCTAGCTTTGACATCTCCATATGTGTTTTAATTTTTCCATTAAAAATTTTAAAATCTTTTAAGAGTAGAACATTAACAAACACTGACATAATTTGAAAGATTTGTTTTTATGTTTCTTTTCCAGGGACCGTCCATTGTATCTTCATGTTCAGGGCCAGACACGGGAGTTAGTAGACAGTAAGTAATGGTTTTGCTTTACATTCAATATAGCACATATTTATTGTACTATATTTGAAACACAAGTTGACTTTTGGGGGCTGTGTAACAAGGAGGGAATGTGTAAATACTTGGAGAAAGCCACAGACCTGGATAGTCCATAAAATGGGTGCATGATCTATCCTTGGGTTGTTGAGAATTGGATTTGATGTATATTGGGTCACTGGTCATTGGTTAAGAGATTTACTTTCTTTGCCCTATTAGGAGCTGTTAACCGAATCAAAGAAATCATCACTAATGGAGTTGTGAAGGCTGCCACAGGAACCAGTCCAACTTTCAATGGAGCAACAGTCACTGTCTATCACCAGCCTGCTCCTGTTGCCCAGCTATCACCAGCTATTGGTCAGAAGCCTCCATTCCAGTCAGGGGTATGTAATATACCTTGACCATCTTTAGGCCAGCAGCATAGTGCCCCGAACTTAGCAGGTACACAAATATTTGAGTTTAACTTCAAGGTATTTTTGTTTAAAAGTTGAGATTTCCAAGAGCTAAATAAATTGGGAGGTGGGGTAGGGACAGGGTGAGAAACGGTTTTCAAACCAAGAATTGCAAGAAACTGTATATCAACAACTATATAAAAAATTGTTCCAAATAATAAGAGAAATGCACATTGAAACAATTCTGAGTTTTTAACCATACAGCAAATTAACGAAGAAGTCAAAAAAGGCAAAATACTTAATATGGGACAGTCTGTGGAAAAACAGATATTAAAATATACTGTCAGGGGAAATAATTGAACTGGTACAACTGTTCTACAAAGTAATTTGGAATTGTTAGAAAAGGTAGTAAAATAAATATTAATAATCTCTAACCCAGGAATTCTACTACTGGTTATTCATCCCAAAGAAGCTAACAGAAACAAAGTAGGTGCCCATCAATTGGGAAGTAGCAGAACAAATTTTTATATTAATATAATTATTTCATTGTAAGAAATATCAAGTATGAAGAATTCAAAAAAACATGGGAAGATTTGCATGAACTGGTACAAGATGACTAGAATGACTGCAGTAGCAATTGAAAACCAAAACAGTTGAATTCTGACTAATTCTAATGCCTGGTTTCAGGAAACGAATTGTAATGTGTATATTAGTAGAGATGTGAGAAGCTAGATGTGGAATATATGTAGTGTTGCTTATTTCTGTCAGTTTTGCTTAAGTGTTTTTCTTACAGGAGATGATTCATAAGGGTGGATTTTAGGGGAAATGATTTTGTTTTTATACCAGTCATCAATATATTTTTAATGGTACTTTATGCCTTTGCCTGAGGGTTTTAAAAAAAATGAAGCTAAGGAATTATTCTTCACTTGTATGACTAGTTGATTTAGATTACTTCTGAACTTGGTAACTTCTGGAGGACTAAGAAGGCTGAGTCTGATGAAGCTAGACTCTGCTGATACAATCCTCCTACAAAAAAGGGTTGGAGAGAGCAGTCCCACTTCGAGAATAGTAGAGGACTGACTGTACTACCCAACATTATCCATTTCTTCATAAGAAGGGACTCTCTACAATAAGTTCATATTATGAAGGGATGAAGGAAGCCATCCCTCTGAGCAGTGTTTCTCTCCTCAGCAAACATTTCTTGGTATGCCGTTTAAAGTATATGGTAGGCAATGGTGAGTAATATGATGGGGTTTGCTATGAATCAGACACTTTGTAAAGTATTTATGTTATGGGTGAGAACCCAGTACATGGGGGTTTTGAGTGGCATCATGTCATATGTAATGTTTATTATTGAGAGAATTAAGTGTATCTTTTGCACATGATTTCTCAAGAAATATGATTTACCTGTGTGTTCTTTTCAACTGAGATGATTTTATTCTTTCTCCAGCTGCATTATGTTCAAGACAAATTATTTGTGGGTCTGGAACATGCTGTACCCACTTTTAATGTCAAGGAGAAAGTAGAAGGCCCCAGCTGCTCATACTTGCAACACATTCAGATTGAAACTGGCGCCAAAGTCTTCCTCCGGGGCAAAGGCTCAGGCTGCATAGAGCCAGCTTCAGGCCGCGAAGCTTTTGAACCAATGTATATTTACATTAGGTATGTTTGGATAGGGTTAGGGGAGGGAGGGCAGATCGAGAGCATTTATGGAGTGATGCAGACTAAGTTAAAAAAAAAAAGAGGCCTGGGGTTATGCAATATAGAGGTAAGATGCTAAAAATCTCCAATATAATGTCTTAAATATAACTTTTAAAAGTTTTCTAATCTTTTCTGGATACCTTTAATCACAAGGATATCTACTTTTTCTGAGATAGTTTCATTATAATTCGGTTTATAGAAGGAGAGATGTATTTAAAATCAGATTATCTGAATTCTAGTCCTAGCCCTAAACTTTTTACTTATGTTGGCTGTGAATTGGTCATTTATCCTTTCTGTGCCTCATGAAACTTCATTTGTAAAATTAGAATAAGTTTTACAAGTTTTAATTACTAATGGGATGATAAGGATATTGTAAACTGTTGAGTTCCATAGAAATATAAACTATTTTTTATGCAAGGCATGATATCCTTTCCAGTTACAGTGTTCGGTTTTGCAATTTGTAATTCTGAAAGTTTTCTTAATCTGATGTCTATGAACTTTTAGAAAAAAGAGTTTTATAACTGTTTCATAATTCATTTAACAACATATAAAACAGGATCATTAGGCTTCATCAAATTGCCAAAGGGATCCATGACTCAAAAAAAGATTAAGAATACCTGCTATAAAAGAAATTAGATGACATACATAATTGTAACAAGTTCTTCTTGCACCTGTGATTATTTTTATTTTCTTGGAAAAGTGGATGAGCCTGATGTATTTTTTCCCTTTAATTTGGCTGTATGGAATCTATGGGAGGTGGTATCTATATAAGGAAAGCTTGTAAAAAATGTTTATGGCCACAATACTGAACATGCTTTAGTTACTAAAGGGCATGTTTCTACGTTATGTTATTTTCAGTCTTAGAATTTAAGATTTCATTAGAGTTTGTATTAGATTACAGATTATTTCTCCTCCCCCTCTCCAGCTTAAATTCCTTGTTCTTGTTTATTTGTAGTCATCCCAAACCAGAAGGCCTTGCTGCTGCCAAGAAGCTCTGTGAGAATCTCCTACAAACAGTGAGTTGTATTCTTTTTATCACTTTTGCAAGAGATTTTTGCTGCCTTTGAGGCCTGTTATGGCTACATTTCTCACCCTGCTACATGGACACCCATTGGAGAGGCCAGGATCATTGTGGCCTGGGTTATAGTTTTACATGCCTGGCTTCCCTTTTCCTCTTGGAATTTGGAAGTCACCACTGTATTAATTTCATCATTTTTTATCCATTTTGGGGGTCTTTTTGGTTTCCTGTTTTTAAACCTAGATGACCTATGTTGAGTTTGGGAATTGAGGATTGCAACATATGCATATTTGCCCAAACCAGACTAGGTAGAGTTTAGAATGTTGTCTAAATAAAATGAGTGACAATGAAGTTAGGTGCTGCTTAAATGAGTCATCTTGTTCATATGTTCAATTAGTAAGGCAGTGTGGTTGATCAAAAGTCATTATATAGCTATTTCTTGAGAGCCTCAATATTGGAGTTTGTGGATGACCTTTGCGCCTAGTAGTTTTCTAGTGTTTATTCCAGACTCTCCTACTTCTTTTTTCTTGTCCTGGGCATTTTGCAGGTAGGTAGAGGGGGAAATCAAGGAATGTAGATTATTGTGTTAGGATTAACAATTTGAAATTGCCTGATTGCTGTCTGGTAGAATTTATGAAGGTTAGGTAGTTGGGGTGGGGGTGGGGGGGCAAGGGGAGGAGTGTTGCTTCATAGAGCTGGTCTTGAAGTTTATGGGCTTATCTTCTGTTCTGGTCACTGCCCTCTTTGAAGTAGCTGATCCCTCTATAGGATCCCTTCTATATGTTTTCTGTCCTAATTAAGAGTGCTAGTTCCTTGCTTTTTCTATTTGTATCCCAAATGGATAGAGCTTAATTCTTAGTACATGGTAAAAATTTAATAAATGCCTTTTCATTCATCCTATCAAAATATAAGTTAGATCATATTGAAAATAAATTTAGCCAATGTGTGTCATGTCATTTGAAATTTAATTTCACAATGGCTCCAGAATTCCCAAATTCTTTGAGAATTAGAAACTTTAGAATTTCTTAAACAGGACTTGACCTGAAAGAAACGCCTTGACTAGACATCTCAAGTTCTTTGAGAATTAGAAGCTTTAGAATTTCTTAAACAGGACTTGGCCTGAAAGAAATGCCTTGACTAGACATATCAAAAATTGTGGGAAGCTTGTGCTAGTTAATAAATTGTGAATCTAGGCATATTCATTTGTTAATTTGTTCTTTTTCCCTTCTTAGGTTCATGCAGAATACTCTAGATTTGTGAATCAGATTAACACTGCCGTACCTTTACCAGGTATGTATGCTTCAATGTACTGTTTTGGGATTGTGAATAAATTTGTCCTAAGCAATGCTTATATGTAGGTCATGGAAACCAAGACTAGACTTAGAGTACTCTAAAGTTCCAAGTAATATTATCTTACACTTGTTTATAATTTGGAAATGCATTTTGCTTCATTTTTTTCCCTTTCCTTTTAGGTTATAAATATAATTCAACTTGATCATCTCCTGCTGCAGCTGATAATAAACACTTTTTTTCTTCCCCCCTCAGGCTATACACAACCCTCTGCTATAAATAGTGTCCCTCCTCAACCACCATATTATCCATCCAATGGCTATCAGTCTGGTTACCCTGTTGTTCCCCCTCCTCAGCAGCCAGTTCAGCCTCCCTATGGAGTACCAGGCATAGTGCCACCAGCTGTTTCATTGGCACCTGGAGTCTTGCCAACGCTACCTACTGGAGTCCCACCTGTGCCAACACAATACCCGATTTCACAAGTGCAGCCTCCAGCTAGTACTGGACAGGTAAGATAATAGAGACTATATGAGATGGCATGGTTTTTTTTTTGAGGAAGGGACACAGTAGTTAAGAAAAAATTACCTATTTTACACGTTGAAAAAGAAAACCTGCATCCTCTGCTACTAAGAAAAGGTGACTGTCACTTTAAAAAAAAAAATCACCTCTCAAGAGATCTTCTATATCTTTAAATTAGGAGAACTTTGACAAGTTGAAAAGGATCAGCTCATCTCATTCTATTCCTGTCATGAAAAACTGTCTTTTCCTCTGGACCTTCCTTTTTCATAATCTCCTGAAACCCTGCCAGATTCAGGTTTTCATATGTGTAAATTTTATAAAGTGATGTTAAGAATAAGAGATCTTAGTTACAACTGCAGAAGTTGGGAAAGGATTGTAGTAGCTATCTGGATTGAACCCCAAAGAGTATATGTACTATAAGAAGTGGTCTTTTGGCCTTTGCTGGAAAGCTGTAGTGTGGAATAACCTACTGCATCTCAAAATAGCATGTTCATTCTGCTTTTGAATAAATCTTAATTGTCAAATGGACCATATCCAGTCCTGGTTTATATCTGGTCACTGGACCCAATGGTTTTGGAGGAAAAAGTGAGGTTGGGGACTTTGCACAGCCATTCCTCACTCAGTCTCGTGTTAAAGTATCATCTCCCTAATGTCATGGTTTTCTTTGAGAACGAAGGACAAACAACAACAGCAATTGTCAAGAAGTTTCTTCTTATATAAAACCAGAATTTACCTTGACAATTTCTATCTATTGCTTTCAGTTTTGCTCTGTGGCCAAGTAGAGTAAGTTACATTTTTGTTCCGTCTAATAATCTTTGGGTAGTTGAAGACAATTCTCATAGACCCCTTCTAATTTTCTCAGATGCTTGTTAAACACTCCCAGTTTCTCATGTGATTTGAATTCAGGCTCTTGACCATTCTGGTTAGCATCCTCTGGATGTTTTCCAAATTTAACAGTGTTCTTCCTAAATTCTGATCCCCAAAATTGAACAATAGGATCTAATCTAACAAGAACAGAGTAGAATGGGATGAACACCACCACCTTTCTGAAAATGCCACCTCTCTGGATGCAGCCTAAGATTGTCATTAGTTTTCTTGGCTGCTATAATCACACTACTGACTCATTGAGTTTGCAATCTCTTTAGTTCCCCCTCTGATCTATTTCTGACAAATTACTATCTAGCCATACCTCCTCCATCTTGTACTTGTGAAGTTTATTCTTTGAACTCCAGTGTAAGACTTGACACATCCCTATTGCATGCCATCTTATTTTATTAGGGCAAAGTATTCAAATTTGTTAAGATGTTTCTGAATTCTAACTTTCATTTTTTTAAATGAAAGTCAAGTCAATAAACATTTTTTAAGCTCTTATTGTTTTCCAGACACACTGTGCTAAGGTCTGGAGATACAAAAAGCAATAGAAACAACTCCTTATACTCAAGCTCACGATTTAATGGGGGAGATAATACACAAGATGGAGACAGGATACATTTGAGATAATCTTAAAGAAAAAGCATCAACATTAAGGGGTCTAAGGAGAGCTTTCTTAAAGGTGATCAGTTATTTAGGTGATACCTGAATTATCTTTGTCTCTTTATCTTCCACAAGAATGATTTAAGAGACTTAACTTAAATCAAATGTTATTCTTCTATTATTGAAATTTATAACCAAATAAAGAGTAGATAGTAATCTTACCACAACAAAGTAGGTACCATCTTGAGATTCCATAAAGTTTCATTGTGTATGTATTTCTCAAATTTAACCCAGAATTCTTTATACCTATAGTGGCATCTTAAAATAATAGAAGAAAATAGTGTCAGAGGAAGTATTTTTTTTAAATGACTGAAAGTAGAAAATGGAATTTTCTTTGCAGCATACGTTGCTAGTTATTGTTGACTGAAAAAGCTATCATGCTTGATGAATGTCTTTAAATTAAAATATTGTTTAAATCATTCTAGACTGTTTTTGTTTATAAAGAATAGGTATGATTATGATGAGTATGTTTGCCTTTTAATAAGAACAGTAATGACACATTGAATTTATAACAGGTCTTTCCTCCCAGAAAGTTCAGAATCAATGTTTAGATTATCTTCTAACTTCTTGTAGCTCTAGGAAGAAAGGAGGTAGATATTGTATTTGTTAATATTAAATAAATTTTTTAATATCGCATAAAAATTTGTTATTCTCACTGTTTACCCCTTATCACCAGCTTCATGTTCTCATTTTCTCTCATTTTCCTCTTCTTGGTTTGTTCTGGCCCCCAGAGTCCGATGAGTGGTCCTTTTCTTCCTGCTGCCCCTGTCAAAACTGCCTTGCCTACTAGTCCCCAGCCTCAGCCCCAACTCCCAGCCCAGCCCCAGGGGCAGAAGAGGCGGTTCACAGAGGAGCTACCAGATGAACGAGAATCTGGACTTCTGGGATACCAGGTCAAATAAAATATCCAGTCTTATTTTTCTCGGCAATTTACCTTCTTAACCTTACTCTCCCTCTAAAGAGACAGAAATTCAAATCTACATCAGCAATCCTCTTGATAATATTATTTTATATAGCTATAACTTAGTTATTAACCCATTTATGATTTTATTCTTGGGGAACCTAGTGTTCAACCCCCAGGGCTGTCCTTTATTTTTTAAGACAAAAAGGGCATAACGATGTGTTTGCCAAGCATCCCACCTAGAGAAAAAGACCCTTTAACTAGAATAAGGAAGAAATTTAGTAGAAATACTGTACTTTCTATCTAGGTACAAGATTCTGTTGCTATAGAAGTTTCATGATAGTTCTCATTAGAGGCATTACCAAGATCTAATAGTCTACAAATTTGTCTAGGATTTGTTGTTGCAGCTTGGCTTTCAATTCTGTATTTTCCCCTCAGATGCCAAATTGAAAAGCTGCCAGAAATATTAGCACAGAATATACTACCTAGATACTCTGGGGTACCTTTCCCCTATCCAGTCAAAGGGTCTTGATTCCTTTTAAGACAGGAATAATGTTTCAGTTTGGCTCATTTTAATATAGTGTACAAAAATTAGTAGCTTTTCATATTATAGAATTGGGCTTGTGCTGTTCAGTTAAGTTGTGACCAGTCTTGGAAAGAGCAAATCACATCATTTGAATCCCTTAGTAAGGTAAAACATTCTGTGTTTAAGAAAAAGAAGTTGAAATTCCTATTTTGAGGATAGTTATTAGTTGATCAAATCTCAAGGAAGTTCAGACTAGTTAACAGTTTACCTGAAAGATGGGGCACGTGGCAGTTACATTAAGGAGCTAAACTAATACAGCAGTTGTAGATTTGCTAATGCCGCTGTATTTTTCTGCTCATAGCATGGACCCATTCATATGACTAATTTAGGTACAGGCTTCTCCAGTCAGAGTGAGATCGAGGGTGCGGGATCGAAGCCGGCAAGTTCCTCAGGCAAGGAGAAAGAGAGGGACAGGTAAGTTGAATGAATTGTCTAGTGGGTAGTTACTGTGACCTAAGAGATGATGTTCAAATAATTGCTAGCGGTCGCTGGTCTTTACCAATGTTATGAGATTGAAATGACTATATCTAAGTCAAAAAAGCTTCTGTTTGTTGTAATTAAAATAATATGTGGAAAGCCATTAATTTTCTTTTTTTAGAGCCTATATTAAGTAGATGTAGTCAACTGTAACCTTTTGAGGGTATGGTTATCCGGACCGCTTCCTTTTAATTTTTATTGTCTGCATTTTTGGCCATTGTACTGAGAACAAAAAAGAAGTGACTGAGGAGAAATTGAATTCAGCCAAATTTGTTACTTGTTAGTAAATAGCTCAGGAGATTTTTGGTTTTCTTGTCTTTTTGCAGATAGAACCTTGAAACTAATGATTACAGTGAGTTTTAGATATTATTTATAGACATCTTTTCTTTTTATTTGTCTCCTGAATTATTCAAGCATTGATTGGACTTGCTTTAGAATGAAGTCCCTAAATGACTCAATTGGCACCCTTAGCCAAGCTAGTTCTTAATCTCTTTTTCTTTTAACAGGCAGTTGATGCCTCCACCAGCTTTCCCAGTGACTGGAATAAAAACTGAATCTGATGAAAGAAATGGGTCTGGGGCCTTATCAGGCA